>NC_052152.1:30624030-31824030 GCF_902713615.1 Scyliorhinus canicula
ATACAGCTTTGCAAAGCTCACCTTGCACTTCACATGTATTTACTGAGATAATCATTTTTTTCTGAGCAATTATTTTATCGGTAAGGCTGAAATCAAATCGACGCTGTGAAAATGAATTCATGGTTGAACGTTTGAGGGGGAGTCCTCCTGATTGGCCATTGTCACCAGTTCTGGTGAAGGGTCTTTATCTGTAAAGTTAACATACAAACATATGAATTAGGAGCAGGAGTAGGAGTAATGAATCTTTGAAATTCTTACCGCAAGGAGCTGTAGAGGCCGGGTTGTTAAATATGTTCACGGCTGAGATAGACAGATTTTTAGTCAGTGAGGGAATCAAGGGTTACGGGGATTAGGCGGGAAAGTGGAGTTGAGGATTATCATATCAGATTAGTCATGATCTCATTGAATGGCGGAGCAGACTCGAGGGGCCGAATGGCCTATTTCTGCTCCTTCATCTTATGGTCTACACAGATGCTGACTGACCTGTCTCTTCCAGCATTATGCAGTTTTTCCCATACTATTTTACATCTTTATGTCTGATTGTTTTATATCTCTCTGGTCCAGAGACAAACAAACTGGTGAAGATGCGCAGAAAAAGAAAAGCAGAGTTAATCACCAGTCATGGCTTGTTCCTGACTTTACTTTTTCTAGCAAAGTAATGGACAAGAATCAAATCAGAGAGATACATTAAATCGCAAGAATAGAGGCCTCAGAAGCATGATATGCCACGGAGGTATTGGTGCAAAATAGTGTGTGTACCTGAGGATGGGTGGTGAAATTTCAATTAAATTATAGGGGAGAATGAATTAGTGTTGGAGTCAGGTGGTAAAAATAAATGTGGCTGTGAAAATTGGTTCAAGCAAATACACTGTGAAGTGGACACATTACAGGGCATTTTATTTGTTTTGGCAGTGACCTACAGTTCACTCAGGAAGTGCACGTTGCGGTGTCCACATACACTTTTATATGACTGCATGTTGCAGTCTGGAGCTATGGATAGTACTGGATGAGACTCCATCCTTCTCTCCATCACATGCCTGAGTAGGAATCTCTCCTGCTCGACCATATTCTTGTTATGTACCAGAGTAACACCATTGGCTGGTGTAGTGTCATATGTTGCGCAGTGACATCATCAGAGGGTTCGAGGGCTTTGATGGAGTTCACCATGGTGCCCTGTTTGAGCAGCACCTTGTAAAATAAACCCCTTCCACTATTTTATGTGAACTTGATGCATGTCGCCTCTGATTCCTTCTCTTTGTGGCTACAACAAAGAATATAACAGATTTGAAAAATTCATTCGTGGGATGTGGGCATCGCTGGTGAGGATAGCTTTTATTGGCCATTCTTAATTTGCACTGAGAAGGTGGTGGTGCACTGCTTTCTTGAACCGCTGCAGTCCATGTGTTGGAAGGTACACCCATAGATCTGTTAGGGAGGGAGTCACACCATATTGACCCAGTGAGTGAAGGAGCGCTGATATATTTCCAAATCAGGATGGTGAGAGACTTGGAGGGGAACTTCCAGATGGTGGTGTTCCCAAGCATTTGCTATCCTTATCTTTCCAGATGCCAGGGTTCAGTACTTGCTGCCTCAGAAGCCTTGGTGAGTTTCTGCAGTGCTTTTTGTAGATGGTACACACGGGTGCTACTGCACGCCGGTGGCACATGGAGGGAATGTTTGTTGATGGAGTGCCGATAAAACGGGCTGTTTTATCTGGGAAGTGTTGATGGAAAAGCAGTCATGCAATAAAATGGAGGGTATTCCATCATGTTCCTAACTTGTGCGTTGTAGATGTTGGACAGGCTTTGGGGAGTCAGTAGGTGAGTTGTTCTCTGCATAGTTCCTCGTCTCTGATCTGCTCTTGTAGCCACAGCATTTATACGGCTGGTCCAGTTGAATTTCTGGTCAATAGTAACCCCCATGTTGTTGATAGCGGGAGATTTAGCAATGGTAATGCCATTGAATGTCAAGGGGAATTTGTTAGATACTCTTTTCTTGGAAATGATCTTCACCTGCTACTTGTGTGGTATGAATGCGACTTGCCACTTATTAGCCCAAGCCTGGACATGGAATTCTTCAGACTCATGAGTTGCAAATGGTCTCAACATTGTGAAATTATCAATGCACATCCCCACTTCTGACATGAAGATGGAAGGCAGGCCACTGGTGAAACAGCTGAAGATGGTTGGGCCAAGTACACTATTCTGAGGAATTCCTGCAGTGCTATTCTGGGACTAAGATGACTGATCTCCAACAACCGTAACCATCTTCCTTTGTGCTAAGTATGACACAAACCAGGGCAAAGATTTCCCCTTGATTCCCATTGACTTCGGTTTTGCTCAGGCTCCTTGATTTCAAACCCAGTCATTGCCTCCTTATATTAAGAGCAGTCACTCTCACCTTTTGAGTTCAGCTCTTTTGCCCACGTTTGGACTAGGTCTGAAATGAGATCAGGAGCTGAATGTCCTATTGCTGGAGATGCAACAAAAAGGCATTTTTAAAAATGTTTTTATTTCTGTCGCTTTTATCTCCCATTTTTAATCCGATTTTTCTTTCCTCTATTTATTTCAATTTCTGTTTTTATTTGACATTGAATAAATTATTGTAATTGACACTTCCTGGTTCAGACTCTGCGCTGCTCATTAACGATTCTTCAATCTGATTGGTGAGATACACAGTTAGTTGCCCTGTTCACAATGGTCCCTGATGCTTTGTAGAAAACCCTACATTCTTTGTTAAGTGGTTAACAGAAACTTCTAGTATAAGAGTTAACCAAAAGACTATGGTCAAGTACAAGTATTTAAAAAAAATAAATTTAAAGTACCTAATTCATTTTTTCCAATTAAGGGGCAATTTAACATGGTCAATCGACCTAGCGTACACATCTTTGGGTTGTGGGGGTGAAACCCACTCAAACATGGGGAGAAGGTGCAAACTCCACAGGGACAGTGACCCAGAGCAGGGATCGAACCTGGGACCTCGCCGCCGCGAGGCAGCAGTGCTAACCACTGCGCCACTCTGCTGCCTGGCCAAGTACAAGTATAACAATTTTTTTCTCACTGACCGTAATGATGAGCTGTTGCTTTGTGATCGCTTTGTGATGTACTTATTCTGGAAAGATAATAAGTACATTGTAGTTACACTAAACCCTAGCAGTGCCTTGCATTGAGGTTTGAAAATACTCAGACACTCTAATTTTGCTCCATCTTGATGGCCAGTTATCATTTGGCAAGTTAATTGGATATGCTCTGAAAATCTATAATGTTACAACCATGTCAAAATGATAGCATTATAACAACTTTTAATTCTAGATACATAATATCTTATGTAAGATACTTGTTCTTACATGGGCAGCTGTTGACAGTAAACACCATAATCCCCCATAAATGATAAAAGTTAAGCTGTAATTATATTTGTAGTTTGTTAAATATAGCAATGCCAAAGTTTAATCACTTTTATTCATTTCAAATGCATATGTGCAAACTCCAATTTCCGTTCCTTCGATGCCAATAGCTAATGAAGGGAAAAATACGAATTTGTTGCGAACATTAGAGAAACAATAAAAAAATTATAATTAAGTGACACTAGGTATTCAGATTTGAAGAGGAAAATCAAAATGTGTAATTGTCTTCCCAGCATAAAAATGGGTTTCCGTGACAGCACGGTGGCGCAGTGGTTAGCACTGCTGTCTCATGGCTGTCTCAAGGATGTTGCAGGTTACAGAGGGACATAGATAAGCTGCAGAGCTGGGCTGAGAGGTGGCAAATGGAGTTTAATGTGGAGAAGTGTGAGGTGATTCACTTTGGAAAGAATAACAGAAATGCGGAATATTTGGCTAATGGTAAAATTCTTGGTAGTGTGGATGAGCAGAGGGATCTCGGTGTCCATGTACATAGATCCCTGAAAGTTGCCACCCAGGTTGATAGGGTTGTGAAGAAGGCCTATGGTGTGTTGGCCTTTATTGGTAGAGGGATTGAGTTCCGGAGCCATGAGGTCATGTTGCAGTTGTACAAAACTCTAGTACGGCCGCATTTGGAGTATTGCGTACAGTTCTGGTCGCCTCATTATAGGAAGGACGTGGAAGCTTTGGAACGGGTGCAGAGGAGATTTACCAGGATGTTGCCTGGTATGGAGGGAAAATCTTATGAGGAAAGGCTGATGGACTTGAGGTTGTTTTCGTTAGAGAGAAGAAGGTTAAGGGGTGACTTAATAGAGGCATACAAAATGATCAGAGGGTTAGATAGGGTGGACAGCGAGAGCCTTCTCCCGCGGATGGAGGTGGCTAGCACGAGGGGACATAGCCTTAAATTGAGGGGTAATAGATATAGGACAGAGGTCAGAGGTGGGTTTTTTACGCAAAGAGTGGTGAGGCCGTGGAATGCCCTACCTGCAACAGTAGTGAACTCGCCAACATTGAGGGCATTTAAAAATTTATTGGATAAGCATATGGATGATAACGGCATAGTGTAGGTTAGATGGCCTTTAGATTTTTTCCATGTCGGTGCAACATCGAGGGCCGAAGGGCCTGTACTGCGCTGTATTGTTCTATGTTCTATGTTCTATGGCGCCGAGATCCCAGGTTCGATCCCAACTCTGGGTCACTGTCCGTGTGGAGTTTGCACATTCTCCCCGTGTTTGCGTGGGTTTCACTCCCACAACCCAAAGATGTGCAGGGTAGGTTAATTGGTCACGTTAAATTGCCTCTTAATTGGAAAAAAAAGAATTGGGTACTCTAAATTTATAAAAAAAAAGAAAATGGATTTCCACACAATTTCGAATGACCTCTAATTCTACACAAGTCAAAAAAACAAGAATTTTGTTCCAGCTACCATATTTACAGAAGACTTTGAGGTGTGCTTCTAGAAGCACTTTTGCCCTAGTCAGACATTACCAAAAATAATTTCCAACTGGAATATAAATAACAGAATAGGGAATTAAATTCCAGATTCTTTGAGATTACTGGGTTTGAACTAAATCAACCTGGTATTCCGGAATTCCTCTTCTTAGGCAGTCCCTCAGGACTGAGAATGAATTTCCTCCACTCTGGTCCATTGGGTCTGAGATAGCTGATAAGTTCAGTGCGCGATCTGCAGTCTCTGTCACATGTGAGACAGGCGGTGCTTGAAGGATTGGGTAGGTTGGTTGTTTGGAGGTTTTTAAGCTCCTTTCAATGCCATTGCATGTTCCCAAAGAATTCTCTCGATGTGTTTGGTGCCTTTCGAAATGAGCCTTCTCCAATCCTGGGCTTTCCATGAGTCGGTGGGTATTTTTGACCCCTTCAGGGATGCTTAGTAAACATCCCTAAAGTGTTTCTGCTGTCCTTCTGCTGTGACTAGGTTCCGAATAGAGCAGTTGCTTTTAGAGTCTGGTGTAGGTCCTACCCAGCAGGGCTGCTTTTGAATGATTGGTGCCTCAATGTTGGGTATATTGGCTTGGGAGAGGACACTGCTGTTGGACTGCCTTTCGTGCCATTGGATTTGAAGGATTTTCTAAAGGCACTGCTGCTGATACTTCTTCAATGCTTTGAGATGCCTGCTGTGGGTTGTCCAAGTCTCAGAAACACATAAGAGTGTGGAGATCACAGCTGCCCGGTAAACCATGAGTTTAGTCTTAGGTTTGAGATCCTCAAATGCTCTTTTCCTCAGTTGGCCAAAGGCTAATCTGGCACATTGGATGATGAGTTTTATCATCTGCATCCACTTTCATCAAGAGGACACGGAAGATACAGAAATGGTCCACATTTTCCAGGATTTCGCTGTTGGTCTTAATTGACTGGGCGGGGGAGGGGAAATGTTTTGCTGGGGAGCTGGTTGGAAGAGGATCTTAACATTCTGGATGTTTACTGAAAGACCCATTTTCTCATTTGTTTCAGAGAAGGAGTCAACATTGACCAGGAGCTCAGTTTCTAACATAGCAAGACACACAAGCACTTTGAACGAAGACAGCCTAGCATTCAGGAACTATTAAAACTCACCAAGGAAAGTGTCACAGATAAAGAACAGAACATAGAACATAGAACAGTACAGCACAGAACAGGCCCTTCGGCCCTCGATGTTGTGCCGAGCAATGATGACCCTACTCAAGTCAACGTATCCACCCTATATCAGTAACCCAACAACCCCCCCCCATTAACCTTAACCTTATTTTTTTAGGACACTAAGGGCAATTTAGCATAGCCAATCCACCTAACCCGCACATCTTTGGACTGTGGGAGGAAACCGGAGCACCCGGAGGAAACCCACGCACACACGGGGAGGACGTGCAGACTCCGCACAGACAGTGACCCAGCCGGGAATCGAACCTGGGACCCTGGGACCCTGGAGCTGTGAAGCATTTATGCTAACCACCATGCTACCGTGCTGCCCCCAGACATCCGGCACAAACCAAAAAAATGTGCTCGACAGTGCAAATTACACTTTGACCACTGTTGCCAATTACCCGATGCCCTCAGTGCCCATGGTTGCAGAAGGCTTCTAATTAACTGGTAGACATAATGTGGTTGTACCTCAGGGTCGTCCCTACGTTGTCCTAGGGATTGGAACATGGGAAAACAGTTAGAGACCAAATCCAATCATCTTTCATAACTGTGGGCCACTGATTCCACTTGGAGTAACCCCATAAAAAACAGTTCCACAAATTGCTCTTCCTGTGTAAAGGGTGACCAAAGATCAAAAGCACTCGGGAGAAGTGCAACTAAAATCTATGGAGTTATCTCTTCAGGTGACGTAACAGGTTCAGAAACGATACATATATATGGAAAACTGTTTTATCCTCACTGCAGAACTAATTTCAGATGAGTGCAAATCTTGTATATAATTTTGAGTGAGTAATTTAGAGATGTTCCCTTAACAATTGTTTTCTGACAGTGCATTTACTGTCTTATTACTTTAATAGCTGATGGTGCATTATATCTAATTGTTATTCTCCCCCTTTAGATTCCATTGTAATAGCATTCTGGGTTGGCCTCGCTGTTTTTATGATATTTCTCTTCATAATTCTCATGTTGATGTCACGTTCGGGCTCCACACCTGCACAGTAAGTCAATTTAGTAACCTTTTCATACAATGAGCTAGGCTTTATTGAGTTTAGTTAGTACTTGTTTGATTCACGCCATGCTAATGCACTTTTTATTCATGCAGTGACACATTTCTGCAATTTTCTACGCCAACTCCCATTTTAATAAGGCTTATTTTTGTCTGTCAATTGTATGTGGGAGTTGGGTGGAATAAAATTAGATTGATGTCTTTGAAACCCTCTGATAGCTCAGCTAGTTAAAGCAACGACAAACGTAACTGTGAAGGTCAATGAAAATGTCAACACAAGTAGTGGTGTGACCACTGGCAATTTAAACAAAATAGTAATTTTAGTCACTTAGAGTCTCTGATTGTACAGTTCACAGCCAGCTTTGAAATGTGGCAAAATTGTACATACATTAAAAATCAATACTTCAAATCCATTTTTCTGTCAAGTTTAACAGCCATATTCCTGCATTGTTTTTGGTTAAATGGTGGCAGAAAACATTTCCCTAAATAATTTAATGTATTACAGCTCATCATTGGTAAATCTGGAGAGCGCCTTGTGACAGGTTTGCCAGATGGCCTAGCATTTTATTTTAGCCTGTGGTGTGTTATCCCTGTGGGGGTCCAGGCAGTGGCTTCAATGAAATGCTCTCAGATAATTAGTTATAGTCCACAGGGGTAATTCTCCCATTAGAACGAGAGATAAATGGTTATATAGCTTGGGAGGGAAGGTGGGGGGCGGCAGGCACCACTCCACATCAAGCATGCGGCAAGTGTGGCAAAGAGGTAGGCTTCCAAGAACTACCATGCCGGTATTTGGATTGAACTCATGCCATTGGTTTCATTCTGCACCACGTTCTAGCCATCTGGCCGATTATCTTAACCACCCCACAAAATGGGCTCAGGATTAGTGATCTCAACTCCAACATCTCAACTGAAGCAAGATTTTAATGTAGGTCAATGTAACAATCTACTTGAAACATGAGTATTACCACTCTTCCTCTCAAAGAACAAGGAACAGTAGAGCGCAGGAACAGGCCCTGTGGCCCTCCAAGCCTGCACTGGTCAGGATACTATCCTTGGCCAAATCCCCAGCATTTCATTGTGCCATATCCCTCTATACCCATCCTATCCATGTGTTTGTCAAGGTGACTTTTGAATGTCGTTAATGTATCTTCTTCCACAACCTCCCCTGGCTACGCATTCCAGGTGCTCACCACCCTCTGTGTAAAACAAAACCTGCCTTGCACATCTCCTCTAATCTTTGCCCCACAGACCTTAAACCTGTGCCCCTGGTAACTGACCCTTCCACCCTGGGTAAGAATGCCTGCCCATCCACTCTATCCATGTCCCTCATAATCTTGTAGACCTCTATCAGGTCGCCCCTCAAACCTCTCCTGAAACATTGTTTGCCCACTGGAATATAGTTGGCTGTGTCTTGTTTTTAAAATTTTTTTTAGAGTACCCAATTAATTTTTTCCAATTAAGGGACAATTTAGTGTGGCCAATCCACCTACTCTGCACATCTTTGGGTTGTGGGGGCAAAACCCAAGCAAACACGGGGAGAATGTGCAAACTCCACACGGACAGTGCCCCAGAGCCGGGATCGAACATGTAGTTGGCTGTGTCAGCTGTTTGCCAGTCCCACGTATCAATGGCCATTGCTCATGTTCGTACCTACTAGTTGACTATCACTACTTATTCATGAATAGCATCACAGCGAAACACAATCATTCTCACCCAGTACTACACTTATACATACATGATTCATTGAAAAACAGTGGGAATCTCTTAGGTAATACAGAGACAATGAGGGTGACTGGCCAACTCCTACCATTGTTCCTGGCAAGATCAAATAATTCAGCAGTGTCCAGGGATTGAAGCTGTGATTTTCACTGATCTGCACGGCCAAGGTGCACCTTGGTCTGAGGGGTGGGATTTGAAGAGGGACAGATTGAAAGATGGTTAAAGGCTGAGAGGTTTAGACGGGGAATTCCAAAACTTGGGAGGTCGGCAGCTGTTGGCACACGATGGATGGTGAAGTGGTGAGTGTCAGGGGAACAACGAGATCTTGGTTATTGTAGGGCTGGAGAAGATTACAAGAAGGAGGAGGAGTGAGATTAGGGGAGATCTTAAACACAAAGATGCCAATTTTAATTTAAAGCCAGCAGGAAACTGGGAGTTGATGGAGGTCACAAAGGACAGGGGTGATGGAAAAGCGAGGCTTTGATGTGGCGGCAAAGTTTTGCACAAGCTGAAGTTTATTGGTATGTGAAGATGGGAGACTGACCAGGCGAGATTCAGAACATTCAACTAGAGATCTCATGAAGACATGGTTGAGGGCTATTATAGGACACGTTTAGTCTGCAGACAGGAAGATTTTCATCCATTCAGTCAGGGCTGAAATCTAAGTAAATGTTATGCAGTGAAGGATATGTGATTGCGGTGGTGTGATAATAACTTTGTACTGACAGGATACTATCAACAATATTAATTATATCCTGTGACTTATGTCAAGGGCTCTTGACGATAAATCAAAATGAGTCATTCCAACCTTGTCTAGATCTTTTTTGAGGCTATGCTGTGTACAATTTTCAGCACTCTATCTTCAAAAGAAGATTCATGGACAGGATTCAGAAAACAGTGATAAGGATGGTTCCCCGATTTATAGCTTTAATTTATGAGAAACGACTCATAAAACTGTCGGTGAAATCCAGAGAAGAGGAAGGTGCAGATTTAAAAAATGCTGCCAGCAAGGCCAATATCAACATTAACAGACTTTTAACTTAGGCTTCATTTTTTTAAATTTAAAAATTAATTTACAGGATGTGGGCATCGCTGGTTAGGCCAGAATTTATTGCCCATCCCTAGTTGCCCTTCAGAAGATGGAGGTGAGCTGCCTTCTTGAACCACTACAGTCCCTGAGGTGTAGGTACACCCACTGTGATGTTAGGAAGGGAGTTCCAGGACTTTGACCCAGCAACAATAAAAGAACGGCAATATATTTCCAAGCTGGAGTGGTGAGTGACTTGGAGGAGAACCTTCAGGTGGTGGGGTTCCCAGGTATCTGCTGCTCTTGTCCTTCTAGATGGTAGTGGTCTTGGGTTTGGAAGGTGTTGCCTGAGTAACCTTAGTGAGTTCCTGCAGTGCATTTTGTAGATGGCACACATGGCTGCCACTGTTCGTCGGTGGTGGAGAGTTTGAATATTTGTGGAAGGAGAAGCAATCAAGCGGGCTGCTTTGTCCTGGATGGTGTCAGGCTTCTTGAGTGTTGTTGGAGCTGCATTCACCCAGGCAAGTGAAGGATATTCCATTAAACCCCTGACTTGCGCATTGTAGATGGTGGACAGGCTTTGAGGGGTCAGGAGGTGAGTTACTCACCTTAGGATTCCTAGCCTTTGACCTGCTCTGGTAGCCACAGTATTACTATGGCTAGTCAAGTTCAGTTTCTGTTCAATGGTAATCTCAAGAATGTTGATTTTGGGGGATTCAGTGATGGTAATGCCATTGAATGTCAAGGCACGATGGTTAGATAATGTAATAAGAATAATATTTATTAGTGTCACAAGCAGATTTACATTAACACTGCAATGAAGTTCCTATGAAAATTCCCTAGTCGCCACATTCCGGTGCCTGTTCGAGTACACTGAATGGCTACTCAGAATGTCCAATTCACCTAACAAGCACGCCTTTTGGGACTTATGGGAGGAAACCAGAGTACCTGGCGGGAACCCACGCAGACATGGCGAGAACGTGCAGACTCCTCACAGAGAGTGGCCCAAGCCAGTAATCGAACCCGGGTCCCTGGTGCTCTGAAGCAACAGTGCTGATCACTGTGCTACCGTGCCACCCTATCCTCTCTTGTAGGAGATGGTCATTGCCTGGCACTTGTGTGGCGCGAATGTAATTTGTCAGTTGTCAGCTCAAGTGTATGGCTTTGGGCAGTGTCGAGTCACTGAGCAGGCTGGGATTTTCCTGGGAGATCTTTCTTGGCCACTTTGAGTGTGCAGATGCAAGGGAGGAACTCCGGGGAACTTTATCTCCAGAGTAAAAGCTTTGGGCATGAAAATTAGTTGGTAATTGAACAGCCCAAATCAATATGAAGTTGATTTTCACTGCAGCCTGTCAAACAAAGTTATATTATTTCTCCAGTGGGCAGCTCTATATGTAGAATACGGATGCTGCAGATAGTGACAAGCCGGGCCAACCTTCTTCAGGATGTCTATTTGTCTATTTTAATACATAATTAATTTCCTCACTCTTATTACATTACATTTGGACATTTAACCATATTTAGGAGCTGAATAATTTTAACTATTCTCTGTATTTGAGCTGCGTTATAGAAACACTATTGTTATAAAGATAAATGGGCATATAATAATAATAACCTTTTATTGTCACAAGTATGAAGTGCCTGTGAAAAGCCCCTAGTCGCCACATTCTGGCACCTGTTCAGGCAAGCTGGTACGGGAACTGAACCCAGGCTGTTGGCCTTGTTCTGCATCACAAACCAGCTGTTTAGCCCACTGAGCTAAACCAGCCCGTATGTCAACAATTGATCTCTTTCATAATACAACTAGTAGGGGCACTGCTCACAATGGATTCTGGGGAAGCTGTATTCAAATGGGGGCTGACCAACTACAGCTAGCTTCAGAGAAACCCAATGGTGGCAGTGGCACAGTGCTTAGCACTGCTGCCTTACACTACCAGGACCAGGTTCAAATCTGACCTCGGGTGATTATCTCTGTGGAGTTTGCACTTTCGCCTCATGTCTGCATGGGTTTGCTCCGGGTGCCTCGATGTCCTCCCATAGTCCAAAGTTGTGCAGGTTAGGTGGATTGGCAATGCTAAATTGCCCCTTAGTGTCCAAGGATGTGTAGGTTAGGTGGAGTTACAGGAGTAGGGCGGGGAAATTGAGACTAGGTAGGGTGCTGTTTCAGAGGGTCGGTGCAGACTCTTGATGGGCTGAATGGCCTCCTTCTGCTCTGTAGGGATCCCATGGATTCAATGACAATGGACCTGGTTAAAGTGAATAAATAGACATCTAAGCTGAACCCTTTCTGAGACAAGAGCGTTGGTTGTTTATCTCATCCTAACCAGCAATCAATACCACTGTTCTAGTCGTATTGATTACCGGGCGGCACGGTAGCACAATGGTTAGCCCTGTTGCTTCACAGCGCCGGGAGGGGGGGGGGGGGGGGGGGGGGGGGGGGGGGGGGGTGAGTGCAGCTGGCCAGTGTGGTACCGGCTAGCGAAGGAACCAATAGTGAACTACTGGCCATGTGTACATATTGTTGCAAATCAAATTGCTTTCTGTTTGACTCTACAACTTGTGTTGGATTCTTCGTGGCCCTCACACAAGCAATGGGCTGGATTCTCCGATGCTGTGGCTACGGCTTGCAGGATCTGTCTGGTCTTATGACCAAACCTTTAGCGCGCCCCTGCACCGATCCTCCGACTGGTGGGGGGGCCAGACACCGCCGCAGAATAGCCGGGTCTGTGGCCGCGCATGCGCACGGCAGCGGCCTGCGGTGTCCATGCCTGCTGTGCATGGACCTGGCCTGCCAGATAGTGCCCCCCACCCTCCCTCCCGTAACCCCACTCGCCATACCCGGACCACTCCATACACCAATCCTCCCAGACCCTGCCAAAGCATTCCCTGCTAGCGGAACGGTTCCCACCGCGACTTTGGCGTAGCTTAGTACTGGCTATGGCCGCGGCCGTCGCCCAATACTCTTCTACCTTTATTGATGCCCATTGTTGTGGTGGTTCATCAGGAGGTGAGGGTGAATGAGCATCGCCCCTTTGGGATTAAGGAATGGGGCAGGTCTGGTTGGTGGCTATTTCTGGGCGAATTCTCTGGATTTTGTTCACCTACTGCTGCCAGCGAGAGCAGAGAATTTGGCGCTCAGCCAAAACTCCATTCACTGCAGCAGGACTGGAGAATTCCAGCTGCACAGGAGGTCAGAGAATTCCAGCCTTAGGCTGGGATTCTCCGACCCGACGCTGGGTCGGAGAATCCCCGGGGGGAGGCGCGAATCCCGCCCCGACGCCAGCTGCCCTATTCTCCAGCGCCTTTTTACGGGGGCCAGTGGGATTCCCGCCATGCCGGTCGGGGGCCGTTGACAGCCCCCCCCCCCCCTCCCCCCCGGTGATTCTCTGGGCCCCGATAGGCCAAGTGGCCGTAAAGTTTTGGCCAGTCCTGTTGGCGTGAATTACTCCCCTCACGCACGGCGAGACCTGGCAGGTAAGTTTGCGGGGGGGGGGTCCTGGGGGGGTGTCGGGGGGGGGGGATCCAACCCCGGAGGGGGCTACCACGGTCGCCTGGCCCATGATTGGGGCCTACCGATCTGCGGGCGGGCTAGGTTCCATGGGGGCCCTTCTTTCTTCCGCGCCGGGCTCCTGTAGGGCTCTGCCATATTGACCGGGATCGGCGTGGGGAAGGGAACCCCCGAGCATGCGTGGAAATGCGCCGGCCGGTCTACGCATGTGCAGAAATACGGCAGCCATCCGCACATGCACGAGATCACACTGGCCGTTCAGCACATGTGCGACTCACGCCGGCCCTTCGGTGCCAGCTGGAGCCGCGCCAACCACTCTGGCGTCAAACTAGCCCCCGAAAAATTGGAGCATTCCTCTGTTGACTCCAGAGTGGTTGGCGCCGGTTTTCCCTCCGGTGTGGGGACATAGCCCTATTTTCGGAGAATCCCGCCCTTAGTGTTTGATAGAGCTACCAAGGTGACAGTGCTTGTGCTTAGTTAGTAACTTGCCATAAAACACAGCACCTCCCATTGAAAGGATTGTGTGCTCCCTAATAAGCTGCCTGGCCTTCTCCAAGTCGGATTATAGGTTTACTGGTGGAGAAAAGATTGCTTGCCTTTGGTGGCTATTGTGAACCAATTCCTTCCATAAAGGGGTAAATAAATGAATCTAAGGCTGACAACATTAACTTTTTAGCACCTTTAACAAAACGTTCCAAAGTACTTCATGGGTACTATAAAATAAAATGTGATACCGGATTATGTGAGGTGCTATTAGGTCACATGTCCAAAAGCTTGGTCAGTTACGCAGATTTTAAGACGTGCCTTTAAGGGAAAGAGAGATGGAAAAGGTTAGGGAACGAATTGCAGAGTTTAGGCAGATGAAGACATGGCCAGCGATAGTGGAGTTTAAAGAGTGATAATTGTGGCATGGGAAAGGTAATAGATATAAGAGATGTGACAGTGTTAAAGTGGAGGAAACAGTTACACACATCAGATGTGTATTAACGTAGGTGTGTAGCCATTGAGCACAACAAAGTGTTGGAGGTGACCTCAACCAGAGAACTTTGTGAAGGCCTAGTTGTGAGAGTGTTGCTTGAAGACGATGAAGGTTGTGCAGGTTCTGAGGAACAAGCACGAAGATCGGATATGGGGGTGGGGAGAGGTGTCAGCCAGTCATTTGTTGGCGGCGGGGGTTGGGAATTTGAGGGGTGGCAAGTGGAACTGATGCCAGGAGAGAGCTGGTAACTTACTTTGCAGCTCGTTGGTGTCATGATATGTATATTGACTGGGATGTTAAGTTATGTTAATGTTAATGCTTCTACCACTAGAGGGAACCTCAGAATAGTCATATAAATATCATGTGACATCTGGGAGAAGGTGTGAGAAGGAGTAAGGCGAAGCTTGGAGCAGGTGTGAGCTGAGATAGATCAGTATAGAGTTCTACAGATCAGTATAGAATTCTGCAGCATAGATATAGTATAGACTAATTTATTAGTTAATACCTTGTAATGTGTTTGAATCATAATTTGTGCAGTGTAAATAAACTAGTTTTGTTTGATAACATAGCTTGATGTTTTTTGGCTACACTACAACTGTAATCCATCCCGAGAAACTCAACAAAGAACATCACAATTGGAGGTTGTTTGTCTTCTTGCGACATTGGACAGTGGTCTTGTCATGGTGCCCGCACTGGCACCAGCTGCCATTGCCAACCCGGCCATCGCGAAACACCCTGCCAAACGCCTCTGAAACCAGACTTTGAATTTTCTCCGTTAAATCGTGCCCAGAGTTAACATTTCAAGTCCATACGATTCCTCTACAGAATTGATGTTATTATTTTAGATTTCCAGGATTCGCAGCATTTTGCTTTTATTATAAGCTGCCTAGTGGTTCTAGCACTGTTCTACAGTCCCCGGGATAAGGGAGCTGGCAGTCACTTCTCTTCTTGTAGGGTGAGTGATAATACTACACGGCTTTTTGTCTTGCCTTCAAAACCTCTCACCATTCCTGCCATTCATATGAAGCACGGTAGCATGGTGGTTAGCATAAATGCTCCAGGGTCCCAGGTTCGATTCCCGGCTGGGTCACTGTCTGTGCGGAGTCTGCACATCCTCCCCGCGTGTGCGTGGGTTTCCTCCGGGTGCTCCGGTTTCCTCCCACAGTCCAAAGATGTGCGGGTTAGGTGGATTGGCCAGGCTAAATTGCCCTTAGTGTCCTAAAAAATAAGGTTAATGGGGGTTGTTGGGTTACTGGTGTAGGTCGGCTTGAGTAGGGTGATCATTGCTCGGCAAAACATCGAGGGCCGAAGGGGCTGTACTGTTCTAATTCTAATTTATATTTTAAAATGTGGCCTGTCATTTAAACGGGAAATGAATCAGCTGAGTGGTACACACTGTGGTCTGTTGGATTCTATAGGCTGAACAGTGGAATTAAACTGTTGCACCAAAGTGTTTTGCTGATTTAGCTGCTCGCACTAGTTGAACCCCCATTAATTCCCCCAATTCTGACAGGAAATATGTAAACGAGCATACCTAGGGAATGCCTGTACGTTTCTTCCCAGCAGTCAGCAGCTGATAGAACATCATTTTTCCAGCTGCTGCAACAGTGTCAAGCGCACCGAGAAAATTCTGAGCCACAATCGTTCAGCTGCTAATCTCATGACTTCAGCATGAGCCACTCAGAAATCCAGCATGGTCACCCCAAACACTTTTTCTGTGTCCTTGGCCCAACCATCTTCAGCTGCTTCATCAATGACCTACCGTCCATCATAAGGTCAGAAGTCGGGGTGTTTGCGGATGACTACACAATGTTCAGCATCATTCGCGCCTACTCAGATAATGAAGCAGTCCATGTCCAAATGCAGCAAGACCTGGACAATATCCAAGCTTGGGCTGGCAGGTGGCAAGTTACATTCGCACCACATAAGTGTCAGGCAATGACCATCTCCTACAAGGGAGGATCTAACCTTTGCCCCCTGACATTCATTGGCATTATCATTGCTGAATCCCCCATAATCAACATCCTGGGGGTTCTCATTGATTAGAAACTGAACTGGACTAGCCACATCAATACTGTGGCTATCAGGGCAATCAAAGGCCGGGAATCCTACAGCGAGTAACTCGCCTCCTGATCCCCCAAAGCCCGTCCATCATCTACAAAGCACAAGTCAGGAGTGTGATAGAATACTTTCCACTTGCCTGGATGAGTGCAGCTCCAACAACACGCAAGAAGCTCAAATCCAGGACAAAACAGCCCGTTTGATTTCTTCTCCTTCCATAAACATTCAAACGCTCCATCACTGATGAACAGTGGCAGCCGTTTGTACCATCGACAAGATGCACTGCAGTAGCTTACCAAGGTTCCTTATACAACACCTTCCTAACCCACGACCACTACCATCTAGAAGGACAAGAGCAGCAGATACCTGGGAACCCCACGCCTGGAGGTTCCCCTCCAAGTCACTCACCACCCTGACTTGAAAATATATCGCCATTCCTCTGCTGTCGCTGGGACAAAATCCTGGAACGCCCTCCCTAACAGCACAGTGGGTGTACCTACACTGGAAGGAGTGCGGGGGTTAAGAGGGAGCTCACCCTCTGAAGGGTAACTAGGGATGAGCAATAAATGCTGTCCTAACCAGCGATGCCCACATCCAGTAAATGAATTTTTAAAAAGCCACAAGACTGTTAACAATAAATAAATTGACATTGAGTATGAAGAGTACAATATAGAGTTTGTCTGCCCTCTATCTGCCTGCATATGTGAGACATTTGTGCGCACACTTAGATTTGAGGCCCGGTGCCTCTGGTTGCTGTAATTTTCCTACATCACTGGTGTGCCTTCTGCATGACCAAAAACCCACTGAGCAGAAAATGTGTAGCTATGACAGCAGGTAAGTACATTGTAGAGAAGACGTCAAATTACTGAGGCTATACCACCCATCGTGTGGGCACAGCAGGATGAAATGGTGATGGCTCCCACTTCTGCTCTCCACCCATTTAATGATTGAGATAAAAGAAGGCACGGTTAATTAAGTAAAAATCAGTTGCACTTTATTTAAAATCTAAAAGATCCCAAGAATTTATGATATGAATTCATGAACTTTGAGTCTCCCTCAGGCTCACACTTGAACTTTGGTGGAATACTGGAATCCACTGACGCTCGGTGTAGATGTTCGCTAGACCCTGGTTTGAGACAACAGTTTCAAGACAGGAGAAAATTATACTGAACGAAAAAGATATTTCTAACCTTTTGTTTTCAGAAATGTATTAGAAGGGATACCTCTCACATGAAAAATAGAAAACAGCAGTTTAATGTGACTGTTCAGCCGATAGAATCCAACAGACCACAAGGTGTACAACTCAGCTGATTAATTTCCCGTTTAAAGGACAAGCCAAATTTTAAAATAAAAATTCACATGAATGGCAGGAGTGGCGAGAGGTTTTGAAGACAAGACAAATAGCCGTGTATTATTATCACTCACCCTACAAGAAGAGAAGTGACTGTCAGCTCCCTTATCCCAAGGACTGCAAAACAGTGCTTCCAAATGTTCCACATCTTCTGCAAGTCAATACTGTAAATGATCTCTTCCTAGAACCAATATAATAGAAGCAAAATACTGTGGATGCTGGAAATCCGAAATAAAAACAGAAAATGCTGGAAAAACACAGCAGGCCTGGTAGCATCTGTGGAGATAGAAACCGAGTTAACGTTTTGAGTTCTTACATCTCTTCTTCAGAGCTGAAAGAGACCGGAATGTAAAGGATTATATCGTTGGAAAAGAGGAGGGCGGTAAAGGTGGAGTAGAACAGAGGTGGGATATCAGAGGAGATTGACAAAGATGTCATAGACACAAGACAGAATAGTGTTAATGGTAATGTTAAAGACCAAAGAAGGTGCTAATAAAAGTATAAAGATAGAAGAATATGTTAACAAGAGTCAGCATTCTGTGAATGCAAAACAAGTTCGCAGATGGCCCTATGAAGGAGGCGGTTGGGTAGAAAGCATCAAAATGGAAGAGAGTTCACAGTCTGAAATTGTTGAACTCAACGTTAAGTCCAGAAGGCTGCAACGTGCCTAATCGGAAGATGAGGTGCTGTTCCTCCAGTTTGCGTTGGGCTTCACTGGAACATTGCAGCAGGCCAAAGTGAACATGAGGGCATTGGAGCAAGATGCTGAGTTGAAATTGCAAGTTACAGGAAGGTTAGGGTGATGCTGAGTACTTAGTGAAGTGTTCCTCAAAGTGGCCACTCAGTCTGCGTTTAGTCTCCCCAATCTAGAAGGAGACTGCATTGCGAGCAGCGAATACGGTGAATCAAATTGAAGGTGGTGGAAGTGAAACGCTGCTTCACCTGAAAGGAGTGTTTGGGGCCTTGATTGGTGAGGAGAGATGAGGTAAAGGGGCAGGTGTTGCACCTTCTGTGATTATATGGAAGGTGATGCCCTGTTGGGGACAATGGAGGAGTGGGCCAGGGTGTCATGGAGGGAAATGTCCCCACAGAATGCAGACAGGGGAAGATGTGTTTGGTGGTGGCATCATGCTGGAGTTGGAGAAAAAGGCAGAAGATGAGCCATTCAATGTGGAGGCTGGAGGGATAAAAGTGAGGACAAGGTGAACCCTATCATGGTTCTGGGAGGGAGAAGGAGTGAAGATAGAGATGCAGGAGATGGGGCAGACACGGTTGAGGGCCCTGTCATCCACAAGGGGGGAAAACCTCAATTAAGGGAAAAGGAAGTCATGTGAGAAGAGCTGTTTGGAAGGTAGTGTCATTGGAACAAACATGACGGAGGTGACAAAACTGGGTGAATGGGATGGAGTCCTTACAGGAAGTGGGGTGTGAGGAGCTATAGTCAAGATAACTGTGGGAGTCAGTGGGCTTGTAATGAATATTGCTAGACAGTGCATCACCAGAAATGGAGACATGGCCAAGGAAGGGAACAGAAGTGTCAGAGATGGACCATGTGAAGCTGAGAGAGGGGTGGAAATTGGAAGCAAACTCAATAAAGGTTTCTAGCTCCAGGAAAGAGCATGAAGCGGCACCGATACAGTCATTAATGTAACAGAAAATGAATTGTGGGAGAGGGCCTGAGTAGGACTGGAACAAGGAACGTTCCACATACCCCACAGAAAATCAGGAATAATTGGACTCCATGCGGGTATCCATAGCCACATCTATTATTTGCAGGGAGACAAGTTGAAGGAGAAATTGTTCAGAGAGAGAACAATTTCAGTGAGACAGAGGAGAGTAGTGGTGGAGGGGGATTATTCAGTTCTCTGTTCAAGGAAGAAGCGGAGTACCTTCAGACTATCCTCGTGGGGGATGGAGAAGTAGAGGGATTGAATGCCCATCGTGAAAAGGATGCAGTTAGGGCCAGGAAACTAGAAACTGTTGATATCACAGAATTTACAGTGGATAAGGCGGCCATTCGGCCCACCGAGTCTGCACCGACCCTTGGAAAGAGCACCCCATTCAAGCCCACACTTCCAACCTATCCCCATAACCCAGTAACCCCACCAAACCGTTTTGGACACTAAGGGCAATTTATCATGACCAATCCATCTAACCTGCACATCGGAGCACCCAGGGGAACACCACGCAGACAGTGACCCAATCGAAAGGGAAAGAAAGCCATCCCTTTCATCGAACCTGGGATCCTGGAGTTGTGAAGCAACTGTGCTAACCACTGTGATACCGTGCTGCCCACGATATAATGTTGGCCATCAGAGAAATCCGAATGTCGGTGGGATGAAACTGGATAAGGAGATAGAGAATGAGTTAGGATAGGAAGAAATTAGTCCTGTGGGGCAGGAACAGGCTGAAATGATGGGTCTGCCAGGACAGCCCTGTATATGAATTTTGGGAAGGAGGTAGAAACGGGCTGTGTGGGGTTGGGGGGCTGTGAGGTTTCAGACTGTGGAGGGTAGATCTTCAGAAGTGATAAGGACAGAGCCAGCTCTGGAAACAATGGCTTGATGTTTGGTGGTTGGGTCATGTGGTTAGGATGGTCTGAGAGATGGCGCTCAGCCTCTGCCAGGTAGAGGTCAGTATGCCAGGCCACAACAGCACCACCCTTTTTGGAAGGTTTGATGACAAAGTCAGGGTTGGACCTGAGAGAGCAAAGTGCAGCAAGTTTAGAAGCAGACAAGGTGGAGTTGGCGAGGGGAGCAGAAAAATTAAGACGGCCAATGTCACACCGACAGTTCTCAATGAAAAGTGTGGGTGTGAGGCAGGAGGAAAGAATCCAGGAAGAAGGAGAATGTGAGAGGAGAGTGAAAAGATCTGTTGAATGGGGAAAGGGCTCCTCCCTAAGGAAGTGAGCATGGAGACGGAGGCGAAGGGATGGCTTTCTTTCACTTTCAATGTGATTTTACTTATCACATTCTCTCCGTATGATTTAAATACAGATACCAGTTGAACTCACTATAAAACTTTGTTCCTGGAATCAGCATCTGATATGTGCTTCTGCTTGCATCTTGGGACATTTGTGCTGATTAATGACTACTTTCAGCTTATCAAACATGCCAACCAGATGTGTGCCTTTTAAAGGATAAATATTTTTCAAAAAAAAATGTCTGTGAAGCACATTAATAAATTCTTGTGTATCATGACTATCTAGTAAATGCAGTCAGCAATGTGTCAATCACGGACAATGGTGTATAAACATGGATGAGGAAGGCCATTTGGTCCATTTTAGTTCAGCCATTCAGAAAGTCCTCATGTTGTAGCATCCAGCTGTCTTTTATAAAATAACTCCAAGGGTTTTGCCTCCACTACTCTATCGGGAAGCCATTCCACATTTGATCATTCTTTACACAAAGAAAAAATTCCTGACACTTATCCTAACTTGGCCTTATATTAGATGGAACTTGTGACCTTCTTGTCCTACTGTTGTTTACATAGTGCATAGAACATACAGTGCAGAAAGAGGCCATTTGGCCCATTGAGTCTGCACCGACCCACTTAAGACCTCATTTCCACCCTATCCCTGTAACCCAATAACCCCTCCTCACCTTTTTGGACACTAAGGGCAATTTATCATGGCCAATCTACCTAACCTGCACAGCTTTGGACTGTGGGAGGAAACCGGAGCACCCGGAGGAAACCCACGCAGACACGTAGAGAACATGCAGACTCCGCACAGACAGTGACCCAAGCCTGAAGTAATTTACTCAATCTGACTTTACATACCATTTAGTACCTATCTCCTCACAGATGTCTCCTTTCAAGGCAGGAAAGCACAAGTTTTTCCAATGTTTCCCCATACCACAGAGATCTGAGTCTAGTCTCTTCTCTCCAGGAGATCTGTCATAGTGACTAGGACTCATGGTCTACCATGGCCGTAGTACTTTTACTCACAGTACTGATTTAATACTACAGTATTTTATTTGTTTTGTTACTTCCATGCCGCAGTGATTCTCGAGCCCGTGAGACTGTTTCCCAACCTCAATTCAGTGTCTTCAGGAAAGAAATAGAGAAGTGGCAGCACGGTGGCGCCGTAGGTTAGCCCTGCTGCCTCACAGCGCCGAGGGTTCAATCCCGGCTCTGGGTCACTGTCCGTGTGGAGCTTACACGTTCTCCCCGTGTTTGCGTGGGTTTCACCCCCACAACCCAAAGATGTGCAGGCTAGGTGGATTGGCCACGCTAAATTGCCCCTTAATTGGAAAAAATGAATTGGGTACTCTAAATTTTTTTTTTTTTAAAGAAATAGAGAAAAATTGGAAGAGAAGGAATAAAAATAAAACACAAAGATCTAGTCAATAAGATGTGGAGCTGCGACAAACTAGATAATAACTTTGGCATTAATGTCAAAAAAGAAGTTTACAGAAACCAGATGGCAAAGCTGAATTGCAATAGGAGCAGATGCCAAAATATGAACCTATCCTAAATAAAATCAGAAAATGCTGGAAACAGTGGATCTGGCACAATCTGTGGATGGAGAAACAGAGCTAAAGGGCTGAATTTTTGACACAATGGCCCAGAAATTGGTTTCTATGTCTCAGGCATGAAACTGACATCTAAGGGTCTAATCTGGTAGGTAACATGCAAGTGCCCATCCCATGCCAGATATTCCCCACCTGCTAATTTAAATTGGGCATACTGCTATCCAGGATATGGGTCAAATGTACTGACAATTTTTATCATAATATTAAAATAATGATCCCACGCTTGTTGGAGGGTTAGCTTAGTGCAGTTGTGTAGTGTATATGTGACAATAAGGAGTTGGAAGTGCCCTCAGCCAGGGAACATTGTGAAGGCCGAGTTGTGAGAGCTTTAAAACAATGAAGGTCGTGCAGATTAAGCACAGCAGGTCTGGCAGCATCTGTAGAGAAAGAAACATAGTTAACATTTCATGTCAGTATGATTCTTCTCTGAACTGCTGTTTTTCTTTTAGATTTCCAGCATCCTCAGTATTTAGCTTTCATCCAAAGGTTGTGCTGGTGCCTATTGGTTTTAGGAAGAAATTATTGGCGGGATTCACCGTTCCCCAACACCGATATCATAATCGGTGATCGGGCGGAGAATCCCTTCCGATGTTGAAATCGGGGGCGTGTTTGACGCCGGTTTTATATCCTCCACCCCCTCTGAAATGGCAGCATCGTGTCGCACGCTGTTGAAACGCCGTTGGCGTGTCATCTGAAGGCCCTCCCCCGATGCTCCAGTCCCGATGGGCCGAATTCCCGACCGCGCGGGACACGTGTGGTCTCAGCGGTTGGGAACCCGGCATGGTGGCCGTGGATTGTGTCCAGCGCTGCCACAGTCGGCTGGGAGTCGTGCTGCTAGCTGGGGCGGGGGGACTGGTGGGGGATGGCCAGGGGGAACACTATTTGGCAGGTCGGGTCTGCGCACGGTCGGCGCCATGTTGTGCGCACGACCACTGCAGGTTGTCGCCGTGCGCATGCGCGGCCACGGACCCAGTCATTCTCCAGGCGTTTATATCGTGGGGAGCCGGGAATTTTACTCGGCGCGGCTCCAAGTTCCTCACTGGTCGCAGGATTGGTGCAGGTACGGCGCCTATTTTGGTGTCGTAAAACACCACAGTTCCCACACCGGCGTCGGTACTTTGCCTGAAAAACGGTGAATCCAGCTCCATATACTCTATTGACTTGTGAAGATGCGGAACCCTTTTGTGAAATCGGTCTGTTCCAAGGCCTAACTTGGTGTGTGATAAACCTCCACAGGAGGGACATTTCCTCATGGATACCCACCAGCCTTTGTGAGAAAGTTGAACCCTCGAATTCAGCAGCTGAGGGTCATTTTATCAGGGCTAGAATACAATCTCACCTGCGCCACCATTCCACCTCCCCCCCCCCCTCACCGCACCCCCAACCTTTGTTCCCGCACACTTGTGCACGATGATTCATCGTGCAAAGATTGATCTCCTCCCTTGCCAAATTTTTAAATACAAATTCACAAGAACGGCAGCAGTGGTGAGCGGTTTTGAAGGCAAGACCGTGTAGAATGACCACTCACCCTTGAAGGAAGAGAAGTGACTGCAGCTCTCTTAGCCCACGCACCGCAGAACAGCGCGGCCAAAGGTTCTCCAAGCTTTGGGCATTGTGCCAGTTTCCGAGCTGCTGTTTGTTACGGTCAGTGATGTTGCTACCTTTCTGCACCTGAATTAATAGGCTCCACAGGTACCCACCAAGCAGAAGCATGCATTTAAAAATTTGTGACCGACAATGAGTGACAAAACAAATAGTTTTCACATTAAATAAAATAGATACAGGGGACTGTGTTTTCTTTAAATAATGGGGTATGTGGGGGTGCACTTAGTGATATTGGATTCAATTTTCCAAAGTGTGGGTGTTATGGATGGTTTGAAAGTGGATAATACTACTCATTTACTGTAGACCACAAGCATGAAACCTGAACGTTTCTGTGCATAATGTGACCACCCAATCAAAAATAACACTGGTCATGTCAATGAGTCAGACATCACAGCGTACCAGGAAAATTCCTCTAATAGTTCCACTGAGATTTAATCTGGTATTTTGGTTGAGAGCGTCTCAAAAGGATGCATGCACAAAGCAAACATTGTGCACAGTACAAACAAATTGTAACCAGCAGGGAGGGATGGTAATGGCCTGTGGAAGAGTCTGAAACACTTAAAGTGAACCAAAAGTGACCAGATTACTCAATCCAACCATCTGAAATGCTAAGAAAGAGGAATTGGGTTGGCAATTGTCAACCATTAACGGAAAGTGATGACGATACTCCAAATGTTGGTGGGGTAGATTTTACAGAAGGTCGCACACCAACGCCTCACCAGTAGAAAGCTTGGTCGCAAACCAACTGACTTTAAAAAAAAGGCTGGCTTGCAGTGTCAATGTGCTGGGGGCGGCCTTACCTACCCAAGGGTGGAACTCCCATCCCTCGTGGAAAGCTGCTGGCCGGTCTGATTGGCTGGCAGCTGAGAAGTCCCTGTGAAATGAAATACTCCCCACTTGCCTGGATGGGTGCAGTTCCAACAACGCTCAAGAAGCGGCACGGTGACACAGTGATTAGCACGGCTGCCTCACAGCTCCATGGACCCGGGTTCAATTCCAGCCTCGGGTGACTGTCTGTGTGGAGTTTCTCCCCGTATCTGCGTGGATTTCCTCCCACAGTCCAAAGATGTGCAGGTTAAGTGGATTGGCCATGCTAAATTGCCCCTTAGTATCCAAAGTTTAGGTGGGGTTACTGGGTTACAGGGATAGGGTGGAGGTGTGGGCTAAGGTAGGGCGCTCTTTCAAGGGCCAGTGTAGACCCTGGGCTGAATAGCCTCCTTCTGCACTATAGATTCTCTGATTCTAAGCTCAACACCCTCCAGGACAAAGCAGCCCGCTTGATTTGCACCCCTTCTGCAAACATTCAATTCCTCCACTACCGATGCACAGTAGCAGCAGTATGTACCACCTATAAGATGCACTGCAGGAACTCACCAAGGCTCCTTAGACAGCACCTTCCAAACCCATGACCACGACCATGTTGAAGGACAACGGCAACTGATACCTGGGAACCCCACCACCTGGAGGTTCCCCTCCAAGCCACTCACCGTCCTGACTTGGAAATATATCGCTGTTCCTACACTTTTTTAATAAGGTATTTATATAAACAGTAAATAAAAAAACAAGAGCAAGAACAAACAGGATCATCATAATAAATAACTAGCTAATCAACACCCAAACCTGTCCTTTCCCGTTTTAACCCCTTCGCCCCCCACTTTGCTCCCGCCCCCGTCCTCTGCCAACACCTCAATCCTCCTTGAAGAAGTTGAAGAACGGCTTCCACCTCCGGGCAAACCCATCGACCGGCCCTCTCAAGATGAACTTGATCCTTTCCAAGCTTTGGAACTCTGCCAGCTTGCTCAGCCATACCCCCGGGTCCCTCCACCCAAGCAAAATCCATCTCCAGGCTATCAGGGAGGCAAAGGCCAGGACGTCAGCCTCTCTCGCCCCCTGGACTCCCGGGTCTTCCGACACTCCAAATATCGCCACTTCTGGACTCGGGACAACCTTCACCCTCAACACCTCGGACATTACGTCGGCAAACCCCTGCCAGAACCCCTTCAGTTTCGGACATTCCCTGAACATAGTTCGCGGGCCTCCCCACGCACCACCCTCACCTATCCTCTATCCCCTTGAAAAACCTACTCATCCTGGCCACCGTCATGTGTGCCTTATGAAATAAAATAAAAAATATAAAATAAATAATCTTTATTGCCACAAGTAGGCTTACATTAACACTGCAATTAAGTTACTGCGAAAAGCCCCTAGTCGTCACATTCCGGCGCCTGTTCGGGTACTGGTTTAGCACAGTGGGCTAAATAGCTGGCTTGTAATGCAGAACAATGCCAGCAGCGCAGATTCAATTTCCGTACTGGCCTCCCTGAACAGGTGCTAGAATGTGGCGACTAGGGGCTTTTCACAGTAACTTCATTGAAGCCTACTCGTGACAATAAGCGATTATTATTAATATGATTATACACGGAGGGAGAATTCAGAATCTCAGCTGGTACGGGAATTGAGCCCACACTGCTGGCATTGTTCTGCATCACAAACCAGAACTCGACAAGGCTGAGCCTCACACATGATGAGGAAACATCCACCCTCCTCAGGGCCTCCCCCCACATCCCGGCCTCCATTTGAAATGAAATGAAATGAAAATCGCTTATTGTCACGAGTAGGCTTCAAATGAGGTTACTGTGAAAAGCCCCTAGTCGCCACATTCCGGCGCCTGTTCGGGGAGGCTGGTACGGGAATTGAACCGTGCTGCTGGCCTGCCTTGGTCTGCTTTAAAAGCCAGCGATTTAGCCTGGTGAGCTAAACCAGCCCCTAAATCCCCCCCCCCCCCCCCCCCCCCCCCAGTTCCTCCTCCCATTTCCATTTGATTTCTCCTCTTGGGGTTCCCTCCCAGTCCATTAGCTCCTTATAAATATCAGACACCTTACCCTCATCCATTCTCTCCCACGATAGCACATTATCCTACAATCCCAGGGTGGCGAACTGGGAAAGGACGGCATCTGCTTCCTCACAAAATCTCGAACATGTAAGTACCTAAACTCATGTTCCTCCTCCAGGTCCTCTAAGCTCGCCAAGCTGCCCCCCACAAACAGGCCCTCAACCTCAGGCGCCGGAATGTGGCGACTAGGGGCTTTTCACAGTAACCTCATTTGAAGCCTACTTGTGACAATAAGCGATTTTCATTTCAATTTTCATTTCATTTCAAACAGCTTGATCCCTGCCTATCGTCACCCCAAAACCTCACGACTGGCCCCCCCCCCCCGATGCAAACCTGTGATTGTCGCAAATCGGTGCCCACAGTGAGGCACCTTCCAACCTCAGATGCTGCAGCCACTGTCCTCACACCCTCAGGGCCACCACTGGACTTGTGGGGTACCTGGCCAGCGAGAACGGCAGAGGTGCCATCAACAATGCCCCTAAACAAGTTCACCTACAAAAGACCACCTCCATCCACTCCCACGTTGACTCCTACCCCACTATCCACTTCCTAACCATGGCTATATTAGCTGCCCAATAAAAATTCATTATCTTCGGCAAAGCCAGCTCGCCCCTCCTCGCCCCTGCTCCAGCAGCACCTGCTTAATCGGCGGGGTTTTCCCCACCCACACAGACCCCAAAATCAAAGCATTGACTTTCTTAAAAAATGATTTTGGGATGAAGATCGGGAGGTGCTGACGGACAAATAAGAGCCTCGGCAGCACCGTCATTTTCACTGTCTGCAACCCCGTCCCCCCTTCCCCCCCACCCCCTGCCAACCACAGAGGCAACATATCCCACCTCTTAAAATCTCCCTTCATCTGGTCCACCAACCCAGTCAGATTCAGCTTATGCAGCTGTGCCCATCCCCGCGCTGGATGTCCAAGTACCTAAAGCTCGTCCCCACCACCTTGAACGGCAGCTCTCCCAACCTCCTCTCCTGTCCCCTGCTGTGAAACAGAGTAGTCAAAGCACTTAGCAGAAGGCACTTAACTGCTTTTGATGTGGTGATAACCTGTCAATCATAGTTCGATGTTTATAAACACTGTGATTAGAATATTTGAGATCCATTCAAGCGTGAAGGGAAATTAAAATAAACAATCCAGACACCCGGCTGTCTGGAAGCTGTTATCCTGTTAATTACAGCCTACTAAAGGCCATTTGGATTGGATTGGATTGGTTTATTGTTATGTAAACTGAGGTACAGTGAAAAGTATTGTTCTGCATGCAGCTCAAACAGATCATTCTGTACATGAAAAGAAAATACGTAATAGGGCAAACATAAAATACATAATGTAAATACATAGACACAGACATCGGGTGAAGATGTGAAGAGATTAGATCAGTCCATCAATCCATAAGAGGGTCATTTAGGAGTCTGGTAACAACAGGGAAGAACCTGTTTTTGAAGCTGTTAGTGCGTGTTCTCAGACTTTTATATCTCCTGTCTGATGGAAGAAGTTGGAAGAGTGAGTAAGCCGGGTGGGAGGAGCCTTTGATTATGTTGCCCGCTTTCCAAAAGCAACGGGAGGTGTAGGCCGAGTCAATGGATGGCAGGTCGGTTTGTGTGATGGATTGGGCGGTGTTCATGACTCTCTGTAGTTTCTTCTGGTTGTGGGCTGAGCAGTTGCCATACCAGGCTCTGATGCAGCCATATAGGATGCTTTCTATGATGCACCTTAAATTTCTCTTTGAAAGTGAATTGGAGCCTCATAGATAAAAGGGGGTTTAATGCCTTGTGATGTGGTTTGGCATAATATGAAGTAAGGGCTGCTGCTTTCTACACTTAAGAGGCTGCAGGTGTAAGTGTTATGACACCCTGGGCTAGTGCACGGTCAATTCCAGTCCCACACACCTCGGAGTACCAACACAAGTGAATTTACCAATAATTCAGATAAGATTTCTGAACTCTCTGGCCCTTGATTGCTCCAATAACTTACAGGCACCAGATGTGTAAGTTAAACACAACAACAGTGTATAGTGATAAGTATAATAGAATAAGGCCAGATAAGCTACTACTCCCCTTTTTACCATCCCAGCCTCTATTAATTACACACAAGATAGACACACACAGAGGGAGAGGTAAAAATAGGAAGATTAATATGAAATGGAAGATGAGTGTCCTTACTTTGGATGTTGAAGTCGTTGCAGCAGCAGGCTGTCCTTGCAGGACGCTTAAGGATCAAAGCCACCAGTGTATGGTTAGAAATGATCTCCTGGCAGGTGCATGTGGTCAGTACTCTCCAGCTGTAAGATTCCCTCTGGAGAGTCACTTTAACTTTTACTAACCTGGGTCTTCACATAGAAGATCCGCCTCAGGCCTGTTTGATTCTTTTATTTTAGTAAATTTAGCATACTAATTCTTTTCTTTATCCAATTAAGCGACAATTTTAGCATGGCCAATTCACCTACTCTGCACACCTTTTTGGGTTGCGGGTGTGAGACCCACGCAGACACGGGGAGAATATGCAAACTCCTCACGGACAGTGACCCAGGCTGGCATCGAACCTGGACCCTTGGTGCCGTGAAGCAGCAGTGCTAACCACTGCACTACTGTGCTGCCCTTGTCGGTTTGATTCTTAAGACTCTAGGTCTCACTTTCTCCCCAACTTCAGCCTGTGATTCAAGCTTAACTGGTTTCCAGACTCACCAGAATGCCACCTAGCTTTACTGAGGAAAACAGACCATCAGAGAATCAGCTTTTCTGATTTTATGGAGGTCTGTTAACATTTCCGGGAGAGAAACCCAAAGAGATTCCCCCCAGCACTGCCTTCAGAAATGAAATACTGATCGGCTGGATAGAGAAGAAAAGGTGGCTGGGTGTATTTTCCTGGAGAGAACCACAGCATAGGTCTGGATCTGCTGCTGGAGTTTTAAAACAACTGGACCAGACTTCAGCCAGTGGCGGGATTGGATTTCTTTGCGGTTCAATCTGGCTGTGCAGGGAGGAAGACCTTTATTTTGGTGAAATCAGAGCTGTGATGCTCCAGCTTCTGATCAAAACAAAACTGAAAGCAAGATGAAAACTCTCCTTGCTCTGCAGAACATTCCAGAATGGTCAGCTCCAATCAGCATTGAGTATCAGCTGAAGCCGGCAATTTTAAAGCAGCTCATTGGCCACCAGCCCAGTCCATCAAGAGGTGTCATCACTGATGTCACACCAAACAGCACGTCCTGCTGGAGTTTACTATTTTAACATTAATGCTGCAGTTCATCTTAAAGGCACACCTCCTATTAATTGTCCAGGTACATGAATTGAAATAGCCGAATAACAGAAGTTAAAAGGAAAAAAACAAGGAAATAACAGGAGGATCCTTACATAAGAGACAGATAAGTGAAAAAGCAGTGATTTTTCACTAATTCTGCTTGGACTAAATAAAGAAGAAAGAACAATACAGCACAGGAACAGGCCCTTCGGCCCTCCAAGCCTGTACTGGTCATGATACCAACCTTTGCCAAAACCCTCAGCACTTCCTTGTGCCGTATCCCTGTATATCATCCTATCCATGTGTTTGTCAAGATGCCTTTTGAACGCCGTTAATGTATCTGCTTCCACAATCACCCCTGGCAACGCATTCCAGGCACTCACCAACCTCTGTGTAAAAAAACCTGTCTTGCACATCTCCTCTAAACTTTGCCCCACGGACCTTAAACCAATGCCCCCTGGTGACTGACCCCTCCACCCTGGGAAAGAGTGCCTGCCCTTCCACTCTATCCATGCCCCTCATAATCTTGTAGACCTCCATCAGGTCACCCCTCAACCTCCGTCTTTCTAATTAAAACAGTCCGAGTCTATTCAGCCTCTCTGCATAGCTAATGCCCTCCAGACCAGGCAACATCCTGGTAAACCTCTTCTGAACCCTCTCCAAAGCCCCCACATCCTTCTGGTAGTGTGGCGACCAGAATTGTGCACAATATTCCAAGTGCGGCCTTACCAAGGTTCTATATAACTGTACCATGACGTGCCAGTTTTTATACTCTATGCCCTGTTCAATGAAGGCAAGCATTCTGTATGCTTTCTTGACTACCTTGTCCACTTGTGTTGCCACCTTCAAAGATCTGTGGACCTGCACGTCCATTCTCTCTGACCCCCTATATTCCTAAGAGTTTTTCCATTTACGGTATATTTCCCCTCTGTGTTAGACCTACCAAAATGCCTTACCTCACATTTGTCCGGATTAAATTCCATTTGCCATTTCTCTGCCCAAATCTCCAACCTATCTATGTCTTGCTGTATCTTCTGACAATCCTCAACACTATCTGCCACTCCACCAACCTTGGTGTCATCCGTAAACTTACTAATCAGACCGGTTACATTTTCCTCCAAATTGTTTATGTACACCAAAAACCACAAGAGGCCCAAGCACCGATCCCTGTGGAACACCACTAGTCACAACCTTCCATTCTGAAAAACACCCTTCTACTGCTACCCTTTGCCTTCTGTGACCGAGCCAGTTCTGTATTCATCTTAACTCCTCACCTCTGATCCCCTGTGACTTCACCTTTTGTACCAGTCTGCCATGAGGTACCTTGTCAAAGGCTTTACTGAAGTCCATGTAAACAACATCCACCGCCCTCCCCTCATCAATCATCTTTTTCACCTCCTCAAAAAACTCGATCAAGTTAGTGAGGCACTACCTCCCCTTCACAAAACCATGCTGCCTATCGCTTCTGAGTCCATTTGTTTCCAAATGGGTATAAACCCTGTCCCTGAGAATTCTCTCCAATAATTTACCTACTACCGATGTGAGACTCACCAGCCTATAGTTTCCAGGATTATCCCTGCTACTTTTCTTAAACACTGGTACCACATCAGCCATTCTCCAATCCTATGAGATCTCACCTGTAGCCAATGAGGATAGAAAGATGTCAGTCAAGGCCCCAGCAATTTCCTCGCTTGCTTCCCTCAAATTCTGGGATAATTCCTTCTGGCCCAGGTATTATCTACCTTAATATCTTTTAAAAAACCCAATACCTCCTCCTTTTCTATGTTAACATAATCCAGACTGTCCATACACCATACCAAGAATCAACTTCCACAAAGTCTATTTCTTTAGTGAACACTGATGCAAAGTATTCATTCAGTATCTCACCCATTTCCTCTGGCTCAACACATAGATTCCCCCCCACTGACCTTAAGTGGTCCAATCCTTTCCCTGGCCACCCTCTTGCTTTTTACATATGAATAAAAAGCTTTGGGATTCACCTTAATCCTACTTGCCAAAGATTTTTCTCTGACCCCTCCTAGCCCTCCTAATTTCCCGCTCCAGTACCTTCCTACTTTCTTTATACTCCTCAAGGGTTTTGATTGACCCTATCCTTCTAGACCGTACAAAAGTCTCCTTTTTCATTTTGACGAGGTTCACAATATCTCTCGTTATAGAGTCATAGAGCCATAGAATTTACAGTGCAGAAGGAGGCCATTTGGCCCATTGAGTCTGCACCGGCTCTTGGAAAGAGCAGCCTACCCAAGGTCCATACCTCCACCCTATCCCCATAACCCAGTAACCCCACCCAACACTAAGGGGAATTTGGGACACTAAGGGCAATTTAGCATGGCCAATCCACCTAACCTGCACATCTTTGGACTGTGGGAGGAAACCGGAGCACCCGGAGGAAACCCACGCACACACGGGGAGGATGTGCAGACTCCGCACAGACAGTGACCCAGGTGGGAATCGAACCTGGGACCCTGGAGCTGTGAAGCAATTGCGCTATCCACAATGCTACCGTGCTGCCCAAGGCTCCCTGAACTTCCCATACTTATCCTTCGTTCTCTCAGGAACATGGCTTTCTTGAATCCTAATCAACTGTCGCTTGAAAGACTCCCACATGCCCGATGTTGATTTATTATCCAACAGCCACATCCAATCCAAATTCTTCAATTCCTGTCTAATCTTTAGCATCCGGGCAGGGGTGACTGATGGGGCGGGGGGTCTCTGAAATGAGGGGGCTCTGATATTCACATTTCTGATATGGGGGCCCCTGATATCAGGGAGTCTCTGAATTGGGGGGATCTGTGATGGGGAGCTCTGACATGGTGGGGTCTCTGATACAGAGGTTCTCTGATATGAGGCAGTATCTGATATTGGGGTCTGTGTTATGAGGGTCTGATGGAGGTCTCTGATATGCCGGCGAGTCAGATATGGGAAGGTCTCTTATATGGAGGATCTGATATGCATGTCTCTGATATCGGGGTCTGATGGATCTCTGTGTCTATTTGGATCCCTGGATATCTAGTATCCCTTGTTCGTTCCCAAATAACAGAGGTCAAGTCTATGCTTTTTGGCAAAGTTCAGTTGAACATTATTTGTCAGTTTGTGCCACTGGTAAGCTTTATTTGTCAGTACAAAATTAGGTTAGATTGATTGGCTTTAGCGAATACAGTGGTTGAGTTTAAAATACAAATCGTGGCAATTCCTCAAATCATAATACACAGTATAAAATGGCTGAGTGATTTAAACAAAAGAAAGATAGCGATTTAGCAAAAGCAAGCAAAGAACATGGGCGAGATTCTCCGCGGAGAATCGTAAAGGCTGCCGTGGGACAGGCCGTGACCCACGGCAGCCTTCACGCCCACATCCGGGGCCGATTCTCCCCCTGGGCGGGCTAGGAGCGTGGCCCCGTGTGTCACGGCAGCGCGGCCTTGACGACAGTCGTCAAGGCCGCACATCAAGTGTCATGCCGGCTGTCAAGGCCGATGATGTCAGCCGCGCATGCGCAGGTTGGACAACGCCAACCCGCGCATGCGCAGTTGGCGTCTTTTCCCTCAGCCGCCCCGCAAGATGTGGCTGCTTGATCTTGCGGGGCGGTGGAGGGAAAATAGTGTGTCCGTTACGGATGCATGGCCCCCTTGGCATGGCCATGGTACTGCCGTGCCAATCGGGCCCCCAGATGCCCCAAACGGGCGCCCGTTTCAAGATGGCAGTGAGCAGGTGTGTTTGCTGCCGTGTTGAAACGGGCGTGAAGGCCCGGGCGTGAAGGCCCATCGGCCTCGGAGAATCACCGCTCGCCATAAAAAACGGCGAGCGGCGATTCGTGGCGTGGGTCGGGCGTGGAGGGGGGAGAATAGCGGGAGGGCGTGAAAAAGTCGGGAGGCCCTCCCGCTATTCTCCCACCCGGCGTGGGGGGCGGAGAATCGCGCCCCATAAGTTTCAGAAAGAGATAGATTGATTCCGGAATATATATTTTCCATCCCGACAGGTGATTCTTAAGGAGATTCTTATCTTAAAGTCTCGCCTTCTTTACAGCTGTGATTGGCTTTAACTAATTTATAATTCACTCAATTTGGCCAAAGTGTCTGTCCATCAATTTAAGAGAGACATGTATTTAACTATATCGGTGTGGATTTCCCATACCATCGCTTGCCAATTTTCCAGGTTGTCCACATCTACATCTATCATAGACTGGCTGTTACTATAGAAACGTAACGGCCCGTACTGGGCAGCTGCCCAGTTTTTACCAAACAATAGGGTCTTTTAGTTAGTTTAGTTACTGACCTTGCAGGCCTCAAGCAACTTGTGAAATGTGAAAATGCAGAGTTTTATCTGATTAATTCCCAGCTATAGTTGCACTGAATTAATGCTTAGTATGATTTCAGTTAATTATTCTGAATGAGTTCTCAATTAAACCTTTTGCCTATATCATCTATAGCTAACTAGAAAAGCCAATTTCAATCAGGGTCTTTGATATCAATGGGTCTCTGATATGGGGGGGGATCTCTGATTGGCAGCCTCTGATATGGTAGGGTCTCTGATATGGGGATATCTGAGGTCTCTGATATGGTGCAGTATCTGATATTAGGGTTGCTGTTATGGAGGGTCTGATGGGGGTCTCTGATATGCAGGCATCTTAGATAAGGGAGAGGCTCAATATGGGGGTCTCTGATAAGAAGGGTGTGATATGGGAGTCTCTAATATGGACTCTATTATGGGAGCCTCTGGTGTGTGGATCTGATGGGGTGTCTGTTGTGGGTCTCTGATTGGGGGGGTCTGATGGCAGTCTCTGATTGGGGGGTCTCTGATTGGGGAACCTGAAGTGGGTGCCTGATGGGGGGGCTGGATGGTAGGTTGGGAAAGATTTGCATTGTGGGGTAGGGGGCCTTCTGCTGGGCTTTGGGTGCAGCAACTTTAAATGCTTCCCCCCCTTGATACACCGTGAGGTCCATCGCGTCAGGACCACGCTGGAAAAAATTTGCACCAAAATTTGCATGAATTCTGGCCTAGAGGGCGGATGCATCATGGAGGCGTGGAGAATCGGGTGTCCAGCCCTTCATCAGATGCAAATGGTTCAAATGACCCATTTGCATATTCCCGCTGGTATGGGGTGTGTAGCTTGCTTCTGCTGCTGGCAGGGGACTGGAGCATCGGAAAGGGAAGGGCGGCGATCCCGTTATTTGCTCAACATGCAATTCTCCCTCGCATCGGGAACTTTGCTACTGGAGGTGGAGAATCCCCCACTGCCCCCCCCCCCCCCCCCCCCCATTGTCTTTCAGCTGAGGAATTTAACTGAGGCCTCATCTGGCCCCTCAATTGGATATAAAAGTTCTCATTGCACTTTTCAAAGAATGTCAGGGCAGTAATTTGGGTATCCTATCCAATATTTATCTCTCATCCAAAGCCATTAAAAGACCATCTAGTAGTCATGTATGTCATTAGTGATTGTGGGCCACTGCTGCGCCAAAAATGGACTACTGTGGATCCCATCACAGTTTCCTCCTTGGGCCTTAGGTAGAGTGGGTTCCTGATATCTGCAACCGAGAGGTTATTGTTACTTCTGGGATGGAAGATCCAGCGCTGCTGTGGATAACATTCATTGTTGAGGGAGCCCACTTAAAGTGGGTTCCAGATAAAGAATTTGGTACCTTAAGCCAGTGTTCTTCAAACTTTTTTTCCAGGGACCCATTTTTACCAACTGGCCAACCTTCGGGACCCAACCCGGCCGACCTTGGCGACCCACGCCGACCTTCGCGACCCACGCCGGCCAACATTCGCGACCCACGCCGGCCGCCCTGCGCGACCCACCATTTCTCTTACCTTGTTTGCTGCTGACAAAAATGGAGGAAATGGTTTTGGGTCCCTTTGGCCCTCGTACACGCTCCTCCGATGGAGCCTGTTGGATGAAGCTGTAGCCTTCCGGTGTCAGAAAGTATGGAGTCTCCATCTGTCCAAAGTTTTGAATTATTTTCCTGTAAAGTTTTATCAAATAAACCCCCCCCGAACTTGTAAAAAAAAATAAAATGAATCAAATAAATGAAAAAAATAAAAATTAAATGAATCAAATAAATGAATAAAAACCACTACAGAACTTGTAAAACAAAAAGTTGCAACCGTTTAAAAAAATAGCAGCCGCACTGCGCATGCTATCCCGATCATCGTGCGGACATGCGCAATGCGGCCAAATTTTATATTTTACATGTTCGCGGCCACTTGCAGCCGGCGTTATGAAAAGCCGGCTGCTGCCCGGGGATTTGCGCGATCGGGAGCGCCGCGGACAACGGCTCCGCGACCCTCCCGACTTTGAAGAACACTGCCTTAGTTGTTAAGCAACAGGCCATTTGGAATTAATATCTGTTGGCGTACGACAATAAAGTCCATATGACCACTTTCACATTTTTTTGATCATTTTCAGATCAATTAATGACCTGATATTGAAGGCGCCTGTAGTTATCAGTGATCATAATCTGATTGAAATTTACATTCAGTTTGAGGGAGAGAAGAGGGGGTCCAAGACCAATATTTTAAAGTTAAATAAAGGCAATTATGTAGGCATGATAGCTAAAGTGAACTGGCAATTGAGATTAAGTGATAGGTCAATAGAGAATGCAGTGGCAGACATTTAAGGCGATATTTCAGAATACACATGTCAACAAGAAAGGAAAATTCTAAGGGGAGAACCATCACCCATGATTAATTTAATAAGATAGTAGCCAACTTAATGAAAGAGCATATAATTGTGCAAAGATAGGTGGCAGGTCAGAAGATTGGCCAGAATATAAAAAGCAGCTTAAATTACTCTAAGAGATTAAAAGGAGGGGAAAATGAGACTAAAATAGAAAGCTAGTTAGAAATATAAAGACAGATCGTAAAACGTTTTAGAGGTATTTAAAAAATATAGAGTTAACAAAGTGAGCATTGCTCCTATAGAATGTGAGCCTGGGGAATTTATAATGGAAAATAAGGAAACGGCAGGTGAAATAAAAGCTCCTGTTGTAGGGGGCGACACATTGGCATGAAAAAAAAGATTGGCTAACTATCAGGAAACAGAGAACAGGCATAAATGGGTCATTTTCTGCCTGGTAAGAAGTAATGAATAGTGTGGCACAGGGATGAGGGCTGGGGCCTCAACCTTTTTACAATGTATATAAATTTCTTGGATGAAGGGATCGAAGGTATGGTTACTAAGTGTGCTGATGACACAAAGATAGGTAGGAAAGTAAGTTGTGAAGAGAACATAAGGAGGCTACATAGGAACATAGATAGATTAGATAAGTGGGTAAAGATCTGGCAAATGGAGTATAATGTGGGAAAATGTGAAATTGTCCATTTTGGCCGGAAGAATTAAAAAAGAAGCGTATTATCTAAATGGTGAGAGATTGCAGAGCTCGGATGTAGAGGATCTGGGTGGCCGGTTGCATTAATCATAAAAGGCTAGTATGTAGGGGCAGCAAGTCTTTATGAAAGCTCATAGAATGTTATCATTGATTGCAAGGGAAATTAAATACAAGAGTAGGGAGGTTATGCTTCAGTTATACAGGGCATTGGTGAGATCACATCTGGAGTACTGTGTATAGTATTGGTTTCCTTATTTAAGTAAGCAGATTAGACAAGGTGTCCGAGTCTAATACCTGGAATGGGCGCATTGTCTTAAGAGGGAAGGCTGGACAGGCTAGGCTTGTATCTGCTAGAGTTTAGAACAGTAAGAGGCAACTTTATTGAAACATATAAGATCCTGAGGGGTATTAACTGGGTGGATGTGGAAAGGATGTTTCCTCTGGTGGGAGAACGTAGAACTAGGGGTCACTGTTTAAAAATAAGCTCATTTAAGATGGAGATGAGAAAACATATTTTCCCTCAGAGGATCGTAGGTCTTTTGAATTCTCTTCTTCAAAATGAAAAATGAAATTAAATGAAAATCGCTTATTGTCACGAGTAGGCTTCAATGAAGTTACTGTGAAAAGCCCCTAGTCGCCACATTCCGGCTCCTGTCCGGGGAGGCCGGTACGGGAATCGAACCGTGCTGCTGGCCTGCTTGGTCTGCTTTAAAAGCCAGCGATTTAGCCCAGTGAGCTAAACCAGCCCCTAAATACGGTGGGAGTAGAGTCTTTGAATATTTTAAAGGCAATTTGCCTGAGAGCAGTTAAGTCTGGGGTGAAATGGACACAGCAATCCTCAGCTACGATGCTTTCGCGACAGTAAATAAACTGCAAGCATTAAATATGCTCAGATGCATTTTTAAAAAAATCTTTAATTAAAAAAATCTTTATTATCACAAGCAGGTTTACATTAACACTGCAATGAAGTTAGCGTGAAAAGCCGCTAGTCGCCACATTCTGGCGCCTGTTTCGGTACACGGAGGGAGACTTGTGGGAGGAAACTGGAGCACCCGGAGGAAACCCACGCAGACATGGGGAGAATGTGCAGACTCTGCACAGACAGTGTCCCAAGTCGGGAGTCGAACCTGGGACCCTGGCGCTATGATGCAACAGTGCTACCCACTGTGCTACCGTGCCACCCCAATTACACAGTTCTCTATGGATTTTTTCATTTCAGTATGAGCTATTGCTGTATCAATATTTTGTGGCCTTAGGGATATTTTTCAGGTTGTATAGATAATTAGAGATAATCGTAAAATTGCGAGATCAGGAACTGTTGCAAGTGCAGCATGACTCCATGCCACGTCCGGGTCCGGGTTTTGCTACATGAAACATAATGGGTCCCGTGTTTCATTACCAGTTAGAGGATATTTCAAAACGGGATGCTGGAGTGCCCCTGGGCTTAAACGCTCCACACAATAGATAGTGTTCAAATCTGGAGTGAATTAAATTTGGGCAATGATTCAACGATGTCAAATTTGTTCAGCTCAGACAATGAATTCATTTATTTATTGTAGAAAGGAGACTTCTGTGTTTAGATTAGACTGTTGCATCCTCGTGCTTTTGATAAAGCTGAGAGCAGCTTGCAAGTTCATGAATGGGGCCAATTTCCCAATTTTATAGAATGCAAGTTGTCCCCCTCATCTTTTGAACAAAGAGAGCAACACCAACATCAACCGGCATTTATATCTCTGTAACCTGACAAAGAAGTGGCAGGCTTGGTCACAAAACTGGCGTATAACTATGCAGTTGTACAGATCAGTTTTCTCATGGAAACATGGGGTGGCAGGGTGACACAATGGTTACCACTGCTGCTTCACAGATCCAGGGACGCAGGTTCAATTCCGGTCTCAGGTGACTGTGTGGAGTTTGCACGTTCTCCCCGTGTCTGCGTGGGTTTCCTCCGGGTCTCCGGTTTCCTCCCACAGTCCAAAGCTGTGCAGGTTAGGTGGATTGTCCATGCTAAATTGCCCCTTAGTATCGAAAAGGTTAGGTGGGGGTCACTGGGTTACAAGGATAGGGTGGAGGTATAGCTTAAGTAGGGTGCTCTTTCCAAGGACCACTGCAGACTTGATGGGCCGAATAGCCTCCTTCTGCACTGCAAATTCTATGATTCTATTATTCTATGAGCCTCTTTGCCAAAAAAGAATGAGTGGGTATGGTTTACACCCTCACTCTGGTGGGTGAGGCCTCCTAGAGCCAGGATGCTGCTCCAAAGAGAACAGGGCACCATCTTTAAAGGGTGCCCCAATCAGTGCTGCAGCCTGACAGCCCCCAACCCCCCCCTCCCCAAACCCTCATCATGGAAAGATCAGGGGCTCTCCCCCCTCCCCTCACCACAGATCCATCGCTTGCAAAATTGACCCCCGCCCTCCAGATATTCTTCGCCAATCTGTGCCAGGGCCAGTGCCAGAGGGAATTACCCTCTAACCCCCAGGGGCTATACTTACCTCTGCGCCCCCTGAGATCGCATCGACTGCCTCACGTCTGGCCAAACCAATGTCACGTTGGGAATCTGGGGGTCTGCTAATAGCAATGAAACAAATTTAGATTTATCAAAATGAGAAAGGGAGTGAATCTCATGATACCGCCAGCGAGGGGCGGGGAAGATTGGGAAAGTCAATCTCTCCGATAATTCCCGCGATACCTTCCGCCCACGCCGCCGATCTCACGGACAGTGAATGCGGACTCAAAGACCGTGGCCAAAATACCACAAAGCATTTCACAAGAGAATTGTAAAACATAACACTGAGCCATATATTAGGAAAGGTAACCAAAGCTTGATCACAGAGGTGGGCTTTAAAGAAAGGCTTAAAGAGGAGAGAGAAGCGGAAAGATTTAGGGAAGCAATTCCAGAGTTTACTTGCTGGGGAGTTGAAACTTCGGTGGGGACAGAGGAGTTGGTTATGTGCAAGAGGTTGGACCTGGAGGAGCACAGTGATCTGAGTAGCTCACAGACATAGAGAGGGATAGAAATTTCGTTCTGGGACTTTCATGGATCCTGATCACCAACTGATATCTTGCCCGGGATTTTCTAGCCGGCTGGGATTTTCCAGCCCCACCAGCAGCGAGCATTGTTCCGGACGGCATGGGAACTTCTTGAAAATATTTGTTCAGGGGATGTGTGTGTTGCTGGCTGGCCCAGCATTTCATTAAGTGTCAACCACACTGCTGTGGACCTGGGCCGGGATTTTCTGCCTCCCAAACACTGCCATTGGCTGGTAGCACTCTGTGCAGGCGTTAGCCGAGGCCCAGGACAGGGATGCTCTCCCACGGGCAGCCATGTGCCAGAGCCACTTGGTCATTGCAACGGCGCTCCTGAGCATGGCCCAGTCACAGCAGGCCATGGCTGAGAGTGGCGGCAGCATTGCCCAGGTACTGGCCAACGTGGCGCAGACACGTGGTCAGCCAGGTGGGGGTGGGGTGTGTGCAGGTGGGAGGGTGGTCAGCCAGGTGGGGGTGGGGTGTGTGGTGGTGGGAGGGTGGTCAGCCAGGTGGGGGTGGGGTGGGTGCAGGTGCCCCTCTGCTGTGAGATGTTGTGGAGGAAGCAGCAGACCGCCATGATGTGGGCGACCCTCCCAGCATCATAATGGAGGGCACCTCCGGAGCGTTCCAGGCACCTGAACCGCATCTTCAGACTGCTGAAGTCCAGCTTGATCATGCTCCTGGTCGCTGCCCGGGCATCCAGGTGGGTTCGATCAATATTGAAATGGATGTATTGTGCCGACTGAACATATAGGGCCCACGTGACCGTGCGGATGCACCTGTGCACCGAGGTCTGTGAGATACCGGATATCTCCACTCGTGCCTGGAAGGACCTGTGGCATAGAAGTTCAAGGCGACTGTCATCTTGATGGCCACTGGGAGCGAGTGTCCTCCCCCATTCCCAGCCAGGACTGTCTGTCCAGGTCCACCAGTCTACACGGTGGCCCCGGTTGGCACTGCGGACCCTGCCTGCCCATGTTCCCATTCCCTCCTCTTCGCACCCGGGCCCCGTTGGTGCCCGGCCCTAATGCCAGGGCACCATTGGCTGGGGCTGCATATGTCAGGGGTGCATTCCGTGGTCCCCATCCAGCACCCACTTGTAGGAGCTTCCTTAGGCGTTGCCCTTGGATGGGCCATGTGATATCCCACTGGTGGATGGCGGCTGGTTGGAAGGGTGGTGATATGGCGGAGGGTGGGGCATCGAGGTTGTGAGTGGGGACTGGGGTGTGGAGGTGGTTTAACTCTGCAGACCCGGGGGCCAAGGCAGGTGGTCAGTGGGTTCACAGCAAGATGGCTGCCTTGCAGACCGCGGCAATGGCGGACCGTGCCTGTACACCGCCTCAGACCCGTGGGGGGTCACTCTGGCCCTTCCCTCAATCACCTGTCCCCACCCCAGAAAGGCCCTGTCACAGCCAGCAGCCCATGGCCGCACTCCTCCGTGCCCCCCGTCTCTCTCTCCCTCATCAGCCATGGTGCCTGTTTCTTGATTTTTAAAAACACAAGTGAGCCTTGCTGTTGGGAATTCACTCCAGAGGAGGCGGAGAATTGCGGAGTCCCCGGAGAATACCGGGTCAGGCCCGCTAATGATATGCCAACGGTGTTTACTGTATGTGCGGAGTGGAACGTATTGACGACACTGCTGAAGCACTGGGAGAATTGTGATTTGCCGTGAAACTGGCATCCGCAATGATTTCAGCGTCAAAACCAATTCTCTGCCCAATTGCGTTTCCCGAATCCAACACCAGCTGACGGAGAATCCTGGCCAAGGAATTAGGGGTATCCTGATTAATTTTCTCCTCTTTAAACCATAACGAATTGTCTTTTTTGTGTGTGGAACCTCTTCAATCACACCTTTTGTCCCAATCCCAACAGTCTTCCAAGTTTAAATAAGTAGATTTTAAACAGCTATATAAATGCAATTGACTCGCAGGGGACCAACTTTATGATCTCAATTATATTCTTGACGATACTCCTTATTTCTTTTATTATTTATAATAGAATAAGGGCGGCATGGTAGCACAGTGGTTAGCACTGTTGCTTCACAGCTCCAGGATCCCAGATTCGATTCCCAGCTTGGGTCACTGTCTGCGTGGAGTCTGCACGTTCTCTCCGTGTCTGTGTGGGTTTCCTCCGGGTGCTCCGGTTTCCTCCCACAAGTCCCGAAAGACGTGCTGTTAGGTGAATTGCATATTCTGAATTCTCCCTCTGTGTACCCGAACAGGCGGAATTTACGCGACGCCGCTTTTATGCGGCGCCAAGGCCCAGCGCGCGTAAATGACGCGGCGCCGCTCCTAGCCCCTCGGGGGTGGGAGAATAGGGGGCGAAGAGCGGCCTCCGACACCGGAGTGAAACACTCCGGTTTTCACTCCGGCGTCGGCACTTAGTCTCCCGATGGGAGAATCTCGCCCAAAATCTTACCTTACAATGTGCAAATTGTCCCTGTATAAAACACCGGTTAGACCACAGCTGGCGTTTGATGCACAGTTCTGGGGCGGCATTCTCCTCTACCCGGCGTGACGGAGGGTCCCGGAGTAGGGGAGTAGCGCCAACCACTCAGAGGTCGGGCCTCCCCAAAGGTGGGGCATTCTCCCCACCTTTGGGGGCCAGCCCCGCGCCGGAGCGGTTGCCACCAGAAGACCGGCGCAAATAACCGGCGCCCCCGGCAGCGGGGCTGGCCGAAAGGCTTTCGCCGGTCCGCGCATGCGCCGGCAGTGACGTCAGCGGCAGCTGGCCGCTGACGTCACTGCCGGCGCATGCGCGATGTGAGGTTCTCTTCCGCTTCCACCATGGCGGAGGCCGTGGTGGACGCGGAAGAAACTAGTGCAGCCAGGGCACTGGCCCGGAGTCTGGGAGGGGGGCCCCGAAGGCGGGCCAGGCCACCGTGGGGGCACCCCCCGGGGTTCGATCGCCCCCCCGCCCCCCCAGGACCCCGGGACCATCCGGGCCGGAGAATCGCCGCAGTGGTCTCTCCAATCGGAGTGGCGAGATTCCTGCCCCCGCCACTTCCCGGGTGGCGGAGAATCTCGGCCACGGTGGGGGTTGGATTTTAGGCGCCCCCAGGCGATTCTCCAACCCTGTTGGGGGTCGGAGAATTTCGCCCCTGGTCACTGCTTTACAGCAATTACATTGTTCTGGAGAAAGCGTAGAGGAAATTTACAATAACTTTGCCAGCGAACATAGATTTAAGGGGCGGGATTCACCGACCCCCGGCTGGGTTGGAGAATCGCCCGGGTGCGGCATTAATCCCGCCCTCGCCTGCGGCCGAATTCTCTGGCACCAGGTATTTGGCTGGGGCAGGAATTGCACCGCGCCAGTCGGGGGCTGTTGGCAGCGGCCTCCCCGGTGATTCTCTGGCCCGCGATGGGCCGACAGGCTTCCAGTTTTCGGCCGGTTCCACCGGCGTTTGTTGCGACAAGTATTTACTGGCGGGGCCTGGCCACAGGCGGCCTACGGGGTCCTCGGGGGAAAGGGGGAATGCGGGGGGGATCTGGCCCCGGGGGGTGCCCCATGGTGGCCTGGCCCGCGATCGGAGCCCACCGATCCGCGGGCGGGCCTGTGCCCTGGGGGCACTCTATTCCTCCGCGTCGGCTGGTGTACCAGTCTGCAATGCCCGGCGCGGAGATGAACCCCCCCAACCCGAGCATGTGCTGGGATGACCCCAGCACATGCTGCCGCTCCCGCGCATGCCCCAACTCGCGCCGGCCAGCGGGGGCCGGTTGGCATGGCGCCAAGCCTCTTCCACACTGGCCGGAGCAGCGCAAACCACTCCGGCGCTGGCCTAGCCCCTGACGTGCGGAGGATTCTGCACCTTCGGGGCGGCCCGACGCCGGAGTAGTTCACGCCACTCCTTCGCGCCGGAGTTGCCTGCCCCGCCGGTTTCCGAATAATCCTGCCCAAGGTGTTTGGTAGAAGGATTAGAGGGGACATGATGAAAAACATTTTCACCCAAGGGGGTGGTGGGCATCTGGAATTCACTGCTAAATTGGTGGTTGAGCCTGATATGCTCAACTCATTTAAAAGGTACCTGGATCGGCATCTGAGGTGCTGCAACCTGCTAGACTACGGGACAAGTGCTGGAAAATGGGATTAAAATGAGCAGCTAGTTTATTTTTTTCTCTGTTTTGGCTGGCGCAGACCTGATGGGCTGAATGGCCTCTATCTGCATGCACGGTAGACTTTCTATGGTTCTATGAAATTGTTACCTCACTGAGTATTTGAGGTGAATCGACGTATTCAAGGAGAGGCTAGATAAACTCATGAGGGAGAAAGGAATAGGGTTTGATGCATAAGGTTGGGAGGAGACTAGTGTGGTGCAGGGACCAGTTAGGTCAAATGTCCTGTTCCTGACAGTCAATGTAATTTGATGTAATATGTCTGAAAACATGACAATAAGCAGAGATTGATGATAAACTAGATATCTTCCTAATTCCTGAATGTCTATCTTCCTTCATTCTGTAGAACTGCGAATTTACGAAAAAAATCAGCGAACAAGTTCAACAGGAACGATGGGCGTCCAGTCCAGGGAGTGAACGGAGCCAGCTGTACTGTTTCATCATTACTGGCAGTTGGCACTGGAGATGTGGCTAGTACAAATATCAACAATGAATAGAAGTGCCTCGAAGTCTCTGAAGGACCACAGTCACAACTCGATAATGCTGTTATCCCATGATCTGACTATTTAAAACCTGTAATGAAGTTCCAGTTCTCAGGAATAGGGAAAACTATTAGGTCACAACATTTAGCAATGCGGCTGAATGAAAAGTCATGTTGCGAATCATTCCTGTGTGTGCTGATGGTTCTGGGGGACCTTGGAATTCTCAATAGTACATGCTTGTGGGTTGAAATTGTATTGTGTGGTTTTGGTAACAAATAGGCTTATGTCAAATATTTTTGGGCACAGTTTTAGCAAAGGTTTAACCAAATTGTCTTGTAAAATATCAGACTGAAAAATATGGTGATGCATTTATTATTAAAAGTAGAAAGCTACAAATTCAGCCCAGTTGTGGCAGCACTACACAGAGGGTCTTGTTTCAATCCATTCGAAACCCATTCACTTAACCCAGTTAATATTGGGCCCAGTGTCTCTGATGTGGAAGCTTCAAATTAACAGAAAATGTTAGGCTTTAGACAAATCCCACAAGTGCACATACACACAGATCTATCTCTCAGCGCTCAATCCTGATTGAATCTTTGGCCGGAATTCTCCGGCCGTTGGGATACTCTGCTCCCATCGGCAGCGCATCCCCCGCCCGTGGGTTTCCCGGTGGCGTGGGATGGCTTCAATGGGAAATCCCATTGACAAGTGGCTGGAGTAGAGAATCCCGCTGCCCCGAACAGTGCCCCACCGAGAAACATGCAGCTGGGGGACCGGAGAATCCCGACCTTATTATCCCATGTACAAAGTGAAAACAAGTTTTAAAAGAGAAATACTTTGCAGAAATATCTCAATGGTACAAACAAAATACAAAATACATCCACTGCCATGGGCCATGGGCAGCACGGTAGCATAGTGGTTAGCATCAATGCTTCACAGCTCCAGGGTCCCAGGTTCGGTTCCCGGCTGGGTCACTGTCTGTGCGGAGTCTGCACGTCCTCCCCGTGTGTGCGTGGGTTTCCTCCGGGTGCTCCGGTTTCCTCCCACAGCCCAAAGATGTGTGGGTTAGGTGGATTGGCCATGCTAAATTGCCCGTAGTGTCCTAAAAAGTAAGGTTAAGGGGGAGTTATTGAGTTACGGGTATAGGGTGGATACGTGAGTTTGAGTAGGGTGATCATTGCTCGGCACAACATCGAGGGCTGAAGGGCCTGTTCTGTGCTGTACTGTTCTAAATTCTAAATTCAGAGCAAATTGGCTTTAAATGCTGCCATGTCAGCTGTGGCCTCCTGCCTCTCAGTCCGAAGACGGTGGGTTGAAGCCCAATTTTGAGCACAGAGATCTAGGCTGATATTCCCGTGTAGCACTGAGGAAGTGCTGCGCTATCAGAAGTGCTGTCTTTCAGGTGTGATGCTAAACAGAGGTCCCATTCACTTCTCAGGCGGACGCAGGAGATCCCACAGCACTATTTTGAAGTGGTGACCTGGTCAATAGTTATCCCAATCAATCAACATTTTTAAAAACCCGCACTGTCTGATAATTATTACATTACTGCTTGTGGGCGTTTGCTCTGTGCATATTGGCTGATGCATTTCCTCCATTAGAATAACGAGTACACAGGGCAGCACGGTGGCCTGGTGGTTAGCACAACCGCCTCACGGTGCTGAGGTCCCAGGTTCGATCCCGGCTCTAGATCACTGTCCGTGTGGAGTTTGCACATTCTCCCCGTGTCTGCGTGGGTTTCGCCCCCACAACCCAAAAACGTGCAAGCTAGGTGGATTGGCCACGCTAAATTGCCCCTTAATTGGAAAAAATGATTGGGTACACTAAATTTAAAAAAAAAAAGAATAACGAGTACACTTCAAAAAGACTCCATTGGCTGTATACCTCCTTGGAGCATTTGGAAAGGTGCCACGTCAATATTTTTGCATCTTTGATGTGAAATCCTGATGATTCAGAAACATGAGGAGAGTCCAAATGTTCCAAGGCAAGGTCGTTCATTCTCACTCCAGTATATTTTATGTTATTCACTTGATGGCTACTTCATTACTGGGTGGCAGTTTTTTTCCTTAGAAAAGCATTTTGGTATTTGTATCAGGGAAAATTGAATATGAGAAGAGGCTGGCAGCGAACATAAAAGAGAAATCAAAAGTCGCCAATTGATATTCAAGTAGTAAAAGGGTAGCAAGAGTAGGGGTGGAACCAATTAGGGACCAAAATCTAGATCAATTCATGGAGGCAGAGGGCATGGCTGATGTACTAAATTAACACTTTGAATCTGTCCGTACGAAAGAAGAAGATGTCACCAAAGAAAGAGTGAAAGTGGTGATTATTGAGATACTGAATGGCTAACAAAACAACGGGGATAGGGTGAAGGTGTGGGCTTGGGTAGGGTGCTCTTTCCAAGGGCTGGTGTAGACTCAATGGGCCGAATGGCCTCCTTCTGCACTGTAATATCTATGGTTCTATAATCTAATCTTCTCCCGTTTTTTCTATATCAGATTTGATCCTAATTTAATCTAACTTTCCCCATCATACCTGTTTCTTTCTCAATCCATAAATCTCAGTGATTGAGGAGGCGAGACAGTTGGTCCTGTCTTTCATCGAGGTCCCAGATGACCAATGTTCTCACCATAACATTATCAGCTTTCTCATCCAGCAATGCGAGGCATGAAAATATTTCAATTGGCATGTGACGAAAAATGCCTAATGAAAGGGGCATGCCATGTGATGCTTACTCCAATAAATCATGCTTTATAATCTGAGCACTATTTGTACTGGCACCATGGGAGGAAAATTAGGAATTAGGAAAAGTCCCAACAAAGTACTGGGGGGCATGGATGGGATCAGCCAAGACAACTTTATGCTGTGATCGGTCATGTTCAGCAATCTGCAAGATAAGAAAACAAACACCTAAGACAAACAAGCAAGCCACATTCAAGCAAGCCACATTCAGCATTAAACAGTAATTCAGAGCAGTTCACTGTGAATTAAGTTAAACCAATGACCATTTTTGACTGATATATTTGGAGTAAAAGATACCCATTGTCCAGGAACAGCTTGTCTTTGAAGAAATCATGTTCATCCAATAAAATAACACACTCATGACATACAACATCAAATTCCCATGAATATTTGAGTGATTAAAAGACTTGATAGGGTGAATAGGGTGAGACTACTTCTTCTGGTAAAATCAGAGTTGGATTTATCGGAAGGTGGTTACTGATGCACGATCAATTGCGCAAAAGACTCAGATTGGTACAACTGTGGCTTTATTACAGTCAGATGCGTGGCCTCCTACTGCAGCTGGTGAAATGGCTGATCAGGAGGAGGTCACGCATATTTATACGGTTCCTTGTGGGCGGAGCTAGCCGGCAGGGGCTACCGGCGAACCTGTAGTGCAGGTCCTACCGTACATCCCCTAATACAGGTGCACAGTGGTTCACCACAGTTACCACGGAAGCAATTTACTGGTGAAAAGGCCTGAAATGCCTCTTCTGTAAGATTTGTGATTCTGCTATAAAACTACAGAAGATTATGCCTTCAAGCACTATTCTTCAGAGATTCTCAAGCTGCACCATTGTAAGGCATGAGCTTCCACATCATTAATGGAAGCTGGAGGCGGATTGTCAGTGTCAATGGCTCGGGATAAGGTGTCAGCTATTATTAGGTCCTTACCAGGGGTGTAGACCAGCGTGAAGTCATACCTCCGCAACTTCATCATCATGTGTTGTAGGCGCGGCGTCATGTCATTGAGATCTTTGTTGATGATGTTGACCAGTGGCCTATGATCAGTTTCCACGAGAAATGTGGGGAGACCGTACACATAGTGGTGGAATTTGGTCACGCCTGTAATCAATCCCAGGCACTCCTTCTCTATCTCTGCGTACCTGCACTCTGTGGCGGTCATCGCTCGAGAAGCGTAAGCCACTGGGACCCAGTCCGACTGGTCATTCTGTTGCAGTAGCACCGCACCAATTCCATGTTGACTGGCGTCGGTGGAGATCTTTGTGGGTTTTGCCGGGTCAAATAATGCCAGCGTTGGAGCTGCCATCAATTAGTGTCTCAGATCATCCCATTCATCTTGGTGATGTTGGGTCCAGGCAAACTCCGTGTCCTTCCTTATCACTTTCCTTAACGCCATCGTCCATGCTGCTAGGTTCGGTATGAACTTGCCTAGGAAGTTGATGAATCCCAGGAACCTGAGCACCGCTTTCTTGTCATGTGGCCGCTGCATGCTCTGAATTGCTGCGATCTTCTCAGCGTCCGGCTTCACCCCGTGCTCTGATATTGTGTCGCCCAGGAAGGTCAGAGAGGACCGTGCGAAGGTGCACTTGGCCTGGTTGAGCTTCAGCCCAAAGTGGTGGATTCTTTGGAAGACTTGCTTCAACCTCGCAATGTGCTCTTCCTCTGTCGTTGACCATATTATGATGTCATCCACATAGACACGGACGCCTTCAATGCCTTCTATCATCTGCTCCATTATTCGGTGAAATATTTCGGATGCAGATATAATGCCAAAGGGCATCCGATTATAACAGTACCGTCCAAACGGCGTGTTGAAGGTACACAGCAGTCGGCTGGAATCATCGAGCTGCATTTGCCAGAAGCCCTGTGAGGCATCAAGCTTGGTAAATATGCGAGCTTGTGCCATTTTACTCGTTATCTCCTCTTGCTTGGGGATAGGGTAGTGTTCCCTGCGAATGTTCTTGTTCAAATCCTTGGGATCTAAACAGATTCTGAGTTCACCAGACGGCTTTTTAAAAAAAATAATTTTTATTGAAAATTTTTTAATTTATACAACAACATCAAACCATACTAAAATACCAACGATAACAGTAATGACAACAATCATGAACCTTCGCCCCTCCTCAATGAACAACCCAACATATGAACAACATCTTAAGTTAACACAATGTTAAGTTACATAACCGTAGCGAAAAAATATAGAAACTATAATAAGAAACCCCCCCCCCCCCCCCCCCCCCCCCCCCTTGCCCCCCCCGGGTTGCTGCTGCTATTGACCAAGATAACTATCTTTGAGTCAGGAAGTCCAGAAAAGGCTGCCACCGTTTATAGAACCCTTGTACTGATCCTCTCAGGGCAAATTTGACCCTTTCCAACTTTATAAATCCCGCCATGTCACTGATCCAGGTCTCCACACTTGGGGGCCTCGCATCCTTCCACTGCAGCAAGATCCTCCACCGGGCTACTAGGGACGCAAAGGCCAGGACACCAGCCTCTTTCTCCTCCTGCACTTCCGGCTCCACCGCAACTCCGCAAATTGCGAGTCCCCACCCTGGTTTGACCCTGGATCCAACCATCCTCGACACCGTCCCCGCCACCCCCTTCCAGAATTCTTCCAGTGCTGGGCATGCCCAGAACATATGGGCGTGGTTCGCTGGACTCCCCGAACATCTGGTGCACCTGTCCTCACCCCCAAAGAACCTACTCATCCTAGTCCCGGACATGTGGGTCCGGTGCAACACCGTGAATTGGATGAGACTAAGCCTCGCACATGAAGAGGAAGAGTTGACTCTCTCCAAGGCATCTGCCCAAGTACCGTCCTCTATCTGCTCCCCAAGTTCCCCCTCCCATTTAGCCTTCAGCTCTTCCACTGACGACTCCTCCGCCTCCTGCATTACCTTATAGATGTCCGACACCTTCCCCTCTCCGACCCACACCCCCGAAAGCACTCTGTCCATCGTCCCCCGCGAGGGCAGCAGAGGGAATCCCTCTACCTGTCGCCTAGCAAACGCCTTTACCTGCAAGTATCTGAACATGTTCCCTTGGGGAAGCCCAAATTTATCTTCCAGTTCCCCCAGGCCCGCAAACCTCCCGCCAATAAACAGGTCCCTCAATTTACTGATGCCCACCTTTTGCCACCCCCTAAATCCCCCATCCTTGTTCCCCGGGATGAGCCGATGATTGCCACCCAATGGAGCCTCCATCGAGCCCCCTGTTTCCCCCCTATGCCGTCTCCACTGTCCCCAGATTCTTAGGGTCGCCGCCACCACCTGGCTCGTGGTAAACCTCTTAGGGGAGAGCGGCAACGGCGCCGTTACCATGGCACCCAGGCTCGTACCTCTACATGACGTCATCTCCATTCTTTTCCATGCCGCCCCTCCCCACTCCATCACCCATTTACGCACCATTGACACATTGGCCGCCCAATAGTACCCCAAAAGGTTGGGCAGCGCCAGCCCGCCTCTATCCCTCCCTCGCTCCAGGAAAACCCTCTTCACTCTCGGAGTCCCATGTGCCCACACAAAGCTCAAGATACTGCTAGTCACTCTCCTAAACAAGGCCCTGGGGATGAAGATGGGCAGGCACTGAAAGAGGAACAAGAACCTCGGACGTACCGTCATTTTGACGGACTGCACCCTCCCCGCCAACGACAATGGCAGCATGTCCCACCTCTTGAACTCCTCCTCCATCTGATCTACAAGTCTGGTGAAATTATGTTTGTGAAGAGTCCCCCAGTCCCTGGCCACCTGCACCCCCAGGTACCTAAAACTCTCCCCTGCCCGCCTAAGCGGGAGCCTACCAATTCCTTCCTCCTGGTCTCCAGGGTGCACCACAAACACCTCACTCTTGCCTAAATTTAGTTTATAACCTGAAAAGGTCCCAAACTCAGCTAGCAGCTCCATCACCCCCGGTATCCCTCCCACCGGGTCCGCCACATACAGTAACAGGTCATCGGCATACAACGACACCCTATGTTCCTCCCCACCTCGCACCAAATCTCTCCACCTCTCTGAATCCCTCAACGCCATCGCCAGCGGCTCGATTGCCAATGCAAACAACAAGGGGGACAGGGAGCAACCCTGCCTGGTCCCTCGGTAAAGCCGGAAGTACTCCGACCTCCTCCCATTCGTGGCCACGCACGCCATCGGGGCCTCATATAGCAGACTCACCCATCTAATAAACCCTTCACCAAATCCAAACCTCCCCAACACCTCCCAGAAGTACCCCCACTCCACTCTATCGAAGGCCTTCTCCGCATCCAGTGCCACCACTATCTCTGCCTCCCCCTCAATCGCCGGCATCATGATGACATTTAACAATCTCCGCACATTCGTGTTCAGCTGCCTTCCCTTCACAGACCCTGTCTGGTCCTCGTGTACAACCCCTGGCACACAGTCCTCTATCCTGGTGGCCAGGATTTTTGCCAGCACTTTGGCATCCACATTTAGGAGAGATATGGGCCTGTATGAACCACACTGCTGGGGGTCCTTGTCCCTCTTTAAGATTAACGAGATCAGCGCCCGCGACATCGTCGGGGGCAAAGTCCCCCCCTCCCACGCTTCATTAAGTGTCCGCACCAGCAAGGGGCCCACTAGGTCCACAAACTTTTTATAAAATTCCACCGGGAACACATCCGGCCCCGGTGCCTTCCCTGACTGCATCTGCCTGATCCCCTTAACTAGCTCCTCCAGCTCAATCGGCGCAACCAACCCCTCCACCTTCTCCTCCAGCACCTTCGGGAAAGAAAGCCCGTCAAGGAACATCTCCATTCCCCTCCTCTCCCCCGTTGGCTCCGACCGGTACAGTTCCCCGTAAAAGTCCTTGAAGACCTCATTCACCTCTACCCCCTTCCGCACCACATTCCCACTCCTGTCTCTCACTCCAGCAATTTCCTTAGCCGCATCCCGCTTGCGGAGCTGATGAGCCAGCATCCTACTCGCCTTTTCACCATGTTCGTACACTGCCCGTTGCGCCTTCCTCCACTGTGCCTCCGCCTTTCTAGTGGTCAGCAAATCAAATTTAGCCTACAGGCTGCGCCTCTCCCCCAACAGTCCCTCCTCTGGTGCCTCTGCGTACCTCCTGTCTACCTCCAGCATCCTTCCCACCAGTCTATCCCTCTCACTCCTCTCGCTCCTCTCCCTGTGTGCCCGGATGGATATCAGCTCCCCCCGAATCACTGCCTTCAGGGCTTCCCAGACCATCCCCACCTGAACCTCCCCCATACCACTCACCTCGAGGTACCCCTCAATACTTGCCCGGACCCTCCTACACACCTCCTCCTCCGCCAACAACCCCACATCCAACCGCCACAACGGGCGCTGGTCCCGCACCTCCCCCATCTCCAACTCTATCCAATACGGAGCGTGGTCGGAAATTGCAATGGCCGAATACTCGGCCTCCTCCACTCTTGGAATCAGTCCCCTACTCACCACGAAGAAGTCTATCCGAGAGTAGACCCTATGTACGTGGGAGAAGAAAGAGTACTCCCGTGCCCTCGGCTCACAAACCTCCATGGATCCGCCCCACCCATCTGGTTCATAAACCCTCTCAGTACCTTGGCCGCCACCGGCCTCCTACCCGTCCTAGAGCTGGACCGATACAGTGAAGGATCCAACACCGTATTGTAGTCCCCCCCATGATCAGACCTCCCGCCTCCAGATCCGGGACACGTCCCAACATACGCCTCATAAAGCCACATCGTCCCAATTTGGGGCATACACACTAGCAAGTACCACCTTCTCTCCTTGTAGCCTGCCCCTAACCATAACATACCTACCCCCCTTATCCGCCACCACCTCCGATGCCTCAAACAACACATTTTTCCCCACCAAAATCGCCACTCCCCGGTTCTTCACATCCAACCCAGAGTGGAAAACCTGCCCCACCCACCCCTTCCTCAGATGGACCTGGTCCGCCACCCTCAGGTGGGTCTCCTGAAGCATTGCCACATCTGCCTTTAGTCCCCTCAGATGAGCAACTACCCTCGACGGCTTCACCGGCCCATTCAATCCTCTCGCATTCCAGGTGACCAACCGGATCAGAGGGCATCCCGCCCCCCTCCCCCGTCGACTAGCCATAGCCCGTCAACTGCCCGCCCCAGGCCAGCACCCCCCGCCCGACCCAGTCCCCACAGCGACAACACCTCACCTCTGTCCCCCAGGCCCCCACCAGCTCCTTCCTGACCCTGTCAGCAGCAACTCGGTATTCCCCTTTCCCCCCCTCCCTCCCCCCCCCCAGGCTAGGAACCCTCCTAGCCGCGAACCGTCCTCCATTGTACTTCCGTGGGTCAGCTAACTTCTGCTGACCCCGGAAACTCCCACCAATAACCTGACCCCTCCCAAAGTGGGATCATCCCCCATCCTATCCCTCCTCCAGGCAATGCTCCAGCGTGGGGAAGAACCAGTTAAGGCCCCGCCTCCCCCCATCATCGTCTCCACCCCCCAGCCCCGCAGCGCGGGAAACCAGAGGAAAGCCCGCGCTTTCGCACTGCCCCACCACACCCTTCTGACGCAGCTCCCAAATACCAGCCCCACTCCATACCCCCAACCCGACATAGAATACAACAAACCCCCCCAACCCTCCCCGCAAGATACAAAACTCAAACAATGCCCCACAGCAAAAAAATAACAGAACAACACCCCCATAAATAACCATATCAAAATTGCAAAAGTACAGAAAAAGAGAACACAGCAACAGCAGAATCCAGCAATACAGTATTACAACCGACCCCGCAACCCCCAACCCCTAGTTCAAGTCCAGTTTCTCCATCCGCACGAAGGCCCACGCCTCCTCTGGGGAATCGAAATAATAATGCCGGTCCGAATAAGTTACCCACAGGCGCGCAGGCTGCAACATTTCGAACTTTATCTTCTTCTTGTAAAGCGCCTCTTTCGTCCGATTAAACCCGGACAACCGCTTAGCCACCTCCGCACTCCAATCCTGATAGATCCGTACTACCCCATTCTCCCAGTTGCTGCTCTTCACCTTCTTGGCCCAGCGCAGCACACACTCCCGATTACTGAACCGGTGGAACCTCACCAGCACCGCACGCAGGGGTTCATTCTCCTTAGGCCTCCTGGCCAGTACTCTGTGTGCTCCCTCCAGCTGCAAGGGCAGATGGAAAGACCCGGCCCCCACGAGCAAGTTCAGCATCGTAGCCACGTAGGTTGTCAGGTCCGACCCCTCCAGCCCCTCCGCAAGGCCCAAGATCCGCAGATTTTTCCGCCTCATGCGGTGATCAAGCTCCTCGAAGCGGTCCTGCCACTTCTTGTGGAGTGCCCCGTGTCCCTCCACCTTACTCATGAGGACCCCGGCCTCCTCCTCTCGTTCAGTGGCCTGCGTCTGCAACGCCTGGATGGCAGCACCCTGGGTCGTCTGAATCTCCGCGAGCGTTTTGTTCGTTTCCTGCAGAGATCGCAGTAACTCAGCCTTGAAATCTGCAAAACAGCGCAGGAGAGCAGCTTGTTGCTCCAGGGCCCACTGCTTCCACTCCTCTGGAGCTCTGCCGGCCGCCATCTTGGATTCCTTCCCCCGTTTTTTCTGGGGAGCTGCTGTCGTTTTTTTCCCCCTTCCCACTCCGAGTTCGAGTCATGAACTGCGGAGAAAGTCGATCAGCACACCTTCTCCCACCGGGAGATGTCGAAAAATTTCCGTTTTGGGCTCTAAAAAGAGCCGAAAAGTCCGTTTGAAACGGGAGCTCCCAAATGTGCGGCTTCCTACGTCAGTGTCGCCACCAGAAGTCCACCAGACGGTTTCTTGACACACACCGATGAGCTGACCCAGTCAGTCGGCTGTGTGACTTGTGACATAATGCCTTGAGATTGGAGGCGTTGGAGTTCAGCTTTTAGCTTGTCCCGCAACGGAGCTGATACCCTCCTTGGCACATGAATAACCGGTATTGCATTCTCTTTGAGGAGGATTTTGTATTTGTAGGGTAATGTACCCTTGCCAGAGAAGACATTGGGACACTCACTGAGAAGCAGCTGCATGTCATCGGCCAGTCGTGATGAGTCAGCCGCGTGCATGAAAATCCTTTGAATTAGCCGCAAATCCTTGCAGGCTTGAGCACCTAGCAGTGAAGTTCTTTTGTCGTCCACGATCTCAAATCGTAGTCCTTTTGTGACTGTCTTGTTGACTACATGTAGGTGGCAGGATCCCCTCGAGGTGATCTGGTTCCCATTGTAATCTGTTAACTTGCATGCAGCAGGTAGCATCTCATGTGTCCCTGGGATGGATGCGAGATCTTTGCTTGTCATCAAGTTTGCGGATGCTCCCGTGTCTAGCTTGAACGTGATGGGGGAGTTGTTGACTTGCACTGTGGCACTCCATTTGCTTGTGGATTTGATGGCATGCACGTGTCGAGGCTTCGTGGTCAGCTCCTGTGGTTCCGCTGTGGCGTTGATGATTCCAACGCCATACGTGTTCTCCCAGGAGTGGAACTCTTCGTGGTCGGAGAAATTTTCTTCGGGTGTCGGAATGTCCATTGCATCTACTGTGCGTACTTTAAAGTTTCCATGCCTTTGCATTGTAGAATAGTATTTGACTGTGGACTGACACTGGGAGGCAAAATGGTTAATTTTGGAGCATTTTAGACACCTTTTCCCTTGTGCAGGACATTGCCCTTTTAAATGGGCGGTGCCACAGCGGTAACACGTCATGACGTCCGTGATGTCACGTGTTTGTAGCGTTCGCGCATGCGCAGCGCGTTTTTCAGTCTGGGGCCGGTATTGTGGGTAATGCTCATGCGTGTACCGGGTCCTTCCGGGATCACGTCTGTCCGGATTGCGCGCATGCGCAGACATGCCGTTATGGGCGCCAGCCACCGGAAGAGAAGGCCTGTGAGAAGAGGCCACCATTCGTACGTCTGCCTCGTGATGGGTTTTCTCCATGTTTTTTTTTTCAAGAAACTCCAGGTACTGCTATTTTTTCTGCTCTTGTAAGCATTTTGCTATCGTGGTTTTTAGTGTTAAGTCATTTTGCTGCATTAATGATTCCCTTAGATTTTCGTCGGAAAGACCATAGATTAATTGATCCCTGATGATTGAGTCTGTTACATCAGCATAGTTGCAGCCTTGTGCTAGCAAGCGGAGATCTGTGACAAAATTTGAGATAGTCTCCCGTTTTTTTGGAATGTTATGCAGGTTGAATCGTTCCATGATTTCATTTGATTGTGATTTACAGTGGTCATCAAATTTTGCCACTGTCACTTGACATTTAGTTTTGTCTTCAGTATCACCATACGTAAAAGAGTTCTAAATGTCTACCGCCTGCCGGCCTGCCGTTGAGAGTAATAGTCCAATTTTTCTCTCGTCGGTGGCTGCATTTAAGTCCATCGCTGCCATGTATATCTGAAGCTGCTGTTTATACATTTTCAAGTTACTATCTAAATTACCGGTAGTTTTCAGCATCTCTGGAAGTAGTGTGTGCTCAATCGCTTCAGTAGGTTGTCTGGAATCAAAATGCTGCGAAGTCTTCCACAGTCGAGCGGCCGGCCTGTTGCTTTTGCTGGTTGCGTTGGTTCTTTCTGGTTTCTAACCTGATCTATCTAGTGCTGTTCAAATAAGCCACTCCTGTACCACGTTTTGTTACTGGAAAGAATGCTAGAAGTCGTCCAGTAGTTGAAGGAAGGTTTATTGTGCTGCACAACTTAAATGATATCCCCGTAACCTAGTTATCCAACCCTTTTGGACACTAAGGGCAATGTAGCATGGCCAATCCACCTAACCTGCACATCTTTGGACTGTGGGAGGAAACCGGAGCACCCGGAGGAAACACACGCAGACACAGGGAGAACGTGCAGACTCTGCACAGACCGTGACCCAAGCGGGGAATCTATCCTGGGACCCTGGAGCTGTGAAGCAACAGTGATAACCACTGTGCTACCATGCCGCTCTTCAGAAAGAGACAGGGAAAGTTAATTTTTTGTCATTTTAAAAACCTCCAAAAACAATTTCCTACCCTTCCACAGTTTAAATTATACACTTTCTGGTCTGGAGAGATTGAATGGGATTGTAGAAACATAAATCTGTTTAAAAGGCTCCTTACTTTTGTTATGTACCAGCCCAAACTTTCTCCAGTGCGTTTCATTCATAATGTACAAATTCAGCAACTTCTTGAAATTCAAGGAAAGGTTGACATGAGATGCAACTTTTGCAAAGCCAATAGGGACTGCCATAAATCACGCAGAAATTTGTGGTGATTCACAAACCATGGGGCATCTCTTCCTCACTACAAGTTGCTGAGCTGTTTGCATAAAGGTAAATAACACGGTCTGTATGGGAGCATTGTTTTTAAAACCATGACTCCGTTTTCAGAAGTACCCTATACTAAATGCATATTGATTGTTGTGGAAATCTACATGTTTTCAATTTTAATTTGTAGCTTCAGGGACTGCAGCGGTTCAAGAAGGCAGCTCACCAGCACCTTCACAATTAGGAATGGGCAACAAATGCTAACCTAGTCAGTGATGCCCACATCCTGTCAATGAATTGAAAAAACATAATTTTTAGTTTGGAGATAAGAGTGTTCAATGCAAGATAAGTGGATTCTGATTGAGGCCATTAATCAATATAATGGTGATTCTGCGGAAATTCAACTCCGCAATCTTGTGTGGTTCGTGACCTGTCCTTTTTATCAGCCTCATCTCCAATGTGTATCTGATGAAGTATATGGTTCCTTTTAAGAATACACCATATATATTGCGACAATAATAAGAATTGTTTCAGATGTATTGCAACAAAATCTCCACAATAACCATTAACCACCTGGAGATAGAAATGGGTGGTGGTGGTGACATACAATGGCCAGTTTAGGCCTTCGCACTTGGATGAATAATCATTTGGGGATACCATTTATGACATGGGTCACTACCACATTCACTATATGATCAGCTGAAAATCATGAAAACGAAATGGAACAACACAAGCACGGTGAATGTTTCGCTGCATGCTCCCGAATTCTTCCTTATCGTGAAAAGATCTGCAGATCAGTATCAAGAAACTGCATCAGAATATTTCAAATGAAGACTATTTTGAAGTTTGTTCCATAATTAACTTAGATGACAGGAGCAATTGCAATTGTGCAAACATCCCCTCCCCTCACACACACACCTTCCCTCCTAAAATCTGCCATTTATTGCAGGGATAGAATGCTGTAGGTGCTGATTATCCTGCAAGACCTTGTCCAGATAAATCTTATTCGAGAGACCATAAGACATAGGAGCAGAATTAGGCCATTCAATCCTGACTGATGATATGTTTCTCCTGCCTTCACCCCGTAACCTCTCATCCCCTTATTAATTAAGAGAGTGAGTTGTGGTTTGCTATTCACCTGCAGGAACCATAATAATGAATTTGATCATGTTTACATGCATATAGACGTCCAGGAGGTGTTACTAGATTGTGATCAGAACGAGGAATCCTAAACAGCTAGGAGACCTAAGATCCTCAACCTCATCAAGGATCAAATCTGGGACTTCCCTGGTTTACAAGATTTTGTTGCTTATCGGAATATACTCATTGCACCATCGGAGGGACAGGATTAAGTTTGCATAGACCAAACAAGAAGTTGTGTCCTGTGGGAGGGGGTGGGTGGGAGAATAGAGGTCGACGTGTGTCTGTTATAAACAGGCACTGATATTTACTTCCAATGCCCCAAACTAATTCCCACCACCAAAATATTTAGAGATTCCATGGATATTCGGCCAATAATTATCCCTGGGGAAATTTGACTTTTCTCTTGTCTGTCTAGTGGGCCTGCTAGGAGTTGACAGAAGCTGCATGTTAATGTGCCATTGAGTTTGAGGGATAAACGATGGTCTCGGGTACAGATCTCAGTATGTGCTGAGTTAGTTAGTCAGGAGCAGGAAGTCATAATCTGTCACTCTGAGGTTAAGGAGGGGAAAGATCCATTGGGGCTTCCTGTCCCGACTGCTAACCAGCTATGTAGCTTCAACGTGAAAGGGAGCTGAAAACAGCTATGTAAGCACAGGCTGTTTTTTTTATAGGGCCCAAGGAGCTTGGACAAAGGGTCGTAAAACTCCATTAACAATGTCAATTATTCACATGGGTTACAGAATCAAAGAATAGCATTGAAGGTAAAATAATTAATTTACATTTCTCTTCAAGAACATCCCAAAGCGTACCACATGGCGATGGGGTGTGGACATTGAAGGTTCTTTTGAAGGTATCTGGGTGTTTGCTGACAGAAGCCAGCAGTTCAGCTTGGAGAACAGAGAGAGGAGTTGTAGCTTTGCTTAGGTGTAGACTGCATCTGACTAGATTGAGAGATCTAACAGGAGATGATAGTCGGTCAGGCTTACACTTCAAGCAAAGAATATTGTCATGTGAGAGTGCCTTTAAAAATTGGATGTTTAAGAAATCTACCTTTAAGAAATGAAGCTGATCATATTACTAAAGTGATGTCACGGGGGGGGGGGGGGGGGGGGGGGAAAGCTGAGGTCACTTCTGATTTTTGGGAGTTTTAGTTTCAGTTTGAAGAAAGCTTGGGTGTGGCTGTGAGCTGCATTGCTGGTGATCTCTGCCATGAAGGACTATCTCTTAATCCTTTGGTGAAATCGGAATTGTAAAAAGGTCTCAGTATTGAATGTAAATCTAATGTGCTTCTGTTTGAAGGATTTGTTAAGTCTTTTGGATGTGTAAAGGAACAGTTTGCAGGATTGGGTAGTGTATTATTTTTGGGGTTATCTTTGAAGTAAGGGGTGTTAAGAGATCCAATGTTTATTTAAAAGGTTAATTTGAGTTCATGGAAGGAACACTGTTTTGTTTTAAAAACCACGTGTCCATAATTGTAATACTACACCTGGGGAACAAGCCGTGTGCTTCAAAAGCAACATTAAAGGTGGGGGTTGGTTAAACTCCATGATACATTTTGGGGTTCTGAAAACACCTCTCCCATAATAATGTACAAACTTCATTGTTCACCATGTGGAATGCAGGTAGAGTTCTAGCTCAGTTTGGATTTAGTGAAGATTTGCTCTAGCTTGCAGCTGGTGGACAAAATATTCAGTGGTCCTCACAGAGTCTTGTGGCATAAAGCAGTCAGCAGAGTTAACTTGGAAAGCTGTAGGAAGGCAGTTGGTTTCTGCCAACAACTCACGTAGGAGCTTCGGCATCAACAAGATGACGAAGGAGCAGTGCTCCGAAAGCTCGTGTTTGAAACAAACCTGTTGGACTTTAACCTGGTGTTGTAAGACTTCTTACTGTTCATAAAAATGCCCCGCAATTCTTGAAATTGTGCCTTGATGACCTGTGCATCAGCGTCGACATCTCCAGCCAGAACAGCATCTTCATTGGCAGCCATCATCTAACAATGAACACTGCAACGTCAGGGCGGCAGCCCTATCAAAAGTAACTGTGTCCCTAAAGGCAGGGTCCCATTCCACCTCCTCAAGGCACCATGAACAAGCAAGGATTTAGACATTCTAACTTGGCTCCATCATGCAGAAACACCGGGCACCAATTCTCGGGACATGGTGCAAACTTTGTAAACCGAGAAAAGACAAAAGAAGAAGCGTGCACAAGGATTTTTTTTTTTTTTTTCTTTTTTAAAAAATTTAGATTATCCAATTATTTTTTCCAATTAAGGGGCAATTTAGCGTGGCCAATCCACCTACTCTGCACAATTTTGGGTTGTGGGGGCGAAACCCACGCAGACACGGGGAGAATGTGCAAACTCCACACGGACAGTGACCCGAATCGAACCTGGGACCTCAGTGCCGCGATGCGGTTGTGCTAACCACTAGGCCACCGTGCTGCCCTAGCGTGCACAAGGATGAAAAGACGAATTAAAAGATGAGCAGAGCCGAAGCGTGCGAAATCGCAGCTGTTCCTGCGCTCACAACCCATGACCCCTGAACCCCTCCTTTAATTATGAGGATCATAATGTAATTTTAATAAAGTAATTCCAATGTCCAAGTTAAATTGCTGTTTACATCAGGATGTGGCCCTTAATATTAAATGATATGTGCATGGGCAGCACGGTGGCACAGTGGTTAGCATTGCTGCCTACTGCGCTGAGGACCTGGGTTCGAATCCCGGCCCTGGGTCACTGTTTGTGTGGAGTTTGCACATTCTCCCCGTGTCTTCGTGGGTTTCACCCCCACAACCCAAAGATGTGCAGGGTAGGTAGATTGGCCACTCTAAATTGCCCCTTAATTGGAAAAAATAATTGGGTACTCTAAATTTATTTTTAAAAAATGATATGTGCATAGTTCTATTATATCCTAATTCCAAATTGTGGTCATTTGGAGCTCCTGCTCCTGTCCGTTAAAGATATGTTTATACCATAAAATTTGTTTTTCCGTAAATGTCAATTAGGAGTCAAATGAGTAGTTAGAGAGGAATAAACCTAATTATTTTTGGACCATAATAGCTAGAGGATATGATATGATGTTCATCCGTCTGTCTGTAAATTGAATCAGCTATTCTTGCTGTGATTCATTAGGGACTTATGGGGACAAATGAACACTGGGAGCGACAGTATGTTACCTTGTGTCTGCTCAGTTGACACTGCTTTGTCTGGGAAGCTTTTATGCACTCAAACCTCAGACTTCCCAGGGCCCAGGAAAACTTTGTTAGAGCCGATTCAAGACCCAGAAAATGATATTGTACAGGGACAATTATACATTATTAAGTATAATCATAGAATGACAAAGGACAAGAAGGAGAACATTTGGCCCATTGCACCTGTGAATGTTGTCATTTTTTAGTTATTCATTAGCAGGATGAGGACATGGCTGGTTGTGCCAGCATTTATTGCCCATCACTAGCTCGGCCAGTTAAGAGTCAATCACATTACGCTGGGCCTGGAGTCACATGTAGGCCAGACCAGATAAGGATGGCATTTCAACCTCTAAATCTTTATTGAAAATCCGTTTCAGCCACCATGGTCATTTATAATATAACCCGTTGGGTTACGGGTGGATACGTGGGTTTGAGTAGGGTGATCATTGCTCGGCACAACATCGAGGGCCGAAGGGCCTGTTCTGTGCTGTACTGCTCTATGAAAAGAGCGCGAGGAGAGCGGCAGGGACTCAGTGAAAGAGCACAAGGAGAGCGGCAGGGACTCAGTGAAAGAGCATGAGGAGAATGGCGGGGGCACAGAGTAAAAGAGCGCGAGGAGAGTGGCGGGGGCACAGTGAAAGAACGTGAGGAGAGCGGCAGGAACGTGCCTTTACTGGAACCCCAGGGGAAGCCGGGAATCGCGGGAGCAGTGTCCAGAGGGCGGAGCCTAGCAACTGGTTCACAGGGCAGTATCTCAGCTACATTCTGTTGAGGTAAGAGTTGTCTTTTTTAAGGGCTTAACGGGTGTTTAATCTTAATTTTTTCCCCCACTTTTAAATCTATTTGGGAATTAAGATCAGAGGGGATGGAAGTTAAGGCAGTTTCATGCTCCTCCTGTAGGATGTGGGAGGTAAGGGACACCGCTAATGTCCCTACTGACTACACCTGCGGGAAGTACACCCAACTCCAGCACCTTGGAGACCGCGTCAGTGAACTGGAGCTGGAGCTGGATGATCCTCGGATCATCCGGGAGGCAGAGAGGGTAATAGAGAAGAGTTACAGGGAGGTAGCCAAATCCAAAGTTCACACAAGAGTAGCTGGGTTACAGTCAGGGGAAGGAAAGGGAACAGGCAGACAGTGCAGCGATCCCAGTGGCCGTTTCACTTCAAAACAAGTATAACCACTTTGGATGGTGTTGGGGGGGGGGGGGGGGGGGAGGCCTACCGGGAGACCATAGCGGCAAGGTCTCTGGTGCTGAGCCTGTCTCTGTGGCTCAGAAGGGAATGTGGAGATCAGAAAAGCGATAGTGATAGGGGACACAATGGTTGGGGAATGGATAGGAGTTGCGAACGAGACTCCCAGAAGGTATGTTGCCTCTTGGGTGCCAGGGTCAGGGATGTCTTGGATCGAATCTACAGGATTCTTAATGGGAAGGGTGAGCAACCAGAAGTCGCGGTGCACATTGGCACCAACGACATAGCTAAGAAAAGGGATGAGGATCTAAAAAGTGATTTTAGGGTGTTAGGTTGGAAGCTAAAGAGCAGGACGAGCAGAGTAGTAATCTCAGGATTGCTACCGGTGCCAAACGCTAGTGAGGCAAGGAACAGAGAGCGAGTGTAGCTGAACACGTGGCTATAGGGCTGGTGCAGGAGGGAAGGTTTCAGATATGTAGATCTTTGGGATGCCTTCTGGGGAAGGTGGAACCTGTACATGAGGGATGGGTTGCACCTAAGCAGGAAGGGCACCAATATCCTGGGCGGGAGGTTTGCCAGAACCCTTTGGAGGGTTTAAACTAGTTTGACAGGGGGATGGGAAACCGAGCAATGGATCAGGGGATAGAAGTAGCTGTTGAACGGGCAGGAATAATATGCAGCCAATCTGTAAGGAAGGACAGACAGTTGATAGGACAAAATTACACTCGGTGGGATGGGTTAAAGTGTGTCTGTTTCAATGCAAGGAGTATCAAGACTAAGGGAGATGAACTTATAGCATGGATCAGTACTTACTGAGTCCATTACGGAGACATGGATTTCACAGGGGAGGCCCTAAATGAATATTTTGCTTCAATAATCACTAGAGGGACCTTGGTGCTCGTGAGAACAACGTGAACCAGGTTAATAGGCTCGAACAGGTTAATAGGCTCGAACAGATTGATAATAAAAAGGAGGATGTGCTGGAAATTTTGAAAAGCATCAGGATAGATAAGTCCCCTGGGCCAGATGAGATATACCCAAGGTTACTACGGGATGCAAGCAAGGAGATTGTTGCACCGTTGGCAATGATCTTTGCAAACTCACTCTCCACTGGAGTAGTACTGGATGATTGGAGGGAGGCGAATGTTGTTTCCCTGGTCAAGAAAGGGAGAAGGGAAATCCCTGGGACTTACAGACCAGTCAGTCTAACGTCTGTGGTGAGCAAAATGCTGGAAAGGATTCTGAGAGTCATGATTTATGATTATTTAGAAAAACATAGTTTGATTAAAGATAGTCAACATGGCTTTGTGAAGCCTTGTTGAATTCTTTGAGGATGTGACGAGACACATTGATGTAGATCCGTCAGTGGATGTGGTGTATGTGGATTTCAGTAAGGCATTTGATAATGTTCCCCATGGTAAAGTTAGGGGCATGGGTTACAGGGAAATTTGGCTGTCTGGATACAGATTTGGCTAGCTGAAAGACAGCGAGTGGTAGTGGATGGAAAGTATTCCGCCTGGAGGTTGGTGACCAGTGGCGTTCTACAGGGATCTGTTCAGGGACCTCTGCTCTTTGAGAATTTTATAAATGACTTGGATGAGGAAGTGGAAGGGTGGTTCAGTAAGTTTGCCGATGACACAAAGATTGGTGGAGTTGTAGATAGTGCCGAAGGCTGCTGCAGGTTACCACAGGACATTGACAGGATGCAGAGCTGGGCTGAGAAGTGACAGATGGTGTTCAACCTAGATAAATGTGAAGTGATTCATTTTGGAAGGTCGAATTTGAATGCTGAATACAGGGTAAAAGGCAGGATTCTTGGAAGTGTGGAGGAACAGAAGAATCTTAGGGTCCACGTACATAGATCCCTCAAAGTTATCACCCAGATTGATAGGGGTGTTAAGAAGGCATATTGAGGGGGATTGAGTTTAAGAGCCATGAGGTTTCGCTGCAGCTTTATAAATCCCTGGTTAGACCACACTTGGGATATTGTGTACAGTTCTGGTTGCCTCATTATAGGAAGGATGTGGATGCAGAGATTTACCAGGATGCTGCCTGGACTGGAGGGCATGTCTTATGAAGAAATGTTGAGGGAGCTAGGGCTTTTCTCACTGGAACAAAGAAGGAAGAGAGGTGACTTGATAGAGGTGTACAAGGTGATGTGAGGCATGGATAGAGTGGATAGCCAGAGACTTTTCCCTAGGGGGAAATGGCTGTCACGAGGGGACATCATTTTAAGGTGATTGGAGGAAGGTATAGGGGAGATGTCAGAGGTAGGTTCTTTACACAGAGAGTGGTGGGTGCGTGGAATGCACTGAAGCAGAGGTGGTGGAGTCAGAGTCATTAGGGACATTTAAGCGACTCTTGGACAGGCACATGGACAGCAGTAAATTGAAGGAGTGTAGGTTAGGTTGATCTTCGATTAGGATAAGTGGTCCGTACAACATTGTAGGCCGAAGGGCCTGTACTGTGTTGTGCTGCTCTATGTTCTATAACTGAGTCCTCTGTTGCTGGGATGAGGTTCCCTCTGGCCCGATTATTATTCTACATTTTCACTGATCCATCCATCAAGATATTAACAGAAGACAGAATAGATAAAGATAAACTGGTTGCAGATTCTAAAACTTGGGGTGCATGGTGTTATGACCCCCTCGGAGGTCACGGACTATGCACCATCCATTTCCCTGGGACCACCATGGAATATGAATACCCCTGGTAAAATGGGAAGGAGTTTCCCCTTAACAAAGGGGAACCTCATTCTATAAAAACACCGAGGGTGACCTTCGGCGTCAAGAGTTAGTTGTGTTTACTAAATAAACCAGCGTTCAGTTTACGTCCTACCGTATGTTCCTTTGTGTCTCTTTATTGGATTCTACACTGGCGACGAGGCTGAAGTGGAGCTGTCCTCAGCATCGCTTACTGCATTGCCGAACCACTTCGCCAAGGCCCCAGGAGGCTTTTCCTCCGATGATAGAGATGCCGCAAATAGGGAAGCACGAAACACTCGATGTGAGTAATGATGACTAGACCCACTATATTGAGAGGATACAAGACTTTTTACACTTGAACGGTATAGTTGGAGATGAGAAGCAAACCGTGATATTACTGACAGCAGTCGGTGGACCAACCTACGCACTTATTAAAAGCCTGACCCACCTGGACAGTCCAGATTCCCAGTCGTTTAATGCATTGATAGCCTTGGTTGAAGAGAATCCAATATCCCTAATTATAGTCTGCAAATTTTGCATTCATACAACTTCCCAGGCTCAAGGGGAGTCCAACAGCAACTTTTTGGCAGGCTTAAGGACACTCACTGCAACTTGCGAATTTGGACCCACATTGATGAGTCCTTGAGAGATCTTTTCGTTTGTGGCCTTCGCAGCGAAAACTGCTGACGGAAACCCACTTGACCCTCCAGCGAGCAATTAAAATTGGCAAGCCCCGTGAGAGCGCAGCACTCGGGGTCCAAGAACTCCAGGGAATGGCGGTCCTGAACCTTGTGCATCGGAACGACCACCGGCTGACTGAAACTGAACACGAGGAGAACACCCTGCCACAGGAGGAGGCCTGCTGCAGGAAAAAAGGCCGTCGCAATAGAACACCGAGATCCACTGGGACAGCTTTCCCGAATCAGGATACCAAGATGGCGGCACAGTAGGGATTCTATGATTTTAATATCTGCAGAGAGACCTGGAGATTTATCCTTGTGCAGCATTCTGTTATTACCTATAAACTGCCCTTTGCTGAAATAATTCACAGCTCTCATAATTACATGATGATGCCCAGCTCCATCTTGACATATTCAAGCCACAGTTAAAGCATTGGAAGCAGTTTTTGACATGCTCGCTGCAAAAAGGACGTTAAAGCCATAGAGAATGCACAACAAAGATTCTTTGGAATGCAAAACTACAGTTATGAAGGGATTAGAGATTCAGGGAAGTTTTTGAAATTATTAACATGTTTTGATCGGGTGACCAGGGAAAGATTCCTCCTGATGTGAGCCTCAGTAGAAGGGGGTTACCATGAAGAGAAATTTCTTTACGCAGCACTCGCCAGGGATTGAGGCAGGTGCTACTGAAGCTTTTAATGGAATAGCAGGCAAGTATTTAAAGCAGATAAAGAACATAAGGACTCGGAGCAGGAGTGGGCAGTTCGGCACCTCGAGCCTGCAGGGCTATTCAATACAAACATGGCTGATCTCCTCTCGGCCTCAACTCCGCTTTCCTGTCCGTTCTCCATAACCTTTCAAGCCATTACAAATTAAAAATTTGTCTATGTCACCCCACTGCACTCTGGGGTAGTGAATTCCACAGAATCATGACCTTTTGAGAGAAGTATCTCCCAATCACTGTTTTAAATCTGCTATCCCCTTATCCTAAAACAATGACCTCTCGTTCTCGATTGCCCCACATGAGAAGCGTCTACTCCAAATCTACTTTGTCAATACCTTTTATCATCTTATATACCTCAATCAGATCTCCTCTCATTCTTATAAAGACACAGCACAATGTGGAGAGAGCGGGGCTGTTGAATTACTCTAGCTGGGACACAATGGATTGATCAGATTTCTATGCTGCAAACATTTAGATGGTTTATATAGCTGCCACTCACCTTCGAAATGTGTCAGATGAGCATAAAGTCCAGATTAGTCATAGCTACAGCCAATTCAATATTAAGAAGACTGAAATCATTGTCTTTTAATCTTCCACAAAGTCTGCTCCTTTACCACTGGCTCCATTGCTGCCCCAGGGACACTAGAGGTTGAATTAATCTATTGACAGCCTTGATGTTCACGTCAACTCTGGGTTGAACTTTAAATCTCACATCCTATCCATCAGCAATCTGCTGACTTGCATATCCTCAGCAGACCCCAACTTTATGTCAATCCTAGCCCCTCTGTTGAAGCTTGTATGCCTATCTTTATCACTGCTAACCTTTTTAACTATAAAATATTACAAAATATTCCCTCTTAACAAATATCCCCCCCCCGCCCGAACTCGCGCGCGCGTTGTCCCTCCCCCCCTCCCCCCTCCCCAAAAACAAACAAAGCAACAATCAACATCAAACATGAACTGCGAGCAAATTTGCCCGCATTTCAACCGTAACTAACCCACCACAACCGTTGTTGCCACCCCCCCCCCTCCCCTCCCCCCCGGGTTGCTGCTGCTGCGACCTCTGTACCCTATGTCTGAGCCAAAAAGTCGAGGAAAGGCTGCCACCGCCTGAAGAACCCTTGTACCGACCCTCTCAGGGCGAATTTGACCCTTTCCAACTGAATAAAGCTTGCCATGTCATTAATCCAAGTTTCCACGCTTGGAGGCCTCGCGTCCTTCCACTGTATTAGTATCCTTCTTCGAGCAACTAGGGACGCAAAGGCCAGTACTCCGGCCTCTCTCGCCTCCTGTACCCCCGGCTCCACCCCAACCCCAAAGATCGCAAGTCCCCATCCTGGTTTGACCCTGGATCCCACCACCCTCGACACCGTCCTTGCCACCCCCTTCCAGAACTCCTCCAGTGCCGGACATGCCCAAAACATATGGACATGGTTCGCTGGACTTCCCGAACACCTGGCACATCTGTCCTCACCCCCAAAGAACTGACTCATCCTTGTCCCCGTCATATGGGCTCTATGTAGCACCTTAAATTGAATGAGGCTAAGCCTCGCACACGAGGAGGAAGAATTAACCCTCTCCAGGGCATCAGCCCATGTCCCATCCTCTATCTGTTCTCCCAGCTCCCCCTCCCACTTGGCTTTCAGCTCCTCTACTGATGCCTCCTCCGCCTCCTGCATTACTTTGTAGATGTCCGATATCCTCCCCCCTCCGACCCAGACCCCCGAGAGCACCCTATCACTCGCCCCCCCTACTGGGGAGCAAGGGAAACCCTTCCACCTGGCGTCTAGCAAATGTCTTCACCTGCAAATGTCTAAACATGTTTCCCGGGGGGAGCCCGAATTTCTCCTCCAGCTCTCTCAGGCTCGCAAACCTCCCATCTACAAACAGATCCTTCAGCTGCCTGATGCCCACCCTGTGCCAGCTCTGAAATCCCCCGTCCATGTTCCCCGGGATGAATCTATGGTTCCCTCTTAACGGTGCCTCCATCAGACCTCCCACTTCCCCCCTGTGTCGCCTCCACTGCCCCCAGATCTTGAGGGTGGCCGCCACCACCGGGCTCGTGGTGTACCTCGTGGGAGGGAGCGGCCATGGCGCCGTTACTAGGGCCCCCAGGCTTATGTTGCCACAGGACGCCCTCTCCATTCGTTTTCAAGCTGCCCCCTCCCCTTCCATCATCCACTTGCGCACCATCGATACATTTGCCACCCAGTAATACCCCAAAAGATTGGGTAATGCCAGCCCTCCACTATCCCTACTCCGCTCCAAGAAGACCCTCCTCACCCTTGGGGTGCCGTGCGTCCACACGTAGCTCATGATGCTACTCATCACCTTTTTGAAGAAGGCCCTAGGGAGGAAGATGGGCAAGCACTGAAATAAAAACAAAAACTTCGGGAGGACCGTCATTTTAACGGACTGTACTCTGCCCGCCAGCGACAGCAGCACCATGTCCCACCTTTTAAATTCCTCCTCCATCTGTTCCACCAGCCTGGAGAAGTTCAGCTTGTGGAGAGTCCCCCAGTTCCTTGCCACCTGCACCCCTAAATATCTAAAACTCTTTCCTGCTCTCTTAAACGGGAGTCCCCCGATTCCCTCTTCCTGGTCCCCTGGGTGTATCACAAATACCTCACTCTTGCCCAAGTTTAGCTTGTACCCCGAAAAGTCCCCAAATTCTGCTAGCAGTTCCATCACCTCCGGCATTCCCCCTTCTGGGTCTGCCACGTATAGCAGCAGGTCGTCCGCGTATAGAGATACCCGGTGCTCCTCCCCGCCCCTTGTCAGCCCTCTCCACCCCCCTGAACCCCTCAGTGCCATCGCCAACGGTTCAATTGCCAGTGCGAAGAGCAGGGGGGACAAGGGGCACCCCTGTCTGGTCCCCCGGTGGAGCCCAAAATACTCCGATCTCCTACCATTCGTCACTACACTTGCCGTCGGGGCCGAATAGAGCAGCTTCACCCATTTAATAAATCCCTCCCCAAATCCAAACCGTTCCAGCGTCTCCCACAGGTACTTCCACTCCACCCTATCAAATGCTTTCTCCGCGTCCAATGCCACCACTATCTCCGCCTCACCCTCCACTGCCGGCATCATGATGACGTTTAGCAGTCTCCGCACGTTCGTATTAAGCTGCCGCCCTTTCACAAAACCCGTCTGGTCCTCGTGTATCACCCCTGGCACACAATCCTCTATCCTGGTAGCCAGGATCTTTGCCAGCAACTTGGCGTCCACATTCAGGAGCGAGATAGGCCTATATGACCCACACTGCACGGGGTCCTTGTCCCGCTTCAAGATCAGAGAGATCAGTGCCTGCGACATTGTCGGGGGCAGAGCCCCCCCCTCCCATGCCTCGTTGAAGGCTCGTACCAGCACAGGGCCCACCAAATCCGCATATTTTTTGTAAAATTCCACCGGGAACCCGTCTGGCCCCGGCGCCTTCCCCGTCTGCATATGCCCAATCCCCTTGACTAGCTCCTCTAACCCTATCGGCGCCCCCAGCCCCTCTACCAGCTCCTCTTGGACCTTGGGGAACCTCAATTTGTTCAAGAAGCCCTCCATCCCCCCTCCCCTCGTCGGCGGCTCTGACCGATACAGCTCCTTATAGAAGTCTCTGAAGACCCCATTTACTTCTGGCCCCTTCTGCACTACGTTCCCACCCCTCTCCCTCACTCCCCCAATTTCTCTAGCCGCATCCCGCTTGCGGAGCTGATGCGCCAACATCCTACTCGCCTTCTCCCCATATTCATAAATCGCGCCCTGCGCCCTTCTCCACTGTGTCTCTGCCTTTCTGGTGGTCAACAGGTCGAACTTAGCCTGCAAACTGCGCCGTTCCCCCAACAGCCCCTCCTCTGGTGCCTCCGCATATCTCCTATCCACGTCCAAAAGCTCCCCCACCAGCCTCTCCCTCTCCTGTCTCTCCCTCCTTTCCCTATGTGCCCGTATGGAGATCAGCTCCCCCCGGATCACCACCTTCAGGGCCTCCCAGACCATCCCCACCTGCACCTCCCCCGTGTCATTAGTGGCCAGATACCTTTCAATGCTCTTCCGGACCCTCTTACACACCTCCTCATCCGCCAGCAACCCCACATCCAGGCGCCACAGCGGCCGCTGGTCCCGCGCCTCCCCCATTTCCAAATCTACCCAGTGTGGCGCATGGTCTGAGACCGCTATGGCCGAGTACTCCACTTCCCGTACTTTCGGGATCAGTCCCCTGCTCAATACAAAAAAGTCAATTCTAGAATAGACTCTGTGGACATGGGAGAAAAAGGAATACTCCCTCGCCCTCGGCCTCCCAAACCTCCAGGGATCTACCCCTCCCATCTGCTCCATAAACCCCTTTAACACTTCTGCCGCTGCCGGCCTCCTACTCGTCCTTGAACTCGATCTGTCCAGCACGGGGTCCAGCACTGTGTTGAAGTCCCCCCCCATGATCAGGCCCCCTGCCTCCAGGTCCGGAATGAGGCCCAGTAGGCGCCTCATGAAGCCAGCGTCGTCCCAATTCGGGGCATACACATTAACCATCACCACTTTCTCCCCCTGTAGCCTACCCTTCACCATGACATATCTACCCTCTTTATCCGCCACCACCTCCGCCGCCACGAACGACACCCTCTTCCCTACCAGGATCGCCACCCCCCGGTTCTTTGCGTCCAGTCCTGAGTGGAACACCTGTCCCACCCACCCCCTTCTCAGGCGGACCTGGTCTGCCACCTTCAAATGGGTCTCTTGTAGCATTGCTACATCCGCCTTCAGTCCCTTCAAATGCGAGATTACTCTCGTTCTCTTGACCGGCCCATTCAGCCCCCTCACATTCCAAGTGATCAGCCGGGTCGAAGGGCAGCCCGCCCCTCTCCCCTGCCGACTAGCCATATCCTGTCACCTGCTCGCCCCGAGTCAGCCCTCCCCTTCTGACCCGCTCCCCATGGCGATGGCGCCCTCCCCCCACCCCTCCGGTCCTCAACTTCTCCTCCCTGGCCTTTTCAGCAGCAACCCGGTAGCCCCCCCCTTCCCCCCTCCCCCTCTCCCCCCCCCACCCTCCTCCCCCCCCCAGGCTAGGACCCTTCCTAGCCGCGATGCACCCTCCATAGTACTTCCGTAAGTCAGCTGGTTTACGCTGACCCGGCTGCCCCTGCCACAATCCGACTCCTCCCGGCATGGGGGACATCCCCCCCCCTACCACCCCTCCTTGACCCCGCTCCAGCGCGGGAAAGGGAGCCATTGCTGACCACGCCCCTTCCTCCCACCCTCCTCCCTCCTCTGCCCCGCGCACGGGAAACCAGAGGAAAGCCCGCGCTTTCGCCCTGCCACTCCCCACCCCTCCATCTTCAGTTCCACCCCCGTCCCCGATCCCACACCGATAAAAAAAAAACCCCACAAGAAACACATACCCCCGGCACTCCCCCCCCACCCCGCCCCCCCAACATAACATTATAAATAACAGAAAAAAGAAAAAAAAAAAAACCTGGTAGAGAGAAAAAAAGGGTCCAAAATACAGCCAAGTGAAAATCCAACCAAAAGAAAGCCACGTGTCCAGCTTAAAGTACCAGAGCGGCAACGACCGCCAAGTATCCCCTGGTTCTAGTTCGAGTCCAGCTTTTCTTCCTGGACAAAGGCCCACGCCTCCTCCGGGGACTCGAAATAGTGGTGCTGGTCCTTATAGGTCACCCACAAGCGCGCTGGCTGCAGCATCCCGAATCTGATTCTCTTGGCATGCAGCACCGCCTTCGTCCGGTTGAACCGGGCCCACCGCTTTGCCACCTCCGCACTCCAGTCCTGGTAGATCCTCACCGTCGCGTTCTCCCATTTGCTGCTCCTCTCTCTCTTGGCCCACCTCAGCACCCTCTCCCGGTCACTGAATCGCTGGAACCGAACCAGCACCGCCCTCGGGGGTTCGTTTGCTCTTGGCTTCCTGGCCATTACTCTGTAGGCCTCCTCCAGTTCCAGGGGCGAAGGGACGGCCCCTGCCCCCATCAGTGAACCCAGCATTTCTGCCACATACCTCGGGAGGTCCGACCCCTCCAGCCCTTCTGCCAGGCCCAGGATCCTCAGGTTTTTCCGCCTCATGCGGGTATCCATCTCCTCCAGTCGGTTTTGCCATTTCAGGTGGAGTGCCTCGTGCACCTCCACCTTTCCCATGAGGACCGTGGCCTCCTCCTCCCTCACAGCCATCTCCTGCTGCAGCTCCCGAATTGACGCCTCTTGGGTCGCCTGGGCTCCCATCAGCCTGGTGGTCGTCGCGTTCATCGACTCCAGCAGCTCCACTTTCAGCTCCGTGAAGAAGCGCAGGAGAACGGCCTGCTGCTCCTCCGCCCATTTCCTCCAGTCCTCGGGTGCACCGCCGGCCGCCATTTTGGGTTTCTTCCCCCGCTTTTTTCGGGGAGCTGCTGCCGCTTTTTTTTCTGCCCCACTTCGGGTGACGACCATAAATTTTGCAGGGTTCTCCTCTGGGAACCTTCCCCCACCGGGAATCGTCGTTCCAGCGCCGTTAGGGGCCCTCCAATCGGCCCGAAAACACCTTCCTCGCAGGAGCAGCCAAACGTGCGACTTAGCTGGTCATAGCCGTAACCGGAAGTCCATCACTGCTAACCTTGGTTACTCAAAAACTCTCCTCGTTGGCTTAAAATCCTCTGCTCTTCATAAACTCTTAACTAGTTTAAAGCTCTACCTCCCTTTTCAATCATCTTTCGCTCATTTTCTGCACCCACCTCTCCTCATTGACACGTTAGCTTGCCATTCCATAGATTAAATGCACCGCCTCAGCCATCATCTATAAATTCTTCCAATCTTTTGGTGTAACTTCATTTCTCCCCTCTTCGATCAACCCTGTTTTTGCCAAACCTGTTTGCAAAGCAACTTGGAATGCCTCTTACATTAAAAGTACTACATGGCACCAAGTAATTGTCTGCAAAATTGAGATAGCTAGAGGAATCATGCAGTAGAATTTAATTGAACCCTTGTGAATCTGTGGGGGTTAGAGAATTGGGTGGGAGTACCTGCATCGGGAAAAACTGTCCCCCCTTTGAATTGGAGTGGGTAAGGGCCTGATGCGGGAATCTCGCTTGTTGGCGCATGATGCCAATTAGGCTAATTACTGAGCCACTTGATACCTATTATCCCTCATGAGCCACCAGAATTCAATGGCACTCAGGGTTTTAGTGGGTCTCACGTGGCTCTCCTTGCCTTCTGAAGCCCTGTCAGATTTAGCTGTGACCTCATAGATGGGGTCCTTCACTGACAGGCACTTAGTGCCTGACTGAGCGACTAGCAGGGGAAAGGGAGGGGCGGGGGGGGTCTTTCAAGGTGATCAAAGACCACTTCCTGAGCTCCTCTTGTTGGTGACCCCACCACCCCTCTTGACCCGCCAATCCTGCTTCAAACAGCTGAGCCCTGGGGTCAAGTGCAGATCTTCTGGCTGGGCCAGAAGATACCACGGATACCACTTCCCATGGACCTCTGTACTAGGAACTATATCCCAGCCATGAAGTTCCTCGCAATTGGTTCAGTGATAGCACTCTTGCTTCAGAATGTCGCAAGTTCAGGTTACCCTCCAGAAAGCTGACCACACACTCAGTTCACTGCTGAGAGTCCTGCACTATTGTAGATGCAGTTTTTTGGATAAGGCATTAAACCAAGACCCTGTCTGCTCAGTTAGGTGCAAAAGGTCCCATGGAGCTAAAAGAACTGAGATGTGATGGTATCCTGGTTAGTTTTTATTAACTCTCAATAAACACATAGACACTGGTTATTACGTCATATCTGTTTGTGGGAGAGTGCTGTGAATAAATTGGCTGCCACACTTTCTAACCAGACGTTGAAAAAGACTTCACTGGCGGTAAAGAGCTGTGGACTAGACTGAGAAAGATGCTTTCTAAGTTTTCCTTTGAGAATTAAATAACATTTGCCTCAAAACATTTCACTGCACCTTAAGATACGCTCACAAATCTTGTGTGGTGAGTGGAGTTGAGGCCGAGATGCGATCAGCCATGATCGTATTGAATGGGGGAGTAGGTTCCAGGGGATGCCTATTCCTGCTCCAAGCGCTTACGTTCTTATGTACTGACATACAGAAGTAAATACCATCATACGTTGATTAAAAAAAAAGTTATATTTTTAGTCAGTTAAAAGCCAAGGACATAAATGGCACTCAGAAAATACGATTCATCATCCATGGAAAGAGCGGCAATGAGGTACAAACAGATTTATCATTCGAAAATGACACGGACGTGGAAATGTTGCTCAAATCTATCTCTATTTCTCTGTGCACAAAACAATCATCGCTTTGCTGAGTACGTCTTTGGAGATAGAACAAACTATAGGATGCAATGTGCCCCAAATTTCACAGAATGTTGGATCAGGTGGGAAAAGCTGTGTTAAACTTGCCGGTGTCACAGGCACCTTTTCCCACCTGATTGAACAGCACTCTGTGTAATTTCAGAGTGCTGGGGAGGATCACAAAGCCAGCTGGAGGGGTGGCAGGGCAGGGTTTGAGATCGGGGCACCCCAATTTCAAAGTTAAATTTAAAGCCCCCTCTCACCGAAATGCAGGACCCCATCATAGAGATTGGGACCACCCCCCAGCACCCTCCCCTCAATGCAAAGATAGGGGCACCACCCCTCACCCCACCATGCAAGCATCAGGTGATCCAATCATCGTTCTCCCTCCCCCGGCATCAGGGCAGACCCTCTCCACATCACTGGCACCGTCCCCAACTCTCTTCACAGGCTCTGGTCCAATTTGACCTTCAAAATAATCGAGGTGAGTCCCCCCTCCTCTTAAGATCTGGGTACCGCACCCCCCCCCCCCCTTGACAAGCACTGGACTTCCATCACTCCAACGCAGGCACAAACACCGCCCCCGCCTCCCGAATGGGGCTCTCAAGAGGGCTCGCCATTAGCGCTTACACTCTGGCACTGCCAAATTGTCATCGTCAGGTTGGCACTAGCAGGGTGCAATACTAGAACGCAGTGTCAGGGAACTGCCTGGCCATTTCCTACACCACTTGGTGCTATAGCTCACTGTGCCCCTCTGGCTACTCAACATGACAGATTTTCATTTTTGAAAGTAGAGATTCCTGCTTGTGTGATGTCACATTGGGTGCGTGGGAGCATTCAGCCCGCTACATCACCTTCGGGATTCTTGCCAGCGTAAATCCTGTTTTTGGCCTCACACTAGATTTAGCAGCCATTACGGCATTTGCACTTCATGCCCGTTTTCTCACGGGCATGGAGACATAAGCCCCATTATCAGATAATTCCGCCCCTGATCTATCGATGTGGGGCACATACCATTTTAACCAGTTACCTAGCAGTTATGTATGGCTAAGTAAAGGACTGAAAACTGTGTGCCAAATCCACAAAGCAAAGCAAAATCCAAACATTATTATGCCCACTGCATTTTAATTGTGGTCCATTAGCCAAGGATTTAAATGTGACGGAAGGAGATGGAAGGGAGGCCCGAAGAGCTGAGGGGGGAAAATACCCCATAAAAAACAGAAAATATCTTGTTCTTGAATTAGTTAAAATGTGGTGACTGAAGTTGGTCTGAGGATGTGCTGGTTAACCCATTGCTCACAAACTGGGTTCAGCTGGTAGCACTCTCACCTGAGTCAGAGGATTGTGAGTTCAACTCCCACTCTAGAAACCTCAGCACAAAATCTAGGCTGATGGTCCTGTGTAGTGCTGAGAGATCACTGAGCTGCTGCAAGTGATATATTTTGGATGAAATTTTAACCGTTGGGTGCTAACTCTCTCTTGCAGCAGTCCTGGGCTGCAGATATTGAGAAGGTTGTGCATTGGTGCGGTGTAAATATGGCACCAGTTGTGATGATCCACTTAGGTCACAGCAGGAAAGGCAAATCAATATTGAATAAACCTGTACCTCATTATCGCTGAATAGACACTAATGTCCCCCCCACCTTGCTGTGGATTGGTATAGACCAGGGGTGGGCAAACTACAGCCCGCGGGCCGCCTAAGGTCTTTATGCGGCCCACCAAGTCATTAAAAAAATAATATTTTTTTAAGGTTAATGGGGAGGGCTGTTGGGATACTTACTGGTATAGGGTGGATACGTTGACTTGAGTAGGGTGATCATTGCTCGGCACAACATCGAGGGCCGAAGGGCCTGTTCTGTGCTGTACTGTTCTATGTTCTATATGAGGCGCCCAGAATCATAACCGGGTGAAGTAATTATTTTACTTAATATACTATGCGGCCCTTTAAAATTGTGAATTTCTGAATGTGGCCCTTGCACGGAAAAGTTTGCCCACCCCGGTATAGACCAAATTCAAAGAGAACTATACAAAGGCCATCAGTGTTTCAGAACCCAGGGTGGCCAACAAAAGTCCACTCATCTGCTCGGACAAAGCACCCTGCAACTTTAGTTTCAATTCTTAATGGCTGGGATATTTAATAATTTTAGGCACCCAGATAAGGGATACACACTCTTTTTCAAAGACAATGTGGAGAGGTCGGAGACATGTGACATGAATATAGAACAGGTTCCACCTTGCTGCACTGGTGAATTTCAGTCTGCTGTTTACCGTCCGACAAGCAACTTCATAGAAAAGGGGCTTTGCCCAGAATGTACCCCTGGCTCCATCTACATCGCTTTGGATGGGACTCCTGCATCCTCACCTACAAGTGTGATTCATCTCTGCATGCCCAACTGTGTGTGAAGTCAACGCCACCAGAAAAGGGAGTTATATACAGCAGCGGTTTTCAACCTGCAGACCTCCGTGAAGAAATACCTCATTGGACTTTAATTCTGGACCCACGTGAGACAAGAATCCTTTTCTCTGTGGACTCAGTATTGCAAATCTTTTTCATCTCTATCCCTCTTTTACTGTGTGAATGCAAAGAAGGCACCGCTCCTCCTGCATTTTGGGTGTGTGCAAACATACTAGCCCTTTGAGTTCATGCTACCCCAAGTTTGCTGCGAGGTTACTGATTCAAAATTGGATCGCTCCAAAGCTGAGGGGTTGGGAAATACACCACCACTTATAAAGGGGGAAGCAAATCAAAACACCTTTCGATTTATAGAAGGATGGTGAGAGGAGAAATTACTGGTGTTTAAATTAACCCCCCCCCCCGCCTGTCAATGACAGCTAACAATTTGGTTGATTTTCTTTTAAGCCCGTGGGCTATGAAGATTCAGTGGTCGAGGAATAAATTGAGAGAGATTTACAAACCATTTACCATTTACAAATTGACTTCCTGGTGATGCTCAAGAGAACAGACTATTGCTTATGTGCAAGTGCCTATAGAGTAGTTGCTAGCTCCAATTAACTGTCTGAAAAGTGCAGACTACCATTTAATACCGTAAAACCACTGTACATGAAAAGTAAGACTGTTACTCATGCACACGCCAAATTGTAATTACAGATCAGTAATGATTTATCCAAGTTAATTGAGATTTTCAACACTGAAAGGCTTAATATCCAAAACACTGCATCTCTTGATGGTGTCAAAAGCATACATACACACAACACAATCAACAATACAATTATCAACTTTCTGATCTCCAGTATAAATATAGCAAAATAAAATCTGTCTTTGATAGTGAGTGTAACTAAATGTGCAGCTTTTCTCCAATCAGGGAATGGATGTCTTTACAGAGAGCCACAATGGCATCGTTGGGCTTCTTTTGTTTTGCTTTCGGACTCTCTCCAAACCTTGGTGTTTCTTCAAAGGCTTTGGCGATCAATTTTACATGAGTCAGAAAGAGTCGAGGTTCCTGCACTCCAAGCCACAAGTCCCACAAGTAATCAGAGAGCAGAAACAATGTTGCAGCTGTTAGAGAAGAGAGAATTGTGCATTTTTAACATGTCATAGTTGTACTTAACATGGTCAGATACACTTTCCAGCGGGCAATCATCGGGCTATTTTTGTTTTCTGAGGGCTACCTTGTAGAAGCATGTGACTATACCCTTCCTCCCATCAAAGGCTCCATACCCTCAAGCCATGGAAATAGCTGAGAAGGGCGCTTCCGCCATCATCAACTGAAATGTTGATCATGTTGAAATCCCTTGTGGACTTTCCCCTCCCTTCCTCTGTGAACTTCATCAACCCCCAAATCCTCCAGCAACTCTTCATCTCTTGCACCACTTCTTTCGTCCTGTGTCTTCAGCTATCTTGCCACTAGCGCTGCAGTTTCCTCCCTAAACTTGCCCATTTCTTCACCCTTAAAATGCTTCTTAAAACTTGCTGCTTCAACCAAACTGTCTGATTATTTCCTCCTTTGACTCAAAAGTCAATTTTTTCTCTGATCATGCTCGTGAAGTTCTTTGATGTTTTTCTACATTGATGGTCTATTTAAACACAAGTAGATTATTATAAATCTCTATTAGGAGGTGCTCGAGAGTGGCTCATCTGATTTATTTCCCCCACTTCCATTACTGGTCTTTGCTTAATGTAATACAGTTAAGGTCAGGAATTTAACTTTCTGGTACTGCACATTCATGCTCAGTCAGTCATCTGCTCTATTTTTAAATTGATGAAACTCCAATTAATGTTATTCAAATTCACGTGCAATTTACCACAACTGCTCAGTTTGGATTCCACCATTCAGCTCCTGACATCATTATAGCCTCGGTCCAAACTTGGCCAAAAGAGCTGAATAGCAGGTTTCAGGTGAGAATGACTACCCTCGACATCACAGCAGCATTTCACCAAATGTGGCATCAAGGATCCCAAGCAAAACTGGAGTCAATGGGAATCGGGGAAAACTCTCCGCTGGCTGGAGTCACACTTAGCATAAAACAAGATAGTTGTAGTTGTTGGAGGCCAACCATCTCTGTGCCAGGACATTGCAAAAGTTCCTCTGATTAGTGTCCTAGGTCCAACCATCTTCAGTTGCTTCAACAATGATGTTCCCTCTGTTCACTAATGATTACATGGTGTTCAGCACCATTCATAGGAACATAGGAGCAGGAGTAGGCTATTAGGCTCTACAAAACCAAATAAATCATTAATTTACTGAATGGCAGAGCATTTTGGTCTAAACTCCACTCAGCCCCCCTTAACCCTCGACTCTGTTGTCCATCAATAATCTATCTAACTCAGCCTTGAAAAATTCAGTGGTGCAGTCTCCACTGTTCTCCGGGGAAGAGAATTCCACATGTTAACACCCTCTCAGAGATGGAAATTCTCATTTCCATCTTAAAAGGGAAGCCTCATTCTTAAAGTGTGCCGTAGTTAGTCTCCCCACAAGATGAAACACACTCCCGGTATCTACCTCATCAAACCCTCTCAGGATCTTATATGTTTAAATAAGATCACCTCTCATTCTCCTAAACTTCAATGGATAGAGGTCCAACCTGTTCAACCTTTCGGAAGTCCTCAGATACTGAAGACGTCCATGTCCAAATGCAGTCTAACTGGACACTATCCAGGCTTGGGCTGACAAGTGGAAAATAAACGTTTGCATTACATGAGTGTCAGGCAATAGCCATCTTCAACAAGAGGAAATCTAACAGTCTCCCCTTGACATTCAATGGCATTATCATCGCTGAATCCCCCACTATCAACGTTCTGCGGTTTACCATTGACCAGAAACTTAATTGGACCAGCCATATAAAATAAGATGGTTACACGAGTAGGTCAGAGCTAGACATCTGCAACGAGCAACTCAACTCCTGAATCCCCAAGTTCTGCCCACCACCTGCAAGGCACAAATCAGAAGTGTGATGGAATGCTCTCCACTCACCGAGATGAGTACAGTTCCAAGAAGCTCAACAGCATCTGGGATGAAGCAGCCATTTGCTCGGCATCCCATCCACCACCATAAGCATGCACTACTTCCACCATTGGTGCACAGCAGTGTGTACCATCTATATGATGCTCTGCAGCAACTCACCAATGCTCCTTCGACAACCTTCCAAACCCGTGTACTCTACTACCTAGAAGGACAAGGACAGCAGGCGGATGGGAGCATCACCACCTGAAAATTCCCTTCCAAGCCACACACCATCCTGACTTGGAAATACATAGGCATTCCATCACTTGGATCAGAATCCTGAACTCCCCCCCTGTGCCACATGGACTGCAGCGGTTCAAGAAGGTGGCTCAAATTAAAACAAAAACAAAAACACTCGATGAATAACAGCAATCTGATAGCCAAACTGACACAAGAAGAAACAGCAATACCTGATTAATATAGCACAGCAAATGTTCTCCATAATACTGGCTTCAAATGGCACAATTATTAATTAAATGGAAAGCACATTGAAGAGAAGGTAGATGCCAGGCAGCAGATGAGTGGGAGCTCGTGAACCCCAAAATACTAGCTACAGTTTAGGACAGTCTGAAAACATGGTATCATGATAGAATTGGCCCAGATCTTCTGCTATCAGACTATCATTGATATATGTTTATCCATGGGAAATGCCTGGGAAATTTGAGCTTCCAATGGGCAATTTTCCTGTTCTCTAGGACTTTCTTAAAAGGTCTCCCACAGTTCTGATTTACTTATCCCAATAGTTACCCAGGAAATGTTAGATAGCAAACTCCTAGTCTAACTCCTGGGCAATTATAACACTGATACTCCCCTACTGACCGTCCCGACTATCATCCTGACTCCCAACTCCCCAACCTGATGTCAGATCCTTCTCCTCACAACACGACTTGACTAGATTCCAGCACCCGACTCCCTGCTCACGTCCCCACAACCTGACCCGATTAGCCCCTCACCACTTGGCTCCCCACATAGCCACTGACAACCAATAAACAACCCAATCTGACTAACCCCACAACCTGATCCCGCTCCAGAGATCCCTTCCGACTCAACTTGACTGGCCCCCACTCTTACCATTCCCTTCCAACTCGGCCTGACCAGCTCCTAACACCATTCAAATTTGAGTGTATTGGTTTTTACGTTAATGCCATCTGGCTCCAGCCGCGATCAAGTATTTAACAATAACTCTGTGGTTAAACGTTAATTTGGCAGAAATAGAAGTTTTTAAAAATTGTATCGTTTCTAGAGCTTTCTTTCAATGCAGCAGGAACTTGTTAATTTGGGAGTGGTATACAAGATAAACAGAAAACATAGGCTGGAGATGAAAAAAATAATCACCTTTCCTTTCATGATCGTGGTCTTTTAGTGCAGGAAGACAGACTGATTTGATAACACTCTTGTACATGTCGTTGTCCACCAGGCCTTGAACCTCCAGCAGCTGAAGCATGATAGTGGTGAAGAGGCATGAAGGGTCCCCTCTCAAACCATCTACATCTACTTCATTGGTGACTCGACTATAAAATTGCAGAAGATGATGCCGGAAAGCACTGTCCTTCAGAAGTTCTTCAGTTACAGCATTGAAAGGCAGGATATTTCTCTGAAGCCATCTTAATAGAGTGAAACTCTGAGATTCACTAATTGGACTTTCAATTCCTGACTTGATAACCCATTTAACCATCACACACGTGCTTGCTTTGACAGCACTGTCCACTTCAACCTGGCTTTCCGGCGAGTCGAAGGTTTTATCTGGGAAGACTGCATCCCAGTTAGTGAATATGGACCTCAATGATGTTTTACATTCCTCCAGGAAGGACACTTCCACTTCACTCTCCATATCCTCTTGCTCATCAACTCTTTTCCTTCTGCTGTGCCGAGATACTCCCCAACCAAGAGCTTTAGGTCTGTTCCTCTCTTTGAAAATTTCTGAAAGATTCATTGAGTAGAATCAGTAGTAGTTTATAAGGAGACTTATTTATAAAGGTAAAAATAACCTTCCATTTAAAGGATATTAAAACATACTTATAATCTGTGGTTATCCAAACAGGCTAATGACATTTATTGCTCCAACAATTTACAATGTTCTATAGTTTAAAAAGTAACTAATTTCTCCACCTGCAACATATTCCTTTAATATCAACTAAAGAGTGAATTTTGGAAAATAACTATCTGGCTATGTTGATAATGCAAGCAAAGTAATGTTGGTTCTGTCTGCTTAACTGGTGCCCGGCGTGTTTTCAAGTTACACCATATTTAGCATAATTACTGGTAGATTAATTTTTTTTCTTTTTTGGAAAATTTAGAGTAGCCAATTCATTTTTTCCAATTAAGAGGCAATTTAGCGTGGCCAATCCACCTACTCTGCACATCTTTGGGTTGTGGGGGCGAAACCCACGCAAACACGGGGAGAATGTGCAAACTCCACACGGACAGTGACCCAGAGCCGGGATCGAACCTTGGATCTTGGCACGTGAGGCTGCAGGGCTAACCCACTGAGCCACCGTGCTGCTCTGTTACTGGTAGATTAATGATATGCGTTATATGTACATATATATATATATATATATATGTATAAACTGGCATAAAAGCGGAACTTACATAAAAGACGACCCCAGGATTTTTGGCCTAAAAAAAGCCATAGGGTGCAGAACTCCCCAAAATTCTCAAGTAGTTGCCAGTGAAAAATGCGGTGGGACTCCCGCTGGGTGAGTCAGCGCGATTATGACCGCAATACACCCAGACTTTGAGATTTTGGAGGGGGGCGCGTTTTGCACTGGCACTGAGACGGGCGGGCCAAAACACACCAACAAACCTTGTTTCAGAAAGAGGGCCTCTCGATCTCAAAATTACAGTCAAGGCCACTGACATTGGGACTTCACCCCCTCCCCCAACTCACCGTCGCTGGCATCCTCCCCACCATTAGGGCTTTGGTAACCTCCCCCCATAAGGTTCGTCGGCACTAACTAGGGATCGCTGGTTTCGGAGACCTCCCGAAGGGTCTCCTGTCAGACCCCATCACCTTCAGAACCCAGCCCCTTCAGGACCCACCTCTTGGCAGTGCCAACCTGGTACCCTGGCAGTGACCTGTGACACATCCTCGACTATCCGGGGGCTACAATGACATCCGAGCCCCCTGACCTGGTGGTTACTCCTTGTCTTTTTTTTTTGGAGTGCTGTAGTATTCACATTGCACCAGCGGATAGGAAAATAGCAGGAGCCAGAAGATTTCGGCTCAAAGCCAATTTTGAATATTTAAATGCTACTTTTAATATGCGAGGACGTGAACCAGATGACATCAGCTGGACTGGTCCAGGAGCATCGGAGCAATTCTCCAACCACATTGCGCCCGGCACAAATCCTGATTCGGGCCTCTACAAGAATTCTCCCGACATAGCTGGATTTGCGCTGGGTCAACGTGGTTGGAAAATCGGCCCCATAATTTTTCATATACCTCATGTAAAAGTCAATCTTGTTGTTCAGGGACTAAAGCTCAAAAATTGCAGAACCAAAGAGTATGTAGGATTGGGCTGTAACTGGCACCAAGACTGAAACCAACCAAATACACCTCAACATGGGTAACGATAGTGAAAAATAAACCCAAGTTGTCATAAAAGTTACAAAGAGATAACTACAGTGATAAGTTAGTAACTTGAGATAATTGTCAATTTATTTTCTTTTTAAAATGGGAGAGACTATTGTCTGGACTCATTCAAAAACTGCAACCAAGGAAGGATATCTTAACAAAATGCAATTGCAGACTGGGCTTTATTGAGCAGAGAGGATCTGTTTGAAAAGTTTTCTTTTAAAAGCAGATTTCAGCCTCCTTTCGTAAATCAATTTGGCAATTGCTCAGCTTCCTAGCCACTAGAGGTCACTTTGTCCACTCTATCTGGCCCAAATCAAGCATGCATGTCGACCCACCCATGAGGTTTGACCGAAAAGCATTGGCCTCAAAAATTCCAGCTTTTACACAAGTATATATTAGTAACATCACTCATAAAATGAGTTAGAATAACTGTTTACGTAAACAGGCTCTCTGTGTGACATCATGTGAGAAATAAACTGGGGTAAAAATCAAAACATTCTGGAAGTGAATCATAATGAAACACAAGAAACAATTTCCTTGAGCAATATATGATTTAGTAGTAAATTGACGCCAGCTGTGTTGTTTGGTCCCTATCCCTCTAGCCATTCATGCACAAAGGCAAAATGACCACATCATTATAGCTTTGGGAGTTATAAAACCTTGCAAAACTGCAACAAGGCAAGATAGACTTTGTAATTTGTCGGTTCATTAAGGATCATTTATTTTTCCGTCCTTCCCTGGTCTACTTCTTTAAATGTAAGCAGCTGTGTCAATAGATGAGCTGTTAGTCGATCAAACTACTAACCTACACTTTGCAAATAATCTAAGTAACCCATTTAAATTCAGAAACGTAGATTTTTGTTGCATTTAAACTAACCAGAGCACAGCAAGGAATTGCGTGAAGCACATTTCATGAACATAGGTCAGGCAGTATCCGTGGAGAGAGGAACAGACTAAACATTTCGGTTTGATGACCTTTCATTAGAAGCAATGATAGGTTAACGAACGGAAATGTAGGCCCAGCTTTTCCCAGACCGGGGAGACGGCTTTGGAGTTGGGGACTGGAACATGGGTTAAAAACAGCATTTAGCCAACTATTGGCATATGGCCGCCTCCTTGTGCTTTGCCCAGAGATGGGCACGTGGTGGAAATGGGAATCAGTTCGACACCTGCGGGAACCCAATTAAGGTAAATGAACACTGGTCATTACAACAGCATAACAGTTTTGCAGCCGTCACATTGGCTCCCTCATTGCATCCATATTGGCCACGAGGATGGGGTGACTGCACAGTGGGAGGTCGAAGTTACTTTGCAATTAGAGGGGTTTTAAAGGTTACCATCAGAAAATGGCAAGGCTGATGTCTGCTCATCTCACAGCCTTGCCATCAAGCAATGATTTACTGGAGATGGACATCTCCAATCGTCAAAGGTCTAATGAAGTCTGAGCCTCACCATCCTGTGCCACTCTGTCACCCCATTGTCCCCAATTGTGGAGGTGGCCTGTCAGTTGCACAGCGACAGGGAACAGGATCAGGTGGAAATGGTCCCACCTCACAATTATTTTCAATGTTGGTAAAATTCAGCCCGTCATCTCCGTTTTGCTCGCCCCAAAACCTGTCTGAGCAGCTGAGCTCTTTCTGTTTCTGTTTTATATATTTAGCATCTGCACTGTTTTACTTCGGTTTCATGTAACGATGGTCAATGTGCCCAATTGTTGGAAACACAGTGTGGGGAGCTTTACCATGCACCTAATGATTTGGTGTATTAACAGAAGCATAATTGAGGCGAGTAGTGGCATGACATCTTTCTTGAGCTCGCAGGGTTATCCTAGAATGTTTAGTGTGTGGGGTTTGTCTTCTTTTGTCAAGAAAACCTGGTTATAAATAACTTGCAAGTCCAGCAGGTTGACAGCACTTGCAGAATGCAGTTCATGAAATTGTGGTATATATTGGGCTTGGAGGTGTGTACCATCTACAAGATGCACTGCAGGAAATCACTAAGGCGTCTTAGGCAGCACCTTCCAAATCCACGACCACTACCATCTGGAAGGACGACGGCAGTGGGTATTTGGGAACACCACCACTTGGAGGTTCCCGTCCAAGTCACTCACCATTCTGACTTGGAAATATATCACTGTTCCTTCACTGTCACGGGATAAAATCCTGGAACTCCCTCCCTAATAGCAATGGGTATGTGTGTGTGTGTGTGTGTGTGTGTGTGTGTGTGTGTATACCTACACCACATGGGCTGCAACGATTCAAGAACGCAGCTCCCCACCACCTTCTCAAGGACAATTAGGGATGGGCAACAAATTCTGGCCTAGACAGCAAAGCCCACACCCCGTAAAAATTAATTAAAAAAAATATCAGGCACCCTTGCTGAGGTAATCTAACTGGAGGATAGGTAGTAGAATAGAAGCAAATTCCAACTGTTGCACAAAGAATTGGCAGAGAAGGAGGCCACTTGGCTGTTCTGGCTCTCCAAACGAGCATTTTGTTTGAGTGTCATTCCCCTGCATATTGTTTATATTCAAGAAATCATCTAATGTCCTCTTGAATGGCTTAATTGAACCTGTCTCCAACACACTTTCTGGCAGGGTCTCAGCATCAAATGTACACCTTGACGAACATAACTGCCGAGAAAATAAAACCTATGGGGAATTCTGTATTCAAATGAGAAAAACAACAGATTCATGGGTTCAGATTTTAAGTAATATCTGACCTCTTGGTAAGCAGCAGACTTAAACCTGACCTTGTGGGAGACATTGAAATACAAGTTATTTGAAGCCCATACCTACAGATAATTTTTGAAACTATTTCAATACTAAAATTGACTGGTTCAAAACAATGGGAAAAAAAAGGGAAAACTTACTTAGCAATTCCTTAACATTGTATTTATGGGCTAGAGTTTGCAAGGCCTCCTGTAAATGGGACTCCCTTCCCACAATACTCCACTTGTGTAACAGTAACAAGGCTTCGGTGTGAGAAAGAATGCTTTCATTTATGGTAATCCATCCCATTTCCTTGTAGTCATCAAAGGCACCACAACGATGATGCAAAACAGAACTCAAAATCTGTAAAAATTCTGTAAATGTGCTGGCATCAATCTTTATCCTGCCAAGACAAAGGAAACCAATGATTTTAATCACAACATTGTTCCATTTTAAAAACAAAATGTATTAAGTGGCAACGAAAGAGTGTTTTATAGATCTTCCAACTCTTTGCCAGATTGTACTTGGTGTCTGATCATGATATCATTCAAAAATTTGCCCGAGCTTAGGAATGTTTTGTTGCAGCACTTATGGGCATGCACTGGTATCCCACCATCTAAATAAATACAGCCCACTTTTCTACAAAGTGATCCTCCAACATATAATTCATGTGTCAGCTTGGCTCAGTTGATTGTACTCTGCACTACGGAGCGGAACCACACCAGAACTTTAGCACATAAGTTAGGCTTACATGCTGTACCAAAAGGATTTTACACTGTTGGAGATGTGTCCGTCAGAAATGATGTTAAGCCAAGTTCCCATTCAGGGTGGACAGTGACGACCCTATGACATTATTCAAAGAATAGCAAGGAATTCTCCTGACGTACCAGGTAACATCCAACCCTTAGTTAATCAACTTAAATGGGCTGACTGTTCACTCAGTGCTTGCTTGTCTGTGTTACAATACTTTGAAGAGTTTAAATCTGCAAAGCATTGAGTAACTTCAAGCAGTACATCAGAAATACCTCCTGCAGATTCCCATTGAGCAATATTACTTACCAAATGTGTCGTATCAGAACAGTCAGAACGTAGAGAAATTCATTGATAAGAGGAAGAGGCATAAACCTCTTGGTCTTTTCTTTGTTTCCTAGGTTAGTGAACCACAAAGTGTGCAGCAGCGAGATTAAATCCGGTATCAGTCTTTTTTCGAAAACCCTAGAAAAATACAAACCAATTGTTTCCAATAGACAATTATCTCTAATGTATGCTTTAAAAGTTAAGGCAATACTTTCTAAACAGTATAGCAAAACAGTGCAAAATCAAAAATTAGCGCAATATCAGAAGCTATGAGTAAACTTCCTGTGGAATTTTCAAAACATCTTAAAAATATTAGAAAGTATATCATGGGAATCGTGTTGTGCCTCATAGCTGTTTTGCAGTGAGTTACAGAACTATGCACGAGCTGGGTGATAAACTCACTTCCCAAAGTATTACTGTTAGGAATAATGATTTAAAATAATTAAAATAGAAAATTGACACAAAAATTGCATAGCGCCCATGTGCAGCATTTTAAAAAAATGAGAAAACAAAACGTACTCAGCATATTGTATCCTGGCAATAAATGACTTGATTGAAACAGATGAAAAATAGCATCAGTTAGTTTGAAGGAAAGCTACCTGTCGATATCATACAGTTGTGAATGTACCTTCTCTGTAAGATATGCAATATCCATGTCAGAAGGTTGTGGTCTCTGGTGAGCTGATAAGCTGCTTTTGTGATGCGTGCAGCATGTAACAGAATCTGGATAATGTGCTCCTTTAAAGTAAATAGAAATTTATTAAAATGACGTGAAAACATAAAAATTTAACTTAAACCAATTATAATATTCAGTGATCTCCCCATCTGCTAGAATTTCACCCCTCCTGCTGTAGATTGTTGATTTTACTGCCATCTTAGCATTACTTCGAAACAGAAACTGCATCCTACCTCGGCTGTCTCATCACACAATGGGCTGTTGAAGAAGACGAGAAGAACATGGATAATCTTCTGATGGTCGCAAAGCTCATAGCAGTGTTTGTCCTTTAAGCTATTGCTAAGAAGCTCAAAAAGCCATTCACGTTCAGTCTTGTGCTGAAAAATAAAATGAAGGATGAAACATGAAAAAAAGATGCAATCAAGATTCCCTCTCTACCACGGAAGTTCTGGATTGGAAGATAGGCATTGTAGAAGCCAGGTATTTTTTGCACCAGTCCCAGTGCCACCTACCTACAGCGGGATCTTACATTGTAACTGGAACTGTCCATATTTAGATTTGGCCAAATATTTCCCCTCATCCCAAATCCCTTATCACTTGACGCAAGTGCCTTAAATCGCTGTCTGGTTCCATAGACAATGATAAAAGTCCTTGGAAGACATCCTTTACATGAAAGCCTTGATAATAAATTTTGGCAGATGAATTTCATCCACGTTTCCATGATGACAAGTATGCTTCTAGATGGATTGAGAGCAGCAATGGAAACACTGCCCAAGATTTTTCTTGCCTTAAATCAGGGTGCATGCATGCACACTTCGCCAAAACTGACTAGCACTACAGATGAGGAATTGAATTAGAGACTTTGCTGATCTGCATGGTTTAGTACCATGTCACATAATGCCTTTGGTTACTGAATAAGCAGTTAATTTTTTCTGTTATATTTGATATTCACATTGACTTTCAACTACTTAGAAAACAGCGGAACACAATTAAAAAGAAAAACAACTTTACCTCCATGTCAAAGCTGTAGAAAAACTTGAAAAACCCAGGCACTTTCTTTAAATCCAAATACTGATGTGTCAGGAGGAAATTATTAATCTTCATGTACATGTGTTCCTCTACAGGGAAGAGGGAAAAATAACTTTTACAAATTTATTTTAACAAAGAAAACCAACATCATACATTCAACGGTTCGCTTTTAACCAGAACTCTTGGTATTTACATTTAGATTTGCTCGTCACTTTAATTTTTGCTCTTCAATTGCAAATGCTCAAGTCTTTTGTCAATAACAAGTTTCACTTTAAGAAAATTAAACTTTTTCAAACATTTTCTTTAAGTAAACTTGTCATAACAAAATGGTTTTGAAACCTAGTAAACATAGATTAAACAGAAAAGTCTCTTTCACTCTACGTTAATTAAAAAAATGTTTAAACTGAGTGAAGAGCCAAGAGCCACTGTAGGTGATAGTGAAATACTGTGCGTTAGTTTACAGACTAATTAGACTGCCAATACTCATTTGTGGCTTTCACTTTCTGTTTACACCGGAGTGATAAATTGTTATCTAATATGATAACAAAAAATAAACTGGCAACACATCTTGCTCAAACTAAGCATTCCAAAGCAGAGGCAAACTGACATTGGCAACTTGACTCATTTACAAATCTATCTGCGGAACAATGCTCCACCTGGGTACTGGACTCTGGCCATAGGACCCAGCTATTTGTCAAATTATGCACTGTGCAAGGTATTCATTATACTATATGAATACTTTATAATTCCACCTGGTTGGGAATTCTTGTTTGTAGATTTTTAAAATGTGGCTTAAGAGCTATCAATCCACGTATAAGTGACTCAGAGATGCCCACGTTCAAACGTTTGATCCATTTCCAGTTATCTGGAAGAACTGAGAGATTTTAAGTGGACTTTTTTTTGTTGTACATTATTTAGCACCATAAGTGTATGCCGTATTACCATTGTTATTGAGGGATTAGTTCCAGTTCTCACTATGGTCTGTTGGACTTCTACCTGGAGCCGTAAAACCTTGGCACGCTCCAATAAACACATCTCAACCGTTATTTGTTGATTTTTTCAGGTATTATATTTTCCCAGTTCATATTTGTCATGAGAATGTTGCTTTAAGAAATGTTTGGCTGCTCATGTTACTGCAGTGATGTCAGAGTGTGGGTGGAGCCGAGCTCTGGCTCTGCTTTTAGTTTCACTTTGAGAAAGGCTTGGGTGTGTCTGTGTCTTTTTGGTTTGGTTTTCAGTGTTGGAGCTGAAGCCAGACAAAGCAGGTGTACTGCTGTTCTCTCTGCCATGAAAATACTATCTCTTGATCATTTGGCAAATTCAGAATTATAAATGTTCTCAGTAGTGACTTTAACCTGATGTCCTTCTGTTAAAGGTTTTGTTTTTAAGTCTTATGGGTGTTAAAAGGAAAGCTTAAAGGATTACTTAGTGTTGTAGTTTTTGGGGGTTGTATTTGAATTAATGGTTGCTAAGATGTTCACTGTATGTTTTAAAAAGGTTAACTTGAGTTCACAGAATAAACATTGTTTTGCTTTAACAAATACTTATCCATTTCTGCTGTACCACACCTGTAGAGTCGGCCGTGTGCTCCCCATCCCACAATCTATTAAAAGTTGTGGGTCAGGTAAACTCCATGATACACTTTGGGATTCTCTAAACCCTGGTCCATAACAAATTCTATTTCAGCTTTTGACTTCTGTAAACAAAAATAATCTTATTTTCCTGTCTGGAACTTAATGGATATTCAATTATCAAGATCAGAAGATTAATTGTCTGAACCTTCAGAGATGAATGACAACCTCCATACAGCTGTGTTATAATTTTAAATCGGGTTTAATTTCAAATTACATAGTACAAAATTCTATCTGGTATTAGACAAATGTAATTAATCATAGGTGACTCACCTATAATTTAAAAATACCAGTGACCTGAATGGCAACAGGGGTGAGGGATTTCAATTATGTGGAGAGATTAGAGAAGCTGTGATTTTTTTTGGTATTAGAGAAGGGAGGATTAAGGCCAGATTTAATAGAGGTGCTCAAAATTTTGATGTGTTTTGATAGGGCACATAGGTCAGAAGGATAGGTAACCAGAGGACAAAGATTTAAGACAATTGGCAGGTCTCCACATCTTTAGGGGCCAAGCCCTCATATTGAGGGGCTAGGCCACGTTGGAGTGGTTCCTGCTCCGCTGGCTGGTGTGAAAGGACTTCGCCGACCGGCGTAAGTCCGCACATGCGCCGGAGCGTCAGAGGCTGCTGACGTCATGGTGAAGACCATGGCGAAGGCGGAAGAAAAAGAGTGCCCATGGCGAAGGCGGAAGAAAAAGAGTGCCCCCACGGCACAGGTCCACCTGCCGATCGGTGGGCCCCGATCGCGGGCCAGGCCACCGTGGGGGCACCCCCTGGGGTCAGATCGCCCCGCGTCCCCCCAGGACCCTGGCACCCGCCCACGCCACCTGCTCCCGTCGGTAAGGTAGGTGGGTTAATCCACGCCGGCGGGAGAGGGATGACAGTGGCAGGACTTCGGCCCATCGCGGGCCGGAGAATCGCCGCGGGGGGGGGGGGGGGCCTGCCGACCGGCGCGATTTCCGCCCCCCACCCGCAGAGAATTCGGGGCACTGCGGTGGGCAATTCTCCGACCCAGCGGGGAGGGGGTCGGAGAATCCCGCTCCTGGTCTCTAATTCCCCTTGCAATAAGCACTAACATTCCATTTGACCTTCTTATTCACTTCACGTACAGGTGTACTAACATTTTATCACTCGTGTACAGGACACCAGCAACCCTCTATACCACCGAGTTCGACAATCTCTTCCATTTACTGCTTTTCTATTCTTCCTGTCAAAGTGAACAAGTTTACATTTTCCCATATTATACATCACCTGCCCAGTTTTTTCAAACTAACTTAACCTATCCATAACCCTTTGTACACTCTCTACCTCCTCTTGAGAACCTACTTCCTTACCTAGCTTGATGTCATCTGGAGATTAGCTACCTTACATTAGGTCTCCTCATCCAAATCATTCATATAGATCATAAATTTTTGAGGCATCAAAAATTTTTGTGGCATTCCACTAGTTACAGCTTTCCAACCTTGAAAATAATCCATTCATCCCTAATCTTTGCTTCGTGTTACCTAACCGATCCTCTATTCACGTTAACATGTTATCCCTTCCAACATGAGCTTACGTTGTGCAGCAAGCTTTGATCCAACAGCTTATCAAATGCCTTTTGAAAATCTAAGTACATCTCATCCACGGGTTCCCCTTTATCGACATTTTTCAATAAACTTAACAATTTCTCTTTCACAGATCTCACGTTTCTTCATAAGGGATTTGAGCAATTTCCTGATGACAGGCATTAGGCGAACTACTGATTCCTGTTTTCTGGCTCTTTTCTTTCTTGAACAAAGGTGGTACATTTTTTGTGTGTAACCCTGTAAATAAATATTATGAAAGTGTGCAAAGCTTGGCTCCAACCTATTCCTTTACCAACTCGCTTTTTGAAGTAGAAGCAATAGCACAACACATGGTAAGCCTACGAAGCAGAGATTAACCTGCCTGAGTGAAGTCTTATATTTTACTGCATTTAGCAACTGTAAACAACAAAATAAATACAGTACTGCTACACAAATAGTTTTTCTTTAGGCAACGGGCTTTGTTCCAACATCTGCCAACCACATTTCGGCAAAATGATTTCCAAATCACACAAATGCTCTTTTAGCCACTAACATTTAGCTTTCTGATTTAGCCTCCATAAATCAGAATGCCACAGTGATCTTTATCGTTCATGTTAAGCTAAAAATACTGAAGGCAAATTTATTATTTTCTGATATTTTAATAGTTCCCATGATGTGTCATGTGATGTACTACCAACCTGGCTGCCCGAGAAACCTGCCAGTCACACTACCTCCAAATTTGAACGTGTGAGTGCTCTGACAGTGTCCCATCGGAGACCCTCATCCCTCACAAAATACAGTTCATTTCAATAGTCAGCAATTCAACTGACAGTCAGATCATTTTCCCCTCAAAGCCTGATCATACTATTCACCTAAAGGCTACGGACTTGAATGGGGCTACAACCAAGAGCCAAAAGGTCGAATAAAGTATTTAATTTATTGAACAAACTTCAACATAATTCCATAAATATTCCAAGCACACCCAAGTGAACCCTTCCTTGTGCATCTAAATTAATGCAGATCTGAAATAACAACAGAAAGTGAAATGAAATGAAAATCGCTTATTGTCACGAGTAGGCTTCAATGAAGTTACTGTGAAAAACCCCTAGTTTCCACATTCAGGCGCCTGTCCGGGGAGGCTGGTACGGGAATCGAACCGTGCTGCTGGCCTGCTTTAAAAGCCAGCGATTTAGCTCAGTGAGCTAAACCAGCCCCAATTGCCGCAAGTGCTGAAATGTTCTATGTGGCAGTATCTGCAGAGAGTGAAACAGAGTTTATGGGCAGTAACTTCCAAGCTCCCTGGTGTTGGATGTGGGGGAGGCCGAGAGTGCCCCAAAGATGTGCCGGGGAACTACTCTCAGAACTTCAAAGGTAAGGGTTTGCATGGCAACTGGCCTGAAGTGCAAACGTCCTCTGGGCAATTGCCCTGTGCTGGGAATCATCTGAAAAAGTGATTTGAATCGCAAACGTCTGAGGGTTCCGGCTGTGTTACACAAAGAGTTATCCAGAAAATGTTTGAAGAATTCATACCGCGCCTCCACCTGCAACAATATTCCTCCCCACTACCCCCTGATGTCTCTGAAACCCCTACCGATGTCCGCCTCCCCATCCATGTTAACATGAGTCAGACAGTTAAACATTCCTGGCTTACGACAGCTAGTGCCGTAAATAGGGGCCATGTTGGTGACATCAATCTCTCCTGAACGTCAACGCTGGGCGTCAGAAACAGCCGCGCTGCCTGGATCTCGCCTTGCCTGATTCGGAAGGTCAGGTAAGACAGACACAGAAGAAAGTTTGTAAAATAATAGGACACGGAGTGGTAATTCGAAGCTGATTGCCATTCCGAAGAAATTAAGGCCCAATGTTTCTACTCCAATTGGACTGGTTTGGAACTGAAGAGGAGACGTTTTGGTCTCGGAACATTAACTCTGTTTCTCTCTGTGCAGATGCTGCCAGACCAGCTGAGTTTTACTTTGTGGTTTTTTAAAAAAATGTCTTTCTCAGTAGCCTCCTATTACGCTTACATGGTGCAACCCCTGTGACTTCAGCTGAGCTGGAGGCGGGCTGCTTGTTCCCCTGATCCAACAGATGAGATGTCTCTGCTGGAGGTTCTCTGGGTTTTGGAGTCTGTGAGGGCCTGGCCAATAAGGTCTGCCTCAACCTTCATCTGTGTTGGGGCAGAATCAGGCATCATGGCAGGAGACAGCATGTGGGGCCGTCTCTGCTGGAGAAGGTGGGGTCACTCTTTCAATGTCACGGTACTCATCTTAGAGATGGGCTCCTCCAAACTCTCTGCAATGTTCTGCACTGCCTCTGGAAATTCCGACAGAAGCACAGACATTTCCAAATGTTGTTTCTTTGCGTGAATGACCCCAGATGCTAAACACCTGTGACCAACTGGGCAGAGTTTGAAGTGTTATGCTGCCGTCCCCCTGATGGGAACTCTCCAGTGCCTCGAGTCTAACACCTACTCCTGCCCACGGGCTTCGTGTCTCAACATGGACAACCTAGGAAACACTGAAGTGAGTATGTGCATGATTTGTCTAACTGTGCATCTTCAAAGTGTTCACTCTCAAGTGAGGAACCCTGGGCTTGTCACATCCATCATCCTGAAGGACCTGTGGGGGAATCAAAGACAAAGGGCAGCACGGTAGCACAGTGGTTAGCACAGTTGCTTCACAGTTCCAGGGTCCCACGTTCGATTCCTGGCTTGGGTCACTGTCTGTGCGGAGTCCGCACGTTCTCCCCGTTTCTGCGTGGGTTTCATGTAATTCTTAATAAGTTATTCTTTCTCTTTTACACTGTACTCCAAGTCAAAAAAAGCAACAGAAATAATGGGTGGGATTCTCCTTTCCGGGGACTAAGTCCCCACATCGGCGGGAAAACTGGCACAAACCACTCCAGCGTCAACAGTTCCCGAAAGTGTGGTATTCTCCGCACTTCCGGGGGCTAGGTGCACGGCGGAGGGGTTGGCGCCACGTCAGCCGGCGCAGAACGGACTGTGCGAGTTTGCGCATGAGCCATAGGGCTGGCGTGATCTCGCGCATGCGCGGAATCGCTGGTGTGTTTTGCCACATGTGCGGGGGAGGGTTCTCTTCTCTGCGCCAGCAATGGCGGAGCCCTACAGGGGCCGTCGCGGAAGGAAGGAACCGGTCCGCTCGCAGGCCAGGCCACCATGCCCCCCCCCCCCCCCGGTCGGATCCCCCCTCGCCACCCTGAGGACCGCCCTAGCCGACTTACCTGCCAGGTCCAGCCGTGTGGGACCATGCCTAACCCACGCCGGTGGGACTGGCCAAAAACGGACGGCCGCTCGGCCTATCGAGACCCGGAGAATTGGCGCTGCCAACGGCCCCCGATTGGCATGGCGTGAACCCCGCCCCTGCCCGAAAAACTGCGCCAGAGAATACGGCAGCCAGCATCGGGGTGGGATTCGCACTGCCCCTTGGGGATTCTCAGACCCGGCGGGGGGGTTGGAGAATCCCGCTGAATATCTTCCCATGCTTAGATTAAATATTGATTACACAAAGTACCATTTCAAAATTCTCCCTTAATTCGAAAGCAGAAAGCGAACCAACATGGATCAGCCATTTTCAGTCTTAGAATGGGCACAATATCACATCATGGAATCAGATTGTAATAGATATTAGAAAGTTGAAAGCACTATTTTCACAAACCTGGTTTTAGCATCTGTTGAGCAACTTTAGCAATGTAAAGTGCCAAGCAAAAAGTGAGCCTGGTATTAAGTTGTCGGATACCATTTTTCACCACATCCAATAGATACAGTAGCTAGACAGAAAGAAAAGGGAAGTCACACATCATTAGAATTTTCACAGAAACACAGAAAATACAGTGCAGAAGAGGCCCTTTGGCCCATTGAGCCTGCACTGACGCATAAAAGACACCTAACCTGCCTAATTAATCCCATTTGACAGCACTTGGCCCATAGCCTTGAATGTTATGACTTTAAATAAAATAAATTGAAGCATTTGGATGCTGGTGCTTGGTTGAATGCTGGGGGAGTAGTGGGGCCGGGGTGGACGGTACGCAACACCACTACCGCAGCCGACAAGGCAGCCATGCAACTGCACATGCCGCTGACAGACACCTGTAAACCTGGTGCCCTGGGTCATTTAGGTGACTCTCCTCCCCAACCCCTGGCCCCAGCAGACCCATCAGCTGTATGGGCGATCCAGCGCAACCTGTCCCACCTTTTCGGCCGCGATCAGTGTGTGTGTCGGGGGTGTATTGTTTAAATGTGACTGCAGCTCGTCAGCCCTGCCCATCATGGACCCGCCGATTCCCGCACTGTTTTTTGTGGGTTTTGCTGGTGTTCCACACGCCGCCGGGGCTTAATGACATTTGGTTTCTCTCTGTGGAGAAGGTTGGCGCACATAATAATAATCTTTTTTAGTGTCACACGTAGGCTTACATTAACACTGCAATGAGGTTACTCTGAAAATCCTCCAGTTGCCACACTCCCGCACTTGTTCGGGTACACTGAGGGAGAACTCTGAATGTTCAATTCACTAACAAGCGAGTCTTTTGGGACTTGTGGGAGGAAACCGGAGCACCCAGAGGAACCCCACATAGACACGGAGAGAACGTGCAGACTCCGCACAGACAGCGACCCCAGCCAGGAATCGAACCCGGGAGCCTGGCGATGTGCAGTAACAGTGCTAGCCACTATGCTACCGTGCCGCCCTATACCATGGATGGTGCATGGCACAGGAAGCACATAAGACAGTCCCATTGTATTGGATGGATGCATTTTGGAAGGTTCTACAAAGCTGTAAAGGAGAGTCATTCGTCTGAGATTGAAGCAAATTGTGTCCGATGCATTCTACTTACCTGTCGCTTTTCCTTGAAGCGAGCAGCCTCTAGATGCGTGTAGAAGTTACCCAGGATGTGATAGGCAGCAGCTCTCACTTTAGGATCGTAACTGCTCAGAGCTGCCACAGTTAATCCCAAAGCATTAACATCCACAAACTTGTAGCAGTCTACCACAGTTTCTGCAAGGATAAAAAAAACAAAGGTTTTGGTTATCTGCTGTCTTTTCTTAGGGAAGATTGATGTTGCCTTACATACAAAGAATTATTTTGAAATGGTCACTGCTATTCTGTGTCCAAAAATGACAGTCATTTTGTACTTAGCAACATATCAGAAATGACAGTCAGATGAAATGACTAACTGCTTGGTGTTGGTCAAGGGAAGAATGTCGGCTGGGATAATGGACAATCTCCTTGCTCTTTCTGGAAGGACAGTTGCTCTAATGTCTTACTTAAAAAAGATAAGAGAGCATGTGCTCATGGATCTAGAGGTTATTGTCTAGAAAATTCAATCAAAACTTAACATCGCCGACAAATGTCACCACCATTTGCTAAATGGCCAGGAGTCCGTCCGGGAGAAGCAAGTGACACCAAACCCATTCGAGTATTGCCCACTGTAATTGTTTCTCCAGCACCCAAATGTATATTTACCTCCACAGTCTCCTCCCACCCCCCCCCCCTCCACCAAACACACAAATAGTTGCCTGCTTACGTTTTTTGCCAGCTGTACAGAGTTGCTGCTGTTGAGCTGGTTGGTGCACAATACCCTATCAGTTATTCTATTTTATTATTACTTTTTTTTTGGGTATGTTTGGGTGTGCCCTTCTCTTCTATATATGTATCTAAATATATATATATATATATATTTTATTCTGTGTACATAATGGTAAATATACTTTGTTCAAAAACCCAATAAAAAAACATTTATTAAAAAAAAGGAATGTGTTGACAAGGTACTCACACATTTTATGTTGAGTTGCTTAATTTGCTGTAACTCACAAGATATTCTTTGATACCTATTGTCCGTCGGACAAAGTTTCTATCACATCCTTGTCCATTGTCTGGTGACAAGTGATTACCCTCTAGAGGGCACAGCAGAGGATAGAAGATAAGTGGATTCCCTCCTGTGCCTCCAACGTGACAATCCTGACAATGAAAACTCAGAACCAGAGATATAAATTCGATACTTGAATTAGGTCAGTCAGATTGACCAAGCAGAGGATATAGATGAGTGAACCCACCATTTGAAGCTGATATTTCCCCCACTTGGCTCCAGATAACCGTGTAAGCCAATTTCCCATAGGGTTGAATGGAATCGGTTGGACGTTTTCAGAGTTCTCTCCACTAATAAGCTTAGAGGTTAGCTGGTTAAACTTCAGCAGAGCCATATCTTCATCTGGGTTGCCCTAAACCTTAGATGCTGTCAACCTGCACTAATCTTTTGATCTTGGGTGACTGGGATATGCTTCCATGCAGAGACTTAGCACACTCTGTAATCAGGCGAATAGCAACTCAAACCTCTAGTTCTCTGTAGTTTGACCTGGGACTATTAAGCAGGATGATATTTCTTTATGTCAGGTACCCACATGATAAAAACCATTCAAATAAATCCACCACTAATGACTAATTAACTCAGGGGGAACCACAAGAATAAAGGTTTAAGTAAATAGTAGTTGTTGATGGAAAAGCATGCTTTTCTGAGGGGTAATTCAAAGTTGACTTTTGACAGGGTACAACAACGACGCGTTTATCCTGCATCTAATCTGTGTTATACTTGTTCTGGAGGTAGCTCATGCCAAACACTCTATTCTACACATCTAACATCTCTGACATTAATGGCTACAACATTAAGCTCTTTCAAACAACCCCTGAAATCAACGAATAATCTAGCTCTGATTAAAATGATTTGTGTGCACTGCACTCAGTCAAAAAGTTCCACAACTCACTAATTCCATTTAAAATTGTCCTTTTGACCTAACTAATCAAAAATTAATTTGACTTTCCACAGAATGGAAATGATGCAGTCTGTGTATATTAGTCTCATTTTGCAAACAGAGACTTACACTAAAACAAACAAGACTGTTTCTGAACTACACGAGAGAAAAGTGAAGATGGAACCCATCTTGCATGTGACTGCATTTTGTTTTGATCCTAATTTCACGCAGTCTAATGAACCAGCGCACTGATAACATTGCATCATTGAGCAAAAGGGCACAAGCACTTATCTGAAATTCCTGGAAATAAAGCCAGTGTTTGGTTTCACAATGATTTTGGTAATGTTTGCAATCTTGACCAATGAAACATCAGTTTAAATCAATGCACTGACATGTATTTTACAATATGGATGGTTTTAGAAACTGTACAAGTCATTTTGATGCAGCCAAGCCAACATGATCCTGATACCTATCAAACTGCCTTGATATCTCTGTCTGCAACAGTTTCCCAAACTTGAGGTTTCACCACCAAATTACAATTTTGAACTCATAATTGCGGTTTTCCATTTACTTAATGTAACAGACAAGAGTGAAAGACAAGCTAGCTGTAGCTATGTCCTCAGAATCAGAGGCTCAATCTTGGAACAAATTGCAAAGTAGAGAATGTTACTTTCCATGTGCTTAAAAAGAATCAAGGCAAGGTGAAATTATTGGGGTAATTTTGCAAAGTCCGTCATCCTTCCCAATACAGAATTATTTCTTTAGCATGAACAGGATAATAGGTTACTTGAGATAGATTATTTGACATGGATAAACATAGACAAACAGATGTGTTTCTGTAAATAGGCCCCATGCTTTTCATAAAATGAACTCAAGATCATTTATGGGCTGTAAGAAACCAGGTGGTTTGGTGATTTAACTTTTAACTTTCCTTCTGGTAAATGGATCCAGCTTCAGCTGAAGAGAGAAATGTCTCCACTCTGCTCAATGTATATTTTGTAGGCGAACCGAATTTCTAAGGCTCAACTAGCGCGATAGATCCAAAACACAAATTTGCCAACAATTCACAAAAATGAAAAAAGGGACTGGAAAGATGCAAGGAAAATAAACTTACTGACTTCTTCACAACCTCAGCTGACCTGACCCTATATTATCTTCTCCACCTCTAACTCCATATCATCCCCACCCTACCTCAGGAAATCTGCTGCTGAAACTCCTTCTGTCACCTGTGCATCTTAAATAAAATTAAATTCATGAGAGTGGCACTATAGTACAGTGGTTAGCACCGTTGCTTCACAACGCTAGGGACCCGGGTTCATTTCCGGTTTGGGTCACTGTCTGTGTGCAGTCTGCAAGTTCTCCCAGTGTCCACGTGGGTTTCCTCCGGGTGCTCCGGTTTCCTCCCATAAGTCCCGAAAGACGTGCTTGGTAGCTGAATTGGATCTTCTGAATTCTCCCTCTGTGTACCTAAGCAGGGGCCGGAATATGGTGACTAGGGGATTTTCACAGTAACTTCATTGCAGTGTTAATGTAAGCCTACTTGTGACAGTAATAAAGATTATTATTATTCATGGGAAGTGTGTGTCGCTGGCCAGTATTTATTATCCATTCCTAATTGTCCTTGAGACATTTCAGAAAGCACTAAGATTTAACCACAATGCTGTGGGTCTGGAGTCACATGTAGGCCAGATCAGGTAAGTTACATTTGCACCATACAAGTGCCATGCAATGACCATCTCCACAAGAGAGGACCTAACCACTGAACCTTTACATTCAATGGCATTGCCGTCGCTGAATCTTCACAATTGGATCCTTGGGGTTACCATTGATCAGAAACGGAACATATTAATACTGTGGCTACCATGCAGGTCAAAGGCTAGGAATCCTAAAGTAAGTAACACACCTCCTGGCCTTCCCCAAAGCCTGTCCACCATCTACAAGGCACAAGTCATGAGTGTAATGGAATACTCTCCACTTGCTTGGATGAATGCAGCTCCAACAACACTCCAGAAGCTCAACACCTTCCAGGACAAAGCAAATTCAAACCCTCCACCACAGTGGCAGCCGTGTGTATCATCTACAACAGGGGTGGGCAAACTTTTCCGTGCAAGGGCCACATTCAGAAATTCACAATTCACAAAGGGCCGCATAGTATATTAAGTAAAATAAGTACTTCACCCGGTTATGATTCTGGGCGCCTCATATAGAACATAGAACAGTACAGCACAGAACAGGCCCTTCGGCCCTCGACGTTGTGCCGAGCAATGATCACCCTACTCAAGTCAACGTATCCACCCTATACCAGTAAGTAACCCAACAGCCCCCCCCCATTAACCTTAAAAAAAAAAAAAATTTTTTTTAAAGAAAAATTTTTTTTTTTTAATGACTCGGTGGGCCGCAGAAATACCTTTGGCGGGCCGCATGCGGCCCGCGGGCCGTAGTTTGCCCACCCCTGATCTACAAGATGCACTGCAGTAACTCACTGAAGTTCCTTCGACAAAACCTTCCAAACTCATGTCTACTACAATCTAGGACAAGAGCAGCAGATACCTGGTAACCCCACCACCTGGAGGTTCCCCTCCAAGTCACTCATCACCCTGACTTGGAAATATATCACCTTTCCTTCACTGTTGCTGGGGCAACATCCTTGAACTTCCTCCCTAACAGCACAGTGGGTGCACCTACACCTCAAGGAATGCAGCGGTTCACGATGTCAACTCATCACCAACTTCTGAAGGGCAACTAGGGATGGGCAATAAATGCTGGCCTAACCAGCGACACCTACATCACGAAAATGAAAGAAAATGTCAGATTTCTTTCCCTAAAGGGCATTAGTGAACCAGATGGGTTTTTATGACAATCAACAATGGTTTTATATTCATCATTAGACTTTTTTATTCCAGCTTTTATTGGATTCAAATATCACAATCTGCCATGGTGGAATTCAAACCCTGGGTCTTTGGATTACTAGTCCAGTGACAATTCTAATGTACTTCTGGCCCGTTTTCCATCTTCCACCTTCCATAAACTTCAGTTCATCCAAATCTATATTGTCATATCTTATCCCTCACTGAGTCACGCTCAATCATCATTCCTTTCCCCAATGGTGCACATTGACTTCTGGTCTTTCAAGCAATGAAGTTTACATCCACCATAGCCTCCCTTCCTCGTCTCTGTAGCACCCCCCGAATCTGTTATTCTCTTATCCTCTCAGACCTTGCATATTACTCTTCCCCTCGCTCCGCTTTAAAGCTCTGACTTCCATCATCTCAGCCCCATGCTCCAGAAATTCCACCCTAAATCCTCCTCTCCTTCCAGGCCCTCCTGAAAAGCTACTTATTTAGCCAAACGAGGCTGGTGAATAGTGGGAGAGGCTAAAAACGAGATCCGCGTCAGGCGCCAAACAGTTCGCGATGCAACTGGGCCGTGAAATGTGGAACTGGCGGAAAGGCTTTTGTGGAGAGCTGAGTATCCATCTCCGCTCACTGGCAAAGAGCCCGGGAGGTGCTGGACTTGCTGCCCCTGTGCTCGGCAGGGAGTGGGGCACTCTCAGCTGGGGCGGAGGGGGGTGGGGGTGGGAGACAACCCGCGGTGCCACCATGCAAGCCCCTGGATCACGTGTAACCGATGTCCTAGAGGGGGTGTTTGCTAGAGTTGTTGGAGAGGATTCAAACTAATGTGGCAGGGGGATGGGAACCGATGCAGGAAGTTGGAAGGTAGTAAAACAGGGACAAAAGCAAAAGGAAGTAAGGGGGAAAGTGTAAGGCAGAGAAGCCAAAGTCAAAAATCAAAAAGGGCGACAGTACAAGGTACAGTGACTGAGGGGAACTCAGTGAATAGGCCAGTAATACTAAAAGGAATAAAACTGGAGATGTTAAGATTCAAAACAGGGGTAAAAAAACCAACAGAAGTGTACTTTACCTGAATGCTTGTAGTATTCGGAATAAAGTAAATGAGTTGATGGCGCAAATCATCGTGAATGACTATGATTTAGTGGCCATTACTGAAACATGGTTAAAGGATGGTCACGACTGGGAGTTAAATATCCGAGGGTATCAAACTATTCGGAAGGACAGAGTGGATGGTAAGGGAGGTGGTGTAGCTCTGTTATTTAAGGATGACATCCGGGCAATAGTAAGGGAATGACATTGGTGCTATGGAGGATAAGGTTGAATCCATTTGGGTGGAAATCAGGAATAGTAAGGCGAAAAAGTCACTGATAGGAGTAGTCTATAGGTCACCAAATAGTAACTTTATGGTGGGGCAGGCAATAAACAAAGAAATAACTGATGCATGTAGAAATGGTACAGCAGTTATCATGGGGGATTGTAATCTACATGTCGATTGGTTTAACCAGATTGGTCAAGGCAGCCTTGAGGAGGAGTTTATAGAATGTATCCGTGATAGTTTCTTAGAACAGCATGTAATGGAACCTACGAGGGAACAAGCGATCCTAGATCTTGTCCTGTGTAATGAGACAGGATTGATTCATGATCTCATAGTTAGGGATCCTCTCGGAAGGAGCGATCACAATATGGTGGAATTTAAAATACAGATGGAGGGTGAGAAGGTAAAATCAAATACTAGTGTTTTGTGCTTAAACAAAGGAGATTACAATGGGATGAGAGAAGAACTAGCTAAGGTAGACTGGGAGCAATGACTTTATGGTGGAACAGTTGAGGAACAGTGGAGAACCTTCCAAGCGATTTTTCACAGTGCTCAGCAATGGTTTATACCAACAAAAAGGAAGGACGGTAGAAAGAGGGAAAATCGACCGTGGATATCTAAGGAAATAAGGGACAGTATCAAATTGAAGGACAAAGCATACAAAGTGGCAAAGATTAGTGGGAGACTAGAGGAGTGGAAAATCTTTAGGTGGCAACAGAAAGCTATGAAAAAAGCTATAAAGAGTAAGATTGATTATGAGAGTAAACTTGCTCAGAATATAAAAACAGACAGTAAAAGTTTCTACAAATATATAAAACAAAAAAGAGTGGCTAAGGTAAATATTGGTCTTTTAGAGGATGAGAAGGGAGTTTTAATAATGGGCGATGAGGAAATGGCTGAGGAACTGAACAGGTTTTTTGGGTCAGTCTTCACAGTGGAAGACATAAATAACATGCCAGTGACTGATAGAAATGAGGCTATGACAAGTGAGGACCTTGAGAGGATTGTTATCACAAAGGAGGTAGTGATGGGCAAGCTAATGGGCCTAAAGGTAGACAAGTCTCCTGGCCCTGATGGAATGTATCCCAGAGTGCTAAAAGAGATGGCTAGGGAAATTGCAAATGCACTAGTGATAATTTACCAAAATTCACTAGACTCTGGGGTGGTCCCGGTGGATTGGAAATTAGCAAACGTGACACCACTGTTTAAAAAAGGAGGTAGGCAGAGAGCGGGTAATTATAGGCCAGTGAGCTTAACTTCAGTAGTAGGGAAGATGCTGGAATCTATCATCAAGGAAGAAATAGCGAGGCATCTGGATAGAAATTGTCCCATTGGGCAGATGCAGCATGGGTTCATAAAGGGCAGGTCGTGCCTAACTAATTTAGTGGAATTTTTTGAGGACATTACCAGTGCGGTAGATAACGGGGAGCCAATGGATGTGGTATATCTGGATTTCCAGAAAGCCTTTGACAAGGTGTTACATAAAAGGTTGCTGCATAAGATAAAGATGCATGGCATTAAGGGTAAAGTAGTAGCATGGATAGAGGATTGGTTAATTAATAGAAAGCAAAGAGTGGGGATTAATGGGTGTTTCTCTGGTTGGCAATCAGTAGCTAGTGGTGTCCCTCAGGGATCCGTGTTGGGCCCACAATTGTTCACAATTTACATAGATGATTTGGAGTTAGGGACCAAGGGAAATGTGTCCAAGTTTGCAGATGACACTAAGATGAGTGGTAAAGCGAAAAGTGCAGAGGATACTGGAAGTCTGCAGAGGGATTTGGATAGGTTAAGTCAATGGGCTAATGTCTGGCAGATGGAATACAATGTTGACAAATGTGAGGTTATCCATTTTGGTCGGAATAACAGCAAACGGGATTATGATTTAAATGATAATATATTAAAGCATGCTGCTGTGCAGAGAGACCTGGGTGTGCTAGTGCATGAGTCACAGAAAGTTGGTTTACAGGTGCAACAAGTGATTAAGAAGGCAAATGGAATGTTGTCCTTCATTGCTAGAGGGATGGAGTTTAAGACTAGGGAGGTTATGCTGCAATTGTATAAGGTGTTAGTGAGGCCACACCTGGAGTACTGTGTTCAGTTTTGATCTCCTTACCTGAGAAAGGACATACTGGCACTGGAGGGTGTGCAGAGGAGATTCACTAGGTTAATCCCAGAGCTGAAGGGGTTGGATTACGAGGAGAGGTCGAGTAGACTGGGACTGTACTCGTTAGAATTTAGAAGGATGCGGGGGGATCTTATAGAAACATATAAAATTATGAAGGGAATAGATAGGATAGATGCGGGCAGGTTGTTTCCACTGGCGGGTGAAAGCAGAACTAGGGGGCATAGCCTCAAAATAAGGGGAAGTAGATTTAGGACTGAGTTTAGGAGGAACTTCTTCACCCAAAGGGTTGTGAATCTATGGAATTCCTTGCCCAGTTAAGCAGTTGAGGCTCCTTCATTCAATGTTTTTAAGGTAAAGATAGATAGTTTTTTGAAGAATAAAGGGATTACGGGTTATGGTGTTCAGGCCGGAAAGTGGAGCTAAGTCCACAAAAGATCAGCCATGATCTCATTGAATGGCAGAGCAGGCTCGAGGGGCCAGGTGGCCTACTCCTGCTCCTAGTTCTTATGTTCTGTCCATCTGCCCTATCGACCACCCATAATCCCCACCGACTGCCGTGGCCTCTGGCTGTGCAGCATCTAGGGAATTGGCAACCGTGGTTAAGTGAGCACGTCACACAACCCAAGTAGATTCCCGTGGGTGGGCAGGCCACGTGGAGCACCCAAGCATGGCCGGTTGGCTCTCGACTCATGGAGAGAAGCCTCCTGGTCAGAACATTGAGAGAACTTCTTGTTCTTTACCAAGTTGTGCTATGGCATTTTCAATGTCCACAGAAAACTACTGGAACAAACGTGACTTTACACTTTTTCTAAGAGATGACATCCTGACAACGCCGCTTACCAATTTGCAGATGAAAATTCAACCAACTGGATCAAGCTGACAGATCAGCTAAAACTAAATGCTAAATTATGCTCCCAGAATGAAGACTTGTTTAAGGGGCTGCATTTTGGGACACCACAGGTGTCTGCACCTTCTTACATTCCCACTGGTTTTGGATCTAAGCTGAGAAGGTGCAATCTTAAAAAAAATGCATTTCTAGTCACTAAAAGTGGAAAAGCCATTGCACAAAAGGGAATTAACTTTCATGTTGACATCAAAATCTTCTGAATGAAAAAAATATCAGTATGTGCCTTCCAAAAAGAGAGATTATGCCCTTGATCTGGACAGCTTCACTCTGGACTACAGCCGTAAAATCACCATTACATTTAATAACATTGAAAAGTGAAATGCATCTGAAATTATAAATAAACTTTTATTGGCAGATTTATGTCGGGCAAATGCAGCTGCTTTCACATTTCAAGGTTACAAATTCTTACAAAGCAGTTATATATATCACAGCTCTGAGAGACAGAATGACATATTTCTTTATAATCTAGCGCAGACTGAGAAATAGTCAAATTGAAGGCTAGTTAGGTATTGAGGGGGCAGAAAAGTGGCTTTGCTTCATGAAAGCTCATCAGGCGATTTTCACTGTAATTGTGACAAGTTAAAATTTTAAAACTCGAACATCTCACTGCTGACCACAACCACAAGTAACATTCGGCACAACAGCCTCAATTATTTATGGTGACCTTTGGAGCCCTAGATTTATACCACTTTGCGATAATCACATTTATCCAAACACATATGGAAGCTCGACTGGCACAGGTTTAAGGGAATGGTAAAACAGAGTTAAGTAGCCTAGAGGAATAAAGTTCAAATCACACCAAGAAGAGACACAGGTGCAAATGTTAAGTGCTTAGTTTTTTTTATAAAAATCCGAGTATTAAAGAGTAGGGAAGTGTGGGCAAATTATATTTGAAACATAAGTTGGATAGATAAATTGGATGATGCAGGTAAAATTCCTTCTTTCCGGTATTTTAAAAAAAAATTGGCATTGGATGTGGGCGTCACAGGTTGGGTCAGCATTTATTGCACATTCCTAATTGCCCTTGAACTGAGTGGTTTGTTAGGCTGTTTTAGAGGGCATTTAAGACAACCACATTGCTTTGGGTCTGGAGTTATGTGTCGGCCAGACCAGGCAAGAACGAGATTTCCTTCCTTTAAGGATATTCGTGAACCAGATGGGTTTTTACGACAATCGACAATGGTTCCATGGACCTTTAATTCCAAATTTATTTTTTATTGAATTCACATTTCACCATCCGTCATGGTGGGATTCGAACTCGCGACAATACCACTATGGCACCGGCTTCACTGCTTCACAGAAAACTGAGATAATGGGCCCGATTTTAACTCTTTCAAAACCCACTTGCACAGGGTTAAAATTCAGCGCATCATTTAACAAACAAATGACTGCCTAATCTTTAAGATCTGGATGTTCTCTCAAATTCCTGGAATTCTCAGGGCCTCGAGACCACCCTCTGCAATCGGCTACATTGGATTAAAATGTAAAATTCAGTCGCTGTCTTCGATTTGTATTCCTTTTGCTTATATTTTAAGTTAACTTTAGTTTTAAGTTAATTTTAAGTTTAACTACAGCCCTTTCCCCCATGGCTGCTCTAACCGACCAGTCCCATGCTGAGCCTGTGACTGGCCAAGCAGGTGTTTCAGCTTCCTCCTCCAGCCTGTTCCTGGCCAGAGATTCACTCACCTGGGCCAAAGTGCAAACCCCTGGTGGCTTCTAGATTTTGCGGTGACCGTCAACTTTGCCTCATCTTTCTGGCCTGTAACAGATTCTGTACACCGTTGGGATCTTCATTACCAAGAAAATACCTCCAACAGTGTATCCTTCAATACTCTTCCTCAAATATCTCCTAAATTCCACTTACTCAGCACTCAACTCCAAATGTGGTCAGCTGTTTGTAGATGCTGCATACTGACACCACCCTACCTTTATCAACATTTGCCCGCTATAAGGCCTCTGGTTTTCAAACCCTTCCCTTTCCCCCATCACCTCTGGACTCCCTCCTATCTATTTTCCGGTCACCCATTGGAATTTTGTGCTAAATTGCTACTTAACTCACCAAAGAGGATGTACATTTTAATGCTGCACATTCTCACAATTTCGTTAGCTGATTACTTGCAAAAGGTGACAGCCATGCTCCTGTTTTATCGTAAATATAAGTCCTTTGAATCCAAAGCTCAAAGTTCACTCAAAATTCAACAAAATTGATCTAAATTTCAAGCAAGGACAGAAGAAAGATATTCACACATATTCTTCTCAGATTGAAGCTAAGGTATGCGAGGTAAGGCAAAGGAAGTGGTATTCTGTCTTTGCCTGCACGACTACAACTGACCGAGGAATGCTTTATGTTGAAGACAGCTCTATTCTCCAATACTCCCCTGAATTGAGAAGCATGGGAACCATGGTTAGTGCAAGGGTAGGAAATCAGCTGAAGAATGAGCTGCACGGAAGTGGAGATGTTGCCAACCATAATATGTACTGTGTTGTGGGGTTAATGAAAAAGTCATCCATGCTCAGATCTTGTTTGTTTGCTTTGTGTGCATGTATATATAGATTTGTTTTTCAACCAGGGTAACCTTTGCCCTTTTTTCAATTTTTTAAAATCCCATCCTTAAAGTTACAAAGCCAATGAGCAGAGTGGACGGGGAAACTCTTAATCCATCTCATTGCTTGCTCCAAAAACCAACTCAAATTCAAATTGAAGCCAATTCATGGTCTCCATAAGAGATACATATAAGGTTCAAGATGACAAGAAAGGCATTGCACCTCATCTTGGGCTTGATCTGACATTTGATCTTAGCCAAATGGCCAAGAAGTGATGAACCTTTGTCCTCCTGACAAGGTTAACATGTTTTGGCGGATCCCTGGAAACCTTGTAAGCCCCTTGGGGGCTACAGACTACTTGAGTAACCCTGCCCTAGGTGGCCAGCCAGTTTGTTTCTCAATGGGTGTGCATTATTGTGTGCAGTATGCCATCTACTGGCCTTGTTGTAGAACCGATGACACTCAAAACTACTTATTATTTTGACAATTAAGCGCACATACATAGAACATAGAACAGTACAGCACAGAACAGGCCCTTCGGCCCTCGATGTTGCGCTGAACATTGTCCGAAACCAAGATCAAGCTATCCCACTCCCTGTCAATGCTACTAACATTTCAAATATTAAGACTCTGAACTGGGATATAGATGCAGTGACAGAAATCAATGAAAAAACTTCAATAAAAGTATTTTTTTAAAAAAGAGATCAATGATAAATGAACAAAATCAGACACTTTTTTTGGCTTCAGGGCTACCTGCATCCTTTACAGTAAGCCAGATGTGAATCTATAGTTCAAGTGATGGGCAACTTAGGCCAGTGACTGGGCTGCTCAAGTGGCCCTCCTTCATCTCAGCTAGTCGCAAGATTGTAATCGAGCTTGTTCATTAACCATGATCACGTGAATAAGATTCAATGCATTTAATACCACCTGAATATTTCATAACGAGTTATAGAAAATACTTAATCATTTATATATTAATGGAACCATCGTCAACTTCAAATGATAAAAACAAAAGAAATATTTACACTTTGGACGCAGAGGGAGCACACGGCTCTCATAGTCAATGTTGCGTGCAATTAGCATGCATCTCACTTCACTTGCTCTAGTATTATGTGCGTGTCACTTCAGTCATACCAGTAGGTAAAAATGTACAGGGATGGAAATCAGCTGAAGGTGGCAAACTGGGCAGAGGTCAACAAAATGTCTCGTGGCCACACTCAGAACCCAGATGGCTCACATGTGGCCCTGGGGCCGCAGGTTGCCCATCACTGCTATAGCTTCTACAAAGGATATGAATCAACCATTGCTTTGATTTTCGAGTAAACTTCTTGCACTGGTGTGGTGTCTTCTCGGATATAACAGAAATACCAAATATGCAGTGCTAAAAAAGAAAATGGCTAATCGAAGAGGTGGATGTGATACTGTTCATGAAATAGCCTAGAAAAGGTGGAACTGTTTATGCCAGATCCCTGGATTGTGCCTTTAAACCAGGGGTGGGCAAACTACGGCCCGCGGGCCGCATGCGGCCCGCCAAAGGTATTTCTGCGGCCCACCAAGTCATTAAAAAAAAAAAAAAAAAATTTTTTTTTAAAAAAAATTTTTTTTTTTTTTTTAAATTTTTTTTTTAAAGGTTAATGGGTGGGGGGGCTGTTGGGTTACTTACTGGTATAGGGTGGATACGTTGACTTGAGTAGAGTGATCATTGCTTGGCACAACGTCGAGGGCCGAAGGGCCTGTTCTGTGCTGTACTGTTCTATGTTCTATATGAGGCGCCCACAATCATAACCGGGTGAAGTAATTATTTTACTTAATATACTATGCGGCCCTTTGTGAATTGTGAATTTCTGAATGCGGCCCTTGCACGCAAAAGTTTGCCCACCCCTGCTTTAAACAAAGGACCCCCCCCACCCTGGGGGCCTGCTAGCAACCATGCACCATTTTGCATGTCGTGCTCCTCACATGGCGAGCACCCCACCCACCACTGTGTCGCTGCCCTTCAGTGAGCATGGTTTAAGGGCCACCCATGGGACTTCTCGCCAAGGACTTACCGGGTGGAGGTGATGGGAAGTTGGGGTGGGGGTTGGGGGTCCCGCCTGTCACCCCTCCCACCTGATTAAATGCCTGCCTCACCTCCAGACTCACCACAGTGGAGGGCTAAAAATTCCAGGAGGTATCTTTTTCCATTAAATTAAGATTTTCCGGAGAATTTGCAACATTTGACAGGTTTCTACAGATAATTCAAATTGTGCATTGTTAAAGCATTGAGGAAAATTTCAAAGACAATTATAAAATCATCACCCATTGAGGGACAACAGTGGTAATGCAAGAAGTAAAACTGATACATAACTTCACCTCTAATGCTAAAACTTCACTCCAAATTTGCTCCTGGCCACATTTTTGTAAGAAGCGAAGCTGGATTTCAAAACACCTTCACTGCAGGTAGTCTCAGTAACTTATTCTGGCAGGGCCAGCTTTTTAAAAAATAGAATAAATTTTTTACATACCTGATGTAATTAAACCACTAAAGAGAGGTAGCAAGAAACAAGGGTCATAGAGATTTTGAGGCTCCTTAATACTGTGCTCTTTGAAGGTTAATTCCTTTGCATCCTGAAATACAAATAAAATAGCGATATAGATCTGACCGTTGTAAAATACAGCTGGGTGTAAAATTGGACATGTTCAGAGTGATGCTTATCTTGACTTTCCATCAGCTTACTCCTAACGCCCACAGAATGTATTAAGGATACAGGAAGAGAGAAAAAACTCAAAGTAATATAAACTAAAACACACCTCTGGAAGGATACGGCGATGCTGAGGGAAGTTAATAATTGTCTGGAACATTTTTTCCCTGTCCAAGAGTGTTAGGATATCTTCCATGCTTGGTTGTTGCCATAGGGTCTTCCCCAGACTCTTACGAATCTTGTGATGTTCCACCGCTGCTGGACCCCACAATAAAAGCCTGAGAAACACACATTTAACACCATTTATCTGAAATACAACTAGGTTCAAAAGCTCTGTGGAAATTGTGTAAATGATGCATATATTTACTTCGCCTAAAACATTCACGAAAAGCTTTGTACCAAGAAGAACATATCAATGAAGCAGAACATTATTTGGTAAATAAAGGCATCCAATTGTGTTCAGTCTATATCTCCCCACGAGGGGCCAATATAATTGAAACAATGGAATTTAGGTGTCTCATTTCCTACAACCATCTTTCACAATTCTTAATGTTTACTTTCAAAAAGATTATGTTTCACTGGCTACAGAAGATCAGCAACATCTTTCACTGATCAGGATCTACAGCCCATCCTTTTCCAATTTCAAATTCCTTTCCTCTTAAATACAGGTTCCTGAATGATGGGGGTCAGTTTCCAGATGCATTGCTGCTGTGGATGGTCTCATATTAAAGAATGTTCACCAAACTATCAAAAACAAAATCATAGTTAACATCTGTGTTCACAAAAAAAGTCATTTTTGACTCGAAGCATAAACTGGTTTTCTCTTGCCATTGATGCTCCCAGACCTGTTGAGTATTTCCTGCACTTTCTGCTGTTATTTTAGATTTCTAGCATCCGCAGTATTTTTCTTTAATATAATTAGCATTCCTTTCTTTTTAACAGAACAAAGCTAGTTCATAGAATCCCTACACTGCAGGAGGCCATTCGGCCCATCGCATCTGCAGCCACCCACTTAAAGAGCACCTTACCTGGAGTCAGGCCCCATCCTATCCCCGTAACCCTACCTAACCTTTTGGACAGCAAGGGGCAATTTAGCATGACCAATCCACCTAACCTGCACATTTTTTGACTGTGGGAAGAAACCGGAGCACCCGGAGGAAACCCATGCAGTCACGGGGAGAAAGTGCAAACTCCATATAAGCACCCCACCTCTGTACTTTGCCCAACTGGCCATTATTCACATGGGCTTTTGACAGTGAATTTTGGTCAAGTACTTGACCCCGAGAGGTGGCATGGTTACGCTGCTCAGTATCACCCAACACAAGTATTTCCAGAGAAAGGTTACCACAGTTGGGAATCTAAGAATTTTCTCATCGCTCACCCTGGATCACTGAAGTAAATTGCAGCTCCCCTAACATTATTCCAATTAAGATCAGCTAACTTAACAGAGATCAGTGATTACATTGGAGCCTTCTCTGGAATAATACCTCAGTCGCCGCAGGACATCAAGGATGCTGGTCCACCATTTACAAAATGTTATTGTTTAAACAGTGATTTCAGGACATATTTGCTCAGCATTGCTGTGCAAGGGAATTGGTGTTTGTAGGATCTTACTGTGCATAGATTAGCTACTGCATTCATCTACAAGAGTGCGCACAAGAGTGCGCATACATTCGGAGTCCTGTGGTCACGAAAGGTGCTATGCAAATACAAATCCGTTCTTTTTAAATAGCGTTAGTAATGAGGTGCTTAAAAAAAGAAGACTTTGGTTTTCATTCTGCTGGTTACAATGTTATCGTAATGCAGATTACATGTGGAGCAAAATGAAAGTGTGCTCACCTGAACTCAGCAAGGCTTATGTTGTTTTTTTCATAAGACTGTAGGATCATCATCAGTTTCTGATCTTTACAAAGGAAAAGAGTAAGAACAAAATGATCATGTTTGTTGTCCAGTTGTGTAATTTAAACACAGAAGTAAGAGATTTACCTGTGTCACTGAGTGTTGCTCCATAAGCCCCCAGTAAAACACCAAAATGACTGCTGTTGCATACAGATGGACAATGTCTGACCAAACCCAGTATCACATCAAGTAGAGCATCTACAGAAATAGAATCACAAAATTTAAAATGTAAAGTCTTTAAAATTGGTGTTGTTTCATGCTGTTGCACAATGTACCAAATTACATTAATAATCACATTGTACGTCATCATGTTCCGTTTTGGGCACTGAATCTTGGAAAGGACATATAGGGTTTGTACAAAGAGCAAATGGGAATTCACCAGGTTGTATGTTGGATGAAAGTACTGAATGCACTACAATGAGAGACTCTGGTAATGTTGTGTTACAGGGCAGCACGGTAGCCTTGTGGATAGCACAATTGCTTCGCAGCTCCAGGGTCCCAGGTTCGATTCCGGCTTGGGTCACTGTCTGTGTGGAGTCTGCACATCCTCCCCATGTGTGCGTGGGTTTCCTCCGGGTGCTCCGGTTTCCTCCCAGAGTCCAAAGATGTGCAGGTTAGGTAGATTGGCCATGATAAATTGCCCTTAGTGTCCAAAATTTCCCTTAGTGCTGGGTGGGGTTACTGGGTTATGGGGATAAGGTGGAGGTGTTGACCTTGGGTAGGGTGCTCTTTCCAAGAGCCGGTGCTGACTCGATGGGCCGAATGGCCTCCTTCTGCACTGTAAATTCTATGATATCTATGATTACCTGGAGATGAAAGTGTGATCGAATTTAGTGTCTAGAATAATGATTTGAATTGTTATGTGGATAGACAATAATTTTCTTTACTCTTGACATGAGAATCCAGGACAAAAATGTAACATTCAAATCTGCACCACGTGGGCTAACGTAGGGAACATCATGAGAATATGACAATCTTGTTCACCAAAAGGTTTTAGGAGCATTCCTCGTAGGCTGGTCGGCAGTGGGAGGGTGGGCGCCAACTGAATTTTCCGATGAAGTAACAGAGAAAGTTGATGAAGGGAATACAATGGTTGTTGTCTATTTGCAACTTTGGAAAGTGTTTGATGAAGTACCACACAAAAGGCTAACAAAATTGAGGCTCATGGAAATTGAGGCTCTGTCAGCTTGGATAAAAAATTGGTTGAAGGACAAAAGACAGCAGTAAATTAGATGTTTTTCCAGACTAGAAGATAGTGGACACGGTATCCCCCAAGGTTCAATGCTAAGACCCTCTTTCTTCTTGATAAATATAAATGACCTGGATATTGGTTTATGCCAATTGACCAAAGCAGGGCACAGGCTAAGAGAATAAGCAGGAAAGTGGCAGATGGAATTTGCTGCAGAGAATGCAAGATGATGCCTTTTAGCATAAGGAATAGGGAGCGACAAAATAGGCTAAATGGCACAGCTCTAAAAATGTGCAGTGTGCATACATCTTTGAGGTGCACGACATATTGAGAGAACAGTCACCAAAGCATATGGGATCCTGGGCTTTATCAATAGAAGATTGAGTACAAAGTGCGGGACCTTTTAAAAAAAAGCTCCAGTTAGACCACAGCTAGAGCATTGAATGCAATTCTGGTCACCACACTTTAGGAAGAATGTGAAGGTCTTGAGAGGGTGTAGAGGAGGATTATCAGAATTGTTCCAAAGATGAGGGATTTTAGTTACAATATTAGGTTGGAGAAGCTGGGGTTATTCTCTTGAAGCAAGGAGATTATGGGGAGCTTTGATAGAGGTGGATAAGATTTAGATGAAATAAACAAAGAAACATTGTCCCCATTCGCTGATGGCACAAGAAACAGGGAACACTAGGTTATGGTTTTGGGCAACAGATACAGGAGGAATTTTTTAATGTAGTGTCTGTTAGTGATCTGGTAAGTCACCCACGGGTGATTGGAGCAGAGACAATGGAGGATTTCAAAAGGAAACTGGATGGGCACTTGAGGGAGTAAACTTTCAGGGCTACCAGGATGGAGCAGAATAGATTCCTCTACAGAGAGTAAGTATGAACTCAACGGGTATGGAGGGATTTTTTTAATGAGAAGTTGAGTAGGTTGGGCCTGTACTCATTGGAATTTAGAAGAGTGAGAGGCGACCTTATAGAACATAGAACAGTACAGCACAGAACAGGCCCTTCGGCCCTCTATGTTGTGCCGAGCAATGATCACCCTACCCAAACCCACGTATCCACCCTATACCCGTAACCCAACAACCCCCCCCTTAACCTTACTTTTTAGGACACTATGGGCAATTTAGCATGGCCAATCCACCTAACCTGCACATCTTTGGACTGTGGGAGGAAACCGGAGCACCCGGAGGAAACCCACGCACACACGGGGAGGACGTGCAGACTCCGCACAGACAGTGACCCAGCCAGGAATCGAACCTGGGACCCTGGAGCTGTAAAGCATTTATGCTAACCACCATGCTACCGTGCTGCCCCTAATTGAGACACATTGGATTCTCAGGGGGCTCGACAGGGTAGATGCTGAGCAATGTTTCCTCTTGTGGGAGAGTCTCGGCCCAGAGGGGAGGGCATTTAAGACAGAGATGAGGAGAAATTTTTTCTCATGAGTGTAGTGAATCTGTGGAATTCTTTACCAAAGAGGGCTGTAGAAGCTGGGTTGCGAAGTATGTTCAAGAACAAGTTGGACAGAAATTCTTTCCACTCCCCTCTTACCCCACCCATATGAAAAACCTGAGGTGCGAAGTGTATGATTTTCTTGCTTCGGGGTCATCTGAGCACTTGAATGAAGCGGGATCTGCATTTAAATGGCTCCACAGCACTTGCTCTCATTCAAGCCAAGAGGATGGCATAGACGAAACCTGCTCCATAATTCATGGTGAGGGCCCTCACCCATGCTGGATGCCGTGGAGGAGATGCAGGCAACAATATATCCTCGAGATGACATGAGACCTCCAGCAAAGTTACGAATCCCGCCTGGGAGACAGTGACAGTACTGGTCAATGCCAGCAGCCTGCACAAGAGGAGGGGGTTCAGTGTCGCAAGAAGATGAATGACTTATTCCATTCTGCCAGGGTAAATCCTGCCTGCACTCCACCCTGCCAATATCCCTCAGAATATCACCTCGATCCCACATGCTGCCACCTTGTAGGGCCCCAGCACCAAACCTCCAACAAACTTTGACAAAGAGTCATCGCACTCGAAACGTTAGCTCTTTTCTCTCCCTACAGATGCTGCCAGACCTGCTGAGATTTTCCAGCATTTTCCCTTTCGTTTTGGATTCCAGCATCCGCAGTGATTTGCTTTTATCTCAGTGGCATGGCACTTCTCCCCAGCGGGACACAACTGTTTACAGCGGGCTGACAGGCCGTCTTAGTGAGAAATCTGGGGCTAGTTTAGCACAGGGCTAAATTGCTGGCTTTGAATGGAGGCCAGCAGCACAGTTCAATTCCCGTACCAGCCTCCCCGAACAGGCGCCATAATGTGGCGACTGGGGCTTTTCACAGTAACTTCATTAGAAGCCTACTTGTGACAATAGCGATTTTCATTTCATTTCATTTCAATTCGCAGTGCCAGAATCCCAGGTTCGATTCCTGGCTTCGGTCACTCTGTGTGCGGAGTCTGCACGTTCTCCCAGTGTCTGCGTGGGTTTCCTCCGGGTGCTCCGGTTTCCTCCCACAAGTCCCAAAAGATGCACTGTTAGGTAATTTAGACATTTTGAATTCTCCCTCCGTGTACCCGAACAGGCGCTGAAACGTGACGACTAGGGGCTTTTCACTGTAACTGCATTGCATGTTAATGTAAGCTCACTTGTGACAATACCGATTATTATAGAATGTTTCTTTCACTGTGATAGGACTCAGGCATGATTCAATGAACCATAGATCCTCGCCCCTAATCCCCCACCAGAGCGAAGGAAAAAACAAAATGCAGGGTAGAACCTCATTCCGACACGAGCTGGGAGTCAGTGTGCTGGAAGCAGACAGAAAGGAGTCAGACATAAGCAACAGCTGAGCAACATCACAGACCATTCCTCACTGCGAGTCATCATCACCCTCCTGCATTGACTGGGCAGCAAGCGCTCAAGGACTCCCCTGCCCCAGCACCCTGATGTTCAGTATCTTCATCCCCTGGTTGCCCAGGAGTCACCACGCCCTGGGGGGGGGGTCACGCTGCCAGACAGCAAGCTTGTTCTCCTCCATGAAGCGGGAGGTGATGAGGGCATCTTTAGCCCTCCTGGCCATGTGCTCCGGCAACCCTCCTGGCCTCCATCCTCAGGATCCTCAGCGGGTTCTTCCTCGTCCCCCGCCTGCACGCCCTCCTCGTCTGAGGGCACATGCCGCTCCTTGAGGTCATCCTCAGGACGTTCATCATTCTGCTGCCGAGCAGGTTGTGGATGGCACAGCCGACCATGACAATGCAGGAAATTCTCTGGAGGCGGTATCGTAGGGTGCTACCGAACCTGTCAAGGCAGCAGAACTGGATCATTAACAGGCCAATGCATCGCTCAATGACAGATTGGGTCGCATTGTGAGCTTCACATGGCCTCTGTAGCGGTCTGTGGGTTAAGCACTGGCGTCATTAGACGCTACTTGAGGTGATATCCCTTGTCCCCAACAGGCCATCCCTGCCTGGGGTGTCGCTCAAAGATTTCAGGGATCTGCAACTAGTCAAAGATGCATCTATCATGATGCTCGCTGGAAAATGGCACACATGTGCATGAAGCACATCTGGTGGTCACATACCACCTGGACACTGAGGGAGTGGATCTCCTTACAGTTTATGAAGGAGATTTACATGAGTAGATGGCTTCCTGCGGGAGACCAGCTATGCCCCCAAAGCCCGTAGCTCTTTCGTTCTGCCCAGGTCAGAGCCCTTAGCATACAGTACATCCATCGCCCTATGGATCCATACATGGGCAATGCCTGTGCCATTCCACAAAGGTCCCCCATGGAGCCCTGGAAGAACCATGTGACGTAGAGGTTTAGGGCTGATGTGGCCTTCATGGCCTCAGGGAGCGGATGCCCTCCGCTGCCATGTGGCGCCAAGTCTGCAAAGACATGGCACAGATGCGGCACAGTCTGGCTCCCATTTTTTAAAGGCAGTAGTAATTCGCGCTGACGTGACATCATGCCTGGTGGATTGGAAGATTCGATGAGGGCTGGAGATCCGACGTTAACCATGCTACATATATGGTAATGGATCACATTCATGTTAATCAGGTTCATGCAATTCCTGAGCGTGGACCTGCAACGTGTTATCAGGGGGGGACTGGGAAGATCGCGATTGGAAATCTCGCTGGTGCAAATCCCGTTTTTGGCCTTTTGTGAGATTTAGCAGCCGTTATAGGATTTGTGCCTGCGGATATCGCCGCCCCTAATTCACGCCCATGATCCCATTGAACGGCAGACCAATTGTTGGGCTGAAAGGCATACTTCTGCTTCCACGTCTTATAGTCATTGGGCCGCATGGCCCCATTCTGTGCCATAATTTCCTTATAACTTTAATGTTTAATCCGTTGCCCCAGAAATTCAGGTGCAGAATCAAGATATATTTAAAAGGGATATAGTTATTTACAGAACAGGAGGATGCCATTTGGCCTGTCTAGTCCATGGCAGCTTGTAACAGAGCAATCAGTCAGTCCCCATTCCCCTGCTCGTTCCCTGTAGCCCGTCACATTTATTTTTTGCAAGTGTCCATTCAATTTCCTTTTGAAATTGTAGTAACCCTCATGATGCCTATGGGGATACCCTAATTGATCTCTCCATGACACTTGTGGAATACGAGCTTTCCCGTAAGTGGGCGGAGGCTTGTCCAGCTGGGGCTCGTTATTAAACTAGAGAAAAGCAGCCTGGTCAGGGACTGATATTCTGGTCATCCTAACGGGGACTTATTGTGTGTGTATGCTGCCGTAGCGCCATTTCCTTTGACTTTAATAAACTACCGTTTACTTACCTACTCAAGCCTCCTGGGTCTTAATAGAAATCATTGATTGCTTCTGCTTCCACCATCCTCATAGGCAGTGAGTTCCAGGTCATTAGCATGCCTGGAAACCTGCTACTGTAAACCACTTGGGTCCATTTGGGACGATTTAAAATTATGAAATAATTTTATTTACTTAGTGATTAAATAAGGTAATCACCAGAGTACAGTGATGCTAGCAGTTATTTACCCCCTTTTATGTACAAACACATACTTCCAAGAGGCATCTCAAGATAGAAAACTATGGATGATCCTTCTAGTCCCTATCCCAGGGGTCACTGCATCTGGTCATACCTCTTGCTTTTGCATTTTCATCCGGATCCTCTCTGGCCCCCAGCATGGTTGGCAGAAACAGGGAGTGATTTGTTACCATCACATGAATCATAGGCAGTGGGATCAAATGTTGAGCCAAATCTTCATTCTCATATAACACTGGTATTAATTTATGGAGGGCTTCCATAAATGCCCAATCTCTGTAGCGATACCTGCCATTATAAGAGAGAAATCATCTGAAGCAGAAATAAAATTAGAACTGTTTACAAGGATACTGACTTGTGCAATAATGTTTTCTATTTTATCCGTTCTATTGTGCATGATGCTCTGTTGAAATTTCCTTTCCTAAGCTCCAAATAAGTCACCCTTCATGCATTCTCCTCCTTGCGGCTTCAATGTCTAAAAACAAAAACTTATTGCGCCATCTTCTGCTCCAACTCAGTCTTCTACAAGATTGCGAACTTCACTCCTCAGTCTTTCTTTCTTTCTTCCTACACTGCAGAGAGCTGCCTGGCACTGGGTCCCAGAGAATGGGTAAGTGGCAGGGGTCGCTAGGGAGATCAGGAGGTTACTGGGCCTTTAGCAAAGGATGCCTCCAGTCAGAAGGGGGCTTCTGATGGAGCCCCCCCCCCCACCCCCACTCACCTTCCCGCCCAAGATTGAAATTATTTTTGCACCCCCCCACCCCCCTCCTCTCCTCCTCCCGGCCACTGAGCTGTCACCTGCCTGTGAGCCTAAAAATTGAGGCTGGGCAGGAAATGGCCATTAAGTAACTACTTAAGGGCCTTAATTGGAGCAAGGGTGGTTTCCTATCCGTGGCCCTGTCCAGCCCGGCCTAGTGTAAAATCGCAACCAGTTTGGGTCGGGCAGGGACCCAGAGGGAATACCATCAGTGCAATTTCACATACCACCCCCAATCTCAGAACCTGCTTGTGGAACGTAAAATTATGCTCCAAGAAAACGTTCACTAACCGCTTCCACATCTGCATTGTCTTGCACCTTTCTCTAACTCCTGTTGAATTTTTCCAGCATTCTCCGTTTTTGTTCAATTGTTCCTTTGCAGAAACCCTCCCTTCTCCTTCCCCAGTGGGTCATCTATCACTAGCTCTGAAATTTTGCTACATCGGTATTGCAATCTCCCTTAGCTCTATTCTGTTCTACCCCATCTTACACAGTACGCAATCAAATATTTTCCCTCTGATTATTTCTGATGAAGAGTCGTGAGAACTCGAAATATTAGTTCTGCTTTCTCTCCCTACGATGCTGCCAGAACTGCTGGGTTTTCCCACCATTCTGTTTTTGTTTCAGATTTCCAATATATATCCACAGTATTTTGCTTTTATTTCCCTGACTCCTCTCTCATTCTTCTCGTGCTCTCTCTACCTTTGACCTTCGACGCTCACGCAAGACCATCAATGTCCACTCAGCACTCACTCAAATGATAGCCAGAATCTGGGAGTTAACAATGTGCAGTATCGCAAAGTGTACCATTTAACAATTATAAAGGACTGTTCCTTATCAATACCTACTATTTCTGCAATGTTAGTACTATTTAAATGTAAATGAATTTACAGTTCAACTTACTTTAGTCCTTTCTTTAAAAAACTGCTCCAATCATCTGGGTCGACCTCACCAATTGAAACCTGCAAATAGGACAGAAGACAATGGAAACAAGTTTGGCTGCAGCGGTTTGGAAGTCCCACACAATTGATCATTGCTGGTTGAATCCGAGTAAAGATACATATCACTTACCACCAGTTCCTGTAATCTGCCCAGCATTGTCATTTCAGTCTCCTTCATGTTCTCCTCCTGCACTTTGCTGCTGCTGTAGGTAACTGTTATCCAGCACAGACAGGCCTTTAGTAGGGATTTTCTCCAGGAACGTTGGTCCGCAGGGTATTCCCCCAGTGCACAGGAGACTGCATCCGCCAAAGTCCAGCTGCAATTAAATTACACTTACTTTACAGAACCCGTTAATTTTTTTTTAAGTTAGACGAGAAATGGGAGCTGAGAAACTGATTAGAGAACTTGGAAAAATGCATATAGCCGCAGTGCTACACCAAATGCCTTTGCAGTTCACAAAAACATGTGCCGCTCACATCGGCCAAATATTCCATGATTATGTAAATGTACGAGGGCTACAAGGTAGAGTTTGTGAAAAACACAATATTTACAAACGTGTTTTTGGAATAAAGCAAGCTAAATTCTCATTTGCCGTTTGAAGTTGTCAACAACTTGCTCAGTGGGTTGTGCTTTTGTTTCTGAGTCAATAATTTACGGGCTCAAGTCCCATTCCAAGGATCTGAGCACGTAAACCTGGCATTGTAGGAGCACTGCACTGCAGGGCTGCTGTCTGTTGGATGTGATGTTAAAGTCTGGCCCCCTGGAGGTGGACACAAACCACCTTAGTGCATGGCACTACACCGAAGAAGAGTGGTGGGTGGGAGGGGGTTGAATTCTCACTGTGTCCTGGTAAACATTTATCTCTTAATTGACACCCAAAACAAATTATCTGTCGTCCTTTTCATTGCTGTTAGTGGGAGCTAGCTGCGTTCAAAGCCACTGCTCTTTATTTCCTACATCGCAACAGAGGCTAGCCTTCAAAGATATTTAATTGGCTGTAAAATGCCAAGGGACATATAAAAGTTGCTCCTTTTGCAATAATGCAATTAATTGATTCCTTCTTTCAAACTGAAAAATTACAGATAAGAACCCATAGAACTGTTTAGAATCATTTAGTTTGATGCAAAAATTAATAATACTTGTGGGCACCACAGTGGTTAGCACTGTTGCTCCACAGCTCCAGGATCCCAGGTTTAATTCACAGCTTGGGTCATTGTTGTTTGGAGTCTGCACATTCTCCGTGTCTGCGAGGGCTTCCTCCGGGTACTCCGGTTTCCTCCCACAAGTCCCGAAAGACGTGCTGTTAGGTAATTTGGACATTCTGAATTCTCCCTCTGTGTACTCAAACAGGTGTCGGAATGTGGCGACTAGGGGCTTTTCACAGTAACTTCATTGCAGTGTTAATGTAAGCCGACTTGCGACAATAAAGATTATTATTATCATTAACTTCTCTCCCACCTCTTCAATGAGGCAGAAAATGCAATTGAACCGAGAAACATAACCCACTGACAAGAATATTGGAAATTCAGTGACTTTAGGTGCATGGACCTACACCCCTCAACTTCTGTACCCTGCTTTGCTCTCCTTTTCTAAAGAGCCATTAAACATCCATTTTCCAATTTTAGGCAGGCTCCGACTAACTTCGTCCTTAATTCAGTATTGTTTGTTTTCTGTTACTTTGGAATGTTTTTCTCCAGGAAAGGCACTATGTAAATGCACATCGTAGTTGGAAAGAAAACAAAGGAATCTACCTGGAAGGATTTGCTGTTTTCTCCAGCACTGCGGGTAGCTGTTCCATAATGCATGACACATCTTCACGTGATGACACTAGCTGTACTAATCTGGTAAGTACTTGCATCTGTAAATCAAGTTCATTGGATGGATCATCTGATGTAATGGAGCTCACGAGTTTCTTCCACATGGTCTGTCTGATAACCATCAGGACATCTGCAAGTACTAAATTAGGACAAGACGACATATTTATACCCTGCCAAAGAGTTAAGTGAATAACGTGGTCCTACTAAGTATGTCACAAAGGTGTCAATTTAATACTGGTCTGCTTCAATTTTCCATTTTGTTATTTCTGTAACGACTGAGGCACAACAAAAGTTCATCTGTGGTCCATTTTTATTGAAGCCACTTCCTATTTCAGATAAACATCTTAAACAGATTTATAACTGAAGGTTCACTTTTTTCCAGCCAAGAAAAACATCAGCTTGAGAAGTTACAGCTTGAGACAATTCAATAGGTCAGCTACATCGACACCCCCTTACACACAAGAACAGCAGTCAACTGCTGCAAAGTTTGCAGGGCATACTACATCCCTCATTCACCCCCAACTCATAACCTTCTGAGGGTTAGAGGTCAGAAAAGCGAGTCACTTTATACATCAGGATAAATGGCACTTTGGCAGGGGGTTGCAGCAACAATTTGTCAATAACAAATAAAACATTTCCATCGTGGCATCAGCAAAATGTTAAATAGCAACAAAGGAGCTAGAAAGATTTTCACCACAGTCACCATTTTAATCCCCCCCCCCCCCCTACCCCGGTAAGAGAAACAGAATGGCAAGGGTGGGGGAAGTACAGTAATAGAAAATCATGGGCGGAATCATATCAAAATTTGTCAGGCTCAGACTGAAAACTGGTGTGTAACTCTCCAGTTACACAGAGGCCTAGAAGCTGATAAAAGATATGGATAAAGTAGATGTGGTGTGGATGTTTCCTCTTGTGGGGCATTCTAGAACAAGAGGCTATAGTTCTGGGATAAGAGGTAGCAAATTTTAAATCAGAGTTGAGGAGAAACTATCTCTCACAAAGGGTTGGGAATCTGTGGAATTCGCTACCCCAGGGTGCAGTGGATGCTGGGACAGTGAGTAAATTTAAGGAGAAGTTAGACAGATTTTTAACTGGTAATGGGTTGAAGGGTTTGGAGAACTGGCAGGACGGTGGAGTTAAAGCCAAGATGAGATTAGCCATGATCTAATGGCGGAGCAGACTTGATGAGCCAAATGGCCCTATTCTGCTCCTATATCGTTTAAACCAGTTTCCTCTCCAAATGACCCTATTCTGCTCCAATATCGTTTAAACCAGTTTCCTCTCCAAATGACCCTATTCTGCTCCTTTATCGTTTAAACCAGATTTCTCTCCAAATATGGAGCCTCTCAGAGAAAATGAGGAGTGGGTGTGGTTTACGTCATCACTCTGATGGGGCCTCAAATAGCTGGGAACCAGCTCCACAGAGATCGGGAGCCATCTTTAAAGGGTGCCTCGATCAGTGCTGTGGTCCAACGGCCCCCGGCCACCTTCTTGGAGGTGTCGGGGCTTTCCCTCCACCCTTGACAACCCTCGCCGGTATTTCACCCACCTCCACAATCGACAATCTTGCCGGCATTGCACCAACCACATCCCTCCCAACTTACACCGTGGAAGTATCGCTGGCACTCCACCAAATCCTACCCACAGCGTCTACTCTCTTCCCACCTCATCCAACCATACATCAATGCACCCACTATCCCCACTAGGGCCTGCTCCTGGCACTGTCCATAGCACAGGTTGACCCCCCCCCCCGGCTATAATTACTTCTGCGTCCCCGGAGAGATCGCCTCCACTGCTTCTCTCGTCTGGCCAGACCTGTTATAAACCTAGCTGACATGATGTCAAGTCGACAAGGAATTAATATTTCATGGAGGGGGTGAGGGAATCATGTGGCGGGGAGCCCGCTAGTAAGATTTAAATTGATGCAAGTCTATTAAAATGAAAGGCGGTGAACCTCATCGCGGGCGAGGGGCGGAGAAAACCGGGAAATGCGATCTCTCCGGTGGGAATAGTGTACTTCGATGTTCACAGGGGGTTACCCCTGCGCCGCTGATCCCGCGCACGGTTAGCGCAGGCTCAAAATCTCCCCATATATATATAAAATACATAATAAAAAGTTAATCACCTTTTTTTGGTCGGGCATAGTCACTCTTTCCTCGGTACTTTAGATATGTGCTAAGAAGTGAAAGGTAAACTCCCATATTTTTTCGGAGATATTTAATTCTTCCTGCATCTAAGCACCAAAGTTCCAACTGCAAAAGGTGAGTCCGACTATGCTGAATGAGGAACTTGCAAATTGAGAGGGAAGTTTCAGTCACGTGATCCAAGCAGAAGGCAAATACATCTGCTCTGACGAGATGTGCGAAGATTGGTTCTTTTTCCAGGGCTCCCAGAAGAACCTTTTTCAACTGTTCACTGTTAGAGGACTGCAAGAGTGCTCCTAAAGCACTGAAATGGTTGCAGGACAACATGAGCTCGCCTCGGCCTGGAGTCTCCTGGTTATTTTCTGTCAGGAGTTTGACCAAAGCCTTTCCATACAGGCTTAACTCTTTCTTTCCATCAGCTCCATTCTCAGCTTTACGCTGAATAACCAAAAACTGTTCCGGGAGCTCCAACATAGATGTCACAACCTCTTTGATTCGAGCTGTATCCATGGAGCCATGTAAAATCTCCAGGCCCTCTAAAGGTAAGGACTTCTTATCCCCCACCGATGGTTCCGCCTTGGTCATCTTCCTCATTTCAAGTTCTTTCAATATACCTTCTGCTATTGCTTTAAAATAACTTAACACCACATTCATGCGGCCAAGTCTCTGCAAAGTCGGGGCACTCTCTTGGAGGAGGTTCAGGGTGGCAGAAGTAAGAAGGGCTGACAACATTTTGAAACTGATGGGGTTTAGGCTGTGCAGTGGTGGAGTCTGTAATTCCAAAGACAAGAACCACTGCTCCAGTGTCGGGTGTTTAAAAATTGCCGACAATATACTTTCCAGAACCTAAAATTAATAGAGGATGATTAAAGACACAACACCAACAGTGAAACAATTGTCTGGTAGTACAGAACTTGAGTATCGCTGGAAGGGAGACATTAGGCCAAAGTTTTTTGTCTTGCACTTATCAGGATCATCGCAGGAATGCCAAATTTCAGAGTGAAGGGTGCTGACAGGTTGGTAAGTCGATTGATTGACCGATCGAGAAAGCAAGGGGCAGTTCTGGGTCCCAATCCTTCAAGGCATGCTCCAGACACACCCAAGGTCCTTTTTAAAGAGATGACCAATTGAAGGCCAGGGAGTGGGCCCATCACCCTATGAGTCTCTGAGGCTGAAACCCAGGGGTGAGCATGGTAGCACAGTGGTTAGCACAGTTGCTTCACAGCTCCAGGGTCCCAGGTTCGATTCCCGGCTTGAGTTACTCTCTGCGGAGTTTGCACTTTCTTCCCGTGTCTGCGTGGGTTTCCTCCGGGTGCTCCGGTTTTCTCCTAGTCCAAAGATGTGCAGGTTAGGTGGCTTGGCCATGCTAAATTGACCTTAATGTCCAAAAAGGTTGGGTGGGCTTACTGGGTTATGGGGATAGGGTGGAGGTGTGGGTTTGTAGGGTGCTCTTTCCAAGGACCGGTGCAGATTTGATGGGCTGAATGGCCTCTTCTGCACTGTAAATTCAATGATTCTATGCTCACTCACAGATTGGCAGCCTTAAATGGCCCTGCTAACCCAACGACCGATGGATAGAAAGAGATTGAAATAGACAGATAGATGGAGAGAGAGATAGATAGAGCGATAGATAGGAGACAGAGACGGACAGATAGAGGGTCCAGGTAAGTTTTTCTTTATTTTTATAACAGGCAGTTATCTTGCCCTTATTCTAGAGGACCAATCGCTCCAGGAGACAGCCGGCGGCCACAATTGTGACCTAGGTGTTACTACAGGCGTGTGAGTCTCTCAAGAGTTCAAATATCACTCCCTGCCACCCACTTTTCCTGGCCTGGGCACACCATATAGGCTTGGACATGCTCCAGGTGAATGTGACCTGCACAGATGCGGAGTGGAAATACTGGTTGGCAAGGAAACGGGGCCTTAATAGACCCATTAATTTAAATTTTTTTTTAGACTACCCAATTTATTTTTTCCAATCAAGGGGCAATTTACATAGAACATAGAACAGTACAGCACAGAACAGGCCCTTCGGCCCTCGATGTTGTGCCGAGCATTGTCCAAAACCAAGGTCAAGCTATCCCACCCCTGTCATTCTGGTGTGCTCCATGTGCCTATCCAATAACCGCTTGAAAGTTCCTGAAGTGTCCCACTCCACTATCACAGCAGGCAGTCCATTCCACACCCTAACCACTCTCTGAGTAAAGAACCTACCTCGGATATCCGTCCTATATCTCCCACCCTGAATTTTATAGTTATGCCCCCTTGTAACAGCTACATCCACCCGAGGAAATAGTCTCTGAACGCCCACTCTATCTATCCCCCTCATCATCTTATAAACCTCTATTAAGTCGCCTCTCATCCTCCTCTGCTCCAAAGAGAAAAGCCCTAGCTCCCTCAACCTTTCCTCATAAGACCTATCCTGCAAACCAGACAGCATCCGAGTAAAGCTCCTTTGCACCCTTTCCAATGCTTCCACATTCTTCCTATAATGAAGTGACCAGAACTGCACACAATACTCCAAATGTGGTCTCACCAGGGTCATGTATAGTTGCAGCATAACCCCACGGCTCTTAAACTCAAGCCCCCTGTTAATAAACGATAACACACTATAAGTCTTCTTCACGGCTCTATCCACTTGAGTGGCAACCTTCAGAGATCTGTGGACATGAACCCCAAGATCTCTCTGTTCCTCCACATTCCTCAGAGCCCTGCCGTTGACTCTGTAATCCGCATTCAAAATTTTCCTACCAAAATGAATCACCTTGCACTTATCAGGGTTAAACTCCATCTGCTATTTTTCGGCCCAGCTCTGCATCCTATCAATGTCTCTTTGCAGCCTACAACAGCCCTCCACCTCATCCACTACTCCACCAATCTTGGTGTTATCAGCAAATTTACTGACCCACCCTTCAGCCCCCTCCTCCAAGTCATTGATAAAAACCACAAAGAGCAAAAGACCCAATACTGATCCCTGCGGTACACCGCTGGTAACTGGTCTCCAGTCTGAAAATTTTCCATCCACCACCACCACTTCTATGTGATAGCCAGTTACTTATCCAATTGGCCAAATTTCCCTCTATCCCACACCTCCTTACTTTCTTCATGAGCCGACCATGGGGAACCTTATCAAACTCCTTACTAAAATCCATGAATACGACATCAACTGCTCTACCTTCATCTACACACTTAGTTACCTCCTCAAAGAATTCAATCAAATTTGTGAGGCAAGACTTACCCTTCACGAATCAGTGTTGACTATCCCGGATTAAGGTGCAAATGGTCATAAATTCTACCCTTCAGGATCTTTTCCATTAACTTACCGGCCACCAAAGTAAGACTAACTGGCCTATAATTACCAGGGTCATTCCTATTCCCTTTCTTGAACAGAGGAACAACATTCGCCACTCTCCAGTCCTCTGGCACTATCCCCGTGGACAGTGAGGACCCAAAGATCAAAGCCAAAGGCTCTGCAATCTCATCCCTTGCCTCCCAAAGAATCCTTGGATATATCCCATCTGGCCCAGGGGGCTTGTCGACCCTCAGGATTTTCAAAATTGCTAATACATCCTTCCTCAGAACATCTACCTCCTCCAGCCTACCCTCCTGTATCACACTCTCATCCTCAAAAACATGGCCCCTGTCCTTGGTGAACACTGAAGAAAAGTATTAATTCAACGCCTCTCCTATTTCTTCGGACTCCATGCACAAGTTCCCACTACTGTCCTTGACCAGCCCGACCCTCACCCTGGTCATTCTTTTAGTTCTCACATAAGAGTAAAAAGCCGAGGGGTTTTCCTTGATCCGACCCGCCAAGGACTTCTCATGCCCCCTCCTAGCTCTCCTAAGCCCTTTTTTTGAGCTCATTCCTTGCTACCTTGTAACCCTCAAGCGACCCAACTGAACCTTGTTTTCTCATCCTTACATACTCTTCCTTTTTCCTCTTGACAAGACATTAAACCTTTTTTGTGAACCATGGTTCCCTCACACGGCCATTTCCTCCCTGCCTGACAGGGACATACCTATCAAGGACATGCAGTATTTGTTCCTTGACAGGGCTAATTCGCTGGCTTTGAAAGCAGACCAAGGGCAGGCCAGCAGCACGGTTCAATTCCCGTATCAGCCTCCCTGAACAAGCGCCAGAATGTGGTGACTAGGGGCTTTTCACAGTAACTTCATTTGAAGCCTCCTTGTGACAATAAGCGATTTTCATTTCATTTCATTAAGCTCCACTTTTCATTTGTGCCTTTCCCTGACAGTTTGTTCCCAGCTTATGCTCCCTAATTCTTGCCTAATCGCATCATAATTACCCCTCCCCAATTATAAACCTTGCCCTGCCGTATGGCCCTATCCCTCTCCATTGCAATAGTGAAAGACACCGAATTGTGGTCACTATCTCCAAAGTGCTCTCCCACAAACAAATCTAACACTTGGCCCGGTTCATTACCCAGTAGCAAATCCAATGCGGCCGCCCCTCTTGTCGGCCTATCCACATATTGTGTCAGGAAACCCTCCTGCACACACTGTACAAAAACTGCCTCATCCGAACTGTTCGACCTATAGAGTTTCCAATCAATATCAATATTCCAATCAATATTTAGCGTGGCCAATCCACCTATGCTGAACATCTTTGGGTTGTGGGGACGAAACCCATGCAAACAAGGGGAGAATATGTAAACTCCACATGGACAGTGACCCAGAGCCGGGATCGAACTTGGGACCTTGGTGCCGTGAGGCAGCAGTGCTAACCACTGTGCCACCATGCTGCTCATAGACCCATTGATTTATTCTAAATTGGCTACTTGCATAAATTACCTCTGGGCCATGAGACTATTGATATGCTGCAGGACGGACAGATGCTACCGTAGTCCTCTTCAAAACATGAACAATGAAACCTTAACCATAGGGACTGTGACTGAACAAAATCCCTCAATGTAGAAACAGAATAAAGGACTTTGTGGGAATACCTGCTCCTTCAGTAGTTCTCCATCCATGGCAGGATTGAGGTCGTTGAAAAGATCAGTTTCACTTTCGTTTCGGAATTTTGTCTCGATGATATCATCGACCTGTTCACACCTCCGTAACAGCAATTTTAACAGATCCATAAATAGTCCAATCAGTGCTAAGCCAGTCCGTCTTCCCAACTGCAAGAACAGATGAAAAACTAGTCGACCAAAACAAGGAATTCCAAAATGTTTACTTATTAAGTAATTAGCCGAACACTCCAAATCATTCCTCAGAGTTATTACCAAAATTGCTAAGCAGGAAAGATTTTTCAGGAGTAAAATGTTGTTTTGAGATAACTGACATATTGCCGAAGTTCTGGTACAACACACTGAAGAACTATGAGACCAGAGGGAAGCTGTACTACTGATAGAGGTGCTGTGTTGGGTATCTTCAACATATGAACAATCAAACGCTAACCCTAATGAGCACAAAGTCCCAGGAGCAATGACTAAAAACAAAACCCTCGAAAGTCCAATAAATATCTTGTACAAACAATTGGTGAGTTGTCGCACAATCAATCATGGCACATTGCTGGATTAAGTAATTCAGTGCGTCATCTCAAAAGTCCCAAGTGTGAATCCAACCTAGACTGTTTGCTGTTAATTGTTTATGCACAAACACACAACAGGTAATTGATAAGATAAGATCGACTGGATGGACCTTCCTGATCTAAATTATTGTGCCGATTTATGCATTCAGTCCCCACTGTGAATGGATAGTTCTCATCATGCTGAGCCATATGCCATTAAAAGTAAAAGTGCCAAATGTAATAACGTGCTGCATTTTCTTTAGGGCTAAAGGATATTGAGAAACATGTTTCATATATAGGAGATAAGTCACTGAACATAGAATACAAACAGATATTTCTCAATCAATTTCTACGTAACATAGCGCACATTGGACATGGTTCACAGACTGAAAGTGCACTGCTGCCCCCTTGCAATTAATCTAAGTACTACAGACGATCTGTTCCAATTGGAGCCAACCTGACACTTACATAGTATATTTGTACAATACTCTCTCTCTAAGCTCATGCAAAATTATCTATATTCAATAGAAAGAATTAGCATTTTATATGGTGCAATACTCTGACACTCCAAAGTACAATAATTACTTATTTACGCAAAGGGTACAATAAATAATACATAATTTTGCACTTAAATTTCAAATATTTCTCTTAAGCAAATAGGTCTCCTTTTTGCCACCTTTCTAAATAAATCGTCATTTCATGATTTGACGGCAGAATGCTTCACAACAAAATCTTGGGGCATGCTTCAAAATAAGCAGGAGCAATGAGTAATCAGTGGCGCCAAAGCAAAACACTGTGGATGATGAAAATCTGAAATAAAACTAGAAAATTAATCTTCAGTTAGTTGGGCAGCATCTGTAGCAGAAAGAAAACACAGTTAATGTTAGACCTGAAGTGCTAACTCAGGTTGTTCTCCCCACCGATGCTACCTGACTTGCTTAATATTTCTCGCATGTTATGTTTTTGTTTTTAAGGAAAGCAGTGTAAGATACTGGAGGGAAATTATTCTGACATTGAGTAAACAGATAATCGCTGGATCTAAAAACATTTTCTCCGGTTGCTCTGGTGACAAATATCGCACTCACTTTCCTGAAGTTCTCCACGGAGGTCCGGATGTACAAGACCACCTGTTTCACAGCCAGAACCAGGTCACATAGATGCAATTCTGTAATTGCCTGCTTCAAATCTTCTTTCACTTCATCATTTAGGAGGCTGCTGGCTCCCATTTCATACGCACCCATTAGAAGACTGCAGAACGAAACATCTTTCGATGGAGCTGAATTAATCGTATCTGAACCAAACCGTTCAAACTGTGGGCAAGTTCCAGAAAAAAAAGTTCAGTTTGCAATTCATTAAAACATGAAATATTTAGACATGAACATACTGCAACAAAAATGATTTCCTGCATCTTTAAGTACTGCTGGACAGGTGCAGTATGTCCTGTCGGGGCTCGTCCACCCTGTTTTTATCCGTGAGAACAGGTTTATGATTTTGTTTCCCCACAGCGCACAATGCAAATCTTGAATAACTTAGTTTAAAGACGATTTCCCCCACTTTGAAGCAGTTAATACTTGGTTTTAAAACATCCTGCTGGGATTCTCCAGAATGCAATGCATTTATATATTGCTTTTCATGATCTCAGGATGTATCAAAGCACATCGCAGCCAAAAACGTACTTTTTGAGATGTAGACACTGTTGTAAATTAGGGAAAGGTGGTGGTCAATTTACACAGCAAAGTTCCACAAACAGCAATGAGATAAATGATCAGAGCCACCCACTCGCTGCGGTGGGATTTCTGGTGGCAGAGATTGCCCGCATTGAGGGCGGCGAGAACCTCCGGCCCTGCCAAAATCAATGGTCATTTGTGCTGCTCGCCTGTCGTGCCACTGGGGAATGTGCCGGCCAATAGCCGTCCACTTCCACCACTGGAAAACCCTCCGCGAGGGGGAGAGGACATCCCTCCCCAGATTGTTTGTCCTGATGTCGGTTGCACGCTGCATGTTGATTAGGTTCCTGGGAGAAAGCTCCTACTCTTCTTGATGGGTTCCATTTCATGCGAGAGTAGATCAGGCACTGGTACAACTCATGAAAAAGACAGCCCCACCATCAGTCTGGCACTGCTTCAATAACGAATTGACCTGTCGTCCGAGTAAGGCCCGAATTTTAGGCTCCCCGCCTGCGGGTTTCTAGGCAACAGGGGTGACGATGACCGTGAAATAACACAGATGGGATTAGCACTGGAGTCCCCGCCCCAACCTCACAGCAATGTTAGGCCGGGGTGGACGAGCCCTCGGATTAGCCAATCTGATTGGTCAGCAGCCCTCCAAGGTAGGACTCCTTCCTGAATGAGGGGTGGAGGTCCCGTCTGCAGCCAGTTAGCGCTCACTGGAGCGTAAAATGATTGCGGGGCAGGCAGTGTCAGGATCCACGCTTTAATCCCGGAGATCCGGATTCAGATCAGATCTGGATCTTGAATGGGAACGCAGGTTTAGGAGGGAAGCAGTAAGAGGTGAGTCAGAGCATGAGATTCAGGGAGGATCAGGGATGCGGAGAGGCTGCAGGGCGAAGGGTCAGGGACGGGGAGACACCGCAGGGCAGAGGGTCAGGGACGGAGGGAGATCCCAGGGTGGAGGGTCAGAGAAAGGGAGAGACCGCAGTGCGAAGGGTCAGAGACCCTTCAGAGAAGGCTGCAAGGCAGAGGGTCAAGGATGGGAGGAGGGTGCAAGGCAGAGGGTCAGGGACGGCGAGAAACGCATTGCGAAGGGTCAGGGACCAGGGAGGCCGCAGTGAGAAGGGTCAGGGACCGAGGAGGTCGCAGGGCGGAGGGTCAGGGACCGGGGAAGCCGCAGTGAGAAGGGTCAGGGACCGGGGAAGCCGCAGGGTGGAGGGTCAGGGACCGAGGAGGTCGCAGGGCGGAGGGTCAGGGACCGGGGAAGCCACAGGGTGGAGGGTCAGGGACTAGGGAGAGACGCATTGCGAAGGGTCAGGGACCGGGGAAGCCGCAGTGAGAAGGGTCAGGGACCGAGGAAGCCACAGGGTGGAGGGTCAGGGACTAGGGAGAGACGCAGTGCGAAGGGTCAGGGACCGGGGAGGCCGCAGGTCAGAGATGAGGAAAGACAACAGGGCAGGGGGGTCAGTGACAGGGAGAGACCACAGGGCGGGGGGTCAGGAATGAGGAGAGACCAGGGGGGGGGGGAGAGAAAGAGTCCAGTGACAGGGAAAGACTACAGGACGGAGGCCAGGGAAAGATTTGTATAACCAGGAGGATTCTGTTGCGGAAGGTTTGGGGAACAGGATTGTTGGCAAGCAGGAGGTACTGCAATTAGGAAATTACATTTGTATTTAATGATGTATTTTATTTGAAAAGCTTTTCATTTATCACAACTGGAATTGAGCAAAGTGATGTATTTCACCTTACAGGGTATAATGTTGAACATTTTTTCCTTATGAAGAAGGTGCGACAGAATCTAACTTCAATCTTCACATCAATACCGATGGGAACCGGTGTTTTGTCTTATAAAGTCACGAATTTCAGAAATACAACCACAGCCTCGCATGTGGACTTATTGTATTGTGAATGTGGCGGAGACCAAATTGGAATGGCTCAAATAAAAAGTGGAGCAACAATAAGACAATACACATTGCACGATTTTGGGGGGGAAAATGAAGCTTTTAGACCGGGTGTCAGAAAGAGCACTGCTTAAATAAGTCTGAGAATTAACAGTGAAACATACGTAGTTAAATTAAACTATAGATTCTGTAGCACTAATAAAAGCTCAGACATTTCTGGGAGTCCAGATATTGACCCTCTCCGGGGGTTTTAAAGCGTGGATCCTGACACATGCCTGCCCCGCAAGGGAGAAGTTTGAAATTAATATTATTAATACTAATAGGACAGGCACCCAGTGATTTCGCTGTTAAGTAGCAAACCCCACTTTTGGAGTGAAGCCAAGTGGAATTCAATTCTTACCAGCGTTTCCTTGGCTTGCTGTGGGATCCAAAGACTGTAATATTTATGCAGCTGGAGATTAATTTTGTGCACAGATTGGTTTTCAGGCAATGAATCTAGTTCCTTGTCATACATCTGTAATACTAGACACAAAGCCAATGGATCTTGTTGCACATGAAGAATGTCAGTCATAACAGCAAAAAGGTACGTCAGGACTGCATCTGAAACAGCACAGCAAGATGGGGATTAGTAAATGAGACAGCTGCTTATTTAGTCCCATTCAGTTGAGGCTGAGCAACAGGTTCAAGATATCAGATTACATTGCCACTAAATTGAAAATCTCACCCATTAAAACTCATTCAAATATATTTGTTTTCTTCAAACGTTTCTCGGCTGCTTTCGTTAGTGATAAAACCATGCAACATTCTGCAATCTGCTTCAACAATTATGTGGCAATTCTGAGCGAGTCTGGCAATAATATGTCAAGAAAAAAAAAGACAATGCTGAATTCTGAAACATGAGACAGCATGATTGGGCTTCCCGTGAGGTCTTGCCAACAGCAACTGGATAGATCAATGCAACAACAGTCTCAGGGTCCCAGGTTCGATTCCCGGCCAAGTCACTGTTTGTGCGGAGTTTGCACGTTCTCCCCATGTCTGCGTGGGTTTCCTCCGGGTGCTCCGGTTTCCTCCCACAGTCCAAGGATGTGCGGGTTAGGTGGATTGGCCATGCTAAATTGCCCTTAGTGTCCAAAAAATGTTAAATGGGGGTTAGTGGGTTACGAGGATAGGGCAGATACGTCGGCTTCATTAGGGTGCTCTTTCTAAGGGCCGGTGCAGACTCGATGGGCTGAATGGCCTCATTATGTACTGTAAATTCGATGATTCCATGGAAATAGTTTAAGTGGGGATGGGAGAGGAAATGAATTCCATACACTATCATGTATGATGGTTATCTGATGCTATCTGTGCTGTTATGTGAATGGAATTGAGCACAAGTACCGGGGGTTCCAATGAAAATACCTCATTTGTGTTTGTGAAAAATGTAAAATTTCAACAAAAGTACCAAGATTAAAATAAGAGAGTTCGGAAGATCTGCCATTCACAGTGAAGCTCTTTTCAAGGATCACTCAGCGACTCACCTGTTCCACTACAGTTTTCTGAAATCATTTTGTTCTTGGCTTCCAGAGCGGCTGTGACCACAGGACTGAAAGGAAAGGTCTGTGCAATCACATCCTCGCTTAGAGTAAACCCAACCTCTTCATTCAAACCTTCACTGGTCTCCATCATAATATCTACCATATCCAGAACATCTGAAGGGGAAGAAAAGATCAGAGAATCATTGCATACCAAGTGAATATAATTGACTTAATAATCTGCCATTTGACCATGTGCAATTCATGGGAGTTACATGACCGTAGCTGATCAAAGTTCATTTAATAGGCGGCATGGTGCCTCACAGTGCCAGGGACCTGGGATCGATTCTGGCCTGTCTGTGTGGAGTTTGCACGTTCTCCCCGTGTCTGCGTGGGTTTCCTCCAGGTGCTTTGGTTTCGTCCCACAGTCCAAAGATGTGCAGGTTAGGTGGTGTTACAGGGATAGGGCAGGGGAATGGACCTAGGTACGGTGCTCTTTCAGAAAGTCAGTGCAGACTCGATGAGCTGAATGAACTCTGCACTGTAGGGATTCTATGGATATTTATTCTAACAATTTATTCTTCGTTATACATTCAATTTAAATTGAGACATGACTGATTTATAGGAACAGCTTATGTTGAAGTTTGCACATTAATTGCATATAGGGAATAAATATAGGTGGAATTCCCCGTTCTTGAGACTAAGTGTTGATGCTGGGATAGGATTCCTAGACTTCCACGACAGCAAAACTGGCGCCGCACTTGGACCATTGCAGAGACCGTTGAGTGGCTAGCACCGGCGCACTTGGAGCACGACCGATTCCAATAAGAAACGGTGTGAGATTTGTGGGGCCCGTGATTGAAACTCGGGATGCTGACGAGCTGCAGCCGCATACACACACACTTCACCCGCAACATGCACCCAATCCAGCCAACAAGATGGCAGTGGTTGCGCTGGAGCACGCCCAGCCCGCTGATTGGTCGGCTGGGGCCAGAGAGCACCTAGTATGTGGCCTGGGGGGGACACCCATACAACCTGTGGCCCTAAGTTCCCAGCGGGCAGTCAGCGGCGTTTGCAGCCAGTTGGGTGCCTTGCAGGCTGTGGCAATGGTGTTCTGTGACCGTCCACCCTGACCTTATCTCCTTGTCACCACCCGCTACTCCCCCGGCCCCTGGCAGAAGCCCCCCGGCCAGCGGCACAACTGTCAGCAAACTATGGCAACGTTGGAGACTTTCCAACATCTCTCTCTCAGCAGCCACGTGCCTGTTTCACAATTTTCAAAAGCACAAGTGAACCTTGCCGTCGGGGATTCGTCTCAGGGGAGGCAGAGCATTGTGGAGTCCCCGGAGAATACCGGGTCAGGCCCGCTAATGATATGGCAATGTGTTTACTGTAGGTGCTGAGTGGAACGCATTGACGCCACTGCCGAGGCGTCGGAGAATTATGATTTGGCGTGAAACCGACGTCCGCCACAATATCGGCATCAAAAATGATTCTGTGCCCAAATTGAGTTTGCCGATTCCGGCGTCGGCCGGTGGAGAATCCCGTCCAGGGTGCTTCACGTGGGAATCGGCCCACTTCCGTCCGCAGGGGATTTGATAACACATTGGTTGTTTCATCTTCACAACCTAGGTTCAAATTCAGTCTGTCTGACAGAATGAAAGTCTCTTCATTCCGCTGGGCAAAGTGTCCTCTGTAGAAGTGGTATGGTGTGGTCTTATTTTAGTTGCTAGTACATATGGGTCCACAACACAATATTGCTCCTAGTACCAATGCTACTCAGAAAAGCTACAAGCTCGTTGTTGTAGAAAGTAGGAAATTGTTACATCTTTATAAGGGGTCACTCTCTTTTGATGAAGAACATGGTTGGGGTCAGAGTAAAAGGACTTCTATCCGTGCAATATTGGTCTTCAGGAATTCATGAGGGAAAGCATTTTACTAACCAGGCCTAACAACGACCTTCATGTGAATAAACAGTTAACCACAAAAAACAGGATTGTTTGCTTCAGGCAGTCAGCAAATGCTAGAAATATATGTGGAAAGATTCAGTAGCCCCACTGTGTGTGATTTCCAAAACATTAAAAACAATGGTCTGAAGGTTATGGTGGGTGGGCACAATTTTCTAATTTGTGCTTCTGGAGTGTATTATAAACATTGAAGTGGAAAGCCCCAGTCCAGGGCATTTCTCAACTATGCAATTCGTTCCACCAAAACTAATGTGCTGGTTGTATTTTGCCTGGTTACTATAAAAGAATCAGTACTTTTTTATTTTTTCTCTGCTCACCATCAATATGCGAGATAGGCAAACTGACAGTATCCGAGTCCTGTCCACCAAAGGTTGCTTCCAGCATGCTTGCTTCTTGTACTACATCAGAAATCTTGTCTGTGTAAGGATATGGATTTGATATTAACTTAATCAAAACCTAGGGGAATAACACAAAGCGAGAATGAAAATAAGAATAAGAAACAAATATTTGTGAAATTATATAACCTCAAATCAAGTGTAACTGAAATCTAATTAGTTTCACTTAGTGACATCATAACAGCTGCTTAACTTGTTGGATCTAGTTAGTAGATTTTAAATATTGCAATTTCTTATGATATCAAGCAAAGGGGTCAGGTGATGATAGAGCACCAGTGGCCAGTGCCACGGAGTGGGGCAATACTGATATACCCTCCACTCTGTCAAGTTTCTGATCTTGGCAGCGTGGACACCTTTCAATAAACTGGTGGAGAGAGAAAACACGCTTCTGGCTAAGGGGTTGCCACCATATGAAAGAAAGGCAAGGCTGTTCAATCATACACTACCTACAGCATGGAACCAAATACTAGGATGAAGCCATTCATGCCTTTGTGTCAGCTACAGAGACACAATCGAAGATCAGCAAGTGTAAAGAAAATGGGTAAAAGATGTACGTCTTTTGTCAGAAGGCGATGTATTCTGAAGCAAGAGATGGTGGTGTAGTGATTACGTCACTAGACTAGAAACCCATCGGCACAGTCTAATACTGTGGAGAAATGAGTTCAAATCCCACTATGGCAGCTCGTTGAATTTAAATTCAATTACTAAATCTGACATTAAAACGCATGTTCATTAAATGTCCTTTAGCAAAGAAACTCTGCCATCCTTACTTGGTCTTACAGTAATGTGATTGACACTCAATTGCCCAGCAAACCACTCAGTTCAGGGGCAATTACATATGGGCAACAATGCCCACATCCCATGAAAGAATTAATTAACAATACAGACACTATTCTTAAATTGTGTAGCCAGATCAAACATAAGAACATAAGAACTAGGAGCAGGAGTAGGCCATCTGGCCCCTCGAGCCTGCTCCGCCATTCAATTAGATCATGGCTGATCTTTTGTGGACTCAGCTCCACTTTCCAGCCCGAACACCATAACCCTTAATCCCTTTATTCTTCAAAAAACTATCTATCTTTACCTTAAAAACATGTAATGAAGGAGCCTCAACTGCTTCACTGGGCAAGGAATTCCATAGATTCACAACCCTTTGGGTGAAGAAGTTCCTCCTAAACTCAGTCCTAAATCTACTTCCCCTTATTTTGAGGCTATGCCCCCTAGTTCTGCTTTCACCCGCCAGTGGAAACAACCTGCCCGCATCTATCCTATCTATTCCCGTCATAATTTTAAATGTTTCTATAAGATCCCCCCCTCATCCTTCTAAATTCCAACGAGTACAGTCCCAGTCTACTCAACCTCTCCTCATAATCCAACCCCTTCAGCTCTGGGATTAACCTAGTGAATCTCCTCTGCACACCCTCCAGCGCCAGTACGTCCTTTCTCAAGTAAGGAGACCAAAACTGAACACAATACTCCAGGTGTGGCCGCACTAACACCTTATACAATTGCAACATAACCTCCCTAGTCTTAAACTCCATCCCTCTAGCAATGAAGGACAAAATTCCATTTGCCTTCTTAATCACCTGTTGCACTTGTAAACCAACCTTCTGTGACTCATGCACTAGCACACCCAAGTCTCTCTGAACAGCGGCATGCTTTAATATTTTATCGTTTAAATAATAATCCCGTTTGCTGTTATTCCTACCAAAATGGATAACCTCACATTTGTCAACATTGTATTCCATCTACCAGACCCGAGCCCATTCACTTAACCTATCCAAATCCCTCTGCAGATTTCCAGTATCCTCTGCACTTTTCGCTTTACCACTCATCTTAGTGTCATCTGCAAACTTGGACACATTGCCCTTGGTCCCCAACTCCAAATCATCTATGTAAATTGTGAACAATTGTGGGCCCAACACGGATCCCTGAGGGACACCACTAGCTACTGATTGCCAACCAGAGAAACACCCATTTATCCCAACTCTTTGCTTTCTATTAATTAACCAATCCTCTATCCATGCTACTACTTTACCCTTAATGCCATGCAATTGTAAATTTTATTTTATGTAAAATGACAGCAAACATGACAGATATCATAAATGAATACAGGCATTAATTTTCAAGAACGGGATACATCAACTTTGATTTAAGTCAATATTTCCATAACATACAAAACAACAGTGGTTAAATTACAATTACAATAGTGGCTGGGCTTCAAAAGTACTTCATTGGCTGTAACTAGATTTGGGTGTTCCAGTGTCATGAATGATGCTACATCGGTTCAAGTTTTGCTTTCTAATCGGATTGATTGCAAGTTTTGCTTTGTAATGGGATTGATTGCAAGTTTAGCTGACAGAAGTGAATACTTCAAAACATCAAGAGGGTAGTTTGCATGGACAAACTACTCTCAACTTTACCACAAAATAACAGGGATGACAGTCGCCAAAGGCAAAAAGGCCTGAAAATCATTGCCCGAAGACAAAAAGATGCAAAATTTCTTTGTGACAAGGACTCATGTAATTATAGCACTTTTTATGCTCTATAGTGAATGCAAATGCTTCTAGGCTGGTTCAAATAGGTGCAATTATCAGACTGAAGTGGGAAAACATTAATTTTCTGTTTGCTTATCTTCAAGATAGTGGGTGCCTGGAACTTGCTGCCGGAGGAGCTGGTGGAAGCTCCATAGTGCCATAGTGACGTTTAAGGGGCGTCTTGGCAAATAGGATGGGAACAGAGGGATACGGACCCAGGAAATGTAGAAGGTTTCAGGTTAGACAGGGAGCATGGACACAGGCTTGGAGGGCCGAAAGGCCTGTTCCTGTGTTGTACTTTTCTTTTTCTAAGACTGTGGACTAGTACACTTGCATAAAATCACCATAGTGACCTCAGGAATTCTGCTTTCTTTGCAGTTAGTGCATTAGTACAGGGCAAAGTCCATTGAAACAACAGAACATGATCACAAAAATGTATTCATAAACTTTCAGTGTTGAAGTTTTACAAACATTGCTTTAATTGGCTGGCTTGATTTTGCCTTTCAATGGATCGTAGGTATAAAGGGAGTGACTCCAATGCATCATTCCACAAGCACAACTTGCTTCTGCACCTTTAATATTGAGAAAAGTGCTCAACAGAGATGCAGTTTTTTCTTCTTCATTTTGTATTAGCTCTGAACAACTATAACTAATAGTACACTATTGTTATAAATAACTGAATTGTAATGTCTTTACTATTGCAGAAAGGTTAAGAGATGACACAATCCAGATCTTTTTTTAAAAATCACGTGAAAAAAAATGAAATGAAAATCACTTATTGTCACAAGTAGGCTTCAAATGAAGTTACTGTGAAAAGCCCCTAGTCGCCACATTCCGGTGCCTGTTCGGGGAGGCTGGTACGGGAATTGAACCCGCGCTGCTGGCCTGCCATGGTCTGCTTTAAAAGCCAGCTGTTTAGCCCTGTGCTAAACCAGCCCTTGTACATTAAACATTAGAGTAAACATTAGCGTTTCAAAAAATTGCAATCACAGAACAAGACTACAGAATTCACTCAAAAGCATTTAATGCTGTGTCAATTAATCGTCTTAATAAACTACACAAAATTTACCAAAAGAATAAAGACGCAGATCATTAAATACTTTGTCAAACATGCTATTGGGAATATTGATAAGTGGTTTGTGGAAAGAAAAGGTCACAGTTGAGAAGTTGGATTAAAATGTTGGGTTCACTCAATCACCCATGAAAGCTGGAAATAAATTTCAGAAAAAAATCATAAACAACTGCTATGTTGTCTGGATATAGTTTTCCTGTAAATCTCACTACTCATAGAATTTACAGTGCAGAAGGAGGCCATTCGGCCCATCGCGTCTGCACCGGCTCTTGGAAAGAGCACCCTACCCAAGGTCAACACCTCCACCCTATCCCCATAACCCAGTAACCCCACCCAACACTAAGGACAATTTTGGACACTAAGGGCAATTTATTAAGGCCAATCCACCTAACCTGCACATCTTTGGACTGTGGGAGGAAACCGGAGCACCCGGAGGAAACCCACGCACACACGGGGAGGATGTAAATACATTTTATATGTATTTAACAGCAGAACAAATTATAATAATAATAATCTTTATTAGTGTCACAAGTAGGCTTACATTAACACTGCAATGAAGTTACTGTGAAAATCCTACACTCCACCGCCTGTTTGGGTACACAGAGGGAGAATTCAGAATATCAAATTCACCTAACAAGCGTGTCTTTCGGGACTTGAGAGAGGAAACTGGAGCTTAAATGCACCAAAACGATCTTCACTATGGTAATGCTGATAACAACAGTTATGCTGCTCAGGTACATCATTCACAAGATTATCAACAACATTGTGTGTTTCAAACTGGAACTGCAAGCAAATTAGGATGAACTGGGAGATACCAGGCAAATCAAAGATATTATACTGTCAACTACTGGGAACATCTCACAGCTGATTGTAGGAGCTGGCAAACAGCAAAATCAGGTAGAGAATCATGATACTGATCTAAGTGGAAAGAGCAGAGTGGTAAATAGCAACTTGTCCAATCTGCAGGAGAGCTCACCTCTCACTGAAAATTTAACATTCAGCACAATTATCAGAACAGAAAATACCAACTACACAGTAAGGGTGCAAGTCCAAAGGGAACAGGCAGATCTGATGCTCGCAACTAAAAACATTAATGATGCCCAAACTAGCTGAAAAGCATTAGACGTGGAAATGTAAAATTATTCCAACAGTGTCCAAAATGCAAATAATAATTGTCAAAGTACTAACTGCACCTAGCAAGAGCTGAGATTATGAGAAATTAATGGAGCTGTTTGAGCCAATCCAGGCCGTCTTCCCTCAGGGCTTTCAATCTGACTAAAGCTGCTCACTGGACTCTTTAACGGGGAGCCGGACATCTTTCCATTAACCCATTCCCAGACCTAAACCCAGGTCCCCCAACCCTCCACTAAATTGGCACTTCTGTAAATTTCTCCATTTCTCACTTGCCTTCAAAACAACATACTACAAACTATCCGGGCTTTGTCACCGCAAAAAGATGAAGTGCGAGCCAAAGACCCAAGGCTCCATCTGCACAGACAGTAGCCGGATCCAGGCTGAATGCTTGCTGCCTAGGCCTGCCCTTTGCATTGCTACTGGCAGAGACCTTCCACGCTTTTTGACTCTCCCTCCTACTCTCTCTTTTTCTGCTTTTCCTTGGCCTCCCTCGAGATGTTGAACAGGTCAGACTCAATGTTCAGCATCTAGTTCAAAAGCAACTGGTGAGAGCGCAACTCAAAGTCTCCTGCCTGACAGCAGTGACCTCGATCATTTCTTTCCCATCGCTGCTCTGGAGGAGCACCAAGAGCGGGAGGAGGAAATCTGTGATTGGATGAGTTGAAGCAGTGGGTGCGGGAGAGACAGGATCAGTGATGGAAGAGCAGCTCTGTTCCTCCCACGCTTGCTGCTACTCCAATCACAACTCTGCAGTCAGTTCCCAATCTGACTGCATGACAGCAGAGCCACAATTTGGATCAAGCATCATACACTGGATGAGCCCTGAAGATCTAAACATATATTTAAAACGGTGGATTTCTGAGACGCCAATGTTGGAAATCTGCCAAACGGTGGAAATTTCTCACCCCTGTACTAAGAGCTTGTATTTAGTTAAAGCCCTTCGTGATTTCCAGGATATATGAATCTGTTTTCAGAGTCAATTAGAAGTGCCATCCTTGCTATGATGTAGGTGTGCATAGCAACCAATTTGCGCACAGCAAGGTCCAACCAACAGTGATTGAGATCATCTGTTTCTGGCAGTGTTTATAGAGGGGTAAGTATTGGCCAGGGAGAGAATTCCCTGCTATTTCTTAAAATAATGGAGGGGGAGATGGGGCCTTAGTTTCCTCTGGTTTGGAAACCATGACCCCATATTGGAAATTTATCACCATTCCTTGACTGTTGCTGTCTCAAAATTCTGAAAACCCTCTCTAACAACACTGTGGGTATATCTACACACCATGGACTGCAGTGGTTTAAGAAGGCAGCTCACCACCATATTCCTGAGGACAATTAGGGATGGGCATTAAATGCTGGTCTTATCCACAATGCCTATAATCAATGAACAAATTAAATAACAAAGAATTGAGGCTGGCACTTAATCTCCAGAACAAACTGCTCCAACCAACATAAATGTTAAAGAGTATTGAGGTTTAAATAAAATCACCTCAGACTTGCCACACTAATTCATTGTGGAATTGAATCGAGCGCCGAGGACTTAAATGGCAAGTATTATTTGTTGGATTTGCCAAAGAGTTATCATCTGCTTTATGCAAACATGGAGTATTGAACCTATCAATATAATCTGTACTTACTCTTTCAAGAAATAAAATTACGTTCTCCTGTTTCGACTCAGAAACAGACCACAGACCTTTCATCCATATTTCTAGTTCTTTCCAGGTGTATTCAAAAATTCCAGTCTCTTTTAAAACCTAGGCAGGAAACAAAGCACACAACACTTCAAGGTTACCCATTAAGAGATTAAATGGTATAAGAGGACAGAGGCTAAAGGAAAGAATAAATCAAGGAATGCTTTTAATAGTTTTTAAATACTGGATAACATTTATTTAAATCACAATTCTCAATGGATTCAAAAGCTGAAGCTTGTAACTTTACGTGAAAAGACAATCCACCAATGCATACACGTGCAATCTAACACCTTGAGTTTTCAAAGGAAATCTACAGTGCTGCACTCAAAGGTTTTCGCTTTGGAAGACCAAATCGTCCTCCCACAATGAGAACTAAAAGCCCTAATCTGTTACACAATATTTAATGAGTACATAGCAGATTCAGTTTAATAACAAATCATAGTAGATTATCACAACAAAGTACCTCAGACTGTCTTTCTCAAAGAACAATTAGCTGGATTTTAAGGCTCTCTTACCAGTGGGCATGATAGGGCATGTGTGTGTGTGTGTGTGTGTGTAGGATTGAGGATGTACCAGCTGTGGCCACCACTCTCTGTGGCGGGCAGCTCTCTCGGGTGGGACTTCCACCCGAGAAAGGGGAGGAAGTCTTAGAACATAGAACATAGAACAGTACAGCACGAAACAGGCCCTTCGGCCCTCGATGTTGTGCCGAGCATTTTCCAAAATCAAGGTCAAGCTATTTCACCCCTGTCATTCTGGTGTGCTCCACGTGCCTATCCAATAACCGCTTGAACGTTCCTAAAGTGTCCGACTCCACTATCACAGCAGGCAGTCCATTTCACACCCTAACCACTCTCTGAGTAAAGAACCTACCTCGGATATCCCTCCTATATCTCCCATCCTGAATTTTATAGTTATGCCCCCTTGTAACAGCTACATCCACCCGAGGAAATAGTCTCTGAACGTCCACTCTATCTATCCCCCTCATCATCTTATAAACTTCTATTAAGTCGCCTCTCATCCTCCTCCACTCCAAAGAGAAAAGCCCTAGCTCCCTCAACCTTTCCTCATAAGACCTATCCTGCAAACCAGACAGCATCCTGGTAAATCTCCTTTGCACCCTTTCCAATGCTTCCACATTCTTCCTATAGTGAGGTGACCAGAACTGCACACAATACTCCAAATGTGGTCTCACCAGGGTCATGTATAGTTGCAGCATAACCCATCGCTCTTAAACTCAAGTCCCCTGTTAATAAACGATAACACACTATAAGCCTTCTTCACGGCTTATCCACTTGAGTGGCAACCTTCAGAGATCTGTGGACATGAACCCCACATTCATCTCTGTTCCTCCACATTCCTCAGAGCCCTGCCGTTGACCCTGTAATCCACATTCAAATTTTTCCTACCAAAATGAATCACCTTGCACTTATCAGGGTTAAACTCCATCTGCCATTTTTTGGCCTTGTCTTAATGCAGTTAACACTGCCCCCAGCTTTAAATTTCTGCAGGGGTACCTGTTGGGATCATTGGTGGGCTCCCCTGATGGAGACTAAGATGTCCCTTAAAATCCAACCCAATACCTTGCTTTGCTTTAATGTGACACTTCTTGGTTTGAATTTGCTGTGCCACATCAGCATATGATCATTTAATGATCTGCTTGCAATCCCTCATCAAATAGAACGTAGAACATACAGTGCAGGAGGAGGCCATTTGGCCCATCAGGTCTGTACCGACCCACTTAAGCCCTCACTTCCACCCGATCCCCGTAACCCAATAACCCCATCTAACCTTTTTGGACACTAAGGGCAATTTAGGATGGCCAATCCACCTAACCTGCACATTTTTGGACTGTGGGAGGAAACCGGAGCACCCGGAGGAAACCCACGCAGACACGGGGAGAATGTGCAGACTCTGCACAGACAGTGACCCAGCAGGGAATCGAACCTGGCACCCTGGCGTTGTGAAGCCTAAGTGCTAACCACTATGCTACCGTGCTGTCCAAATATTTTAAAGAGGCATTGTATGCTACATTCAGAGACACTTTATTTTTGTTCTCTATCCCTCTCTCAACAAGTCATCTTTGGACAAGATGGCGAAATAGGCAGCTCCACCTTAATGATTTGTAGTGTGTACGATCACTTAATCTCGCATTAAAGAACACATAAATTATGATTCAACAGTCATTTGTAAAATAGGTGTGCAAATCCATGATTTAAGACTGGGGGCTCGATTCTCCAATAGTGGGGCTATGTTTCCCCGCCAGCGTTTCACTCTGGACTTTCGTTAAGAAAGTCCTGAGTGATTCTCTCACCCGCAAGGGGCTTGCAGGGTCCCAGAGTGCTTCCCGCAGCCCTGGCTGGGGATATGGGACCCCGCACGTCTGGTCAGGAGTCCGCCCACGCGCACAGCGGACCCGCACCACAGAGCAGCACTAAAAATGTAGGCCCCCCGACTGAGTCTGCAGCCATCACACAACGTTTCCGACGACCGATAGGTGGTTAGAACCACGCCGTCGGGAACTTGGTCGGTTTCGCGCAGAGACTCATGTGGGTGGGGGGGGGGGGGGGGGTCTCTGTCAATGGCCCCTACATGCGCCGCGCAGTTAGCGCACGAGAGATTCCAGAGTGATTCTCTGAGGACCGGAGAATTGCGGGAGCAGCGCCAATCTGAATTTCTGGTTTGACAGCCATTCTCTGCCCCCGCGCCGAACGCAATTTCGGCGAGGAGGCTCGGAGAATCCGGCCCCGGATCTTTTATTCAAAATGGCAATGTTCATGGTATATTTATAAAACTTAATAGTTCAAAGCAAAACAAAAAGTGCTGCTGCTTTCTCCAGAACCACAAAAACTGCTACTGCTTTATTCATAAGCTTAGGGTTAATTATAAATTAATTGTGTTCAATTGCATGCAGATGTTGAGCAGGTTTCATCTGAGTGCACGTGAAGAGACACTTATTGAAACTGGTATGGTTGAATTCGGAGGTAAATGCTTGAACTGTTTAACTCTGTAAATAAATGCAAGGCTTATTGAAGAGTGGATCCAGTACTGCCCTTCACTAGCAAGCTGTCTGGAGAGTATCCGCTCAACATACTTCCCATAACCTGCATTAGTTCGAATCATGAACTAATTATGAAGCTGTTGTCTCGAGTTAGTTGAAAATGTGCAAAAAGGCAAACTGTACTTATTTTGTCTTGGCAAAGAGTCATCCAGACTCAAAATGTTAGCTCCCTCCTCCCTCCACAGATGTTGTCAGACCTGCTGAGATTGTCCAGTATTTTAGTTTAGACGGGCAGCATGGTCGGCACAGGCTTGGAGGGCTGAAGGGCCTGTTCCTGTGCTGTACTTTTCTTTGTTCTTTGTTTGTATTTTCAGTTTTTGTTTCAGATTCCAGCATCCGCAGTGATTTGCTTTTATCTTTGTACTTATTTCATGTTGCTCATTAAAGCAGGGCTTTTGGTCAGCACAGCAAATATATTTAATGAGATTAATAGCAAATAGAATTTCCTGACACATTCAAATTAAATTCACAAATGTTATTTGCAATCTAACAGTATGCATGTATTAGATTATAGGAACTAAATGGCTGTTAAAACTCAACTCACCTTCATAATGAGATGCTTGGTTGATGTTTGTAGTTGAGGGTTCTCGCTAGTCACATACATTTTAATCAACAAATAAAACACTGACTGTTCTCCACTACTCTTATCTGTATTTGTTATATCCTACATACAAATAAAAAGTAAAAATCAATTGCGGCAGTCTCTTAACATTTCCTCATTAGAACCGTGAATCGCAATATGAATACATCCAGCAATATGATCAGGCATAGTATGGACTTTTGCAGTTTTTTTAACAGGCATTACATTTTTGAGAATTACTACCAGAATGCTGTGAAAACTATTTCAAGGTGCACTTTTGTAGAACCCATCTATTATGATATATCCACGCTTCCCTCCCACAAGAGAGCTGGACTCTGACTTGTTGAAAAAGCACAGCAGAAATAAGTTCCACGTAAAAAAAAAGAAAGACTTGCATCTCCATGCGCAGCTGGAGTAAAGTTCTGGCCATTATATTACACGGGAGATTTATGGGGAGGCTGCCAGAAATGGAGAAGTTTACCTATGAAGTAAGATGTGTAGACTGGGATTATTCTCTTTTGAGCAGAAAAGGCTGACGGGATATTTAGTTTAGGTGTATAAAATTATAAGGGACTGGAATAGAGTAGAAAGGAAGGACTTAGCTCCCTTAGCATTTAAAGAGATTGGCAGAAGAATTAGAGAGGGGGCTTGAGGAGACGTCTTTTCAACCAGAAGAGGTGGGGATCTGGAACTCTCAGCCTGAAAGGATGGTAGAGGCAGAAACCCTCCACCCATTAAAAAAACACATGGATCTGCACTATCATACCCTGTGCAGTACCATGGACCAGGAACTGGAAAATGAGATTAGACTGAATAGCTCTTTTTCGGCCAGCGCAGACATGATGGGCCGAATGGCCTCCTTCTGGCTGCAAATTTTCTGTTCCTATATTTCCAATGGTGATGAGCTGGAACATTAGCGCTAACTGAGCAAGAAGACCCATGTACCATTTTATTTACTGAATGATTTGTGGATAGGATGCTTCAAAAGTGCAAATTAAATCGAAACACCAATGGATACTTGAAACTAGATCCTTTATTTTCTGACCAAAACAATTATTTTTTTTAGTGTTGTTAGCTGAGTGTTATTTACCAGTCAAAATGCAGCACAGAACTCTCCTGCTCCTCTTTCAAATACTGCCATTACATTCTCCTGAGAGGACAGAGTTGGCTTAACATCTCATCTGAAAGACGGAACCTCTGACAATACAGCATTTTCTCAGTACTGCACTGACATATTAGTCTAGATGTAATGCTCAAGTCTCTGGAGTGGGACTTGAACTCCCAACCTTCTGAACTATAGGTGAAGGAGACATTACTGAGCCAGAGCGGAGGTCATTTGCCAATGAACACTGAATTAATTTGCTTGAGCTGATTTTGACAGGGTCAACTGAAAACAAGACGTTGCAGCTTTATACCTAAAATGCTATTCCAATCTGAAAAAAACAACAAAGGTTTGCCCAATACAATTGTACCTGAATTCTGAACCATGCAAACTTATTGGCAGGCAGGTCCAGGGAAAGCTGCAGTATGCGGTGCTGTAGAACAGGAGCAATTTCCTGCCTCACCCCCTTTTCACTCACGATGCCTGGAAAACAGGGGTTGAACACTTATTCATTAGTGTAAACCCTAACATTCTTTTACAACACAAAAACAGTCCTTTCAGCCAAACAGGTGTCCAGATGCTCTAGTGCTCATGCTCCACATAAGTCACCTTGCAACCCTCTCATATAACCACTTCATCGACTAAAATTCCTTTCTCCATTATATGTTTACCTTGAATGCACATTGTTAGCAAAACAAAGCTGGATTTAAGGAATTTATATTGGTATTGATAAACATTAGAATTAAAGTATAGTTTTAGGTGGGTTTAATTTAACGTTACTGTGTCTGGAAGGGACCCACCCATAGCTAGATTCAGGCTGGGCAAAGGCATTTGTGTGTGTGGAGTTTGTTTAAGTTCCAACTGTGATAGAAGAAGCTATGGCATGAAAAGTAAATATAGTCACCTGGCAATTAGAGGCCCCTGCAAGGGCAAAATAATTCCTTTCTTCTTTAGTTTTAGCTGGAAGCTACAATTATTGGGGAAAGGTAGCTAGAGAAGGAACATCTCTCTCAGCTTTGCTAGAACAAAAGCCATACAGTGGAGAAATGGTTTAGAAAGTCAGTGCCAGAAATCCAAAGGACAGCTACTTGAGGAAATTAGAGAAATGAAGAGGGGTTTCCAGAGAGCCTGAAGTTAAAGGAACAAAGAGGAACTGGGAGCAGAATAGGGTATTGTTCATTTCAAGTCACAGAACTATGAGTGAGGTGGCTAGTGAGAAGTCAGAAGATATCTGAAGTGATTTTAAGGTTTGTGATATCTTACTACAGTTTACGAGACGTTAATATAATAATTGTGGAGCAATCGGTGACTGTTTTCGAAATTTGTGTGTGTAAATGCAGTCAAGACACAGAAATGCTAAAAGGTATTGGTGTAAAACCTGGAGTGCTTCACTGATAGTAGAGGAATGTAAACTCTGTTCAAAAGAGACCTTTGGAAAACATGGAGTGGATTTCAGAATGCAACCTGCTGACAGAAAGCCTTATTGCGAGAGGTTTTAAAACATCTTTTTGGGAGTGGAGCTTAAAAACTCTCACATGACAATCGTGAAATGAATGAATGAAAATCGCTTATTGTCACGAGTAGACTTCGATGAAGTTACTGTGGAAAGCCCCTAGTCGCCACATTTCGGCACCTGTCCGGGGCATCTGGGGTGATTCTGAGGAGAAATCCACAGGCACAAACTTGTGTTCAGAGTGGATTGTGTTTTTGATCACAGCCAATGCGTGTGTCTTAAAAAGGACTTTTTGTGCTAATGAGACCATTGTAGCTTCAAATGTGCTGTGTTATACATGTTGATCTTAAAACCCGTGTGTAATTGAGTAAAGGAATATTGTAGAATAATCGATTCTTTCATGTTTAAGAAATGTTTTTTTCTTGTGGTCGTTTGAGCCAGGGGTCCATTCTGGAATTTTCCGTTGTTTTATCATCAACTGGGATCGTAACGACCCAAGCTATTGACTACTCCTTGTTAAAGCAATTTCCACATTCTACCACTCCACAGTAAGGAATGGAAGACAGTCCTTCAAAAAACAATTTGTTAGTAATTCTCACAAATTTTGTTCAGTTTAAGATGAGTGTGCCCGCTGGATGTGAACAAAGGAAATAACATACAAACATAATTTACATAAATCTTATTTGGGAGGGCTTGTTGTGTTCATTTATTAAGTGATGCCGATGCTGCAGAATGGAACAACTTATCTATTCGGTGACAGCACAAAGTAACATAGACATCATTATGGTTTCCATCCCAAAATTAATTTTAATTGATGCCAAGTTGGAAATAAACCAGTGCTTTGTAATAAGATCCACCAGTAACTGGACTGAGACTCCCCAAACCAACTTCAGTTAGGACTATTACGGAGAAAAGGAACATTTAATTATTGGTTTGGGCTGGATTCCAATGCATTTCCTAGTTGTGAAGGAGCTTTGGTGAAGTCTAATGTACTAAACACGCTCCATCGGCTTTTTTCCCCTCATTTGAAAGGAAATGAAATGAAAATCGCTTATTGTCACGAGTAGGCTTCAATGAAGTTACTGTGAAAAGCTCCTAGTCGCTACATTCCGGCGCCTGTCCGGGGAAGCTGGTAAGGGAATCGAACCGTGCTGCTGGCCTGCTTGGTCTGCTTTAAAAGCCAGCGATTTAGCCCAGCGAGCTAAACCAGCCCCTTCTTGTCATATTGACTTCTTGTCATAATTTGCAGCTCTCTGCTTTAATCAATCTTCCAATTGTGCAGCTCATTAGTGTATCACTATAATGACTTTAGCAAATATTTGTTAAACTCACTGTTACAATCCAAATCAACCACTATCATCTGTGGCTTAAAGGAATTAATCTTCTGCAACTAAAAACAGAAAATCACGGGAGCGCTATTGATTTCCTGATGTGATCCCAGCGAAGGAGACTTTTCACCAGGAGCATATATTTGCAATCAGTCATGAGAAGTAAATAAATTATCATAAATAATGACAATTTTTTTCACTGCATATGGGCTGCCTTACAACTGAGAATATGCACAGTTACCAATTACTCGTATATAAACCATTCCCTGAAGGTAATCAGTTTTTGGTACTCAAAATGTGCAAACCATCTTTCAGTAAATCATCCACCACTGTCAACATTCACTTGCTTCACTACCGGCGCACTGTGGCTGAACAGTGTGCCATATAACAGAGGCCCTGTGGCAATTGGCCAAAGCACCTTCAACAGTATCCCCAAACTCCACTTAGAAAGACAAGGGCGCAGGCGTATGGGAACTACTGCATGTTCCCCTCTAAGTCACACACCATCTTAACATGGAAATATTTAGTTATTCCTCAATTGTCGCTGGGTCAAACTCCCGGAACTCCCCCGAGTGGCACTGTGGAACCATCTTCACCACATTGACTCCAGGGCTCAACAAGGTGGGTCGCCACATCTTCTCAACAACAATTAGGGAAGGGCAATAAATGCTGGCCTTGATGGCAGTGCCGTATCGAGGGAGTGAATAAATAAATAGGAACGATGCTACATTTTCACGTATGCAACCATTGGTATCAAACTTCATATAAAAAGAAACAATTGTCCATGATCGATAAAGATACAGCCTGGTGGGTTAATTTGAATCCACAAAATTCCACATTTTAAACTGCATGTTGTTTGTAAGCAACACACTTCCAGCAACCATGCAGCTTTAAAGAAATATATATAGTAATTACATACCTTTAAGCAATTTACTGAAATCAAATGTACACTGAGAAACCAGATGAGGGACCACCTTTTGGTAAAGACAGATAACCTCAAGCACGATTGCCTTCAGAACAGTGGTCTCAGCATCATCTCTACCTAAAGAAAAAGGCCGGAAATATCAATCTGACTTTACTAGGGTAAATTAAATTAATGCATAGATTGAGTATTCAGTATTATCAAAAATGTTGCAAAACTTGAATTAAAGGATCTATTGAAAAAAATCAAAGATTTGTAATTGAAATGAAAATTGCTTGTCACAAGTAGGCTTCAAATGAAGTTACTGTGAAAAGCCCCTAGTCATCACATTCCGGCGCCTGTTCGGGGAGGCTGGTACGGGAATTGAACCGGGCTGCTGGCCTGCCTTGGTCTGCTTTCAAAGCCAGCGATTTAGCCCTGTGCTAAAATGTATATGCAAATACAAAGAAAAATCCTTTCAATGTTATGTTAAGCTCGCTATCTTTTTTTACATACTTTCCCCCATCTTCGACCTTTTTGCATTCAACTGTGAATCATGCATCCCATACTTTGCTGATCATCCACAACTTCTCAATGTCCAATGATGGTTTTTGAATTGTTTTTGAAATGAGAGTGAGACCGACCAGGGTGCATTTATTTCCCAACCTAAATTGGTATACAGCAGTGGAGGTGGTCCTTCGTGTTAGTCTCTGTAGCGGTGGTGCACCCATAGTGGAAGTGATTAAAGCAGTGGGAGTTTGGACAGTGATAACTTTGACTAAAGTAGCTCAGCTGGGAACAGACAATGCTAAGGGAGCATTTTGCTGAGGACAGTAGGGTTGACAAACAGTCTCTGGACCTGCCACCAATATTTTCTACCAGAAGCTTTCAGACCCAACTATATTTACTACATATTGGGCCAAACATTGCTGGGAAACTCAGGCGCGTCCAAGTGAGACTTTCACCTCCACCCTTCAGCTGGAAACATTTTGGTCCATCAAGTGGTTGGAAGTGAGAGTGGATAATGACACAGTAGGAGCATCAGCTGGAGCATTGAGTCAAGAGAACATCTCCTGAATCAATGAGATTTCAGCATCGAGACAAACAGAGGATAAGCGTCTTTTTATGCATAAATATTTAAAGTACCCAATTCTATTTTTCCCAATTAAATGGCAATTTAGCATGACCAATTCACCTACCCTGCACATCTCTGGGTTGTGGGGGTGAGACCCACGCAAACATGGGGAGAATGTGCAAACTCCACACGGGCAGTGACCCGGGGTCGGGATGGAACACAGGTCCTCAGCACTGTGAGGCTGCAGTGCTAACCACAGCACTACCTAAACAGAGGAAAAGCTTGGGTGGGTCAATTCATGACATCATCATATCAGGTACGGAGAGACAAATAATTAGAGGGCAAGGCTGGATTAAGAATGAGAAAGCGAATGCAAGGTTGTGTTAAATGTTAAAATCTTTTAACAATTCACTATCTGAAAGAATGGTAATCGAACCGTGCTGCTGGCCTGCCTTGGTCTGCTTTAAAAGCCAGAGATTTAGCCGAGCGAGCTAAACCAGCACATCGTGCATCATTCACATGCTGTTATTCTGTCAGCTGATATTGACTTTGTTCAATTGAAATCACATAAGCACTTTCTCTCCCTTCTCGGAGAAGAAAACCGTACCATGATGCTCTGTAATATTGGCTATCTCACCTGCTTCTTCTGGTGTATTGCTGCTTTGTGTGTTTTTCTCATCTCCCTGTTCTCCTTTCCCATCGTCGTCTTCTCTTTCATTTTTTAAAAGAGATTGCCATGTAGCTACAATGTTATTCATGTCTGGCAAGTGCTGTGTCAAAAAATAAAAGAGAGCACACTTGTGTCACATAATAGTGTGGGCGTTCCAGAAACTGGTATTTCTGTAGACAGATCTGCAGGCACAAGGATTATAAAAATCTGAATTTCACAGACAGTGACCCAAGCCGGGAATCGAGCCCGGGTCCCTGGCGCTGTGAAGCAACAGTTTCCATATAGGATATTTCACATCAACTGAAATCTGCCATGCTGTAAATGCAATTTCATTCAGAGTTGTCCGGTGATGGACAGATTCCTTGGGCTGGATTTTCATGAAGGAGGTGGAAAGCATGAGTTGGGAAAATTCCCAAGTCCACAGACCTGTTTCCATTAAGGAGGCACCTGCAGACTCCACACAGACAGTGACCCAAGCCGGGAATCGAACCTGGGACCCTGGCGCTGTGAAGCAACAGTGCTACCCATTGTGCTACTGAACGAACAGTGGATTTCAAAGAAGGTTCCTGTTATGCCTGCAGTCATAAATACCTTGCTGAGGGTCTCTCTGTACTGCTGTACAAAGTCCTCCATTGTACTGGGAGTATAAATCTCAGACTGTTGCCACACATCCTCATTTAGTCCATACTCAATGTTCTTCAGAGCCCTCTTCATAAAATATGCAAGCAAGGAGAAGATGGTGTATTGGACCACCTTACTTGCAAACTGAAAGTAAAAAGAGACAATTCATTAAATTTGCCTTTCTTTGTGTGATATTATGAGACCAATAAAAAATAGTATCCATTTTGACTATTTTTTTTAAATTGGAAATTAATGCAGAACACAAATGAGACCCACAGTGAGTGAAAAAAATCAACACGTGAAGAGAAATACACTTTTTTTCTGAAATATTTTTATTCTCCTCCTTTTTCAATTTTTCTCCTGAATTTACACCCACCAACAACAAACAATAATCAACAACAAATATGTCAAACCCCATAACAATAACAACGATCCCATCCTCCCACCAACCCCCAAACATCAGCCCGCATGTTAACATAAACAAATGACAAAATAGGAATCAGGGATTACCCATAGCCATCTTTAATAGACACAGCCCCCTCCCCCCCAACTAATGTTTAATGTTATCCAGTTCTTCAAAAGGCATAATAAATAGTGCCATGATTTGTAGAACCCCTCCGAGCTTCCCCTCAGTTCGAACTTAACCTTCTCAAGGGTCAGGTATTCCAACAGGTCCCCCCGCCATGCCAGGGCACAGGGTGGAGAGGCTGCTCTCCATCCCAGCCTGATCCGCCTTCGGATGATCAACGAGGTGAAGGCTATATCTGCCTCCGCACCCGTTTCCAACCCTGGCTGGTCCGACACCCCAAATATGGCCTCCCGGGGACCCGCGTCCAGTTTCACGTGCACCACCTTGGAAATTACCCTAAAAAAACTCCTTCCAGTACTCCTCTAGCTTTGGACAGGACCAAAACATATGAACGTGATTAGCGGGGCCCCCACCCCGCAACGCTCAGACACATCTTCCACTCCTTCAAAGAATCAGCTCATACTTGCCCTCGTGAGGTGTGCTCTGTATACCACCTTCAGCTGTATCAGCCCCAACCTCGCACATGAGGTGGAGGCATTTACTCTCCGGAGCATCTCACACCAGAACCCCTCCTCTATAACCTCTCCCAACTCTTCCTCCTACTTTGCTTTGATCCCCTCCAGTGGTGCCTTCTCCTTTTCCAACATAGCTCCATACACCACTGACACTGCCCCCTTCTCCAGTCCCCTTGCCGTCAGCACCACCTCCAGCAACGTGGAAGCCGGTTTCTCCGGGAAGCTCTGTATCTCCTTCCTGGCAAAATCCCAAACCTGCATATATCTAAACACTTCTCACTGCTCCAGCCCATACTTCGCTTCCAGCTCCCTCAATCCTGCAAATCGACCCCGAACAAATCTTTTAGCGTCTTAAACCCCTTCTCTTCCCATTTCTGAAAGCTTCCATCCCACCTCCCTGGCTCAAATCTGTGGTTCTCCTGAATCGGCATTTCCCTTGACCCTGCCCCCAACGCGAAGTGTTGGCGAAACTGCCTCCAGATTATCAATTAAGCTATTATTACCGGACTCCGAGTATTTCCCCGGAGCTATCGGGAGCGGCGCTGTTGCTAGTGCTTTCAGCCCCAACACCCTGCACAAACTCTCCTCCATTCTGACCCACTGGGAATCAACCCCTCTGACCCAGCTCCGCACCTTCTCCACATTCGCTGCCCAGTAGTAGTACATCAGGTTCGGGAGACCCAAACCCCCTGTCTGCCTTCCCCTCTGTAGCAGCACCTTCCTCACTTTGGCCACCTTCCCTCCCCATATGAACAAGGTAATCCTTCCCTCAATCTCTCGAAAAAAACTTTGGCAGGAAAATCGGTAGGCATTGAAAAATAAACAGAAATTGCGGCAACACATTCATTTTAACCGCCTGCACCCGACCCGCCAGTGACAGAGGGAGACCATCCCACCTTGCCAGATCGGCTTTCACTCTCCCCACCAAACTAGTGATGTTGTATCTGCGAAGCCTTGACTAGAAATACACTTGACAGGAATTACTGCTCTGTGTCTCATTTTGTGGGGAAAAAAAGTGAGGGTTAAAATAAAGTTCCTTCAGAATTGCAGAAACCTTACTTTCCTTTATAGCTGGGAACTTCAGTGGGATGGATGTCAGCAGCTCCAATTGCCTACAAGTGGATTATTTAGCTCTGCTAATGTTACTATTATATGTTCAAACAAATGAAAGACATTGGGATCATATTTTCTTACTTTTGCAAAGGTAAGGTGGGTGCAAAGGTCTGAAAAAGAGCCAAAGACAATCATGGACTCTGTCTCCCTTTATCGTGTTCTGAAAGTTCCATAGTTTTGTGAAGCAGAACAGGGTCCAGTTCAGGAGCAAGATAGGTAACAATGGTAGGAAATGGGCATTTCCAGACACAAGGGAACCCAAAGGGAGAACGGGATTCAGATCGCATTGGGTGTGACAGTGAACTGGCGAGCAGCTGGATAACCCAGTTACTTCGCTGAATATTTGAGCTTGGCGAAGGACTTAAATTCTCATGCAGCAGGATCCCCCTCCTTTTTTCTGACAAAAAGCTCTGCCAATAGATATGCCTGCGCTCAGAGTAAAACTGGGCCACATTAAAGTCGCCAAATGAGTCACCGTTTTGTCTAGGAAGACAATTTTGGCACACTCCACCTGCCCATCACCTACTTGTGTTAACTTAACTAGGGTTGTTTGTGACCACTGCAGAAATTGTGACTGAATTTTTAACCTGTACCGCTTTCAAACTACGTTTATCCTAAAGGTTATATTAGTTAGCAAATGCTGGATTTGTATCCAGGTTCTCTTGCTGTTTGCACAAGACAAATTACTTATGAGGATTTGGACGTAATTCTCTGCCGCAACCTTGATTAAAATCCAGTTCTCCTGGATGCAAATCTGGGTATAAAATGGCCAAATTTTCCAGTTTGTCCTGATATACTGTACCTTCCCATACTTCTGTGGTAGAGTAAGCAATTGATTGGCCACTTGCATTTTGAGATTTTTCTTATTCATTTATGGCTAGTCTGCATTTATTGCCCATCCCTAATTGCCACTGAACTGAGTGGCTTGTTAGGCCTTTTCAAATGGGCACTTAAGAGTCAACCACATTGTTGTGGATCTTGAGACTCATGTGGTAGAGTAGACCAGGTGAGGACGGCAGATTTCCTTTCCTGAATGGGCACGAGTGAACCAGATGGGTTTTTAACGACAATTCGGCAATGGGTTTCGTTAGCCTTTTAATTCCAGATATTGATTGGATTCAAATTTCACCATTCGAACACAGGTCCCCAGAGCATTACCCTGGGTCTCTGGATTACTAGTCCAGTAACAGTACCAGTGCGGCATCGCCTCCCCAGATGCACTCCAATTGTATGCTTTACGATATACTATATTGCATTTTCTGGCTCTTTATGTAATAAAGGAATCAAATTGGACTGATCGGCAGTAACATTGGTTGCTGAGTGTGCAGTAATTTGCCTTTCTCCTGTCAACTTTTTGTATGTTCTGAAGAATGCTGATTCTGAGAAACAAATAAATATAAAATGCATTTTCCTTACACGGATTCCCTGAGCAAACATGACTTTAGTAGCCACTGGAGGTAACGTTGTGACCATCACCATAGAGAGGAGGCGGGGGATTGGGATGAACTCTTTCGTCCCGAAGGCCTTGGAAATCTCTGGCTGTGCTTCGTAAATCTAGAACAGAAATTGATTGTACAAGAGAATAAGAAAAGTATTCATGCTCCAGTGGTCACTTGTACAAATAGTTTATTACTAAGGTACATTTCATAAATATTTACTCTTTTCACTGTCTATTCTCAGTTTTGTTTTAAACAAATACTACACCATATATATTAAGCATACAAAGAGCTTACTATTAAAGATCATGCGTGTGCTTGTCAAATAGTTTGTCTCTGTTGCTAAAACTTACTGCGAATAAAACTGAAGTTCAACTTCAGGGTTTTGTGGACCTGCTCGTTTGAAGTTTGAAAAAGCTGCAGTTTTAACTAACGTTTCCTGTGTGGCTGCACAGCGCCACGAAAGTCCCTACTCATACGGTACACAAGCTATTGCAAAAAACGTAAAGGACATTCAAATCTAGAATCACCCACGCAGTCCAAAAGAAAATCAGGGGCAATCTGGTTTTAACGCAGAGCTTTCAGGCAGAGAATATCTGCTCCAGAGTTGCCTTCATCCCATATATCCAGTGATCCAGACTGAGGCTATTTCTGTGCACGTTTCTGTGCACGAACAGACTATTTCTGACTTTGATGGACCTTGATAGAAAACACTCAGTTGCAAATAGACAAATAGGCACCATATTGCTCAGCCTTGGGCAAGGATGTACATATCATCAAACCGTTTTTTGAATGTTGTGCTTTACTCTTTAATATTTACTTCCAGAGTGGAAGAGTCAATTACTCGGGGACACTGGGTTAAGATGTGTGGGGCAAAGTTTAGAGGTGATGTGCAAGGGAAGTTTTGTTTGCACAGAGGGTAGTGGGTGCCTGGAACTCGCTGCCGGAGGAGGTGGTGGAAGCAGGTACGAGGGTAACATAGGATAGGAATAGAGGGATATGGACCCCGGAAGTGCAGAAGGTTCTAGGTTAGACCGGCAGCATTGTCGGCACTGGCTTGGAGGGCCAAAGGGTCTTTCCTGCGCTGTACTTTTCTTTATTCCTTCTTTACCTTCTGTTGCCAATCCCTGTGAAACACTAAGTGGTGGTTCTGATTTTGCAGTCAGCAGTGAAGCATAGGAGCTTGTTGCTGACCTTGAAGAAAGCTGCACACAAATATCCAGCAAGCAGGCAATGAGTCAACCATATTGAAGTATTCACACAGAGGAAATCAGGAGGTTAAAAGCCCCCAACTGCCTTCATTTGTAATTTAACATTTCAGACAGCAAAGTAAATTATGACTGGATTAGCATAAGAACTAAAATTAAGGTAAACAATTTTTTTGAGAAGTATTTGTTTTTAATGGGATTTTTTTAATTACGGAGGACTTGACATTCCACAAATATAAAATTAGCTTTTCAGGCTCAGTGAAGGTGTTTAACAGTGATTATGAAGTTAATATGTCATTAAAAACCCAGTTTTCCTCATTCAAGGATTTTTACATCAAGACTAACAGTGTAACTAAAGAGTGCATGTTCTTGTCTATTTATAGATTTCCTATTGATCTGGTAGTGCCTCAACAGTGAACCCTCGGGAGAAGCAGAGTCACAGACAGCAACCTCTGGATTTCCATGTAATTCCGTGCACGTGCTGAGCTTAAATGTTGCTTGTTAGTTTTAGTGGAGCAATGATGATGAACGCTGGCAGCTTTGCTGTCATTACTAGAGGAAGTGCAGGCCTTTACAAATTTATTGCTTACAAATCAATAAAGTGCTCTTTCACGGGCACAGCACTTTGTTTACTTACTAGGATTCCTCCTTTCTTTGCAGATGCTACCTGACCTGCCGAATGTCCAGCATTTCCATTTGTCATTGTTATAACCCGCACAGGCCTTACGGGGTAGGGATGATCCACTACCTCGTAGAGCTTGCAGAATGCAAGCTCCCCTGATAAGGGGACCCTTAATTAACTTTATGTGCCTTTGTGTAAATAGAGTCAGCCAGCCATGCATCGATGAGAGAAGACCCAGTAGGGAACTACTAGAGCAGTACATAATTTTTAATGTAAGTTTCTGTTTTTCACTACAACTTGGCGTGGACTCCTTTCGTTGCCCCTTAGAAAACTGGCAATAAGGATAAAAACTAATTTGTTACCGACACTGCTGAGTCATCTCCCCATATCCATTGAATACAGGTTGGAAATTATTTTTCATCACGTCTCTTTTCAGACATTTAGATGTGTTTGATGCCTGATTGGAAGGTTGGAGTCAGTATGCACAGAGGATGCGTTACTTTTTCAATGCCAATAATATCATGGAGAATGACCGCCAGGTAGTTATTATGCTTCCTGCTTATGGCACACATACGTTCAGAGAGATACAGAGCCTTTCCTATCCAGCGACTCAGACACTAAAACCTTTGATGAGCTTGTGAAGCTAGTGGGGCACATTTTTATCCGACCCCGTTGGTAATAGTACAGCTGTGCCGATATAATACCACTGAAAGAACCCTGGGTGAATCAATCACCGAGTTTTCATCGAGGCAGCGGAAAATTGCTGAATTCTGTGTATATGGCGCCGGCTGATTTGAAATGCTACATGGCCGCTTGAGTGTTGCAGCATAAACAATGCGGCCTTGCAGAAGAAGCTGCTGGCCGAACCTTCCCTAACTTTACAATTGACCGTCCAGATTGCGCTCCTGCGAAATCACGGAACGAGGAGTGCAGGTGGCGCAAAGAGTGGAGGAGAACGCCTTATGGCGTGCCCACTCCCATCCTGAGGCCCCTCCACGTCCCGTCGCCTTAACCTGGACCAAATGCCGTAAAGGCAAGCCCCAGTAGCTGAAGAATGAGCCATCCCGGCTGAAGTCTTCCCTGGAATCCGTAGAGTGGGAGCCAGATCGTTGAGGGGCTTGTGGTCGTTCCTGGCGTGAGTGCAGGCCACTGGTGAACCAGAGGTCCAGACGCCCGGGTAGAATCCGCCACCAGCCCAGGGATCATACTTTCCACTTAGATGAGCCAGAGGAGGACAACGGCATGCACATGCATGGTGTAGCAGTCCCCCACTTGGCCCGCACTAAGGTTTCAATGCGTGCGAATGGACACCTGCTCTACGTGGAGTTGGACACTGGCGCAGTGGTTTCCGTGATTGGTCAGCAGATGTTTGACCACATTAAGATTGGAGTTCAGACTCTGGTTTGGCAAGTATCCAGGCCAGATTGGCTACCCAGACGGTGGAGCTGTTGGATATTGCGGGTACTACTATGACAGTGGTTTATGGGCACCAGTCAGGGTGCCTCCTGCTCATCGTGGTAAACAGATGCAATCAGAGCTTGTTGGGCAGCGACTGGCTATGTCACCTGAAGCTGCAATGGTGGCACATTCTTCAGACCAGTTCCAGTGGTTTGGCCGAGGTGTTGGAGAAATACCCCAAAGTGTTCCAACCCAGATCGGGTAGGATAAAGGGTGTTGTGGCCTGCATACAGGCCGACATGGAAGCACCTGGCACACCTGGTTCCCTATGCCTTGCTTGAAAAGGTGGAAACAGATCTGTCAGTTGGAGTCCTTGGGCAGCATCAGTTTCGCTGGTTGGATTTGGATTTTATTGGCACGTGTATCGAGGTACAGTGAAACGTATTTTTCTGCGTGCAGCTTAAACAGATCATTTAGTACATGAAAAGAAAATACGTAATAGGGCAACACAAGGTACACAATGTAAATACATAGACACCGGCATTGGGTGAAGCATACAGGAGTGCAGTATTAATCAGATTAGTCCACAAGAGGGTCATTTAGGAGTCTGCTCAGAGCAGGGAAGAAGCTGTTCATGCGCGTTCTCAGACTTTTGTATCTCCTGCCCGATGGAAGAACTTGGAAGAGCGAGTAAGCCGGATGGGACGGGTCTTTAATTATGCTGCCCGCTTTCCCAAGGCAGCGGAAGGTGTAGATAGAGTTAATGGATGGGAGGCAGGTTCATGTGATGGATTGGGCAGCGTTCACAACTCTGTAGTTTCTTACGGTCTTGGGCCGAGCAGTTGCCATACAAGGCTGTGATGCAGCCAGGATGCTTTATATGGTGCGTCTGTAAAAATTAACAAGAGTCAATGTGGACATGCTGAATTTCCTTAGTTTCCCGAGGAAGTATAGGCACTGTTGTGATTTCTTGGTGGTTATGTCGACATGGGTGAACCAGGACAGATTTTTGGTGATGTGCACACCTAGAAATTTGAAGTTGTCAGCCATCTCCACCTCGGCTCCATTGATGCACAATACTTTGCTTCCCGAAGTCAATGACCTGCTCTTTAGTTTTTTTGACATTGAGGAAGAGATTGTTGTCATTACACCACTCTGTAGAAGTGGATTTCATTTGGAACTTCGCTGATAGGGTTAATATAACAGTACTGAAAAGCTCTGTGAAAGAGATGTCAACAGGTCAAGGGAGGAAATAAAGGGAGTGTGTTCTGACCGTATCTGTAAAAGCAAAGATGTCAGAAGGTTATGGGATGGAATATAGGGAGTGTGGCATTGGTACTAATTAATGTTCTGACCGTATCTGTAAAAGCAGAGAGGTCAAAAAGGCAAAGAATGGAATGAATGGTAACCGTTACTTTATTGCAGAGATAACATAATTGAGCTCGTTTGACCAGTTGGAACAAATAAACATTGAAATGTTTATTGGAAGGGCCTTGAAATGAGTTGAGCCATATGGCCATGGGATACAAAAACCTTTGTATTAATATTGATAGTGACTTGTGCTAATGATTATGTCAAAAATAACCTCCCGACCTCGAAGAATAATTCCATATATGTACATGTTCTGGATCCTTGCCAAATCATAGGTGTATCTAGGAATTTAAAGTGACCACCCCTAAGCTGTGATTGTATAAAGATACCGTCCATATTTTGGACTTTGGCACTTCTCGAAGGTAGTTACCCGACTGCTTAGAGATTTGTCCCGGCCGTAAATAAACGAATATTTGTTACTGACGTGTTCGAGTGTTTTACTTCTGGACTGACGATCAGATACGTGAAAGCGCAATTCACATTTGGTGGCCCGTACGGGGATCTCCAGAGGGGTCTGCGCAACTAACCGGCGTAATCGACTGAGCTCGTTCAAAGTAGAGGACGAATTTGGCCCCCAACGTGAGTAAAAATTTGTTTTCCACCTTGGTATTCGCCTACTACCAGTTTGATCGTTGCTCAGCCTTGCCGTTGGTTTGTCGAGAAGCCTCTGCGAGATCCAGGTCAGTCCAGCGAACCCGTTTTAAAGAGGGTAAGTGAGTGAACCCTGTGGTTATCGTCTCTAGGGGCAGCCTGGGACTGCCGCCGTGATTCCAGGCAGCGTTCGCTGGAGTTACGGGCGGGGTTGCCAGGACTGCTGGGGGCAGCCTGAGGAGCCGCCGTGATTCCAGGCAGCGTTCGCTGGAGTTACGGGCGGGGTTCTCAGGATTGCTAGGGGACGGTTAACGGGCTGTGGGCAGCCTGGGACTGCCGCCGTGATTCCAGGCAGCGTTCGCTGGAGTTACGGGCGGGGTTGCCAGGACTGCTAGAGGCAGCCTGAGGAGCCGCCGTGATTCCAGGCAGCGTTCGCTGGAGTTACGGGCGGGGTTCTCAGGATTGCTAGGGGACGGTTAACGGGCTGTGGGCTCTGGACGGGACTGCCGCCGTGATTCCAGGCAGCGTTCTCTGGAAGTTACGGGCGGGGTTCTCGGAGCCTATCCCCCGGTGTAACCCATACCTTCACTGAAGAATTTTACCTACTTACCCCTTAATAGCATTGGTGTCCTGGGTCCTGTGTTATTAAGGAAGTAAAGTAAGCTAATAACCACTTAAAATCTGGTCTTCTTGAGTTGAATTAGCTGTTTAAACTCAGCTGCTTTCCTTGTCTTTCTCCAGCAGGCTGTGTCTCTCTCTCTCTCTCTCTCTCTCTCTCCTGTTGCTGTTGCAGAGTGCTGGTGCTTCTGCTCCCTGGGTTTATATTCTCTTTTGAAGAGTTATTAAGTTTTAACGACTGTATTGTATATGGGCTTGTTTCACTTTGATAGTTTAAAAGTATCTTTGATGTAAACATCTTACTACAACTAATTATTCATTTCAGGCATATCGTCTCCTCTCAGATCTGATTTTAAAAAATGCTTTTGTTTCAATAGTTAACTTTTATTTCTGTGGTTTCAAATCGTTTAATTTTCCAATTGTCCCCAGTTCATAACTTTGCCTTTGATTTTGACTTAAATGTTGTTTCTCGTAGCCAGGTCATCTCCAATTTTCTTTTAATTAACTTGATGTTTGTAGAATTTTACCCCTTAAATTGACACTAAATTCGACTGCGCATCTTCCATTCTTTCCAGCTGTTTACTAAGAGAGTTTATTTCAGTTAAGGTGTGAAACTTTGCTCTTAGCTGTATGCTAAAATTTAACTTGGTTGTGACTTGAAAGACTTGCCTGTTTTAAACATTCATCACTTAATGCAATTGAAACTCTCATCCATGCTTTTTCAGATGCTTTCTGAGATAGTTACATTCCATGAAGGTGTGAGCCATTGTTTTAGCTTACCACATGAAGCCTGTGTGTCTGCTGAGGCCTGCTTGTGAGCAAGTATCTGCATTTTATAACCCTGCTCTTTGCAGCTGCTATTAACCTTTTGTGGGATCTTTCCCTGTACCCTCTCAAACCAGATATTGCCAGACTTTCATGTTTCAAATGACACATTTTTCTGTATTATCAAGAACCCACCGCAAAGAAATTAATTGCCTTGTGGAGGGAATACTGTCAGTTAATGAAAGATGCATCTAAACTGGCTAGCTGGCAGGCAAATGCCTCAAAATTGGGTATTGGCCTCACAAAAAGGGGAATTGTTAAAACAGTAGAGGTCTTAAAAAGGGAATGTAAAGAATATAAGAAACGTAAGAATGCTACTCCTCCCCCCGGCGCCGGTCAGCAATGCGAAGCAAGGTTGGGGGGAGGGGGACGATTAGGATGAGGAACATCTGTTCAATTGCGGGGGACGTCAGAAGCCTCCACAGCCCCCACAGCCACCTCCGCCACCGCCCCTGGAATGTGATCAGTATTATGAGTAACTCAGTATGTTCAGAACTACATTGGTCTCAGAATAAACAGATAAAGGATTTGTGCTGGGCAGTTTCGAAACTGCTGCGTTGAAATTGACACTGCATGGCTCCGCAGGGTCCTAGTGCCCGCTGATCACAAACAGTCACTAGCAGAACCACACAGCCTGCAATCGGCTGCTAATATTACCCTCCAACAAGATATCACTGTCTATAGTTCCCATTCTGTTACGGCCCTTTTGGGACAGCTACAGACTCAGCATCTCATGATGGCTCGTCAGAACAAATATGAGATTGCTCTCCTTAATAACCCAAAGGTCCAGTTTGCCTACTGCACCACTATCAACCCTGCTAACTTTTTGACGCATCCTCCCACAGACATGCGCGACCCAACTCATGACTGTCTGCAACTGTTGCAGGAAGTCTCCTCGGTTCGAGACGACCTCTCCGATATACCCATCCCGAGTGCAGATTGTTCCTTTTTCACCGATGGAAGTTCTTCCGTCGGCGAAAGGGGGGATAGACAATCTGGCTATGCAATCATCAATCAAGACGGTGACGTAGTAGAAGCAGCAGCATTTGAAGTTCCCTTTTCTGCCCAACAGGCAGAATTGTTTGCGTTAATACGAGCATGCATATTGGCACAGGGGAGGAAGGTTAATATTTATACAGATTCCCGATACGCCTTCGGGGTAGTACATGATTTCGGGCAATTATGGAAAAACAGAGGATTTCTAACCTCCGCTGGTACACCCATCTCACACCAGCAGTTAGTAACCCAGTTATTGCAGGCCCTTATGCTCCCAGACAAGATAGCGGTGATAAAATGCGCAGCGCATACAAAAGGCACAGGACTGGTGGAAACGGGCAACAGGAGAGCGGACGAGAAGGCAAAAGAAATTTCTAAATCTGGCAAACTAATGGTGCCTGGAATGATGAGGCAGACTAAAACCCCCCCGGAAAAGTCTCCCTCTGAAAAACCTATGCCAACCATTGCTGACATAACCCAAATGCAGGAGGACGCTCCTGCAACTGCTGTAAATATGTGGAAAAACTTAGGATGTATATATGATATCGAAAATAAGCTGTGGGTCACCCCGGTAGGACAAACATGTATGACCGATGCATTAGCAGCCTGGGTGACCGAATGTGTACACTTTGCAACTCACTGTGGAGCTCGTGCCACAGGGGACATATTGTTAAAAAGCTGGTGGCACCCACGACTGCAAGAAATGGCCCAACAAATTAGCAGTCGGTGCCTAATCTGTCAACAGCACAACCCCGGTAAGGCCGTCCCCTGTGATCCTGGCACAACCCCCTTACCTGAGGGTCCATTTGAGACCCTGCAAATGGATTACATTGAGTTGGAAAGGTGTCAATGCTATAAATATGTGTTAGTCATTGTGGACACTTTTAGCAAATGGATCGAGGCCTACCCGACTACGGATAACAAGGCCTCGACAGTAGTTAAGGTGTTAATGCGAGAAATTGTTCCGCGATTTGGAATTCCAGCCCGGCTGAGCTCTGACAATGGTCCCCACTTCATAGGTCAGATCAATAAGGAATTCTGTGCTCTGCTAGGAATAAAGCAACAGTTTCATTGTGCCTACAGACCACAAGCCGCTGGAGTGGTGGAAAGGGCTAATCAGACTCTAAAGACTAAACTCGCTAAACTACAAGCAGACACTGGGGCCACTTGGCTCAAACTCCTGCCTTTAGCACTCTTCCAGCTACGTGCCACTCCCGCAGGAAAAACTCGCCTAAGCCCAGCGGAAATACTATATGGCAGACCCTTTCGAACGCCTTGGGACAGCAGTGTTCCACGGAATGTTCAATTCCATTACATGACTACCGAGATGGCTAATTATATATTAACACTAACTAGAATTTTGAAAGGATTACACTCCCGAGTTCGTGCCACCCAGGAAGAAGTCCCATCCATTACTCATGACGTCTCCATCAACCCTGGGGATTATGTCCTAATTCGAAATTGGACACGTAAAGGTTTGGAACCTCGATGGGAGGGTCCCCTACAGGTTCTACTCACTACCCCCACTGCAGTAAAAGTGGAGGGCCGGAACGCATGGGTACATATGCACCATTGTAAGTTAATTAAGTATCCATGATGTTCTAAACTTTTCCTTTAAGTCCTAGGAACACGAGTACCAGGATGAAGTCCCTCTTCACCGTCACAATACTCGCCACCCTGCTCTCTTTCGCTGCATCCGGAAGAAGGAGATGCCCGTATGGAAGCCGACGTCCACCCCTGTGCCGAGAAGGAACCCCACGATGTGGAACAACGACAGATCTCCGATGGATCACCACGGCTATCAAAACCTGCCCAACCACCGTTCATCCCAACGACCAGAAGCCCCGATTCCAGACTACGTACATGGTTCTGATCTACGATCGCCGCACATGCCGGTGGAACCACCGGTGCATTGATAAGGACAGGGTACAAATTTTACCATCAAGGACTACTCACCCCTACTCGCCTTCCAGAAGGAAGCGGGCAACGCACCATGTAACGGCAAATTCTTTTCTGTTTATGTCCTATGTCTATGCTAAGAAAGTGGGTGTCTCCTCTTGCTGGGTATGTACACAGGTCCCGACCCATGCCCATGGAGGCGTTCCCTTGATATCTGTTCCTTTCTCGATCGAACAGACGGCTGAATGGGTTATATTCCAGAACAGGACAGTAACTAGTCACTCTGCCTTACCAACCAGGGCCTCCAGGTCCTCCTCTGTAAACCACAGGGAAGCAGCCCAAGAATGGCTGAGTGCCGGCTACCCTTTGCGGGATTTCTTTGGTTGGCGACAGCCATCTTACTCAGCAGATCGCACACCCCCGTTCTTCAATATCCAGAACCCCCAGACCGGAACGGTCTGCTTACTCCGGGAAGTACGAACTCCTGGAACATATGTGTTAGGAACCAGTTCATGTAAGTACACTTTTGGTCTTACTGACTGGAAAGGCCACGCCATCATCAATAACATTATCAACCACACAGGGGGCCCTGATTGGACCCAAATATGGACCTCCTCGATGGTAACTAGCCTCACCTCCTATAATGGCACCTACTTCATTTGTGGCCATAAGGCTTACCCCTGGCTCCCCACTGACTGGGCAGGGTCGTGCTACTTGGGTTTCGTTGTTCCGGGTACTACACACTATGCCCAGCTCGAACATCATCCCCACTTTCGAACCCAGAGGTCAGTACCACCGTGGGAGGTGATGACTTCCCTCTTATGGCCCCACATAGGCGCCATCTGGTCCCTCAAGAAGTACGCGCTCCTCCGCGACCTATTGGAACAGGTTGCAAATGACACCGCGGAGGGATTTAGTGAACTCAGTGCAGAGTTGGTAGCCGTACGAACGGTAGCCCTACAGAATCGCATGGCCCTGGATTATTTACTAGCCAAAGAAGGGGGGACCTGTGCTATCATAGGGACCGAATGTTGCACTTACATTCCAGACAGTTCAGAGAATATCACGCGTCTGGTAACCCATATCAGAGATGGAGTACAGCGCTTGCGACTCGCCGGTCAGGCTGACTGGTGGAGCTGGATGTGGTCCAATTCTTGGGCCACTTACCTATTCCATGGGCTCATTATCTTCGTTACCATCTGTTTGTTGCTCTGTATCATAGCTACTGGTGTGAAATGCCTATGCAACCGTTTGGGTGCCACTGCATTACCACAGATGCTTCAGAGATCCGCCCTAGACGAAAAAGAAACACTGGTTCCACCTACCCCTGACCTATATGAGGAAGTGGCATCCTGCCGGAGCCTAGTAGAGGAGGAGTACCTCCGCCTCGCTCTCATTTCCATCTAAAGTATCCTGAGTGTTATGTGATCAAGGAATGATCAAAGGGGGGAATGTAGAAGTGGATTTCATTTGGAACTTCGCTGATAGGGTTAATATAACAGTACTGAAAAGCTCTGTGAAAGAGATGTCAACAGGTCAAGGGAGGAAATAAAGGGAGTGTGTTCTGACCTTATCTGTAAAAGCAAAGATGTCAGAAGGTTATGGGATGGAATATAGGGAGTGTGGCATTGGTACTAATTAATGTTCTGACCGTATCTGTAAAAGCAGAGAGGTCAAAAAGGCAAAGAATGGAATGAATGGTAACCGTTACTTTATTGCAGAGATAACATAATTGAGCTCGTTTGACCAGTTGGAACAAATAAACATTGAAATGTTTATTGGAAGGGCCTTGAAATGAGTTGAGCCATATGGCCATGGGATACAAAAACCTTTGTATTAATATTGATAGTGACTTGTGCTAATGATTATGTCAAAAATAACCTCCCGACCTCGAAGAATAATTCCATATATGTACATGTTCTGGATCCTTGCCAAATCATAGGTGTATCTAGGAATTTAAAGTGACCACCCCTAAGCTGTGATTGTATAAAGATACCGTCCATATTTTGGACTTTGGCACTTCTCGAAGGTAGTTACCCGACTGCTTAGAGATTTGTCCCGGCCGTAAATAAACGAATATTCGTTACTGACGTGTTCGAGTGTTTTACTTCTGGACTGACGATCAGATACGTGAAAGCGCAATTCACAACTCCACTAGGTTCTCTATCTCCCTCCTGTATTCTGATTTGTCGTTGTTCGAGATCCAACCTACTATGGTCGTATGGTCAGCAAACTTGTAGATGGAATTGAAGCCAAATTTTGCCACACAGTCGTGTGTGTGTAGGAAGCATAGTAGGGGGCTAAGTACGCAGCCTTACAGGGACCCGGTATTGAGGACTATCGTGGATGAGATGTTGTTTATTCTTACTGATTGTGGTCTATGGATCAGAAAGTCAAGACTCCAGTTGCAGAGTAAGGAGCCAGGTCCTAGGTTTTGGAGCTTTGATATGAGTTTCTCTGGGATTACGGTGTTCAAGGCGGAGTGTAGTCAATAAATAGGAGTCTGATGTCAGAGTCCTTGTTGTCGAGATGCGTGTAGGGCCAGGGAGATGGCATCTGCTGTGGACCGGTTGCGGCGGTATGCGAATTGCAGCGGACCTCTGCATTCTGTGAGTATGGAGTTGATGTGCCTCATGCCCAACCTCTTGAAGCACTTCATTACGATCAATATCAGGGCCACCGATGGTAGTCGTTGAGGCACGTTACCTGGTTCTTCTTTGGCACCGGTATGATGGTGGTCTTCTTGAAGCAGGTGGGGACCTCGGAATGGAATAGGGAGGGGTTGAAGATGTCCGCAAACACTTCTGCCAGCTGGTCCGCGCAGAATCTGAGTGCACGACCAAGGACCCCTTCCGGATCCATCGCCTTCTATGAGTTCACTTTCAGGAAGACTGATCTGACTTCGGAATCTGTGATGGTGGGTATGGGTATGTCCGGGGTTGCTGAGGCAGGCTGTTTCATGGTTTCCTGCTCGAACCGACATGTAGTTCATCGGTGAGGGGTGTGCTGCTGCCAGAGATTCTGCTCAGCTTCGCTTTGTAGCCTGTTATGCTATTTAGGCCTTGCCACAACTGACGAAAGTATGCAACGCTAACTTATGACTCTAGCTTGGTCTGATATTGTCTCTTGGCAACCCGGATTACTTTGCGGAGGTCTTACCTGGATTTCTTGTATAGGTCAGGGTCGCCTGACTTGAACGCCTCAGATCTGGCCTTCAGCCAGGGCAGTGTCGGTGGTATTGGTCATGTACCGTTCATGAAGCCGGACAAAATGGTTTGTTTCTGTGGGGACTGCAAGTTAACAGTGAAAACGGCAATGGGGATCTCTCCGCAAAACTCGCAGAGGGCACGTGTTTACGAAGCTCAACATGAGCATGAGTCTATTTGTATCCTGCCTCTTGCAAGTATGTCAACATCAACAAACACCAGGGCCTATACGAGTATACACAACTGTCTTTCTGAGTGTCCTCCTTCCACCTGCGTTTTTTTTCAGCGGATGATAGAGGGCATCCTGAGAAGGCTCTCGCGTGTAGCTGTTTATTTAGATGATGTGCTGGTCATGGGTACCTCTGAACAAGAGCCCTTGGATAACCTGGAGGCTGTGTTGAAACGATTTGCTGAAGCTGGTGTCCGCCTATAGACCCAAGTGCGTGTTTAATGCGAAGGTAGCCTACCTCGACTTTCGTGGATTGTGAAGATCTCCACCCCATCACGGAGAAGTTGCACGCTATTCAGCAGGCTCCCATCCCAAAGAATGCCTCGGAGCTTCGACCATTCCTCGATTTTTATAATTATTATGGGAAGTTCCTTTCGAACATGGCTACCATGTTGACTCCAGAGCACCTTCTTTGGAAAAAGGATCATATATCGACTTGGGGCTGGCCAAAGGAAGCAGCTTTTCGTGGGTAAAAGGACAGTTGTCGTCTTCTGGGTTACTCACCCATTACGATCTCGCCAAGCCCTTGCTCAACACATGGGATGCATAGTCCTATGGTATTGGGTCCGTTGTGTCCCACAGAAAGGGGGACGGAAGGAAACAGCCGATAGCTTTCGCCTCCCGTACGTTGGCTGCAGAGGAAAAAAGTATTCACAGACACAGAAGGAAGGCCTGGCAGTGACGTTCGCTGTCAAACACTTTCACCATTATGTCTACGGCCACCATTTTAGGCTCATTTTGGATCATAAACCTTTACTTGGGACTATTCCAAGAGGATAAAGCGATTCTGCCCATTGTTTCTGACGACGTCCAGCGCTGGGTCTTATTACTCACCGTTACAAGTATTCTTTTGAGCATAGACCGGGTACTCAAATTGCAAATGCAGGTGCTCTGAGCCGGTCAGAGGATTTGGAACAACTCTGGCTTTGGGCCTGCCGCCTCGTCCTCTGTTTAGCTCCGCCCCCACTGCTCCAACCGGCGTGCGTGCTGGGCCCCGGCGCCTCAGTTCCAGCCGCCCGACACCCACGCCGGTTTTCAAACCGGCCCTGCTTGACACCCGGGACGGTCCCAAAGGCCGACAACAATCGTTGGGGGGAGCGGGTGGAGGCGGCTTCGTGCAGGGGCTCCAGCTTGGCAGCCCTGGTCACGGCTCCTCTACCGCTGCCGCCGGCCAGGTATTACACCAGCCCGGTAGTGGTGGCGACCCTGCGGATATGGGGCCAGTGGAGGAGGCATGTAGGGGAGATGGGGGCGTCGGTTTGGGCGCCAATCTGCGACAACCATCGGTTTGCCCCCGGGAGTATGGATGGGGGGTTTAGAGTATGGCGGCAGGCTGGGGTGGGAAGGGTGGGCGATATGTTCCTGGAAGGGAGCTTTGCGAGTTTGAGGAGCTTGGAGGAGAAATTTGGGCTGGTAAGGGGAAATGATTTTAGGTACCTACAGTTGCGGGACTTTGTTCGTAGACAGGTCCCATCTTTCCCTCGCCTCCCGCCAATGGGAATCCAAGACAGAATAGTCTCTAGGGGGGAGGAAAGGGAGGGTAGAGTCTCTGATATTTATACGGTGCTCATGAGGGAGGAAGGGTCCCAGACGGAGGAACTGAAACTTAAATGGGAGGAGGAGCTAGGCGGGGAAATGGAGGACGGGCTGTGGGCAGTGGCCCTGAGTAGGGTAAATTCGACCGTGACATGTGCCAGGCTCGGGCTGATTCAATTTAAGGTCGTTCACCGGGCCCACATGATGGTGGCTCGGATGAGCAAATTCTTTGGGATAGTGGACAAATGCGCTAGGTGCGCAGGAGGACCAGCGAACCACGTTCACATGTTTTGGGCATGCCCTAAGCTTAGGGGGTACTGGGAGGGATTTGCGGGCGTCATGTCCCGGGTGCTAAAAACAAGGGTGGCGATGGGTCCAGAGGTGGCAATTTTTGGGGTTTCGGAAGACCCGGGAGTCTAGGGGGAGAAAGAGGCCGATGTTTTGGCCTTTGCTTCCCTGATAGCCCGGCGACGAATACTTTTGGCGTGGAGGGACTCAAAGCCCCCGAAGACTGAGTTGTGGCTTGCGGACATGTCGCGTTTCCTGGGTATGGAAAAAATTAAGTTCGCCTTGAGGGGATCTGTACAGGGGTTCGCCCGGAGGTGGCAACCATTTATTGACTTCTTTGCGGGAGAGTGAGCGTCAGCAGGGGGTGGGGGTAGAGTAGAGTAGAGTAGGAGGGATAAAATGGCGGGTAGTACCGGTGGGAGAGGAGCGGGCTTGTGCAGTATGTTACGATTGAAGTATTGAAAGTACGTGGATGTTTGCACATTTTTGCCTTTTTTGCTTTCTTTCTGTTGATGTCTGTAACTCCCAAAAGCACCACAAATAGTGGCCATTGGCGGGGGCTCCTCTTGATGCGGCCGACCCGCTCGTAAACACCACCGGAAGTCCTATTTGTCGGTTTCTTAATCATACATTTTCATTTATCTTAAATGTAACCCTTTATTCTCCAAAATAAGGTTATAATTAAAATATGAACATAAACTATGGCACTAGAACTATGGCACTTGATTGTGATAACCAACATGTCATGCATGTTCCAGATTTAATTTATTGATGTCTCAAGACAGTAATGCAATATAATCAGAACCAAGTCTGAAAACATTGTGTGAGTGAGTTGTTCCCTACCTTTCGAAGTAGTTTGATATTGTCCAGCCAGAGTGTCTTAAGTCTAGGGACAAAAGAATACTGTGTTTCCATGAAGAATCTGTTCAATAAATCAGGACACACTTTGAGGATGTTCACCACCAAGTCAGCCACCAGTGCATCTTCTGTAGCTGTTTTTAAACCCAGCAGAAATCTCAGCAGCACAATGTTTCCTCCCCTGCATGTGCAATCACAGTTCACAATCAAAAAAAAATAATCAAAAAATATTTTTAGATCTGCATTAATGAACACGAGTGAGTTCAAGAAAAATGTACAAATTACAACAATACATGAAGCAGCTCATGTTAACGATCACTTTCTGCAGAATAACATATATCCCCTAAAATCTGAGAAGTCAAGTAAAGATGTGTTACTTCCCATGGATAAGCACTTGGTGAAAAGCAAGGCGAGGCCAAATGGAAATACCCTGCTTTAGAAGCTAAACCTCCATGAACCCAAGTGCCATCACAAAAAAGCTACTCGTCTCAATCACTCCCAGAGGTTTCACATTCTCACCATTTTCTGGGTGAAGAGATTTCTTCTGAATTCCCTATTTTATTTATTGGTGTCTGTCTTATACTGATGACCTCTAATTTTGCCCTTCTCCACAAATCAAAACCTTTTTTTTGTGCCTGCCTTTCAGAGGCTTTCACAATTTTTAAGGTCACCCTACAGCTTTCTCTTTTGAAAAGAGACCAAGGGCACAATTCATCCAAAAAATTATGAAGTGTCTTCGTGGGCGGGTTTAGCAGGATGTTTTCCACCAGCTTTTTGAGTTAGACCGACTGGTATTCACCCACATTAAGTCATTTATTTGGGGCTTGGGGAGTTTCTCACTGGTCAATCCCATGCTTCAAATTTTTCACTGCAATGGGGAACTAAACCTGACAGGCTCTTCAGAGATCAAGGCACTGTTTTGAAAGGGCGCCCCAATCTAAAAGTGAGGTTGAGGATCCCCTCACATCCACCATCCATGGACAATGCGACCCTCCTGCAGAGATGGTCAAAACCTCCAACTCTTGACCTACCTCGAGAGCCCCCTCTTTCAATCCTCCCCCCCAACCTTCATGACGCCCTATCGTACCCCCCTTTCATTGGCATGCCCCCCCCCCCCTTGTCAGTGCCAACCTGGCACCCAGAGAACCTGGCAGTGCCAACCTAGAATTGCCAGAGTGCCCAGGTGCCAGCCAGGGGTAGCACAGTGGTTGGCACTTGTTCCCGGATTCCACATGACTTATATTATTGAAGACCTTTTCGAAATCTAGATAAATTTATATCTACTGCATTACATTCGCCAACCTTTGCTGTTAACCCCTTGTTACTAAGATGAATTATAAAGACTGTTTTCTTCCCTAAAGGATATTAGTGACCAGATTGGACTTTGCAATAATGGTTTCAAGCTCATCATTAGCCTTTTAATTCCAGATATTTATTGAATTCAAGTTTCACCCTCTGCCGTGGTTGGATTCAGACCCAGGTCAATAGAGGTCTCTGGATTACTAGTCCAGTGACAATACCACTATGCCATCACCTCCCCACAATATTAATATAACATACAAAGTGGCTTTGTCACAAAGCTGCCATTACAGCAAGATTCTTACCTTTTAGCTGTGCCCAGCCTAGAATCATAGAAATTGATGCCATGTTTTAATGAGCAGCAGAGATCCATCAAGAAACTGTGTACAAGTTCTCGCACCAAGTCTCGCCCAGCCATGATGGAATTTTGGGCACCCTGTCCAGATTTAAGAAAGATTCAAATGCTCAATTTTACAGTACCAATATTATAGAGCTAGAGCCAACATGCCTGCCTCAACATCAGCAAAAGAAGCTCATTCCATTTACTGACGTTGCATGTCAAAACAGCCCTACCCTGGACTACCCCAGAGAGAGGGAAGCTTGACGCTGATAAACTCCAGGAACGGTTTAATTTCAGTGATTGCTGAGAAAGGAGTGGCGTCAGACATGGCAGTAACAAGTCATAGGTCAAGTCAAGCATGTTGATCCTATAACAAAGAAATCAAACCACAAGATTTTTTTTTAAAAAAAGAGACACACCTGGTCATTATTTATATCGACATCAACAACTCCATTCCAGTGATACAATGAAGCAATGCGGTTCAAAACAGCTGCATTGAAAAATCGAACCTTCTGTGTTTTACTTATGGTTTTATTTTGGACAACCTAGAAGACAGAAACAATAAGAAAGTATTTTTAAAAATCTGATACATAAAATCTTTAAATCGAGAACTTCAGGTTAAAGGTGACATGATTAAATAAAAAGAAATTGCAGGGCCACAGTTTTTCCACACATAGCCATTTGCTCCTCCAGTTAACGTGCACAAAACAGTCAATCTGAATGAAAACCTGGTTACTGTTTGCAGCGAATTTCCACTTGTGGTAGCAACAGTGAAAAACATACACAACAATCGTGGCCGAACCGTAATGATTGAAAATGTGATGGGTAAATGACTCTGGAACACAATGCAGTGCGGTTTACACAGCAGCATTGGTAGAAACCGATCTTAAATGTACGGAGATCAGATTTGAAATTTGTTTTATTGTGTTTGCATAAAATGTTTGATTTGGGCACCTGACATACAATATGTACATATACAATTCATAAACATTAATACTGCACTGTATTATTACATTTCACGTGCTGGTTTATTCAACCCTTTTCTTAATTACAAACAAAAGGCTCAGATTTTCAGTTAGTGATGAAATGGTGGTGTTCCCCACTAACTGTACAAAAGGATCTGTACTTTGCTGGTTTGCGGGCCGCGGTGAAGACTTTTAACTGCAGCAAGGCCTAAATTCAGGGTAAACAGTAAGGTTTTCCAGTGTGGCACAATGTCGGCAAAGCCATGCCACCTTGTGACGTAAAGTCTTGAAGATACACCCTTGTGGTCAGTCTTCAGCTCAATATCGGGGATCTTATTGAAACTTGCAGGATACTGAGGCTTAGTGTGGACATGGAGAGGATGTTTCCACTAGTAGGAGAGACTAGAACCCGAGGGCACAGCCTCAGACTGAAGGGACGATACTTTAAAACTGAGATGAGGAGGAATTTCTTCAGCCAGAGGGTGGTGAATCTGTGGAACTCTTTGGGGAAGAAGGCTGTGGAGGCCAAATCACTGAGTGTCTGTAAGACACATATAGATAGGATCTTGATTAATAAGGGGATCAGGGGTTATTTGGCACAAGGCTTTTAATAATTTTAACATCTTTATAAGTCTTTAAAAGGCCGCTGGGATCTGTCCCGTGGATATTGATACTCCTCACACCCACTAGTTTGTCTTCCCCAGCTCCTTCCCTGCCCTGACTGTCACACACCCAGCTCCTCTCCCCCACGCAGGCTTCCCCAGTTCCTCAGTCTTGCTAATATTAGAAACAGCATTTGATGGAAGGGGAAAATGCACGGGAGGTTTTACTATGCTTTGGACCTGCCACTATTGAGAAAGGAAAATCCAGGCCACTAACATACAATTTCCTGTCATTTTTGCCTTAAATCTATCATAGTGAAGGGAATTATTTAATTTAGTACCACACTGCAGCTATAATATTTAAGGTGCAAACCTTTGTTGATAGTGAAACGGAAATTGTAACAATAGTGTGAATTTTTGTGAGTTGATGATCTGATTAGTAAAATACTTTTTCCTACTTTTAACAATGGCAGCAAAAACAAGTTAGACACCAGCAAAGCAACACTGATAACTTTCTGCTGATAATGCATTATGTACAAAAGCTTTTCTAAATTGAGGATCAGGATTCCCAGATGTCCATTGAAGATTTGAGATGAAACATAAGCAAATTAGAAGTTCAATATCCAGGCTGACAAACCTTAGTTTTTAAAGCTGACAAAAGTAAATTTATGACAGAAATCCGATCTTCTTTTAGTCCAGAAGTGAAAATATCTGTAATGAATCCTTTAAAAAAAAATGAACAAATTAGATTAATGCGAATTTGAACTAGTAACTATTTGATTACTGTTACAACTTTTCTTGTCTTCATTTTATGGTTGCTACTCGACATTACTGTTCTGAACTTTCTTCCTTATCCTTCTCAAGCTCCAAAGATACAGGTCGCGATTCTCCACGCCTCACGCCGGGTGGGAGAATCGCGGGAGGGCCCCCCGACAAATTTCATGCCCCCCGGCGCCCCCCGCGATTCCTCCCCCTGCGATTCTGAAAGATTTCACAACTATTGAACTTCAGTCCTTTCCTGTTTACAATTTCCAAACTGGTCATCTCGTATTGATTTACCTTATCTCTCCTCTCCTTCAACCTTGACAATATCCAACACTAAAATCTTCACCATACAGTTCCCAACAATAACAAAAATGTATTCATTCAAACTGCCTGGATACTATTTTGATAGTTTTTAATGCAGAAATATATATATATATATATATATATATAAAACAGAATAATTTCACTGATTGACAAGACTAAAAATACCTTTAAACTCCAGGATTTGGCTAATAGTGTTGTGGTCACCAGCAATCAGAAATGAAACTATGAACTGGATATAAGCCACGCGTACATCAGTCCTCCCCTAAGGAAAACAAACACAGTCTTTAAGAATACTAATTCTAAAGATATTTTCTTTACAGAGGTATGGATATCTACATGGTCAGTTTTACTACAATGAAAAATATGAGTTATTTAACATTTTTTTTACCTAAAGACAACACACCAACAATGCACTGAGTACCAAAGGTGCTGGACTCTGCAAACATACCAGCCAAAAGACTTTCCTCAGTTGCCAAGCAATTGCCGCTTTCAGGAGAAACAACAATCAACACACAACCACAATGAGCACTATGTTCAGTAGCTGGATAAGATCTTAAAAATAATAATAATAATAATAAGCGCTTATTGTCACAAGTAGGCTTCAATGAAGTTACTATGAAAAGCCCCTAGTCGCCACATTCCGGCACCTGTGCGGGGAGGCTGGTACGGGAAATGAACCTGCGCTGCTGCCTTGGTCTGCATTACAAGCCAGCTGTTTCGCCCACTGTGCTAAACATAAGCACCTCCACATATGTGTACCGGTAATGAGGACATAATGAATGAGTATTTACAATACCGAGATTTAATAATAATAATCTTCAATGTCACAAGTAGGCTTACATTAACACTGCAATGAAATTACTGTGAAAATCCCCTAGTCACCAGGTGTTTGGGGTACACTTGAGGGAGAATTCAGAATGTCCAATTCACCTATCAAGCACATCTTTCGGGACTTATAGGAAGAGATCGTATCACCAGGAGGAATCCCACGCAGACACAAGGAGAACATGCAGACTCCACACAGAAAGTGACCCAAGCAGGCATTGAACCCGGGATGCGGGCGCTGTGAAGCAACAGTACTAACCAGTGATACCGTGCCACCCCTTTGTATTATGTGGTACTAAGACATCCACAGTACTTATCACATTTACATTGGTGTCCTACACAATAGATATTTTGACAGGATTATTGCACCAACATTGCATTGTTTTATCATTGTGTAGTAACAGAAAGTATTTATGTACATTATTATCTATTTTTAAATGAAGCAATGCCACTTCTAGTCAATTTAAATCATCTTGTTTGTTTATAACCGACAGCAACATCTATTGGGCTTCTGAGGAGAGCGTTTTTTTAAAGAGACTGTTCTTGCTTGGTTTGGTTTTAAGCCATTCGGTACCTCGTTCATTGTCCATGCGTGAGTATATGTTAATCGGTTATTCAAACATAAGAGAGCATCATCAGTTCTGAGCATGGGTTCTGCCATCCCTCTTTCCACATGAACACACATTTCAGCAGTGCTACAAGTTATTTAGGAGCAGGTTGCTCTGTCATCTCCTCCAATGCCCCTACGACTCCTTCTGCTGATGTCTACTGACAGTGCTTCATCCAGATAGGGACTGGAAAACCATTAAAATATCAAGAAGATATTTTAATTCTGAGACTGTGAGTTTACCACAGCTTGTTATGTATCAACACCAATAGCTTGTGCACCTGCACAATGAAGATAGTTCAATCCAATATTAACATAATAACCAAGGGTGGCACGGTGGCGCAGTAGTTAGCACTACTGCCTCACGGCACCGAGGTCCCGGGTTCGATCTCGGCCCCGGGTCACTGTCCGTGTGGAGTTTGCACATTCTCCCCGTGTCTGCGTGGGTCTCACCCCCACAGCCCAAAGATGTGCAGGGTAGGTGGACTGGCCACTCTAAATTTCCCCTTAATTAGAAAAATAAAAAAAACCCAGAATAACCACATCCATCTCGTTTGTTTTGGAACAGACAAGGCAAATAAAAGACCTGCCTGTAAAATTATGGGATGTGGGTGTTGCTGGATGGGCCAGCATTTATTGCCCATCCCTAATTGTCACTGAACTGAGCTGGGCCATTTCAGAGGGCATTTTAAGAGTCACAAGATTGCAGATTTCCTTCCCCAAAGGAAATTAGTGTACCAGATGACAAGTGACAATGGTTTCATGGTCATTATTAAACTTTTAATTCCAGATTTTTATTGAATTTAAATTTTCGACCACAAGAAATAGGAAGAGGGTAGGCCACTTGGTCCCTCCAACCTGCTCTGCCATGCGATAGGATCATGGCTGATCTGACATTCGTCACATCCACTTTCCTTGCCCTTTCCACGTCACCCTGGGTTCCCTTCATTTTAATTTTAACATCGGCCATGATGAGATTCGAACCCAGGACCCCGGACATTCACTTGGGTATCTAGATTACTAGTCCAGTGACAATGCAACTAGGCCACCAACTCCATATAAACTTCATTTAGAACTACCGCTAAACCATTACAGAATAAAGCACTTACCATTTTATCTCTCCTTTTCAATAAGCCTGACAGCATTTTGTTGGTGAAATCAAATTGGCTCAAGAAATCCCGGGCAGCATCTGGACCTTGGCTCACCATTGCCGTCATTAAGCCCAAGCACACTCGGCTGTACCTATTGCAAAAAAAAATCAAATTAAAAACAAGAAAACATGTTTTATGACAAATACATTGTGATAGAACATAGAACATACAGTGCAGAAGGAGGCCATTCGGCCCAGCGAGTCTGCACCGACCCCCTTTAGCCCTCACTTCCACCCTATCCCCGCAATCCAATAACCCCACTTACCTTTTTTGGTCACTAAGGGCAATTTAGCATGGCCAATCCACCTAACCTGCACATCATTGGACTGTGGGAGGAAACCGGAGCACCCAGGAGGAAACCCACGCAGATACGGGGACAACGTGCAGACTCCGCACAGTGACCCAGCAGGGAATAGAACCTGGGACCCTGGTGCTGTGAAGCCACAGTGCTATCCACTTGTGCTTCCCTCAATGGGGTTGATTGACTGGGTTTATTTTACATGGAATTATATTGCTATCAAATTCTAAATTTCAAAACACCGCGAGGCTAGTGCAGTTTAGTGTTGTGCCAATATTTACTCACGTGAATATTCTAAATTTATCAAATGAAACTGCTGTCAACATTGCCATCATCAAAAACAGACCTGTAACCACGCGACTTCAACATAATGTTTTCCAGCTCAAAACATGCTCTCAGTCACAAACTAATTGTAGAATGTTAAATAATGTATCATGGTGTCGTAGTTTTTCACAGTTTAGGCAAAGAGAATGTTGAAATTCTACACACAACAATGGCCCAGTTTCTCCGGTCACCAGAGAGGGTGCATCTGACATTGACTGCGATTTAATCTTCTGAACTTTACGCCTTCCAATGCTGGCTTCAGCAGCAATGCAGGGATGAGGAGAGTTGGCTGGTCAATTGTCAAGCAGATTTCCAGCGCAGCCACACCCCCTCTTCTTGACGTGAACTGAAGACACCCTCCTTAAAGTCTGCCTTCAGTTCACTTACTTACACTGGTTTTAAATGGACCTGTCAACCTCACGACACAGCCTCACCCCACTGACAATGCTAATGCCTCACACCTCCCTGACAATGCTCAAACTGTACCCACTCATCCCACAACAGTTCACTCCCTCCCTGTGGATGTTGTGCTTCAGGGCTTTGATGACAACGTGAAAGAGATCCTGCAAACAGTCCTTTCACTGATGACATGGTGGTTGCAGCATTGTCCAGTAGTGTTCCCTCGGAAATGTTTGGAACTGACACCTTCAGACACCATGACAACTTCTAAATCCTGCCTGGGATTTGAAATCATCTTTAGTTTGTGAATCCTGATTGCAAATTCCACAATGTTTGCTGGGACATTGAATGAGCCACGAATAATTACAGCAACCCTTCCTGAACAAGCTGTCATTCAGCATTGATTTTACTTGGACCATTACACGGTTCTGGGTATAGCATCCTGCTTCGATAAGACCTAATTTACCTTTCTCTAAATGAGGACTGCCTGGCCCATGTACTTAATCTGGTCCGAGCCAAACTGGGACCCATTGCTTCTTCAAGGTACCTGATTTTAAAATTCCGTTGCTACATTTTGAATATTCCTTACAGTGCTCAACGCCTTTCCTCACCCCACAAAAATGCTCAAGCACCCCTGCCTGCCAAAACAGGAGTCGGGGATTCCATGAGTCAGGAGAGGGGGTCTTTAACTATCGGGTGGGGGGCTGGTGAGCTTTGATGTGGGTTCTGGAGTACTTTGACACTCCAGCCTGTTTATTTTAAATTTACGTTAGCTTAATATCTGCTATTTAAAATGCTAAATAAATCTGTGTAAAAACCAGGTAAGCGTAGCACAACAGCCCACGTTTCTGTGGTTCTGCCTATCTGATCGCAATCCGCAAGGTAAAACTGGTAATCGCAGGTTAAATGGCAGGACAGTGGTTAGCACTGTTGCTTCACAGCTCCAGGGTCCCAGGTTCGATTCCAGGCTTGGGTCACTGTCTGTGTGGAGTCTGCACGTTCTCCCTGTGTCTGCGTGGGTTTCCTCCGGGTGCTCCGGCTTCCTCCCACAAGTCCCGAAAGAAGAGTTGTTGGGTGAATTGAGCATTCTGAATTCTCCCTCTGTGAACCCGAACAGGCGTCGGAATGTGGTGACTAGGGGCTTTTCACAATAACTTCATTGCAGTGCTAATGTAAGTCTACTTGCGACAATAACAATTATTATTATTAAATACCACAGATACACATACATCTGTGTTTCCTTAGGGTTCTGCGGCAGCACCTCAGCAAAGTAAGTTGAGTCGGAAGCCTCGCCCCCTTTCAGAATATTTGGGCCACTAATCTTGCCTGAACTTTCTTGCCTGAACTAAGTTTTGGGAGCGGCCACAGCAAAGAACTATAAATGTTGCCATTATTAGTATGTCAGGATACTCTGCAATACTGACCTGTGACTTGCTGAGTAGAGTGCTGTATATATGAACTTCATGTAATTATGCAGCAACGTCTTCACTATGTTCATTCCCACTGCACTAAAATGTGTAAGGTCACTGGCAGTCCTCAGCAAAATGGCCTCCAAGGCTTGGAAAATCAGAACCATCTGAAGAACAAAGCAAATAGAGAAAGATTTTACCATGATTATTTCTCATTCAAGTTCCTCAATGGCAACTGGTCAGGATATTATGGTTAATTGCCAAACTAGTGCATCCCCATGGCTCTGGTGCAGCAAGTTGGGTGAATTACAGTTTTATGATGAGCAGAAGATGATTTATTCTGTTGCTGCATTGAAGCTAGCCTGCCCTTCAAAGTCAGACTGCATTGTTGAAGGGAACTTGCCAGTTGACAGGTATCTGTAAGTTTTCAACTACATACCAGAAGAAACCAACATGAAATTATCATTTTTTTTTCCACGCGCTGGGTACTTTGAAATAGGAGATGAGAAATATGTTGGGCAGCAGATTTACATTACCAGTTAATAGATGTGTTCTCCCCGACACAGTGTGGACACCAAACACAGATTGGCTGGTTGCTTTGTGAAAAAACTTCATTCAGTCCACAAATGTGACCCCAAGCTTCCGGTTACCTGCCATTTTAACTCTCCATCCCACTCCCACTATGATTTCTCTGGCCTTGGCATCCAACACCGTTCTAATCAAATTCAACTAAAGTCCAGGTAACAGCACCTCATCTCTTTATAGGACACATCACAGACTTCGAGAATGATCACGGAGTCCAACCTTTCCAGATCATAACGAGCAGCTGTTTGCATTGTTTCTGCCGGTGCCATTTACACCTCATGTGGATCTATCTTTTCTTTATTTCCTTGTCCCAATACCATCTGCTTTTGCCTTGCTTCATCATCTGTTTTATCATTTAATGTTCCCTTTGATTTATTCCACCCCTCACTCGATTCATGTGATCCCTTCTTTGGGCTGTCAAGTATGGCAACCCCCCAAACTAGGGAGGATGTCTCCATTTGGCAGGCATCCTCGGGGGGGGGGGGTGTCATTCTGCCATCAACAAAATGCCGATGGCACGGTGAAATGGCCCTTAATTATGGCAATCAGTTGCTGCCTCCTTTGATTAGGCAGACTCGTAACATCCAGTCCCAATGCTGGGAAAATGCCCTGGCGTCAAGACTGTCGGGGAACCAATCTGACGGGGTCTCCGTGATTTTACCACCCCCTAGCCCAGTGTTCTTCAAAGTCAGGGGCGCGACCCGCGGGCGGGTGTTGGGAGGGTCGCGGAGCCCTTGTCCGCGGCGCTCCTGATCGCGCAAATCCCCGTGCAGCAGCTGGCTTTTCATAACTCCGGCTGCAAGCCGCCACAAATATGTTAAAAAAAAAATCGGCTGCATTGCGCACGATGATGGGCCACGCATGAGCAGTGCGGTCGCTATTTTTTTTTTAAACGGTTGCAGCTTTTTGTTTTATAAGTTCTGTAGTGGTTTTTATTCATTGATTTTATTCATTTAATTTTTTCATTTTTTTACAAGTTCGGGGGTGTTTTATTCATTTTTTCATTTTTTTTTACAAGTTCGGGGGGGGGGGGGGGGGGGGGGGGGGGTTTATTTGACAAAATTTTACAGAATAAAAATTCAGAACTTTGGACCGATGGAGACTCCATACTTTCCGACACCAGAAGGCTTCACCTTCATCCAACAGGTTCCATCGGAGGAGTGTGTACGAGGGCCAAAGGGACCCAAAACCATTTCCACCATTTTTGTCAGCAGCAAACAAGGTAAGAGAAAATGGTGGGTCGCCCAGGTCGGCCGGCATGGGTCGCAATGGTCGGCCACGAAGGTCAGCCGGGTTGGGTCCCGAAGGTTGGCCGGTTGGTAAAAATGGGTCCCCGGAAAAAAGTTTGAAGAACACTGCCCTAGCCCACCTCCCAGGTGCTGGTAAATTGACCGGCTGGAAGTATTTTGAGATTCAAGTGTACATAATGGGAAAATTTCAGACACTCACAATTAAACTTTGCTAGCTGAAAAGTGTGAACTGACTACAGCAAGTATGATATATAGAGATATATAGAACATTACAGCGCAGTACGGGCCCTTCGGCCATCAGTGCAATGAAAACATTATGGCCGTGATTCTCTGGTCCCCCAACCATGTGCTTCTCAGAGTCACGCCACTCCCATCACTTGTCAATGGGATTTCCCATTGAAACCATGCCGCCAGGAAACCCGTGGGCAGGGGTCGTTGCGGTTGGGAACAGGGAATTCCCAATGGCCGGAGAATTTCGGCCTATATTTCTCATGAAATATCAACTGTATTCACCTGATTTTCTGGCCACCCCTCTCCATCAAGAAGCTTAAAGATTTCTGCACATTCAGCTGAAATTTTGATGTATCCATCCACGACGTCATACAATTCAGGGCAAGGCAATTTCTTGGCTATCGAAATAAAGGTTGCTAAAGCTGCAAAAATAGTAAATGGAGTTTTAACGTTACAGCGTGTGTCTTACACTCAGTGTTCGTATAAAATGCAAAAATTACAAATGTTAGAAATCAAATACAAAGGGGAAATGTTAGAAATGTAGAGGTCTTTTAGGTGTCAACACTTCCTCAATGTTGCTGACAAACATTTATGTTTCAAGATACAGACCCTGAGCAAAATTCTCCACCTTGCAATGTCACAAACACAAACCATAGTTGGAAGGAGAATCAATCGTCCGGCCAAAATCGGCACACTCGCCCGGCACAGATTTGGGCGGCATGCTCCCCGGTCCCCCCAGCTGGTGGCGATAATGAGGTTACGCCCTCGTGCCAGAGGCAGTATGCAAAATCAGTATTTACATTCATTTTAGTGTGATTACTGCGTTGAACCACTATGCCCTGGGCCTCTGTGGTGCTCCACCCCTCTCAGGCGGAAGTCATGGAGGTGCGATTTACTACTGTTACCCATTCTACTCTCTCAGAAACTAGACAGCCACTTTCAAAACTACAATTGAAGACGACCAAGGTAACAATAAAAATATGGGTACAGAATTGCCAAGTTTACAATAGGGTCAAGGACTGGTTGCCATGGCTGCTCAAGGGGGGAGAGAGGTAAGCAAAGTTTGAAAAACTGTTAAAAATTGTACAATTGGCTGCCAGGGCCGTGGGGAGTAGCAGGGAGCGACTTGCTGACTGCTTGGTGCATCTGAGGTCCTACCCTCAGGGTCAGGGTGGCATGGCTCAAACCGTCATTGCTGCAGTATTTGTTTTAAATGCATCCATTTGGTACAAGTTCCAAGGCCCCTGGCTGATCATTCTGCTGACCACTCATTCTATTCGGTAGATGTTCACAGAGCCTCTGGTCATTTGGGAGCCCACCCAGGCCACCCCTCTGGAAACATTTAGATCCCAGCTGACCCATCAACGGGATGGACAAGGCCAAGCTCAATCAGTGGCACACCAGTTGCTGGCACCCCTCAGTGCCCTCATCAGAAGCATTGCCCCACTGCAGGGGAATAGCAGAGCTCACCCCAAACAAAGGACACATGCACCGTGGCCTTTGGCACCCTCCCTGGCATACTGCCGCTATCGGGCTTCACCAGTGACACTATCAACTACCCAACTTCACAGGATCACCAGCTGTCTACAAGACCTGCATGCCCATCGTGCCCCTGCTCCCGGACAGGTTGTCACAACTTGTGCGTCTCACCCAGGTCCCACATCATACTGCAGCTACGCTCCCAGCTGACGCACATTTGCCTGCCTCATCCCCATCTGTAGGACCTGCCCATACACAAGCCTCTAAGCACAGAGGGGATTGGTGACACACGGTGACCTTCTCCACCACACAACTGCTGGCGGGCTAACACACAGCCCACCCAATGAAGACACCCAAGGTAGACCCCACTGGGAAGACAGGACAGGGGCTGCAGAGTCGATCGCTGACACAGGTTGCGACAGCCACCAGTACTCCTGTTCACTGGAATGGATGGTGAAGATAGAGGCTCCCCGATGGCCACTCACTGATGGGGACAGGTATGCAGTGTGGAAGGCAACATATCAAGGGGAATGGCTAAGGGGTGTGAGACATGTGGATGGTGGCGCTGAAGTGCAACTCTGGGTCACCATGTAGCCTGTTGGATCTGGATTAGCAAGGGAATACTCATCTTGCTAACATGTCGCGTCTCCCCCCCCCCCCGCCCGAGAATAATTTTAGAGGACAGCCAGGAATGCTCAATATCTACCTGGCTGCAGATGCCGTTGTGGACGCACGGAGGCTGGAGGTACAGGGCCTGCTCTGGAAGTACCTTGCACAAGAGAAGCCTGCCCCAGAGGAGCAGGAGCCATCCTGTTCAGACAGGGGATCAAGGCAGGTTGCAATGTTGGTGAAAAGGTTTAATCGTGATTATATATAATTATTGTGCCCTGATCCCTACTTCTAACCTATGTGCTGCACCCGTCCCAACTTAACTGGTGTCCAACTTCTTTATTTTACATGGCTTACCACTAGGTGTGACCCCAGACAGCACATCAGAAGTGGAGGCGGCCTGCTGCGTACCTCATCGTCTTTGGCAGCTGTCCTCTGGAGGGCCTGGACATGGATGGGCCGACCTTCGGGTGTCACAGGTGAAGAGGTGCCACCCCATTCTTCCTGCTCCCATCAGATACACCAGTGTCAAATGGTGGAGATTCAGGAGCGGTGATATGTTCCAGCACCTCCCTGAAAGGAGGCACTGGCATTGGCCCCATCACTTTCTCCTGCCTCAGGTGCACGATGGATCCATCGTCACTTGGCGTGGACAGTCCTGGAAGCCCACTCTTATCAACCAGGGTCTCAATGCACTCAACCATGGAACACAGAGACTGGGCCACATCCCTCAGCGAGTGAATCACATCCTTGGTCATGTCCCTTTGTGACCAATCAGTGCCCGGCCAATGCTCTAGACACCCTCAGCCATGACTCTTTGTGACAGGCTAAGCTCTGGAGCTCCTCAGCAATGTCCATTTTGGCTCAGTACATGGCTGTGTGTGACTGGGCTCCCCTTTCCTAAGCCTCCACCATTGACCACATATCCTCCAAACCTTGGGTGTCTTAACCCATGGCGGTGACTTTCTGACCCAAGGCTTCCACTGCGGATGCCACCCATTCAGTGTTGGCCTCCCGGTAATTCCATCACCCTCTGCTCGCCCATTCTGGGGAAGTGGTTGAACTTTATTAAACACTGGTTTAACCTCAACTGGAGTATTTGTGTCAATTCTAGATGTGAAAGCTTTAGAGAGGGTGAAGAAAGAATGAACGAGAATGGTTCCAGGGATGCAGGACTTCAAGTATGAGGAGAGATTAGAAAGGCTGGGGTTCTTCTTCTTGGAGATGAGGATGTTAAGAGGAGATCTGATAGAGGTGTTCAAAATTATGAGGGATCTAAACAGAGTCGGTGGAAATTATTTCCATAGGCAGAAGCACCAGAATCAGAAGACAGCGATTAAGATTCAAAGGTGCATGAGAAAAAAACTTTTTAGGCAGTGAGCTCTTAGAATCTAGAATGCACTCCCTGTGATTATGATGGAGGCAGAATGCACTGCCTGTGTGAGATGGAGGGGCAGATTCGATCATGGCTTTCAAAATATAATTGAATAACCACTTGAAGGGAAATTTTGCAGTGTGACAGGAAAATGGTTTGGGAGTGGGGCTAGCTGATTTGCTTTTGCAAAGAGCCAAAACAGACTCAATAGGGCCCAAGTGCCTCCTTCTGTGCTGTAACCCATCTATGGCAAGACCCTTTAGCCTTACGCATGAATCTGGACAGTTTACTGTATTGCACCAGGGACGATTCAGCCAAGTGGTCTAAAAGCCAAGACCACAGATTGCATCATTTAACCTGCTCTTTGCAATTCCTTTGTTTGGCAGAGCTAAGAGATTAACTATATCATTGTACTGATGACTCCTCGAGTGTTTCCCACATTCATAAAGGATTCTTTTCTAAGCATGGTCGCAGTTACTTTTCAACTTCACATTGCCCAAGCTGTCCTATCGTTTCCTTCAGCAACAGGCTCCCTCCCAGTGATTTGGCACCAGTAACTACTGTTGACGAATTGATGAACGTCGAGGAATTTTTCTCTTCACCTCATGCCTTGCACAACTGAAGATCACATAAAAGGAAAGATTTTTTTTTAAAGTTACCAGCAACAAAAACAGTAAGTTAAGTGCACTGCATTGGTGCAGTGCTCTGTAACTTCTCAGCACAAAGAGTGAGAAAAGATTTGATTCTCCAGCGCTGCCCGTTGAGGAGGTAGCTGCTCTCCTCACCTTTCGCCATCCGCTCAGGGGTCTGTAACGTGCTTTTAAACTGGGTCCCTGTGAACTCCATTGCCACAGTCTTGGCCGTTTTACTCTGGGTCGCATGTGTGTCAGAATCACTTCTCTTCCGTTTGCTCGCCATGTTTGTCTCACGATGAAGGTAAAAGCCGCCTTTCTAACTTGTCATCTGACATTTAAACACTTGCCCCCCACACACATGGCAGCGCCACAAGCGGAAGTGCCCGTCCCCGTTTACAGTCCGGGTGGAGAGCAGATTCCTTCCGTGTCGTTCCCCTCCTGAGCAGAGCAAACCAAACTAAGCAGCAGGACTGTGTGTACATTGTGAACGTCTCAACAGACTCTCCTGGCGCACGTTTCGTTCAATTTACCCAGAGTGATACTGATTCCCGTGTCAAATTTAAAATGCAGGTCACTTCACCCACTGAAGAATGAACACAATTTTATGTGTTAGATGCACCAGGGCAATTAATTCCGCTTTTATCACAGCTCCCCACAATTGGCGAAGTATTAGTGTGAGTAAATAATGAGAAAATGTTCCCACTCAAGAGGGCATCAAGAACTAGACGGCACAGATTCAAAATAATTGACAAAAGGAGTAAAGGTGATGTGAAGAATTTGTTTTTCATGCAGAGGGTGGTTGGAGTCTGGAACAAATTTCTTGAGGGGGTGGTGGATTCAAGTCCGATCAAGGTATTCAAAAGAGGAAAGAATTGCTAACTGCAAAGAAAGAATGTTCAAGGTTACGGGGATAAGCAGGGGAGTGGGATGAGGTGGATGCTCTAGCAGAGACAGCCAGTGCAGACTCAAAGGGTTGAATGGCCTCCTTCTGCACTGTAAAGATTCTGTGATTCTGACCCAGCAACAGTAATTATCTTGCTCCAGTACCGTGGATGTTTTGGCTAGGGTTCAGGAAGGAAGAATACCATGTAGTTCCCAGTCCGGATGGTGTGTGGCTTAATTGAAGGGGAACTTGCAGGTGGTGGTGTTCCCATGCATCCATTGCTCTTGTCGTTCTAGGTGGTACAAATTGTAGATTTGAAAGGTGCTGTCTAAGGAGCCTTGGTGAATTCCTGAAGTGTGTGTATCTTGTTGATGATACACACAGCTGTCACTGTGCCCTCTGTGGCACAGGGTGTCAGTCAATGTTTAAATTGATAGTAATAATAATAATGTCATAAGTAGGCTTACATTAACACTGCAATGAAGATACTGTGAAAAGCCCCGAGTCGCCACATTCCGGCGCCTGTTCGGACCGGAAGCTTTGGATAAAACCTTCGACCAGAGTTCTGATAAGAACTTACTTTAGTTGACTGAGGGAGAATTCAGAATGTCCAATTCACCAAAGTCTTTCAGGACTTGTGGGAGGAAACTGGAGCACCCGGAGGAAACCCGCGCAGACATGGGGAGAACATGCAGACTCCGCACAGACAATGACCCAAGCCGGGAATCAAACCTGGGGCAGCACGGTAGCATGGTGGTTAGCACAATTGCTTCACAGCTCCAGGGTCCCAGGTTCGATTCCCGGCTTGGGTCACTGTCTGTGCGGAGTCTGCACGTTCTCCCCGTGTCTACGTGGGTTTCTTCCGGGTGCTCCGGTTTCCTCCCACAGTCCAAAGATGTGCAGGTTAGGTGGATTGGCCACGATAAAGTGCCCTTAGTGTCAAAATTGCCCTTAGTGTTGGGTGGGGTTACTGGGTTATGGGGATAGGGTGGAGGTGTGGGCTTGGGTAGGGTGCTCTTTCAAAGAGCCGGTGCAGACTCGATGGGCTGAATGTCCTCCTTCTGCACTGTAAATTCTATGAATTTCTATGACCCTGGAGCTGTGCTAATCAAGTAAATGCATATCTCTGAGGCATTCATTCAGTAGTCACACCAAAGACGTAAGTGTGATCAAATGTCACACGCTGACACAAATGAATAGGGAAAGCTGTTGGTTGCGCAAATGGAACGGAGCTGCTGGGGAGATAAAGCACGCACGCGCAGTTTCCCCTGTCGGTTTTCCCGCGGGCGGGGCGCGGGCCCGGGGAGTTGTGGGGCTGGAGGCCGTTCCCAGGGCAACCGCGTGCTCGGCCTCCCGGCTTTGACCCGCTGCGCTGAAGCGTCAGACAGTCCGCTCGGCAGCGGCGGCGGCTGCGTCCATCTCGGCGAAGCCCCGCCGTTTTTGAGCCGGTGGAGTTTCGGGCGAGGGAAGCAGTTTCCTGGTCGGCCTGCCCAAAGGGAAACCGTGCTGTGGTCGGCCCGGAATGTGAGTGCAGAAAGCATGTGCTGCTGCCAGCTCCAAACCCGGGGATCTGAGCTCAACAACACTGCCAAAGGTCTCTCTGATGGGTGAGGGCAGAGTGTCTGTAGGACGATGTCGCAGGTGCAGGTCACAGAATAAAATCATGATAGTGCCGAAGGAGGCCATTTGGTCCATCGAATCTGCCCCAACCCTCTGAAAGAGCATCCTACCTAGGCCCTCACCCCCACCCTATCCCAGTAAACCCACCTAGTCTTTTGGGACACTAAGGGGCAATTAATTAACCTGCACATCTTTGGACTGTGGGAGGAAACCTGAGCACCTGGAGGAAACCCACGCACACACGGGGACGGCGAGAATGTACGCAGACTGTCAGCCAAGGCTGGAATTGAACGTGGTCCATGGTGCTGTGAGGCAGCAGTGCTAACCACTGCCACCCTGGAATTTGTTTTGGGATCTCTGACTCTTCAGGAAGTGTCAGCAGAGTCACAGAGCAGCCTTTGGCACAATTTTGACAAGTTTGAGTATTGGGCTGATGGGGTGTTTATTTTTTTTACACTGGATCATAAAGTATTTTGATTTGTGATCTTGTGTAGTGTGTAATCCAACTTACATTTTTAAAAGGATTTCAAGGGAAAAAAATGTCACTTCACAGATTTAATGAAAAAATGGATGCTGCTCCTGGACAGGAGCTGAGGGAAGAGAAAGAAGCTTAGTCAGAGATGGGATCTCCAAATTGGCTTTTGTTACATTAATAACTGTTAAAGTGTGGCAAAAGTCTAATTTTCTAACAAGTTTGTGCTCTATCAGTATATTGTAGTGCACATACTTAAAAAAAAAATGGGAGCCTGATACTTTGCTTGCTGGACAGTACCATTAAAGAAAGCATGGATTAACTACATAACATAGGAATCGGATGATTAAATATATTTGTCCTGCCTACAATGTTATTCTCAATATTGTAGATGTTAATTTAAGAAATTAATACAACCACTTGTAACATTAACAAGTATCAAGGCAGAAGATAATAATTTGTTTCTTTTCTTTTAAATGGAAGGATGTTTTCGACACCTCTCAGCTCTCATGTTGGCCATGGAGAATTCACTGATGTGTATGATCCAGCAGAGGATACCTTCCTATTAATGGATGCCTTAGAAAAGGATGTGAATGAGATAAAGAAACTCAGGTATATCTTTAATTGAAGAATAACAACATGAAATATGCAAGAGCATGATATTTTCTGCTTATTTTATTTTTAAGAATAGTTTTGTGTTTTGTCTTGATACATCAATTACTTATAACTTTCTGGTTTCTCAATTTCTCATGGTAAATAAGCTATGTTATTTTCTAAGCACAATGACAACTTTGTATGTGTACATACATTTAACATAAGCATTTCACAGAGGCATCAGAAAGAAATGGATGTCGGGTTGACGTTGCATTAGAGTGGGGTAACTAGCAGCTTGATCAGAAAGTTTTAAAGGAAGGTAGTGTTTCCAGCGTGTGGGACCTGGACAGAAAATGACACCGTTGCCAGCATGAGTCATTTAAAACATGACGCTGAATTTTAAATTTGAGGCCGTAGGGTACTTGGAGCCAATGTTTGACAACAGTGGTGGTGGATGATGAATGTTACTTAGTTGTGCAAAATGACCTGGACAGGAGCTGAGGGAAGAGAAATAGAGACCAGCTAGCGGAAAATTGGAATACTTGTTGATGGTGACAAATGTACAGATGAAGGTTCAGCAGATAGGCTGATATGAAACAGACACCAGCAATGTTTCAGACGATGGAGGTAGATCCACCAGGGGATACCTTCCTCTTGTTGATGAAAATATTAGGGGTTAGAAACTCTAATCAAAGTTATAAATAGTCTAGTTTAGCCAGAGATTGTCTGGCTAAGGGGATGGACTCAGTGCCGAAGATCCAGGGACCAAAGATGACGGCTTTGGTCTTTACAGTTTTAGCTGGGGGGGGGGGGGAAGCTCTGTATTATGTATGAATGGATATTGGACAAGTAATCTGACAAAACAGGCTGTGGAGAGGCCAAGACTGATGGCCGAGAGGTAGAGCTGTGCGAAGCAAAGCCTACATACGTGCGGAAGTGGACTGATGATCTGAGGCTAATATTGCCAATGGGAGCAGTATCCAGATGATAAGGGAGTGGTTCAGAATACATCCTGAAGAACTCATGGCAGTAATAGTGTAGGATGGAAAGTGAAGCCATTGCTGGAAATGCTGTTGCTGTGGTTGGGAAAGTCGGATAAGGACAGCATAACTGGTTGTATCATTGGCTACAGAGGGGTCACAGAAGGATAGTGCATTACGATCTGAGTAGAATAACCTGTCACTTGAAACTTTTATTAAGGTCATTTTGATGCAATGCAAGGGAGGAAATCTGATTTGAAGGATGCAAATGGCTACGGAAAAGATGGACACGGATTTGGGAGGCAGCAATTCCTGCAATGACTATGGCGGTTCTTTGCAAATCGGGGGGGTAGTGTATGTGGTTTTTGACTAGGGGTTTTTGAAAGGAATAGAACATTGAAAAATACAGCACAGAACAGGCCCTTCGGCCCATGACGTGCCGAACCTTTGTCCTAGGTTAATCATAGATTATCAGAGAATTTACAGTGCAGAATGAGGCCATTCGGCCCATCAAATCTGCATCGGCTCTTGGAAAGAGCACCTTACCCAAGGTCAACACCTCCACCCTATCCCCATAACCCAGTCACCCCACCCAACACTTAAGGGCAATTTTGGACACTAAGGGCAATTTATCATGGCCAATCCACCTAACCTGCACATCTTTGGACGGTGGGAGGAAACCGGAGCACCCGGAGGAAACCCACGCACACACTGGGGGGATGTGCAGACCCCCCACAGACAGGGGCCCTGGAGCTGTGAAGCAATTGTGCTATCCACAATGCTACCGTGCTGCCCTTAAGAACAAATTAATCTACACTCCATTAGTCTACCATAATCCAAGTACCTATCCAATAGCCGCTTGAAGGTTCCTAATGTTTCCAACTCCACTACCTCCACAGGCAGTGCATTCCATGCCCCCACTACTCTCTTGGTAAAGAACCTACCTCTGACGTCCCCCCTATATCTTCCACCATTCACCTTAAATTTATGTCCCCTTGTAATGGTTTGTTCCACCCAGGGAAAAAGTCTCTGACTGTCCACTCTATCTATTCCCCTGATCATCTTATAAACCTCTATCAAGGCGCCCCTCATCCTTCTCCGTTCTAATGAGAAAAGGCCTAGCACCCTCAACCTTTCCTCGTAAGACCTACTCTCCATTCCAGGCAACATCCTGGTAAATCTCCTTTGCACCTTTTCCAAAGCTTCCACATCCTTCCTAAAATGAGACAAGCAGAACTGCACACAGTACTCCAAACGTGGCCTTACCAAGGTTTTGTACAGCTGCATCATCACCTCACGGCTCTTAAATTCAATCCGTCTGCTAATGAACGCTAGCATACATAGGCCTTCTTCACAGCTCTATCCACTTGAGTGGCAAATTTAAAAGATCTATGAACATATACCCCAAGATCTCTCTGCTCCTCCACATTGCCAAGAACCCTACCGTTAACCCTGTATTCCGCATTCATATTTGTCCTTCCCAAATGAACAACCTCACACTTTTCAGGGTTAAACTCCATCTGCCACTTCTCAGCCCAGCTCTGCATCCTAGCTATGTCTCTTTGCAGGCGACAACAGCCCTCCTCACTATTCACAACTCCACCAACCTTCGTATTGTCTGCAAATTTACTGACTCACCCTTCAACTCCCTCACCCAAGTCATTAATGAAAATCACAAACAGCAGAGGACCCAGAACTGATCCCTGCAGTAGGCCACTGGTAACTGGGCTCCAGGCTGAATATTTGCCATCCACCACCATTCTCTGACTTCTATTGGTTAGCCAGCTCGTTATCCAACTGGCCAAATTTCCCACTATCCCATGCCTCCTTACTTTCTGCATAAGCCTATAATGGGGAACCTTATCAAATGCCTTACTAAAATCCATGTACACTATATCCACTGCTTTACCTTCATCCACATGCTTGGTCACCTCCTCAAAGAATTCAATAAGACTTGTAAGGCAAGACCTACCCCTCACAAATCCATGCTGACTATCCCTAATCAAGCAGTGTCTTTCCAGATGCTCAAAAATCCTATCCCTCAGTACCCTTTCCATTACTTTGCCGACCACCGAAGTAAGACTAACTGGCCTGTAATTCCCAGGATTATCCCTATTCCCTTTTTTGAACAGGGGCATGACATTTGCCACTCTCCAATCCCCTGGTACCACCCCTGTTGATAGTGAGGACAAAAAGATCATTGCCAATGGCTCTGCAATTTCATCTCTTACTTCCCACAGAATCTTTGGATATATCTCGTCAGGCCCGGGGACTTGTCTATCCTCAAGTTTTTCAAAATGCCCAACACATCTTCCTTCCTAACAAGTATCTCCTCGAGCTTACCAGTCTGTTTCACAATGTCCTCTCCAACAATATGGCCCCTCTCATTTGTAAATACTGAAGAAAAGTACTCATTCAAGACCTCTCCTATCTCTTCAGACTCAATACACAATCTCCCGCTACTGTCCTTGATCGGACCCACCCTCACTCTAGTCATTCTCATATTTCTCACATATGTGTAAAAGGCCTTGGGGTTTTCCATGATCCTACCTGCCAAAGATTTTTCATGCCCTCTCTTAGCTCTCCTAATCCCTTTCTTCAGTTCCCTCCTGGCTATCTTGCATCCATCCAGCGCCCTGTCTGAACCTTGTTTCCTCAGCCTTACATAAGTCTCCTTCTTCCTCTTAACAAGACATTCGACCTCTCTTGTCAACCATGGCTCCCTCACTCGACCATCTCTTCCCTGCCTGACAGGGACATACATATCAAAAACACGCAGTACCTGTTCCTTGAACAAGTTGCACATTTCACTGTCTATCCCTTTCCAGAAACCCGTTCCTGGCCCAGGGAACCTTACCCACCCACAGGAACCCCAGTATCATCTTATTCACCCTACTAAAAAAAGACTTGGGCCCAAAAATTGGGATATTCTGAAACATGAATATAAACTTCTCGAGCACCATCATCTTTACCGTCTGGACCCTTCCAGCCAAAGACAAATCCAACACATCCCACCTCCTAAAGTCCTCCTTTACTCCGTCCACTAATTTTGCCAGTTCACGAAGGCCCACTTTCTTAATCTTGCCCCTCGCCTGAGGTGTGGCGATCCTTAGGTTAGATCACCACCATATAGCTCTTGACCTCAAAGCGGAAAGCAGCCTATGGTCATCTGGGACTCTCGCGACTTTACCTTTGCCAAACATCACCTGCCCCCATCCCCCAGTGACACATGTACAATTTCGACAAATATCCAGTTCTGCATTTTTAACGGAAACATATTTACAAACCAATTGAAATACTTTTTGTATGTGGACAGTTAGATCTAATTTTGCAAACAAGCCATGTCATATATGAAGAGTGTAAATACTGTATCACTTCCTATCAAAAAATGTCAAATCATGTTTTCTTCCAGTCCCAGGATCTGCCTTGAGGTTGGAGCAGGATCTGGGGTTGTTTCTGTTTTCCTAGCTTCTATTGTTGGGCCCAGCTCATTTTATCTGTAAGTAGGTAATCTAACAGATTATTATTTGTTTTGGAATGATAGATAGATGAATGTCAAAAATTTATATCTGTGGATGCAATTAAAATGAACTTAGAAGTGCATCAGTTTCTGTATATAGAACATAGAACAGTACAGCACAGAACAGGCCCTTCGGCCCTCGATGTTGTGCCGAGCAATGATCACCCTACTCAAACCCACGTATCCACCCTATACCCGTAACCCAACATCCCCCCCCCCCTCCTTACTTTTTAGGACACTACGGGCAATTTAGCATGGCCAATCCACCTAACCCGCACATCTTTGGACTGTGGGAGGAAACCGGAGCACCCGGAGGAAACCCACGCACGCACGGGGAGGACGTGCAGACTCCACACAGACAGTGACCCAGCCGGGAACCGAACCTGGGACCCTGGAGCTGTGAAGCATTTATGCTAACCACCATGCTACCGTGCTGCCCCACGTGTTGTGAAGGTGAATGTTGGATAGAGACTTGAGGTTTGGAGGTGTGTACTTCCATAAAACGTAGAGTGTTGGCTACTTCTAGTGACTGATTATTGAGCAATATTATTATCATTCAGTTTGGTATCCTGCTTAACAGCTTCGGACACATTTAATTGAGTTTGTGAAGAGACAAACAACTGCTACTCCTTTCTTAGTCTTAGCCGCAAAGACGTTTGGCAATAGAAATGTTGTAAAAACATGAGATTTGAACCCTGATAGGTGTCGTCTTACACTGTTTTTTCATTTATAGCTGTACAGATATTAATCCATTGGCTGCTGCTTGCTCAGTGGAAAGTGCAAAATCTAATGGAGTGAACATTCAGCCAATCATTACTGACCTGGTGAGTCATGAGTTCCAGATAACCTAAAAATATTCTTCTCAAGCATTGTAATTCCATGACTACTAAGTGCTCTTTATCAGTAATATTCTGATTGTAGCACCATTTGCTTGTCATTACCCCTGTCCCATTGAAACATCTGTCCCATAGAAACATCAATGGCAATATGGCTGATGGAATTAATTACTAAACAGTTATTTGCTCTGAAAGCAGTTCACTGAATGTTGAGATATATGAGAGAACTTATAATGCGCTCAGCTTGTTTCCAAACTCGTAAAGCTTTTGCTCGGCAAACTTGATATTTCTCTTAGCACATTGAGTCAACAAGGAGTCCAGTGCCGTTCGAGTTGCATCAGTTTCTTCCAGCAACGAATGGATAGTGTAATAAACTTCAGGAAACCCACAGGGACACCCTAATTAACCTCCTCATGGGACTCGAGGAATACGAGCTGCCCCGCTAGCTGGGGCTGGTAAAATCACTGTATAAAAGCCAGCCTGAACCGGGACCGGTGTGATTTGTAGCCCCGGTTGGGGCCTTTGGACTGTAAGTTGTGTTGCGCCTTTGTTTTTGTTTTTGAATCAAACAAACTTTCTTAGGACTCCTGAGCTTTTGTATTGACAACGAGGAAAGTAACGCCTGTGGTTCTGGACTTCCTGACCGCACCAGAATTCTCCAAAACGAGAGTGAGGTCACTGAGACTTTAAAAATGGCGCTTTCCGGGAGGCTAGGTGCTTTGACTCGGCTGTAAAAGACTGGGCCCAGTACTCCGAACAAATGCGGTTCATCTTCCAGGCAAATTAGAGACAACTGACACAAGGTAATATTCCTGACTGCCTGCGGTCCCGACATTCAGCGTAATCAAAGGCTCATCTACTCAGCGATCACAGATTCAGAAATCTGGAAGAGAGCTCGTAGAACTTGTCACAAATCATTAGACCCGAAGCCACCGGTGGTAATGAAGAGTAGCAGTTCAATACTCATTCACAAAGCTGGACTTGAACCATGCATACCTCCAGTTTGAGCTGGACAAGGCCTCTCAAAAGTACGTCATCAACACCCACCGTGGGTTGTATGAGTTAACCCTGCTTCAATTCAGAGTATCGCCAGCGTGTGTGAAAACATCCTCCAAGGTTTCCCCAGGAGGTCTACAAAACAATGTACTCATTACAGGAGCTACCGAGAAGGAACACCTGGGCAACCTGGAACAGATCCTTCGTCGATTTTCAGATGTGGATGTCTACCTAAAGAGGGGAAAGTGCATCTTACAGGCAAAAGAGGTCACCAACCTGGAATACGGTGTCAATAAAGATTGATCGCACCTGCTGGAGGAAAAAGTCTGGGCTATCAAGGGAACCTGACACCTGAGAACGTGACAGAGCTGCGGCCATTCCAAGGCTTGTCAATTATTACGGGAAGTTCATCCCGAACCGAGCTACCTTGTTGGCACCCCTTTATGCTCTATTAAAGAAGAACCAGAAATGGACGCGGAAAGTGCCAGAGTAAAAAGCAATTATAACTTTCAAACTGTTGACTCCCTACGATTCATTGAAGCCACTCATTCTCGCCTGTGATGCCTCTCCATATGGCATTGGGCCAGTGTTGTCCCATCGGGCGACCAATATCTTATACATAGTACGTCTATGGGCATAATTTTATGGTAATCACAAATCATAAGCCCTTGTCCATTTCACGGAAGATAAAATGACACCGCCAGTAGCTTCGGCCAGAATCCAACATGGGCATTGCTGTTGGCGGTGTATATATACACTTTTAAATATCATCCAGGCGCACAGTTTGGGCATGCGGATGCCCTCGGCTAACTCCTGCTGCCTGTAAGCCCGCCTCCCCACCCCCGGAGGTCCTTGTGCTTCCTGGCCTGACGTGTATGGGAAGTCCATCTCTTGCATGTAAGTGACCTTGAGGCCCGAATTATATTTGGAAATATGGAGCATCTCTGGGTTGAGTAAAAGTTCCATCCTTATCAGAGATACATTCTAATTAAGACTGGATATGAAATTTAAAGCTATTTATTCATCAAATTAAGTAGCAAACTGAAAAGTTGACTTCATGGTGTATTTCTGATCCTTGTACAAACTTTTCATGAAATTAACTGAATTATTTTTTATTCTAAACAGGTGACCGGGTTATTGCCACGATTACAAAATCAAGTTGATGTATTAATATTTAACCCACCCTATGTGGTGACTCCCTCAGAAGAAGTAAGTATATTTTCTTCAGTAACAATTTAACTTTCTAAACGCAGACGGACTTTTTTGTGTAACATTGTTCCAGTGCCCAGTCTATACTGAAGTAGTTAATTTCCAGAAATATTCAAAAACAAGTTCTAACCCAAGAAAAAATCTCAGTTGTGTTCAACCAAATTAAATCCTAGCAGTTAAAAGAATCACTTGAATAATGTGTCAGTCTCTATCCGGTTGCCATTAAAGCAAATACTAATCATAGAATTCCTAAAGAAGGAAGCCATTCAACTCATCAGGTCTGCACCGACCCTCCAAAAGAGCACCCTACCTGGCCCCAATCCTCTACCTCTTCCCCGTGTTGGTGGTTCAGTCCCACCCAACAGCGTCGCCAAAACTGTGGTCATTTCTATTTATCTTAGTGAACCACAAGGCCTTCCCTTATATTGATCAAATGACCATACAACCAGTTAGTTAGTTCAAAAGATTGTTTATTTACATACACAAGGAGTTACCTCAACATGCAAACACAATATCTACTAAGAGTTAAACTACACCTATCAGCTACAATAACCTATACTTAACTTCAGGGTGACCGGCACTCTGCAAATGGATAGGCCCTTTATCTGGATTTCACTTGGCTGGTTCGAAGAAAGCAACTCTGTATCTGCTGGGCTCATCCGTCAGGTAGCGATTGTTGGTCTTGAACTTAGCTGGCTGTTCCTGCTGCAATTGGGTTGGACAGGCCAGATACAAAAGAGACCGAACACACGGCTGTGCTCTCTTTTATCCCTCTGGGATTTCGCGCTCTTTGGGGCGGTCCTTAACCTTGGACCCAATAGTTCGACAGGACTCTGATCATTCTCTTTGATTTTGGCCATTAAAGGGGTGGGTGCCTTGGTAGCTGGACGGGTCCTTAGCGGTCTTTGACCTTGGCAGTACGGCTTTCTGAGTAATGGGAGTGGCGCCGATCAGTCTGTGGCTGTACTGGTTGATTGATTGGAGTTCTATTGTCGTGGGAAAACGGGTCATTAAAATGCAAATGAGCGGGGGTTTCGATCAGGTCTGGTTACCTGTGTTTCAGATACACATAGGCTCTGTATCTGTCTTGAGTCCTGGGTTGGCCATAATTCCCATAGTCCTTTGCAGGTGGCTATCTTGGATGGCGACATCCGCAACCCTGTAACCAAACTGCATCTTTGGACACGAAGGGGCAATTTTAGCATGGCCAATCCACCTAACCTGCACATATTTGGACTGTGGGAGGAAGCTGGAGCACCCAGAGAAAGCTCACGTAGACATGGGGAGAAAGTGCAAACTCCAGGCAGACAGTCACCCAAGGTCGGAATCGAACACAGGTCCTTGGCTCTGTGAGGCAGTAGTGCTAACCAGTGTACCATCTTTCTTGTTCCTAAATGTTGGTCTTGGTGCAAAAATGGCATACGGGAATATTATTCACAGCAGGTCATGAGCATGGACCCACCTCTTTCAACCATGTTGGCATAGGTGCTGGCAAAGTAGAGTTGAAAATATCTACAAAATGCTAACGGCAAATGCTGCCATTTGAGGCCAGTATCATAAAGTCTTTTGGAGATCCGTCATGTCATGCTGGTGGTTTCAAAACATTGGGATGCACTTGTTCCTCTATCTGGCTTGAAAGCTTTTGTCATAAACATATCCTTTTGGTATCTGTATCCTCCCTTAATAACTGTCTGTTTTCAAAGCTATTGAAAATTTCATGCTTCCACTACCCAGCCTAGGTATTTGAGTTGTTGATGTGTTTCAATTCATTTGTGGAGGGAAAGGAAAGTGCTTTTGACCCTCAAATGGTGAATTGTGTTATTTTTCTCAGGTAGGTAGCCACGGCATAGAGGCATCTTGGGCTGGTGGTGAAAGAGGTCGTGAAGTTATGGATCGGCTGTTACCTCAGGTCTCATCCCTCTTGTCCAGTCACGGATTCTTTTATCTGGTTACAATTCAAGAAAATAACCCAGGTGAGACAATATGACTCCTAGTTAATAATGGCCAGGTATTGTGGAAAGCAAAGATGGGGAAAGGTTCTCAGCACATTAAATCTCTTAGATCATTGATTGTGTCAGTCTTCTCTTCAACTGAATGGAAAGTGGATATTTGCTGTTTTTTATTCTTGAACAGTACCTTTTTAAAGCTCAGTGAGTAGATAGCAAGGAAATGCCATGGGCTGTGGTGGGGGGAATCTCGTGGAGAAAAAAACCCAAAAATAATTTCTCTCTTGATGATTCTCCGCAAGTTACCAGTGATCAGATGAAGATTAATGATCTGCCTGTCATCTTGAGTAGAAAATTATGTTTTCTACAAAGGGAGGTTCTAAAGAAGGGGATGAAAAGGGTTTATATTTATTGTGGTTTGTGGTGTATTTTTTGTTTGCTTGTGTTTACGATAGTGAATACTGATAACCACAACAGGGAGTTGGCCAGGAGGAGTTGCAGATCGAGCTAGCTAAATCGTTTGAGATATTATCAGTGGGTTTAGCTTCCTCTCATTGGGTCCTGTGTCTATTTTTTTGCTTTTTATTCATTCATCTGTGGATGCTGCTGGCTGGGTCAGCGTTTATTGCCCTTGAACTGAGTGGCGTTTCAGAGGGCATTTTGTTTTAAGGATCAACCGCATCACCAAGCCAGTTATTCACAATGTGGCATTAACCCACCCTTGAAACAAATATGTTGATGTCATCAACAGAATGGGTGATGTCTGTGGGATTCTCAAGTTTATATTGAGTGTTTGAGTATGTATTCTGGTCTGGTCATAGCGTGCCCCCCCCCCCCCCCCCCCCCCCCAACACCGTTTTTGAGAGAACTGCTCAGCTAACAACACCCAGATTTCTGCTTAAGCCAAACAAGAGTTCGCAATCAGGAGGTATGCATTTGTTCCCCCTCAGTAATTCTTCTCTTTCCTCAGTGGAAACTTTCTTCCAGTGCTGCAGCTGAAAACAGAATCGATGGGCCAGTGTTGGGGGGATGGTTTAGGTGGGGGAAAGACAATAATTTCATGTTTCATTATACTGCAGTATTTTTTTTTTTTAGATTTTTGCATTAATTATTTATGGTTTTGGGAATGAAATCCGAACTGACTTGCCTCCTAGTTTCAAATTTCTTCATTAGCTGGAATGAGGTGTGGGATAATGATGGATGGTAATCTTGTTTCACTGCTATTGTAACAATGGGACAAAATTCCAAGCATTGGTGTTCTGCCTCTACTTTGATGGAAATCAGTTAACTCTGCACAAAACAGGGAAACCTATAAACTTGTGTGGTTCATATAGAACACAGAATTTAGAATTTATAGTGCAGAAGAAGGCCATTCGGCCCATCGAGTCTGCACTGGCTCTTGGAAAGAGCACCGTACTTAAGCCCACACCGCCACCCTATCCCAGTAACCCCACCTAACCTTTTTTTGGACACCATGGGCAATTTATCATGGCCCATCCACCTAACCTGCACACCTTTGAACTGTGGGAGGAAACCGGAGCACCTGGAGGAAACCTACGCAGACACGGGGAGAATGCGCAGACTCTGCACAGAGAGTGACCCAAGCCGGGAATCAAACCAAGCTGGGACCCTGGAGCTGTGAAGCAACAATGCTAACCACTGTGCTGCCATGCTGCCCAAGTTCAGTTGCTGCTTTAATAAGATGAGGCATTGGGAATGCACATATCTGACACTAAAGGGAAGTGCTGATAGTAATACTCTTTAGTTTAAGCCTTAGTCATGTCCATTAGAATTAATAATACATACTTTGGGAAAATGTTGACACCATCTTTCGGTTCTAATTGTGTAGAATGAAGTGATGGGAATAGTAAATAAATATTTTTAACACAATGCTTTTTCAATTTACATACCACATCTGAATGTCAATATTTCTTCATGACACATGAAAAATGTATTTAAATGTTTCTCACTTCCGAATGCAAGGTCTTTAATTATTCATTTATGCAGCAGAAATGCTTCTTTTTTAAATACTAAAAACACTTTGTGTCCTTTTACAGAGGAGATAATGCAGTCACTGAAGAGCTCTAGTTTGCAAGGGACTGTGCTTATTTCAAGGCAAGCTGGGAGGGAACACCTTTCAGTGCTCAAGTTTTGGAAAACCTGATTGTTGGATTCCAATTACCTCAATGTTATGCAGCTCTTGAAAAGCTGCGACCCTGAAGAGGAGAGGCAGCTCTATCTACCGCTTCCTTTATAACTGGAGAATCGAGCTGGGCAGTTTTGGATTGATGTAATCCAATTGAAAATACTATGGAAAGCCCGGAATATTTTCTGTGAAAAACTGGGGAGATGGTTCAGTATTCTAAATTTAACACAAAACCACTGCAGGAGACCTGTAACTGAGAAAAAAACTCTGGCAGGTCTTGAAAGATCAGGAGTCAATTATTTTATACCGAAGATTGCATAAATCAAAATAATAAGTGAAATACCTTTAAAACTACCTGAGTTCACCATATTACAGAATGCCGTTCTGCGTGGTTCAAATTCCGAACAGTAAAGGGAAATAAAAAGATGCAATCAAACTATATACTGAAGTTAACCTTGTGATATTTGACAGAATACTTCAGAAAATCTGAGATCTGATACAAAAACAGAACAAGCTCAACAGCTCTCCCTCTCCGTGGGCGTGCTTTAATGTAGCTGACATTCTGTCCCTCATCCTGTTCTTTGGCTTCCCAGGAAGCTATTTTGTCACGTATTTTTTAGGCAGCAACTGGGAGATTTCTTCTCTTGTATCTTCAGTGCCTGCGCATGTGCTGCCGTCGGCGCACTCATCGACAATGGTCTGGAGCCAAAGAGTCACTCAAGCCTGTCCGCTGAAAGAAAGCTACATTTGCAAAGCCTGGTGGAGCAGTAGAGTTCAGCAGCTTAGGGAGGGGGAAGAATAGCAGAGCAATGGAGCAACGGACTCCGAATCTGGAAAGGTGCGGGGGGGGGGGAGCCCAAGTTTCCTCGGAGTTTGGCAGGCCCAGTGGAGGAGAGGGAGACAGAGTAGTGCTGTCAGAACCTTAGGGTGGCTGCAAGACCCAGTGAGGAGGGGGAGTCCTGAGTCCTGTCAGAAACCTGGGGCGGGATTCTCCCTTCTGGGGACTAAGTCCCCACGCTCTCCGGAAAACCGGCAAGAATCACTCTGGACTTTTTCCTCGAAGGTCCAGGGTGATTCTCCGTTTACCAGGGGGCAAGAAGAGCCCCGGCGTGCGTCCCACAGCTCTGGCTGCCGGCGGGGCCCTGCTAGCCACACCGCGTCCGCAAGCTTGTCCGCGTATTTGTGCGGCGGGCCACCTTGGTGCGGGCAACGCCTTCATGGCGTAGCCACACAGTGGGCCAGCGCGGAGGAAGGTAGGTCCCTCCTAGATCGCGATTGCCCGTCGATTGGTGTCCCCCAATCGTGGGTCTGGCCACTGCTGAGGCCCTCCCTGGAGTCAGATAACCCCTGCCCCGCACCAGGATCGTGGCCGCTGGTCCGAGCTCCTGGCGGGTGGTACCACATGTAAACCACGCCGGTGGGAGTTCGGCCGGTCGACCGTGGAGAATCGCTGCGGGGGCCTGTTCCAACGGCCCCAGATCGGGCCCGCGTTGACCCCATGCGCGGGAGTTGCGGGTCTGCAGAGAATCACGGAAGCGCTGTTGTGCCAGATTTCCGGAGTGAATGGCTATTCTCCACCTCCGCGCTGGGCGTGATTCTGGCGCAGAAGGTCGGAGAATCCCGTCCCACAAACCTGAGGCTTGGTTTGGGTCCCGGTCGGACTGGGCAATGGGAGAATGGCTGCTGCTGAATGAGTGGGAGGAGGGTGTTGGGGAGAGGGGCTGCTGAGTGATGAGTCGTTTGGGGAAAGTTTCTGCTGAGTGAGTCTGAGGGAGTTGGGTGCGGTATGTTTGTGTGGTGGGGAGCAACACGTCAGCAGGGTCGAGGATGCAGACTAAAGTATAACGTGGAATTGTGCAAGGGACGTAATTTTGTGGTTGGGTAAGCACGCCTAGCATCCAGTTGGGCCAGTGCCCACTTTACTCAGATCCTGGCCTTGCAAGTGCCTGCCCCCCCCTCCCAATCTCACCTGCCCACTAGGCCACAGGTGAGTAATGACAGGAAAGGGACGTGGGGTGGGGGTTGTGGGGGTGGAAAGGAGTCATCAGCACTGGCATTGGGGTGGCTGTCAGCAGGTCTCACCTGAGTGGCTTTGGACATGTGTTCTTCCCTCACCCCACCCACCAGAAGCCTGCTTCGAGCTTCCTCCATGGCGACTCTCCTTCCCACTGCTGTGTGAATGCTTGCAGCAACAGCTGGGTAAAGCCCTTAAATAGGCATTAGTGGTGCCGGAGTGGGAACATTGCCCGGGAGACTTTGCGGCACAAACATAATTCTGGCAGAATTGGGAGGCAGCATGGTGCTCACTTGCCACTTTTCCGCCCTATTAAATGCCTCAAATACCTTCCATCGAATTGCCAATGGGGAGGGCATTCCTATGCATTTCTGATGCATTATGATTGATTGAGATTTTATAACAAACTGTAGATTGAATTATATTAATTATTGAATAAATTGAATATAAAATGTTTAACTGGAAAATAATAAATTATAATCTTTGTAAGAGTGTTTTCATGGACTGAGTATTGAGCTGGCTTTTATGTGGGGTTCCTCCCTCTTAGTTGCAGCTCAGCTGAACACAAAGGCCTGCAGACGCTTCAACTCTGGTTAAGACGGCTTTATTTTTCTAAGCTTGGTCCATGTACTCCGTAGTTATTTAGATAAATGCCAAAACCACTCGACTTCGCATTGGTGCAGATGCCCCAATTATGCAATTTTCCAAAAATAAGTATCCCACCCCAGCTGGACTTGATTCAGTCCTTGGAGCTGTCAATTTGTTAGTGACCAATGAAGTTTAGTTTAAGCAAGATGATGACTATGATCAACTCATGATTGAACCCCATCCTGCCACCTGTTGTTCACCAGGATACTTTATCCTTTTGTTTTGCTGCCATTTCCATGTTACTGATCTCAGCCAGTTCTGCCCACCTCATTGTTCGTCTAGGGGCAGGGATGTTGAAGTTGATTCCTCTTTACACCATTGATTGTCTGAGGCTGATGTGGAGATGCAGGCGTTGGACTGGGGTGAGCACAATAAGAAGTCTTACAACACCAGGTTAAAGTCCAACATGTTTGTTTCAGACACTAGTATATTCACCTGAGGAAGGAGCAGTGCTCCGAAAGCTAGTTTTTGAAACAAACATGTTGGACTTTAACCTGGTGTTGTAAGACTTCTTATTGTATCTGAGACTGGATATTGGGGCTATTGATAAAAACTTTACTGAGCTGACTGTGTTATTGCTGACCACACTATATCTGTCTAATCCTGTTTGTCTAAAAAAAACACGAGCAAATTATTTAGCTTAAATCCCATCATGCATTGTGGCCACTGCTTTTAGCAAGAGTTTGAATGCTTGTTCCTGCAATGTTCTAAAAATACATGTTTAATGGTTAATAATGATTACTGGGTATACTTCCTATGATTAGTCTAAATCCTCAATAGACAAACTTATGTAGAACTATTCTAGTGTTATCCTAGCTATCTGGTTTTAAGGAATCTCTCCCTTCAATCTTTATTAGTGTCACAAGTAGGCTTACATTAACACTGCAATGAAGTTATTATGAAAATCCCCTAGTTGCCACACTCCGGCGCCTCTTTGGGTATAGAGGGAGAATTCAGAATGTCCAATTCTAGCAAGCCCGTCTTTCGGGACTTGTGGGAGGAAACCAGAGCATAGAACGTAGCACAGTACAGGCCCTTCAGCCCACAATGTTGTGCCGACCATTTATCCTAATCTAAGATCAACCTACCCTACAACCCTTCAATTTACTGCTGTCCATGTGCTAATGAGCACCTGGAGGAAACCCACACAGACATGGGTAGAACGTGCAGACTCTGCACAGTCAGTGAGCCACGCCGGGAATCGAACCCGGGAGGCTGGTGCTGTGAAGCGACAGTGCTAACCACTGTGCTGCCACGCGGCCCTAATTCATCACCTGCTCCCCATCCCACCACCATGAATGACTCCTCATAGCCCCCCAATGCAACTCGTACCAATCCATGACCCCTTGTTGCCTTCCTGCCAACCCAAATACCAGCCTTGGTTCTTCCACCCTCTGCCAACTCTCCAAGGGTGCATTTTGAGCAGACCTCAAGAGCCACACTTGTAGAGAATATAGTAGTCGATCACAACCCCTATCCAAACTACTTCACTTTATCTTGAACTAAAGGAGACCAGTCCTGAGGTCATAACAGTCTACTTTTGAAGGCTTAAATCAAATGATTGCACCTTGATTAAAGATACAGTCCAGGGATATGATGCTGCATATGACCACAGTCATAGTGGTCCAGGCCTGATTCTTTGGTGAAGCAGGAGGCCTCCCAAATCTAATTTAATATTGCTTCATCACCTTGAGTGTGTCTAGGAATCTGCCAGCCACTAACACCTGAGACTCAGTCACTGATTACATACATTACTGATACCTAAGAAATATAGGGCGAGATTCTCCCAAACCGGGAGAAATCGTAAGGCTGGCATCAAAAACGGGCGGGTTTGACGCCAGCCTCCGCCCCCCCGACCGGGAACCGATTCTGGTCCCCGGTCGGGGCTAGCATGCCGCGGCCGTGTACTCCGGCATCGCGGGCTTAACGAATTTCGTTAAGCCCGCTTGCCAGAGTTTGCGACGGCTGACACGTCACATGACGTCAGCCGCGCATGCGCGGATTGGAAGACTCCAACCCGCGCATGCACGGATGACGTCATCGCGCATTTGCGCGAAACCCGCACATGCGCAGGCCGGGATGCCCCTCAGCCACCCCGCGAATGGATACAGCGGGGCGGCGGAAGGACAAAGAGTGGTACTGCCGTGCCAATCGGTGCCATGGTTCCCAAGATCCGAACTTTACGGCCGTTTTTACGAACGGTCAGACCAGGTGTGTTTGACGTTCCTAAAAACGGTCGTAAAGGGCTTGGACTTCGGCCCATCGGCCAGCTGAGAATCGCTGCTCGCCGTAAAAAAACGGCGGGCAGCGATTCGTGTCGGGAGGCGGGCGTGGGGGGGTGGGAATAGCGGGAGGGCGTCAGACTAGCGTGGCCGTAAAAATTTACGACCCCCGCTATTCACCGCACCGTCGTGAGTGCGGAGAATCGCCCCCATAGGATTTGCAGTACTTTTGAAATGTCTTTAAAGAATATACATTAAAATGTTATTTTTTTCAGTACGCCAGCAGAGGGAGTTAGTGTCATTTCGGCTAACTTTTTTTGATGAGAGTGAATTCTCTGCAAACCCTGGAGGTAGAAATGTGTGTAAAATGGGTGAAAGTCCCTAACAGCTTAATATAGCTGCAGTGCAATAGTGTATGAGAATTAATAATGACAAACATAAAGCAGATTGCACACTATTGCAAATATGCACATTTTTTTCTGTGGAGTTGGTAAACCAGCTATTTGCTGCTCCAAGGAATCACACTGAGTTTTCCTTTACTCATTGCCTCTTTCTTGAGTAAAAATCTAATTGAGTCCCAGAAAGAAATATGTCAATTTATATAGTGCTTTTCACAGGCTGGAAGATCCTGAAGCGGATGAATTTTGTTTGAAGCGTAATCACTGTTGACTTTTAGGAACGCAGCCAACTTTGACATAAGAAAACTCCCAAAACAGCAATGTGATTAAATGACCAGAGTGGGAGGGAGGCGGTGGGTTTAATTGGAAGGTGGATTTAGAGTCTGGCATAAACTGCTGAATAATTAATTTTGACCTTTTTTTGAGAGATTCAACAGCAGTTTGTAAAGCTTGATCATTTTGTCAGATGAAAGGTCATCAACCTATAACTCTTTTTTGCTCTTCACAGGTGCTGCCAGCTGCTGAGCATTTCAAGCATTTCTGATTTTTCAGCATTCATAGTTTCTGTTTTTCAAAATGGGACACTGTGTTTGAGCAGAGAATCTAAAAACAAGGAAGTTATATTCAGTTTGAATGAAACATTTGTCACTGTGGGACTATTGAATACATACAGTTCTTATAAGGGCGAGCTTGAACGGTTGTCCGTAGATCGGGGTGCCATTTTTTCTCCTCTCCTTCCCCCCCCCCACTGCCTGTTTTTTTTTAACCTTACCCCCCTCCCTTCCCCAACCTTTGACCGATTGCCCCTATTTCTTCCCCCTCCCCATCTCCTGCTTTTTTGACCTCAACCCCCTCCCCCAACCTTGGCAAGGTCCCAGGGAACCTTCCTCTAATATGAAACGCCTCCACTGGGCACCCTGACACAGTCTGGGACCCTAGCAGTACCAAGGTGCCCAGTGCCAGGGTACCATCCGGTTTTCTCCAATGGCTGTGAGAAGCCTTTACGCACTTGGACCAGCACTAAACGTTGACCTAGCGAGGTGTCACAGACGTGTCTTGAATCCCAGACACAGGTGAATCCGGTGACCCATTTATTTAAATAAGCCTAATGAATCATTTAAATATGCAAATCTGGAACTCGCCCAGCGAGGGCCAGGTCCAGATCACGCAGAGTGGAGCAAGTCGAGTGACTCGTGATTAACATGATGCGCGATTGACCTGTTGCGTCCGGCTCGGGGACCATTGCAACGGGGTCTCTGAATCACACCCAAGGAGTATATTAGAGAACAGTGAAGATGCAGAAAGATTATACCAGAAATAATGGGTTATGAATTATGAAGCTAATCTCCATTGCATTTCATTTGATCTGAACCCCATTTTCAAATTTCTCCATACCATCCATCCCTTTTGAAATTTCCAGCATTTCCTCTTGGCCTTCGGGCTCCAGTTGCTGATCGTTTGTGCACCCCCACACCTCTCACTCCAACAGTAGCTGAACGATAGCCTTCGGCCTCGCTAAATCCCTGTGTTTCATTGCTTTTTCTGCCTTGTAACGGTTTTGTTGAAACCTATCCTCTTGACCAGCTTCCTTTCACACCTGAGTCCCAACATGATAGGGGGCGACCCCGGGGGGTGGGGGGGCTCTCTGCTGTGGCCTGGCCCCCGATCGGGGCCCATCGATCAGCGGACCGGCCTCTCAGGCTGAGGGCCTTTGTTCCGTGCCGGCCCCTGTAGCCCTACGCCATGTTGCGTCGGGGGCCAGCGCGGAGAAGAGAGACACCGCACATGCATGGAAATCGCGCCGGTCCCACTGCGCATGTGCGGACCCGCGGCGTCCATCTTACACCAGGATTGGCAGCTGGAGCGGTGTGGGTCGCTCCAGTGCCATGCTGGCCCCCTGTAGAGGTCAGAATTGCTGATCCTGAGGCCATGTTGACGCTGTCGTAAACGCCGTCGCGTTTCCCGACGGCGTCAACACTTAGCCTCATGATCAGAGAATCCCGCCCAGGATGTTCCTTTTAAAAACAAATCAATCCCTTAAAAGGTATTTTCAGGATTTATTTCAATGTTATAGGTTATTTCTTTCAACTGACTCATTTTGCCTCTTTGCCACTCAGTTTTTGGCATAGTGTTCCTTTGTTTTTTTGCACATCTGCCCACTTGAGGGCCAACGGTTGTCCTCCTTGCCGATCCCATTATCTGTATTCTGCCTGCTAGCTCTACAGATCAGAAGTCAATTCCACACGAATAGGGGCAGACTTTATACTCTTAACAAGAGTGAAAGTGCTCTGCTGTTGCTCTCGGTTAGAGAACCAGTTTCACTCTCGCTGAACAGTATGGGTAAAAGCCACCTCCATAGCCTGAAACCATCTCAACCTTCGGAGCTATTCAGGTGAAGGCAGTGTGTGTGGCAGGTTATAGATGGAGCAACCGCTGAAAAAAGCAGCGAGGCTGAACTCTCTGTTTCACCCTTAATTCACATCAGCATGATTATTGAGCAAACTCAATTTGCTCTAATTGGTTTAGGACAGAACTGGCATACTTTCTGCTGGAAACTAGTTGAAGCTTTCAGCGAATGGTAATGAGGGGCAGTCCATCCTCTGATGTGATATTGAGAGATGCACTTCTTCCCTTTAATGGAATCAACTTGTCCAGGAGGATTCAGTATATTTAGAGATGTATTGAAAGCATCCCTTATGTTGAGAATTAGATTGTAATAAATTATCCCCACACAAATCATAATTTCCGTGGCTATTTCTATCGTTTCCATTGTGGGTTGAAATTACTGTTACCGTACATCGATTTGAAATCTAAAGTTTTACAGGAATTAATTGTTACATTGAAAAAGTAATGGAAAATAACTGCCTCTACTCAACTTTCAGTTTTGCAAAATGCTAACGACTACAGAAAACTTTTAAAAACTGTAGGCGTGGATGGTTATACACTGTGGTGTTTCTGCATTTTATTTTAAAAAAGATACGGAAACTTTATTGTAGCATTTATTGAGTCCCATGAAACTTTTGCTGTATCTTGCCACATCAGGAATCGTTGGTCCTTTAATTTAAACAGTGCTGCTTTGCTCTGCACGCTTTCCTTTTGTGCATATTGGAACTGCAAAATCAATTAAACCTTGGAGAGAGACCTGGATAACACTTTGTTTTGGTGGCTTGAGAATTCCTTTGCATTTTCCTTTTATTTTAACCGATACATCCAAATAGGTTTGTTTGTTTATTCTTCGATCATAGTTTCCTGATGTTATGGTTAGAACCTTTCCCAATAATTTTTCATCAATCTTGTTTCATCTCCGATCAAGCTGCAGTGTGCTATTATGACATAATACAACCCAACTGGGGCCCCATGGACCTTGCAAATGACTGCCCAATCTCCAGCCTTTATTTCTTCTTCAAAGTCTTTGAAGGTGTTGTCCCCTTGCAAATCTGTAGCCATCTTTCCAGTTCTCCATGTTTGATTCCCTCAATGAGGTTTTCGACCCTACCACACGTAACAAAATGGCTCTTATCAGAGTCGCAAATGTCATCCTCTGTGACTTTAACGAAGGTAAATATCCAAACTTGCCATTCTTGACCTGTTTGTAGCTTTTGACATGTTTCACTGCACCATCCTCCTCCAATGTCTCTCCAGCCTTGTCCAATCTGGATGAGATTGCACTCAACTTCCATTTTTATCTATCTAATCACAGCCAGGGTTACTTCTGTTCCTGCACTGTTACCTCTGGTGTTCCCCAATGATCTATACTTGGCCCCCCTCTTAGTTTTCATTGGTTGTTTCTTGGTGCTGTCATCCAAAAACAAGTGTCATTTTCCCAATGGCAGCCAGCTCTATCTTGCCAACCCATCTCTCAAATCCTCCACAGTTGCTAAATTACCAGACTGGTTTATCTGGCATCCAGTACTGAATGAACAGAAATAATCAGGACACTGAAGAGATTGTCCTCAATCCCTATCACAAACTCTTTCCCCTAGTTATTGAATCCAATGCTCTTCCAACCAACTGTGTCAGGCTGATCCTGACTGTTCACAACCTTGATATCCATTTGACGCCTAAGATGAGCTCCTGACCATCTACCAATGCAACTAAGATCATCAATTTCCACCTTTGGAGCATTGCCTGACTAGCCCTGCTCTGCTTGCATGTAGCTGAAGGCCTCACCCATGGGTTCATTACCTCTCAGCTTTATAATTCCAACGCACTCCTGGCTGGCCCTTGCACATTCTATTCTTCATAAACTTTCCATCATCCGAAGCTCAGCTGTTTGTATCAGCATTGGCATCAGTTCCTGTTCACTTATCACCCCTGTAATTACTGACCTGCATTTGCATCTGGTTAAGCAAAGCCTCAGTTTTAGAATTTTCATCCTTGTTTTCAAATCTCTCCGGGGAAAGGTTCAAAATACACTGGGATCGCAGGCAAATTCCCCCTGGAACTGTCACAAATATCCCCCAAAAATTCAATGGCGGGGCAGAAAATTCAAGGAATTTTGATTGGAGCAGGAGCCAACATGGGAGACTGAACCTGTGAGAAGCTGCTCCTCTCACATTGCTGCTCCAGCATCTCGAATCACAAACCCTTTCCCTCCTGCTCTTCTTTTCTCCCTTTTACCGTGCTGTAGTTTCCAGTTTTCTTAGGCAGCAGCACTGCATCCTGGGCTATTATGAGTCCTTCTGGCAGCTTGTTGTGCTTTTTGGCATTGTGGATGGCGAGCTGGAGGTAATAAAGGATGATTCTTGACACAGGCTGCCTTGCCAGCCTGAAGCATCTCAATGGCAATTAGGTGGGGTCTCCGGACTCAACATGTTCGGTGTGAGTGATCCTTGCTTACTGCATAGCAGCCAGTGGGTTTGGTTGATAGGAAAGGTTTTGAGGGATATGATTCAAATGCAGGCAAATGAGGTTTGCTGAGATGGGCTTTTTGTCTGTCATGGACCAGTTTGGGCCGAATGGCCTGTCTCCGTGCCGTAGATTGCATGAAGCCAAACAGGCAACCAGTTCTGGAAGAGCAGATCTTTGGCCTGAGCAGGTGCTAGCCATGAGGACCGTTAGCTGGGTGGAGTAACTGGGGGCTGTGTGCTCTCTCTCTGTCCTGTGTTTGCTTTCCAAGTCTGGACCCTAGGGGATCCATCTATAACTGTGCCCAGGTACGCTTCAACTGGGGTGGGCTTGCACGTGGGAATGGCTGGAACTGGTGGGCAGCAGGCAGACTCTGTGCCTTTCCCTCCCTCTTCAGTGGGGGATGGAGAGAGGTGGTAGCATTACCTTGTGGATCTGTTTTATTAACTTATGTTCAATAATTTGATACCTTGAACTGATATTTCTAAAAATGTGTCACCAACATGATTGTATCATTATTGTGAGGGATCTGATGACTGGGTGGCAGTGTCAAGGGCAGCAAACATATGACCACTTGGTCCATCTCTGAGGCACAATGCGGTCCTGGCCTTGGTGCTGTTGGCCGGGTTTGGTCAAAAAGCGTTATAGAATGTGATATTGCATATTATTATTATTATTGTTGGTGATGAGAGATGGCCACATCATTATGAGAGTCATCTCCGGTTCAGAGACCCCCTGGCACTTAACCCCTGTGGCTCTCAGATGGTGTGGCAGACCAGTCTGGATCTTATGATTTTATTTCAATCCACCATCTGTATCTTTGGAAAGAATGTATTTTCTCCCTGGCATTAAAAGAGTTTAGAGGCAGGGTCATTTAATTGGGTGGGTGGGTATCAGGTGGGATCCCGCCGTGTTCCCCAACTCCTCCCTATTTAATCTGGAGAAAGAAGGCGGTGGATTGATGGATGGCCTTTCTACCCAGATGCTAACTGATGCCTTTGAGTAGGAAATTAATGCCCACTTAAGGGCTGTTGCACCACTGTTGGTATTCACCGAGTGGATCTCAGTGCCTGTTCCTGAGGCTTGACCTCAGGAAGTAGGCCGTGGGCTGCTGAAAGCCATCCCCTGCTCTTGACTCTGACACCCCCCCCCCCCTTTTCCCTGCCATGCCAACCTCCACTCTCCTGCAACCTCATCCCGCCCCCCACTCACCTTTGGCCTTGGGTCCCTCCTTGATTGTGGGCCTCTGGTGGGTGTGCTTCTGGCAACTGCCGCCACTCCCCGTGGGGCTGCCTAAAATAGAGAGCTATTGGCCTCTGAAATCCCAGCTGCTTTCGGGACCTTAATACCAGGGAAGGCATGTCAGCAGGACATTGCTGTCCTTGTCCAGCTGCCCTCCTCTCGCTCCTCCTCCTGTTCTCCTTCTCACTAAAGCAGCCTCCACCAGAGTGCGCAATGCCCATGGTCCCAGTGTCCTCTGACTCCTCAATGCGACCTTTTCCCATTAAAGATCCTAACTGTGACTCCATTCAGCTAGTCCTTTCAAGCCCCACACACTTGAAAGGTTGACCCGAGATAAATAAATCAAAAGCGTATCGCCTCTCGAAGTAGGCTCAGCTACTGCCATCACCTTCCCAGACTGAGCTTTCCATCCTTGACATCATGGCATCCTGCCACTCATGGAAGCTGCTGTGCATACCTCCCTGAACCACGCCATGTGTCCCATGTACTTGTTGGAAAATTGCATGAGCCACGTAAAATAATAGCATGGCATGTTTTCCGATGGTGTCGGAGGCTCACTATTGGCCACTGACGAAACCTTCCAGTCCCGCCAATGTCGATGGCATTTTGCATGATTCGCCTGTCCCACTACTGCCGCAGGTGGAAAATCCTGCCCTTCAGCTTTCTGGTGTTAGACTTAAACCCGATAACGATCTCTAAACTGATAAATTACAAACTTGGGGGATGAACATCATAAAACCTGAAATTTCAATGTCAAAGTTTGAGTGTGACACAGTCATTTCTTTCTCACACATAAAAATAGATGGAGGACCTGAAAGTACTTGCCTTCAGACACTAACGGCATTCTGAACGATAAAGCAGGCAATGATAAATTGCCATAGATAAAGGATTTGGAATGATAATACTCTGAACAATTATAGGACTGTTACAGTGAAACGCCTCCGCTTTAATGGACCCTTTGTTCACCTTCTTGACTGGGAATTGTACTTTGATGATAATCATGTCATTACCAGGTTGACCACAGCATTATCTTGGTGTAAATACAGCAAATTGGCAATCGCCACTGGAAATAATCGAGGCAGCGTGGCAAGAATAAATTTTTATCGCTTTAGTGAGGTTAAAACAGAATGGCACAAATGTGTCAGCAAATTATGCCAACCTCATTGTCTAACCATACCAACATGCTTTGAAATTTCTTTGCATTGCGAATGGGGGCAGTAAATCCATTTTTAATATGCTGCAGATTCGCAGCAAATTCTGACTCATTGTTTTCTGATTATGAATGTTCTGCTTAATTTTTGATTTGAAAGTGGATGTGGTTGACGGGGAACTGGCAACCAGTTCTGGAGGAGCGGGTCTTGGCTTTGGCCTGAGTAGGTACCAGCTACCACTAACCCGAACTCTAATGTAGTTAGGGATAGCAAACAAACACTGAAAACCAGAGGTTTTATAGTGACAGCCAGAGTTTAGAATTTACTTGATTCCAACTCCCTCAGTAAACCCTGGGGCTGCAAAATTGGCTTTGAAGCACTGGTACCTCCAGTGCCACAAGAGCTGGTTGAGTTAAAAATGGCAGAGGGTCCTCTCTCGATCTCGTCTGGTGCAGCTGATCATCATTTTGAGGAGGTCAATAGAACATGTGTCATGATATGCAAACATGCAGATAATGATATACAGACAGGCAGCTAATGAATACAGAGAATAGTACATGACCAATGAGCAGGCAGGACACTTATGAGTGGTATTTCACTATAAAAGGCATGAGGCACTCACACTCCGCCTCTTTCCACTGATGAACATCTACAGAGTGAGTCAGGGTGTATGTACAGTATCACACCTCCAGCACATGGCTAAGAGCTAGTCTGGTTCAGTCAGACAGAGTAACCACACTTAGGTTAGCAGAGAGTCAAACTCATAGAGAACTGTGCTAACTGTGCTAGTGGTTCAATAAATCAGATTGAACTAACTTCGAGGTCTGGAGTATCTTTTGGTTAAAGCTGCATCCAGTTGCAGCCTGTGTTATCCCAGAGTGCATAACACATCACCATGTGTCTGTCAGAAGTATATAGAGTGGGCAGATTGTGATGTCAGTCAACCTGAACCTTGCCTTCCCTGTTAATGCCCTCAGCTCAGCCGTACAAAGAACCCATATCCACCCCTCACCCCCACACTAAAATTTAAAATGAGGCAACAGCTTTCTTGTGACACATGACCCTATGGCACGGTTGTCTCACATATAATGCCCTCAGGAGAGGAATGACCAATAGCATTTGCCTCTGGAACATTAGCTGGTGCTAAGTCGAACTATGCCCAGGTATAAAAAGAATCTTTGAAGCATCATTTTCCACCCTTACCTTTATGGTTGTCATTTTACAATTTTAATTGACCATTGATACTTTACAATCTTTGGGCTGTATAAGAATATTTCTCCTTTAGCAGCTAGTCAATTCCAAAGATTGTCTTTGCTCTTGTTGGCTCACAACTTTGACATCCAGTACTCTAAGTCAGAGCAGTTCGCAAAGCAGGCGCGTTATCTAAACTGTCGCTACAAGTCAAACAAGATCAGGAAGTTAGACAAGAATCTGATAAAATTTTGTAAATATCTTTTCTTTCTCATGCCGAAAATGCACTGGTAACTTCATCTCATTTACAAAGGTATACAAGAACTGATCCAATGAATGGAGAAGGTTATGGATATGATCCAAAAAGACACTTTAACAAATGTGCTGCAGAATATTCCAAACCACAAATAGGCACAGATAGGAAATTCTGTGGGAGCGAGAGAGACTCACGTTTGGTATGTTGCCTCCCAGGTGCAAGGGTAAGTGATGTCTCGGATCGTGTTTTCCGGGTCCTTAAGGGGGAGGGGGAGCAGCCCCAAGTCGTAGTCCACATTGGCACTAACGACATAGGTAGGAAAGGGGACAAGGATGTCAGGCAGGCCTTTAGGGAGCTAGGATGGAAGCTCAGAGCGAGAACAAACAGAGTTGTTATCTCTGGGTTGTTGCCCGTGCCACGTGATAGTGAGATGAGGAATAGGGAGAGAGAGCAATTAAACACGTGGCTACAGGGATGGTGCAGGCGGGAGGGATTCAGATTTCTGGATAACTGGGGCTCTTTCTGGGGAAGGTGGGACCTCTATAGACAGGACGGTCTACATCTGAACCTGAGGGGCACCAATATCCTGGGGGGGAGATTTGTTAGTGCTCTTTGGGGGGGTTTAAACTAATTCAGCAGGGGCATGGGAACCTGGATTGTAGTTTTGGGGTACGGGAGATTGAGAGTATAGAGGTCAGGAGCACAGATTTGACTTCGCAGGAGGGTGCCAGTGTTCAGGTAGGTGGTTTGAAGTGTGTCTACTTCAATGCCAGGAGTATACGAAATAAGGTAGGGGAACTGGCAGCATGGGTTGGTACCTGGCACTTCGACGTTGTGGCCATTTCAGAGACATGGATAGAGCAGGGACAGGAATGGTTGTTGCAGGTTCCGGGGTTTAGGTGTTTTAGTAAGCTCAGAGAAGGGGGCAAAAGAGGGGGAGGTGTGGCGCTGCTAGTCAAGGACAGTATTACGGTGGCGGAAAGGATGCTAGATGGGGACTCTTCTTCTGAGGTAGTATGGGCTGAGGTTAGAAACAGGAAAGGAGAGGTCACCCTGTTGGGAGTTTTCTATAGGCCACCTAATAGTTCTAGGGATGTAGAGGGAAGGATGGCGAAGATGATTCTGGAAAAGAGCGAAAGTAACAGGGTAGTTGTTATGGGAGACTTTAACTTTCCAAATATTGACTGGAAAATATATAGTTCGAGTACATTAGATGGGTCGTTCTTTGTACAATGTGTGCAGGAGGGTTTCCTGACACAATATGTTGACAGGCCAACAAGAGGCGAGGCCACATTGAATTTGGTTTTGGGTAATGAACCAGGCCAGGTGTTAGATCTGGAGGTAGGTGAGCACTTTGGAAACAGTGACCACAATTCGGTGACTTTTACGTTAGTGATGGAAAGGGATAAGTATACCCCGCAGGGCAAGAGTTATAGCTGGGGGAAGGGCAATTATGATGCCATTAGACATGACTTAGGATGTGTTGGTTGGAGAAGTAGGCTGCAAGGGTTGGGCACACTGCATATGTGGAGCTTGTTCAAGGAACAGCTATTGCATGTTCTTGATAAGTACGTACCAGTCAGGCAGGGAGGAAGGGGTCGAGCGAGGGAACCGTGGTTTACCAAAGAAGTGGAATCTCTTGTTAAGAGGAAGAAGGAGGCCTATGTGAAGATGAGGCATGAAGTTTCAGTTGGGGCGCTTGATAGTTACAAGGATGCGAGGAAGGATTTAAAGAGAGAGCTTAGACGAGCAAGGAGGGGACATGAGAAGTCTTTGGCAGGTAGGATCAAGGAAAACCCAAAAGCTTTCTATAGGTATGTCAGGAATAAAAGAATGACTAGGGTAAGAGTAGGGCCAGTCAAGGACAGTGGTGGGAAGTTGTGTGTGGAGGCTGAGGAGATAAGCGAGATACTAAATGAATACTTTTCGTCAGTATTCACTCAAGAAAAAGATAATATTGTGGAGGAGAATGCTGAGACCCAGGCTATTAGAATAGATGGCATTGAGGTGCGTAGGGAAGAAGTGTTGGCAATTCTGGACAAGGTGAAAATAGATAAGTCCCCGGGGCCGGATGGGATTTATCCTAGGATTCTCTGGGAAGCCAGGGAACAGATTGCTGAGCCTTTGGCTTTGATTTTTAGGTCATCATTGGCTACAGGAATAGTGCCAGAGGACTGGAGGATAGCAAATGTGGTCCCTTTGTTCAAGAAGGGGAGTAGAGATAACCCCGGTGACTATAGGCCGGTGAGCCTAACGTCTGTGGTGGGTAAGGTCTTGGAGAGGATTATAAAATATACGATTTATAATCATCTAGATAGGAATAATATGATTAGGGATAGTCAGCATGGTTTTGTGAAGGGTAGGTCATGCCTCACAAACCTTATCGAGTTCTTTGAGAAGGTGACTGAACAGGTAGACGAGGGTAGAGCAGTTGATGTGGTGTATATGGATTTCAGTAAAGCGTTTGATAAGGTTCCCCATGGTCGGCTATTGCAGAAAATACGGAGGCTGGGGATTGAGGGTGATTTAGAGATGTGGATCAGAAATTGGCTAGTTGAAAGAAGACAGAGAGTGGTAGTTGATGGCAAATGTTCAGAATGGAGTTCAGTTACGAGTGGCGTACCACAAGGATCTGTTCTGGGGCCGTTGCTGTTTGTCATTTTTATAAATGACCTAGAGGAGGGCGCAGAAGGATGGGTGAGTAAATTTGCAGACGACACTAAAGTCGGTGGAGTTGTAGACAGTGTGGAAGGATGTTGCAGGTTACAGAGGGACATAGATAAGCTGCAGAGCTGGGCTGAGAGGTGGCAAATGGAGTTTAATGTGGAGAAGTGTGAGGTGATTCACTTTGGAAAGAATAACAGGAATGCGGAATATTTGGCTAATGGTAAAATTCTTGGTAGTGTGGATGAGCAGAGGGATCTCGGTGTCCATGTACATAGATCCCTGAAAGTTGCCACCCAGGTTGATAGGGTTGTGAAGAAGGCCTATGGTGTGTTGGCCTTTATTGGTAGAGGGATTGAGTTCCGGAGCCATGAGGTCATGTTGCAGTTGTACAAAACTCTAGTACGGCCGCATTTGGAGTATTGCGTACAGTTCTGGTCGCCTCATTATAGGAAGGACGTGGAAGCTTTGGAACGGGTGCAGAGGAGATTTACCAGGATGTTGCCTGGTATGGAGGGAAAATCTTATGAGGAAAGGCTGATGGACTTGAGGTTGTTTTCGTTAGAGAGAAGAAGGTTAAGAGGTGACTTAATAGAGGCATACAAAATGATCAGAGGGTTAGATAGGGTGGACAGCGAGAGCCTTCTCCCGCGGATGGGGGTGGCTAGCACGAGGGGACATAGCCTTAAATTGAGGGGTAATAGATATAGGACAGAGGTCAGAGGTGGGTTTTTTACGCAAAGAGTGGTGAGGCCGTGGAATGCCCTACCTGCAACAGTAGTGAACTCGCCAACATTGAGGGCATTTAAAAGTTTATTGGATAAGCATATGGATGATAAGGGCATAGTGTAGGTTAGATGGGCTTTAGTTTTTTTTTCCATGTCGGTGCAACATCGAGGGCCGAAGGGCCTGTACTGCGCTGTATCGTTCTATATCACTAGACAACTTGAGTCGACAGTTCAGAGTGGAGTTTTGCTGTAGTGTATTCGAGTGATCATTTTGCTGTCTCTCCGAAACAGAATCCTTGAACAGCGACATGAAGGACATCCTGGTGTGGTTAGGATGAAGGAGTTGGATTAGATGCCCAAATTGAGGATAAGGTGGGGCTATGCCAACTAATAATAATAATAATCACTTATTGTCACAAGTAGGCTTCAAATGAAGTTACTGTGAAAAGCCGCTAATCGCCACATTCCGGCGCCTGTTCGGGGAGGCTGGGATGGGAATTGAACCCGCGCTGCTGGCCTTGTTCTGCATTACAAGCCAGCTGTTTAGCCCACTGTGCTAAACCAGCCCCTATTTTGGACTACGCAAAAGGAATATTCCACCCCTGAAATCTTTATATCTGTGGGAATGGCCGACACAGCTATGGCAGAGAATTCAGTGTCTGCGTTTGTTTCCTCCGGGTGCTCCGGTTTCCTCCCACAAGTTCCAAAAGACATACTGTTATCTGAATTGGACATTCTGAATTCTCCCTCGGTGTACCCGAACAGGCACCGGAGTGTGGCAACTAAGGGATTTTCACAGTAGCTTCATTGCAGTGCTCATGTAAGCCTACTTGTGACAATAATAAAGATTATTATCATATTATTGACTATTTTATTGTCTATGCTCGTCCAATTGAGGGGCATATATTCCTAGTGATGGTTAACGTACACTCAAAATGGTCAGAAGTCATAATCATGAAGTCACCGCAGGCTCAGACTCCCCAGGAAGGAAGGGAATGGCTGACCACTAGACAGAGCAAGGGAGCTGGGCAGGTAGTGCAGGAATCTGTGGCCATTCCTCTGCAGAACAGATATACCGCTTTGGATACTGTTGAGGGGAATTGCCTTTCAGGGGAAAACAGCAACAGCCAAACTCGTGGCACCACGGTTGGTTCTGCTGCAGAGAGGAGGGGTGATAAGTGTGACAGTGCAATAGTTATAGAGGATTCAATTATAAGGGGAATAGACAGGCATTTCTGTGGCCACAAACAAGACTCCAGGATGGTATGTTGCCTCCCTGGTGCTAGGGTCAAGGATGTCTCGGAGCGGGTACAGGACATTCTGGAGGAGGAGGGTGAACAGCCAGTGGTCATGGTACACATCGGTACAAACGACATAGGTAAAAAAAGGGATGAGGTCCTAAATGCAGAATACAGGGAGCGAGGAAGGAAGTTAAGAAATCGGACCTCGAAGGTAGTGATCTCAGGATTACTACCGGTGCCACTTGCTAGTCAGAGTAGAAATGACAGGATATATAGGATGAATACGTGGCTGAAGGCATGGTATCAGGGGCAGGGTTTCAGATTCCTGGGGCATTGGGACCGGTTCTTGGGGGAGGTGAGACCTGTACAAATTGGACAGGTTACACTTGGGCAGGACTGGAACTGATGTCCTATTTGCTAGAGCGGTTGGGGAGTGTTTAAACTAATGTGGCAGGGGGAATGGGAACCGATGCAGGAAGTCGGAAGGTAGTAAAACAGGGACAGAAACAAAAGGCAGTAAGGGGGAAAGTGTAAGGCAGCGAAGCCATTGTCAAAAATTAAAAAGGGCGACAGTACAAGGTACAGTGACTGAGCGGAGCTCAGTGAATAGGCCTAGTAATACTAAAAGGAATAAAATGGGAAGTAAAAACATAAATGGAAAGCGACGCAGCAGGTTGTTACATGAAGATATGGGTTCAACGACAAGGAAAATTAGGAGAAAAGTTAACAGAAAGAAAATAACTTAGGAGAGGTTACTGATCAAGGTGTTAAAATTCAAAACAGTTATAAAAGCCAACATAAGTGTACTTTACCTGAATGTTCATAGTATTCGGAATAAGGTAAATGAGTTGATGGCGCAAATCATCGTGAATGACTATGATTTAGTGGCCATTACTGAAACATGGTTAAAGGATGGTCATGACTGGGAGTTAAACAGCCAAGGATATCAAACAATACGGAAGGACAGAGTGGATGGTAAGGGAGGTAGTGTAGTTCTGTTATTTAAGGATGACATCCGGGCAATAGTAAGAGATGACATTGGTGCTATGGAAGATAAGGTTGAATCCATTTGGGTGGAAATCAGGAATAGTAAGGCGAAAAAGTCACTGATAGGAGTAGTCTATCGGCCACCAAATAGTAACGTTATGGTGGGGCGGGCAATAAACAAAGAAATAACGGATGCCTGTAGAAATGGTACAGCAGTTTTCGTAGGGGATTTTAATCTACATGTCGATTGGTTTAACCAGGTCGGTCAAGGCAGCCATTGAGGAGGAGTTTATAGAATATATCTGCGATAGTTTCCTTGACCATTATGTAATGGAACCTATGAGTGAACAAGCGGCCCTTGATCTGGTCCTGTGTAATGAGACAGGATTGATTAATGATCTCATAGTTAGGGATCTTCTCGGAAGGAGCGATCACAATATGGTGGAATTTAAACTACAGATGGAGGGTGAGAAGGTAAAATCAAACACTAGTGGTTTGTGCTGAAACAAAGGGATTACAATGGGATGAAAGAAGAGCTAGCTAATGTAGACTGGAAGCAAATACTTTATGGTGAAACAGTTGAGGAACAGTGGAGAACCTTCCAAGCGATTTTTCAGTGCTCAGCAAAGGTTTATATCAACAAAAAGGAAGGATGGTAGAAAGAGGGAAAATTGACCATGGATATCTGAGGAAATAAGGCAGAGTATCAAATTGAAGGAAAAAGCATACAAAGTGGCAAAGATTAGTGGGAGACTAGAGGACTGGGAAATCTTTAGGGGGCAACAGAAAGCTACTAAAAAAGCTATAAAGTAGAGTAAGATAGATTATGAGAATAAACTTGCTCAGAATACAAAAACAGATAGTAAAAGTTTCTGCAAATATATAAAACAAAAAAGAGTGGCTAATGTAAATAATGGTCCTTTACAGGATGAGAAGGGAGATTTAATAATGGGAGATGAGGAAATGACTGAGGAACTGAACAGGTTTTTGAAATGAAAATAAAATGAAATGAAAATCGCTTATTGTCACAAGTAGGCTTCAAATGAAGTTACTGTGAAAATCCCCTAGTCACCACATTCCAGCGCCTGTTTGGGGAGGCTGGTACGGAAATTGAACCATGCTGCTGGCCTGTCTTGGTCTGCTTTAAAAGCCAGCTCTTTAGCCCTGTGCTAAACCAGCCCCTTTGGGTCGGTCTTCACAGTGGAAGACATAAATAACATGCCAGTGACTGATGTAAATGAGGCTATGACAGGTGAGGACCTTGAGATGATTGTTATTACTAAGGAGGTAGTAATGGGCAAGCTAATGGGGCTAAAGGTAGACAAATCTCCTGGCCCTGATGGAATGCATCCCAGAGTACTAAAAGAGATGGCTAGGGAAATTGCAAATGCACTCGTGATAATTTACCAAAATTAACTAGACTCTGGGGTGGTCCCGGTGGATTGTAAATTAGCAAACTTGACACCACTGTTTAAAAAACGAGGTAGGCAGAAAGCGGGTAATTATAGGCCAGTTAGTTTAACTTCGGTAGTCGGGAAGATGCTGGAATCTATCATCAAGGAAGAAATAGCGGGGCATCTGGGTGGAAATTGTCCCATTGGGCAGATGCAGCATGGGTTCATAAAGGGCAGGTCGTGCCTAACTAATTTAGTGGAATTTTCTGAGGACATTACCAGTGCGGTAGATAACGGGGAGCCAATGGATGTGGTATATCTGGATTTCCAGAAAGCTTTTGACAAGGTGCCACAAAAGGTTGCTGCATAAGATAAAGATGCATGGCATGGACAGAGGATTGGTTAATTAATAGAAAGCAAAGAGTGGGGATTAATGGGTGTTTCTCTGGTTGGCAATCAGTAGCTAGTGGTGTCCCTCAGGGATCACTGTTGGGCCCACAATTGTTCACAATTTACATAGGTGATTTGGAGTTGGGGACCAAGTGCAATGTGTCCAAGTTTGCAGACGACACCAAGATGAGTGGTAAAGCAAAAAGTGCCGAGGATACCGGAAGTCTGCAGAGGGATTTGGATAGGTTAAGTGAATGGGCTAGGGTCTGGCAGATGGAATACAATGTTGACAAATGTGAGGTTATCCATTTTGGTAGGAATAACAGCAAAAAGGATTATTATTTAAGTGATAAAATATTAAAACATGCTGCTGTGCAGAGAGACCTGGTTGTGCTAGTGCATGAGAGCAAAAAGTTAGTTTACAGGTGCAACAGGTGATTAAGAAGGCAAATGGAGTTTTGTCCTTCATTGCTAGAGGAATGGAGTTTAAGACTCGGGGGTTATGCTGTAATTGTATAAGGTGTTAGTGAGGCCACACCTGGAGTATTGTGTTCAGTTTTGGACTCCTTACGAAGTGAAAAATGAAATGAATCGAACCGTGGTGCTGGCCTGCTTGGTCTGCTTTAAAAGCCAGCGATTTAGCCGAGTGAGCTAAACCAGCCCCCTGAGAAAGGACGTACTGGCACTGGAGGGTGTGCAGAGGAGATTCACTAGGTTAATCCCAGAGCTGAAGGGGTTGGATTACGAGGAGAGGTTGAGTAGACTGGGACTGTACTAGTTGGAATTTAGAAGGATGCGGGGGGATCTTATAGAAACATAACATTACAAAGGGAATAGATAGGATTGATGCAGGCAGGTTGTTTCCATTGGTGGGTGAAAGCAGAACTAGGGGGCATAGCCTCAAAATAAAGGGAAGTAGATTAGGACTGAGTTTAGGAGGAACTTCTTCACCCAAAGGGTTGTGAATCTATGGAATCCCTTGCCCAGTGAAGCAGTTGAGGCTCCTTCATTAAATGTTTTTAAGATAAAGATAGATAGTTTTTTGAAGAATAAAGGGATTAAGGGTGTTCGGGCTGGAAAGTGGAGCTGAGTCCACAAAAGATCAGCCATGATCGCATTGAATGACGGAGCAGGCTCGAGGGGCCAGATGGCCTACTCCTGGTCCTAGTTCTTATGTAAGTCCACAGCAACCAAACAGACAATTGAGAGACTAGATGAGGTATTGCAAGGTTTCAACGGCAGGAGAAATTTGTGAGTGTTAATGGAGTTCAATTTACAGCAACAGAGTTCGAAGATTACTTGAAGAGGATTGGTAACCGCCATTTTAAATCTGCTCTGTATCCGCCAGCAACCAACGGGTTGGCCGGACACTTTATGCAAACACTCAAATACACAGTAACGGCATCGAGAGATCAAGGGTCTTTATCCAACCGTGTTAACAACTTTCTAATGTTATATAAAAATTCTGCACATTCAACAATGCAAAGCTCACCAGTGATGTTACTATTCAAGAGGAATTTGCGAATGCAATTCGACCTCTTGATACTACCTGCATCTTCGGAAATTGTCAGGTGAAAGCATCAACCGCAAATGGTTAGAAGAGATCAAAACGCAAAGAGTAGTCTTTAAAAAATGGAGAATGTGTTTTAGCTAGAAATTATACCACGAGTGAAAATGGATTCCAGCCATCATTTTAGCCAAGAGAGGTCCGACATCTTACACCGTTCAAACAGATAATGAACAGGTTTGGCGTTGACACACTGACCAGTTCTTAGCTTCATGAAGTGAATGTACAGAGTCTTTACCAGAGATATTCACATTGGAGTGTATGGACAGTGAAACAACAGAACTGGGATCTACTACTGCAGAAATTACTGAATCTGTCACTACAGAACCGTCAGTACCACAGAGACAGATACCGACTTAGTTTCACAAGATCTACCACCAAGTGAACAGGAAGACACTTGGTGATCTCACAGATCCAAATTCCTGAATGTCGGATATTACCTAAACGAGACAGATGTCCGCCAAAGAGACTGTCTTCCCAATGTATATATGTATAAAAACATGACGATGTAATGAATATTGTGCTGGATCTGTTTTAAGTGTTTAATAGAAATATTGTTGGCACTAAAGGAGTAAAGGGTGAGAGTTTTCAAGTGTGTATTCATGTATATACATGTATTTTATGTATTCAAGTGAGACCATTGGCTGGTGAAATGCCATGTGATTCGCAGTGATGTCAGTGGAGCCTTTCACGGATTTTTTGGGGAATTCACCATCATACTCTAGAAGCAACGCCCCTTCATAAACCCTGCACCATGTTTTTACGAACTTAAAAGTATGGCACCTCCACTTCTTTTTCTCTTTGTGGCAACAACAAATATATAACATATTTGAAGGGGCAGCCTATGTACCAGGTGTCATTCTGGCATCAAAAACCAAACATGCCGTTGCTCAGTTGTATAGTTGGCCGAATGTCATTTTGGACTGATGGCAGCATCCAGTTAGTGGAAAATGCCACTTGTGTAGACACTGCCATAGTATCAGCATGAAACAGCCTAATATATTATTCAACTTTATTTAGATACTTTGCCTTTCTAGGGTAATTTGAGGGAGATCAGGCATTTATCAGAACTGAAAGTGGTGGTCTTTGGTTCATTTGCGAGTTTGCACGATAAACAATAAGCAATGATCTGATCAAGGTAGCCATTGTCCAGGAGGATGGGTGTGGCATGCTCTTTTACTGTATCGAGCTTGCAAGGTGAGCAAATGCTTGGGCCCTATTGCTGATAAGGACAGTCCTTTATACCGTGAAGCTATACACGTCCCAATGTGAACTGACCAGTGAAAATAGGCATGCAGTCGGCAGTAGGAACACCTGTTAGCATGTGACTCACCTCACACGTCAAGGTTAGGAGGCACATTTGATTGATCCATCTCAAAAGTGAATTTGAACATGAAACAGAGAATATTAAGATATGTAAGGAAATCCTCACACACAGCTGCAGATTCAAGGATTGTAAACTTAACATCTACATATTGGAAGTAATCCCATATTGGGAGGTTAGATGTCATTCCATCAAAAATGCATTTCTAGTAGAAATATTCGTGAGCGCTGGACCTAGAGGGGATCCCTTGGCTGCACCATTTGATGTAATTAAAACAACTTGCACAATCAAGTTTAGTGACGTTCATAAGTTCAATTAATACAGATTCAGAAAATGGCCTCACTTCTCTACTGCTGTGGTATTGTGACGGAACACCAATGTCGAAGGCTTCCTTCAGAGGCACACTCATAACATTCTCAGTGAGCACAGAAACAGGGCATTGTTAAAAAAGGAAAAATATATATTTGCATTTATACTGTGCTTTTCATAACCACTGGATATTTCAAAGTACTTTGCCAATGCAAGTACTTATTTGAAATGTGTTTATTGTAATATTGGAAATAATGCAGCAATTTACATACACCAAACCTCACAATCAGCAATGTGATAATGAACAGATAATTTGTGTTTCTTTCTGTGATTCTGACTGAGGGGTAAAGGTTGGCCAGGACACCAGGGATAACTTCAAAATAGTTCAGCGGGATCTGTAGCATCCACAGGACAAATAGGGCCTCAGTTTAACATTTCACCTAAAGGATGGCATCTCCAACAGTTTAGCACTTCCTCAGTGTGTTATCCTTGATTTTTGTGCTCAAGTCCTAGAGTAAGACTTAAAATGGAGGAACGTCCGGTTAGCTGCTCCTTGGCTCATCTCAATGCAGTGATTCCACGTTGTGGCCATTTTTTTCAGTTGTTTTCCTGGATGTAATTGTTGTTGCTCGTTATGCTCTCTCTTTAATTGGCTCTGTTTATGGCGGTTAATATGGTCGCCGTCCTTAATTCTAATTATGTTTACTCAAGAGTCGCCAGGTATCTTTTCGATACCGCCACAAGGTTCAAAACCGAATACTGATCACAGACTCGATACACCAGTTAGTAAGTTCAATATCAATACTCATTTATTTACACACAGTCAATTATACTCATGCACAAACTCTACTAACTAAACTATCAAGACTACTAAAAGCCTATACTTAGCTTCGGGTGCCCACTCAGTCAGAGGAACAATGGCCGTTGTCCGGTTCTGAGGCTGCTGGCATCGAACTTGTATAGAATAGTAGCTAGGAGCGTCTATCTTGTAGCATGCATTGACTTTGGACTTACTTGTCTGGTGCAGCTGCTAGGAAGGTCTCTCGCTGCTGATAGCCAAGGCCAAGAAGAGAGATTCTTGCTTGGGGACTCCTTTTTATACCCCAAATGGGCTTAGCACTTTTGAGCGGGCCTTGAACTTGGTCCCAATTAATTGGACCGTATCCTAATCATCGGTATTGATTTCCTCCAATAAAGGGGTGGCTGCCCTGATCGCTGGGCAGGCACTAAGTGACCGTTGGCCTGCTTTGTTTTAGTGTCCTCTGGCGCCGGGGTGTCTGCTTTGGTATTGTTTGCTTAAATGTTTCTCTTTTGTCCCCGGAGATAGCTCATTACTATGCTAATGGCCTGTAGTATCAATTTTGTCTGGGAGCTGCAAACTCCAGTCCACAGACAAACCTTGCACCTGCTTGTTTTCTTAGCATTGTCCAATTTTCCCTTCATTCTCTGCAAGTGTCCATTTTGAAATCGAGACGTGGCCACCCCAGGTGGCTACACTGTACATAGCAGATTTTTGCATTAAAAAAAAATATTTATTGTCACTAGTAAGCTTACATTGCAATTAAATTACTGTGAAAAGCCCCTTGTTCCCAAAAACATTTTGTTTGCGTTGGTTTTTCTCTTCTCATGACAGTTACTTTCCAAATCCAGGCGCAATCCTTCTGAAAGGGAGAGCATGCCTTCAGCAATTTGCTTCAGTACGGCATGGTCATTTGATCTCTGACTCTTGCTTGGGAAGCAGTCTCTAGAAGTATTCTGCTGGCTGTATATTCCAGAGAAATTCAATTAGTCCATGTTTGCTGCAGTTATTGTTTCAGAACAATGATGTCTCTTCGCAGAAACATTTAAAAAGTCTCAGAATTGTGTGAAGCTACCAGAGGATGGATCTTTCATGCTCCCTGGGGAGCTGAGTATCCTTTATTTTTCATCCCATGTGGTGGAATGTGACTGTGTATTGTAGCAGTCTAAGCAGTTTCCATTGTCTTTGGAGGATTCCAGTTTTATTTTAAATCAAGTTGGGGAAAAAAAAGAGAAATTGCATTTTTAAAAAAGAAAACAAGTTTCTGTTACAAGCTGACAATGAATAGAAGCACTATTTACCAACTTAAATAACCAAGGTGTTTGGAAAATAAAGGTAGTTTTAAGGGATTTATTTTTGTATTGGTAAACATTAGAAATAACGTATAGTTTTAAGTTGGGTTAATTTAATGTTTTTGTGCCTGGTATGGTAAAACGTAATAGTTGGATTGATGCTGGAGAAAGGTGTTTGTATGTGTGGGGTTGCTTAAGTTCCAAATTTGTTTCATTCATTTACGGAAATAAATGATTAATGTGATCGCTAATGTGATTGCTGTAGTCCTGATGGCAAGGGCAGGTTCTGGAGGACCCATCAGACCATCATGAATCTGCAGGCACATTAATAAGATAATAAAAAATAGGAACAGGGGTAGGACATTCAGCTCCTCGATCCTGATACGCCATTCAATGGGATCATGGTTGATCCAACATTCCTCACGTTCGCTTTCCTGCATTTTCCCTGTCAAGCCCCTTAAGAATCCCACATGTTTTAATGAGATCACGTGTCATTCTTCTAAATTCCAATGAGTAGAGTCCCAACCTGTTTAATCTTTGCTCATAAGACAATCCCTCCATAAAGGGATCGTCCTAGTGAACCTTCTCTGAACCCCCTCCAATTCAATAATATATTTCCTTAAATAAAGGAGACCAAAACATCTCTCAGTAGTCCAGATGTGGTCTCACCAGTACCTTGTACAGCTGCAGCAAGACTGCCCTACTCTTGTACTCCAAGCTCCTTGAAATACGGGCCAACATTCCGTTAGCCTTCCTGATGACCTGCTGCATCTGCATTCTAACTTTCTGTGTTTTATGCATAAGTGCCCCCAAGTCCCTTTGTGATCCAGCTTTCTGCAGTTTTTCTACATTTAAATACTACTCTGTTCTTTTGTTCTCCCGTCCAAAATTAACAATTTCACATTTTGTCACATAACACTCTGTTTGCCAGCTTTCTGTCCACTTACCTAACCTATCAACATCTCTTTGCAAACACAACTGGCCTTTCCACATCTTTTTGTCACCTGAAAACTTGGCTGCAGGACATTGACTTCCTTCCTCTAAGTCATTAATGTATATTGTAAACAGTTGCAGTCCAAGAACTGATCTCTGTGAAACCCCATTGTTCACCAACCTGAAAAATAACCCTTTATCCCCACTCGCTGTTTCCTGCCCATTAGCCAATTCCCTATCCAAGCCAATATACTACCTCCAACACCATGGGCTCTTATCTTATAGCTTAACCTTTTGTGAGTTTCCTTGTCGAACACCTTCTGGAAGTCCAAATACAACACATCTACTGGTTCCCCTCTATCTACTCTGGTTGAGACTTGCTCAAAAAACTAAATTAGTCACACTTGATTTTCTTTTCAGGAAGCCATGCTGACTCTGCTTGATTAGATTATGATTTTCCAAATGTGCGGCTATTACTTCCTTAATAATTGATTCCAATATTTTTCCAACAAATAGGGAACATAGGTTTAAGGTGCATGGGGCAAGGTTTAGAGGAGATGTGCGAGACAGTTCTTTTATACAGAGGGTGGTGAGTGCGTGGAACGTGTTGCCAGGGGAGATTGTGGAAGCAGATACATTAACAGCATTCAAAAGGCATCTTGACAAATAAATGGATAGGATGGGTATAGAGGGATACAGCACAAGGAAGTGCTGAGGATTTTGGACAAGGTTGGTATCATGACCGGTACAGGCTTGGAGGGCTGAAGGGCCTGTTCCTGTGCTGTATTGTTCTTTATTCTTTGTCTATGGTGCCACCTTTTCTTGCCATTTTCTGGGTCCTGGTTCCCTGGTCTACGCCCCCTGGTGACTGAAGCCTCCACCCTGGGAAAGAGTGCCTGCCCATCCACTCTATCCATGCCCCTCATAATCTTGTAGACCTCTATCAGGTCACCCCTCAACCTCTGTCGTTCTAATGAAAACAGTCCAACTCTATTCAGCCGCTTCATATAGTGTTCAGCCTCTCTCCCTTCTGTTTTTTTTCTGAAAGCATGCAATCTCCAAGCTCACAAGGAAACTAGATCTTTCCTTGTCTGAACTATCGGTTCCCAAGCAGTAGTTTGCAGAGCTGGCAGCCTTCTGGGTTCCTGTTCCCCCAGCCTGTTTATAGTGTCATGTGTGCGGTCTCTGTAACTTCGACCCACTACAAACAGTAAGGACTGCTGAAACTTTGATTATTTTGTTTAAATGATGTGCTCCAGTAACTGTCAGTTGTGCCCGATTAATTTTCAAAACAACTAATTCGCACCAGCGGTTGTCTTGATTGATCGATTGACTTGTCGGCGCCTCCCTACGATCTGAATGGTTTTCATTTTCTTGCCACACACTCATGATGTTTTTTCAGCCTGTGTGTTGACAGTGGTTTTCCTCAGCCGTCCAAATCCTTGTCGATGGTTGTTAGTGGGTCGAATCCTCATTGCCAGTTTTCTCTGATCTAAATGCTTGTCGTCAGCTTTCTTTTATCATAGAATTTACAGTGCAGAAGGAGGCCATTCGGCCCATCGAGTCTGCACCAGCTCCTGGAAAGAGCACCTTACCCAAGGTCAACACCTCCACCCTATCCCCATAACCCAGTAACCCCACCCAACACTAAGGGCAATTTTGGACACTAAGGGCCAATCCCCACTATGGCCAATCCACCTTACCTGCCCATCTTTGGACTGTGGGAGGAAACCCGAGCACCCGGAGGAAACCCACGCACACACGGGGAGGATGTGCAGACTCCGCACAGACAGTGACCCAAGCCGGAATCGAACCTGGGACCCTGGAGCGGTGAAGCAATTGTGCTATCCACTACGCTACCATGCTGCCTTTATGTTATGTATTTATTGTTGCCGTTGGGAAACCCCCGGGCTCCGGCAAAACGGAGCACCTCGCCAGCGGAGAATCCCATCCATGTTGCTTCGACAGGGTAAGATGGTGAACTCTCCAAAAAAGCCCACAAAATGCTCCGCTGATGTATCACATGACATTCACCAGCCGAGAGTGTTACTTGAATACATAACACAATGATTAGCTGATGGAATCAAATGCTCCTTCGGTTGTTTGTAACCAGCAGTGTAAAGACTTTACTCAATCAGCCCGCGCTTACAAACCTAAAACACATGTTTATTATTTGATGTTATTTCATGATTGGACGGTACTTGAAGGATAATAGCAAATTACAGCGGATGCTGGAATCTGAAACCAAAAGAGAAAATGCTGGAAAATCTCAGCAGGTCTGGCAGCATGAAAATGAAAAATGAAATGAAAATTGCTTATTGTCACAAGTAGGCTTCAATGAAGTTACTGTGAAAAGCCCCTAGTCACCACATTCCGGCGCCTGTCCGGGAAGGCTGGTACGGGAATCGAACCGTGCTGCTGGCCTGCTCGGTCTGCTTTAAAAGCCAACGATTTAGCTCAGTGAGCTAAACCAGCCCCCGTGGGGAGATAAAAGAGGTAACATTTCGAGTCCAGATGACCCTCTGAAGGAGCTTTAACAAAGGGTCATCTGGACTCGAAACGTTAGCTCTTTTCTCTCCCTGCAGATGCTGCCAGACCTGCTGAGATTCTCCAGCATTTTCTCTTTTGGTTTCAGTACTTGAAGGAGACAGGATCAAACGTGAAGAAACATGAATTTGAAAATTGCTCAAAGCATCAAAAGAAAGGCTTGTCTCGATCTAGTGGCTTATCATTTTTTTCTCACAGAAAACAACTCAGAAATAAATATTTTCCATGTTCTGTACTTTTCTGTGGTACATTCAATTATCTTCCAGTGGTAACTGTTGAAGACAGAGGGGAGAAAATAATTAACAAACAATGCATGCCTGTGTGAAAGGTGGAAGGAACAAACTGCGCACACAATTCCTGAAAGTCATTGTTATTGACGATGCTTCTAAAGGTGGTAGGACTTCCAAGACCGATTATGATTTTTGAAAACATGAGGACACGGTCTGAGAGTGACAAACCTGCAAGTGCACATTGCATTTTCTTCAAGTCATTTCAAAGTTAACACCAAGTTATTGAACATGGTGTTGAATCTTCATCCACCAACTTGCTGTGTTTCCTTTCGACACCTAGTCATTCAGAAACTAACATTCCAAAGTTTCTCGATGTTTTGCTTCGGACAAAACCCTTATCTCCATTTTCTCTTTAAAGTATGGTGAGAGCAGTTTTGCACCTTCGTTTTGCCAGTGGCTGATTTTCACTTTAATGATTAATAGTTTCACAAATGCAGCTGCCTGCTGAAACCACAGGATGTGCTTTAAGCAGTTTGATGCTCTTAATCATCTGTGTTGAAAGGTGCAAGCGGACATACTGATATTGAACTTTGATACTCGGAGTCCAGATGCAATGTTCAAGTGGTTTTATGAAGCATGTGAGAGCCAAGGTTGCGCAATCTAGGCGCTTCTCCTCCGGGGTTCAAATGTGCACAGTTTATATATGTTTTATTATCAGTTACAACTAACAGCATTAGGTGAACAAAAGGTCACAGCACAATGGCCTCCAGTGGGCTAATAATTGTGTTACTGCACAATGATATTCTGGTAATGACATAATAATAATAATAATCTTTATTGTCACAAGTAGGCTTACATTAATACTGCAATGAAGTTACTGTGAAAAGCCCCTAGTTGACATTTTCCGGTACCTGTTCGAATACACATAGATACATAGAAGATAGGAACAGGAGGAGGCCTTTTGGCCCTTTGAGCCTGCTCCGCCATTTATCACAATCATGACTGATCATCCAACTCAATAGCCTAATCCTACTTTCTCCCCATAACCTTTGATCCCATTCACCTCAAGTGCTATATCCAGCCGTCTCCTCAATGTTTTAACATAAACTACTTCCTGCGGTAATGAATTTCCCAGGCTCACCACTCTTTGGGTGAAGAAATGTCTTCTTATCTCTGTCCGAAATGGTTTACCCTGAATCCTCAGACTGTGACCACTGGTTCTGGACACATCCACCATCGGGAACATCTTCCCTGCATCTATCCTGTCCAGTCCTGTTAGAATTTTATAAGTCTCTCAGAGATCCCCTCTCATTCTTCTGAACTCCAGCGAGAGCAGTCCCAACCTAATCAATCTCTCCTCATATGACAGTCCCGCCATCCCTGGAATCAGTCTGGTAAACCTTCGCTGCACTCCCTTGAGAGCAAGAACATCCTTCCTCAGAAAAGGAGACCAAAACTGCACACAACATTCTAGATGTGGCCTCACCAATGCCCTGTATAATTGCAACAATACATCCCTGCTCCTGTACTCAAAACCTCTCGCAATGAAGGCCAACATACCATTAGCCTTAATAATAATAATCACTTATTGTCACAAGTAGGCTTCAATGAAGTTACTGTGAAAAGCCCCTAGTCGCCACGTTCCGGCGCCTTTTCGGGGAGGCCGGTACGGGAATTAATCCCGCGCTGCTGGCATTGTTCTGCATTTCAAGCCAGCTGTTTATCCCACTGTGCTAAACCAGCCTTCTTTACCGGCTGCTGCACCTGCATGCTTACCTTCAGTGACTGGTGCACAAGGACTGGTCCCGCTGCATGCTCCCTTCTCCCAATTTACAACCAGTTTGCCTTCCTGTTTTTGCTTCCAATGTGAATAACCTTACACTTATCCAAATTATGATGCTTTTTGGATGGCTATAGGCTTTTGACATAGGCCTAGAAGACTGGGCCCAGTGTGCGGAAAGGATGCAATATTTCTTTCAGGCAAATTACATTTTTGGAGACAGCTAATAGAAGTGGCCCCAACATTCAGCGCAATCAAGAGCCTCAAGTACATGATGGGTCCAGCCTTGAGAACCTTTCCCGAGCTCATGGAACTTGTTGCAAACCATTACGACTCTAAGCCGTCGGTAATAATGGAGAGGTACTAGTTCAATACAGCTGGACGAACCCCTGGGGAATCAGTTACTGAATTTCTGATGCGCCTTCGCAAGTAAGAACATTGTGACTTCAGTCCTACCCTCTCTGAGATGATGAGAGATCGTTTAGTATGTGGCATCAAAAATAAAGCGACTCAAAGGAAGCTGTTTGCGGAGTTGGCCATGGACCTGTAAAAGGTCATCCCGCGAGAATGTGGAAAAGGGTTTCCAGGAGCTTCAGGGTTCCATGGATTACGATGTAGACAGCATTGGCCAGACCCCGTTCTGAAGAGCAACGACCGTGCCTAAGATAGGGCTCATGTGACCCAATCACCACCAAAACAATATTGTAGTCAGACCCGATGGCCAAGGGCCACCATAACCTGTTGGAACCTTTCCTCAGAGGACGCTGAGGATTACCCACAGCAGTGCTGCACTTGGCACAGGAACCATGGGGGTCGAGACGACAGCAAATGCGTCACCGTTGCCAGTTGACACAAGCGGCCTGAGCCAGGACTTTGCACATTTCCCTGCCTCAGTAAGAAGACCTAATGTAGTTAAACTGCATCACGGCCCCTAAAGTAGCTCCAATTGGATTAAAGCACCAAGTCAGCGGTCACCCCTTGGGCATGGAAATCAACACAGAGGCTGCTGTTTCTATTATCGGACAACACACCTTCCATCGGCTCCCCTTGGATATCCTGGACCTGGGTTTGAGGGATACCCAGGACCAGCTGGCAACATACACGTACATAGGCTGCCACTGGTAGTGGTGCAAGGATCTGGACCCAGCCTTCTAGGCCATAATTTGTTCCAAAGACTCCTCCAGGACTGGCAACAAATCTTCCTGATGGGTACTGGTGGTCTGTACAAAGTCGTTGGAAAGTTCTGGAAGTTTTCCAGGATGGCCTCAGAAAAATAATGGGGGCCGGGCCAAACCAAAAATCTATGTTGACTCAGAGGCCCAGCCAAATATTTCAGGGTCTCATAGGCCCTGCTTACAAAAGTGGATGACAAATTGAGCCGACTGAAGAACTTGGGAATTATATGCCCGGTACAGTTCAGAGAGTGGGCAATGCCAGTAAGTCTGGAGCCGAAGCCAGACAAGCCCATTCGCCTGTATGGCGATTATAAAATTACAGTAAAGAGGACTTCCCATTTGGCCCCTACCCCATGCCATGTGTAGAAGATCTGTACAAGACGTTAGTTGAGGGGCACTCATTCATGAAGCTTGGCATGAGCCTCCAGTTGGAGTTAGATATGGGCTCTCGAAAATACATCACCATCAACACCCACAGGGGACTGTATGAGTACACCTGGCTTCCAAATGGGGTATTGTCAATGTAATGACCTCCAATTAGCATTATTGGTTGGCCAATTGGAGTATGAGCTCCCTCAATGATAAGCACATGTGTAGGCTTTGTGAGCAGTCTTAAGTTGACTGGAATGCTAGCAGCACTATTTGGAGCTGCTCTTGTATCTAGTTATTGCCAATAAATATTGGTGTAGTGATGGGACTCCTGCCTCCTTTAATTATTACAGTCAACTTGTGCAATTTTGCAGCGGATCATAGAAAACATCCTCCAAGGGATTCCCAGCGTGGCGGTCTACCTGAGTGAGGTAGACACATTACAGGAGCCACCGAGAAGGAACACCTGGGCAACCTGGAAGAGGTCCTCTGACGGTTCTGCAACATGGATGTTCGCCTGAAGAGAGGCAAGTTCATCTTTCAAGCGAAAGAGGTGACATATCTTGGATACCACGTTGATAAGGACGGGTTACACCCAGTCCTTATCGACGATCAAGAGAGCCCCCACCACCAGAGAACGAGACTGAGCTGAGGTTGTCCTGAGGGCTTGTCAATTATTACAGAAAGTTCATCCTGAGCCTGGCTGCCTTGCTGGTGCCACTGTATGCTCTATTAAAGAAGAACCAGAAATGGACGTGGAAAGCGCCCCAAGTGGAAGCATTTGCCAAAGTGAAACGGCAATTATTATCTTCCAAACTGTTGACGCACAATGATCCGTCAAAGCCACTCGTCCTCACGTGTGATGCCTTTCCATATGGCATTGGGGCAGTGTTGTCCCATTGGTGGGACGATGGGGTAGAATGGCCGATAGCTCACACATCCAGAAACCCTGGCAGACGTAGAGCGCCGTTATGCGTAAATTGGAAAGGAAGGGCTTGCTGTGATATTCACTAAAGAAATTCCATCAATACGTCTATGGACATTATTTTGTGATGATCACAGACCATAAGCCCTTACTTTTTTAAGGAAGACACCAATAGCTTTGGCCAGAATCCACCGATGGACATTGCTGTTGGCGGCATATGAGTAATTTCTTCTAAGTGCACAGATCGTGCATGCGGATATCCTCAGCCGCCTCCCGGCCCGTCCCCACCAGCAGTGGACAAAGTCGTATTGATATTGAACTTTATGGACACCTTAACTGCCGCACAAATCTGCACATCGACCTAGAAGGATCCTACATTGGCGAATCTGTGCCACATCATCACAGACTCATTGAGGTCTACAGCACAGAAAAGGCCCTTCAGTCCATTGTGTCTGTGCCAGGCAAAAACAACCACCTAACTATTCGAATCCCATTTTCCAGCTTTAGCCCATGGCCTTGTATGCCTTGGCATTGCAAGTGCACATTTAAATACTTCCTAAATGTTATGAGGGTCGCTGCCTCCACCACCTTTTCGTCGTACAAGGAAAACCGTCAAGAGAAACAGCGGGCCTATCTGGCAAAATAGAAGAATCCTCAGTGCTCTTGGAGGACGTTGCAATCATAGACTTGCCGCTGATAGGGCCCCTTTGGGGTTCTACGTGGAAAAGGTGTTCCTCAACATGATACAACCGTTCCCCCTCCCCCCCCCCCCCCCCTCCCCGACCCAGCCCCACAGCTGCTAGAAACATGGCCACAGGCGAAATGGCGTAGGAGATCCCGTCTACAATCTGCTGCAGGGGAACCTTTGGACTTTGGGGGGGGAAAGCATGCAATACGCCTCACGAGACCCACCGGGGCACCTCAGTTGATCTCCCTGTGGGACACGTGGAATAGGAACTCCCCACGGGTGGATGGTAGCCTTACAAAAGCCGACCCAGAATGGGACCGGTGTGGACATTAGTCCTGGCTGGGACCTTTGGTCTGTATGCCTCTTTGTGGCCTTTGCTTTAAAGAATCCTTATTTAACTTACCTCCTCGGGCCTCATGAGCTTTAATACCCTGTGTAATTGTTGGTGGTGTTGGAATGCATGAGACTAACCCTCCAGCCCCCTCTCGTCCATTTGTTTAGAGTGTGGGATGGAGCAAGTTACTTTGAACTAGCATCCACTTGTTATTTGCAAATCTTTAGCTGAGCTCTTTGCACAATTTGAGCTCTCTTGTAAAGCTGTGGTTGTCTGCGTATGTTTCGCCACCCTAGCTGCTGGTCCTATCTGGCATTCGAAAGCCAAATCTGTGCCTTCAACGTCAGATGCTGCCACTGATAGTTTTTTGTTTCATGCTTCACACCTATTCAGTAGATGTGCTATGGCTGTACGTGCTTGGAACAAAGGACGGAAAGTCTAACTTCAACACCCATTCAACACGTGTTTCACAGCAGTTTGACATCTTGGAGATATTACCATTTTTGGTCAGATGAAATGTCAAGAGCCTGGTGTATTGATTTTCTTGGTTGGAACGTTTTTAACTGCTCCTTTACATAAATCCAAGAAGTTCCAATTAATAGAATTTATCTTTATTTTAACACTTGATCTGGCGCACAATAAGCAGTTTTGGCAGCAGCAGTGGAGTGAGAACCAGAGGTCGTGATTCAGCGGACTTTCCACTTTCGGGTGTGTTTGGCGAGGTGTTGGTTGGAGGATGCAGTGCTGAAATTCATCCTGCTGTTCACGGGAACTTTACTGTTTTTTAGAGCCTCTTGGAGTTTCATATTTCAGTCGATTTCCTGCTGTGATCGGAGCTCGCCAGCAGTTCTGGCTCCTCGCAGAGCGGGCGCCATTTTGACTGGCAGCCCCAAAGTCTGCATTGCCCCTTTCAGGCCACCACTTCTTTATGGAACCCCCCCTTCAACCTCCTCCACCGAACCTCTCAAGGTTCCTGGAACCCCTCTCATGTCCCCCCCTAATGGACAAGCCCCCCCCCCCCCCACCACGGGTCCGACAGCTGGCACTGCCAGCCTGGCACCCTGTCTGTGCCCCGGCACCCTGTCAGTGTCCCCCAAGCACACAGGCACTGCGAGGGTCGCACTGTCAAGGTGGCAGTGCGTCACTTCCAGGGTGCCAGCCTAGCAGTGTCACGGTGCCCGGGTGTCAGGGAGAGTGCCAGGGTACTACTCTGCCCCTTCTCCAACCACCTTGGTGCTCTAAAGGCCATGAGAGACCTCCCGAGGTGCTGACTGGTTTGGCCCACATTTGTGAAAACCAGTGCTAAATGGCACCCTGTAGCGGTCTCGCAGGCACGGCCATTAACTTCCGGACGCCGGGTGAAAGAATTGTCCAGATCTTAAAATGAACATGACTCAGTTAAATATGCTGACCTGGCTCATGCCCAGCGAGGGCGTGATCCTGATTGCGCCAGGTGGAGCGAGTCGCGTGACTTGCGATCAGCCTGGTGCCCAGCACAGGGTCCGATTTGCGGCTCTCGCGGGATTCATCCATTGTGCCCGGCTTTGTGTTGAAGAGTTAATGGGTGGAGTTTCCCCCCAAAATGGCAAAGTATCATGTTCTGACGGGAAAATGGCATGTTTCTCTCCAGAAACAGACCCAGATTTTCTGGCCAGCTCTTCTGACACTTTGTCAAAATAAATCCAGGCGGGGATTGCGCTGTCATTCTGGCGGGGCGGGTCCTTGTAAAACCGTCAATGCCGGCTTCACTGAGATTGGGGCACCATCTTTAAAGGATCCACAATCTGTGAAAAAAAATAAACAAACTCCCACCATCCCACAGCCATGGAGGACCCCCCTCAACAAGCTTTGGGGTAACCCCCACCCCCGACCATGGAAGTATCAGGGGGCACGCTTCTCCCTATCCACCCTCCTGTTCTGACATTGGTGGGCACCTATCTCCCCCCTTACAGACATAAACGGAAGCAGAGCCAGAGACTACATGAGGGGTTGTCGGCGAGTATTTACAGGTGCAGCTGGAGGAGTCCAACTGGGTGCCGGAGCAGGAGGTGGTGCCGACCATGCCTGCCACTCAGGCCAAAATCACACGGGTGGCGTCCTCGGCGGAGGCATTGCAAGCGACGGCTTTGGCTATGGATCAGCATGTCCAAGGCCTGGGGCATTCTGTGCAGGCGCTGGCCGAGGCCCACGGCAGGGTTATCACCTCACAGGCAGCCATGTGCCAGAGCCACCTGGAAATTGCAGCGCCGTTTCTGAGCATGGCCCAGTTTCAGCAGGCCATGGCTGGCAACGTCATCGGCATTGCCCAGGCACTGGCCGACGTGGCGCAGGCACAGAGGGAGGTGGCTCAGCCCCAGAGGGAGATGGCGCAGTCACTGGCAGATGTGACACAAACCCAGAAGGTGAAGGCGGCGTGTGGCGCAGTGGTTAGCACTGGGACTATGGCACTGAGGACCAGCGTTTGAATCCCGGCCCTGGGTCACTGTATGTGAGGAGTTTGCACATTCTCCCCATGTCTGCGTGATTTTCACCGACACAACCCAAAGATGTGCAGGCTGGGTGGATTGGCCATATCTTTTTATTAAAACAGTAAAAAATATATACAAGACCAAACGGTACAAACACTAATTTTGTGTTGGAGAAACAGGATATCTTCCCCTCAGTAACAATGGGGAGGGGGGATGGATACTCTGATTATTAAAACAGTTCACAACGCATTTCTACAAAAAACAAATGGTACAAGCACTAAACTTTGCTCTGGAGAGACCAGATACCCTCGCCTCTGTACCATCAGAAGGGAAAGGAAGGGTGGTGGGGAGGGAGGGAGTTGAGGTGTTGGTGGAGGGGGACGCAAATGCTAAATTGCCCCTTAATTGGAATAAAAAATAATTGGGTACTCTAAATTTATAAAAAAGAAAAGAAAAAACCCAGAAGGTGGTGGCAAAGTCAATGGGTGATGTGGCGCTTTCGCAGGTAGACATGGTCCATTCCCTATGCTTCATGGCTGCAAGTATGCGAACCCTGATCAAGGCCAGAGTGGGCCTCCAGGACTGGCAGCGCCAGGTGGCGGTGGAGCCTCAAGGGTTTGCTCTGCTTGCAATGGGCTACAGTGTTTGAACGGTGGAGCAGATTCAATGGGTCGAATGACCTAATTCTGCTCCTATGTCTTATGGTCTAATGACATGTGAGACTTAATAATGATGGGGTCTGCTCACTTAATATTCAAGGATATCAACTGTTCAGAAAGATAAGGAAGAAAAATGGCAGCACTGGGAAGAAAGACTTTGTAATATTGGAAAGAGGGGAAGTCTTTGAGAGAATCCATTTGGCTAGAATTGGGAAGCAGAAAGGGTCTGATCATTTTACTGGAGGCATTCAACAGGCCGTCATATAATTATAGACAGAGAGCGTGAGTGAGAGGAGAGAGTCTGAAATGTACAAGAATGGTGATAATGTGGAACTTTAATTCCATAAATATCAATTCAGTTCAGGATTAACTAAAACAGTAAGGAGCAGGAAGTTTGTGAAATGTGTCCAGGAGGACTTCCTTGATCAGTATGTTTACAGTCAAGCTAGAAAGGAGGAATTGCTGGATCTAGTGCTAAGGAATGAGATGGGTCAAGAGGACCCTCTATGTCAAAAGTATAGATAGGTTGAGAAAAACAAGGAGGGTTTGTTTACCTTCTTCAAAGTCACATGGGATATCATTTGTGACTTTGATAAGAGCAAACTATCTTTGATAGGGCAGAATCCTGATCCAAACATGGGGTTTTGGGATAAATGGTTATTGATTTGGGAGGTGGGAGCATGTTCATTGACTTTGCATAGGAATGGAAGGTGGGGCAGTAGGTTGCAAGGATCGAGTCAAGGATTGTCTTATTGAAGAGAGGGGAAGATGGCAGACTTGAAGGAGGTGGAATAGTGCCTATTTAACAATAAATGTTGAAAATATCACCTAATATAGGAGCCAGGAAGGAAAGTTGAATGGGCAAAATTTTAGTTGGAATGGGTTTCGTGAGTAGGAGGTGAATCTTATAGATAACTGGAGAAGGCATGGGAGAGATGGAAACTAGTAAAATAAATGGTTTCAGGGATAGGGCAGGGAGAATACTGGAGGAAGTTTAGCCTGGTGGGGTATTGAGAGGGAAGAATACGACAGAGTCAGCTGATCAAATGGTCTCAATCTTAATGCCAAAGAGTGATCTCCTCACGCTTGTTGTTGGAGTTGAGTGTGGAGGGGACAGTGGAGAGGGCTTTTTGGAGGTGAGTGTGGAGGGGACAGGGGGGAGGGCTTTAAAAAGATGGTTTGTAGTAGAGAAAAGAAGCCAGGGGTTACCTTTGCATTCCAGGATGATAATGCAGTAGTGAGCAGTTCTGGCAGGCAGAATAGCACTCAACATTGCTTTGTGTGATCCAGCCAGATCCAGCAGTGAACATTCAAACAATTGCCCATCATATCCTTGGAGTCAGCATCCTTTGGAGATGAAGGCCATCCCAGAGCATGAACAGGATGAGGTTGGTAACAGTTTAATGGGGACTAATGATAGCTGCAGAAATATTCAGGTGAATTGAGGATTTTGAAACTGCAGTTGTTAACAAATCATGAGAGACAATTTCCAGGCTAAAATTTCTGGTAATGAGCGGCAGCCATGGGCCAGCAATATACTCTAAGGCTGGGTTTTCTGTTCTGTGAGTGATGGGCAACATCGCGGGTGAAATGGGAATATTTGAAGAGTGGAATTCACTCTTGACCTCTCTTCAAATTTTCCCATCCTGCTGTTGGTGGAAAAATAACATTCCGCCCTAAGTGATGCTTCCATTTACCTGTCCCATGCCAATGAAATGCCCCTCCCCTGATCGCGCAAGTCCAAAAGGGGCAAGTACATGGAAGAGGGTTGCATTTGGTGGCAAACCACAGATCATAAACTGAGGTATTTTGGGGTTATTTATTTATTTCTCAACAACCAGAAACACTTACCACAATATCATTGCGGAGGCTTTGTTTTAACAATTCATTTCCAAATTCCTTTCCGTGAATATTGATAGTGGAGACATCACCCCATCATTTCCACATACAAACATACAAATTAGGTGCCCTGACCCCCTTTCCTGCTTTCACACTCCCAACTAACTATGGACTCATCCTGGCTAATATAGGGCCTTGGTGAGGCCACACCTGGGGTATTGTGTGCCGTTTTGGTCTCCTTATCTGAGGAAGAATGTCCTTGCTCTGGAGGGAGTGCAGCATTGGTTTACCAGTCTGATTCCTGGGATGGCGAGACTGACATATGAGGAGAGATTGAATCGGTTAGGATTGCATTCGCTGGAGTTCAGAAGAATGAGAGGGGGCCTCATAGAAACCTATAAAATGCTAACTGGACTAGACAGGGTAGATGCAGGAAAGATGTTCTCGATGGTGTGTGCGCCTAGAATCAGTGGGCACAGCCTGAGGATATGGGGTAGACTATTTAGGACAGAGATGAGGAGAAATCTCTTCACCCAGATAGTGGCTGGCCTGTGGAATTTGTTAAGTAGTTGAGGCCAAAACATATGTTTTCAAGAAGCACCTAGATATAGCACTTAGGGCAAAGGGGACCAAATTATATGGAGGGAAATTGGGATTAGGCTATTGAGTTGGATGATCAGCCATGATCAAAATGAATGGCGGAGCAGGCTTGAAGTGCCAAATTACCTCCTCCTGCTCCTATTTTCTATGTTTCTATTTACTTGCATCTCAAATACTTTTAGGTTTTCCGAAAACAAATAAAGGCAGAAATTATCTTCATTTTTTTTTAGTCTTGCGGGAATCTGAAGATTCTGATGAGTTGTGCAACATTTTAGCTTATGTATCCTGAAACTCCCTACTTGAGTCATATACGTCATGTAACATGTTGCTACCAACGAGATGTCTGAACTTTCAATGCTCTCTAAGACCAGTTCAAGGACTTTGGTTTCTTTCCAAGGAAAATGTATGAGCTGTTGAAGAAAAGCAAATAAAAGCTGTGGTGAACGATATGTTATGATGTTATGATGTCTTGCACTTTGATATTCGTCAATGCACTATAAATCTGCCTAATTTTGTTAATTAATTTGATACGTTGTTTTTGCCTATGAGTGTGATAATTAACTTCAATCAGAAGCGAATGATGGAATGTGAAGCCACACCTCAACCAATATCCATAGAATGATTGTTACAGCTGTTAATCCGGGGTCCAGGCATTCTCCAGGGATAGAAAGTGAATAGTTAAAATTTTCTGAAGACCACAGCAGGCTGCAGAGACTTGGACTTGCAAGTTTACTGTAAAAGAAGGTGTGCGAGAAACCGCTATCTGAAACAAAGACTATTTTTCTTTTTACTTATTGTTTTTACCCTTTTCGTCCCCTCTATGTTTGTTTGTCTTGCGTGGGTGTGTATATATAGAGGGTGGGGACTTGTTAAAGTGGGGGAATTCAATGACAGTTAACCAGTTGTATTTGCTGCATATTCATCATCGTTCTTGTTATTAATAAAAAGTAATTCTGTTTAAACTTACAAACCTGGTGACTGTAATTATTGGAGAGCCAAGGGCCAAAGACTCCAAGTATTTTTCAAAGGATTATTGGCTAATTCACTTGTGTTGTGACACCAGGTCAAGTGGGGCTGGAATTGACCTCGCACTAGCCCAGGGTGTCGTTACACCCTTTGTAGCCTCCTTACATCCTCTTCACAATTTACTTTCCCATCTACCTTCGTGTTGTCAGCAGATTTAGCAACAATACCTTCAGTCCCTTCATCCAAGTCCTTTAAATAAATTGTAAAAAGTTATAGCTCCAGCACTGATCCCTGTGGCACACCACTCATCACATTATGCCAACCAGAAAAAGACCAATTGAAGCCAACTCTATATCCTGTCAGTTAGCCAATCTTCAATCCATGCAAATACCCATGCAATCCAGTCCAAAGATGTGCAGGTTAGGTGGACTCAGTGCTCTTCTATAGCGAAGGTAGGACTTCTGCTCATCCAAACTCCTTGAATCATTAAGGTAAGATCCTTTCCCCTGTCCCTCTTGCCAGCTTTCCTGATGCACACCGGACTCAAATGAAATTCAGGATTTGTGCCTCCAAACCACAGAGAACAACTAGGCAAAAAAGAGAAAAGGGACCAGGAAACTGAATAACTGGCTCCTTACAACCAGACAGCAAGGAGTGTGCAATATACCTTTGATAATAGTTCCAACAGTGACACTAAAGCCACAGTGTGCAAATAAACTGCAGTCTTTATCTTTCAGTCTGGTGTGATAGAATGCGAATGATTGTTATTTCCTGGAATAATTACTGTGAAAAAAAAGATGACGACAGTTCACACAATCCCACCCTTATCGTTATCTAACTGATAATCATTATCACATCATCAAAGTATCAGTGGTCTATAATGCAGTCTTTATGTACCCTCAGCTTCCTACACCAGTGTAAACTACTAGGTATTACTGCCTGCGGCAGGAAAACTCCAGCTGGTCCCCAGCATGGGCAGGATGCCACCTGGGCATTGTGACACTGGCACCCTTTCCCCTGGCAGTGCCACCTGGGTGCCACCCTGGCAGTGCCAGGGTGTCTGTGTCCAGGTGGCACTGCAAGTATGGCAGTGGCACTGCCAGGGTGTCAGGCTGGCAGCACCAAGGCGGCATCCTGCCCGTGCTGGGGGTGGGCTCGGGGGTGCTCTGCCCTTATGAGGTGGGATGTGGGGGGCTCAGTGACCACCTAATTTGGCGAGCTGAGCTCGTTAGTGCAGCAAATGAGAACTTCTTTACCAAAGCCCAAAAATAATGCAGAGTCCCATTTAATAGCGGGGTCATTCTTGGTGCTGCAAGCATCAGAAAATACTCCCCTAAACGCATCCTAAACACGATTCTCTTTCATTTCCATAAATCGCGGCCACAATGTTTTGGCCTCAACTGCTTTCTGTGGTAGAGAATTCAACACACCACTCTCTGGGTGAATACATTTCTCATCATCTCAGTCCTAAATGGTTTACCCCATATCCTTCGACTGTGAACCTGGGGTCTGGACTCCCCCATCATCAGAAACATCCTTCCTGTATCTAGGCCTGTTAAAAATTTTGTGAGTTTCTATGAGATCCCCCCCTCATTCAGTTTTTTAAAGTGCCCGATTTTGTCCCCCCTATTAAGGGGCAATTTAGTGGGCAAGCGCACCTACCCTGCACATCTTTGGGTTGTGGGGGTGGAACCCAAGGCCCCCTCTCATTCTTCTGAACTCCAGCGAATATAACCCTAACCAACTCTCGTATGTCGGACCTGCCATAGGAACATAGGAATTAGGAGCAGAAATAGGCAATTCAGCCCTTCGAGCCTGCTCCCCATTCAATCAGATCATGGCTGCTCTCTTCCTGGTCTCAAAACCAACTCCCTGCCTGTTCCCACATCCCCTTAATCCATTTTTTAAAATCAGAAATATATCTATCTGCCTCTTGAAACCGTTTAATGATACAGATTCCACTGCACCAGGGGGCAGCGAGTTCAACAAATTCACCACCCTCTGCTAGATGTCATGCTTCCTCATCTCAGTTTTAAATCTACCACCTCTCAACCTACATCTGTGACCTCTTGTTCTAGTTTGCCCCCCAAGGGGTTTACATTTGCTTTATCAACCCCTTTTAGTATTTTAGTCATCCCAGGAATCATTCTGGTAAACCTTTGCTTTACACCCTCCATAGCAAGAATATCCTTCCTCAGGTAAGAAGACCCAAAACTGCACAAAATATTCCAGGTGTGGTCTCACCAAGGCCCTGTATAATTGCAGGAAGACCTGCCAGCTCCTGTACTCGAAACATCTCCGCAAAGCTCAAAATACCATTTACCTTCTTCACTACCTGCTGCACCTGCCTGCTTACCTAAAGCGACTAGTGTATAAGAACACCCAAGTCAAGCTACACATTCCCTCTCTCAATCTATAGCCATTCAGATAATAATTTGTGTTGTGGAAATCATAATAAAGACAAATTCCTCGAGGTTCGATTTAAGGAAATTTATTGATACAAATGCATTTGTGGAGAGAGAACTGCACCAGCTGCAAAAAGCTCTCTGACTTATGAGTCGAGAAGCATTACATTTATAGTGTGAAATAAACAACTTTGAAGAGATAAAGCTTGGGAACATACGCAAGAGGAAATATGAATGTTTTGCCCTTGGGTTAAAAACAATTCGAGTACGCATTTTGTTGTCCTTCGGAAGAACAACTTATCATAATAAGGCCAGTACAACATACCAAGCAGTATTTAGTTTACATGACTTGACCTGCTTATTTTCACAGAAAAGCAGTGTTAAAATATAGTCAATATTCCCAGCATGCTTCTAAATTGGTAACTCATTAACTTCCCTTCCACAATTTGTCTAACTGTTTTTGCGAGCAACATGGGTAAACACACATTTGAAAATGAAATGAAAATCACTTATTGTCACAAGTAGGCTTCAAATGAAGTTACTGTGAAAAGCCCCTAGTCGCCACATTCCAGTGCCTGTTCAGGGAGGCTGGTGTGGGAATTGAACCCACTCTGCTGGCCTTGTTCTGCTTTATAGGCCAGTTGATTAGCGCATTATGCGAAACCAGCCCCATCCACATCATACTGCATTTGGCGTGTGTTTATCCACTCACTCAACTTGTTGAAATCATATTGAAGCATCTCTGCACCCTCCTCTCCAGCTTTTTGTCATCTGCAAATTTGGAGATGGGGGGCAGAATTTCCTGTTAGCGGACCCCAAAATCTGAAAGACGATTGGGCGGAGAATCGGTTCCGACGCCAAGTTACAATGCTCCAGCACCTCGACAGCAGCATCAATGGGTTCCGGAATGCACGTACAGTAGACACCATTTGTACATCATTAGGGGACCTGGTATTCTCCAGGGCCTCTGCAATTCTCCGACTCCAATGGACCGAGACCCCAACAGCGCGGTTCATTTTTGCTTTTAAAAATCGTGAATCTGGAGTGGTGGCTGCTGAGGGAGAGAGAGGGGGTAAGGAAAGTGTAGAGCATCGCCATAGTTTGCTGACAGTTGTGCCACTGCCAGGGCCAGGAGTAGTTGCAGCGGGTGGCCAGGAGGTGGCCTGTGGGGTCAGGGTGGATGGATATTGGACACCATTGCCGCAGCCAGCAAGGTGGCCATGACACTGATCACCCAACGTAAACATAGGGTCATGGGTCGCACAGGCGTCCCCGCAGCGCACCCCCCTGGGTACCCTCAGGCTCCAGCCAAACCATCAGCTCCATGGGTGTGCTCCAGCACAACCAGTGCCATCTTTTTGGCTGAGATAAGTGTGTGTGGAGAGTGCAGGGTGTATGTGTGGCTGCAGCTTGTCAGCCTCCCGACTGTCTGTCACAAACCCGGCGAATCCCGCACCGACTTTCATTGGAATCAATTGTGTTCTGCACGTTACCAGTGCTAGCCCCTTCATAGTAGCGGAATAGGTCCAGATGTGGCGGCAGTTGTTCTGTCATGAAAGTTCATAAATTTTGTGTTGGCGTCAACGCGGAAATGGAGAATCCCGCCCATTATCTTTTGTTCTCCCATCTAAATCATTAATATATATTGTGAATAGCCGGGGTCCTAGCACTGATCTCAGCGGTACCTCACTAGCCACTGCCTGTCATTTCGAAAAAGACCCGGGGGGGGGGGGGATTCTCCGAGCCCTGCGCCGGCACGCGATTCTCCGGGGTGGGTGGAATCGGCGCCATTTGCGCCAGCGGGTTTGGCGTGGCGCTGGCCGCGGGCTGCTGGAATCGGCAGGGCCGCCGATTCTCCGGACGGATGGGCTGAGCGGCCGCGCCGACATGACAGAGTTCCACCGGCGCCGTTCACCCCTGGTCGCTGCCCACGGGAACTCTGCGGGAATGCTCGGGGGGTTGCCTGTGGGGGGTTGAGGGGAGCTTCACCTGGGGGGTCCTCCGATGGGGTCTGTCCTGTCATCGGGGCCCACCAATCGGCAGGCCGGCTTCTCCCCCCCAGGTCTACTTCCTAGCGCGGCCGGCCCTTGAACACCGACCCCATGTTGCGTCGGGGCCGGCGCGCGTAAAAAGTTCCCCGCGCATGCGCAGGATGGCGCGGCCCAACTGCGCATGCGGGAACCGCTCCAGCACCATACTGGCCCCTGTGGGGGCCAGAATAGGTCGTGCCCGGGCCCTGTTCGCGCCGTCGTGAAACGTGACAGCGTTCACAACGGCGCAAACACTTGGCCTCAATATCGGAAAATCGCCCCCCCTCCGTTTATTCCTACTCTTTGTTTCCTATCCACAAATAATTTTGTATCCATCTCAATACACTACCTCTAATCCCTTGTGCTTTAATTTACAAGCTAACCCCTCATGTGGCACTTTGCCAAAAGTCTTTCGAATGTCCAAAGATTTCCCTTTCGTAAATCCATGCTGACGCTGTCCGATCCTGCCACGATTTTCCAAGTGCTCTGCTATTCCATCTTTTTTAATGGACTCTCGCATTTTCACCACTAACGACGTCAAGCTGATTCATCTACAATTCCTTGCTTTCTCTCTACCTCCCTACTTAAAAAATAAGGTTACATTAGCTACCCTCCAATCCATTCGAAGTGTTCCAGAGTCTATAGAAACTTGGAAGATGACTACCAATGCTTCAATTAGTTCTAGGGCCACATCTTTTAGTACTCTGGGATTATCGGCCTTCAATCCCATCAATTTCCCCAACACCACTTCCCTACTGGCACTCACCTCTTTCAGTTCCTCCCTCTCACTCAATCCTGTGCTCCCAAAAAATTCTGGTACGTTATTTGTGTCCTTTGTGAAGACAGGACCAAAATTTGGATTTAATTGGTCAGCCATTTCTTTGTTCCCCATTATAAAATTCCCTACTTCTGACTGTCAGGCACCTACATTTGTCTTCACCAATCCTTTTCTCTTCACATTTCTACAGATACTTTTACAGTCAGTGTTTATGTTTCCCGCAAGCTTACTCTCATACTCTATTTTCCCCATCTTAATCAGTCCCTTTGTCCTCTGCTGAATTCTAAACTTCGTGACAATAAGCGATTTTCATTTTCATTTCATCTTCAGGTCAGCTGTCTTGTCTCTCCAATTTGGATTCCTCTTCTTTGAACATAATGCTATCTCTAATTTCCTTTGTAAGACATGGGGCGGAATTCTCAGACCCCCCCTGGGGGTCGTAGAATCACCTGGGGCCAGCGTCATTCCCGCCCCCGCCGTGGCCCACATTCTCCGCCACCCGGGAACCGGCAGGGGCGGAAATTGCGCCGCGCCGATCGGCGGGCCCCCCGCGGCGATTCTCCGGCCCGCGACGGGCCGAAGTCCCGCCGCTGACAGGCCGTTCCCGCTGGTGGGAATCAAAGCACGTCTGGTGCCGGCGGGATTGGCGGTGCGGGCGGGCGCCGGGGTTCTGGGGGGGGGGGGGCGCGGGGCGATCTGGTCCTGGGGGGATGCCCCCACGGTTTTCTGGCGCACGCCTTCACCATGGCGGGGGCGGAAGAGACCACCCTCCGCTGCGCATGCGCCGGCATGACGTCAGCAGCCGCAGACGCACCGGCGCATGCACGGACTTCCGCCGGCCCCGGCTGGCGGAGCGGCAAAGGCCGTTTGCGCCGGCCGGTGGAGCGGGAGCCACTCCGCCGCGGGTATATCTTGTTGAGGAATCCTGTAATACTATAGTCGCTCATCCCCAAGGGGTCTCACACAACTAGATTGGCAATTATTCCTTACTCATTGCACAGTGGCCAGTTTATGATGGTCCAATTAGTCCCTCAATGTATTGGTCTTCAAAACCATCCTGTATACATACCAGGAATTTGCCTCCACAGTATTGTCACTAATTTGATTTGCCCAATCTACATGCAGATTAAAGTCACCCATAATTACAGATGTTTCTTTGGCACACGTGTCTCTAATTCCCTGTTTAATACCATCCCCAACATCACCACTACAGTTTGGGGGTCTATATCCAACCCCCACTATCGTTTCTTGCAACTTGATGTTTCTCAACTCTACCCATACAGATTCCACATCATCACAGCTAATAATAATAATAATCTTTATTAGTGTCACAAGTAGGCTTACATAAACACTGCAATGAAGTTACTGTGGAAAGCCTCTAGTCGCCACATTCTGGTGTCTGTTCGGGTACACAGAAGGAGAATTCAGAATGTCCAATTCACCTAACAGGGCGTCTTTCGGGACTTGTGGGAGGAAACCGGAGCACCCGGAGGAAACCCACGCAGACACAAGGAGAACGGTGCAGACTCCACACAGACAGTGATCCAAGCCGGGAATCGAACCCGGGACCCTGGCAACAGTGCTAACCACTGTGCTACCATGCTGCCCTGCCTCCCCCGGCATCAATTTCAACTGCAGCCCCTCAAATTTCCCAAACCGCTGTCCTCTCTGCACAATCGACACCTCTTGGTACTCTTCATATCCATGGGAACTAGGGTGAGGGGGCGATTGGATGGGGGAATGGGGGAAGGAGAGAAATGGAGTGAGGGGGAGAGGGGAATGAAGGGGAGGGAGTTGAGCTGTCGGACACAGCTTTGTCCTCGGGGAATCTGGAGACGATGAGGGCCTCCCTGGTCCTCCTGGCATGTCGGTCGGACCCTTGCCATTGCCTGTCCTCCATCCTGCAGCTTCTCCTCGGGCACATCCTCCAATCCCCTCCCAGACCACCTCATCCTTCTCTGCAGATGAGTCCTCATGTCCTTCTGCCTCCTCCTGCTCCTCCTCCTCCTCCTCCAGCATGTTTCCCTCTGCTGTGCTAGATTATGGAGGGCATAGAAGGCCATCACAAAGTGAGACACCCTCTGTAGGGTGTACTGCAGGGCACCACCAGAGCGGTCAATACATCAGAACCGCATTTTCAGCAGTCTGATGAACGTCTCAATGACAGTACGGGTGAAACATGGGCCTCATTATAATGGGTCTCCACCTCAGTCTCAAGCCTCCACACTGATGTCATCAGCCATGTCATCAGCGGGTATCCCTGTCGCCCAGAGGCCAACCCGTCAGACAGGGTAACGGGCAAACTCTGCAGCCCAGGTACCTTGGTGGGCCTGGTCCAGCTCGAAGGTGATCTCGTCCGATTCCCAAGCATACTGAGCATCCATCACCTCCCAAGTGCATCTGTGGGAGGAAAATTGGGATATACCACACAGGTCCCGCTCGAGCCCTGGAATGACCTGGTGGCATAGAGGTTGACAGCTGCAGTGACCTTCCCGGCCATAGGGAGAATGTGTCCTCCTCTTGCATGGGGTGCCAAGTCCATGAGTATGGGGCACAAAGGCCACACAGTATTCCTGCTGAGATAGAGGACGGGTTTCTGGTTCAGCACAGCATCAGGATTCTCCATTTTGCCGGCTTGTCAATGGGATTTCCCATTGTGGGGCAGCCTCACGCCGTCGGGAAATCCCCGGGCTGCCGGCAAAAAGGAGAATCCCAGTGGCGTTGAATTCAGCCCAGAGTCTTCTGTGGCAAATGGTGTCCATCAGCGCAGTGAATTACCAGCGACGCCAGTGGACCTTCGCTGGCCTCCCCTGATGGGCGGCTGAGTCTTCAGGGTGTGTGGCGGCCGCCTGCACATGAACCACCATCTCCAGCCTGAGTTGTCATTGCTGCCTTCTATGGCGTCTGCCCGCCTCGGCTGCAAAACGCTCAGCGAGAGCAGCCTCCGTGAGATTGACACCAGCAAACATAGTTATATTTAGATTAGAAGGATTGGAGAAGCAGAGAGACAGACAATCAGTCAGAGCTTCCATCCCGGGACCCTCATATCCCCCAAGCTTCCTCCACACTTATCACGACTGTCCCCCATTCTCTCAGAGTGCCATCCAGCGAGCCAGGTGTGCTGGCAAACCTTGCTCTGCAGACTCACCCCCAAACACATCTGGAGCCCTAGACCTTAGACCTCTGCCCCGAACATTAATGAGGACATGCTCAGCTGCCCTCTGCTTATCCACTTACCCTTTAACCACGAGAGGATCATCAGTGGTGAAGCCTCGCTTGATTGATTGTTGGCAGCTGCCTCTATGGTACTGATGTTCCTCGAGGTCTGACACAGTGTTCAGGCATCAAAGTTTATTGGACATGCAGTGCGTTAATTATTCTTTGAGGAATGGCACTTGAGAGTTGAGGAATGTGAAGTGCTCTCACAACCAACAAGGCTAATTCATCAATTGAAATAACCTTCGCCGTGAAGCTAGAGGCTGCTCACAGTCAAAGGGAGTGAAATTGAATTTCAGGGTAGGAGCCGTAATAGGGCACTGTCCTGGAAAAGTTTGATAGGACAGACAGGCAGCAGCTGTGGTTCCCCTGTTCTTCAAAGGTGGCTTGAAGGCCTCACAGATGCAAATCCCATTATCCAACCCCGGCCTAGGGATGACCCCTGACCTGGAACACTTCAGCTCCCTGACCAAGCCCAACTTATCTGAAGGGACCCCAACCGGCCATCCCTCCCAGCCACCACCCCCTCCCCCCGCCCCTAATTCCCCCCTCCCCCCGCCCCTAATTCCCCCCTCCCCCCCCCCCCCCCCCCCCCCCCCCCCGAGCACTGGGGCACCAGCTCCGGTGCCAATGAGTTGCATTCTGGGAAATGGAAATGGCTACTCACCTCCTCAGTTCCCCTCAGATGCCATTGCGCTATCTTCGTGTTTTTGAAAAGGAGTACTAAATGACACCCAAGTGACTTCATGCTGGGGAGTATAGTAATTGCTGGGAGACCCTTGATTCAACGTCAATCTTGTTAATGAGATTGAAATAAATGCAAATGAGGGTAAAAGATATTCGCACCATTTATTTTTGGGTGTGATCTGGAACTCACCATCGGGCACGGGCCAGCTGAATGGCGAAATGGTTCGCGCCCACGGGGAATCTCGATTTTGCTCTCTCCCGTTAGTCACCCGGCCTGCCCTGATCTGCACCAGGCACAATGCGGTCGCTGAATTGCGCCCAGTATCTTTAAATGATGTTAGATCCAAAGGTATTGCAGAATAACACTGCTAACCCATTTATCTGGCTGTGAAATAGCACCAACATCCCAAAAACGCTACTTGCATGACAGATCTCAGATGATAATGAAGTTCCCATCTAATTTTGGTGGGAGTTTCCTGCACCTAGCTGAGACCTGATCACTAATGCGAGTCATTTCCATTATGAACAGAGATTGAGCAGAACCAATTTCCACTCACACTTCCATTTCACTATGTCCTGATTCTGCTCACTCAGAGCAAATGATGCTGATAATGCAATGTGTATAACCAGAACACCAACAGCACTCCACAGAGCAGTGTTTAAAAAAACATATTTGCCATAGGGTTATTGCTTTACTTTACAGATCCTTATCTCTCTAACAACACGCCAGTTCATGGCTGGGAAGTTCCAAACTGTGGTCTTGAATCATTCACTCGAGGATTTTCAGCCTCCGTGAAACTTCTCTTCCTGCCCTTAAGATCACTGAGTTAGCAGTCCTGTGCAATAAAGCTTGGTAATAATCTGAATGCCACAGATCAGAAAAAATTATACATTTTATGGAGTACCACCACTGTTAAGGTGGCTCCCCTTCAAGAAATGCTTAAGAACAGTTGCATCACTGAATTGATCATATCAGCATTCTGTCACATTATTACTGTCAGCTATCAGTACCACAAAGGATGATTTGAAGTTTTTGCAAACATCCAGAATACTTTCCACGCACTGCATGCTGCATTTTCACACCATACCATACAACCAGCACACGTTCCCATATAAATGTTAGACAAGCAGTAGCAAAGCAAGCCCACTCAACAACTTTCGATTACACTTAACACACCTTACCGCATTTTGATTCGGAACAGGATTGCTTAAAATCTCCAATACTCTGCTGCTGACATGGCGATTTAATTCTTGTTTATCAATTGAATGTTTTCTTCTGCAATGGAATGCAAACTTCAAACCGATGCTTTGAAGTGGGAGTGCAGCTTTGCTAGTAATGTGTTCTGTCACGTTAGCGCTTGCGTGAAGAAGTCAATCAACTTGAAATTTATTTAAGTAAGCACCTAACTGCTGATCTTCCGCAAGGGACAAACATTGTTGGATTGCCACTCCGCCTGAGTTTTCCCACACCTAGACACAGCTCCACATTTATTGATGGGCCTTCTGAGTCTGGTTTGCCTGGGGTGCGGAGAGCAGCAATAATGAGAGAGCTCCGCTGCATCACTGTACCATCGGGGTGGGGAGGGGAGACTAAACACTTTGTGGCATTAATTACCACATAGTAAGTTTAAATGTTCAGGGTGAATATTAGTGAAAGGGTGAATATTTGGGAACAGGGCAGTGGATGAATGAGTAAGGTCAAGGTAAAGTCACCATTATCCCAGGTCACCACAGGCTGCTTTGCCCTTTGAGGGGTGTAGCCACCGAAGTTGGCCATTCCCTCAATACAAAATGGAGGAACGCAAGCTTGCAGGTTAAAATGGACAAAGTTTGCAGCACAAGCAGGCTGCACCAAGCCAATGTGTATTCTGTCTGCTAAGAGAGCAGACAGCACCGAAAAGAACATTCCGCATACTAATGAGGCAATCTCCGGGACAGTTAACATGGTAATGGGACGATCCCAGGGACAATGGACACAAATAAGGAAGTGATTGCAACGTTGTATAGGATACCAGACACCCCGGCACCAGTGGGGTTCGAAGACAAAGCACCTGAAAGCCCGCCCAGTAGCCGAGGGACAGCCTCAGTATTGGGGGGATTCAAACAAATCGATTGGGAAGAGACCCAATCGATCCCCAGCAGATAGAGGGTCCGCCCAAAAGGGCGCGAAGCCCTGGGACCTATAAAAGACAGGTCCCAAACTTAGTTTGTTCTTCTTGACCAGCCCTCCTCTCTTGACCAGCCCTCTCGACCAGCCTTTACCGAAGAAGGCCTTGACCGAGAGAGAGGAGAGATTCGGACAGCAGCCGCCAGCAATTAAGTGTCTCACAACGATCGCTACCAGAGATAGACACTCCTGACCCCTTTTAACCTGTACCAACCTGAAGTCTGCGGACCCAGCAAAGCAAGAAGCTATTGTCCCCTGATCCGGCAGTTCCTTATTCAGATAAGTATTAGTCTATTTAGTGGTAGGAATAGTTTAGTCATCTTGGCGTGTGCATGAGTAGTTTATAATTATATTATAATAAACTCATTTGTTTGAACTTACTAATTGGTGTATGGTTTTATTGCTTTGAACTTCACCTTGAAACTTGTGGCGGTATCTTAATGATATCTGGCGACTCCAAAGCTAAGTAATGAAACAGAGCCAAATTGAGTGTTAAGCACACTCACCCAGAACAAGCAACAGGGGGAGAGTGGACCGGTGATGATTTAACCTGAGGATCACCACATCTCAGGCGAGGGGCAAGGTTGAGAAGGCCTTCATGAATAACCTCAGCCGAGCTCCACACCTCAGATGTGCTGCTCCACACTGTATGGTATTAAGGAGCTCTAGCTAAACTGGAGTCAATGGGATTGAGGGAGAAAACTTTCCACTGGTTGGAGTCATACCTGCTACAAAGGAAGATGGTTGTGGTGGCTGGTGGTCAATTATCTCAGCTCAAGGCCTTCACTGCAGGAGTTCCTCAGGGTAGTGCCCTAAGCCCAACCATCTCCAGCTGCTTCATCAATGACCTTCCTTTTATCATAAGGTCAGAAATGGCTACAAGATGAAGGCATGTAAAATCGCTGGCTCCAATGCACCCCTCCCTGATGAGCTCAACGCATTCTATGCACGCTTTGAGCAAGAGGTCAGCGAGAGCGAGCCCTCCACCCCAAAAGCCTTGGATGAACTTGTGTTTGAGATCACCATTGCAGACGTCAGAGCAGCCTTCTCGAAGGTCAACCCATGGAAAGCCACTGGCCCGGATGGGGTACCCAGTCGAGCACTCAGATCTTGCGCGGATCAGCTGGCGGGGGTATTCACAGACATCTTCAACCTCTCTTTACAACAATCTGAGGTCCCTATTTGCTTCAAGAAGACGACCATCATCCCTGTACCTAAAAGAAGCCAAGCAGCGTGCCTTAATGACTATCGTCCAGTGGCTCTAACATCCATCATCATGAAGTGCTTTGAAAGGTTAGTCATGGCACACATCAACTCCAGCCTCACGGATTGCCTTCATCCACTACAGTTTGCCTACCGCTGCAACAGGTCCACAGCAGACGCCATCTCCATGGCCCTGCACTCTACCCTGGAACACCTAGATAACAAAGACACCTATGCTAAACTCCTATTTATCGACTACAGCTCAGCCTTCAACACCATCAATCCTATGAAACTCATCTCCAAACTCCGTGGCCTTGGCCTCGGCTCCTCCCTCTGTGACTGGATCCTGAACTTTTTAACCCACAGGCCACAATCAGTAAGGATAGGCAACAACACCTCCTCCATGATCGTCCTCAACACCGATGCCCCTCAAGGCTGTGTCCTCAGCCCCTTACTATGCTCCTTATACACCTATGACTGTGTGGCCAAATACCCCTCCAACTCGATTTTCAAATTTGCTGATGACACCACTGTAGTGGGTCGGATTTCAAACAATGACGAGACAGAGTACAGGAATGAGATAGAGAATCTGGTGAACTGGTGCGACGACAATACACTCTCCCTCAATGTCAACAAAACAAAGGAGATTGTCATCGACTTCAGGAAGCGTAGTGGAGAACATGCCCCTGTCTACATCAATGGGAACGAAGTAGAAAAGGTTGAGAGCTTCAGGTTTTTAGGTGTATAGATCACCAACAACCTGTTCTGGTCCCCCCATGCCGACACTATAGTTAAGAAAGCCCACTAACAACTCTACTTTCTCAGAGGACTAAGGAAATTTGGCATGCCAGCTACGATTCTCACCAACTTCTACAGATGCACCATAGAAAGAATTCTTTCTGGTTGTATCACAGCTTGGTATGGAGCCTGCTCTACCCAAGACCGCAGGAAACTACAAAAGGTGAATGTAGCTCAGTCCATCATGCAAACCAGCCTCCCATCCATTGACTCTATCTATAATTCCCGCTGCCTCAGAAAGGCAGCCAACATAATTTAGGACCCCACGTACCCCGGACATACTCTCTTCCACCTTCTTCCGTCAGGAAAAAGATACCAAAGTTTAAGGTCACGTACCAACCGACTCAAGAACAGCTTCTTCCCTGCTGCCATCAGACCTTTGAATGCACCTACCTTGTATTAAGTTGATATTTTCTTTACACCTTGCTATAACTGTAACATTATATTCTGCAGTCTCTCCTTCCGTCCCTATGTACGGTATGCATTGTTTGTACAGCATGCAAGAAACATACTTTTCACTGTATACGAATACATGTGACAATAATAAATCAAATCAAATTTTTTAAAAATGGAGATATTTGCAGATGACTGCCCAATATTCAGCACCATTTGTAACTCCTCAGATAATGAAGCAGTCCTTGTCTAAATGCAACAAGACCCGGACAATATCAGGCTTGGGTTGACAAGTGGCAAGTTACGTTTGTGCCACACAAGTGCCAGGCAATGACCATCTCCTACAAGAGAGGATCTAACCACCACCCCATGACATTCAATGGCATTACCATCACTGAATCCCCCACTACCAACATCTTGGGCGTTACCATTGACCAGAAACTGAACTGGACTAGCCATATTAATACTGTGGCTACCAGAGCAGGTCAAAGGCTAGGAATCCTATTGTTGGGACAACATCCTGGAACTTCCCTCCCTAACAGCACAGTAGGTGCACCTACACCTCAAGGACTGCAGCGGTTCAAGAAGGGAACTCACCACCACGCCAACTGGTGCCGAAGGGCCTCCACCGGCCGGTGTGAGTCGGCGCTTGTGCGAGAGCGCCAGCACGTGCATGCGCACAGGGATTCACTTCCGCATTGGCCATCGCTGAGCACCACAACGGTTGATGCGGAAGGAATAGAGTGCCCCCACGGGCTGTCTGCGGAACGGTGCAGGCTAGGCCACCGTGGGGGCACCTCATAGAACATAGAACATTACAATGCAGTACAGGCCCCTCGGCCCTTGATGTTGCGCTGACCTGTGAAACCACTCTAAAGCCGATCTACACTATTCCCTTATCATCCATATGTTTATCCAATGACCATTTAAATGCCCTTAATGTTGGCGAATCCACTACTGTTGCAGGCAGGGCATTCCACACCCTTACTACTCTCTGAGTAAAGAACCTACCTCTGACATCGGTACAATATCTATCTCCCCTCAATTTAAAGCTATGTCCCCTCATGCTAGCCATCACCAGCAGGGTAACATTGTGGATAGCACAATCGCTTCACAGCTCCAGGGTCCCAGGTTCGATTCCGGCTTGGGTCACTGTCTGTGCGGAGTCTGCACATCCTCCCCATGTGTGCGTGGGTTTCCTCCGGGTGCTCCAGTTTCCTCCCACAGTCTAAAGATGTGCAGGTTAGGTGGATTGACCATGATAAATTGACCTTACTGTCCAAAATTGCCCTTAGTGTTGGGTGGGGTTACTGGGTTATGGGGATACGGTGGAGATGTTGACCTTGGGTAGGATGCTCTTTCCAAGAGCCGGTGCAGACTCAATGGGTTGAATTACCTCCTTCTGCACTGTAAATTCTCTGATCCGAGGAAAAAGGCTCTCACTGCCCACCCTATCTAATCGTCTGATCATTTTGTATGCCTCAATTAAGTCACCTCTTAACCTTCTTCTCTCTAACGAAAACAGCCTTAAGTCCTTCAACCTTTCCTCATAAGATCTTCCCTCCATACCAGGCAACATCCTGGTAAATCTCCTCTGCACCTTTTCCAATGCTTCCACATCCTTCCTATAATGCGGCGACCAGAACTACACGCAATACTCCAAATGTGGCCGCACCAGAGTTTTGTACCTCATGGCTCCGAAACTCAATCCCATTACCAATAAAAGCTAACAGTCTTCGTTGAGGCTATGTCCAAAGTGGTGGGGATGAGGGTGAAGCCATGCCCGAAAGTGGCGGTCTTCAGGGTATCAGACCAGCCAGATCTATTTCTGGGGAGGAGAGCGGCCACCCTTGCCTTTGCCTCCCTGATCGCCCGCCGTAGAATCCTGTTTGGCTGGCGGTCAGCAGCACCACCCAAAGCTGCAGACTGGTTGTCCGACCTCTCAGAATCTCTCCAAATGGAGAAAATCATATTTATCATCCGAGAGCCAGACGATTCACCCAATTGTTCCGGGACCTGTTTGTGGTCAATGAACAAGCAGAAGAATAGCCAGGTAGCCAGGAACCAGGGGAAAGCAGCCAAGGCGTGAGAGGGAGGGATAGACAGGGGCGGGGGGAGAACAGCTAAACCTAAGAGAAAAGAGAGGAGACCCAAAGGAGAAGGGGAGGGGGCGGGGGGGCGGGGGGGGGGGCAGAAGGGGGGAGGAAGAGGGAAGATAGAAGAGACAGGGAACAACAGAGGAGAACCAGAGGGGGGGAGGGGAGGCAAGGGACTGTTAGCCAGAAGGTGAGCACGGGAAACGACAACAAACTTGGCAAAAACAGAGTGGTGACCGTATTGTACTAACCATTCACCACTGTATTACACTATATCACGCTGTTGCCCATGTGGGCTCCACCTATGGAGCATTGTACGATATTACACTGAATGTATCATGTTGATGCGCTTCTGGGCTCCGCCCCGGCTCCGCCCCCTTGAGGGGAAGTATAAAGAGCAGCTGCCCTGTAGGCGGTTCTCAGTAGCAGAGCAGTCGCAGGCAGGCACTGTTCTAGTCGATTAAAGCCACAGTTTACATCTACTCTCTGTTTCGCGTGAAATGATGGTCGCATCAATTTAATCAGCTACAACATCGCTATGGAACCGGCCCTCAAACCTGACCGACTGGAACTCGACCCACAGGCCGCGGAAGCCAAAGGGATTTTTTCACACTGGCTCCGATGTTTCGAGGTCTACCTCGCCACCTCCTCCTCGCCCTCCGTCACTGATGACCAGATGCTGAGCTTCCTCCATACCTGGGTGAGCCATTGAATCTTGTACACCTCGAGGTAGTCTCCACTTACGCGGACACCCTCGCGATGCTGAAGCGCCTATAGGTGAGGCCGGTGAACGAAGTGTACGCGTGGCATCTCCTCACCACGCGCCGCCAATGCCCCGGGGAATCGCTGGAGGAGTACCTATGCGACTTCAAAGTCCTCGCGCGAATCTGCAACTACCAGGCCGTCACGGCCTCCCAACATATGGAACCCGTCGTCTGCGACGCCTACGTGGCTGGAGTCAGGTCCAACTACGTCCAACAGCGCCTGCTCGAGAAAGGCACCCTCGACCTAGAAGAGACGGTAAAGCTAGCCACCACCCTAGAAGTAGCATTCCAGAGCCTCAACACGTTCCCGTCCGATCACGCAACCCCCTCATGGACCCCCGACCAGAGAGTACCCCAGGCCTGTGCCGCGTGGCTGCCCTCCCAACCCGGGGGGCTACCCTGCTATTTCTGCTGCCAGCACCAGCACCCCAGGCAGCGCTGCCCGGCTCGGAACGCAAACTCCAGCGACTGCGGCAAAAAGGGACACTTCGCTAAACTTTGCCTGGCCAGGTCCAAATCCTCCAAATCGCAGGCCCAACTCTCAGACTCACAGGCCCGCAGTGTAGCTGCGTTCCTGCCGGCTCCGCCCCTTCCGGACGCATCATCTGCCTCATGTTGTCCGTGGGGGCAGCCATCTTCAACTCCGCACAACACATGTGACTCACGTGGGCCGCCATCTTGGCTGCCGTCTCCCACACAGCCCGCCATGTGCGACTCATGGGGGCCGCCATCTTGGATACCATCTTCCTCGCCACCCGACACGTGCGACCGATGGGGCAGCCACCTTGGGACCACCCCATCACCTCCGACCACGCTGGCTACCCGCAACTCGGCGCGGTCACCCTCGACCAGTCACGGCCAAAACACCTCCGGAACTCCATGATGACTGTCCGGGTCAATGGACATGAAACGCCTTGCCTGTTTGACTCCGGGAGCATGGAGAGCTTCATTCTCCCATATACAGTAAGGCGCTTTTCGCTCCAAATCCTCCCCGCACTTCAAACCATCTCCCTCGCTTCCGGATCGCACTCAGTGCAGATCCGGGGTACACTGTTGCGAACCTCGCGATACAGGGCTCTGAGTACACCGATTTCAAACTATATGCCCTCCCCGATCTCTGCGCTACTCTCCTGTTGGGACTGGACTTCCAGTGCAATCTCAGGATCCTGACCCTGAAGTTCGGCGGGCCCCTACCCCCACTCACCTTATATAGCCTTGCAACCCTGAAGGTTGACCCTCCCCCACTCTTCGCAAATCTCACTGCCGACTGTAAGCCAGCCACCACCAGAAGCCGGCAGTACAGTATCCAGGACAGGACTTTTATCAGGTCCGGCGACTCTTGCGGGAGGGAATCATCGAGGCCAGTATTAGCCCCTGGAGAGCTCAGGTGGTGGTCGTCAGACCCGGGGAAAAGAACCGGATGGTTGTAGACTACAGTCAAACCATAAAACGGTACATGCACCTCGATGCGTACCCCCTTCCCCGGATAGCGGACATGGTTAATCAGATCGCACACTACCTAGTGTTCTCCACTGTGGATGTCCACGGCGCATACCACCACCTCCCAATCTGCCCGGAGGACCGCCACTACACGGCTTTTGAGGTAGACGGCCGTCTCTTCCATTTCCTCCGGGTCCCCTTCGGCGTCACAAACGGGGTCTTGGTCTTCCAAAGAACGATGGACCAAATGGTGGACCAGTACGGGCTGCGGGCCACATTTCCGTACTTGGATAACGTCACCATCTGTGGCCACGACTAGCAGGATCACGACGCCAACCTCCAGAAATTTCTCCAAACCGCCCAAACCCTTAACCTCACTTATAACAAGGAGAAATGAGTTTTCCACACAACCAGATTAGCCATCCTAAGCTACCTCATGGAAAATGGAGTTCTAGGGCCCGACCCCGACCGTATGCACCCCTCCTGCAACTCCCCCTCCCCCACTGCCCCAAGGCCTTGAAAAGGTGCCTAGGGTTCTTTTTCTAATACGCCCAGTGGGTCCCCAACTATGCGGACAAAGCCCGCCCACTGATCAAAGCCACCATCTTCCCACTGGCGGCTGAGGCCCACCAGGCCTACAGCCGCATCAAGGCAGATATTACCAAAGCCGCGATGCGCGTAGTGGATGAGTCTGTCCCCTTCCAGGTGGAGAGCGACACGTTAGAGGGCCCCCTTGCTGCCACCCTTAACCAGGCAGGCAGGCGAAGAGCATTTTTTTCCCGTACCCTCAACGCCTCCAAAATTCGACACTCCTCAGCCGAAAAAGAAGCTCAAGCCACCGTGGAAGCTGTGCGGCACTGGAGGCACTACCTCGCTGGTCAGAGGTTTACCCTCGTCATCGACCAACGGGCGGTAGCCTTCATATTTGAGAATACACAGCGGGGCAAGATCAAGAATGATACGATCTTGAGGTGGAGGATCAAACTCTCCACCTATACTTACGATATAGTGTATCGGCCTGGAAAGCTCAACGAGCCCCCAGATGCCCTGTCCCGCGGCACGTGCACCAGCGCGCAAGGGGACCGACTCCGGGCCATCCACGATGACCTCTGCCACCCGGGAGTCACCCGTCTTCTCCACTACATCAAGGCCCGCAGCCTGCCCTACTCCACCAAGGAGGTCAGAGCCATGACCAGTGACTGCCAAATCTGCGCTGAGTGTAAGCCGCACTTCTATCGACCGGATAAGGCCCACCTGGTGAAGGCATCCCAGCCCTTTGAGCGCCTCAGTATTGACTTCAAAGGGCCTCTCCCCTCTACCCAACCGCAACACACATTTCCTCAACGTCTTGGTGAGTTCTCCCGCTTCCCTTTTGCAATCCCCTGCCCCGACATAACCGCGGCCACCGTCGTTAAGGCCCTACATAGTATCTTCACCTTGTTCGGTTTCCCCACTTACGTCCACAGTGACCGGGGCTCCTCATTTATGATTGACGAACTGTGTCAGTACCTGCTCGGTAAGGGCATCACCTCGAGCAGGACTACCAGTTACAACCCCTGAGGAAACGGACAGGTGGAGAGAGAGAACGCGACGGTATGGAAGGCCGTCCTCTTGGCACTACAGTCTAGGAATCTCCCAGTTTCCCACTGGCAGGAGGTCCTCCTCGACGCACTCCACTCCATTAGGTCCCTCCTTTGCACTGCAACGAACGAGACCCCTCATGACCGCCAGTTTGTTTTTCCCAGGAAATCCACCTCCGGGATCACGCTTCCATCCTGGCTGAAGACACCAGGGCTCATCCTACTCCGCAAACACGTAAGGAGCCATAAGTCCGACCCCCTGGTCGAGAGGGCCCAGCTCCTTCACACCAACCCCCAGTACGCATACATAGAACACCCCAACGGCCGATAGGATACGGTTTCCCTCCGGTACTTGGCAAGTGCAGGTTCCCCTAACAACAACCCAACCTAACCCCCCCAACCTACGCTGACCAGCGCCCCCGCCGCTACATGGCCTCCACACCCCCTCCGACACTCCCTTCCCCCTTCACCGACCCACAGGAACGAAGCTCCTGAAGACATGCTCCCGGAGTCCACGTCTGTGCCTGCACCGACGAGTTCGACACCCGGGCCAACTGCGATACCAGAGCTCCGGCGATCGCAGCGCACGATCAGGGCACCGGACAGACTGAACCTGTGAACCCTTCACCACTGCCGGACCTCAATTTTTTAACAGGGGGTGAATGTGGTGAACATATTGTACTAACCATTCACCACTGTATTACACCTGCATCATGCTGTTGCCCATGTGGCCTCCCCTATAGACCATTGTACGATATTACAAAGTGCGGTAGTCGGTATTAGGGGTATTATGGTACCCAGATTGATGCTGTAAGACCATTGGTTTGGGAGGTACCTGAGACAGGAAGATCATTGCTGAAGCCTGCCTGCTGGTTCCGTCCAGTAAGGCGAAGTATAAGAGCCTGTGTCTCCCTAGCAGCTGCATTCTGTACCTGCGCTGCTGGGGAAACATCTAGTCCAATAAAGCCTTCAATTGTTGTCCAATCTCGCTTCTGGAGTCATTGATCGAGCATCACACAGAATGTATCATGTTGGTGCCTTTGTGGGCTCCGCCCCTGGCTCCACCCCTGGAGGGGAGGTATAAAGAGCAGCTGCCCTGTAGGTGGCTCTGACTAGCAGAGCAGTCGCAGGCAGGCACTGTTCTAGTCGATTAAAGCCACTGTTCACTTCAACTCTCTGTCTCGCGTGAATCGATGTTTGCATCAAACAGTAACAGAGAGCAAGGAAAATATGGGCGAAAGACGGGACGAATGGCCGAAGCGGAGGTGAATACGAGACGACAACAGCAGCGCAAACTGTCCGGGAGAAGCAAGTAACAACACCAACACCAGATCCATTCTCGTATTGCCCTCTCTGTATTGGAAATGACTAATATAATTAGTGCACAGTATCATACCAGTCTTTTTTAAAAACTGTTTTTTTCTCTTCTCTTCTATATATATATATATATTATTCTGTGTACATAACTGTAAATATGCTTTGTTCAAAAGCCAAATATAAAACAGTTATTAAAAAAAAATCAAGTGTTATACTATGTTCATAATTAGAAAAGCCCAAAACATTTGCATTCCAAATTACATTTCCAGCCTTTCTAACATATCTATTAATTAATTACTTATTCTTTAATTGTCTGACAATTAAGGCTGTCTACTTAACTATACAGAGATGAGGAGAAATTTCTTCACCCAGAGAGTAGTGAGCTTGTGGAATTTCGTTCCCACAGGAAATATTGGGGGCAAAACATTGCATGTTTTCAAGAAGCAGTTAGATATAATACTTAGGGCAAAAGGGATCAAAAGGTATGAGGGGAAAGCAGGAATAGGCTATTGATTTGGATGATGAACCATGATCATCATGAAGGGTGGAGCAGGCTCGAAGGGCCAAATGGCCTCCTCCTCCTCTACTTTCTATGTTTCTATTCTGGCTGGTTTCCAATAATGCTGTTTGGTTTTAATTAAAATGGCTTCCATCAATTTCAGCTCAGAACGTATTAATTCAAACTACAAAATGATAGTCACACTAAAACTAGTGATGTTCAAATGACCAACAGTACAAACACATGAATTAGGAGCAGAGGTAGGCACTCGGCCTTTCGAGCCTGTAATGATATGTATATAGTCAGCTTAGTGAAGGGTTAATTAATACATCTCTGTGTAAATCAAACACTAGAGGGTGCTACCACTTCTCTGTATTTAAGTCAGACCCTGAGGGAATTCTGGGAGTAGCATAAGGAGAAAGCATGGTGATAGCATTAGAAGAAGATTAGATTAGACAGTGTTAACACAAGGTTAGATCATAGTGTAGTCAGTGACGATTTAGATTATTGAGTATGGCTAGACAGATTCAATATTATTTAATTATTATTTGTAGCTCAGTAGAGTGTGCGAACTTCATTTAATTAATAGTATTATAATAAATTAGGTTTGTTTCAATCTTTCGATTGGTGGACTCTTTGTCAACAACACATCGGATCATTCTGGAAGAAAAGACAAAGAACACAACATATTACCAATAGTAATATAACAGAGCCTGCTCTGCCAATCAATAAGATCATTTGATTTTGGCCTCAACTCCACTTTCCTGCCAACCGCCTAGATTATTTGACTCCCTTGTTAGTCAACAATCTATCTACCTCTGTCTTAAAAATATCCACCTATTTTGTCTCTACCACTCACTGGGGAAGAGAACACCACAGACTTGCAACCTTCTGAGAGAAAAAAAAAATCAAATTTTCATTTTTAATGGGAGGCCCCTTATTTTTAAACGTTGTACCCTAGTTCTGGTCTCTGCCACAAATGGAAACATCCTCTCAGCATCCACTCTGTCAAATGTTTTCAGGATCTTATATGTTTCAGTAATATAACCTCTTATTCGTCTGAGCACAAAGGATAGAAGCTCAACCTGTCTAACATTTCATTATAAGATAACCCCCTCATCCCAGGAACCAGTCGAGTGATTCTTTTCTGAACTGCTTCTAATGCAGTTATGTCTTTTCTTAAATAAGGAGACCAAAACTGACATAGTACTCTAGATATGGTTTCACCAACACTCTCCACAATTGTAGTAAAACGTCTTACTTTTATATAAATTCAATAAAAAACATCCTATTTGCCTTCCTAAACACTTGCTGTAACCCGTATGCTAACATTTAGGGCTCCATCTAAAATGGCTTCCATCAGTTTCAGCTAAGAACATATTAAGTCAAACTATAAAATGATAGTCACATTAAAACTTGTGATTTTCAAATTATCGACAGTTCGAACATATGAATTAGGAGCAGAAGTAGGCCACTCAGCTTCTCGATACCGAGATCCTCTGTACCGCAGAGTTCTGCAATCTCTCAACATTTAAATCATTTGCTTTTCTATTCTTCCTGCCAAAGTGGACAAGCTCACATTTTCCCACTTGATATTCCATTTACTTTATTTCGTTGGAGCGTTGCCAGATCTCGTTTTATGGTCTTTGTTGAGAATGCTAACAATTACTCTCTGGTTATGTAAAGTTATATATATGTAATAAAACTCACATTGATTTCCAAATTGAAACTCTGTGTAAATGTTGTGAAGATCTTCCAATGTGCAAACACTCAGAATCACACGTACAAAGGCTGTAAACCTATTTGAACAACAGCTCTCATGAGACTACCTGCAATATGTCAGAAGCTTTACTTACAACATCTGTTTTCCAATTTGAATGTTCAGTTAAATCCACAATGCAGTTCTCCCCATGTCTACTAACCACTAGGTGGCTCTGTAAAATGTTCTTTCCACCTTCGTCTAATTTGGAAACTACAATGAAAATGAAATGAAAATGGGTTTAACACAGCTTGATATTCGAATAAACACTAAACTGAAAATGGGGATTTGGCGAATGAATGGTGCCAGATGTTCATCACACTGACCCTTCCCTACAGCCTGTTTACAGATTTTTGCGTTTTAACCTGTGATTGGAAATACACTCCAGGGCAGTGCCCCCTATGAGGGTTCTGAGACCTGTGTGAATTGAGCAAGCAACGTTATCCCTCCTTCACCTGATTGAGAAATCCTTACTGAGATCAGCATGCCACAAGACTTGTTTCCTTAGCATGCATTTTCAATGCTTTGGGCCCTGTCTTCCCATCAAGAAGATGCCCAACACGCGCATGCATGGATCTGGGGCAAGCCATGCTGGACATTAATTTGACGAGGATGTGAGCAAATGGAATGCAGCAGTTTTTAAAATTTGTTCATGGGAAGTGGAGGTCACTGCCCATCCCTTATTGCCCTTGAGAAGGTGGTGGTGAGTCGTCTTCTTGAACCGCTGCAGACAATGTGGTGCAGTGTTGGATCCGAGCAGAGCGACCGCAAGGAAACGAATGTCTGAAGGCAAAACAAGTTTGAATGAAATACGCAACTACCGTTCTCCCACTCCCACCTACATTTAGGCCGGGGTTTTTATACCCAATAGGCTTCCCTTGTTAAGGAAAACCTGCCCCTTTAGTGGGGAGGTTCATACTCTGCTGAGGTTACGGAAACCGGATCGTCCATGCCCCGTGACCTCCGTGGGTGTTGTAACGTGTAGGTACACCCACAATTCTGTTACGGAGGGAGTTCCAGCTTTTTGTCCCAGCAATAGTGAAGGAACGACAATACGCTTTCATGTCAGGATGATTTGTAGCCGGGAGGGAAACATGCAGGTGTTTATGTTTCCCTGTCCTTCTAGGTGAGAGAGGTAATGACTTGGAAGTTGCTGTTGAAGGATACTAAGATGATACTAAGATTGTGCGGATGATACTAAGATTGCTGGAGTTGCGGATAGTGATGAAGATTGTCAGAGTATACAGCATGATATAGATAAGCTGCAAAATTGGGCAGAGAAATGGCAGATGGAATTTAACCCGGGCAAATGCGAGGTGATGCATTTTGATAGATCCAATTCGGTGAGAGCTTCATCGGACGAGGCATCGAGTATAAAAGTTCACAAATTATGTTAGAGTCATATAGAACGTTGGTTAGGCCACATTTGGAATACTCTGTCCAATTCTGGTCACCACACTACCAGAAGGATGGACAGAGTACAGAAAAGGTTTACCAGCATATTGCCTGGTATGGAGGGTATTAGCTATGAGAAGAGATTGAATAAACTGGGATTGTTCTCCCTAGAGAGACGGAGGCTGAGGGGCGACTTGCTAGAAGTTTATAAAATTATGAGGTGTATAGATAGGGTGAACAGTTGGAGGCTTTTTCCCAGGGCAGAAATGACAATTACGAGAGGGCACAAGTTCAAGTTGAGGGCGGAAAGATTCAATGGAGCTGTGCGAGGGAAAAGTTTTACACAGAGGGTGGTGGTGGCCTGGAATTCATGGCCAAGTGAGGTGTTTGAGGCAGATACGTTAGTGACCTTTAAGACATATATCTATGTAGTCACATGAACAGATGGGGTATAGGATACAGGCGGTTGGTCTAGATAGGACACATGATCAATGCAGGCTTGGAGGGCCAAAGGGCCTGTTCCTGTGCTGTACTGTTCTTTGTTCTTTGATACTTGGTGAGTTAAAACATTTCATGTTTTAAGACTTTTACCATAATAATAAACAAACAAAAATAAACATACATGAAACATTATTTAACAGGCAATTATTGCACCAAACTAAAGAAAAAAGATACTTTGTGGTTAACTAACTGACACAAGCAAAATATTCTCTATTAGAGACATTTACTTTATTTCATGCTTCCAGCTGATATGTAGTTCAAAGTTCAAGATGAAGTTCAAAGTTCCTCCCAGCTTGTCAGCAGGGCCACATCCAGGCCAATCTTCTAGTCTACTTTGAAAGTTGTCCCACTTAATATTTTGAGTATCCCAGAACTACATTCTGGCAGCACGAACCACTTCAGAAACTCCTTGTTCCATAAATATTCTATTTGAACAGAAAAACAGTTCTCATCAACATCCTGCTTGGTTAATAACAAAAAATATACTTCCCCCTGCTTTTCACTGCAGCTGTTTCTGGCGCTTTCTCTGTGACTGTGCCCGAAATCCAGGCACATTCATTTTTTTGTCAAGATATGAAACCTATCACTTGATTTTTCGGCCTGGGCCTCCTTACCTATGCAAACACACCATGGGTGGGCCTCCTGGCAGAGGTTACTATGACTTCACCATCTGCCCTGTCCAGAGCATCTTGTTTTACCTAAAGTTAAAAAACATAACTATTTTATAAAGTCTTGCATTTGTAACATATTACACAGTGCTGTCATTGTACCTCAGCGGTGCAGAGTAAATGTTTACGGCGATAGGTGAGGTGCCAATCAAGTGGACTGCTTTGTTCTGGATGGTGTCAGGTTTCCTCAGTGTTGGAAGCGCAGGTGGAGAGTATTCCATCACACTCCTGACTATTGGCTTGAAGATGCTGGCTAGACTTCGAGGTGTGAACAGGTGAGTTACTCGCTGATGGCCTGTTTTTGTAGCCACAGTGTTTATATGGCCGGTCCAGTGAGTTTTCTGGACAATGAGAACGCCTAGGATGTTGATTCTGTTGGAATCTGCAGCCTCAGAATAGTGCGACCCTGATGTGATGCCAATGTTGCCATTTTGGAGCTCAATGCTTGAGCTGATACTCTCTCTTAACCTCACACTGCTGAAGATACGTTCATCTACAGTAACCCCCCCAATCCCACGTCCATCCCAATCACCAGCCCTATTAAAGGGATCACCAACTCCTTTCACATTAGATACTGATTGATTTCTGCTGGCTCTCACTGCAATTTTAGAAATGTGTTATGGTTTCCAGAGTTGTTTAAAGTTGCTGATGTCTCCAGGAAGTGGTGTGGCATGTTCTGAAGTTTTTGGCCTGACTTCAAGGATTTTGCACAAACCGCTTCCTCCTAGATTTGGGTGCAGCATTACTCATCCCCCCTGGACTATAGCAAGGCAGAGGGAATCAACAAAACACACAGAACTGCTGGAGGAGAGGGGGGGGGGGGGGGGGTGGGGGTGGGGGGTGGGGGGGGCTTGTCTGTAAGAGGCCTTATAGCCACAGTGTTCAGGAAGCAAATCTCCCACATGAACCTCAGGTAGGATCAGTTTGTCAGATATATGCGCTTAACCTAAGGAGCTCCCCACTGAATCTACTGCCTACTGCAGCAACAATTGCAGCCTCAGATTAGTTCAAGGTCTACATTGCCAGTGACTTTGAAATGTCCCATAACTGGAAGGGACCCTGTCCTCTCAGCTGTCTTCAAGTCTGATGCCTTCAATCTGCAGCAGTTTGCTATACCATTTGCATCTGAGGCATCAGACCTAACCAAAGGGTGGCTACTGGATGACAAGTGCTATTTGCTGCACATGGTTCTGGTGCACAACACTGTCTTGTTATGCTCTTGGCGTAGCATAAGCTGCTTCCTTGATGTTCACTCTGAAAAAGGAAGGTTCAGACGTGGAGATAACTTCAACACGTTTATTAAACTATTTACAATTCTCCTACTCGGATTCACCTCTACTGTTAATCCTTCTATAGCTACTCAGACTGACGAACCAGTCTGCTACAATCCACGCGGTGGGTGTGATGTTCAATGAAACCTGTGTCTGTACTCATCAAGTGTCTCCACTGGAAACAGGAAGATCATGTGTGCTGTGTCCTTTATATATGAGTTGGTGTAATGCCCCCCTGTGGTAGTGTCACCTCTGTGTATATCGTGAATGCCCATTGGTCATGTCCTATCTTACTGACCTATTGGTTGAGTGTCTGTGTGTCATGTCTCTGGTGCTGCCTCTAGTGTCTATCTAGTCTACGTGTACTTACATTAACCCCTTGTGTACCTACAGTGATGCATATCACCACAAACACATGCACATGTAGGCAGCATCTGTACAATGCAAGCCCTGCTGCTCTATGAAATACAATGTCCAGACTACTGCCAAGCATACACAGTGGTTCCATTGCCTGGACTGCTCTGGAGCTTTGAAGTATACAGTAGGGTGGATACTAAAGACATTGGGCGGGATTCTCCATCGGCCACGCCGGAATCGGGAAGCATGATTGGACGGAGAATTTAGCGTTAACCAAAAATCGAAGTTGGCGCTGGTTGGCAAATGGGGTGCCAGTCCCTTGACAGCGGCGTGAATGAGTTCTACACCGCATGCGGGGGTGGGCATGCAAATTGTACAGTAAAGGCCATTGGCATATCATTTGCAGGCCAGACCTGGCATTTCCGGGCCTTCTGCGATGCTCCGCCTCTGCCAGGAGAAATTACCAGCGTCGAGGTTCACTTGTGCCCGCACTTGTGCTCTCTGGCCGCAGCCAACCCATCAATGGAATGGGCATGCTGCAGCACATCCAGTGCCACCATCTTGGCTGGGATGAGGGTTAGCATGCATTAGAATTGTGCAGCTTCACTGTGGTGCCTGTGCTAGCCCATTAAAGAGACCTGAATCGCTCCGGGACTGGCACTGTTTCCGTCCACTTGGAACACTTGCAATTCCATCCCGACATCAGCACTTAGCCTCTCAAGCGGAGAATTTGCCCCATTGTGATTTGTTGCATGCCACACAACCGCATCATCATGAGGGCAACAGCTCTTGGCACTAAGTATATGGCAACCAGCTGAGGCAGAGGGAGAGGAGGCAAAGTTAAAGGAGGAGGAACAGGAAGAGTGGAGGCAATCAACACAACCCCTTTTTGGCTGGGCCCTGTGCCCAGCTCATCTGACTGTGATACCAGTAAAAGCAATATCTAATTCCCCCATTACACACTTAACATCCCTCTGTTACTGACAATTAGTATTATAAATGTAGGTTATTGTAATTGTGTGCAATGTCTCTGTAAGAACAGAGTCACATGACACACGTGACATCATCGTCTGCTCTGTGGGCTTCTGAGAGTATCTAGTACCAAACCTTGTACAGTGAATACCTATTCAATGAATCTCTGTTGATCTTGCATCAAACCCACATACTTGGGTAACTCATTAATTTTGTTGTTAGTCTAAAGATACAACAATCCATCCATTGAGTTCATCACACTACTGAAAGAAAAGCCACCAGAAGCCAAATATTCAAAATCAAAACCAAGGTGCAAGGTGGCACAGGCAGGGGGCCAGGCTTGCACAACTGAGGTGCAAAACTGGCAAAACTGGCATTATCTGCACGGCGATGATTGGGCTGGGTTGGGGGGGGTGGGAGGCCCGGGGAGGTGAGCGGAGCTCCTCAGCGCAGAGAACGGGCCTAAGTGTGGCCTCGTCGGGGAGTTCCCACTGAGACAATCGATCTACCCGGATGGGGATTAGATAGCGGGGTTTATCTTGGCACTTCGAGAGCTGGGTAACACCTGTCTAATCTTGCGCTATGGGACTCTGCCCCCATTCAGGTAGATCACACCGGGGCGCGATTCTCCGCAAATGCGGCGAATCGTAAAGACTGCCGTGAATCTGGCCGTGTTTCACGGCAGCCTCCGCGCCCCCTCCCGGGACCCGATTCTCCCCCCCCCCGGGCGGGGCTAGCAGTGGGGCCCCGTGAAGCACGGCATCGCGGATTTAGCGACCGTCGCTAAGTCCGCGCGTCAAGCATCACGCCGGCTGACGCGCACGATGACGTCAGCCGAGAATGCGCGGGTTGGACGGCTCCAACCCGCGCATGCGCGGGGCCGTCATCTCCCTCGGCCGTACCGCGGACTGATCCTGCGGGGCAGCGGAGGGAGAAAGACTGCCCGTGATCGGTGGGCACCCATCGCGGGCCCATGCCCCCCTTGGCACGGCCGTGGTACTGCCGTGCCAATCGGGGCCCTGGAAGCCCAGAATGGGCATGTTGCGGCCGTTTTTACGACGGCAGCAAGCAGGTGTGTTTGCTGCCGTAAAAACGGCCGTAAAGGCCTGGGCACTCGGCCCATCGGCCTGGGGAGAATTGCTGTTCGCCGTAAAAAACGGCGAGCAGCGATTCGTGTTGTGGGGCGGCCGTGGGGGGGGGGGGGGGGGGGGGGGGGGGGGAATAGCGGGAGGGCATGAAAAATGTCGGGGACGCCCTCCCGCTATTCTCCGACCCATCGTGGGCAGCGGAGAATTGCGCCTATACCTCAATAAGATCACCTCTCATTGTAGGAATTAGTTAATTGAACCTTCTTTGTACTGCTTCTAATACAATTATATATATTTCTCAAATAAGGAGACCAAAAATGTGCACAGTATTACAGATGTATTCTCATCAACAGCTTTAGTAAAACGTTTCTATTTGTAGATTCCATTCCTTTTGCAATAAATGCCAATATTTCATTTGCTTTCCAAATCACTTGCTGTGTCTGCATGCAAACTTGTTGTGATTCATGGACCCAGACAACCAGATCCTTCTGCATCATTGAGTTCCACAACCTTTCACCATTTGAATGGTGTACTGCTTTTCCATTCGCCCTGTCAAACTGGACAGGCTCACAGTTTCCCACACTATACTCCATCTGCCGAGTTTTTGCCCATTCATTTAACTTGTTGACATCCCTTTGTAAACTCTTTGGGCGGGATTCTCTGTCCCAGGATGCCAGGATCGCGTTCCCTGATGGTACGGCGGGTCAGGCGTTGGGGCAAAATCGGAATCACGCTGGACGCCGACTCGAATGCGATGCTCCAACCCTCCGAAATCGAGGTCCACGCTGCGTGCCAGCGGGAACATATCGATGAATGCAAATGGATCTTATCGACCAATTTGCAACTATTTAGCGGGCCTGGAACCCTGTGCTCTGGCCCTCTGTGATTCTCTAGCAAGAAGACCACCATCGGACCAATGCCAAAGAAGTGTTAGGCGGGTTGGTTTGATGTTGACTGCAACTGGATGCACGGAAGCTAGAAACAAACGTCTAACACCGGAGATGATCCAACACGGTTTTATTTAAACTATAAACTGCTGTACATGTTCAGCTGTGGGTTGACACTCTACTAATCCTACTGACAACCTCTTACCTGCGCGACAAGACCTACTAGCCACCACATGGCAGAAATGTCCACTGACTTGTGCACTCTGACTGTCTCAGTGTCTGGGTCCCGAAAAGAGCGGAAGTCTGAATGCCATGTGGGCTTTATAGTGGTGGTGTCTTGTCTGGTGATTGGTTGTTCTGTGTTGTGTGTTAATTGGTCATCCTATGTGTCAATCACTGCCTGGCTGCATCTCATTATATACATGAATGCATATTATGACAAGAAGAAGCAGGCCACAAGCTTCAACGACTACTATCCGGTTGCCAGGACATGTATCATTATAAAGTGCTTCGAGAGGTTGGTCATGAGACACATCAACTACATACTCCCATAATGCTTTATCCACTGCAATTTGCATACCGCCACAACCGGTCTCAGCAGACGCTATCTCCCTGGCCCTATACTCATCCCTGGAGCATCTCAACAACAAGAACTACTACATCAGACTCCTATTCATTGACTACAGCTCCGCCTTCAACACCATAATCCCAGCCAAGCTCATATCAAAGCTCGGAAATCTAGGACTTGGCTCCTTCCTCTGCAACACAATCCTTGACTTCCTGACCCATAGACCACAATCAGTAAGAATAAACAACAACACCCTCTCCACGATAGTCCTCAATACCGGGGTCCCGCAAGGCTGCATACTTAGCCCCCTGAAAAAAGGGATCAAAAGCAATGAACCACTTTTTGTGCATCTTGCTCTTACACAATGTCACCATAAGTCCCAAACTCCAAAGATTTGACTGTTTCATTTGCAATTGTGTTGCACATTGATACTCTCCATAAGCTTGAAACTTGTATTTAGTGTCTTTTTCTTAGTTTGAGGTGAGAAACTTGGGTCTGAAACCAATGTCCTAAACTTTAACAAAGGCGAGGGTACGAGGGTATGAAGGCAAAGTTGGCTAAATTTGGCCAGGATAATTGTTTTAAAGGTATGATGATGGGTAAGCGGTGGCAGACGTTTAAAGACATTCGCAACTAAAATATATTCCATTGAGAAACAAGAATTTATGAGAAGAATGAACCACTCATGGCTGAGGAGGTTAAGGATGGTATCAGATTGGAAGAAAAAGTAACTATGGTGCAAGCGTTACTGGGAGGCCAGAAGGTTGGAAAATTTAGAAAATAGCAAAGGATGAGTAAAAAAAAGGAAAAAAGTAGATTTTGAGAGTAATCAACCAAGAAATATGAAATTGAGAGCTTCTATTGTTATCTAAAAAGAGGAGTGTACCTAAAGTAAACATTGTTCCATTGAAGCTGAGACTGGAGAATTCATAATGAGAAACATGCAACTCAGGCAAGATTTTAGCAAGTTCTGTCTTCACGTTAGAAGGCACTAAAATCATCCCAATAATAGTAGAAAATCAGGGAACAAATAGGGAAAGGGGGAAAACTTAAAACAATTAGTACAATTGGGAAAGAGCACAAGGAAAATTAATAAGACTAAAGGCTGACAAGGCATCCTAGAGTCTTAAAAGAAGTGGCTACAGAGATAGCGAATGCATTGGTTGGAATTTTCCAGAATTCCCTAGATTCTAAAATGCAAAGCCCTTATTCAAGGAAGGCAGGGGACAAGCGGCAGGAAACTGTACACCAGTTAGCCTTAAATCTGTCATTGCGAAAATGCTGGAATCCACTATTGAGGAAGCAGTAGAGTAGCAGAACAGCAGAATACTTAGAAAACCACAATACATTCTAGCAAAGTTAACATGGTTTTACGAAAGGGAAATTGTGTTTGAGAAATTTATTAGCATTCTTTGACAATGAAACAAGCAGGGTGGATAAAAAGGGAGACCAGCAGATGAAATGGATTTCCAAAAGTCATTCTATAACAGGGGTGGGCAAACTTTTCCATGCAAGGGCCACATTCAGAAATTCACAATTTTAAAGGGCCGCATAGTATATTAAGTAAAATAATTACTTCGCCCGGTTATGATTCTGGGCGCCTCATGTAGAACATAGAACATAGAACAGTACAGCACAGAACGGGCCCTTCGGCCCTCGATGTTGTGCTGAGCAATGATCACCCTACTCAAGTCAACGTATCCACTCTATACCAGTAAGTAACCCAACAGGCCCCCCCCCATTAACCAAGTCATTTTTTTTTAGTGACTTGGTGGGCCGCATAAAGACCTTTGGCAGGCCGCATGCGGCCCGTGGGCCGTAGTTTGCCCACCCCTGTTCTATAAAGTGCCTCGTAAAGCTTTGGATTGTCACTCTGCATCTAATTTCTTGCCTCAAAATCCAGCCAATTCTTTCCCGCCTGAACCTCTGACTCAGGCCTGATGTCTTGTGTCCAGAGTTGCTGAGTCAGAGATAAGACAGTCAAGCCCCCATTTTCTTCACAGCACTAGCTACAGCAATACAGGTATGTTTGAAGTTCCAGCCATGTTCTGAAACCAGGGAGTAGGAGGGCCTGTAAACCAAGTGGGTAGGATTGATGCGAGTGTGGGTTTGGGTCGGATGGTCAGTGGGGGTCAGGACCTGGCAATCAGTTGGCAGGGACTTCTGAGGACTGTGGCGGGGGGGGGGGGGGGGGGGGTGGAGAGTGTGGGGGGTGGGGAGGTGGGGTTCCCCAGTGCATATTTGGAGTAACGCCCCCCAGTTATGATGCCCCAGAGCTCTGATGTTATGGCCCAAAAGGTTACAAGAGCTCATGATATTGTGGCCAATATATATTAACATGGATAGAGAATTGACTAACAGGAAATCGAGTTGGGATAAATGGGTAATTTCTGGTTTGAAAAATTATAACTAATGGGGTGCCACAGAAATCAATGTTGGGGCCTTAACTATTTGTCATCAACATAAACGATTTGGATGAAAGGATGGGTGTATTCTGCTGACGATATGAAGATAGGTGGAAAATAAAGTTGTGTGGAGGATAAAGAGAGCCTGTGAAAGGATTTACATAGGTTAATCAAGTGGGCAAAATTTGAGGATAATGTGGGAAAATGTGAGCAATCCATTTTTCAAGGAAGAATAGAAAATTAAAATATTATTTAAATAGAGAGAGACTATAGAATTCTGCAATACGGTGGCATATGGGTGTCCTTTGTCATGAACATTCACATGGAGCGACAGCAAGTGATTAGGAAAGTAAATGGGAAGCTAGCCTTTATTGCAAGAGGCATGGAGTATAAAAGTAGAAGGGAGTCTTGTTCCAGCCATACAGGGCATTGGTGAAACTATAAAGTATGTATTGCAGCTTTGAGGGGCACACTAGCATCAGAGGCAGTACAGAACAGGTTCATTCGGTTGATTCCCATCACAAGAGGGTTGTCTTATGAGGAAAGGTTTGAAAAAGTTGGCGCTAGACTCGTTGGAGTTGAGAAGAATGAGAGGTGATCTCATTGTAAATATGGAAGGTTCTGAGAGGGCTTCACAGAGCAAAGGCTGAGGGGATGTTTCCTCTCATGATGTGGTCCAGAATTTCAGGGCATAGTTCCAGAATAAGTGATTTTCCATTTAAGAGGGAGATGAGGAGGAATTTCTTTCCTCAAAGGGTGGTGAATCATTGAGATTCTCTACCCCAAAGAGCTTGTCTATTCAAGGCTGAGTTCGACAGCCTCTTGAACCAGAAGGGAGTCAAGGGTTATGGGGAATAGGCAGGATAGGCAGGAAAGTAAACATACAACCAAAACCAAATCAGCCAAGATCTAAGTGAGTGATAGAGCAGACTTGAGGAGCCAAGTTGTCTACTCCTGCTCCTAATTTTTTGGCGTTATAGTTTAACATTCAAATCGAATGTTTAATTTAGGCATTCTCATCACAACTTCTCTGCCTGCCTTTTCTGCCTGCTGCTTTGCCTGTCTGCACATCCGGTTGAGTTCTCCCAACTCCTGCTTTGATTTAACCATTGTGGAATTGAGGGTTACTGTTTTCTCCTGGTATCTTTGTGTCTGAGAATTGTTTCTAATGATGTCAAACAGCTCGCTTCATTGAAGACTTCAGATTATTGAGCGTTTTCAAAGGTATGAACTCAACTTGAATCTTGCATTTTCCTGTAGAACAGCTTTGTTTACTTTTTGCACGCTTTGTTTCTTCTGAGTTACCTCAGATAGCTGTCCTTCATTCGCAGCCATCTTCTCACTCCACACTGACATCTACTGTTCAAGTTTGGGTACCCTGTCAGCATCTTCCAAACCTTCAGTTTTGACGCCTTTCGGCTGCTTTTCAACCATTTCCTTCTTCTGTGCTATACTCTTCAGCTCGTGCATTTCATTGCACTGACATGATTAGCAAACATCATGTGGTTTACTTGAAAATTGTCTCCCTCAGCCTAGGGTCTTCTGCTGTCCTCGCTGTGGGGTCCATTTTTACCCTCACTATGGGGTCTTTTATTTCCCTTGGCAATTTATTGGGGGTGTGCGAGGGTTCATTCAAAGCCTTTTAATATCTCACGGAATGTTTTTAAGTATTGACCTATATGTTGCCAGTGGAATACTTCATCAGCAAACGAACCAAAGATGAGTAAAAAGTTATCAACTTGGACTTCTTCCGATTCCTCAGTTAATGCTGCAATGCTCCTGTAAAATAAAACATGTCTTCTCCAAGACTCTGACTCTTTGGTCTGGTTTAGCATTTTCTTATCCAAAATGCAACTGGCTCTTCTAATTTTCCATCCATGGCTGCTTTATTTTCTTGTAGTTACAACTTTGAAGAGTATCAGTTCAGTAACCATTTTTTCTGCTCAGGCTGCAGTTGCTAGGATAAAAGCAAAATACTGGGAACGCTGCAATCTGAAACAAAAGCAGGTCTGAAAGCATTAATGAAGAGAGAACAGATCTCGAGTTTCGAGTCTGCATGACTCTGTCAAAGCTAGAGAGAACTGGAAATAGGATCAGATTTATACATAGAAACATAGAAAATAGAAGCAAGAGGAGACCACTTGGCCCTTTGAGCCTCCTGTGCCATTCATTATGATCATGGCTGATCATCATGTTCAATACCCTGATCCCGCCTTCCCCCATATCCCTGGATCCCTTTTGCCCAAGAGCTATATCTAATTCCCTCTTGAAATTACAGAATGATTTGGTCTCAACAACTTTCCGTGGTAGCAAATTTCACAGATTCACCAGTCTCTGGGTGAAGACGTTTCTCCTCACCTCAGTCCTAAAAGGTTTATCCTTTATCCTCAAACGATGACCCCTAGTTCTGGACTCCCCCACCATCGGGAACATTCTTTCTGAATCTACCCTGTCTAATCCTTTTTGAATTTTGGAAGTTTCTATGAAATCCCCTCTCACACTTCTGAATTCCAATGACTATAATCCTAACCGATTTAGTCTCTCCTCATATGACAGTCTCGCCATCCAGGAATCAGTCTGGTAAACCTTCGCTGCACTCCCTCCATGGAAAGAACATCCTTCCTCAGATAAGGACACCAAAACTGCACACAGTACTCCAGGGGCGGCCTCACCAATGCCCGATACAATTGCAGTAAAACATCTCCATTCCTATAATCAAATCCTCTCGCTATGAAGGCCAACATACCATTTGCCTTCTTTACTGCCTGCTGTACCTGCACGCTTACTTCAGAGACTGATGCACCAGGACACCAAGATCTCGCTGAGTAGCCACCTCTCTCAATTTGCACCCATTCAAATAATTTTTGCTGTGGTGCTGGAGGAGGAGGGGGGTCTGTGGGGTGATGTGGAGCAGCGGGACTGGATAGAGGGCCAGCGATAGGTGGAGATGAACAAAGGTCAAGGTTAAGAAGAGTGCTGATAGCGACGCATTAAGAAATTAGAATGTGTTCATGGCCGAACAAAGGTCAGCAGTGTGTCAAAGGACAACCTGGAACAGGGAACAGATGGCTCTAGTGGGGTGGGGGAGGGATCAACGGAAGAAATGAAAATAAATTGATAGAAATAAAAATGGGGTGAAGGTGGTGGAGAGAGTTCACAGTCTGAAGTTGTTGAACTCAATGTTAAGTTCAGAAGGCTGTGACGTGCCTAATCGGCAGATTGATGTACCATCGATTGCACGCGAGGCGAGTGATTTACCAAAGTCTGGCTTTAATTAACTAGAACACAGCTCTGCGATCGTCTACAGTGGAAAGGGACGATCGTCAGGCGTTTGAGCATTTATACCTCGTTAATAGAGGCGTGGTTAACTCAGCCTCTCGGCCAATCGGTCGAGAGGCACATGACCGACCAGGGCCAATGGTAAGCCGACGTTCTGGCCCAATGGCAGACGAGTATGCAGATCATATCATCACACAGATGAGATGCTGTTCCTCCCGTTTCCAATTGGGCACATTACAGCCTTCTGGACTAAAGCAAACTGGAGGAACAGCACCTCACCTTCTGGTTAGGTTTGAAGCAATTTCCTTTCAGTAAAGAGTACATTTCAAACCAATTTCAGCATTTCCAAAATGCTTGGAAGGGTTGCTCTCACAGTCTGTTGTATTTCACTATTATGACTGTTACCTTCTTTACAGGCTGTCACCATGGAAACAAAACATTCTACAAGCTACCTCTTTTAAAAATTAACCCACTGCAGCGATCTGACCTGCTCTTATAGCCACTTTATACATATGGCTGATCCACTTTTGTTTCTGGTTGATGGTAACCCGCAGGTTGCTGATGGCAAGGTTCAGCATTGAGCGCGGGGGGAGAGTTTACATTCTCTCTTGTTGGAGATGCTCTTTGCCTGACACTTGAACGGCATAAATGTTACTTGTCACTTGTCAGCCCAAACATGCAAGTTGTCTAGGTCTTGTTGCGTGCGGACAAGCACTGCTTCAATGCCTGAGGAGTTCTGAATAACGCTGAACATTGTGCAATTATCAGCAAACATCCCAGCTTCTAACGTTATGATGGAGAGAAGGTCATTGATGAAGCAGCTGAAGGCGGTTGGGCCTAGGACATGACCCTGAGGAACTCTTGGGCCTGAGGAGATTGGCCTCCAACAACCAAAACAAACTTCCTTTGTGCAAGGTATGACTCCAGCCAGCGGAGAGTTTTCTCCCCGACTCCCATTGACGCCAGTTTTGCTCAGGCCCCTTGATGAAATGCTGCCTTGATGTCAAGGGCAGTCAGTCTCACCCCACCTCTGGAATTCAGCTCTTATCTCCAAGTTCGGACCAAGGTTGTAATGAGATCGAGAGCCACTGGCCCTGATGGAACCAAACTGAACTTCAGTGAGCCTGTTACATGTGAGTAAATCACCTGATAGCATTGTCATTGACAATTTCCATCACTTAATTGAAGAGACAGATGGGCAGTTAATTGGCTGTATTGGATTTTTTGTTGACTGGATAAACCTGGACAGTTTTCTGCATTGTCAGGTAGTTGACAGTGTTACAGCCGTATGTATGACTGATGGCATTGTGGTGGGTGAGGACATTTCCAAGTCGGTACTTTTTCACAAATTCCTAAAACGAAGGCCTCAGTTACAGGTCGAGAATTTGTGCTGATGTTCACTGCGGGTAAAATGGTGATGCCCGGGGAAAATCTCGCCAGACCACTGAAAGGAGAATCTTGGCGACAAGATCTCATTCTCTGATTTTCCCCGCCCCTCGCTGGTGACTTAACCAGGTTCCATGTGGGGTGGGGACTTTGGAGGGGGTTCCTTTAGATGGGGGTACCTCTGGGGGTCCCCCTATTACAGGGGTAACTATGGGGGGTCCCCCTGTTACAGAGGTCCCTGTGGAGGGTCTCTCTCTTACAGGTGCCCCTGTGAGAGGTCCCCCTTTCACAGGGGTCCCTGTGGGGTGGCTTGGGGAGGGGGGGGGGGAGGTAGACGGGACATGGACAGGCAGTGCATTGTTGACGAGGGGTGAACTTCCAATATTCCGTCCCATCAGGGAATACACACCTGGCGTCCTGGAATTAAGAATGCCGCCCACAATGCTTTGGCCTCATCTACTTTCTGTGGTTGAGAATTCCACAGGCTCACCCCTCTCTAGTGAAGAAATTTCTCATCTCAGTCTTAAATGGTTTACTATAAACTATAACCCCTGATTCTTGATCCCCTCACCGGGAACACCCTTTTTGCATCTAACGTGTCTAGACAATGTTAGAACTTTATACGTTTCTAGGAGAACATAAGAACTAGGAGCAGGTGTAGGCCATCTGGCTTCGAGCCTGCTCCGCCATTTAATGAGATCATGGCTGATCTTTTGTGGACTCAGTGCTACTTTCCCGCCTCATACTTTTGAACCCCTCTCATACTTTTGAACTCTATCGAATATAATCACAACCAACTCAATCGCTCCTCATACGTCAGTCCCGCCATCCCAGGAATTAGTCTGATAAACCTTTGCTGCACTCCCTCCACAGAACATTCTTCCTCAGATAAGGAGACCAAAACTGCACACGATATTCCAGGTGTGGTCTCACCCACCAGAGCCCTGAGTAACTGTAGCAAGACATCTCTGCTCCTGTACTCAAATCTTCTCTTCAAATGAAGGCCAACATACCTTTTGCCTTCTTCACTTCCTGCTGCGCCTACATGCTTACCTTCAGTGACTAGTGTACAAGGGCACCCAGGTCTCATTACACATTCCCCTCTCTCAATATCTAGCCATTCAGATAATAATCTGCCTTCCTGTCTTTGCTACCAGAGTGGATAACCTCATATTTATCCACATTATACTGCATCTGCCATGTATTTGCCCACTCACTCAACTTATCTAAATCACACTGAAGGATCTCTGCATCCTCCTCATAGCTCACCCTCCCAATAAGCTTTGTGTAATTTGCAAATTTGGAGATATTACATTTTGTTCCCTCATCTAAATCCTTAATATTTATCGCGAATAGCTGGGGTCCTAGGACTGATTCCTGTGGTACCCCATTAGTCACTGTTTGCCACTTGGAAAATACCTATTTATTTGAACTGTTTGTTTCCTGTCTTTGAATCAGATTTCTATCGATCTCAATACACTTGTCCAAACCCCATGCATTTTAATTTTACACGCTAATCTGCTTTGTGGAACCTTGTCGAAAGCTTTCTGAAAGTCCAAATAAACCACATCCACTGTCACTCCCTCATTAACTCTACTAGCTACATTCTCGAAGAATTCCAGTAGATTTGTCTTTTGTAAACCCATGGCGACTCTGTCCGAATCTGCCACTGTTTTCCAAGTGGCAGGTTTCACAATTGCATCATCTATAATTGACTAGCATTTTCCCCACTACTCATGTCAGGCTAACTAGTCTATAATTCCCTGTTTTCCCTCAACCTCCATTTTTAAATGGCGGGGTTACATTACCAATCCATGGGAACTGTTCCAAGTCGATAGAATCTTGTAAGATGGACACCAATGGATCCACTATTTCTAGGGCCACTTCCTTAAGTACTCTATGGCATAGATTATCAGGCCCTGGGACATATCTGCCTTCAGTCCCATCAATTTCTCCAACACCATTTCCTCACTGTTTTGGTAACTATGAAGGACATGGGGGAACATCAGCAGATCATCAGGCTTTGCAAAGTATCACATCCCTATTGAGTGGGCACGAGATTGTCCAATGCGAATAAGCAGCATGAGTTTAAAACCCGCTGTTTCAATTGGGCCAGTATTCTGTATATCTTGAGAATGGATGTACTGGCACTGGAGGGGATGCAGAGGAGATTCACTAGGTTGATTCAGGAGTTGAGAGGAGTGGCTTGTGAGGAGAGACTGAGTAGACTGGGACTACACTCATTGGAATTTAGAAAAATGAGGGGGATCTGATAGAAACATATAAAATTATGAACGGAATAGTTAAATAGAAGCAGGGGGGTTGTTTCCACTGGTGGGTGAAACTGGAACTAGGAGGCAAAGCCTCAAAATAAGGGGGAACAGATTTAGGACTGAGTTGAGGAGGAACTTCTTCACCCAAAGGGTTGTAAGTCTGTGGAATTCTCTTTTCCAGTGAAGCAGTTGAGGATACCTCATTGGATGTTTTAAGGCAAAGTTAGATAGAGTTTTGAAAGTAAAGGAATTAAGGGTTATGGTGAGCACGCGGATAAGTGGAACTGAATCCACAAAAGAATCAGCCATGATCTTATTGAATGGCGGAAAGGCTCGAGGTGCCAATTGGCCTAATCCTGCTCCTAGTTCTTAATATCGGGCCCTGGGATATATCGACCTTCAATCCCATCAATTTCCCGAACACCATTTTCTCACTGTTATGGTGGCCATGAGGGACACGGGGGAACATCAACAGATCTCCCTGTGGGCTTTGTAAAGTATGAATATCCCTATTGAATGGGCATGAGATTGCCCAACGGGAAATGGGCAGCATGAGTTTAAGACATGCTGTTTCAACCCGGGCCAGTATTTTGTAAATCCCTGAGCTTGGATTTGTCCGGGAACTTCACTGAAGCCTACTTGCGACAATAAGCGATTATTATTATTATTGTGTGCTGTAATCCGCGGATGTGGCCTTTTCTGTTATGTAAATAGAAGGGTTTGATGTTGACAGACTGGCCTTGCCGAGATTATTGCACCTCCTGTTACTGATTTCCTTCAGTTCCTCATGCTCACTATACCCTGTGTTTCCCAACATGTCTGGTACGTTATTTATGTCCTCCTTTGTGAAGACAGAACCAAAGAATTTAGTTGGTCAGCCATTTCTTTCTTCCCCATTATAAAACCCCTTGGTGGGATTCTCCCCTACCTGGCGGGGCGGGGGGTCCCGGCGCACTGGAGTGGTGAGAACCACTCTGGTGCTGGGCCTCCCCAAAGGTGCAGAATTCTCCGCACCTTTCGGGGCTAGGCCCGCGGCGGAGTGGTTGGCGCCCCGCCGACCGACGCGAACGGCCTTTGGTGCCCCGCTGACCGGAGCCACGGCTGGCCGAAAGGCCTTCACCGGTCGGCGGAGTCCGCGCATGCGCCGGAGCGTCAGCGGCCGCTGACGTCACCCCGGCGCATGCGCGGTGGAGGGGGTCTCTTCTGCCTCCGCCATGGCGGCGGCGGAAGAAAAAGAGTGCCCCCACGGTACAGGCCCGCCCGCCGATCGGTGGGCCCCAATCACGGGCCAGGCCATCGTGGGGGCACCCCCTGGGGTCAGATCGCCCCGCTCCCCTCCCCAACACACCGGGGCCCGCTCCCGCCGCCTGCTCCCGCCGGCACCAGAGGTGGTTTAAACCACGTTGGCGGGAGAGGCCTGACAGCGGCGGGACTTCGGCCCATCGCTTGGCCGGAGAATCGGCGCAGGGGGCCCGTCGACCGGCACGGCACGATTCCCGGGTGGCGGAGAATTCCGGCCACGGCGGGGGCGGGATTCCGCCCCTTGTTTCTGATGGTAAGGGGCCTACATTTATCATCACCAATCTTTTTTTCTTCACATGACTAAGGAAGCTTTCAATTGCCGCAGTTTATCCATGCACTCTTTGAATGCTTGCCTTTGCCTATCCATTGTCATGTCTTTTAGTAACATTCCCCAATCCATCATAGTCAACTCACACCTCATACTACTGCAGTTTCCTTTATTTAGTTTCAAGAACCGAGTGCCAGAATCATGTATGTTACTCTCCACCTTGATGAAGAATTCTGTTATATTATGTTAGTTCATCCCATGGGATCCTCACACAACTTGGCAATTATTCATTTCTCATGACTCAATGGGCAGCATGGCAGCACAGTGGGTAGCACAGTTGCTTCACAGCTCCAGGGTCTCAGGTTCGATTCCTGGCTTGGGTCACTGTCTGTGCGGAGTCTGCACGGTCTCCCCGTGTGTGCGTGGGTTTCCTCCGGGTGCTCCGGTTTCCTCCCACAGTTCAAAGATGTGCAGGTTAGTTGGATTGGCCATGATAAATTGTCCTTAGTGTCCAGAAAAGGTTAGGTTGGATTACGGGGATAAAGGGGATAGGGTGGAGGTGTGGGGTTTAGGTAGGGTGCTCTTTCCAAGGGCTGGTGCAGACTCGGTGGGCTGAATGGGCTCCTTCGGCACTGTAAATTCTATGATTTTATACAATGCCCACTGTAGTATGGCCTGTTCTCTAATTGCTCCTCAGTGAATTGATCTAGAAAACTACCCCGTATACACGCCAGGAATTCCGCCTCCACGGTATTGTTACTAATTTGATATACAGATTAAAGTCAGCCATAATTACTCATGTTCCTTTATCGCATGTGTCTCTAATTTCCTGTTTAATGCCATCTCCAATATCACCATTACAGTTTGGGGTATACGTACAATTCCCACAAACATTTTTCGACCCCTAGGGCGCGATTCTCCGCAACGGCCGACGGCGGCGTGAAACCCGGAGTGTTTCACGACGATGTCGGAGGCCGCTCCTTGCCCCCTATTCTCCACCCCCGGGGGGCTAGGAGCGGCATTGCGGGGAACTCGGCTGCCGGGCCTTGACGCTTGCCGAGAATGACGTGGCCGGCCGCGCCTTAGTGACATCAGCCGCGCATGCGCAGGTTGGCCGGCGCCAACCCGCGCATGCGCGGTTGCCGTCTTCCCCTCCGCTGCCCCGCAAGACGTGGCGGCTTGATCTTGCGGGGCAGCGGAGGGGAAAGAGTGCGTCTCTTAGAGACGCCGGGCCAATGATTGGTGGGCACCAATCGTGGGCCAGTCCCCTCCAGAGCACGCCCGTGGTGCTCGATCCCCTCTCCACCCCCCACAGGCCCCAAACTTACCTGTTGCGCGCTGTTCACGCCGGCAGCGACCAGGTGTGGTTGCTGCCGGCGTGAACAGGTCGGGAACGTCAGGCCGCTCGGCCCATACGGGCCGGAGAATCGCCGGTCGCCGTGAAAAACGCGATAGGCGATTCTCCGAGCGGCGTGTCGCAAAACGCGACATGCCATTTTGGGGGGGGTGGGAGAATCGCAGGGGGTGCCAGAGCGGCCCTCCCGCAATTCTCCCACCCGGCCTGGGGAGCGGTGAATTGCGTCCCTAGTGTTTCTCAACTCTATCCAAACAAATTCCACATCATCGGAGCTAATGACCTTCCTCACTTGTGTTAATTTCCTCTTTAACCATCAATGCAACCCCACCTCCTGTTCCTTTTCATCTGTCCTTCTTGAATATTGAATACCCCTGGATGTTCAGTTCCCACCCCTGGCAACCATGCAGCTATGTCTCCGTAATTCCAACAACATCATAACTGTTTACATCTATTTGTGCGATTAATTTATCCACTTTATTGCGAACTCTCCCCGCATTATTGCAAACTCTCCACGCATTAAGGCACAAAGACTTCAGACTTATCTTTTTCACATTCCTGTTCCCTTTCCCATTAACTTTCGCTGTGGCCATGTTTGATTTTGGCCCTTGGTTTCTCTGCCTATCACTTTTCTTATTCCCATTTCTGTCTTTTGTTCTCATCAATGTTTCCCCCTCTCTGACTCCTTACTCAGGTTTCCATACCCCTGCCATTTTAGCTCAAAACACTCCCCAACCACCAAAGCAAATATTCCCCCGAGGATATCAGTCCAGGTCCTGTCCAGGTGCAACATGTCTAGTTTGTACTGGTCCCACCTCCCCCAGAACCGGTCCCAATGTCCCAGGAATATGAAACCCTCCCTCTTGCCCCATCTCTTCCATCATCTAATAAAAATGTTCAAACTGCATAAAAATCAATATATGCTGGCACCAATAATACTGCAATTCCATTTTAAAGTAAGCAAGAACAGTTCAAGTATGTTTTGCCAGGACTTTTCACTCCCAGGTATTACTGCATTTTTCTAATTTCGTTTGTAACTTTGTGTCACTTCCTCAAGCCCGCCATCTTCATGCCCCAATCTGCATATCTGTATGGGTGCTTGCAGTCTTTGATGAGAAGGAGACACAAGGCCCCCAAGGCCTATCGTCTAGGACTACAAGGAGAGACGAGGGAGAAATGTCAGAATGCTAGATACAGTTAGCACCTTCAAATGGAACTCACACTGCAAGATACTGAAGCAAGTTTTCATTCCCAACCATCTGACATCCTCACGTATCTTGGTGTATGTGCTGACATAGGCTTCTCCTGCATCCAGATCAAATCCTTCTCAGCCTGACCATGTCTTGGCTTAAGGATTTTAACTATTGCTGGCAACACCACACAGAATTACCAGCTTGGATCTGGCATTTGCTCAAAGCGGGAGTGGAACGTCGTGTGCTGCTGTAAAGGCGAAAGGGAATTTTGCACAGCTTGCTGCTACTTGAGCAGAAAATTCCCCACCGCCTACACAAGGCAGTTATACTGCCGCAGACGTTTCTTAAAATCTGTAACATCTAATGACAGCTAATAAATATATCACTCATTTGAAAGTTGGTGGCTGCCCACGTAGAGGGCCTTTGAAAGAAGAAACAGCGTTCTGATACCTCACTCCCAGTCCATATGGAAAACTTGAATCTAGGCATCAGTGCAGAATATGACCCAAAAAACTGTAGGCAGGATACGTCCATTCAACACTACTGCCCGTTTCGACAACGACCTTCCCCTGCTTTCCGTTTAACCCCTGGAAAGTTGAAAATGTCCAACGTTATGGGTGTCTGCTCCTTTTTCCTGTTCATAATGCTCCTGAAACCGGTTTGCAATGTATATTATGAACACGAAAAACAGCTCTACCATGTGTGAAATTTGAACAGTTGTGTGAGCCACTCAGCAAAAAGGGGGACAGCAGATAAGAACAAGAAGGTACCTTTCCTAATCTGGGAAAGGAAGTTTTGCTGTGCCACTTTGCCCTTCTTTAACTCCCTTCATCATCAGTGTAGCTTCCTCCAAGAGAGCCAAGGCCTGTGATTTATGAAACTTTTGAATCAGCTCTGATTCTCTTCATGCGCAGTGAACAACATGCCCTCAACCTTCAGATGAACTTGACTGTAAAGTGTAAAGATGCACATTTCTAATAGTGCCCTTCGTGACCTCAGGATGCCCAAAGTACTTCACAGGCAATTAAGTGCTTTTGAATTACTTCTGTAATGTAGCAAACATAGCAGCCAATTTGTGCACATCAGGCTCTCACACACCATAATGGAAAAAAATAACAAGACTTTAATGTTTTAGTGATGTTGATTGCTATCTAAATATGGGCCGGGATTTTGCACCCATGTTTGCCGCGGGCACCAATGGTGATGTGGGTGTAAGATCCCACAAGAGTCAGAAAATGAAAATTTCACCAATTAGGTTTCATTTTCAGATTCTCCCTCACACCACTGGTGATGTAGCGGGGTTTCCACCCAGATAGGTCATTTAAATAAACGGATTCCCCGCCTTATCGTCCCACCGCATTTGCAATACACGCCGGTGAGGTTTACAACAGGTTTTCAAAAACAGGAAGCAGGGTGGAGGGAAATCACCAGGAGTGCACAGGTAAGTATGGCACCTGGGGAGAGAGGGGTGGCAGTGCCAGGGGACAGTGTCAGGGGAAAGTGCCATGGTGGCCCTCTGGGGAGTCCCATGGGGGATGGGGGAAGTTCCCCTTATCGTGGGGCCTTCCCCTTGTCCATGAGGAGGTTACCCTTGTAGGGGGTTGGGGTGTTCCCCGTGTCCGTGGGGGGTACGGGGGGGGGGGGGGGGGGGGGGATGGTGGTTCCCTTGCATGTGTGGGGGGGGGGGGGGGAATCTCCAGGTACACAGTGGGAGGGGGAATCTTTGGTATTATCAGAAATCGGGCACCCAGGATTCGCTGTTTTGCCAGCTTTTGTCAGCCCTGTCTTATCAGTATGATGGCATGGGCCACACCACCAGATTATTTCCTGAACAGAGTACTGCACAATGTGACGAGAAAAAACAGCTGTGCAACCGGGGAGCTGCATGGGGCCTTTCTCGCCTCAGCCTGCACTCTGTGCAAGAAACAGTAAATTCCACACATGGTCTTCTTCACATTGTGCCATGGGAACTTTTATGTCCTTCCAGTGACAGGACAGGGACCAGGTCTAATTTTTTTTTTTTTTTTTTTTTAAATTTAGATTAGCCAATTATTTTTTCTAATTAAGGGGCAATTTAGCGTGGCCAATCCACCTACTCTGCACATTTTTGGGTTGTGGGGGCGAAACCCACGCAGACACGGGGAGAATGTGCAAACTCCACACGGACAGTGACCCAGAGCCGGGATCGAACCTGGGACCTCAGCGCCGTGAGGCGGTTGTGCTAACCACTAGGCCACCGTGCTGCCCTAGGGACCAGGTCTAATGTGTCATCTGAGCGTCAGCAACTTTAACAGTGCAGTACTGCTGCACATGCAGGTTTTGTGTTCAGGTTTCTGGAGTGGGACATGAACCCCCAGCCATGTGACCCAGAGGTAAGAATGCTACTCATTCACTGACCCATGCTTGAAACCTGATATCACTGCATATGCTTTGTGAGGCTTGTGAAATGGTTTCACATGTGTGGACAGGAAATGTGAAGCAGGTTGACAGGGTACACTTGATGGCACATCATGGTTGGCAATGCCAAAAGGCCTCCTTCAGTGCTGTAATGGCACTATCCGAGAAATCATAGACTGACCTATTCTTGTCCTTGAAGTATTGTGATGAGTGTAAGTAATTGTCATATTTTATATTTTTTGCAATAATGTTATTAAAACCTGGCTTAAGATGCATTCAGACAGAATGACTGCTGGAGAGGTTATTAAGGTGTTGTAAAAGTTTGGCGATCATTGATTTGCAGGTGAAGTGTTCTCCTAATTGATCTTGAGAACCATTTACAGATAGCTAGCTAATGGAATGTTGTTCAGATTTGATGGAACCTTGGGGTGTAGATAATTCATGAGGGGTATTGTGTTTTGTCCTGCATTAAAAAGTCAAGGGGCATCTTGTAAGAAGAGACAAAGTAATGTATTTTGCTTTGGGTACAGGTGATGTGGTTAATGTGAGAAGCCAGGTCTGTCTGAAGAGTCAGTAGGTCATAGAACTCTAATTTGAACAGAGATGTTTCAGTTGGGTCCTGAAAGGTTCTTTCTCCAAAGATTCTTCACAGAGAAAAGCAAGTAGAAACCTGGTTAGTAACCTTATTCATGAGTGGCATTTAATATAAATTAGCTTGCTTAATTGGAATATAGTGGCAGGTTTAGGAAGTAATTTGAGGTTTCTTCTTTTACTTAAGAGCTTTACTTAAGTCGGTGAAAAATCCCACGAGAGTCATAAAATGAGAATTTGACCGGTGAGAATTCATTTTCAGATCCTCCCTAACCTTCCGCTGGCGATGTAACAAGGTTCCCACCCAGGTATGTTGGGAACCTCATTAAAATACATTACAATATCTTTAAAGGGCTTCCTCACCATCTCGTCTCCCGACATTTGGAATAATGTGGCCAATTTTGTGATTAAATTAAAGTTTGTTTTAACATAAAAGATACTTATTGGTCAGTGTTATCACTCCTGTGGGGCAGTAACATTTCCTCACAGGTTTACAAATTGAAAATAGTTGGGTTTTCTTTGGGGATCCTAACAGTATGCTGTCTTGTTTAATTTCAGGCATGGTGTGCTGATGGTCCGGGAGGATAGCATCCTGCAATATCAATTGAAGCAGCCTCCCTCACACTTTTTCATGCAACCAGATGCCCACTTTGTATTGCACAGTTCATCTGGATCGTACTATTTTCTCCTCCATTCCTCCCCTGCTAATTCAGCCTTGGCTAGATTCAGATTCATCTGGAGATTTTCTCAGGCTGTAAGAAATTCTGCCCAATTTTGCCTGATGGTCACCCGATCCCCACCCAGTGCAGTTGTATATTTGACCATATCATTTGGAAATTCAGTTAAATTGAAATTCCCATCAGGGTAGTTCCATGGCTCAGATTAGCTGGCCACGGTATCTCAACAATCAGGAGGGCTGGGATTTTCCACCCTCTTGCTCAGTTTTGAAGGCTGAAGTGGGGTGAGTAGGAGTGAAAAATAGTTCTGACTTTCCATCAGAGATATTGGACTGCCTACACTGAACCCAACCATATATGGATGTCCGTATTGTAAAAATATTCAAGTGGCAGAAATAACCATTCTCAATACACTTTTATGTAATTTGCGCCATAGCATGAAAGGATTTTTGGGGAGTTTTTTTCAATAGGTTATTTGAATCAAATACTAAATTAAGAGCGTAAATTAAAGGTGAATGGCAGGACCGCATAACTTTAATTGTGCTATGAGCTGGAGTGGTGTTCTCTGCAGACACACTGAAATGTTGGTCTGGAAGTTTGAGTTACTGAAGTAGGAAGTGATAAAGCATCTGTTGGTTAGTATATAACCTCACAACATTGCTGGAATTAAACTGAATTACTGTATATAAATTAATTAAAGAGCGTCACTGTGATTTTATAACGTAAATCCTGTTGTTTTTGAAAGGACTCAAAGTGGCAGAAATACTTAAGCGTATTTGTGATAATTTAGATACATGACATGAAATACTGTACAGCATTTTTGGAAGATATGTAATAAAGAATATAATCGTGAATTAGAACATAGAACATAGAACGATACAGCGCAGTACAGGCCCTTCGGCCCTCGATGTTGCACCGACATGGAAAAAAAAAACTAAAGGCCATCTAACCTACACTATGCCCTTATCATCCATATGCTTATCCAATAAATTTTTAAATGCCCTCAATGTTGGCGAGTTCACTACTGTTGCAGGTAGGGCATTCCACGGCCTCACCACTCTTTGCGTAAAAAACCCACCTCTGACCTCTGTCCTATATCTATTACCCCTCAATTTAAGGCTATGTCCCCTCGTGCTAGCCACCTCCATCCGCGGGAGAAGGCTCTCGCTGTCCACCCTATCTAACCCTCTGATCATTTTGTATGCCTCTATTAAGTCACCTCTTAACCTTCTTCTCTCTAACGAAAACAACCTCAAGTCCATCAGCCTTTCCTCATAAGATTTTCCCTCCATACCAGGCAACATCCTGGTAAATCTCCTCTGCACCCGTTCCAAAGCTTCCACGTCCTTCCTATAATGAGGCGACCAGAACTGTACGCAATACTCCAAATGCGGCCGTACCAGAGTTTGGTACAGCTGCATCATGACCTCATGGCTCCGGAACTCAATTCCTCTACCAATAAAGGCCAACACACCATAGGCCTTCTTCACAACCCTATCAACCTGGGTGGCAACTTTCAGGGATCTATGTACATGGACACCGAGATCCCTCTGCTCATCCACACTACCAAGAATTTTACCATTAGCCAAATATTCCGCATTCCTGTTATTCTTTCCAAAGTGAATCACCTCACACTTCTCCACATTAAACTCCATTTGCCACCTCTCAGCCCAGCTCTGCAGCTTATCTATGTCCCTCTGTAACCTGCAACATCCTTCCGCACTGTCTACAACTCCACCGACTTTAGTGTCGTCTGCAAATTTACTCACCCATCCTTCTGCGCCCTCCTCTAGGTCATTTATAAAAATGACAAACAGCAACGGCCCCAGAACAGATCCTTGTGGTACGCCACTCGTAACTGAACTCCATTCTGAACATTTCCCATCAACTACCACTCTCTGTCTTCTTTCAACTAGCCAATTTCTGATCCACATCTCTAAATCACCCTCAATCCCCAGCCTCCGTATTTTCTGCAATAGCCGACCGTGGGGAACCTTATCAAACGCTTTACTGAAATCCATATACACCACATCAACTGCTCTACCCTCGTCTACCTGTTCAGTCACCTTCTCAAAGAACTCGATAAGGTTTGTGAGGCATGACCTACCCTTCACAAAACCATGCTGACTATCCCTAATCATATTATTCCTATCTAGATGATTATAAATCGTATCTTTTATAATCCTCTCCAAGACTTTACCCACCACAGACGTTAGGCTCACCGGCCTATAGTTACCGGGGTTATCTCTACTCCCCTTCTTGAACAAAGGGACCACATTTGCTATCCTCCAGTCCTCTGGCACTATTCCTGTAGCCAATGATGACCTAAAAATCAAAGCCAAAGGCTCAGCAATCTCTTCCCTGGCTTCCCAGAGAATCCTAGGATAAATCCCATCCGGCCCCGGGGACTTATCTATTTTCACCTTGTCCAGAATTGCCAACACTTCTTCCCTACACACCTCAATGCCATCTATTCTAATAGCCTGGGTCTCAGCATTCTCCTCCACAATATTATCTTTTTCTTGAGTGAATACTGACGAAAAGTATTCATTTAGTATCTCGCTTATCTCCTCAGCCTCCACACACAACTTCCCACCACTGTCCTTGACTGGCCCTACTCTTACCCTAGTCATTCTTTTATTCCTGACATACCTATAGAAAGCTTTTGGGTTTTCCTTGATCCTACCTGCCAAAGACTTCTCATGTCCCCTCCTTGCTCGTCTCAGCTCTCTCTTTAGATCCTTCCTCGCTTCCTTGTAACTATCAAGCGCCCCAACTGAACCTTCACGCCTCATCTTCACATAGGCCTCCTTCTTCCTCTTAACAAGAGATTCCACTTCTTTGGTAAACCACGGTTCCCTCGCTCGACCCCTTCCTCCCTGCCTGACTGGTACGTTCTTATCAAGAACATACAATAGCTGTTCCTTGAACAAGCTCCACATATCCAGTGTGCCCAACCCTTGCAGCCTACTTCTCCAACCAACACATCCTAAGTCATGTCTAATGGCATCATAATTGCCCTTCCCCCAGCTATAACTCTTGCCCTGCGGGGTATACTTATCCCTTTCCATCACTAACGTAAAGGTCACCGAATTGTGATCACTGTCTCCAAAGTGTTCACCTACCTCCAGATCTAACACCTGGCCTGGTTCATTACCCAAAACCAAATCCAAAGTGGCCTCACCTCTTGTTGGCCTGTCAACATATTGTGTCAGAAAACCCTCCTGCACACATTGTACAAAGAACGACCCATCCAATGTACTCGAACTATATCTTTTCCAGTCAATATTAGGAAAGTTAAAGTCTCCCATAACAACTACCCTGTTACTTTCGCTCTTTTCCAGAATCATCTTCGCCATCCTTTCCTCTACATCTCTAGAACTATTAGGTGGCCTATAGAAAACTCCCAGCAGTGTGACCTCTCCTTTCCTGTTTGTAACCTCAGCCCATACTACCTCGGAAGAAGAGTCCCCATCTTGCATCCTTTCTGCCACCGTAATACTGTCCTTGACTAGCAGCGCCACACCTCCCCCTCTTTTGCCCCCTTCTCTGACCTTACTAAAGCACCTAAACCCCGGAACCTGCAACAACCATTCCTGTCCCTGCTCTATCCATGTCTCTGAAATGGCCACAACATCGAAGTCCCAGGTACCAACCCATGCTGCCAGTTCCCCTACCTTATTTCGTATACTCCTGGCATTGAAATAGACACACTTCAAACCACAGACCTGAACACTGCCGCCCTCCTGCGAAGTCAAATCTGTGCTCCTGACCTCTCTACTCTCAATCTCTCGCACCCCAAAACTATAATCCAGGTTCCCATGCCCCTGCTGAATTAGTTTAAACCCCCCCAAAGAGTACTAACAAATCTCCCCCCCAGGATATTGGTGCCCCTCAGGTTCAGATGTAGACCATCCTGTCTATAGAGGTCCCACCTTCCCCAGAAAGAGCCCCAGTTATCCAGAAATCTGAATCCCTCCCGCCTGCACCATCCCTGTAGCCACGTGTTTAATTGCTCTCTCTCCCTATTCCTCATCTCACTATCACGTGGCACGGGCAACAACCCAGAGATAACAACTCTGTTTGTTCTCGCTCTGAGCTTCCATCCTAGCTCCCTAAAGGCCTGCCTGACATCCTTGTCCCCTTTCCTACCTATGTCGTTAGTGCCAATGTGGACTACGACTTGGGGCTGCTCCCCCTCCCCCTTAAGGACCCGGAAAACACGATCCGAGACATCACGTACCCTTGCACCTGGGAGGCAACATACCAAACGTGAGTCTCTCTCGCTCCCACAAAATCTCCTATCTGTGCCCCTGACTATTGAGTCCCCAATTACTAATGTTCTACTCCTTTCCCCCCTTCCCTTCTGAGCAACAGGGACAGACTCCGTGCCAGAGGCCCGTACCCCATGGCTTACCCCTGGTAAGTCGTCCCCCCCACAAGTATCCAAAACGGTATACTTGTTACTCAGGGGAACGACCGCAGGGGGTCCCTGCACTGACTGCTTCTTCCCAGTCCCTCTTACAGTTACCCATCTATCTCCAGTCTTTGGTGTAACTACTTCCCTGAAGCTCCTATCTATTATCTTCCGATAATTCACCACTAGGACCAAATTCACTTTTGGCTGCAATTTTCCTTCTAAGTACCATTAAATCATTGGATACCTTTCATTTTTGTAGTGTTTAATTTCCTCTGCATCATTTCAAGCATACCACCTCCTGCACACTTGTATTAACTCTACATCTATTGTAGCAATGTTAACCATATTTCAAAGAGACTGATTAATGGCTGTGTTAAAAGAAGGCAGGATATTAATGCAGCCAGAGTGCACTTTCCAACAACCTCAGCAGAGGTTTGCAGATTTAAACTCACAAAGTGCATCCCCAGCTGTTTAATTTGTGAGTTGTACCCAATATGTTGCAATGCATCATTTTACTCTCTTGAACTCAAACTAGTCTGATTGTACAAAGTCACCTCTGAACGATGATGCCAACCTTGAGATTTAATCATAATTAAGTTAGAGACCACTTTATTAATGTCATGATATTAGCAACTGTAAGTTTGTTGTCCTTCATATCACGGGCTCCAATAATCCATGAGCCTTCTAGGATGCTTCATCCTAAATGAGAAAGAGCATGGTGGAAGGTCCAAAATTAGACTGGGACCCAGATAAGCCAGCTCTTGACCTCTGCTTTAGGTATCTATGTGGCTTTCTTTTGGTCAGGCTCCTAATTAATTTGACTCCTAATCCTCCCCAAGAAGTGTGGTGTTACTTGTGGTGCTAAATTCAGGATGGTTGGCTTAGTGTTTACAAAGACCACAAAATAGCTTTAACTTGAACAAAGCTATAATATATTATTAACATTACTAATTTGGATTTGACACATACTCCTAAATAATAGAGCCGATAATTAACATATAATCTACACTCACCTACTACTAATCTCTACACTATTATAAACTATGACCTGCTCTTACTCGCACTATCTTTCCTTCAGTCTATGCTCTAGCTATCTCCTTCACTTCGCTCCCCCCATAAGGCTTAGCACCAATGTCTTATATACTTTTAACTCCAGCTCCCTCTAGTGGCTGATCGAGACATTTCATTAACCCTTGCAGTTTTTACACTTATGATAATACCACAAGAAGGACAGAGGTTGATGACGATCAGATCCTGACGCTAACAGTGGGATCAAAGGGCGGAATTCTCCACTCCCGCGATAAATCGGGAAGGCCGTTGTGAACTCGGCCGAGTTTCACGACGGCCTCGGAGGCCGCTCCTCTCACCTTATTCACCCCCACCCGGGGGGCTAGGAGCGGCGCTCCGTAACTCTGGGCCGCCGGGCCTTGACGCGACGGCGGCACCTAAGTGACGTCAGCCGCGCATGCGCAGGTTGGCCGGCTCCAACCCGCACATGCGCGGCTGATGTCACGACGGCTGATGGCTCCAACCCGCGCATGCACGGTTGCCATCTTCCCCTCCGCTGCCCCGCAAGATGTGGCGGCTTGATCTTGCGGGGCGGCAGAGGGGAAAGAGTGTGTCGCTTTGAGATGCCGGCCCGACGATCGGTGGGCACCGATTGCGGGCCAGTCCCCTCCCGAGCACGGCCGTGGTGCTCACTCCCCTCTCCGCCCCCCACAAGCTTCAAATGGCACTTTGACCCCCATGTTCACGACGGCAGCAACCAGGTGTGGTTGCCGCCGTCGTGAACCGGTTGGGAACGGCAGGCCGCTCGGCCCATCCAGGCCGGAGAATCCCCGGTCGCCGTGAAAAATGGCGAGCGGCGATTCTTCCGAGTGGGGGGTGGGAGAACCGCGGGGGGTGCCAGGGGGACGTGTCGTTAGTCGCCCGGCCCTCCCGCGATTCTCCCACCTGGCATGGGGAGCGGAGAATTCCGCCCAAAAGCTTTTGGTTGTTTGGGCTCTTCATTCCAAACCTACAGAGGCAACATTAGTCATCTGCAGAGTTTTTAGTTTATAACTCAGTTAGCTTGTGAACTAAACTTCAGGAATTCCAGTATCTGCTTACCACAGTTTTCCAATAATATCACTGAATGGAAAATCATGCGGATGCTCGCCAAAGTACCCACTATTCACTTACTCCATGTTTGGATTGCAAATTCATAGAAATAATATTTATTGCTATAAGAAAGATTGTTTCTTTCAATTCATTATTATAGAGTTATTGCATCATATAATAATGTTATGATGGCCTGCAGTTTCAATAACCATAAGCACAAACGATACTGGATTTAGCATAATGTTGATATTTAATAAAAGACCACAGATCACCGTAAATGCAATCTCCGCTTGACAATTATTGCCCTTTCACTTTGTTAGAAAAAACATCATATTCCATAAATAAAAGTTAAATGTTTAGTTTATTGCTTATTGTTTGATTTTGCTGAGGAGCAAAACTATAACTTGATGTTTAGACTGAAGTACTTTGGTGTAATTAGCTGACATCTGCAGCTAGCAGTCTGATTGAACAGAAACAACAACTCAATGTGCAGTTTGGGGATCCAAGATGAAAAAAAATCATTGCTGAGTGGGTACTGCAGCGCCGAGAAAAACATCCCGTTATTCAACCGTACTTTGCCGCTATTATTTGGCTGTGGGGAGATTCTCTATGCCGAGGCAGTACTTGGATAGGTTGCTTGCCAGCAGGAAAGGATCCTCGCAGGTCGGGACGCCATTTTTTCCAGCTGCCCCAATCTTCCCCCGCTCCCCCCCATTTTGGGTGACCCCCGCTTCACCCCTCGAACCATGAGGACGCCCCTGGGAACCTCCCCCCCCAACCCCCCCCCCCCCCCCACCCACCCGACAAATCCCCCACATGCTTGACCCCTGACAGTGCCAACATTGCACATGGGCACCTTGGCACTGCCAGGCTGGCAATTCCAAGGTGCCCGGGTGCCAGACGTAGAGCAAGGGTACCACCCTGCCATGTCCCCGACCACCCGGGGGCCTACGATGGCCTGGGAGACCCACCAACTTGTCGTTACACCTGGTCCATGTTTGTGTAGACCAGTACTAAATAGCGCCCTGGCGAGGTCCCCCAGGCGTGTCTGGTGAATCCTGGACCCCGGGTGAATCCGGTGAATGCTGAATGGATCATTTAAATATTCTGATCTGGAATACGCCCAGTGTGAGCGAACCTCGTTGAATCTCGCGAGAAGTTTCCAGCGAGAGGACTCTCGAGAGATTCAACGGCCTCGTCCTGACACGAAGTCAGGCACGACGAGACCGCTGAAACACACCCTACAATGTCAAACCCATTCCCACAAAGGGACATACTTAATGCATCTGTAGGAATTAATGGCATCATTATAAGTTATGCTTAACGCCTATCACTTTTTCAGACCTTTTCGACAGAAATAATTTGGAGATCATTTATACTGAAGCCAAACCTGACCAAATACCGACAAGAGGGACCCCCCAGCCTTGATTTTTAGTATAGAACATAGAACAGTACAGCACAGAACAGGCCCTTCGGCCCTCGATGTTGTGCTGAGCCATGATCACCCTACTCAAACCCACGTATCCACCCTATACCCGTAACCCAATGTTCTGCGTTTGCTGTTTGTCCTTCAAATAGCAGTAGTGCCGCTAAAGATGTCCTTCTACCACTGAGCTGGAGAGGAGGAAACTAGCCAGGGATTTCGCCTCAGATGGCTATCGAGAGACCTCGATTGAAAGTGGACAATAATCAGCTTTAGATTTAGATTTAGAACAGTACAGCACAGAACAGGCCCTTCGGCCCTCGATGTTGTGCCGAGCAATGATCACCCTACTCAAACCCACGTATCCACCCTATACCCGTAACCCAACAACACCCCCCCCCCCCCCCCCCACCCCCCAACCCCCAACCCCCCAACCTTACTTTTTAGGACACTATGGGCAATTTAGCCTGGCCAATCCACCTAACCCGCACATCTTTGGACTGTGGGAGGAAACCGGAGCACCCGGAGGAAACCCACGCACACACGGGGAGGACGTGCAGACTCCGCACAGACAGTGACCCAGCCGGGAATCGAACCTGGGACCCTGGAGCTGTGAAGCATTTATGCTAACCACCATGCTACCGTGCTGCCCATAAATAATTAAAATCCTTCCCGGCATTCACTAATTAGGCTCAGGCACGATGAACAGTCACCTCAGTGAGAAGGAGGAGAGGAAATAATTCATATTTACGGGGCCTAATGGCGCTTGCCATTTTGTTCAGCGAAGAGTTTTTGGTGTTTCTGCATCAGCGTAATTGTAATACGTTGCAAGCGGCATCCATTTTATTTTCTGATCTTGATCGAGTGGTGTAAAAGCTGAATTCTTAGAAAAGAATTCCATCTTCTGCGCCATTGCTTGTTTGCTGCTTTCCAACACTCATTTTACAGACAGCTTTCTCACCCGTGTGGTGTAAACTGTTTTCTGATGGGAGCAGCATTTTGTAGCATCCTGTCGCTTTTTCATAAGCTTTCACAGAACTTATGATCCATCAACCAAAGTGCACATGCATCATGGCATTTTAACTTTCCCCCCCCACTAACATGCTCCTGTTGCTTGCTCTGCTTTTTTTCATGGCTGTCCCATCGATATAATATCGCAAGTTCAGACCTATAAGCCCATTTTTTGACGAATAACTCACTATATGTACGTAACCTGCTTTATTGAATGCATTTGCATTAAAAAAACACTTGTTTGCATAAAATGCTATGCTTCAAATTAATTCTCACTCACGTCTTTTCACATCTTATCACACTCTGCCTTCATTTTGCTTCCAAACCTGATCAAGAGGGGTGATGGGCTCTGTTAACTGGAGAAGTGGCAAATTTCATGTCATCCACCTATGTTCCAATTCACACTGCGTTGTCAGCAAGCTTGTCAAATGTCACTAACTTTGGTTTCAAGGAGCAGCCTATTTTGGTTAAACGAGGCACTTAACAGCACCCCGACCTTCTCTGCCCTTACAGTTTCCTTGTTTCATACATTTTTATTTAAGATTGCAGTTATTAAGATGAAGGGGCAGATCTCTGACTCTGATGTGCATCACCTCCAGATTGTCGGCTCAAATCAAGAATTCGTAATGATGTTTAATTTCCTGTTGTGCGCCGCTTAATGTGTCCGCATTAAGTTACTGTCCATGCTATTTTAATGGTGCTAATTTATTTGTTTCAAATGAGTTAAAGGCCTTCTTTAAATAGCATTGACAGAAATTTGCTGCAAGCAGTTTTGGGAAGAATTTCCTTCTCGTCCTCCTGGGAATATTGGATCAGTTGCCCCTGTTGTATGTTGTATATTCAGTAGACCTCTCACAAAGTGGTTCTTAGTCTTATATAGTTAAATGTTAACTGTTTATTGATAACTGTATGGTAAAGTCCATGCTCGGAGCTAACTCCATGCTTGATTCTACACAGGTCTCTGTCCAGTCCACAACTCTCCCTAGTCTCAGGTGGAGTGCCTCTTTACATCACCCCTAGGGCGATACTACACCCAGTCCCTGTTAATCCTTGCTATGCCAGTAACCCATATACTACAGTTCCCAGTTTTCATCTAAGTGTCCAATCTTCATGATGCAATATGCCTAGACGTGTGAACAGGAAAATCTACATCCTTAACCAGTGTACTATTTGTGAGCTCATTAGGGTGAACCCATAGTTTAAAGGGCACATTCTTTTTTTTTTAAATAATTTTTTTTCAAATTTTCACAAAATATCAATAACAAAATACAAAAAAGAAACGAGGAAACAAACCCCCCCCCCCCTCCCCCCATATATACAAAAAAGAAATAAATTAACACCCGTCGTCAACAATGAACAAATATACACGCCCTTTCAACACAAAACAAACAAAAAAAAACGACCCCCCCCCCCCCCCCCCCCCCCCCCCCGCACCCCGGGCTGCCGCTGCTGCTGGCCTCATTCTGCCAGGATATCTAGGAATGGTTGCCACCTCCTGAAGAACCCCTGCACTGACCCCCTTAGGGCAAATTTCACCCTCTCCAATTTAATGAACCCTGCCAGATCATTGATCCAGGCCGCCACACCCGGGGGCTCGCATCCTTCCACTGAAGAAGAATCCTTCGCCGGGCTACCAGGGATGAAGGGGCACATTCTTAATGTGGAAGTACGTGGAAAGTATTCTGGAGTTGGGAAGAAAAAGATTCAACATTGCATGCATGTATATGGGGTGCGATTCTCCGCTTCCCACGCGGCCTGGGAGAATCGTGGGAGGGCCCCCCAACATTTTTTACGTCCCCTTGGCGCCCCCCCCGCGATTCTCCCCCCCCTACACAAAACGGCGAATGGCGATTCTCCGAGCCTGATGGGCCGAGCGGCCGGCTCTTCACGCCCGTTTCATGACGGCGGCAAACACACCTGGTCGCTGCATTCGTGAAACGGGCACCAGATGCCCGTTTGGGGCATCTAGGGGCCCGATTGGGACGGGAGCACCACGACTGTGCTCGGGAGGGGACAGGACCGCGATCGATGCCCACCGATCGTCGGGCCAGTGTCCAAAACGGACGCACTCTTTCCCCTCCGCCGCCCGGTAAGATCAAGCCGCCACGTCTTGCCGGGCGGCTGAGGAGAAAGACGGCCACCGCGCCTGCGTGGGTTTGTGCCGTCTGCGCGATGAAGTCATCCGCGCATGCGCGGGTTGGAACCGGCATCCCGCGGATGACTTCACATTCTCGGCGTGACAAGGTCGCTGCCGAGAAAGACGGAGGCCCGCTCCTAGCCCCCTGGGTGGGGGTGAATTAGGTGCGGGGAGCGGGCTCCGAGGCCGTCGTGAGCCTCGGCTGAGTCACGACGGCCTGCACGAATTCGGCCCCCTGCGGAGAATTCTGCCCACAGTATATTTCTTTGTTGCCACAAAGAGGAAAGATATGGAGGTGTTCATACTCTGGATTCTTGTAAAACACACAATCAAGGTGGTGATCTGCCCAACATTCTGCTGATGCCATTACACATCATGTGATGCATAACCAGCAGGAATGTATCCCCAAATATATAACACCCCTCCCTCTTTACTTCATTAGTGCAATGACAACAATTAACATTTACACAACAGACCCCTTGATATAGTATTTCTATACATATATACAATTCAATAAGCCAATCTCTGTGGTGAACGTCTATTCTTCTTTGGCCGAATTTGTCATTCTTGAACTTGGCTACTTACGACTTAGGAAGTGACCTCATTCCTTTCTGTAGATGGTATCTCTTGAGTAGTCATTTCCGTATCTGTCATTATGGGCATTAAAAAATCCTCAGAAACATAACCTGAACTTGTCACTGTCTCTGGTCTCTATTCCAAAGTATAGCTCTCTAGATCTTCTGAAGGTGCAACTCTTGAGAAGTTTCTGAAAACTAATTTTGTGCAGCAAGTAAGTGATCAGCATGACGTCACCAAACCCTTTCATCATTTGTTTGTATGGTGTATGATATTAGACCTATCTTTTCTCGGATCATAGCTGATATCCATTTCCCGTCGATGATGTAGCTTCTAGTTAGCACTCTCTCTCCCTGGTTGAATACTAATTTTTAAAAAGATTTTCTCTCCCTGAGCAATTTGTGCTTGTTATTTTTGTTCGATGATCTCTGAAGTATTAGGTGGAGTTAACAAATCAAACTGTGTTCATAGTTTCATTTTGAACAACGGCATTTCCGGTGAACTTTGTGTGGTAGCATGTACAGCGTTCCCAAAGATGTTAGAAACTTGGTTACTCTTCTTGATACAACAAGTTCCCTGGTCCTTTGATGATTTGCTGAAATGCTTTGATAATTGCCCAAAATGTTCTGCCAGTCCATTCATTGCGCGATAATACGGAGCTGATGTGATATGGTGTATGATGTTTCCTTTCAAGTAAATCATAACTCCTTGGAAGTAAACTGTGTACCATTATCACTGACAATCTGCTCTGGTTCCAAATCTTGTGAATACTGCGTTTAGGTTCTCAATGATCTGCTCAGCCATCATTGACTTCATTAAGGTGACTTCTGGCTAAGTGCACATCCACAATCACTGAGAAAATATGTCCCTCCAATGGACCAGCATAATTGATGTATATTCTCTGTCATGACGGAGTCAGCCATTCTGTGGATGTAATGGCTGTCATGGAGTGTTCCATCATTTTGCACAAGATTGGCATTGCCCAACTCTCTCTTCAATTTGAGCATCTAATCCTGGGCACCAAAAATAACTGTGTGCCAATTCATTCATCCTTACCACACCAGGATGTCCCTCATGCAGTTGGTCAAGGACTATACTACGCAAGCATGGAGGAATAATCACACGGATTCAGCACATTAGAATTCCATTCTGTACTATCAACTTAAGTTTTTGTGTAATATAGGGTGAGGTCTGGATTATTCCTATCTACACCTGACAGTGGTCCACTTTGGGCCAAGTCCATCACCTTCTCTATCAGTAGATCATTTCTTGTGTATTGTTGAACTTGAGATAAAGTCACAGGTACGCTATCCATGTCAATTAAATAACACTGCACTCCATTCAATCCACTTAGAATTTGATCCATGACTCTTTGAAAAAGACCAGGGGCGGGATTCTCCCGTACCAGGCGGGACGGGGAGTCCCGGCAGGACGGAGTGGTGTGAACCACTCCGGTGTTGGGCTGCCCCAAAGGTGTGGAGTCCTCCGCACCTTTAGGGGCTAGGCCCGCCCCGGAGTGGTTGGCGCCCCGCCGGCCAGCGTGGAAGACCTTTACGCCATGGCAGCCGGGGCTGAAGGGACTTCGCCGGCTGGCGCGGGTCCGCGCATGCACGGGAGCGTCAGTGGCTGCTGACGTCATCTCCGCGCATGCGCAGCGGGGGGCGGGGCGTTCACCTACGTGTCGGCCATGGCAGAGGCTTACATGGCCGCTGCGTAGTAATAGAGTGCCCCCACGGCACAGGCCCCCACTTGGATCGGTGGGCCCCGACCGCGGGCCAGGCCACCGTGGGGGCACCCCCCGGGGCCAGATTTCCCCGCGCCTCCCCCCAGGACCCCGGAGCCTGCCCATGCTGCCAGGTCCCGCCGGTAAGGGATCTAGTCCAATTTACGCCGGCGGGACCTGCATAGAGCGCGGTTCCAGCCCCTACCGAATCTCCGGTGCCGGAGAATTCGGCAGCTGGCGGGGCGGGATTCACGCCAACCCCCGGTGACTCTCCGACCCGGCGGGGAGTCGGAGAATCCCACCCCAGATTTTATTCCAGTAGAAAGTTTTCTGTAACAAAACAGACCTTTGTGCATCACTATAGTGAGTAGTGGCTATGATTTGGCAGCCACATTCATCTGCAGATATACCTGTGAACGATCAATTTTACTGAATTTCTGTCCTTCAAACAAGTCTTCAATCAACGGCAGTGGGTAATGACCAACACACAAAACTGGATTAATAGTAGTAAAATCGGCACAAATTCTCACTGAGCCACTCCGTTTTAATACGGAATCAATTGGTGCTGCCCAATCACTTGTGCCAACAGGTTCAATGCCTCCTGTCCTTACCAATCTTTCTATTTCTTCTTGAACTTTAGGCCTAGGCATATAGTATGGTTCTAGCTTTGAGAAATTTGGGTGTACTGTCTAGCTTGGTTTTTAGGTGAACCTCAACTCCAGTCATAAGCCTATTAAATCTTCGAATACCTTCCTGTACTTCGTCAGAAGCTTTTGTAAGTTGCTCTTTGAATGCATTCATTGATTGACTGTTTCCCAGTTCAGCATAATCTTAGCTAACCATGTTCTTGTCAAGAAAAGTAGGAAGGTTTCCACAGACAACGTGAAGAGGCAATATCTCCGTCTGTCCACTTGCTTTTACTTTCACCATAATAAATCCTTTTAATGGAACAATCTTGTCAATGTAATTCCTTAGGATCACATCTGATGGTTTTAACGGCAGATGCTTCAGCTTTTGATGATAAACTGCCTTAGGTAGTATTAATGCTGCTGTGCCCATGACTACTTCCATTTTAATTTCATGACCTTCAAGTTTTGGATATGTCCAGAATTGTTGTTGATTGCCCTGTATTGGCAAAACACATAGGCCGCGATTCTCCCAAAGGGAGACAAAGTGCCGACGCCGGAGTGAAACCCGGAGTGTTTCACTCCGGCGTCGGTGGCCACTCCTCGCCCCCTATTCGCCCACCCCCAGGGGGCTAGGAGCGGCGGCACGTCAATCACAGGCGCCGGACCTTGACGCTTGCTTCAAAGCAGCGCTGCCTGAATGACGCGGCCGGCAGCGCTTAAATGACGTCACCCGCGCATGCGCAGGTTGGCCGCGCCAACCCGCGCATGCACGGTTGCTGTCTTCCCCTCCGCTGCCCCGCAAGACATGTTGGAGTGATCTTGCGGGGCGGCGGAGGGAAAAGAGTGCGTCTTTCAGAGACGCCGGCCCGACGATCGATGGGCACCGATCGAGGGCCAGAACCCTCCTGAGCACCCCCCCCCCCCCCCCCCGGTGCTCGATTCTCCCTCCACCCCCCACAGGCCCCACACGCAGCGGTCGCAAGCTGTTCACGCTGGCAGCGACCAGGTGTGGTTGGCGTCGGCGTGAACCGGTCGTATTAGGCAGGCCGCTCGGCCCACACAGGCCGGAGAACCGCCGCTCGACCGGAGCGGCGATTCTCCGAGCGGCCTGTCGCAAAACTCGGCACGCCGATTTGGGGGGCAGGTGGGAGAATCGCGCGCGGGTGCCAGGGCGGCGTGGTGTGATTCGCCCGGCACTCCCGCGATTCTCCCCCCCCAGGTGTGGGGTCGGAGAATCGTGCCCATAGTTTTAGCTGTCTTTTGATTGATCTTGAGCTTCCTTGAAGTATCCATTTTGTGGATCTGCGCTCAAACCCTTGTCTGTGATGCTTCTCTCGTTGTAAGCTCTGTCGTGTTTTATACTCTGGGATAACACAGGCTGCAACTGGATGCAGCTTTAACCAAAAGATACTCCAGACCTTGAAGTTAGTTCAATCTGATTTATTGAACCAGCGGCACAGTTAGCACAGTTCTCTATGAGTTTGACTCTCTGCTAACCTAAGTGTGGTTACTCTGTCTGACTGAACCAGACTAGCTCTTAGCCACGTGGTGGAGGTGTGAGATTGTAACAATGCCCTTGACTGACTCTCTAGATATTCATCAGCGGAAAGAGGCCGAGTGTGAGTGCTGCCGTGTATACGCTCAGAGGACACAACAGACTATGACGCGGCCATGGACTTGCTTAAGGGACATTTCATCCGGCCAGTGAACCAGGTCTACGCACGGTACTTGCTGGCCACGAGACAGCAATTCCCCGGTAAGTCATTACACGAATTCTACCAGACCCTCCTTGTTCTGGGGAGAAACTGCGCCTGCCCACATGTTTCTGCGGCCGAACACACTGAACTTTTAATTAGAGACGCTTTCGTTGCGGGTATTCAATCTTCCCAGATCCACCAGAGACTCTTAGAGAAAGAAACTTTAAGGCTCGCCGAGGCACGGGCCCTCGCCTCCTTTCTAGATGTCGCTAATCGCAACGCCCGCCCGTACGCTCCCGACTGCGCGGCGGCCCCCTGGGCAGCATGGAACGCGACCCCCCTCACCTCCGCAGACTCGGAACCCCCTCAGGCCTGCACCGCAGGGCACCCCGATAAACCCACGGGGCCCCGCTGCTACTTTTGCGGCCAGGCCAAGCACCCCCGCCAGCGCTGCCCGGCCCGCACCGCAACCTGTAAAAGCTGCGGCAAAAAGGGCCATTTTGCGGCCGTTTGCCAGTCAAAGGCAGTCGCTGCAGTCCCGAGCAGTGATGCGGGTCCCCCCCCGCGATCCTCACACGTCCCGCGGACCTCACTGGCCCCACCCCCCACCGCCACAAGTGATCACCGGGCACCGCCATTTTGGGCCCCCGACTCCACATGGACCCCCGGGTGCAGCCATTTTGTTCATCCCCCAACACGTGGGGCCGACGGGCGCCGCCATCTTGGATCGGCACCGAGGACCCCGCAAGTGAGCACTCGCTGCCGGATGATGACTCGGAGTTCCTGCCACGACTCGCCTCAGTAACATTGGATCAGTCATGGCTCCGCACGCTGTCCACGGCGACTACGACGATCCTTCTCAACGGCCACGAGACGATCTGCCTGCTGGACGCAAATTTGGCGGCCCTATGCCCCCCCCCCCTCACTGTCTGCAGCCTCGCGTCCCTCAAGGTCAATCCCATCCTTGTTTGCAAACCTCACCCCGGATTGAAAACCCGTCGCCACCAGGAGCAGACGGTACAGTGCCCAGGACCGGACCTTCATCAGGTCCGAAGTCCAAAGGCTTCTGAAGGAAGGGGTTATCGAGGTTAGCAACAGCCCTGGCGAGCACAAGTGTTGGTGGTTAACACCGGGGAGAAACATCGGATGGTCATAGACTACAGGCTTATGAAGCTGGACGCGTATCCTTTCCCATGTATCTCCGACCTGGTCAACAGGATCGCGCAGTACAAGGTTTTTTTCACGGTGGACCTTAAGTCCTCCTACCATCAGCTCCCCATCCGCGCGAGACCGAATGTACACTGCGTTCGAAACGGATGGGCGACTCTGCCACTTTTTAAGGGTCTCACAAATGGGGTCTCGGTCTTCAAAAGGGAGATGGACCGAACGGTCGACCAACACGGTTTACGGGCAACGTTCCCGTATCTCGACAATGTCACCATCTGCGGCCACGACAAGCAGTCCCTCCCCTTTCAAGTCGAGAGCGACGCTTCTGATGTTGCTCTGGCGGCCACCCTCAATCAAGCTGGCAGACCCGTGGTCTTCTTCTCCCGTACCCTCCACGCTTCCGAAATCCGCCATTCCTTGGTCGAGAAGGAAGCACAGGCCATAGTCGAAGCTGTGCGACATTCGAGGCACTATCTGGCCGGCAGGAGGTTTACCCTCCACACAGACCAACGGTTAGTGGCCTTCATGTTTGATAATGCAGAGAGGGGCAAGATAAAGAACGATAAGATCTTGCGGTGGAGGATCGAGTAGTCCACGTACAACTATGACATTTTGTATCGTCCGGGGAAGCTAAACGAGCCTCCCGATGCTTTGTCCCACAGCACCTGTACCAACGCACAAGTGGACCGCCTCCGAACCCTCCACGTGGACCTCTGCCACCCGGGGGTCACCAGCTTTTTCCATTTCATAAAGACCCGCAACCTGCCCTACTCCATCGAGGAGGTCAGGACAGTGACCAGGGACTGCTACATCTGCGCGGAGTGCAAGCCGCACTTCTACCGCCCTGAACGAGCGCATTTGATAAAGGCTTCCCGCCCCTTTGAACGTCTCAGCATGGACTTCAACGGTCCCCTCCCCTCCAACAACCGCAACACGTACTTCCTCAACGTGATTGACGAGTACTCCCGCTTCCCGTTCGCCATCCCCTGCCCCGACATGACCACACCCACCATTATCAAAGCCCTGCACACCAACTTCTCCCTGTTCGGTTACCCCGCATACATTCATAGCGATTGGGGGTCCTCCTTTATGAGTGACGAGCTGCTCAGCAGGGGCATAGCCTCCAGCAGGACGACCAGTTACAACCCCCGGGGTCACGGACGGGTCGAGAGGGAGAATGGTACGGTCTGGAAGACCGTCCTGCTGGCCCTATGGTCCAGAAATCTCCCAGTCTCCCACTGGCAAGTGGTCCTCCCAGACTCCCTCCACTCAATCCGGTCACTTCTCTGTACCACTACTAACCAAACGCCTCACGAACGTCTTCTTGTTTTTTCCAGGAAGTCTTCCTCAGGGACCCCGCTCCCGACCTGTCTGGCCACCTCCGGGGCCATTCTGCTCCGTAAACACGTGCGGTTGCACAAGTCGGACCCGTTGGTCGAAAGAGTCCAGCTACTCCACGCGAATCCGCAATACACGTATGTGGAGTATCCCGACGGCCGACAGGACACGGTCTCCCTCCGGGGCCTGGCACCCACCGGTTCTCGCCCACACCCCCCAACACCAGCCCCCCCCCCCCGACCCCCACTGCCCCCAGCACCGACGCACCCACAGCTCAGCGGACAGAGACCCCCTCCCCCGGCCTGGTCCCCGCTAGCACCAACCAGGGGTACGGACACAGAAACAAGATCGTCGTTCCCGGAGTCACGGACGACCACCGCTCCGACGTCGCCGGCACCACTACGCAGGTCAAGCAGGACATCGAAGGCGCCCACTCGACTGATTGAATCGATGTGACCTACTGGTGGACTTCTGCCTGCGGATGGACTCTTGTGATTTTCTTTTGTTCTTTACCTGTAAACCCATTCTCCCCCCCCCCCCCCCCCCCCCCTAATTGTGCACACTGTACATAGTTGTTGTTTTTCCTTTTGCACATAAGTTACGGGCCAGTGGGCAGCCGTCGATGCAACGGTATGGCATAAACATCTCTAGTCATACTACCAGTCTCACGTACTCACGGGACACCACCCCGCCTCATGCCAGCGTGCCCCCCGCCCCCGCTTCTTTTTCAACAAGGGGTGAATGTGGTAGTATGACTAGGGGTATTACGGTATCTTAGAAGTGAGTTGCTATTGGTGCAGAGGACTCACTGCGCATTGGCCCGGGTAAGTCATGTGCCTCTCAGCCGATTGGCTGAGAGGTAGGTAGCTCCGCCTACAAGGCGGGATATAAGAACCCGTGCTTCCCGGCAGTCGGCCTTTCTTCTGTATGTCTGCTGCCGGGCACACATCTTGTGCATTAAAGCCTATCGTTTGGACCTCATCTTCGTCTCGTTTCCAATTGATGGTGCATCATGTTCATTAGCTGCCTGTCTGTGCCTGTCTGTATATCATTATTTGAATATTTGCATATCATGGCAAGCTCCATACATGCGGCAACGTCTACAGCAGCTTTTAAAGTTAAATCACTTACAGTAAGCAGCTTCCTCTGAATAGCTTCACTGCATAATCCACAAACCAGCCAGTCTCAAAGAGTATCAGCAATTGATGTACCAAATTCACAATATCTAGCTAATCTTCATAAAGACCTTACAATCTGTAAAATGCTTCCACCTTCTCCCTGAAACCGAAAGCTTTGTGTAATCAATAACAGTTAAGGAGAGGAATGTTCCTCCAAGGTTTTCAACAGTTTACTGAGGGATCTTGTCTTCTGGTTTTGCTCGGTGAACAAGATTTTGCCTCAGTGTCGATATTCTATGGCCAGTTAAGCAGGGAAATGTTGTGACTTTTAAATCCTCTGGTGTCTTATTGGCTGTTAAAATCAATTAGAATCTATCCGCATGTGAATTCCACGTTTCATAATCCTCACAAACGTGTCCATGGCATCTGTTTTTCTGCTTTTTTTGGCTGTTCTGGTCCACAATTCCTCCCTTCCAACTGTGTTCCATCAATCCCTTGAACAAACAACAAAGAAATCTTTCCCCTTTTTACCTGAGCATTTTCATTTTTTTATCCCAAGTAGTAGCCCCTGCAGAGTCGGCAGACTTCGAAATACTCGTTCCCTGCAGCCTGTGCACCGTTGTCACTTGCACTGTCCCTGCAGCTCAGACACCACTAACTTCAAAGCAAGCAAGTCTTCCCTGACTGTCAGTTTTCTTACTCTCAGTTGCTGTCAAAAACTTTTACTAAGATTCACATCGACGGCAGTGTTTCACCCGTGTCTGTACATGTGTGAGTATGGCCCCGAGAATCCTCTGGTGCTCCCGATGTTGTCCCACAGTTATAGCACATAGTACATAGTACATAGAACATACAGTGCAGGAGGCCATTCAGCCCATTAAGTCTGCACCGATCCACTTAAGCCCTTACTTCCGCCCTATCCCCATAACCCCATCTAACCTTTTTTTTGGTCACTAAGGGCAATTTATCATGGCCAATCCACCTAACCGGCACGTCTTTGGACTGTGGGAAGAAACCGGAGCACCCGGAGGAAACCCATGCAGGCACGGGGAGAATGTGCAGACTCCGCACAGACAGTGACCCAGCTGGGAATCGAACCGGAGACCCTGGCGCTGTGAAGCCACAGTGCTATCCACTTGTGCCACCGTGCTGCCCAGTCGACATAAATCTTCTTTCCAGTGAATTTTCTGCCTCATTCCCATTGCCAGTTTTCTCTCTTGTTGTATTTCTTTATTGCCGCAAAGGGAAAAGATATGGAGGCGTCCACGCTCTGGATTCTTGTACAACATGATGAGCGGTTCAATAAGGATGTTTCTCAGACAATCAAGATAATGGGCTGGTTTAGTACATGGCTAAATAGCTTGCTTTGGAAGCAGACCAAGGCAGGCCAGCAGCGTGGGTTCAATTTCCGTGCCAGCCTTTCTGAACAGGCGCTGGAATGTGGCGACTAGCGGCTTTTCACAGTGACTTCATTTTTTGAAGCCTACTTGTGACAATAAGCGATTTTCATTTCATTTCATTTTCATGATCTGCCCAAAGCCCATGCAAATACTGCTGACATCACTACACATCCTGTGATGCATAACCAGCAGGAATGTATTTACAGATACCTAACAGTTTAATGGATATCTTTGCATTATTTATTTGTAAGTAATCATAAATAACAGCTGTGTCTCTAGCAGTCTATGCACTAAATGCTGAAATGTGCTCCTTAAACCTTTCTGTTGTATCTTTAGACAAACAGTACAAAAGAAATAGATTTCCATAGCAAGTGGGCTTGATACAAGATTAACCGAGGTTATTGAATAGGTCCTCAATGTACAAGGTTTCGCACTCGACTCCCCGAAACCCAGTGATGTAGCTGATGATGTCATGTAAGTCATGTGACTCTGTTCTTTAAGAGACATTGCACGCAACGAGAATAGCCCACATAAAAAATATCCCTCCCCCTTTACTTCCAACACAATTACTAACTAGTATATTATCAAAGTCATTTACATCTATGTACAAGAGCAGGCATCATATTGTTGCATTATAATAACAGTCAGTAAAATATACGATCAGGTGGGCGTCTATTTCTCGCTGGTTGCTTGAGCACTTCCGGGACTTTGACATTCTCGACTTAGATAACTTTTCAAGTTCTCCAGTAGATGTCTCTACACTGGAAGCTGTTATGTTCTGTTTCTCCAAGGGAAGACTAGTAGCAACAGGTATTTATGATGCAATCTCTTCTGTAGGTGAATGAGAAGTAACGCAGTCAGATGGAATGGAGACAATTACCTCTTGAGCTAGCTCTGACACTTGCACACTCACACGTGTTGACAATCATTGATCCACAAGCATCCCCATGTGAGTTTATCTGTCATTTGGGCCATGTAGGATATTGGACCAGACTGAGCCAATTCTGTCGCAGTGGCCCACTCCTCATTAGTGGTCAAGCTGCACGCTAACATTTGTTCTCATTGCTGAAATGAGCGATTCCTTGAGTTAATTTCTGTTCTGAAGGTCTGTGACTGTTGGATTTCGCTCTACTGTGTGAGATGTCTCCTCTGCTAAGAGTAAATCAAAGGTAGTCCCCAGCTTTCTTTGCTCCGGTTTCTTCCCACAAGTCCTGAAAGATGTACTTGTTAGGTGAATTGGACATTCTGAATTCTCCTTTGGTGTACCCGAACAGGTGCCAGAGTGTGGCAACTAGGAGATTTTCACAGTAACTTCATTGGTGTTAATGAAAGCCTACTTGTGACAATAATAAAGATTCTGATTAGTTGCATGTGTTTCAGTATGGTGCTAGAAATATGTTCATACAGCGCTGAAGTGAACCTTTGTCTTTGGAAACCTTCAGTGCGTGTTTCAAGGACTAAAGTCCTTCATTTTCAAGGACAAGCATATTAGCTAAACCACTCGTGGGTGGGTGATAAGGTGCTAACTTTATATGCTGATCTCCACACATCTTTAAGTAGTCTTTGAACTCTTGGGCTGTAAACTGTGGCTCCATTGTCTCTCACGATCTGTTCTGGTTTTCCAAATCTCGCAAAGGTTTCGTCAAGTTTTTCAATGGCTTCTTCTGAAGTGATTGACTTCATTAAAACCACCTCAGGCTACTTTGAATGTGCATCTATAACGACGATGAACATGTGCCCTTCGAATGGACCAGCAGAGTCAATGTGCAGATGTTGCCATGGAAACTATGGGGACAAGGTGGCGTGTTCCAGACCTGCACACAGACTGGCACAATCCTGATTTTTCTTCTATTTGGGCATCAATCTCTGGCCACCAAAAGTAACTTGGTGCTAGTTCCTTCATTTTCACTATGCCTGGGTGTCCAACTGCTCCAAAACTTTTTGTCGTAAATTTGGTGGAATAATTACTCTCATCCCTCCCAACAGACATCCACCCCTGTGCTGTCAACACTCGAGTCGCCTGGAATTGGACAATTTTAATTCAGGGTTTCCTCCCCTTTAATACCACTTCCATCACTTCCCCATTACTGGATCATTTCTGGTATGTCTTTGGGCTTGAGCTGCAGTCACTGAAACATTCTCAATCTGTGAGCAGTAAAACATTATCATGACTAGATGGTATTGGACCAGCTGGTAAATGGAAGGGACGGCACAGTGACACAGTGGTTAGATCTGCTGCCTCACAGTGCCAGGGACCCGGGTTCGATTCCGGCCTCGGGTGACTGCTGCCTGTGTGGAGTTTGCACGTTCTTTCCTTGTCTGCGTGGGTTTCCTCCGGTTTCCTCCCGTGGTCCGAAGTGTAAGTTAGGTGGATTGGCCATGCTAAAGTGCCCCTAGGCGGAATTACGGGGATGGGGTGGGAGATTGGGCCTGGGTAGGATGTTCTTTCAGAGGGTCAATGCAGACTCAATGGGCTGAATGGCCTCCTTATGCACTGTAGGGATTCTATGATTTTCTAATTGACAGTATTTAATCTTATAGGAATGTGTTGAGAGGATTATGACCATTGTAGGAGTCTGCTTGCAGCCAACGAAAGGACATCTCTGTGCAGCCCAAAAATAGTTGTTAAGGAACTGTGGTCTGTCACCAATGTGAAATGATGACCATACAGGTATTGGTGAAATTTCACAACCCCAAATATAATACTCAGTGCCTCCTGCTCCAACTGAACCTAGTTAGAATCTGTACTTGTTGACGTACGGGACACAAACGCTATTGGTCTCTCTTAGGGCTGATCGCTGGCTTTGAAAGCAGACCAAGGCAAGCCGGCAGCACGGTTCAATTCCCGTAACAGCCTCCCCGAACAGGCGCCGGAATGTGGCGACTAGGGGCTTTTCACAGTAACTTCATTTGAAGCCTACTCGTGACAATAAGCGATTTTCATTTCATTTTCTTCCCCTGAATGTAGTATATGTGACACCACCGCTCCAATACTGTATGGTGAAGCATCACAGGCACGTTGTAATGGTAACTTGGGCTAAAACGTACCACACTTTCAACTTTTTCAGCGCTTCATTTGAAGTTTGATATGCTTTTCGTATTCTGGTGTCCATCGGCTTGCCTACTTTGTTCACAACAACTATGTAATGGTTTCAATAGGGTTGCCAGATTCTGAACGAATTTTCCATAGTAGTTGATTAAGCCTAGGAATTACCTAAGCTGAGCGATGTATGTTGGTTTTGGAGCCTCCATCATGGCTTCCTTTTTTAGGTGCTTCATGTAGACCCTTACTGTAAATTATGTGCCCAAGATATTGTATAGATGTCTGGAAGAAATAACATTTATCTTTGCTGACACAAAGCTCATGCAGCTGAAGGTGTTTCAGTGTAGATTTTAAGTGCTGTAAATGTTCTTGCTCATTTCGTGCCGGTGGTCAATTTATCATCTCGATAACACTATGCCACCTATGAGCCACTAAGGATCTGGTCCATTGAGCGTTGAAATAAAGCTGGGGCTGAGATCATTACAGAAGGAAATCTCCTGTAGCGGAATAGGCCTTTGTGAGTGATGATTGTGAGTAGATGTCGAGATTCAGCTGCCACATTCATTTTCAGATAAGTCTCAATAGGTCAATCTTGCTAAACTTCTGTCTTCCAGCTAGGCCTGTGAACAAATCTTCAATCAATGTGTATTGATCCACACGTAGTACCAGATTGATTGTTGTCTCAAAATCTCCGCAGATATGAATTGTGCCATCATGTTTCATGACAGGTGCAGTAGGGGTTGCCCAGTCACTAGTAGTGAAGGGTTCTAACTCCTTTTGCCACAGTCTCACTAGTTTGGATTCAACTTTCTGATGTATACCATAGGGTACAGCTCTAGCCTTGAGACATTTCAGCTGGCTATTTTCCATGACCTTCAGGGACATTTGCACACCTTTCATGGACCCCAATGTGTCTTCTAAAAACACTGCTGTTTTTTTCCATTATGGTTTGTAAGGCTGACATTGAATCAACTAAGTTGTTGACAATGCTCCAATTCAATTTAATCCTTTCCACCAAGAGTGGCCAAAATCCCCTCACACCACATGGAATGGTAACATCGTGTCCATTTAGCTCAATCTTGACTGTAATGTAACCTTTCAGTGGTACTGTGTCTTCAGTATAGGTCCTCAAGATCACATCTGTTGGTTTTGAAGGCAGGCAATTAAGTTTCTGTTCATAGATGGTCTCAGGAATTAGGGAGACAGCAGCTCCCTTATCAACTTCCATTTTAATAGGTGGCCTGTGCAACGTTGGCAATGGTTTTACTCACCCTGCATTGGTAGCATGTTCAACTTTAATTTTTCATAGGAATAAATTGTTTTAGTTTCATTGTGGTTGTTAACCTTTCCTTCCACATTATGCATTTTCTTTGTTGAATTTGTTTTGTTTCCTCCTTTGAATGAGTTCTGCGACTTACTTTGAGTGTTCTTCTCTGGACAAGTTACTTTACTCCAGCAAGCTCTTGCTGTGTGGCCAGTCCTTCCACAATTTTTGGATTGGCTGTCCTTTCTCCAACAATAGCCCATTTTTGCATAGCGATGAGATGCCTGTTGCTGGGTAAGCTTCTCCTGACCAGCAACCAGTTCCTTGCACTTGCTTAAGCTGATTGCTCCATCGAAACAGCAATATTTAAAGCAGTCTTCAGTCTCAGATTTCATTTCGTTAATAACCTTCTTTGAATGGCCTCATTCAAAAGACACACTAAATGATCTCAAATTGTGTAATCTAATGAATCACCAAATTCACAAATCATAGAATCATAGAATTTACAGTTCAGAAGGAGGCCATTCGGCCCATCGAGTCTACACCGGCTCTTGGAAAGAGCACCCTACCCAAGCCCACACCTCCACCCTGTCCCCATAAACCAGTAACCCCACCCAACACTGAGGGCATTTTTGGACACTAAGGGCAATTTATCATGGCCAATCCACCTAACCTGCACATCTTTGTGACTGTGGGAGGAAACCAGAGCACCCGGAGGAAACCCACACACACACGGGGAGGATGTGCAGACTCCGCACAGACAGTGACCCAAGCTGGAATCGAACCTGGGACCCTGGAGCTGTGAAGCGATTGTGCTATCCACAATGCTACCGTAAGTTGCTTGAGGGTTGCATGAACTGCACAATATTTTTCCCTTCTAACTGATTCCTTCGATAAAAACGAAACCTCCCCGCAATAGTCAATGGCTTTGGAGAATAATGATCTCCTAATATTTTCACCAGTTCTTGATATGCCTTATCTCCGGGGATTTCCGGCTGAACTAAGCTTCTTAGCAAATTAGAAGTTTTATTTCTTTTTTTTTAATAAACAATTTTATTGAGGTAGTTTTTGGCTTTATAAACAGTTACAGACATCATCAGAAAGAAAGCAAAAAAGGCAAAAAATGTGCAAACATCCACGTACTTTCAATACTTCCATCATAACATATTGCACAAGCCCGCTCCTCTCCCACCGGTACTTCCCGCCATATTTTCCCTCCTACTCTACTCTACCCCCCCCACCACCCACCCCCCTGCTGACGCTCACTCTCCCGCAAAGAAGTCAATAAATGGTTGCCACCTCCGGGTGAACCCCTGCACAGATCCCCTCAAGGCGAACCTAATTTTTTCCATCCCCAGGAAACTCGACATGTCCGCAAGCCACCACTCAGTCTTCGGGGGCTTTGAGTCCCTCCACGCCAATAATATTCGTCGCCGGGCTATCAGGGAAGCAAAGGCCAACACATCGGCCTCTTTCTCCCCCTGGACGCCCGGGTCTTCCGAAACCCCAAAAATTGCCACCCCTGGACTCATCACCATCTTTGTTTTTAGCACCTGGGACATGACCCCTGCAAATCCCTCTCAGTACCCCCTCAGCTTAGGGCATGCCCAAAACATGTGAACATGGTTTGCTGGTCCTCCCGCGCACCTAGCGCATTTGTCCTCTATCCCGAAAAATTTGCTCATCCGAGCCACCGTCATATGGGCCCGGTGAACAACCTTAAATTGGATCAGCCCGAGCCTAGCACATGTCGCGGTCGAATTTACCCTACTCAGGGCCTCTGCCCACAGCCCATCCTCCATTTCCCCGCCTAGCTCCTGCTCCCATTTAAGTTTCAGTTCCTCTGCCTGGGACCCTTCCTCCCTCATGAGCACCTTATATATACCCGAGACTCTGCCCTCCCCTTCTTCCCTCCTAGAGACTATTCTGTCGAGGATCCCCATTGGTGGGAGGCACGGGAAAGATGGGACCTGTCTATGAACAAAGTCCCGCAACTGTAGGTATCTAAAATCATTTCCCCTTACCAACCCAAATTTCTCCTCCAAGCTCCTCAAACTCGCGAAGCTCCCTTCCAGGAACATATCACCCACCCTTCCCGCCCCTGCTCGCCGCCATACTCGGAACCCCCCATCCATACTGCCGCGGGCAAACCGATGGTTGCCGCAGATTGGCGCCCAGACAGACGCCCCCATCTCCCCCACATGCCTCCTCCACTGGCCCTATATCCGCAGGGTAGCCACCACTACCGGGCTGGTGGTGTACTTGGCCGGCGGCAGCGGTAGAGGAGCCGTGACCAGGGCTTCCAAGCTGGAGCCCCTGCATGAAGCCGCCTCCACCCGCTCCCAAATAGACCCCGTACCCACCATCCACTTCCTTATCATACCGATGTTGGCCGCCCAGTAATAATTGACCAGACTCAGCAAAGCCAGCCCTCCCTCGCTGCGGTTCCTCTCCAACATCGCCTTCTTCACCCGCGGGGATTTTCCCGCCCAGACAAAGCTCATGATCAGCCCGTTAACTCTTTTGAAGAAGGACTGTGGGATAAAGATCGGGAGGCACTGAAAAATAAACAAAAATCGAGGGAGGATTGTCATCTTTACAGTCTGCACCCTCCCTGCCAGCGACAGCGGGAGTGCATCCCATCTCCGAAACTCTCCCTTCATTTGCTCCACCACCCTGGCCAAATTTAACTTATGCAGCCTGCCCCAGTCTCGTGCCACCTGGATTCCCAAATACCGGAAATTTTCCTCAACTAGCCTAAACGGTAGTCCTCTCAATCTGTTCTGCTGGCCCCTTGCCTGGACCACAAACATTTCACTCTTGACCGTATTTAATTTGTATCCTGAGAACTGGCCGAACTTCCTCAGCATTCCCAGTATAGTTCCCATCCCGGCCACTGGGTCCGACACGTACAGGAGCAGGTCGTCTGCATAAAGAGAAACCCTGTGTTCAACCCCGCCCCTCACCATCCCCTTCCAACCCTCTGCAGCTCTCAGCGCAATCGCCAGCGGCTCTATGGCCAGCGCAAACAGCAGCGGGGAGAGCGGGCAGCCCTGTCTGGTCCCTCGGTACAACCTAAAGTACTCCGACACTTCTCTGTTGGTCCTGACGCTGGCCCTCGGGGCCTGATATACTAATTTGATCCAATCCACCAATCCCTCCTCGAACCCAAACCGTCCGAGCACCTCGCATAGATAGTCCCACTCCACGCGGTCAAAGGCCTTCTCGGCGTCCATTGCCACCACTACCTCCACCTCTCTACCCGCCGGGGGCATCATCATCACATTGAGCAATCTCCTCAGATTGGCCGCCAGCTGCCTACCTTTCACGAACCCCATTTGATCCTTCCCAATCACCTCCGGTACGCAGTGCTCCATTCTAACCGCCAGTACCTTTGCCAGGAGCTTGGCGTCTACATTAATCAGAGAGACTGGCCTGTAGGACCCGCACGCCTCCGGGTCTTTACCCCGCTTCAATATCAGAGATATGGTGGCTAATGACATTGTCGGCGGCAGGGTCCCTCTGTACCTTGCCTCATTGAAAACCCTCGCCAAGACCGGGCCCACCAGATCAGAGAACTTCCTATAAAACTCTACTGGGTATCCATCCGGCCCCGGGGACATCCCCGACTGAATAGCCTTAAGGCCCCCCAATACCTCCTCTACTGTAATCGGGGCGCCCAGCTCTTCCACTCGCCCCCACCCCCCCCAACTGTTGGGAATGTTAACCCGTCCAGAAACCTTTTCATTCCCTCCGGTTCTTCCAGCGGCTCCGAAGTATACAGCTTACGATAGAAGTCCCGGAATACCCTATTCAATTCTGCTGGGTCCTCCACTCTGCGCCCCCCCCTCGTCCCTCACTCTACCTATTTCCCTGGCCGCCTCCCTCCTCCTGAGTTGCTGCGCTAACAGTCTGCTAGCCTTTTCCCCATGCTCGTACACCACTCCCCTCGCCTTCCTAAGCTGTTCCACGGCCCTGCTCGTGGATAGTGCCCCCAGTTCCGCCTGTAGTCTCTGCCTCTCCCTGTGTAAAACCTCCCCCGGGGACTCCGCGTGCTCTTCATCTATCCGACCCATTTCCCTGACCAATCTATCCATCTCTGCCCGGTCTGCCTTGGCTCTGTGGGCCCCAATTGAAATCAGCTCCCCCCCGCACTACTGCCTTTAGCGCCTCCCACAAGGTCGCCGCTGAGACCTCCCCCGTGTCATTCACCTGCAGGTAATTTTTTATACATTTCCGAAGCCTCTCGCAGATCCCCTCCTCCGACAGCAGTCCCACATCTAGCCTCCATTGCGGGCGTTGATAACTCGCTCCCCCGAACTGCAGGTCCACCCAATGCGGGGCATGGTCTGAAATGGTAATTGCTGAGTATTCCGTGTTCTTTACCTCCCCCATACTGTCCCTGCTTAGTACAAAGAAATCTATCCTGGAATATACTTTATGGACGTGCGAGTAAAACGAGTAGCCCATTCCTGTTGGCTGTCTATCTCTCCAGGGGTCCACTGCCCCCATTTGCTCCATAAACCCTTTCAGCTCCCTTGCCATTGCTGAGAGTCTACCCGTTCTGGGACAGGACCGATCCAAAGTCGGGTCAAGGACCATGTTAAAGTCCCCTCCCATTATTAGCTTGCGAGAATCCAAGTCCGGGATCTTCCCCAGCACTCTTTTAATGAAGTCCACGTCATCCCAGTTCAGGGCATATATATTCACCAGCACCACTCTTCTCCCCTCCAGTCTGCCCCGTACCATCAGGTATCTGCCCCCCCTGTCTGCGGATATGCCCTCTGCCTCAAATTGCACGCGCTTGTTCATCATGATTGCCACCCCTCTGGACTTCGAGTCCAAGTCCGAGTGGAAGACCTGGCTAATCCAGCCCTTCCTTAGCCTGGTCTGGTCTGACACTTTCAGATGTGTCTCCTGCAACATAATTACGTCCGCCCTCAGGGCCCGCAAGTGCGCAAACACCCGCGCCCTCTTAACCGGCCCATTCAGTCCCTTGACATTCCAGGTGATCAGCCTGGTCGGGGGGCACATCCCACCCCCCCCCCCCCCCCCCCCCACCCCCCACCCCGCCGGTCAGCCATAGCCTTTCTCGGGCCGGCCCCTGGCCCGTGCGTCGCGCCATTCCTGGCCCGCCCTTTGGCTGCCTCCACCCTCGACCTCCTTTCCAGTGCCTATTTCAAGTCCCTCTCCCGTCAGCAGAACAACCCCCCCCTCCCCTAACCCCATCCCCCGATACCCCCACCCCTGCCATCTACTGGCTGTAACTTCCCCCCCCATCTGACTCCCTTGACTAGCCAATCTGCTAGCCTGGTGACTCAACACTCCGGCGCCTTCCTGTCTCATTCCCATTGTTTCCCCGTCCTCCTCCCCACCCACTGGGGCAAGCCGGCTCCAGTGTCTTCCGCGAGCTGCACAAAAAGCACAAACCAGCCCAAACAGGAAAAAAAAACACAGAAAAAAGAGAAAAAGCACATAAATGTCCACGAACAAAGGAAAGAGTCTCAAATGTTCCGCTTGGCCCCTTTGGCCCAGCAAACCGTTGAGCAGCAGTCCAGGCACATTCGGCATTCCTTCCCACAGAAATCCTCGGGCCCTAACTCGCGTCCTTGGGGCCTCCCTTCGGGACCAGCCCCAGGTCCCTCACAAAATCCATCGCTTCTTTGGGCTCGGAGAAGTAGTGGTGTTGACCCTGGTGCGTGACCCATAGCCGAGCTGGGAACAGCAGACCAAACTTCACGTGCTTCTTGAACAGCACCTCCTTGACATTCTTAAAGGCTGCTCGCCGCCGAGCCACCTCCTGGCTTAGGTCCTGCTAAATGCGGAGAACACTGTTGTTCCACGTGCTGCTCCTGGCGCTCTTTGCCCACTGCAGCACCCGCTCCTTGTCCACGAACCTGTGGAACCTAATCACCATCGGGCGGGGGGGTCCGCCCGGCCGCCCCTGCCTTACCTGCACTCTGTGTGCCCCCTCCAGCTCCAGCGGTCGCGGAAAGGTTTCGGCCCCATCAGCTGCTTCAGCAGGTCTGCTACAAACGCTGCAGCATCAGCTCCCTCAGCCCCCTCCGGGAGGCCAACCATCCTCAGATTGTTCCTGCGGACTCTATTCTCCAGCTCCTCCACTCTGTCCAGCAGTCTTCTCTGCCGCTCTTTCAGGCCGTCAACTTCTAGCGCTGCAACCGTTTGCGCATCCGCCTGCTCCTCCACCGCCTCTCCCAGCTCCTTAACTTTAACATCCTGGGCGTCCAGCCTCTGATTCAGCTGATCCACCGCTTTCTGGATTGGGTCCAAGCTGTCCCGCTTCAGGGCTTCAAAACTGGACTTCATTACCTGGAGCATGTTATCCAACGCCTGCTGGATTGATGAGTCCGGGGTCCATGTGTCCGCCATCTTAGGTCCCAGGTAATTTTCTTCAGGTCCTTGTCTCTGTCCCTTTTTCTCCTTCTTCTTCTGCCTTCTGGAATCCCGCTGTTCCATGTGCCGCAGCCCGCTCCTCAGCACCTTCGCTGCTGCCTTCCTTCGCCCAGCTCCTTAAATTTTACCTCCTGGGCATCTGAAGTGGGTCCAAGCTGTCCCTCCTCAGCAACTCCAAACTTTTTTTCCTTGTCCTGGAGGAAGGAAGGTCCGTGGGTCCGCCATCTTACCCTTCAGGTCAGTTTCCTCCTTGCCTCCGTCTCTCTCTTTCTCTTTCTTCCTTTACCTGCTGGCCTCCCACGATTCCATCCGCTGCAGCCCGCTCTCCTCTTCCTTCCACGGCAGCCTTTTTGCCGCCCCCGTGGTCCCGCTATCGCGGGGAATCAGCTGCTAAACCCCACCGGAGTGAGAGCCCGCCGAATGTGCGGCTCACTCGAACATCGCCGCCACCGGAAGTCAGAAGTTTTATTTCTGATTGTAACTTAGAAATACAGGGATCTACATCTCTTCTGATATTTCGTTTACTAAAATGTAACAATGGAACCTCTCTGGATATGATTTCAGGTTCTTTGAATTCCCATCAAAAGACGCCTTCACGCCAAAACATCCCACAATCTTTCATGGTGTTGGAATGCTCTCTCCTTCGCTCAATTCAATGGTTTAGTTCATTCGAGATGCATTACCAATTCATAACAGCTTTGATTTCCATCAGCTATAACTTGCAACAGCTTTAACCTGGAACCGATTTACTTCCATGCAAGTTACGATAATCTTTTGTTTTCTGCCCTGTTCTACCTCCGTGTCTTACTGTACTGTACATGGCCATCTGACTCCTTGGGTTACCCATTTAACATTGGGGTGGGCTCTTCCTTTGAATCTTTGCCCCAAAACCTTACCAGTTCCAATACCAGGTATGATTTCTGATCTTCTGTTAATCAGTTGATCGAATTATCATCTGACGCTGCTCCACTCTAATGGTCATTGAAAAATATATATTTGTTTCTTCCGATCCGCTCCTCGTCGTCAGTTCTCTTTTTGTTAACTGTTGTATCTTTAGACGAACAGTACAAAATAAATAGGGTCGCAGATCCATGTGGGTTTGATGCAAAATTAACAGAGGCTTACTGAATAGGTCTTCACTGTACAAGGTTTGGTGCTAGACTTCCCCAAAGCCTGCGAAGTAGCCAATGATGTCAAGGAAGTCACGTGACTCCGTTCTTAAAGAGACACTGTACACAGCTACTCTAACCCACATGTATAACACTTTCCCCCTCTCCTTTCAGAAACGACTTAACTAATTATCCTTACAATTATTTCCCTCTTTGGTTCCTTTTATTTTTATCTGATTATACTTTTGTCAGGCACCTTGGGATTTTTTTCTACCCTGAAGGTGCTAAAAAATACAAGTTGTTGTTGCTGGAAACATTCCTTTCATATGTGACAAGCTAACAACTGGTTTCATCCAGAATGAAGTCAAACTTTGGTAGCTGGTATATATTGATGTTAATTTTGTGAGTGTTTGTGCTCCTGGTGGAAGTTTCTGATTTCCAGGAGAGTGTGGGAGTGAAATCCAAAGTAAAAGAGGAGCAAGTGGATTGACCTCTGATTAAAAGTCCTGCCTGGCTTTCGTCGGCAATGAGCTGCTGCTCTGTACCCCAATCGAGATTGAATTTTACCCTCTCCTAATTTTTGGCATGTACTCCTGTTAGGTGAGGTTCCCCAGTGGGGGCATAAAATTATCAATTGCCTCCCTAAACATTGTTTTGGACCCTAACAAAGCAATACCTTTTTCAATCACTTTTGGATTATAACTTTCAAGAAGAATTTTGCAGTACCTCTTGGGTGAAAAATATCCCCTAAATTAGGGTGGAATCAAATAGGCTTGAGTCAGATAACCCAACTGAGTAAAATCTCTTTGAGCAAAATCTTTCAAGTGCAGAGTAGCTTTTGAATGCTACTGCCCCCATCTCCTCCCCCCCCCCCCCCCCCCCCCACTTAGGGGTTTTACCCCCGTGTCCGGCTCCCCCACCGGTTCCAACTGATTCTGCCCCCCCATCCCCTGGGGTCTGACTGATCCCCCCCCCCACTCCCAATTCTGTAATTTGTCTCTTTAAACATTGATGAAACAGCCGTAACAATGGGCAGTGAATTACTTCTCTGCACCCCTGTTACTGCACTCCAATGCAGCTGGGGGCCAGCTTCGCTGCTCCTGTCATGGCCAGCTGAGTGAAGAAGGCTGAGCACGGCAGGGTCTTTGGAATCCCATCGAAGGTAAGTCCAATGAGAGTGGCAATTTGACGGAGAATGCCTCTCTGCAAAAGGTACGGGCCATATTGGTGGAGGAAAATCGAGGGCATTCGGTTAAAATATTCTTTGATCAACTTGACCATCTGATCTTTGTCTTTGTCTTGCGTGCCTTCAGAAGCACAAGGTTCCTATTAGATTATAAGTGTGGGGTCCACAGACTGTCAGATGAATCACTTTCTGCTTGTCTTCCCCTGTGATCACATTCGCGGTGAAGGGATAGCGGAGCTGCTAGGTGTACTGGCTCCAATCCTCAGCCACTTGGTCAAATGGGTCTAGTTTATCGATAATAGGCATTGCACTCATGTTTTGATGGTCCCTGACTCTTGATGACACTTCTTCCTGTCCAATTGCTTCTCCATCGAATCAAGAAGTGATGCAGGCTGTGATTGAACCTTTGACCTCATCGCCAGTGTAGTGGCTTGAGAAACACTCTGGAGGCTTCCAGTAGTAACAAAGGGGTTTATTAATGAAAGGCAAAGGTGGTATATACTCAGGCACAGAACACAGAATGGATTCTGTCTCTTCGACTACGGGGTCCACACTGTGTGGGCCCCTGCTCCTGGGCCCCATGCTAACTCGCTATTGGCCGGAGTTTGCGCGCACCTGTGTGATTGGCCCTCGTTGGTCACGTGGGCCACCAGGCCTGCCCCGTTAAAGGGGCCATGCTACCGCACTGCCATTGGAAGAATTACAATGTGATTTCATACCAGCGAGTTTCTGACTTTTTGGCCCCTGCCAGATTCACCAGGCTCACCAACATCATAACCCACCACAGGGGGGATGACCATAATCATATTCATCCATCTGAATGAACACAAAAATTACCATGTAAAGCTCCTCTTTCAGTCAACTATTCAAACTTGGATCATGCATAAGGGTATAATACTGTTTGTACATTTTCAAGCTTTAATCTTGCAGAACTTCTAGGAATCACCACAGCCATATTATTTTGAAATCTCGTCCTTTGCAGGTTGTCTCCAGCCACATCCTGTTGTTGGGCCACATGGTATGTACACACAACAGGTTCATTCTCCTTTATTATTTCCTTCAGAAATAAGAAAGGTCCTTAAAATGATCTATCATGATCAGGGAGACCCGGGAAAGAAGGTTTATTATGAATGTAAAGAATAAGATCACTACCGTGGCATACTACAATAGGGACCCAGTTGGGGTCTAACGAGAGTTACAGTCCCGGTTTAGGCTGGTCTTTAAAGGGCTAAGTGATGAGCCTCAGTTGGGTGGATCTCAGTCCACCAGCAGGGAAGCTCATATTCTAGGAGTCCCATGGGGAGATCTATTAGCGTATCCCCATGGGCTCGTGACAATCATAGAATTTACAGTACAGAAGGAGACCGTTCGGCCCATCGAGTCTGCACCAGCTCTTGGAAAGAGCACCCTACTCAGGCCCACACCTCCACCCTATCCCCATAACCCAGGAACCCCACCCAACACTAAAGGCAATTTTGGACACTAAGGGCAATTTATTATGGCCAAACCACCTAACCTGCACATCTTTGGACTGTGAGAGGAAACTGGAGCACCCGGAGGAAACCCACGCACACACGGGGAGAACGTGCAGACTCCGCACACACAGTGACCCAGAGGGGAATCGAACTCGTGATGGTTATCACATGGTCCACGACTGTGTTTCTCAACCAACGTATTTAAATAGAATAGATTTAATTTGCCACAAGATGACATGTTTGATTCGTTTTCCATGAATTAGTCAAATAATCATTTTATGCTTCTGTTACAATATTGGACTTACCATTTGATTTAAAGATATATTTGCCTGGTTTCAATAATCTTTCAGCTGCTAAATCAAACAATCTTTGTGTGTGTAGAATATCTTCTTTCCGAGGCAAATCCATTTACCTTAGCTGGCGTTTTTAATGGAAAGGAGGGCGTGTGGTGTTGTGAAGCAGGCAGTGAGATAGGGGGGCACTTCCTGCAGTGCGGCAGTTTGTGCAGACATCACTTTGGCGATATTTGTGGTTTGCTTACTTGTTTTTTTTGTGCCCAAGCTTCCTACAGACTGTCTGACTCAACGTCTCTTCTCAGGCCGCAGGTCTCTTTCCTTTAGGTTTGTATAAGATAGCAATCGCATGTGTGGAATCATTGAGGCGGAAGGACGAGTGATGGCTTACAGCATTACAACCACTGAGTGGTGTTGGGAACTGTGCAAACCAGGAGCCCCAATGAAACCCTCTTTATTTCTCCAGTGTCAAAAGTTTTGGGATACTATAACCGTGTCCTGGTCGATACTTAACCTCTCAGCCACCATCACTTAAACAGATTAACCTAGTCATTGTCACATTAATCTTTATGGGATCTTACTATGCACACTTGGCTGCTACATTTCCTACATTACGACATTTCAAAATTGTTCATTGACTTTAAAGCAATTTGCTACATTCTGATGCCATGAAAGGTCCTGTAAAAGTACAAGTTGTGTTTTTTCTGTCAGATGTTGCTTAGATGTGATTAATTTTTCGTTTCTTTTGTTTGGCACGAGAACAAAAAGTCAAAAATCAGTTTGCTTTCTTACCGGCCTGCTCCCGATGGCGAGTTCCGGATCTTTCTCATGTGCGGCGGGCATATCGTTAACCCACATTTGCATTAATTTTCATTTCATTGTAGTTGAAGGAAATGGCCGCCCGGGAATTAAGTCCAGCAAGGAACCATGCAGGCATGGCTTGGTACTCTTGGTACTGCTGAGGGGGCCTGAGGGAGGTGAGTAGCCATTTCCATATTCCGGCATGCAGCTCCAGGGCTCGGTGGGGGGAGGGGGGTTGTGCTTGGTCGGGGAGTTGAGGCGATGTAAGTTTGGGGTTGCCCTGTGTGGTGAATGTATAAATACTGTTAATTCACCAGTATACTGTATTACGTTATACCATGTTATTAACCCTGTGGGCTCCATCTATGGGCCATTGTGTGGTTTCACCCACAGGGGGAGATGTGGAGCATGTACGGGCTCCGTCCATGGCTCCGCCCCTTATAGGAAGTATAAGAGCAGCTGACCTGCGGGACCGCCTTCAGTATTGTACCGGTCGCAGGCAGGCAAAGATGTAAGCTGATTAAAACAACTGTTTACTTCGACGCGAGTCTTTGAGTGACTTGATAGTCGCATCAATTTAATCAGCTTAAAGAACTGCTATGGACAGACTGGAACTCGATCCACAGGCCGCAGAAGCGAAATAAATTTTTTCACATTGGCTTCGGTGTTTCAAGGCCTACCTGGCCACGCCGTCGGAATCATCCGTCATGGACGAACAGAAATTGAGTCTCCTCCACGCACGGGTAAGCCATCGCATTTCTGCCCAACTCGAAGAAGTCACCTCCTATACTGAGGCCCTCGCGATACTCAAACGCATCTACTTGCGGCTTGTGAATGAAGTCTACACGCAATATATCTTCACTACTCGCCGCCAGTGCCCCGGGGAGTCACTAGATGACTATCTGCGTGAACTCAAAGCCCTCGCGCGCGACTGTAACTATCAGGCCGTCACGGCCACTCAGCACATCCGAGACGTTGACGTTGTAGGAGTCAGATCAAACTATATGAGGCAGCGCCTGCTCGAAAAAGGGGCCCAGGACCTGGAGGACACGGTAAAACTGGCGACCTCACTGGAGGTAGCTTTTCAGAGTCACACTGCGTTCCCGGCCGAACACGCGACTCCCTCGTGGGCCCCCGACCAGAGACTACCCCAGGTCTGAGCCGTGCGGCCGCCCGCCCACCACGGGGGGCTACCTTGCCATTTTTGCGGCCAGCCTCAACACACCCAGCAAAAATGCCCGGCCCGCAACGCAAACTGCAGCAGCTGCAGGTGAAAAGGAAACTTCGCCAAGGTCTCCCTGGCCAAGCCTAAACACTCGAACTCGAACACACAGACTTGGTCCAACGACACTCAGGCCCGCAGACCCCGTAATGTGGCAGCGTGTCAGCTGACTCCGACTCCGCACAATATGTGTGACTCACAGGAGCCGCCATCTCAGTCATCCTCCCCCACGCGGCCGGCCATGTGCGATCCATGGGGGCTGCCATCTTAGACGCCATCTTCCTCACCGCTCGCCACCTGCAATTCATGGGGGCCGCCGGGCACCATCTTACTCGCTGCCCACCACGTGCGATCAACCCCCCGTATCTGTTAACCCCGCCACCTTGGCCACCACCCGCTACGCCGCTCGACGCGTACGACCTGCACGGACAGTCATCGCGGGGCCTCCCCAGCACCGCCGACCATGCCGCCAACTACCCTCAACTCAGTGCAGTCAACTTGGACCAGTCACGACCCAAGCACCTCAGGAGCTCCGTGATGGCCATCCGAGTTAACAGATACGAGACACCTTGCCTGTTCGACTCCGGGAGCACGAGAGTTTTGTCCACCCGGATCTGGTAAGATGCTGTTCACTCCTGATATTCCCGACGCAACAAACAATCTCCCTCGCCTCTGGGTCGCACTCAGTTCAAATCAAGGGCGCACTACTGCAACCTTAGCGATACAGGGCGCTGAGTATACTAATTTTCAATTGTACGTGCTCGCAGACCTCTGTGCCGCTCTCCTCTTAGGACTCGATTCCCAGAGCAATCTCAGGAGCCTAACTCTTAGTTTTGGCGGACCCCTGCCCCCGCTCACCATATGCAGCCTCGCAATCCTAAAAATCGACCCCCCTCCCCTCTTCGCTAACCTCACCGCTGACTGCAAGTCAGTAGCCACTCGAAGCAGGAGGTATAATATGCAGGACAGGGCATTTATTAGGTCCGAGGTCCAGCGTCTCTTGAGGAAAGGAATCATAGAAGCCAGCAATAGCCCCTGGAGAGCTAAGGTGGTGGTCGTCAAGACCGGGGAAAAGTTCTGGATGGTGGTTGATTACAGCCAGACCATTAACCGGTTTACGCAACTGGATGCGTACCCCCTTCCCCGGATTGTAGACATGGTGAATCAGATCGCGCACTACCGCGTGTTCTCCACGGTGGATCTGAAGTCTACATACCACCAGCTCCCAATCCGCCCGGAGGACCGCCACTACAAGGCGTTTGAGGCAGACGGCCGACTTTTTCATTTCCTCCGGGCCCCCTTTGGCATCACAAACGGGGTTTCGGTATTCCAACGAGCGATGGACCGAATGGTGGACCAGTATGGGCTGCGGGCCACGTTTCCGTACTTGGACAACGTCACCATCTGCGGCCATGATCAGCAGGACCACGACGCCAACCTCCACCGATTTCTCCAAACCGCCCAAAAACGTAACCTCAATTATAACAAGGAAAAATGCGTTGTCCGCACAACCAGGCTAGCCACCCTCGGCTAAGTCGTGGAAAACGGGGTCCTAGGACCCGACCCTGACCGTATGTGCCCCCTCCTACAACTCCCTCTCCCTCACTGTCCCAAGGCCCTCAAAAGGTGCCTCGTATTTTTTTCCTATTACGCCCAGTGGGTCCCCCAGTATGCGGACAAAGCCCGCCCACTATTTAAAGCCACCCTTTTCCCACTGTCAGCCGAGGCTCGCCAGGCTTTCAACTGCATCAAGGCAGACATCGCCAAAGCCGCCATGAGTGCGGTGGATGAGTCTGTCCCCTTCCAGGTGGAGAGCGACGCTTCAGAGGTCGCTCTCACTGCCGCCCTGAACCAAGCAGGCAGGCCGGTAGCGTTTTTTTCCTGCACCCTCTCCACCTCTGAATTTCGTCACTCCTCGGTCGAAAAAGAAGCTCAAGCCATCGTGGAAGCTGTGCGGCACTGGAGGCACTACCTCGCTGGTAGGAGGTTTACCCTCATCACCGATCAACGATCGGTTGCCTTCATGTTTGATAATTTGCAGCGGGTCAAGATCAAAAATGATAAGATCTTGAGGTGGAGGATCGAACTCTCCACCTATAATTACGATATAGTATATGGTCCTGGGAAGCTCAACGAGACCCTAGATGCCCTGTCCCGTGGCACATGCGCCGGCGCGCAAGACGACCGATTACAGGCTATCCACGACGATCTCTGCCATCCGGGGGTCACCCGGCTCGCCCATTACATCAAGGCCCTTCTCCACCGAGGAGGTGAAAGCTGTAACCAGGAATTGTCAAATCTGTGCGGAGTGTAAACCGCACTTCTATCAACCAGATAAGGCCCACCTGGTAAAGGCATCCGGCCCTTTGAACGCCTCAGTATTGATTTCAAAGGGCCCCTCCCCTCAAATAATCGCAATACCTATTTCCTTAACATTATAGACGAGTTCTCCCGTTTCCCATTTGCCATCCCCATGCCCCGACATGACCACCCCCACCGTTATCAGAGCCCTGCACAGTGTCTTCACTCTGTTTGGTTTCCCCAATTATGTCCACAGTGACAGGGGCTTGTCCTTCATGAGCGACGAACTGCGTCAGTACCTGCTCAGTAAGGGCATCGCGCTCCCTTCCACCCGGCACACCAGTCCGCAGGAATGAAGCTCCGGAAGAACCGCCCCTGGAGTCCACCCCCAGGTCCGCACCGGACCCACTTCCACAGCCACCCGAAACGGCTGCGACACCGGTGCTTCGTCAGTCACAACGTACGATCTGGGTGCCGGACCGACTGAATTTGTGAACCCATCACCCCCGGCGGACTTAATTTGTTTTTACAGGGGGTGAATGTGGTGAATGTATAAATACTGTTAATTCACCAGTATACTGTATTACGTTATACCATGTTATTAACCCTGTGGGCTCCATCTATGGGTCATTGTGTGGCTTCACCCACAGGGGGAGATGTGGAGCATGTACGGGCTCCGCCCATGGCTCCGCCCATGGCTCCGCCCATGGCTCCGCCCCTTATAGGACGTATAAGAGCAGCTGACCTGCAGGACCGCCTTCAGTATTGTACCGGTCGCAGGCAGGCAAAGTTGTAAGCTGAGTAAAACCACTGTTTACTTTGACACGAGTCTTCGAGTGAATTGATGGTCGCATCACCCTTGGCTGGGAGAGGGATGGTGAGGCGCTTTGTGTCTGTGAGGCCTTCAAGCCCCATCTATAAATATTGTGGAGACCCACAACAGGGCCAACTACAGCTGAATGAAAAATGGAATGAAAATCACTCATTGTGACAAGTAGGCTTCAAATGAAGTTACTGTGAGAAGCCCCTAGTTGCCACATTCGGGTGCCTGTTCGGGGAGGCTGGTACGTGAATTGAACCATGCTGCTGGCCTTCCTTGGCCGGCTTTAAAAGCCAGCTCTTTAGCCCTATGCTAAGCCAGCCCCTAGCAGAGAATGGTTTTGATCTATTGACTTCTGGGTTATGGGCCCAGCACGCTTCCGCTGCGCCACTCTGCTCCCAAAATGCACTTTGCAGGGCTCATCTGGGATTTGAACCTGGGACTCTCGCATTTCATGACAGCAGAATACTCAAAGCAAGAATCATACCCCTAGACCAACGAGCCAACTGGTGTTGCTGTCCAAACAAACACTTCCAGGTCAGAGCCCTGCTCTTGGCTGGATGCTGAAGGTCCTTTTGATGGTGAGTAGCCTCTAACTTCACAGCTGAAGGCTATGAGAAATTGGCCTTGATAGTTGTGGGAGATCTTCTCGGCTTTCGAGTGGCTTCTCATGGGTACACGTGCCATGCCCGTAACAGCCTCACCGAACAGGCGCCGGAATATATAGAATATAGAACAGTGCAGCACAGAACAGGTCCTTTTGCCCTCGATGTTTTGCCAAGCAATGATCATACTCATACACACGTATCCACCTTATACCCGTAACCCAACAACCCCCCCTTAACCTTACTTTTTTTTAGGACACTACGGGCAATTTAGCATGGCCAATCCACCTAACCCCGCACATCTTTGGACTGTGGGAGGAAACCGGAGCACCCGGAGGAAACCCACGCACACACGGGGAGGATGTGCAGACTCCGCACAGTCAGTGACCCAGCCGGGAATCGAACCTGGGACCCTGGAGCTGTGAAGCATTTATGCTAACCACCATGCTACCGTGCTGCCCCTGTGGCGACTAGGGGCTTTTCACAGTAACTTGTGGCCTACTCGTGACAATAAGCAATTTTCATTTTCATGTCTCAGACGATGATTATTGCATCGTTTTTCAATAAAATTTTGAAGCCTGAACAGTTTGCCTGAACTCTAGAAGTGTCAGCACCACAGAGGCAGCAGCCAACAATCAAACACTCAGGAGCTGGGCTTCAGCACTGGAATATTCTCATGACCAAAGGGTAAGTGTGTGGATGAGGGGAGGGCACCGAGCACGGTCTCGTGAATGTTCCCGACAGCTGTTGGGTTCTAGCGACTCCTGCTGTGGCCGGGTGAGTGTTAAGAGCAGGTTTTCCCAGTGCAACTGGCCTGGTGGATGGCACTCTGAGAGAAGGCGGGACACAGAAGGATGTGGGAGGTCTGGGTGATTTGAGGGTCCCGGGGTGGAAGCCCTAATTGATTGTCGGTTCCTCTCCTCTAATTTCTTACAGATATAACAATATGGCTGTTTATGTTGTTCCCACAAAGGTTGTCCACACGGTGCTGGTGGCAGCCCAGGTGGCCAGACGCTGGAGAATGCAGCAACATCGGCACAGGCTGGAGGCGGCTCCCCATGTGCACGGGGCCGATGCACACACTGAAGACCCGGCCACCCATTAGGCTGAGGAGGGACCCAAAGGGGGACACCAGTGATGGCCCAAGATGTACAGGAATTGTGGGCCTTTTGAGGAGATGATGGGCAACATGGGCTGCAGGAGACATAGGGTGGCACGGTAGCACAGTGGTTATCACCGTTGCTTCACAGCTCCAGGGTCCCAGGTTCGATACCCGGCTTGGGTCATTGTCTGTGTGGAGTCTGCATGTTCTCCCCGTGTCTGCGTGGGTTTCCTCCGGGCACTCCAGTTTCCTCCCACAGTCCAAAGGTGTGCGGGTTAGGTGGAATGGCCACGCTGAAGTGCCCTTAGTGTCCAAAGAAAGGTTAGGTGGGTTTACGGGTGCAGGTGTGGGCTTGGGTGGAGTGTTCTTTCCAAGGGCCAGTGCAGACAGATGGGCCAGGTGGCCTCTTTCTGAGCTGTAAATTCTATGATATGGCTCCTGCTCATTCCCTTCCTTCCCACTCATTTCCCTCCTTCACCCTCCAATCCCTCCTTCCCCCACCCCCAAATTCCCTCCCTGACTACCCTGTTCTACATTCCAAGGGTCTATATATAATATCAACCCAGGGTGATGGGCCTGTGTTCGGCACTGCCAGTGGGTCAATATACAAGGTAGGAGAGTGATGATTACTCGCTATGAGGAAAGCTCTGACGCTCCTCAGTTTAGGCTGAAGTCTGACTCCTGTCTTTCTGTTGACAGAGCGCTCACACCCAGCCTCTGAATGGGGTCCGCATTGGGTGTTTTTGATCTTGGACCATTGTGCCGGGGGGGGGGGGGGGGGGGGGGGATGTGATGATCGGAATACCTTGCCCCTTTAAGAGGTTTGTGATGATCGGAATACATTGCCCCTTTAAGAGGCTTGGAACCCTGGGGGACTCCGCCTCTGGCTACGCCCCCTGGAAAACAGTACTTAAGATGAGACTCCATTTTGCGAGCACACTTCTCATGGAGGCTGCCATTGTTCACTGATTATTAAAGCCTTTGATTACTGACCTAACTTTCGTGTCGTAATTGAGAGTGCCTCAGGGTACAAGTTGTCGGGGAAACGGAGGGCAATGGGGGAGGGAGTTTAGGCAGGCCCACTGTGAAGAAATACGTGACAGAGCTTCACATGTATCAGGTGTTGTGAACATTCTCCCTAGCTACAGATAGTGACACCCCCTACACCACCCCGCCTCCCCCAATCCCCCATCTCTCAGCGTCCATTCAGTGATCCTCTCTCTTCCCGATCTTTTGTGGTCTACCACTGCATCTAGGTGTGTCCCCAGGGTGCACATCAGAGGTGGAGGCAGCCTGCTGCTTTCCGAGCCCTGTGGCCATCGATACCCTTGTGGAGGGCCTGGACCTAGATGATCCTGACCAAGATACCGGTGTCACAGGCGTCACTGTGTCTGCCTGTTGCCCTTGAGAAGCACCTGTGTCAGGAACAGGTGATACTGAAGAACTGGAGACCGCCGTCGCCTCCTTGTTGGCAGACCCTGGATTGGTCTCCAGCACTTCCTCCTCCCTCACGGTGTCCTTGGGACCCTTCTGGCTTGCATGGGATGGGTGGGCAGCTTGAGTGAGCTCCATAGGCCTCTGCGTCATCTGGCTCTGCCAGTCCTGGTGGCTCTCCATTGTCTGCACCATTGTGTTGAAGCCCCCAGCGATGGTCTCAGTGACTGCGCCATGCTCTGCAATGCCTCGACAATGGCCACCTGCAACTGGGACATGTGCTCAGCGACTGGGGCATGATGTCAAGGCCCTCAGCCATGGTCGTCACAGACTGAGCCATGCCTTAGGCACCACCACTCAAGATGTGGAGATGCCGGCGTTGGACTGGGGTGAGCACAGTAAGAAGTCTTACAACACCAGGTTAAAGTCCAACAGGTTTGTTTCAAACACTAGTTTTCGGAGCACTGAGGAAGGAGCAGTGCTCGGAAAGCTAGTGTTTGAAACAAACCTGTTGGACTTTAACCTGGTGTTGTAAGACTTCTTACTGTGACCACCACTCAAGGTACTGACTTCGTGCTCTAGGCTTTCCATTGCGTTCGCCACAGTAGCAGTGCTGGCCTCGGTGCGACCCAAAGCGGCCGTAGCCTTTGGGACTCCTCCAATCGGCTATTCACTTGCTGGAATGTCGCTGACACCCCCTCCTGGTTCACATGGCTATGTCCTATCATCTGCATCAACCTCGGCATAACCTTTTCCAGAGGCTCGACATCAGACTGGCAGCCAGCTGAGTCCTGGGATCCAGCAGACCTCCGACTGCTGACTCCCTCGGATGTTCCTGCCTCCACCTGATGTGCATCAGCAACTGTATGGTGCTCACCAGATTGTGGCCCAGAGGCTTGTTCACTAATGTCACCCACCGAGGCGTGTGCCTCTGCGCTGGTGCAAGATAGGGTGAGAGTTGTGATGACCCGATGGTGATCTCCTCAGAGCTCTGCTCCAAGTTGGTCTCTTGGGTGGCAGGGGGGCGGGTGGGGGGGGGGGGGGGGGGGCGGGAAACGACTCTGGATGGCCCGGCATCGTCAGTTGGAGATTCTGCGAGACAATGGACATGTGGTCAGTAAGAGGGAAGGATCATTTTGTTGAATATGAACTACTCATTTGAGACGGGTCATCTGCGTGAAGGGGCGGTGGATCCTCACCTCAGCGGCGCAGGCCAACCTCGCAGTCGGTGACTGCTCTCTTCTCGGTCAACCCTGTGATTTCCAGGACCTGCTCCTCTTAGGGGGTGCGGACTCAAATCTCATTCCGCCCCCCATCGTGGCCCTTTCCCACTTATTATGGGCTACCTTCTCCTGCGAGACATAGAGAGGGCTTTGTGAGCTGCACGCATGATGTGTCGTGGAGGGGGGGGGGTGGTCTGCAGCAGGTGACATGCGTGGACACTGCACATGGACATGAAGGGGTTTTGCTGGTGTGTTCCAGGAGGTCCTGAGGAGCAAGTCTGAAGATGTGGGGAGGGTGAGAGGTGTCAAGCAGTGATTTGAGGGGTGGGGGGGGGGGTTTGGGAATTTGAGGGATGGAAGGTGGAACTGATGCCAGGAGAGAGGTGGTAACTTACCCTTGTAGCTCAGTGGAAGTCATTTGTTTTCTTCCCACATTGGATGGTGGTTCTCCTTGTTATACTGCCCGCACTGACAGCTGCTGCCACTGCCTCCCAGGCAGCATTGTGACCCCCCCCCCCCCCCCCCCCCCCCCCCCCCCACTTGGGGGAACATGATGCCCCGTCTTGCATTAACAAACCTTGTGAGGTCAGCATCCTCAAAGCGAGGAGAAGATCTGGGAGTGAGTGGCGAGGGAGCGTTGAAAAACTGCCTCCCCTTGTTAGCGGAGAGACGCTGAGCAGCGAGTCTGGAGAATCAGACGGCGAGACAGCCAGTAATGGCAAGAAGCTCGTGGAGGCCGTCGAGAAACACCCCGCCTATCGCGCCCAAAGTGACACTTAAAAATGTTTCCATTAAATCACTGAAACAATTATTGAACTCATGTTGCGGGAATCTCCGGCGGAATCGTCTGCTTCGCCGGCAGCGCACCCATTGATTTGCATTATGTTGCTTTGCAATATAATTAGTACAGACTGCGAAAATAAAATCAGCGACAGTGCAAACCATTGACTAAAGGAACATTGACTAAAGGAAGCCACCTTCAGAGAAAGTGGGGCAGTCAGCAGGATTTAACTTGTGCATTGTCTCTGATGTGGGCTGATATTCAAATCTTAAAGTTTTTTTAGAGGTTCTGCTATATAGAGTTTTACATAAGTTTGACCGAGATTTATATTTTCCTGTACATTTGGAAAGAGAAAGATGTCAGTCCCCTGAGAATTCCCTTTCCCACTCTTTTTGTGGACAATTTTATCCATATTAACGAATGGCAGCATAAGATAGAAGCATACGATGTGAACAATCTGGGCAAAATGGGACATGCCCATTTGGGCAGCACGGTAGCATGGTGGTTAGCATAAATGCTTCACAGCTCCAGGCAGCGCCGGCCCTAGGGTTGCTGGTGCGGCGGGCAAGCTGAACTTCGGCGCCCTTGGGGGGGGGGGGGCCGAGGGGGGGGCGGACCTGAGGGGGGGGCGGGGGGGGCGGACCCGAGGGGGGGGCGGACCCGAGGGGGGGGGCAAACCCGAGGGGGGGGCAGGGGGTGGGGGGGGGACCGAGGGGGGGGGGCGGACCGAGGGGGGGGCGGGGGGAGCGGACCGAGCCGGGGGGGGCGGACCGAGGGGGGAGCGGACCGAGCGGGGGGGGCGGACCGAGGGGGGGGCCGCCCTGGGGGAGGGCGGCCATCGCGCATGCGCTGGTTGGCACCTGCCCAACTGCCCATGCGCGGGACCCGAGTCTCTGGCGCCCCCTAGCACATGGCGCCCCGGGCGACTGCCCGAATTGCCGGTGCCTTGAGCCGGCCCTGGCTCCAGGGTCCCAGGTTTGATTCCTGGCTGGGTCACTGTCTGTGCGGAGTCTGCACGTCCTCCCCGTGTGTGCGTGGGTTTCCTCCGGGTGCTCTGTTTCCTCCCACAGTCCAAAGATGTGCGGGTTAGGTGGATTGGCCATGCTAAATTGCCCGTAGTGTCCTAATAGTAAGGTTAAGGGGGGAGTTATTGGGTCATGGGTATAGGTGGATACGTGGATTTGAGTAGGGTGACCATTGCTCGGCACAACATCGAGGGCCGAAGGGCCTGTTCTGTGCTGTACTGTTCTATATTCTATGTTCTATGCCTGCACACGCACAATCGCCTCCGAGAATAACGTGTCTATAGTGGTTTCTCTCGCTCTTTTCCATCCCTGAACATTAAAAAAAAGTTTGTTTAAAAAGTTTTCAATTGTTCCTTTGAACAATTTTAAATGTGTCAACAAGCTGCACGTTTACTGACCTACATTTATTCCTTATGTTAGTGGAATAATTGCCTGAATCTCTGTTATTTTAACATTTCAAAGCTGCTTGGGGAACAGGAAGCATCGGTGCTTTTTTATGTTTGTGTGCCAATTCAAGTCGAGAGCAATAATATTTCAAGGTGAGGAAAACACGGATGGGCGTGCGGTGGTCAACTGCCAATTGCCCCATTCATCACTTAAAAAGCGTAACCAGCAGAGGAAAATCTTAGACACAGCTTTATTCTTAAGATCTGGATGCTTTTTCAGTGTGAGTAATAGTGGACACCAATTAGCCTGTTTCAATTCTTAGTCAGTCCTTTAATTGACCCTCAGCAGTCAAATCGCAGATTTGTAATATTAAATATGTCCATTGATATCCTGTTCTGGTTGTAACTTTCAGCAGAATGGGTGGAAAATGAAAAGTGGATATACTGGGCCCATGTTTCCTGGGTGTAGAGTGCTCCAACCAACTGTCCTTAGAGGGATTGCTGAAGGTTGCGTAGAAGAGGTTAAGCTTCTGCACTTTCTTTTTAAAGAAAAAAATAATGTATTTTTGTGGGGATGGGAGGAACATATATGGTGCTCCTGGCTGCACAGGAATTTTCCAGCCTGCTGCCAACCAATTTTCCCTTCCTGGGATCTGTTCCCCCACCTTGTCATCTGGCCCGGTCAACTGAATGGGCCCAAGCACATACCAACCAGATTAAATTGGCAAAAGGCAAAGTGTGAATACTTTTGTTTTGCATATGATCTCAAAGTTGGGAAAAATGAGAAAAGTTCTGTCTCAATAATAAAGGAAAGGAGAGGTCTTGCATCTACATTTTGCCTTGCTGCATATCGTGGACAAAATGGTTTTTGTAGAGAAGTAATAAAAAAAATCAATGTTGAATATTGCACCAAAAGAGCAAATTAAACTATGCAGCAGATTTTTGATATAGGATAAAATGCAAATGTTGCCATAGTCCCAGAGGCTGCTGTCCCCTTGGAGAGGTGAGTTAACCTGAGGATCACCACACCTCAGGCAAGGGGCAAGGTTGAGAAGGCGGGGTCATCATGGATAACCTCAGCCGGTACAGGAATTGAACCAACTGTTGGCAGTAAGCTCAGCATCACGAACCAGCCATCCAGCCAACTGAGCTAACTGACCCCTCCTCTGGTCTTAGGTAGGGGAGAGATAAATGGTGAGGCACCTCTGGAAAGAATGTTCATTCTGCTTTCTGTGTGTGTGTAGATAACACTATTAGACCCAGATTAAATTTTAAGGTGTTGGTGCTTGAAGGATAAAGTGTCATTGAACATCTATCAGTTTGATTTAATTTAACTTAAACATGAATGTAAACAATAAAAGTTTGCCCATCTTTTTAAAAATAAATTTAGAGTATCCAATTTATTTTTTTCCAATTAAGGAGCAATTTAGCATGGCCAATCCACCTACTTTGCACATCTTTGTGTTGTGGGGGCGAAACCCATGCAAACACAGGGAGAATGTGCAAACTCCACACGGACAGTGACCCAGAGCCGGGACGAACCTGGGACCTCGGCGCCGTGAGACTGCAGTGCCAACCACTGAGCCACCGTGCTGCCCTCAATCTTGCCCATCTTAAAAACGTTTGTTGCTGCCCTCCCAACGGTTAATGAGACAATTTTCCATTTGCAACACTGCTGTTGAAAAGAGTAGCTGTTTACCACAGCGGTAACCCTAGATGCTGGAAAGAAGGCGATGTCCTTAATATTCGGAAACTTCTGGTAATGTTAAGATAGAGCACTTTCTCAGGCAGGGTTATAAACAAATGGAATAAATTGCTATCTCGAGCAACAAATTCGATATGTGTAAACGCGTTTCAAGGACGATTTGAAGAGGAAATTGAATGGTATAAGCCGAGATCTAGGTTAAGATAATGATAGAATTATGACACATTGCATAATTCCTTCTTGCCAAGCATAAATTGCCAACTTTAGAATGCCAAGCTTTCTGCTCACATTTATCGTATCACATATATCATTGCAAATAAAGGTAAAATGTTATTATTCAATGCTCAAATCTATGCACACATTTCTACTTGTGCTTTTCATCCCCTCGCGCCAATTATTTCTCTTTTGTTTAATAGCCACTTGCTTTCAAAGTAAAATACAGACAGCAACTAACAGGGTAGTAACTGAAGGTAGGGGATTGCTCTTAATGTCCGAAGAATACATTTAGGCTGGATTCTCCGTTTCTGAGTCTAAGTGGTGATGCCGACAGAGAATCCGTGGACTTTCATGTCAGAAAAATCGGTGCCACACCTGCACCAATTCTGCCACCAGTGAGGGACTAGCGTGGAACACCATCGGAATCTATGAAAAATGATGCAGGAATCACTGGGTCCGTCGTGATGGACACTCGCAGGGCTGACAAGCTGCAGCCGCGCTTAAACAGTACAACCCCACACACACACTGATCGAGGCTGGAAAGATGGGACAGGTTGTGCCCAACCAGCTGAAGGGGCCATCGAAGTATGGCGGTGTTGGACACTGTCCGTATGCCCTCTCTCTCTCTCAGCGGCCAGCACGCCAGGTTTAAGATTTGTGAGAACACACGTAGACCGCGCCGTCGGGAACTCGGCCCATCAGAGGTGGAGAATCGCGGGTGGGCCCACTAATAATATGCGAATGGTATTTCAACTACACGTGGCGTGTGTTGCATTGACGCCATTTTCGAGGAGGCAGAGCATCACGATCTTGCATCAAACGGGCGCCTGCCACGATTTTGGCGTCGGGAACTGTTCTCCGCCTGATCGCATACCCATTAATGCTTTAGCTCACTGTCACAATTTGACTCTCTGTACTTACCATGTGATTGGGTTTGTTTAAACCCACAACAAAATGAAATGTCAATCAGAATCAACCCATCATAAGGCTGCTGAACCTTGTTTTTTTGCTAAAGCCGCCCATGCCCAAATTTGCAAAGATTGGGTAAAGCTGCTGAGTGGTGTCAATCACTAATCGATTGCAATGGGAAAGCCATCATTAATTTAAAAAAAATATTATTACAAAAAACTGCTGGATCGCGACACACCCCTGAGGCGAAACAGATGGAACCGAGGACCACCAGATGTTTGATTAACCCTGGTACTCAATGGTACAAGATTGTATTGATGTCAGTGATTGAACTCTATTCGGCATAAGTATAACTCGATACATTATAGTATCCCAGAAGTGGTTTTCAAGGTATAATTCATGGTTATGTTACTCTGTCTATGCTTTGGGTAGAAGTCGCAATTAAAAGTATTTGGCTCCATCAACCTCCATTTGACTGACTCCTGAATTTCCTTTAAAATCTTCTGCCATTCTTGTCCATTTGGACCTCCTTCTGAAACAGTTCTCTATAATTAAAAACCACTAAACTTCAATAAATTGATCATCGCCGTATTGTTCAATTATTGCCCTTTTTTGCACTTCTGACTCACAAATGTTGGGACTGTTATCAGTGTCCCACAAAGGAAATTGTCTTCGTACTAAAAACATTTGGCATTCACAGAATCTGTGTAGAAGGAGGCCATTCGGTCCATCAAGTGTGTACTGACCCTCCAAAAGAGCACTCTGCCCAGGTCCTCTGGAGGGTCTAAGGCCGGTGAGCCCTGGCTGACTTGTCAATGTCACTGGCTTCGCCATGCCACCCTGTTCCATACGCTGACTCCGAGACACGCCATTGTCAAAAGGGAGGAGGGAACCGGGAGAGCTGGGGATCGCTGTCGTCGCCCTGTAGGAAGGCTCTGGGTCGGCCCCCTGTGCTCTCTCCTCCCATTCGGTGCCCGTACTGCCCTGGGGGTCACCTTGGGACGTAAAGGCACCTGGATTGAGCCCCACGGGACCCTGCATCATCTAGCTCTGCCAGCCCTGGTGTCTCACTAATGTCTGCACTATGGTGTCAATGCCCTCAGCAATGCCCCTCTATGGCCGGGCCATGCTCGGCAGTGCCTCACCAATGTCAGCACGGTAGCATTGTGGATAGCACAATCGCTTCACAGCTCCAGGGTCCCAGGTTCGATTCTGGCTTGGGTCACTGTCTGTGCGGAGTCTGCACATTCTCCCCGTGTGTGCGTGGGTTTCCTCCCACAGTCCAAAGATGTGCAGGTTAGGTGGATTGGCCATGATAAATTGCCCTTAGTGTCCAAAATTACCCTTAGTGTTGGGTGGGGTTACTGGGTTATGGGGATAGGATGGAGGTGTTAACATTGGGTAGGGTGCTCTTTCCAGGAGCCGGTGCAGACTCAATGGGCTGAATGGCCCTCTTCTGCACTGTAAATTCTATGTAATGTCCACCTGCGTCTGGGACACAGTCATCAGCAATCGGGACATGCTCTGGAGCGCGTTGGCAATGCCCACCTCAGACTGGGATGTGCTCCACAGTCCTTCAGCAAGGTCCACCTCATCAGGGACATGTCCTTCAGTGACTGGGACATGCTGTTGAGGCCCTCAGCCATATCTGTCACTGACTGTGCAATGCCTTGGACAACATCACTCATGATGCCGATGTCATGCTCATGGCTTTCCACTTCAGTTGCCACACTAGCAGTGTTGGCCTCGGTGCCATGCATTACCGGCACAATCTCCTGTGTCCATAGCCTTTGGGACTGCTCCAATTGGCTATTGATTCACTGGAGTGTCACTGCCATCCACCTCTGAATTTCACGGACGCACCCCAGCGACTGTATCAGCTCCAGGATTGCTTGGTCCAGAGGCTCGACATCAGACTGAGGCCCAGCTGAGTCCTGGGATCCAACAGACCTCCGACTGCTGTCTCCCCTGGATGTTCCTGCCTCAACCTGATGTGCATCCTGAGGGGCTTTTCACAGTAACTTCATTGAAGCCTACTCGTGACAATAAGCGATTTTCATTTCATTTCATCTGCAATTGTGTGGTGCTCATCAGATTGTGCCCCAGATACTGTCGCCCACCGAGGTGCGTGTCTCTGCGCTGGTGGAGGGTGGGGATGACGCCTCAACAGTGGCAACCTCAGAGCTCTCCTCTGAGTTGTCCTCTTATAATGATGCATAGTGAACATGTGTAATAGGTTACCGAGGGAACTGAAAATCCCCGGGACAGCCCATAAGATGGAAAGAAGGTATCATATTTATAATTTGTTCAACTTCTGAAATTTAGTTCATTTTTGAAGTTACTGCTGGGTGATACATGGACAATTGACGTAATTGTAAAGGCCGCGTGGTAGGCTGATTGAAATCACCAACTTCTGCGGCAATGAAGATTTTAACAATTCACACAAATGAGAAATCTCTCTTGCGACTTTACAATATCGAGATGAGTGAATTGCCAATTCATAGCTGGGCTGACTGCCCTGTTAATTCAAACTTGTGTAAAAAAAAAATGCAATCTGCAACTAGTTCATTTGTGGGGTTTTTTTTGAACTCACACACATTTTAAAACATATGTTCATGGGACGTGGGTGTCAAAGGCGAGGGCAGCATTTATTCCTCATCATTAGACTGTGAATTCCAGATTTGTTTTATGAATTCAAATTTCACCATCTGCCACGGTGGGATTCGAACCATGTAAAGTAAATCAAATACACTGTGGGACAAATTTAAAGGGACAGTCCCTTAAAGGGAAACTGCCTTCAACAAAAAAGACTTAAAAGTCTTGTGAAAATGCCATTGCATTTTTGAAGCCCTTATGCTCAATCTTCCTTCCAAATGAGACATTTAATGAAATGAAAAATGAAACGAAAATCGCTTATTGTCACGAGTAGGCTTCAATGCAGTTACTGTGAAAAGCCCCTAGTCGCCACATTCCGGCGCCTGTCCGGGGAGGCTGGTACGGGAATCGAACCGTGCTGCTGGCCTGCTTGGTCTGCTTTAAAAGCCAGCGATTTAGCCCAGTGAGCTAAACCAGCCCTTTTAACTGGGAAACATCCGTTCCTCAGAAATGAGTCCCTTCCAATAAAATTATTTTATTGCTCGAGATTACATGGGGTAGGTGGAGGGGTGGTCCCAGAGGGGGAAGAGGGGCGGGTTCATTCTACTTGAGAGGAAGCGGCACCTGGAGCGATTTTGAGGTGCCCCGTTCCCCTCTCACATTGCCACTGCATGAACTCACTCATGGTAATGGCAGAATGCAGGTCTGCGTGCATCTCCGAGTTCCACTGTGTAGCGAGGGCCAGGGCTCAGAAAACCTCAAAGTGTATCATGGAGTTCGCCTGACCCACAACTTTTCATAGATCGTGGTAGTAGGGAGCACATGGGCCTACTGTACAGGTGTGGTGCACCAGAGAGCCAAAGTACTTTTAAGTTAAAACAATGTTTATTTATGAAACCAGTTAACACTTTATAAACCCACAGCAAACATCTTAACAACTATCAATACCAATAAATCCCCCAAAGAATACAGTACGCTATAAGTAACTCTTAATCTTACTTGCAACATCCATAAGACAAAAAGCACCCTTTGTACAGAAAGACATCAGGTTTAACTTCACTACTGAGAACAGTTACCATGTTGAAATCACCAAATGAACATTCATAAGCTTGCAGAGATTCATACACATCTTGCTGTAACTACAGTTTCTCCAAAACTGAAACAAAACTAAACCAACAGGTCTGTGTGATCCCTTTCAGCATCTTGCAGACTCTCCACCATTAGTTGGAAGGCCGATTTAAGAGGCTTGACATCAGACTGTTTCTTCCAGCACCGAGGAACAGTTGCAGCCGTGTGTACCATCTACAAAATGCACTGCAGGATCTCACCAAGGTTCTTTAGACAGCACCTTCCAAACTCACGACCACTACTATCTAGAAGGATGAGGACCACTGACACATGGGAACACCACGTGTTCCTCTCCAAGCCACTCACCATTCTGGCTTGGACAGATAGGGCACGATTTACCAACTGCATCCTGCCGTTCCTTCACTGTCGCTGGGTCAAAACTCTAGAATTCCTTCCCTAACAGCACTGTGGGTGTACCTACATCACATGGACTGCATGGGGTTCAAGAAGCAGCTCGCCATCACCTTCTCAAGGGCAATTAGAGATGGGCAATAAATGCTGGCCTTGCTGCCAGCAACGCCCACATCCCAAGAGTGAATCTAGAAATATAATACAGAGACATTGGCACAGAAGTTCAGCCTGAGGATTTTAGGAAGAATAAATGCAAACGCTGCAGCTGTTGGACATCTGAAATAAAAAAGAAAGTGCTGGAGAAACTCAGAAGGTCTGGTGGTATCTGTAGAGAGAGAAGCAGCAGGAAGTAGGTCACTCAGCTCCTCGAGCCTGCTCTGCAATTCAATATGTTCATGGCTGATCTGACTGTAGCGTCACTCCATATTCCAACAGAAGGGAGATCAGGACGAATGCATGTCCACATTCCTACAGTTGCAAAGAAAAGCGATGTTGGAATCGAAGCATTAACTGTTTCTCATGCTACACATGCTGGGTTTTACCATTCTGACTTTAGGAAGAATCCTTGGCGGGATTCTCAGTAGCCCGATGAAATGGATTTTCCCGCCGGAATCGGGGCCGGTGCCGGTTTGACGCTGGTCAGCTATGCTCCGCACCCTTCAAACTGGCGTCATCGTGACACGTGGCACGTGCTGCGCACTGTTTCGACGGCGTTGACACGTCATCGGCCGGCCCACCCGTGATGCTCTGCCATGATGGGCCAAGTTCACAACGGCGCGGGACACGTGTGTAAAGTGTTGGCTAGTGTAGACCTGAGAGATGAACAGACACTTCCAACACTGATGAAGGTTCAACTCAATTTTATTAACTACTTCTAACTAACTAACACACGATGACTGTGGGTCTAAATAATGCTAACTTAATCTAGAGACCTAAGCCTTGTCCGAACCAGTTGATTCTCTCAGCACGTGGTGTGAGTCCGTGCTGGGCTGAATGAGTTCCTGTTACACTGAGAGGCAGCACCCAGAATGAGCGGGAACCGTGGTGCCCTCTGCCTTTATAGTGTGTGTATTCTAACTGGTGATTGGCTGCGGTGTTTGTACATGTTTATTGGTCCCTGTGTGTGTCTGCACTATGATATATTGGTGTATATAATGACAGCGTGGTCCCAGCAGTCGGGAACCTGGCATATCGGCTGTGAACTGTGTCCAGCGCCGCCACACTCAGTCTGGATCCGTGCCGCTGGCCGGGTGGGGGGGCTGCTAGGGGGACATTTGCTCGGGCTAGGAGCACTGGTCAGGATGGGGGGGGGGGGGGGGGGGGGGGAGGTGGCCAGGGGTGGGCTGTGGGGCCGCGGATGGCGGGTTGGGTTTGTACATGGCCATCGCCATGTCGTGCGGCACGACCACTATTCTCCAGCCATTTTCAGCACGAGAGGTGGGAGTTTTAGTCGGTGCCAGTGCTAGCTCCTCCCCGGTGCCGGAATCGGTGAGGGTCTTACGTCGATTTTGCAGTCGTAAAAGACCACACCTGCTCCATTGGCACCGGCACTTTGCCACTGAAACGGACAATCCAGCTCCCTTTATCTGTACAGTGTGGTAGCTGGACAGATTCATCCACAATACTTTACTTCTGTCAAGTTAAATAGACATACTTATTGAGATTAAGAACGACAGGAAAAAAAGGTCAATTGATTCCCAGCATCCGCAGTATTGTGCTTTTGAAAAGATCAGTAGTCCAGTGACTTGTGACTTCTAAACGTAACCACATTTGAACTGTTACAGAAATTAAGAAATTATAATTAGGCAAAGACTAAATAAAGACGAACCAAGAAACTGACAAATTGGAACGTAGTGACTAGCTAGGAAAGAATGATGATTTTGGAAATAATGACTAAGTGAGTTATTACAAGGCAGGCGTCCAATTTGCTAATTTATAACCTGCAAGACGCATTCAAGAAACTTATTCTGTCCTCTAATCGGCAATATGCACTGGCAGACAGATACGGCACTGGTATCTTTCTATTATCGCTGTAACCTTAAACGTGATCTGACTGGATGTATTTTTCAGTCATTTACTCACTGGCAAATCTCTTTCAATTGTAACCACAAAAGAAATTGCTCAGTTAGTCCAGTACTTAATCACAGCATGTGTTGTTGCATTTTCAGAATGATCGTGGGGCTTGCAACAGGATTCAGAACAAAATGAAATCAGATGTGTTAGGCCTCATCTTCAATGCTGAGTCATATGTCTCAACGTTAATTTGCATTTGATGTAATATCAGTTTTAACCCAGAATTAGAAGAACCGTGGTTATGTTCAAGCTATAAAAATGTGATGTGACTTATCATTAAATGTCAGCATTTCACCTTCTCAGTTTCATCTTTTGGAGCATTGTTTCCATGATTATGACTAAATTGCCCTATTAAAAAACTATGGATTAGTTATGTTGTGCAATATATGGCGGATAGGAATATGGCATAGAATGTCCTGGTAACTAGCTGATAATTATTTCTCAATGAAATTGTGGTCACAATGGGATTGGAAAGATGCACTTTTGCAGACTTCATTAACGAACACATAATGGTATTTATTAATAATAATTGTATAGCAGCCTCATGGCTGTAGCTAGCCCCCAAAATATCTCCTTGCCTGGGGCCTTTCGCATCACTGGGGTCGTGGAAAGCTTGGCCTTCAGCTCCTGCCATTCACACTCGTGAACAGGGAGCCATCGGAAATCTGTGGTTTTGTGAATCAGGGCCGGGATTCTCCCCTACCCGGCGGGGCCCCGGCGTAGCGGAGTGGTGCCAACCACACCAGCGTCGGGCCTCCCCAAACGTGCAGAATTCTCCGCCCTTTTAGGGGCTAGGCCCGTGCCGGAGTGGTTTCAGCCACGCCGACTGCCACCAAAACCGCGCCAACGGCCTTTAGCGCCTGCTGCCCGGTGTCGGGGCTGGCAAAAAGGCCTATGCCGATCCGTGCATGCGGCGGTGCATCAGCGGCTGCTGACGTCACCACCGGCGAAAGCGCAGTAGGGGGGGGTCTCTTCCGCCTCCGCCATGGTGGAGGCCGTGGCGGCAGCGGAAGAAAAAGCGTGCCCCCACGGCACTGGCCCGCCCGCCGATCGGTGGGCCCCGATCGCAGGCCAGGCCACCGTGGGGGCACCCCCCGGGGTCCGATTGCCCCACGCCCCCCCCCCAGGTCCCCGGGGGCCCGCTCGCGCCGCCAGTCCCGCCGGCACCAGAGGTGCTCCAATTCCTGCCGGCGGGAACGGTCTGTCAACGGCGGGACTTCGGCCCATCGCGGGCCGTAGAATTGCCGCGGGGGGGCACGCCGATCGGTGGGACGTGATTCCGTTTCCCGCCGATTCCCGGGTGGCGGAGAATTACGGCCACGGCGGGGGCGGGATTTACGCCGGCCCCGGGCGATTCCCCAACTCTGCGGGGTGGTCGGAGAATTCCGCCCCAGGTCTCTGAGGGCTGTGGTGTGTGATGCGAGATTCGGGATGAACTTCCCGAGGAAATTTACCATACCCAGGAACCGGAGGAACGCTTTCTTGTCCTCGGGCGTCTTCATGGGCGTGATTGCTGCAATCTTGTCCTCATCTGGACGGACCCCCTGGTGGGAGATGTGATATCCCAGAAACTTGATACTTGACTGGCCGAAGGAGCATTTGGCCCTATTGAGGCGGAGGTCGTGTTCGTGGATGCGCCTGAGGACACGCTAAAGGCGGGCAGTGTGTTCCTGCGGGGTGGACGACCAGATAATAATGTCGTCGACATATACCCGGACGCCATCAATCCCCTCCATCATCTGCTCCATGATCCGGTGGAAAACTTTGGTCGCAGAGATGATGCCGAATGGCATCCGGTTGTAGCAGAACCTGCCAAAGGGTGTGTTGAACGTACACAGCTTCCTGCTTGACTCATCTAGTTGGATCTGCCAGAAACCCTTCGAGGTATCCAGTTTTGAGAATAGTTTGGCGTGGGCCATCTCGGATGTGAGCTCCTCACGTTTCGGAATCGGGTAGTGCTCCCACATGATATTCTGATTTAGATCTTTAGGATCAATACAGATCCGCTGCTTGCGGATGGCTTCTTGACACAAACCATGGAGCTTACACAGTCTGGAGGTTCTGTGACCCTAGAAATGACTCCTTGGTCCTGGAGGTGCTGGAGCTGTTGCTTGAGGCGGTCCTTGAGCGGCGCTGGGACTCTGCGAGGTGCGTGAACGACTGGCGTGGCGTTGGGCTTGAGTAAGATTTTGTACGTGTCGGGGAACATGCACATGCCTTCGAAAACATCATGGAATTGCTGGATGATGGAGTCGAGTTGCTCCCTGAAGTCTGTGTCAGAGGATGCAGACACATCGCTTGAAGAGAGAGAATGTACTCTCTGCACTAAGTGGAGCAGCTTGCATGCCTGCGCACCAAGCAAGGAAGCTTCTGAGGTAGCAAAAATCTTGAATGGGAGAATGACTGTGTGAGCACGATGTGTCACCTCAAGGCGGCAGGAGCCGCTGGCGGCGATGGCATTGCCATTGTAGTCCAGCAATTTACACGCAGATGGCAGGACAGCAGGCTGTACGCAGAGCTTGCAAAAATCAGAGGACGCGATGAGATTGGCAGAAGCGCCAGTGTCCAGGCTGAACCTGACAGGGGATCGGTTGACCATAAGGGTGGCACAACACTCATCATCCTGGCTGATGCTGTAGACGTGGACAGGTTCAGTGCCACGGTTGGGGGACATCCTGTTAGTAGTAACGACGCCGATTTGGAACGGGAGCTGTGGGTCATTGTAAGCACAGTCAGAATCAAGGTCTAGAGTAGGTTCATTGATGGCAGGCTGGATAGCCCTGACGTCTCTGTGGGGCTGGGTGGACCTTCGAAGAACGGCAGGCATGGAAGATCTGCACATTGCAGCCTAGTGGCCTCGCTTGCCACACTGCAGGCAGCATCGGGACTTCGAGGGACATTGCCACTTTAAGTGGATGGAGCCGCAGTTGCCGCACGCCGGAGCGTTGGGTCGTTCGTCGTTCCACCGCGCATGCGCGGGGCAATCCAGCATAGCGCGCACCTGCGCTAAGCGGCCCATGTGTCAGCACGCTCGCTGCGTGTGAGCGCGGGACTCCGCGAAAAGGCCGCCATTGTTCAGATCCAGAGCCTGAAGAGAATTGATCATTTGGACCCGTTCTGCCGCGTAAGGGGCTTGCCGCGCCGTTTCAGCAGCCTGGATGCAGGAGTAGCGCGTGGAGGCATGTTCATGAAGTACACAGGTCTCAATGGCCGTAGAGAGAGTGAGTTGCTTTACTTTTAGTAGCTGCTGGCACGGGGCTCAGATTGAACACCAAAAACAATCTGGTCATGGAGCATGGAGTCAGAGGTGGGCCCGTAGTTGCAGGACTGCGCAAGGACGTGGAGGTGGGTAATAAAGGACTGGAAAGGCTCGTCCTTACCCTGAGTTCTCTGCTGAAACATGTATCTCTCAAAGCTCTCGTTGACCTCGACCGCGCAGTGGCTGTCGAGCTTCATAATTATGGTCTTGAACTTCGATTTGTCCTCCCCTTCATCGAAGGTGAGCGAGTTGTAAATGTGCAGAGCATGGTCACCGGCTGTGAAGAGGAAGAGAGCAATCTTACGTGCGTCCGTGGCAGCTTCCAGGTCCCTGGCTTCGAGGTACAGCTGGAAGCGCTGTTTGAAAAGTTTCCAGTTCGGACTTCCGGTGTGCATCATGAAGTGAGTGAGCACACTAGTGGCACACTAAACCACAAGGGGCTGGTTTAGCTCACCAGGCTAAATCACTGGCTTTTAAAGCAGACCAAGCAGGCCAGCAGCACGGTTCGATTCCCGTACCAGCCTCCCCGGACAGGCGCTGGAATGTGGCGACTAGGGGCTTTTCACAGTAACTTCATTGAAGCCTACTCGTGACAATAAGCAATTAAATTAAATTAAACACAGAGGCAGCTCCTGCCTAAGGTTGCAGAAAAGAGCTCTTTTTTGGGCAGCACGGGTTGGAATTTCTATGAAAAGGCGTGGGAGAATGTTCAAGGAGTATTTTCCCCCAGGAATAGGATGTTTCTTGGTTATCAGACCCTCGGAAACAGTGCAAGATTTGTCTGAACAGCAACAAACAAAAGCCTCTGCAAGCATGCAAGCGGGGGAAGGGCCAGCTTATAGGTCTCAAGCTGACTTGAGGGCCTTTATGAAAGCTGAATTCTAGCAGCAGAGGGAAGAACTGTGAAAAGATCTCACCAAGGCCATTGAAGAAGCGGAGATGGACTTCCGGTAGCGGTGATGCGGAGCTAAGCCGCACGTTCAGTGGCTCCCACTATTTTCGGACGTTGGGGCTCTTTTAAGGGCTCGTAGTGGTGCTGTTTGGAATTTTCCCCGTGTGGGAACACTCCTTCTCAGATTCTCCACCGGTGGATGGCCTGGACTAGGAGTGGAGCGGTCAGAAAACCGGCTTTGCAGTTGCGGCTAAGCCGCACCGCAGCTCCCGCTACTTAAGGACTTTTGGGCCGATTTGAGGGCCCCAAACGGTGCTGTCTCGACGAATCCCGGTGGGGGAAGGTGTCTAGAGGAGCATTCCCCATAATTTATGGTGCTCACCCGGGGTGGGGCAAAGGAAAAGGCTGCAGCAGCTCCACAAGAAAAGCGGGGGAAGAAGGACAAAATGGCGGCCGGCGGAACACCCGAGGACTGGTGGAAGTGGGCGCAGGAGCAGCAGGCCTCTCTTCTGCGCTGTTTTGCGGAGCTGAAGGCTGAGTTGCTGGACTCACTGAATGCGACTACCAACAAGCTGCTTGGAGCTCAGGCGGCCCAGGAAGTGTCTATCCGGAAGTTGCAGCAGCAGGCCACTGAGCGGGAGGAGGAGGCCGTGGTCCTCGTGGGGAAAGTGGAGTTGCACGAGGCACTTCACAAAAAGTGGCAAGACCGCTTGGAGGAGCTGGACGTTCGCACGAGGCGAAAGAATTTGAGGATCCTGGGCCTGGCGGAGGGGCTGGAGGGGTCGGATCTCCCGTGGTACGTGACCATGATGTTGAGCTTGTTGATGGGAGCGGGGTCCTTCCATTTGCCCCTGGAGCTTGAGGGAGCTCACAGAGTGCTGGCCAGGAGGCCTAAGGCAAATGAACCTCTGCGGGCGGTGCTGGTGCGGTTCCATCGATTTAGTGACCGGGAGTGTGTGCTGCGCTGGGCCAAGAAAGAGAGGAGTAGCAAGTGGGAGAATTCGGTGGTGCGAATCTACCAGGACTGGAGTGCGGAGGTGGCAAAGCGGCGGGCCGGGTTCAACCGGACGAAGACGGTGCTGCATGCCAAGCAGGTCAGATTTGGAATGCTGCAGCCTGCGCGTCTGTGGGTGACATATAAGGACCGGCACCACTACTTCGAGTCCCTGGAGGAGGCATGGGCCTTTGTACAGGCGGAGAAACTGGACTCGAACTAGGATCTGGGGACACACTATGGCCGTTGCTGTTTTCGCTGTTGCTGTTCTTCAATTTTGACACGTGTTTTTTTTATGCTGCTTTTCTTTTTGCTCTGTTTCCGGGTGGGTTTGTCTGTTGGGTATGGGTGTGGGGTATGTGGGGAATGTTGGGGTATGTGCTTTATATGTTCTCTTCTGTACGGGGCCGGGGGTTGGGGTGAAACTGGATTTTGATGAGCTGCGTCGGAAGGGTGGGGTGTGGCAGTGTGAAAGCGCGGGCTTTCCTCTGGTTGTCCGCGCTGCGGGGCGGGGGGGCGGAGCTGGAGGTGGGGGCGTGGCCTCTACTGGTTTTCTTTCCCGCGCTGAAGCGGTGCCAAGGAGGTGTGGCAAGAGGGGGATGACCCCATGCCGGGAGGAGATGGGTTTTGGCAGGAGCTGCCGGGTCAGCAGAAGTCAGCTGACTCACGGAAGTACCATGGAGGGTGCGTCGCGGCTAGGTGGGGTCCTAGCCTGAGGGGGTGGGGGGGGGGGAGGATACCGGGTTGCTGCTGGAATGGCCAGGAAGGATCTGGCATGGGCCGGAGGGGTAGAGGAGAGGCGTTATCGCCATGGGGAACGGGTCAGGCGGGGCGAGCTGGCCTGGGGCGAGCAGTCGATAAGCTATGGCTAGCCGGCGGGGGAGAGGGGCAGGTTGCTCTCTGATTCGGCTGATTACCTGGAACGTGAGGGGGCTGAATGGGCCGATTAAGAGAACTAGGGTATTTTCTCATCTGAAGGGGCTGAAGGCGGACGTGGCTATGCTCCAGGGGAGCCACTTGAAGGTGGCGGACCAGGTTCGTCTGAGGAAGGGGTGGGTGGGGGAGGTTTTCACTCAGGATTGGACGCGAAGAACCGGGGGGTGGCGATCCTGGTGGGGAAGAGGGTGGTGTTCGAGGCGGCTGAGGTGGTGTCGGACAAGGAGGGCAGATATATTATGGTGAAGGGTAGGCTGCAGGGAGAGAAGATGGTGCTGGTTAATGTATATGCCCCGAATTGGGATGATGCCGGCTTCATGAGGCGCTTGTTGGGCCGCATTCCGGACCTGGAAGCAGGGGGCCTGATCATGGGGGGAGACTTTAACACAGTGCTGGATCCCCCACTGGACCGGTCCAGTTCAAGGACGGGTAGGAGACCGGCGGCGGCCAGAGTGCTGAGGGGGTTTATGGACCAGATGGGAGGGGTGGATCCCTGGAGGTTTGGGAGGCCGAGAGCGCGGGAGTATTCCTTTTTCTCCCATGTCCATAGGGTCTATTCCCGAATAGATTTTTTCATCCTGAGCAGGGGATTGATCCCGAAGGTGCAGGATGCAGAGTATTCGGCCATAGCGATCTCAGACCATGCTCCGCACTGGGTTGATCTGGAGATGGGGGAGGCGCGGGACCAGCGCCCGCTCTGGCGCCTGGATGTGGGGCTGCTGGCTGATGAGGAGGTGTGTAAGAGGGTCCGGGGAAGTATTGAGGGGTATCTTGATACCAATGATACGGGGGAGGTCCGGGTGGGGATGGTCTGGGAGGCTCTGAAAGCAGTGGTCCGGGGGGAGCTGATCTCCACCCGGGCCCATAGGGAAAGGAGGGAGAGGAAGGAGAGGGAGAGACTGGTGGGAGAGCTCCTGGATGTGGACAGGAGATACGCGGAGGCACCGGAGGAGGGGTTGCTGGGGAACGGCGCAGTTTGCAGGCCAAATTTGACTTGTTGACCACCAGAAAGGCGGAGACACAGTGGAGGAGGTTGCAGGGCATGGTATATGAGTATGGGGAGAAGGCGAGCAGGATGTTGGCGCATCAGCTCCGCAGGCGAGATGCGGCTAGGGAAATTGGTGGAGTGACGGATAGGGTTGGGAATGTAGTGCAGAAGGGGACAGAAGTAAATGGGGTCTTTAGGGACTTCTACAAGGAACTGTACCGGTCAGAACCTCCGATGGGGAGAGGGGGGATGGAGAGCTTCATGAACAGGCTACGGTTCCCAAGGGTTCAAGAGGAGCTGGTAGAGGGGCTGGGGGCGCCGATAGAGTTGGAGGAGCTAGTCAGGGGGATTGGACAAATGCAGTCAGGTAAGGCGCCGGGGCCGGACGGGTTCCCGGTGGAATTTTATAAAAAGTATGCAGATCTGGTGGGCCCCCTGTTGGTGCGAGCTTTCAATGAGGCATGGGAGGGGGGGGCTTTGCCCCCGACGATGTCGCGGGCACTGATCTCTCTGATCCTAAAGCGGGATAAGGACCCCTTGCAGTGTGGATCATACAGGCCTATCTCGCTCCTCAATGTTGACGCTAAGTTGCTGGCGAAGATCCTGGCCACCAGGATAGAGGACTGTGTGCCAGGGGTGATACATGAGGATCAGACAGGATTTGTCAAGGGACGGCAGCTCAACACGAATGTGCGGAGACTGCTAAATGTTATTATGATGCCGGCAGTGGAGGGGGAGGCGGAGATAGTGGTGGCGCTGGATGCGGAGAAAGCGTTTGATAGAGTTGAGTGGGGGTACCTGTGGGAGGTGCTGGAGCAGTTCGGATTCGGGGAAGGATTCATCAAATGAGTGAGGCTGCTCTACGCGGCTCCGATGGCGAGTGTAGCTACAAATGGAAGGAGATCGGAGTACTTTAGGCTCTACCGTGGGACCAGGCAGGGTTGCCCCCTGTACCCCTTGCTCTTTGCACTGGCGATTGAACCTTTGGCTATGGCGTTGAGGGAGTCAGGGAGATGGAGGGGTCTGGTGCGGGGTGGGAAGGAACATCGTGTATCGCTGTATGCGGACGACCTGCTGTTGTATGTGGCGGATCCTGAAGGGGGAATGCCGGGGGTGATGGAGCTGTTAGCGGAATTTGGGGGCTTCTCGGGCTATAAGTTAAATTTAGGCAAGAGTGAGGTATTTGTAGTACACCCGGGTGATCAGGAGGAGGGAATTGGGAGACTCCCATTTAAGAGGGCAGTGAAGAGTTTCAGAAAAGTTTCCAGTTCGAGCCCAGATTCCCTGCAATGCGGAGAGGCGGCGGCGGGCGAACTGAGTCCATTATGTAGGATGGCACGGGACTGGTGGAAGGCAGATCACTGAAGGGTAGGTCTCAGAAGTGTGAGCATTCCTCAACTCCTGGTATCATGAAGTGTTGGCTAGTGTAGGCTTGAGAGATGAACAGACACTTCCAACACTGATGAAGGTTCAACTCAATTTTATTAACTACTTCTAACTAACTAACACACGATGACTGTGGGTCTAAATAATGCTAACTTGAACTAGAGACCTAAGCCTTGTCCGAACCAGTTGATTCTCTCAGCACGTGTTGTAAGTCTGTGCTGGGCTGAATAAGTTCCTGTTACACTCAGAGGCAGCACCCAGAATGAGCAGGAACCGTGGTGCCCTCTGCCTTTATAGTGTGTGTATTCTAACTGGTAATTGGCTGCGGTGTTTGTACATGTTGATTGGTCCCTGTGTGTGTCCATCAGTGTGTGTCTGCACCATGATATATTGGTGTATATTATGACAAGGATGATTCCACACTTTGAATCCCGATTAGTCACACAGGTCATGCGACCCTAACTCTGCTGTGTTGCCCTTAAAGGGACAATCATTACAGGTTGAAGTTCCGCGTTGCAGGCGGGCATGGGGTGTTTTGCTCACTGCAGAGGCTGATGGCATGAGTATAGGGGTGCTGATTGGTTGACTAATCAGCTCTGATTGGTCAAGGCATAATATATTCATATACTGGAACATGTTCTCTGCATGCAAAAGGAATGTGCCCAGAAATTACACCATTTCCGACTAAAATGAAAGCATGGAAGACAAGGGGCGGGATTCTCTGCAGCCTGCGGCAAAATCACGTTTGGCGTGAGGGAGGAGAATCAACTTTTGCGCCAAAATTGGCCCAGCACCACTCCGGTGATTCTCAGGGACCCTAGAATCGGCCTTTCCGCGAATTACTCCACGCAGCTGGGGAGCCTTTACCTGAGGCCTGCCAAGCGATTCTCGACTCCCAACCACCTATTGCCGTTTCGGAACCGCGGGTGACGGCTGCGGACTCAGTCCACACCCTGGTGAGGGGCGGGGGGGATAGGGCACCGGGGGGATAGTGCACCTTATGGGCGGCTGGGGGACATATCGGGCTGGTCCAATGCAAGGGCATGCGGCCGGGGGGGGGCATTTTGGAGCTGCCTCCGCGGTCCGAGTCCGCCATAGCACTTGGCACGGTCGCTGGAGGCCACCACCGTGCGCATGCGCAGGACTCCAGACCATAAAACCAGGGGTCCCGTATCCGCAGCTAAAGCTGCGTGAATCACTTTAGGTTTCTGCTAGCCCTGGGCATTGAATCGGTTTATCTTTTTTGGGGAATCTCGGGTGTGCAACACCAGCATTTGTACGCCGGCGTGGGGACGTTGCCCCATTATGGGAGAATCCAGCCCAAAGGCTCCAGGGTTCATTTACCGTGGAAATGTCTTCGTCAATCAGAGCCAACATTGCAACCAATCCACACCACTATGCAATGTTAATTGTTGCTCTCTTTGAGATTTGGCATTCTTGCATCTGTGCCTGATGATTGCAAGATGAAAAACTTTGACAGTCTGTCTGATTTCTTCAGTGATGATCAAGTTCTATAATCAAGCAACTAATTGAATAGAAAGTTGGTTTGGCATGTTTACAGATGGCAGTGTATAAGCAAAGTGAGTTGTGCAGATGAGAATTTGAAAACAAATTGATTTACCGGATGTGGGCGTCACTGGTTTATTGCCCAATGCTAGCTGCCCTTCAGAAGGTGGTGGTGAGTTGCCTTCTTGAAACGCTGCAGTCATTGAGGTGTAGGTACACCCATTATGCTGTTAGGGAGGGAGTTCACGGATGTTGCCCCAGCAACAGTGAAGGAGCGGCGATATATTTCCAAGCCAGGGTGATGAGTGACTTGGAGGAGAACCTCCAGGTGGTGGAGTTCCCAGGTATCTGCTCCTGTCCTTCTAGGTGGTAATGGTCAAGGAGTTGGAAGATGTTGTCTAAGGAACATTGGTGAGTTACTGCAGTGCATCCTGCAGATGGTGCACACAGCTGCCACTGTTCTTGGGTGGTGGAGGGAGTGAATGTTTGTGGAAGGGGAGAAATTAAGCGGGCTGCTTTTTCCTGGATGGTGTCAAGCTTCTTGAGTGTTGTTGGAGCTGCACTCATCCATACAAGTGGAGAGTATTCCATTACACTCCTGACTTGTGCCTTTGGTAGCCACCATATTAATGTGGCTGGCCCAGTTCTGTTTCTAATCAATGGTAAGCCCCAGGGTATTGATAATGGGGGGATTCAGCGATGGTAATGCCATTGAATGTCAAGGGCAGGTGCTTAGATCCTCTCCTGCAAGGAGATGAAGGACTGTAAGTGCCTGGCACTTATGTGGCACGAATGTAACATGCCGCTTGGCAGACCCAAGCCTGGATATTGTCCAGGTCTTGCTGCATTTGGACATGGACTGCTTCATCACCTGAGGAGTCATGAATGGTGCTGAACATTGTGCAGTCATCCGCAAACATCCCCACATCTGACCTTATGATGGAAGGGATGTCATTGATGAAGCAGCTGAAGATGTTTGGGCTGAGGACACTACCCTGAGGAACTCCTGCAGTGATATCCTGGAGTTTAAATGATTGAGCACCAACCACCACAACCATCTTCCTTTGTGCCAGGTATGACTCCAACCAGTGGAGAGGGATCCCCCTGATTCCCATTGACTCTAGTTTAGCTAGGGCTCCTTGATGTCATACTCAGTCAAATGCTGCCTTGATGTCACCTCTGGCATTCAGCTCTTGTGTCCATGTTTGAACCAATAGGGAATATGAAGTTACAAAGAGGACAGGCAGACTAAATCAGTGGGCAAAACTATGGAAGGTGGAGATCAATTTGAAGAAATGTAAAGTCATGTAATTTGGACTAAAAAAAGAAAAACCAGAATATTTTCTGAATGATGAGAATCTGGGAACTGTAGAAGAGCAAATAGATTTGGGTATGCTTGTACAAAATCATTAAAAGCTGACGCACATATACCGAAACATTCAAAAAGGCAAACGGAATATTAGCATTTATTTCAAGGTTGGGCGTGTGGGGGAGAGCTGGAATACAAATATGAGAAAGTGATGCTTCAGTATACAGAGTCTTGCTTGTATCTCACCTGGAGAAATGTTCCAGTTCTGGACAACACATCCCATGAAGGATATATAGGCGACGGCGCAGTCTGTTCACTGGCGGAGAAATTCCTGTTGTATCTGTAACGGAGTTATGTGAAGTGAAGAGTTAAGTTCTAAATTTGGCACCTTTCTAAATCATCACTTCCATAACTGAATCGATGTTAGAGAAGTAGTGTGGCCGGGTGTACTTCATATAGAAACTCGATTTTAAGCCCTGCAAGGGGATTAAAAATTTAACTTCTTTAAAGAATTGATGCCGCAAAGGTTTCAATACTATCTTTAAATGAATGAGGGGGAGGTAAAACAATGCTTAGCCAGTTTGGAAATGACTGGGAATTAATGTTCCCCTTTTGGACATCTCAGAAAGAGAATGATGATACATTTTTATTATGGTTATCCAACAATGTGTCACTTTAATCTCTCATTTACAAATTCTACTTTACTGGACGGGAATAGCAGTCGGATTTCAAAGGCACGCAGAAATGCTGAGCATTGTGTTTTTGGAAGATTTCTGTGAAACTTTTAACGTCTGACTGGCCGTTTTAGTTTTCTTTTAGTACCTACAACACCTCCGCAATGTTAAAAGGTGACATTTAAAAAAATCTTTTTAAAAAAATAAATTCAGAAGACCAAATTCCTTTTTTTCCAATCAAGGGGCACTTTAGCGTGGTCAATTCACCTACCCTAAACGTCTTTGGGTTGTGGGGGTGAGCCACACGCAGACATGGGGAGAATGTGCAAACTCCACACGGACAGTGACCCGGGGCTGGGATCGAACCTGGGTCCTCGCCTCCATCAAGCAGCAGTGCTAAACCACGGTGCCATCGTGCTGCCCAACATATTAAAAAATTTAAAGTCAGTTTCTACCTATTGTACCAGCAACAAGATACATCTATTAATCAGAATTATTGGTTTGTTAAAGAATCAGCACATATTCATTGCAAATCTTTGAATAGTTCAGTTCCCCAATAAATGAAGGAGCCCTTCCCTTTGGAAGAAGAGGGTGGCAAGGGCAGATAATGTCTGCCTGGGGGCCTTCAATGTCCATCACCAAGCATGGCTCAGTTGAACCTCTGCTGACTGAACTGACTGAGTCTTGAAGATCATGGCCGGGATTCTCCCCTACCAGGCGGGGCAGGGGGACCCGGCGTACCGGAGTGGCGAGAGCAACTTCGGCGTCGGGCCTCCCCAAAAGGTGCGGAATTCTCCGCACCTTTAGGGGCTAGGCCTGTGCCGGAGTGCCTCCCGCTCCGCCGACCGACGCGAGCGGCCTTTGCCGCCCCGCCAACCGACGCGAACAGCTGGCTGCTGACGTCACCCCGGCGCATGCGCGGTGGAGGGGGTCTCTTCCGCCTTCTCCATGGTGGAGGCCGTGGCGGCGGCGGAAGAAAAAGAGTGCCCCACGGCACAGGCCCGCCCGCCGATCAGTGGGCCCTGATCACGGGCCAGGCCACCGTGGGGGCACCCCCCGGGGTCAGATCGCCCCACACCCCCCCAGGACCCCGGGGCCTGCTCACGCCGCCTGCTCCCGCCGGCACCAGAGGTGGTTTAAACCACGTCGGCGGGAGAGACCTGACAGCGGCAGGACTTCGGCCCATCGCGGGCTGGAGAATCGCCGCGGGGGGGCCCGCCGACCGGCGCGGCGCGATTCCTGCCCCCGCTGATTCCCGGGTGGCGGAGAATTCCGGCCACGGCGGGGGCTGGATTTACACCGGTCCTGGGCGATTCCCCGACCCTGTGGGGGGGGTGGGAGAATTCCGCCCCATACCTTCTCGACTGGGCTGAGGCAGATTGTGAGAGAAGCAACACAAGGGGAAACCTATTTGACCTTGCACACACCTATCTACCTTCGCAGATGCATCGTCCCATGACAGTACTGGTAGGAGTGACCGCTGGATATAGATAAGTTGAGTGAGTGTACCAAAATATAGCAAATGGAGTATGATGTGGAAAAATGTGAAGGTGTTCACTTTGGAAGGAAGAATCAAAAAGCAGAGTCTTACTTAAAGAAGAACAGCTGCAGGATTCTCAGGTGCAGAGGGATCTGGGTGTTCTTGCACCTGGGTCTCAAAAAGCTCGTATGCAGGTACAGCATCTAAATAAGAAGGCTAATGCTATCCTTTATTAGGAGAGGAATTGGACATAAATTTAAGGATGTTATTATTTTCAGCAAAACAGGTCATTGGTGAGACCAGAGGCAAAATTCTCCGACCCCCAGCAGGATCGGAGAATCGCCTGGGGCCGCCGAAAATCCCGCCCCCGCCGTGGCAGAGATTCTCCGCCACCCGGGAAGTGGCGGTGGTGGGAATCTCACCACTCCGATTGGCGATGCCCCTGCGGTGATTCTCCGGCCCGAATGGAAATGTCAAATGTTCACAATCAAGATATGTGACATCTGATACATGTGCAACTTCTGTCACATTAATCTTCACAGTGGACATGCCTGCATCCCAACCCCCTGTTGCCCTTTGCTTCCCCCCAACCCCGGCCCCCAGGCACAGTGGTCCAAGATCAAAAGCCCCCGATGCAGACGCATTGAGAGGATGGGTGTGAGAGCACTGTCAGCAGAAAGACAGGAGTCAGACTTTAGCAGATGCTGAGGAGCATCAGCGCCTTCCTCACAGTGCGTTTTCACTAGAGTACTGTGTTGGGCTGCAGTAGGGTGCTTATGTTGGTGTTTTGTGACTGAGGGAGTTCGGCGAGGAGGGTGTCAGGTGCTCCTTTCATCTTCTACCTTCTCTCAAAGCTGAGCAGTGGCCTTGCAGTGGAGACCATTAGGACCCATTAACAGCGGCTTTCAAAGAACACCACAACTCAGAGAGTGACGTGGGAGTAACGCACCCAGCTGATTGGTGAATAGGTCCTGGTGGGTGTTTTCCATCTATATTAAATTGTAAATTAGCAAGGGTAGTGACTTAGTTGATTTATTATTTTTTAAATATAAAAGTATTCTAAAGTTTTAATCATGGAGGGAGAGCTCAAAGCTGTAGTATGCTCCTCCTGTTTCATGTGGGAGGCTGGGCACATTTCCTGTTCCTGGGACCAGCATGTGTGCTGAATGTGTGTCCAGCTGCAGCTCCTGGAAGCTCAGGTTTCAGAGCTGGAAAGGTGGATGGGGACACCGTGGAGCATCCACTAGTCTGAATGCATCGTGGCTAGGATTTTAGCCACGATGCATTCAGACTAGTGGATGCTCCACGGTATCCCCAGCCACCTTTCCAGCTGGAAGGATGAGAATGGATGATTCCCAGGTACTCTAAGATAAACAGGCAGGTAGTTAAAGAGTCCCCTAGGGTCGCGCTCGCAAATCGGTATTCCATTTTGGAGACTGCTGAGGGCACTGGTTCCCCCAGGGGGTGCAGATAGAGCCAGCCTTCTGTCACCGCATGCAGCCTGACTGTACAGGAAGGTGGGTGGAGAGAGGAAGAACAATATTAATAGGGGATTCTATAATCGGGGAACAGATAGGTGCTACTGAGGCCGTCAACGTGACTCCAGGATGGTGTGTCGCCTCCCCCCTGGTGCCTGGGCCTGGGATGCCACTGAACAGCGCTGCAGGGCATCTTCAAGGGGAGGGTGATAAGGCAGAGTTCATGGTCCATATTGGAGCAAATGACATTGAGGAATGAGGGATGAGGTTTTGCATCAAGAAAAATGGCAGTAAAATGAAAAGCAGGACCTCTCAGGTTGTAATCTCTGGATGAATCCCAGTGCCACGTGCTTGCGAGTGCAGAAATAGAAGAATAGCGCAGATGAATACGTGGCTTAAGAGTTGGTGTAGGAACGCGGGGTGGGGGTGAGGGGGGGGGGGTTAGATTCCTAGATCACTCGGAACATGTCTGGGGAAAGTGGGAACTGCACAAGCGGAATGGTCGACATCTGAAACCAGAGCGGAACTAACATCCTTACTAACATCCTTGCTGGTGAGTTTGCTAGTGCTGTTGAGAGGAATTTAAACTAATTCACCAGGGGAAGGGAGCACAGACTGTTAGCAGAATAGATAATACAGTAAAGCAATCAAGCCAGAGCGAATACAGCTGTATTAAGTTTAAAGGGATCAAGGCAAGGCTGGATGGTCTCTATTTTAATGCCAGGAGTATTACAGGTTAAACGGATGAGTTAAGAGCGAGATGGAGGCATGGAATTGTGATATAGTAGCCATCACAGACATAGATGAGGGAGGGGCAGGATTGGCAGCTCAACATCCCAGGATATAGAATCGTCAGGCAAGACAGAGGAGGGGGTAAAAGAGAGAAGGCATTGCATTATTAGTTAAGGAGTCAGCTATTGCAGTAAGGAGAGATGATATCTTGGAGGGGGCATCAAATGAAGCTTTGTGGGTCGAGCTTTGGAATAAAAAAGGGACAGCCACAATGCTAGGTGTTTATTCGAGACCCCCAGATAGGTCATCGGGAAATTGAGGAGCAAATATGTGCGCAATTCACAGAGGTGTGTAAAAATAACCCCAATGGAGTTCCCAGGATCAGAACCATATGATGTGACGGCAGAGAATCCTGCCACCTCGTCATTTTGGTGAGCCTGGTCCACAAGGACGTGGCACAGATGCCGCACTGTTTCTCTCTTGAGACTTAGTCTTCTGCGTATGCTGATTGTCATCTTAGTGAAAGAATGACGCCATCTGTACACAATGGGCCATCGCCAGCCTCTCCCTCGGGGTTTCTCCTCAGCCTGATGGGTGCCTGGGTCTTCAGGGTGAGCGGCGGCCCCCTAATTTTAAAACAGTGCCCCCCAATTCTGGACTGACCCACAAGAGGAAAAATCCTTTCCACATCATAGAAACATGTCAAAAAGGTGCAGGAGGAGGCCATTCAGCCCTTCGTGCCTGCTCTACCTTTCATTATGATCATGGCTGATCATCAAACTCAACAACCTAATCCCGCCTTCCCCCCATATCCCTTTTGCCCTAAGTGCTATATCTAAATGCTTCTTGAAAACATAGGGGGCCGGATTTTACCAACGGGAGACTATGTGCTGAGTGAAAACCAGAGTGTTTTCGGGGCTAGGAGCGGCGCCGTGTCATTTACGCGCGCCAGGCCTTGGCGCCACGTGAAAGCGGCACCGTGTAAATTACGCGGCGTGACATCACCCACGCATGCGCAGGTTGGCCCCCCCCTGGGCGCCCTGCAAGACATGGAGGATTGATCTTGCGGGGCAGCGGAGAAAAAGAGTGCGTCCTTTAGAGACGCCGGCCCGCCGATCGGTGGGCACCGATCGTGGGCCAGACCCCTTCTGAGCGCCCCTCCAGTGCTCGATCCTCCCCCCCCCCCTCCACAGGCCACCCATGCACCGTTCGTGCGCTGTTCACGCCGGCAGCGACCAGGTGTGTTTGGCGCCGGCGTGAACCCGTCGGATTGGGCAGGGTGCTCGGCCCATCCGGGCCAGAGAATCGCGTGCGGGTGCCGGGGCGGCGTGGCGGGACTCGCCCCCCCCGCGATTCTCCCACCTGGCGTGGGGGGCGGGGGGGGGGGGGGGGGGGGGGGGGGGAGAATTGCGCCCAGAATGTTTTGGCCTCAACTACTCTCTGTGGTAATAAATTCCACAGGCTCTCCACTCTCTGGGTGAAGAAATTTCTCCTCATCCCTGTCCTAAATGATCTACCCTGTATCCTCACCTGGTTCTGGGCATCCTCACCATTGGGAACATCCTTCTTGCATCTAATCTGTCCAGCCCTGTTAGAATTTTTTAGGTTTCTATGAGATTCCACCTCATTCTTCTGAACTCCAGCTAACGTAATCCTAACTGACTCCAGCTTTGTGACATCTGCAAATTTGTGAATATTACATTTTGTTCCCTCACCTAATCATTAATATATATATATATATAGTGAATAGCTGGGGTCCCAGCGCTGATCCCTGTGGTACCTCACTAGTCACTGCCTGCCAATTTGAATAAAACTCATTAATTCCTACACTTTGATTCCTGTCTGCCAATCAGTTTTCTATCCATCTCAATACAGTAGTCTCCATCGCATTCACTTTAATTTTACACGCTAATCTCTCATGCAGGACTTTGTCAAAAGCCTTCTGAAAGTCCAGGTAAACCACATCTATTGGCTCCCCTCATCAACTGTACTAGTTACATCCTTGAAGAATTCCAGTCGATTTTTCAAGCATGATTTGCCCTTCATGAATCCATTCTGACTCTGTATGATCCTGCCATTGTTTTCTAAATGCTCTGCTATAAATGTTTTGATAATTGATGAGCCATCAATTGCATGAGAGACGAGTTGCTATACAAAAGTTAGGCTTTAATCAGCTAGAACTTAGCCCTGTGGGCGTTCCGACTATTTATACCTCGGTATGGAGGCGTGGTTAACTCAGCCTCTCGACCAATCGGAGAGCCGTCACATGACTGGTCTCAACCAATCAGTCGAGAGGCACATGACCGACCAGGGCCAATGGTAAGCCGTTGTTCTGCACCAATGGCAGACAGCTATGCAAATCATATCACCACAATAATAAATTCTCAAATTTTCCCCACTACCGATGTCAAGCTTCCTGGTCTATAATTCCCTGTTTTCTCCCTACCTCCCTTTTTAAATAGTTGAGTTACATTAGTTACCCTCTAATCTGCAGGAACTGTTCCAGAGTCTAGTGTTGTTACCACAGTGTGTCTTTAACCCGTATGTGGTGGACAAGTGACTACGAGGGGCTTTGTTTAATCAAATAGTGTTTATTCACACTCACACAATGTCACAGTTAATCAGTCACACCATCCAACACAAGTTATTTTACAGAATACTAAAGTTCACACTAGACTTTAACTTAACTTTAGAGTGACTGGCAAGTGCCGAGACAGATAAAGGCACTTATCTGTATCTGACTTCAGTCGTCCTCAATGTTCGGTCCTTGGTTTGGGCTGATGCTCTGGCTCTGGCATTCCTTCTGTTCGGTGGCGTGATGGGCCTCTTTGTGGTGGCCGGTGAAGATCACTGTTGTTTCATTGCAGTTGCGTGCTGCTACAGAGAGACGCTAAGGTGGTGCAGCACCTTTAACCTGCTTGGATTTTGCGCACTTTTGTGCAGTCTTTGGATCATTGGCAAACAATTGATCAGGGCACGGTCACTCTGCCTTCACCTGATGAGCATCAGGAATCATGTGGTGCTCACCTGATTGTGCCCCAGAAACCTGTCCATTAATGTCGCCCACCGAGGTGTGTGCCTGCACAGGTGGAAGGTGGGGATGAGAGCTGTGACTCCTTGATGGTGGTGCTCTGAGGTGATCACTTGGGTCATGGAGGGGGGGGGGGGGGGGGGGTGTATGGGGCCAACTCCTGATAGCACGGCCTCATCAGATGGAGATCCTGCAAGACAATGGACATGTGGTTAAGACGCCCTAAATCTTTTTTATTGTTTGCAATATATCATGATCACCAACCTAGCAATTATTGTGTGTGACAACTCTCCAGTCACCAGAAAGCTGCGGACTAACATTTTTCATGTTTTGTGACTTTGGAGATTTAAATTACAACTCTCTTACATTGGCTAGGATTGTCTGCTGGCTCTCAATGTGGGAGAGAATGGCGACACCAGTTGAAAATCCCACGAGACTGCTGAAACAAGAATCTTGTTGGCGAGATCTCGTTCGCTGATTTAGATGTTTCAGGCGGAATAGAAGGGGATGTCAAAGGGGTGGGGGAGTTGCACTACTGATTAAGTAGACTATCACAGCTGTACTGCGGGAGGACACTTCAGAGGATCATGTAGTGAGGCAATATGGGTAGAGCTCAGGAATAGGAAGGGTGCAGTTTTAAGGTGTTGTTGGATAAAGATAAGAGTAGTCCTCGGGTGAAGGTGCTAAGTTGGGGGAAGGCTAATTATAACAATGTTCGGCAGGAACTGAAGAATCTATATTGGGGGTGGATGTTTGAGGGTAAATTAACATCTGGTATGTGGGAGGCTTTCAAACTGTCAGTTGATAGACATGTTCTTTTGATGAAGAAGGATAAGTATGACAGGTTTTGGGAATCTTGGATAACAAGGGATATTTTGAGTCTAGTCCAAAAGACAAAAGAAGTATCTGCAAGGTCTAGAAGGCTGGGAACAGACGACGTCCATGAGGAATTTAAGGAAAGTAGGAAGGAACTTAAGCAAGGAGTCAGGAGGTCACGAAAGTCATTGGCATACAGGATTGAGGATAATCCCAAGGCTTTTCATACATATATATAAAGAACAAGAGGGTAGCCAGGGAACGGGTTGGCCTACTCAAGGACAGGGGAGGGAACTATACATGGAGCCAGATTAAATGAATACTTTGCATCAGTATTCACCAAAGAGAAGGACTGGTGGATGATGAGTCTGGGGAAGGGTGTGTAGATATTCTGGGTTACAGTGAGATCAAAAAGGAGGAGGCGTTGGTCTTTTTGAAAAACATAAGGTAGACAAGTCCTCAGGGCCTGATAGGATCTACCCCAGAATATTGAAGGAGGCAAGGGAGGAAATTGCTGGAGTCGTGACAGAAATCTTTGTATCCTAGTACATAGGGCATAGGTTTAAGGTGCGAGGGGCAAAGTTAGAAAAGATGTGCGAGTGAAATCTTTTGTACAGAGGGTAGTGGGTGCCTGGAACTCGCTGCCGGAGGAGGTGGTGGATAGTGACGTTCAAGGGTCATCTTGACAAATACATGAATAGGATGGGAATAGAGGGATAAGCATCCTGACAGTGTAGAAGGTATTAGGTTAGACGGGCAGCATGTTGGCGCAGATTTGGAGGGCAGGACGGCCTGTTCTAGTGCTGTACTTCTATTTGTTCTTTGTTCTACATTTTGTATTGAACTGGGCACCAAGCTCACCTCCTGGCCAATTAGAGGTCACAGCCACTCAGTTAGAGGCTCTCCTGGCATGGGACAGGTGTCAGGTGGCCCATCGATTTCCAAAGGGACAGTGTCAGGAGGAAGTGTTTGTTCCTGCGAGATTGTAAGGCATTATTTGAGGTAAGTCAAACATATCAAATTTTGCAGAGGATTTGAGTTTAGAATTTCTGCCAGTGAACAAGAAATGAAGAAACAAGTGGCAAGAAATCTGACCATCCACATAACTTTGGTTGAATTTTCTGGCATGGGGAAATTGTACGTCGCACATGTGCTTTGGGACTACACAGATGTCCGGGCACACGGACATGCACGCTAAAAGCATGCCAAGTTCAAACTTAGGTTCCAGAATTTTTGAAGTCCTTTGCTGCAAGTGCTGTGCTGAAGCGGCTGAATTTCAAATCTGGAGGCAGTGCTAATCTGGCCTGTTTGTGTTGATGTGAGGTCGGTTTTTACACTTGTTTATTTGCACTTTTTTGTTCCTGTCCTGAATCATCAAGCAGAGGCAGGGGACATCGGAGAGCATTTTTTCGGTGGGTTAATCTTTTATAATAGTGCTTACAAATAAAAGTGAAGGAAACATATATTTTATTTTTTTATTAACCTTTGGTTTGTCATAAAGTTATCAATTCCATTAAAGAGTACTTTACTAAATAAAGTGAGTTTGGAGTCACAGAAAGTAAAAGAATATTTCTTTAAATCTTTGTCACATGGATGTTAATTTCATTAAAGGAACTATAATGAATAGAGTGGGCTTGGAGTTTATGTACGCTTGGATTCTCCATTCTGAGACTAAGTGTTGACACTGGGGCAGGATTTGTGGACTTTCACAACAGCAAAACCGGCACCCTGCCAATTCAGCAACTGTGGAGGGGCTAGCACCGGTGCCGCGTGGAACACAATCAATTCCAATGAAAAACGGTGTGGGATTCGCTGGGTCCATGATTGACACACGGGAGGCCGCCAAACTGCAGCCACATATACCTATTACAATTCCACAACGCACTCATCCCAGGCAACAAGATGGTGCTGGCTGCACTGGAGCATGCCCATCCCATTGATGGTTGGCTGAGGCCAGAAGGCACCTAGTGGATGGGCTTCGGGGGGGTGGGGGGGGGGGTACCTATACAACCTGTGGCACTAAATTCACATTTGGCTGTCAGCAGCGTGCACAGCTGCCTCACAGACCGCAGCAATGGTGCTCCTTGCCCATCCACCCCGACCCCACCTCATGGCCACCCCCCGTTACTCCTCCTAGCCCTGGCAGAAGCCCCCCAGCGAGCGGCACAACTGTCAGAAAACGATGGCGATGTTGGACACTTTCCGTACCCCCTCTCTCTCCCTCATCAGCCATGGCGCCTGTTTCACGACTTTTAAAAGCACAAGTGAACCTCGCCGTCGGGAATTCGGCCCATCAGAGGTGGAGAATTGCGGCGACCCCGGAGAATACTGGGTCAGACCCTCTAATGATATGCCAACGGCGTTTACTGTATGTGAGTTCTGGAACACATTCACGCCGCTGTCGAGGCAAGGGAGAATTGCGATTTGGCGTGAAATTGATGCCCACCACGATTTCAGCACCGGAACCTATTCTCAGCCCAATCATGTTTCCCGATTTCGGCGTCAGCCAACGGAGAATCCCGCTCCTCATCTTCGGCGATCACTCGCTAATGAGTTGATTGTCCACCTAATAAACTCCATGGTACCAATCGGGGGTCCTTGCATGGCTGATGAGCCCGATCCTATTGCCGCATCTACAACCGCACACTTGGCAGGTTTTCTGGGATGTGGGATCGGTCTTGGGACTCCAGATCGCTGGTATTCCTTTCTCAGGCACTTTCTGGACCTCATCTTGCCGTCAGATGTTCTCGAAGAATTGTGTCCCTTCAATCAGGAGATTCTTCTAAGTAGGTCTCTTCTGAGCAAGTGATTCCAGGGCATTGACACCTATGTTGCATTTCATGACCAGCACAGCAGAGTTGGTTTCAGATGATCATGGCCTCAATGTTGGTACTCTTGGCTCCTTCAAGGACGCTGATGTTAGTAAAAAAAGTCACCATAGTCTCAGATGACCATAGGCTGCTTTCCCCTTTGAGGGGGAGAGCTGGCTGGTGGTGATTTAACCTGAGGATCACCACACCAAGGTTGAGAAGGCAGGGGCTTCATGAATAACCTCAGCTGGCACGTGGATTGAACCCTCACTGCTGGCCTTGCTCTGCATCACGAACCAGCTGTCAAGCCAAGTGAGCTAAACCAGCCCCCGTGCACTAGTACTCATAGCTGATGCAGGGCTGAAATACATTTGGATTTTGCAATGTATTTTAAGCTGAATTGTTTAAGAGTCTCCCTGATGTAATGTTTATCCTTACAGTGATTACTTCAAATGCTTTAGCAAAGTTTAATGCCTTTGCGACATATGCAAGCCTTCTAAGCTAATGTGAACAATATCTCTGACCGGCATTACAGAATTCAGTGCAGATTCAAAATCTGGGACGGGATTTTCCGACCCCCCGCCGGGTCGGAAAATCGCCGGGGGCCGGCGTCAATCCCGCCCCCGCCGTGTCCCGAAATCGCCGGCACCGGAGATTCGGCGGGGGCGGGAATCACTCTGCCCCCCCCCCCGGTGATTCTCCGGCCCGCAATGGGCCGATGTCCCGCCGCTGTCATGCTTCTCCCGCCGGCGTGGATCAAACCACCTACCTTACTGGCAGGAGCAGGTGGCATGGGCGGGCTCTGGGGTCCTGGCGGGGGCGCGGGGCGATCTGACCCCGGTGGGTGCCCCCCACGGTGGCCTGGCCTGCGATCGGGGCCCACCGATCGGCGGACGGGCCTGTGCCGTGGGGGCACTCTTTTCCTTCCGCCTTCGCTATAGTCTTCACCATGGCGGAGGCGGAAGTGACCCCTTCCCCTGCGCATTCCGTCAGCATGACGTCAGCAGCTGCTGATGCTCCGGCGCATGCGCGGGGATGACGTCAGCAGCCGCTGATGCTCCGGCGCATGCGCGGATTCCGTCGGCCGGCGAAGTCCCTTCGGCCCCAGCTGGTGTGGCGCCAAAGGCCTTCCCTGCCAGCCGGCGGAGCGCCAACCACTCCGGCGCGGGCCTAGCCCCTCAATGTTAGGGCTTGGCCCTTAAAGATGCAGAGACTTCCGCACCTTTGGGGCGGCCCGACACCGGAGTGGTTCACGCCACTCCATCCCGCCGGGACCCCACGCCCCGCAGGATAGGGGAGAATCCCGGCCCTGGTGTCAGGCAACATGTTTGACTGGTGAGGAAGTGCATCAATTACTCATCCCTGAGAGTGCCGATGCAAAGGATATCATATGAAATGATGTCAGAGGAGATGTGTGCCAGGAGACTGTGCTTCAGCAAGGAACGCTTTTGCGAAATGTTGAAGGAAGTCCTGAAGCTGAACTCTAACTGCCGCACTGCCTTAAGAGTGAGAATGAAACTCACAACAGTTGTAGTGTGTTGTGCATTGCACAACTTTACTCTTCAGCATTCACTGAGCATTCACCCGGAATGTGACTTGCCACCAGAAATGGACGAGCTGGATTCCTCTCTGAGCTTGGATGCATGCTGGGCTTAAGTTGCCTGAGAATAATTATCATTGCTTTGTGACACCTCATTTCAAAAGAAGCAGGCCTACAACGGCCATTACAAAAACAGAACTGGAGGTGATGTGCCCTCACTGGCAATCGCCATGCTGCTGGTGGAGGAGATTATTCAGGTGTCCTCGATGGAATGCAACCCCCCCTCGCCCCCATATTCAGCGCCATATTCAGAGGTGAAACTGGAGGGAGGCCTGGGGCAGGTGAGATTACGAGGGGCTTTAACCAGATCTTGGTCACAGACGGGGAGAGGGCAAAGGGGAGGGTGTCTGAGACCTGGCACACTAGCATGAATTGAGCCTGTGCAGTTTATGCATTCAAAGGCCTGGAGGTTTCCTGGTAGAAACATTGTGAGATGGCCATTAGGTGCCATATCTCACATGTTACTGACGGGCTGAATAAGAATAATCACTTTTTGTCACAAGTAGGCTTCAATGAAATTACTGTGAAAAGCCCCTGGTCGCCACATTCCGGTGCCTATTTGGGGAGGCAGGTATGGGAATTGAACCCGCTCTGCTGGCATTGTCCTGCATTACAAGCCAGCTGCTTAGCCCACTGTACTCTACCAACCCCTGGGACCTTACATACCAATGAAGGGTGTGAAAGGCAAATTAACACCCTTTCTTCTGTGCACCTTATCAAGGCCTCCCTTGTGTCTCGGCCATCCATGTGCTCCCATGCAGACTGCTGCACTTCTCCATCAGCTCATCTCCTCATCGACCTCATCTTCAGAGCAATGTCTGCTGTCTTGTGTCTCCTCTTCCCCTGAGGCATCCTCTCCCTATGAGACGATGGAGAGTGCAGAACACAACGACCATCAGTGACACTCTGGATGATGCACACTGCAATGCTGCTCCTGTTCTACCGGGGCATCGGAACGTCATCTTTTTGAGCCCAATTGCCTGCTCAATGATGATCCTGGTGTTTCTGTGGCTGTTATTATAATTCCTCTCCATATCTGTTCTAGGGGCTCTCAGGGGCATCATGAACCATCTCTTCAAAGGGTAACCCTGGTCAACCAGAATTCAAACATCCAGGGCATCAGGTCTATTGAACCACCTGGTAGTTCCAGACAATGTGGGAGATATGGCTGCTGCCTGGGTACCTGCATAATTCTTCAACTGTGGTCACAGAACAACTGGATATTTAAAGAGTGACTTCCCTTCATGTTAATGAATGGACTGGGCTGGCCTACTGGAGCCTCTGTGGTGATATGAGTGCAGTCTACTGCTTCCTGAACCCTGGGGAAACCTGCCATCGACACAAAACCTCTGCTTGTTCCAGTTGATTGTGCCAGTCCAGTGAAAAATGCAATATTGCGACCTGCCCTTCAGAGCATTGCATCTGGAAAGGCCTCAATGCAGTGCGGTGCCAGAATGCCACCGACATCTCCACAGGCAGCCTGAAAGGATCCAGCAGCAAAGAAATTCAGCACAATAGTCACCTTAATGGCCACTGGCATTGAGGAACCACCCACGCAGCTGGAAGCTTCCTTCCTGCCAGCATCTTGTGGAGAGAGGTCACTGTGACTCTGGACAGCCTGACTATCCTCTGGCACTCTCTCAGATATTTGGAAGTAATTCATTCTTTATAAAAGCAAATTACTGCGGATGCTGGAATCTGAAACGAAAGGGAAATTGCTGGAAAATCTCAGCAAGTCTGGCAGCATCTGTAGGGAGAGAAAAGAGCTAACGTTTCGAGTCCGATGACTCAGCTTTGACAAAGAGTCATCGGACTCGAAACGTTAGCTCTTTTCTCTCATAATTCATTGTTTACTTGAGTGGCAGCATAAGTCTTAGGTCTTCGCCTCCATTGTTGCAGCTTCCTTTTTCTATTTGGAATACCCAATTCATTTCTCTAATTAAGGGGCAATTTAGAGTGGCCAACCCATCTAACCTGCACATCATTGGGTTTTGGGGGCGAAATCCACGCAAACACGGGGAGAATGTGCAAACTCCTCACGGACAGTGACCCGGAGCTGGGTTAGAACCTGGGACCTCGGCTCCATGAGCTGCAGCGCTAACCACTGCGTCACCGTGCTACCCAGTTTGTTGCAGCTTCCTGCCTTCATCAGCTACTTTCTTTGGTGCGGGTCTGCCACCCTCATGCACCATCAGTGCATCCTTCCCTGACCATCTGGCCTTCCTCTCCCTCTGAATCTCCTGCAACTCCTCCTCTCCTGCCCTCCTTCTCACTGGGGGATATGCCTCCCACAGAGACCACTAACTCCATGTGTATACACCCAAACAGGCTGAGGTTTGGCTGAGGGTCTAAATGCATCATTCTGCAGGCTAATTCACATCTCAAAACAACATAGATAACCCCTGGAAACACAGCTTCCAGTAGCAAATGCCAGCAGCATTCATGCAGCCTAAACTGCTGAGATCAAATCAAGGACCCAGCTGGTGACTTTCAACAATCTTTAAACAAACTTTCAGTGAAAAAAAAAAGAGATTCCCACCTGGCATGATTCACACTCCCTAAGTGTTTTATTGCTCCCAGCATGTATTATTTTAATCAATTGCCACATCAACAAGCTTAACTAAGAAATGAATTCAGTTTGAATAAAGTGGGTGGGTTCCCAATTTCTAGACTGCCTACCGTATTACCATGTTCAAGAGGGATGACATTGGGAACGTAACCTGAAGCCATTCTACCTCATGTTCCTCACCATGGACATAGTACAGGCCCATTGCCGCTGCATATTATTCAGCTCATGGCACTTGTGTGGGTTTAATGTAGGTTCTTGATTAATATGGGGATCAGGTGTTATGGGGAGAAGGCAGGAGAATGGGGATGAGAAAATATCAGCCCTGATTGAATGGCGGAGCAGACTCGATGGGCCGAGTAGCCTAATTCCGCTCCTATGTCTTGAGATCTTATGTCTTATTGGGCCCCGCATTGAAAATTTGGCTCTGGAGCACCACTTCCCCTTGAATAGTTATGGACTTTTTAGAGAGTTTGGGCATGTCACAGGCATAGACATAGAGGTGATTTGATATCATGATACTTAATTTCACTGTGCCTCTGCTAATTGGAGGTCCATTGGAGGTGTCCTGACAAAACTACTTACAAACAGCATCACAGATTTATCCAGTTGCATTGACGTTTGTCCTCTATGTGAGCAGTATTTCTCATTCAATCAGTTCAACCCAGTTCTGTATCCTTTCACTCACATTGCTGTTACCTCTTCATTTCGTGGTAATTGCATTGTTCAGACTGTAGGATCGAAAAAAGTAACTTGGAGCAAGTGAAATGAACTGAAATGAAAAGCCCCTAGTTGCCACATTCCGGTGCCTGTTTGGGGAGGCTGGTACGGGAATTGAATCGTGCTGCTGGCCTGCCTTGGTCTGCTTTCAAAGCCAACGATTTAGCCCTGTGCTAAACCAGCTCCAGTACTTGGAGGGTGGCTACAAATTGTTTAATTTTCCACCCTAATGCAGCACGGAATAATGAAGACTGGATGCCTTCCAGATGCCCTGCAGGGACTCACCAAGACTCCTTCGGCAACAGCTTCCAAACCCATTCTAGAAGGACAATTGCAACAGATACCTGGCATCATGGCAGACAGCTGGGTGTTCCCCTCCAAGCCAGATACCATCCTGACTTGGAAATATATCCCTGTTCCATCACTGTGACTGGGTCAGAATTCTCGAACATCCTCCCTAACAGCACTGTGGGTGTACCTACATCACGCGGAAGCAGCATCTCAAGATGGCAGCTCAACACTCACCTTTCTCAAGACCAGTTAGACATGGACAAGAAACGCTGGCCTTGCCAGCGAAGCCCACCCACCATGAATGATTTAAAAAAAAGGTTCTACAACTGGTGGCAATATTACCTTTGCAAACCTTGCCTGTTTCCAGATGAAAGGGCAAACTTAAACTTTGGGTGTACTCTGTCTGACTCGTAACCAGGAAAGGGGTTGGGGGGGGGGGGGGGGGGAAGAGTTGTGGCAGGTTAGTGGTGGGTAATGTTCAGTTTACCCTTGTTTGCACCTGTGCTGTGAAATCCACTGTAAATTTCAAAGCTACCTTACTTGATAGAGTTCTTTAAGGGCAAGAGGACAAAAGAGATTTTAAAGAGTGGAAATTATATCAGCATGTTTTCCATAGATTAAAACAGTCATTTTTTTTCTTTTTTCTAGCCTTCTGTTAACCTTTGCTTCCGAATAATTTAATTTAAAATGATACTGACTGAGATTAGAAGCAGGTTGTCTCAGGCGTGTTACTAAACCTGGGATGATGAGGGACTAGAGATACTTCCAATGAAGATACAGAAAACTCTCATTCTCTAGCTGCAATTTAAGTGGATGAAGATCCCTTCTTCTTGCTGACCAGAGCGAGACCTGGAAGGTGTTATCCCAAGTACAGCACTGGGGCTAATTTTACATACATCGAGGCTGGGATTTAAAAATGGCAATTCCAACATCTCCAGTTTTCAGCGATGCATGATAAGGTTGCATGTAGCGAGCATGCATCCTTCATGCTTGGCCTGGCTCCATTACGGGGGCCGGGAGTGGCGTGGGGGGGGGGGGGGGGGGGGGGGGGGGAGAGCCCCCGGGCCGGTGGGAGCCCCCCTCGAATTTCCGTGGCTTTGGGCCAGCTTCTCCGTGATTTGTGGCTCAGGTGCTTAAAAGGCACTATTGAAAATTTGTTTAACATACAATTGTTCCTGAAACCCTATAAAAGTGCCAATCAACAGGACCTTTATGGTATGAATAAAAGAGGATTTGGGCGTGATTTAATGGAAATGGAACAGAGTCCTGTGTTGGGCGTGTTTAGCTGGGTGTTTCCTGGCACTGGCAAGTACGACACCGCTATTGGACGGCACTCTGTTTCATTGCTGGGCTTCGGCGAGGAACGCCACACAGTGGCGAGTGGCAGTGCCCCTGCCAGACTGGCAGTGCTACCTGGGCACCTTGGAATTGCCCAGTGGCACTCAGATGGTATTGCCAGGGTGCCCAGGTGGCACTGTCAGGGTGTCAGGCTGGCAGTGCGCAGGTAGGCATCTGGGGTGCCAGGATACCACCCTTCCCAGAACCTGACCACACAGCAGGCCCTGATCACCTGGGAGACCCCCAAGTGCCTTGCGCCTGGTCCACGTTTGTGGAAACCTGTGCTAAATGGTGTCACGGGGAGATCTCTGAGGCAAGGCCGTTTGATCCCCTCCTTGGGTAACTCACTTGAATAGGCAAACCTGGATCCCGTCCTCAGTAGATCTCGTGAGGCATGATGACACCAGTAAATCTTGCGAGAGGCCTCTTGTCGCACCAATGAAGCCGATAGATCACGCCCTATAAATGCTTGACACCTCGTTATATTGTGCAAATATACAGTCAGAAAGAATGTTTCAGAGATGGGGAACCCAGAACTAGGGGTCATAGTTTGAAGATAAGGAGTAAACCGTTTAGGATTGAGGTGAGGAGAAATTTCTTCACCCAGAGAGTGGTGAATCTATGTAATTCACTACCACAGAAAGTAGTTGAGGCCAAAACCTGGGGCAGCAGGGTAGCATGGTGGTTAGCATAAATGCTTCACAGCTCCAGGGAAGCAGGTTCGATTCCCGGCTGGGTCACTGTCTGTGTGGAGTCTGCACGTCCTCCCCCTGTGTGCGTGGGTTTCCTCCGGGTGCTCCGGTTTCCTCCCACAGTCCAAAGATGTGCGGGTTAGGTGGATTGGCCATGCTACATTGCCCGTAGTGTCCTAATAAAAGTAAGGTTAAGGGGGGGGTTGTTGGGTTACGGGGATAGGGTGGATACGTGGGTTGAGTAGGGTGATCATGGCTCGGCACAACATTGAGGGCCGAAGGGCCTGTTCTGTGCTGTACTGTTCTATGTTCTAAAACGTTCTGTGATTTCAAGAAGGAAGTAGATATAGCTCTTGGGGCTAAAGGGATCAAAGGATATGGGGGGAAGACAAGATCATAGCATTGAACTTGATGATCAGCCTCCTCCTGCTTCTATTTTCTATGTATGTTTCTAAGTATAGAGCTGCCGTCCAATTGATTGGCTCACTAAGGCTAAACGTCTTCCCCAGATTGGGCCACAAGTCTTGCCCTAAATCAATTTCTATCCTGCCGTGTGTAAATGGCTGCAGGACAGCTTGCCTTTTCATGGGCGGGCTCCAGATTGACCTTTTGTCAGGAGAGTGGGGAAAGCAGCGATCTGTAAAATCCTGTCAATAATCCTTTTATTGGAATCTGGCCTTTGAACCAAGCCTTATTCTACATTTCTTTATTAATTCACGATATGTGGGCTTGGCTAGTTAGGAAAACATTCATTGCCGATCCATAATTGCCCTTGAGAAGGTGACTGTGAGCTACCTTCCTGAACTAGTGCCATCCATGTGATGTACGTACACCCACCGTGCTGCTAGGGAGGCAGTTCCCGGATTTGACCCAGCGATAGTGAAGGAATGGCGATATATTTCCAAGTCAGCGTGGTGTGTGGTTTGGAGGAGAATTCTAGGTGGTGGTGCTCCCATGTGTTGGCTGCCCTTGTCCTTCTAGATGGTAGCAGTCTGGGTTTGGATGGTGCTGCCTAAGGAGCCTTTGTTATTTCATGCATTGCATCTTGTAGATAGTACACACTGCTGCCACCGTGCACCATTGTTGGAGCTATGAAGGTTTGTGGATGGGGATCATAGATCATAGAATTTACAGTGCAGAAGGAGGCCATTCGGCCCATCGAGTCAGCACCGGCTCTTGGAAAGAGGATCCTACCCAAGGTCAACACCTCCACCCTATCCCCATAACCCAGTAACCCCACCCAACACTAAGGGCAATTTTGGACACTAAGGGCAATTTATCATGGCCAATCCACCTAACCTGCACATCTTTGGACTGTGGGAGGAAACCGGAGCACCCGGAGGAAACCCACGCACATATGGGGAGGATGTGCAGACTCCGCACAGTGACCCAAGCCGGAATCGAACCTGGGACCCTGGAGCTGTGAAGCAATTGTGCTATCCACAATGCTACCGTGCTACCGGGAGTAAAATCAAGTGAGCTGCTTTGTCCTAGATAGCGTTAAGCTTCCTGAGTGTTGTTGGAGCTGCACTTATCCAGGTAAGTAGAGAATATTGCATCACACTTTTGACTTGTGCCTTGTAGGTGGTGGACAATCTTTGGGGAGTCAGGAGTTGAGTTACTTGCTGCAGGATTCCTAAAATCCCACCTGTTCTTGTAGCCACAGTATTTATACAGCTAGTCCAGTTCCGCTTTTGGTCAATGGTAACCACCAGGATGTTGACAGTGGTGGGGGCGGTGGGGGAGGTGGTGTGTGTGTGTGTCAGCGATGGTTATGCCATTGAATGCCACAGGGTGATGGTTAGATTCTGTCTCATTGGAGATGGTCATTACCTGGAACTTGTGTGGTGCAAATGTCACTTGATACTTATCAGCCCAAGCCTAGACATGCTTCAGTGGCTGAGGAATCATGAATGGTGCTGAACATTGTGCAATTAACAGCAAACAATCCCACTTCTGGCCTTATGATGGAAGGGAGGTCATTGATGAAGCAGCTGAAGATGGTTGGGCCGAGGACACTACCTGAGGAACATGCTTGGTTGAGAGCCCAGACTTGCATTGAAGTATTTTGTGAGTGAATTTGTTGACAGAGGTGCAGAGAAGAATGACAACTGTTTGATATTACATAAGCTATTTTTTCAGTGATCAATGGTTTGGTCAATGGTTCAATGTTTATTTGCACAAGGTAATGAGGTTTCAAGTGCTTGTAGCTTCTGTTATTGATTTTTTAAAGCTCTGGTTGTTTGACACTTTTATAGAGTTGCAGCAACAGATGATTTTTAAATAAACTTATGAATGGGTGTTTTTAATCAGTTCCACATTTGGCCATTGTTGCTATAGAGTTCACTGGTCCTGTATGGTGTGTATACTGGGTAACAAAAAATACTGGACAATCTCAGCAGGTGTGGCAGCACCTGTGGAGCGAGAAGGGAGCTAATGTTTTGAGTCTGGATGACTCTTTGTCAAATATATACTGGGTAAATGGGCACAGGAGTGCCACGAGTTAGGATGGGAAATATTAGAGGCCATTGGGGGTGGGTGGGGTGGGGGAGGGGGCATGAGTTGGTTTGAGTTAGTATTGCGATGGCATGGGGAGTGGGTGGCCATGGTGACAGGATATGAGGGATGAGGATTAGAGAGCCTAAAATACAAACAAACAACTGGGCGAAGTCTCAAAGAACCGTGACGGACCTGTTAACCAGCCCACCTTGAGACTTCCCCATCCCTGAGACTGCCTCCAATCTGCTTCCCGGGGTGCCGGACCTGACCTCCATCCTGCATCTATCCTCCAGAGTAAAACTTATATCTGATGGGGCACTTCTGATTGAGGTCGATCTGCCAAATCAGGACATTTCCCATCTCGAGCTACCAGCCAGTGTGCCGAAAATCAGGCCCAAAGTATCTGATACAGAAATAGCACCAGTAACAACATACAACTAGTAAAAAGGAGAAAATAGCTGCTTTTGTTTTGCACATCTTGGGCGAAATTCTCCGCGGACCGACGTGACGCCCATTTCCGGCGGGAAAAAGCGGTGTGCATGATTCCGGCGTCCGGGCCTTCTTTTAAGCTGGTAATCTCCGTTCCCGGAAGGGCCAGCAGCGGACTGACGCGATAGGCGTCAGTTTCTCCAGCTGCGGAAGTGGCGAGTCCCGGCGTTTGTGTGGTGGGGAGAGAGAGAGACCCAGTGGGGTGGGGGGAGAAGAGCGACCCGGCATTGGGGGGGGGGGAGACGAGCGACCCGGCATTGGGGGGGGGGGGGGAGACGAGCGACCCGGCATTGGGGGGGGGGGGACGAGCGACCCGGCATTGGGGAGGGGGGGGGGAGACGAGCGACCCGGCATTGGGGGGGGGGGGGAGAAGAGCGACCCGGCATGGGGGGGGGGGGGGGGGAGAAGAGCGACCCGGCATGGGGGGGGAGAAGAGCGACCCGGCATGGGGGGGGGGGGGGAGGAGAGAGACAGACCGGCATTTTGGGGGGGGGGGGGAGGAGGAGAGAGACAGACCCGGCATTGGGGGGGGGGGGGGGAGGAGGAGAGAGACAGACCCGGCATTTGGGGGGGGGGGGGGGGGGAGGAGGAGAGAGACAGACCCGGCATTTGGGGGGGGGGGGGGGGAGGAGGAGAGAGACAGACCCGGCATTTGGGGGGGGGGAGGAGAGAGACAGACCCGGCATTTGGGGGGGTGGTTGCGGCATGGGGGGGGGGGTTGCGGCATGGGGGGGGTTGGGGGCAGCGGTGGGGGTGGTTGCGGCATGGGGGGGGTTTGGGGGCAGCGGGGGGGTTGGTTGCGGCATGGGGGGGTTGCGGCATGGGGGGGGGTTGAGGTCAGCGGGGGGGTGGTTGCGGCATGGGGGGGGTTTGGGGGCAACGGGGGGGGTGGTTGCGGCATGGGGGGGTTGCGGCATCGGGGGGGGTTGGGGGCAGCGGGGGGGGTTGCGGCATGGGGGGGGGCGGTTGCGGCATGGGGGGGGTTGGGGGCAGCGGCGTGCAGAGAGGGGGGGCTACGGATGCCCTGGGCCAACGCACCGTCACCCCCCCCTCTGTACGCTGCTACCCCCTACCCCAACCACCCCCACCTCACCACCCCTACCTCCCTCCAACGCCCCTACCCCCCTCCCCACCACCCCTACCCCCCTCCAACGCCGCCCCCCCATCTCTCGCAACGCCGCAACCCCCCTCTCTCAACGCCGGGTCCCCCCACCCCTCAACGCCGGTACCCACACCCAGTCCCCCTCCATCTGAAGGCCGGTACCCACACCCCCCCTCCCTCTGAAGGCCGGTACCCACACCCCCCCCCCCTCCTTCCTCCTCCCCCCTTCCTTCCTCCTCCCCCCCTTCCTTCCTCATTAGTGGGGGGGGGGGCGGCGTTAGTGGGGGGTGGGGGGGTGCGGCGTTGGAGGGGGGTAGGGGTGGTGAAGGGGGGGGTTGGGGTAGGGGCAGCGGCGTGCAGAGAGGGGGGGGCGACGGATGCCCGGGGCCAACGCACCGTCGCCTCCCCCTCTGCACGCCGCTGCCCCCTACCCCAACCACCCCCCCTCACCACCCCTACCCCCTTCACCACCCCTACCCCACTCCAACGCCGCACCCCCCCACTAACGCCGCACCCCCCCCCCACTAACGCCGCACCCCCCCCCCACTAACGCCGCACCCCCCCCCCCACTAACGCCGCACCCCCCCCTAACGGAGGAAGGAAGGGGGGGAGGAGGAAGGAAGGGGGGAGGAGGAAGGAGGGGGGGGGGAGGAAGGAAGGGGGGGAGGAGGAGAGAGGGGGGTGTGTGTTGGTACCGGCGTTGAGGGGGGGGGACCCGGCGATGAGGGGGGGGTTGCGGCGTTGAGGGTGGGGGGTTGCGGCGTTGTGAGAGATGGGGGGCGGCGTTGGAGGGGGGTAGGGGTGGTGGGGAGGGGGGTAGGGGTGGTGGGGAGGGGGGTAGGGGTGGTGGGGGGGTAGGGGCGTTGGAGGGAGGTAGGGGTGGTGAGGGGGGGTGGTTGGGGTAGGGGGCAGCGGCGTACGGAGGGGGGGGGCGACGGTGCGTTGGCCCCGGGCATCCGTCGCCCCCACTCTCTGCACGCCGCTGCCCCCAAACCCCCCCCCCCCCGGTGCCGCAACCCCCCCCCCCGATGCCGTAACCCCCCCCCCCACCGATGCCGCAACCCCCCCCCCACCGATGCCGCAAACCCCCCCCCGATGCCGCAAACCACCCCCCCCCCCACCGATGCCGCAACCCACCCCCCCCCCCCCGGTGGGCGACGGTGCGTTGGCCCCGGGCACCCGTCGCCCCCCCTCTCTGCACGCCGCTGCCCCCAAACCTCCCCCCGATGCCGCAACCCACCCCCCCCGATGCCGCAACCCCCCCCGATGCCGTAACCCACCCCCCCCCCGATGCCGCAACCCACCCCCCCCCCCCCCCCCCCCGATGCCGCAACCCACCCCCCGACACTGAACGGCGTCAACCATCATCAATGGTTGACGACGTTTTAAAGCAACTGTGATTTTCGCCGACGTGACCCGTGGCCACGTCGGCGGGACTTCGGCCCATCCGGGCCGGAGATTTGTGGAAACTATAAATATAATGACATCCCGCCGGCGCCAGCTGTTTTCAGAGGCTGCTGGCGGGATTTGCACAGCGCCGGTTTTTGGCCGGTCAGAGATTTAAAAACCCTGCGGGAGCGGGAATAACGCCGCTGCCGGCCGATTCTCCGACCCTGCGTGGGGTCGGAGAATCCCGCCCCTGATCTACAACTTGCAACCGATTCCGTAATACTTATCTGTTTTTTAAAAATATTACAGCGAGTTCAATGTATTCAATTTACACATTGACATTTTTTATTTTGCTTGCTCCTCTACACCAACAGTTATATTTAATTACTTAAGTAAGATCACATTATACATCGGTATCATGTCCCAAGATGAGTTAATTCCTTTAAAATAATAAAAGCATGGGTCATACAATAAAGTTAAAGATTCAGTGTATTAAATACCAGCTTAGTGTGCATCAAACCAAAACAATTTAATTTATGCATGAATAGCGCAGTTGAATCCAATTGAATCACATCACAAAACCCCAAAATAAACAAAATGCAATCAGACATCGAAGAAATAGTCTGTGTTCCACAGAACATTTCTGACATGTTCATTTTGTGTACAGAAAGTAAAAAGTACAAAAGGAGGGTTTTCTTTGTGTCAGAAGTGTTCAGGTTTTATTAAATACAAATGTACTAACAATTGAACGAGAAGTGAAAGATTAGTAATCCAAAAGTGTAAATTAAAAACAAAGGGCAGCACTTTCAATTTCACAAAGACAAATGTTTTACAGTCTTGGGAAACTCACAAAATTGATGAATAAACCTTGCCTTTGAAATTGGGGAATTGATGTTTTAACACGCAGGTACTTAACATGCTAGTGTATAGTTCCTTTGTCAACACTTTAATCGCGTCATTAAACTTGCTAAAACAAAGAGTTATGATGTGTCCAGTTAAATAGCTGACAAAAACAATTCACATCAATGTGTTGAGCATTTCTATGTTAATATCTATAGAGCCCAATTATAAGGCACTTAAATCTTATGGAATAATTTCATACCCTAACTTTGAAAGCCTGATTATAAAGAGGAACACGTTCTGGCAGCAGGTCTGAGATCAGAATCGCCTTGAAGCCCGATCACAAGACTTCTTCAACCAGTTTAGCATGAGTATGCACAAACCAAAACAGGTTTGTATCAGTAAACTTCCTCAGTATAGTAAATCTGGTTGGTTTAAGAAATATTCCTCTTAATTTTATGATGAAAGTGTGCAAACACTCGATTATCTTCCTCTTGTAGGCATTAGAAATTAACAAAGCTTTGAGAATCCAGCAATTAATGCTGATCTGAATTTTGAATGGACTGTTTCATCCTACTGGTCTCCCAGAGATCTCCACAAAAGCATTTCCCACCATTATTTTGTAAGATCGACTGGCGCTAAAAAAGATTCATGGACAGATCACCAGCTCAAATTTATCATCCTCTCCACCATCTCCACACATAGTTTGAAATTCCTGCTGCTGGATCCACCAGTGATGGAAGAAAGATGGGCAAAAAAATATTCTCTCAGTGCTCACCATAGGCCCCTGTGGCAGCACGCACCTGCCTCTACAATTGCGTCCTTACTAATCTCAGCAATGTAGAGTGAGTAGCTTTAAAATCAATGTTTGCCCTGCCTGTTTAAATGGACTTGCTCGGCCACGAGAGTGTGTGAACACAAAGGCATTGGGTAGTGTTAGTTTCAACAGGGGGAATATCTTAAACTAACCCGTCTGGAGAAAAACTTGCATGATCAGTTTAGCCGCTCGTTTTACTGTATCACCTGACTTTGCTTAACTTGGACTTTTTAACGATGTGCAAAAACAGACTGTCGATCTGATCGCTCCAGTTTCCTACTGGGCAGGTTGGGTTGAAATTAACTCCTATGAGAGGCCTGTTCACCAACCATTAAACACAGGCCCATTTAAGCAGACAATCTGTACTAAGATCAGTGCTGTGACCATTGCCAACGGAAAGTTGCTGAAGGTAAGAATATGACAACGTAACTGGGCATCTTTGTGGCTGAGAAGGTCTATGTTTGAGAAGCATTTTTCATGATTATTTTTAGAACTGTGATGGATCCACCAGCAGGGTTCTGAAAGAGGATCTTTGAGCTGGTACTTTAGCTGTTTCTATGTGGCATCCGTCCTTGTGAATAATTAAGAAAGTGTATAACAGGAGTGCAGATGATTGAGGTTCCACTGTACATTTTTAAATAAAATATAGACAAGTTTATCAAACCACGTTGCACAGCAAAGCTCCGGTCACGTTTGGTCCAAAGGAGTTGATTGACATGACTTCCCATAGTTAGGAAATGTACCGACATAAGTTGAATAAACGACCATTGGAATGTTGCTGTTTACATTCTCGTTGTTTTTCACAACTGGAATTTCTGCAACAAAAATGAGAAAAGTAATGATTTCATTTTGTTCACAATTTCTATAACAAACTGAAAATAAATTCTTCTTCCATTGGCTGTTGTAGAACAAATCATTGAGCAATTTCAGAAACTTTAGGAATAGAAACATTCATTTAAATCAAGTCCAATTCTTTTTGATTGATCTTAACCAAGCCTTTTTCACCATGTAATTATTGTGTCTTGTACTCAGACTTATTTTTTTTAATGGGCATTTCATGGTAACTTGTGGCACATCTCTATTTCCATTCTGGATGAATTTCCTATATGGACTGATTTTGACCACGAGTAGAGACTGGAAGTAGTTGGTAATGGTTCAATTGGCCGTGTACAATCCACCCAACTGCCTTTTCCATTATGGCCCCTGCCATGACACTGAAACATCTCTGACACAAATGACAACCTCTGTTACTGTGGTCTAGGTCATCCCCCCCTCCCCCCCTCATTTGTCTTGATCTGTCTGTAGGAATTGGTATGGTTGACCACATCATCTTCCATCAACACCTCTCCACTGTCAGCCAACTGGGTGGAACTGCTCTCAAATGCTTCCATTTTTATCTATCTACTCATAGCCAGGGAAGTTCTTGCAATGGCTTCTCTCCCTTCTTCTGTATGTTACCTCTGGCATCCCCCCCAGGATCTATCCTTGACTCCCACCTTTTTCTTATCCAAATGCAGCCCTCCAGTCACATGATCTGAAAACACAGCATTAGGTTTCCACATGTGCACTGACGTCTCCCCTACACCCCTCACCCCTCTCAATTCCTCCAATGTAATACTGGGAGGAATGAAACTCTTCTTGGTTCCTGCTCAAAATTCTACTTCCCTCACTAACAACTCCAGCCCTCTCTCTGGCAACAGTCTGAGATTCAACCAGTCTGTTAGCAACCTTGGTGTCACATTGACCCTGAGTTGAGCTTCCAACCTCATATTCAAGCCACTGCTAAGTCTGCCTCTTCCCACTTTTGGCGTAATGCCCGACCTCTTCCCCGTCTCTGCTCATCGACAGCTGAAATCCTTATTCATGCCTTTATCATCTCTAGACTTCGCTATTCCAATCCACTCCTGGTTGGTCTCTCACATTCCAGCTTCTCTGAGCATCATATCATCTAAAACTTTGCTGCCTGTGTCGTAACTCCTGCCAACTCCCATTTACCTATCATCACCATGCACACATTAGCTCCTGAACAAGCCTCATCACAATTCTAAATTCCTCATCATAGATTTCAAATTCCTCAATAGCCTGACAACGCCCCACTCTCCTCTGGCCCTTAACCCTCCGAGATATCTGTGTTCCTCTGATTCTTGCCTCCTGTGCATGCCTGATTTCTATTGCTCCACCACGGTGGCTGTGCCTTCAGCTACGAAGGCCCCAAGCTCTGGAATTCCTTCCTAACACCTCTCCCCCTCGCTACCTGGCTTTCTCCTTTAGTAGGCTCCTTAAAAACTATGGGCGGGATCCTGCCAAATCCTCCGTCCTCGTTAGCAGTGGTAGTGAGGCGGACTCGCAATGGAGAATCTCAACCTACCTCCTTGACCAAGCTTTTGCTCACCCAACCTACTGCTTCCTGACATGGTTCAACATCATATTTGGTTTACAAAGATCTTAATCATTTTATAATGATTAAAGACTCCACATAAACATAAGTTGTTGGTGGTGAAAGCAATATGCTGACATGCATAATCAGCAGCCACCATCAAAACGTTAAGGCTAGCCCTCATCTAAATTGAATGGGCAGTACCTTTGTTAGATAATTGTACTGCTAGTGTTCAGTACCAACTTGGCCAAACGTATGACAGTGAACCTTCAAATATATTTAGGGAAAACCCTCCAAAATGTTCATATCCAATTGTGACAATCTCCTTTGCATTCACAAAAGTCATGGCTTGAATCATTGTACTGTTGAAATTTCTGTTGAATAACTGTTGCTGCATCTCCTGATCTATTGATCTTGTGTTAACTGCTTACACAAAATATCGGCTTCCAAAAATTGGAAAAAGATCATTATATTTATTTTTGCTTTATGTTCCCTTTCGAGTTATGCTGTGCATTTTTTAAATTGTGTTTTATTGTGTCTTCTTTCCCTGATGCACTCGTTCTTGCCAGAATATAATACCCTCTAATATCTAATGTACATGGGCCAGACAGAAAGCCAATAGGCTATTTGACTACAAAGGGATTCACAACCAAGTTTGATTCAGTTCTTACCTGATTCCCCCAAATGAGCATTTTCCATTTGGGGACCATTGAACAGCTAACAGAAACAAGAAAGCTGATTGATTTCATCCCTGCTCCCTATTTGATTTGTGCAGCTCAATAACTCAGCCGATAGTATATTTACTCAGTGAGGCATCATTGTTTCACAATGCTTTCCCCAAAACATTCTTTGCCCCCTTTAGGAATCTATAATTTGAATTCAAGTCTGTTGTCTAATTTGACATGTAATGATTGAAAAAAAGAGGTTCATGACATTCAGGAAGAGAGATCTGAATGTATGTCACCTTGAGCAATGGTAAATGAGCCACGTTACGAACTGTGACATACATTCATATGCAGGGACCCATTCTCAAACTAATTCATATATTCAAGCCTTAGGCCTTTTTTATTCAATTAGCTCAGGGAGCCTAAAGTTCCTTGTTACTTTCTCCATGGCAATACCTCGGCCTATCAGAATTGACTTGCCAACCAATCAGCATTCTTTTGCTGCAACATAAATTGTTGTGATTGTTTGATACTTGGCATTCTTGTGTTTATCCTGATCAGTGCAAGATGAAAAGCTTCAGCAACATGTCTCCCTTTTCTGCAATGTTCAAATTCTGTACGACCAAATGATTTACTGAAAAAAATTCTGCCACTGTCAATGTGACTAAATGTATTTAATTAAAGATGAAGTGACATAACAGAGTATCTTTCTATTATAATACGTTCAGAGAGATCAGATTCTCACTTACCAGCTTCTGCACTTTCTTGCTTTCTTCTCGTTATGAAATATATAACTACCGCACAGATTGCACACATCCCAACCACAGCGAAACCAATCAAAATGCCTATGTGAGGGGAAAAATAATGCAACCTCTATGTAAATAAAACTGGTAGAGAATGGAGTGCCCCAGTCATTTCGGGGCGCAGTGCATTACTAAGATTGAAACTCCAACAATGCTTTTCCAGCAATCTGTACTAAATTTATATCAGTTTCAAGTCTCAGCGAGTCCCTCTAAACAACATCCAAGGAACAAAGTAGGACAGTTATTAATAGCATTCCAGCAGCAAAATGGAAATAGTGAGCAAAGACGTTTAATAGTCATGCTTGCTCACTTTTCAAAGTTTTTCTGTATAAAAACAGAATGCATGACTATTAGCACTTTTAGATATCGTAACCCATGAGATGTTTTAAGAAACACATTTAAATGATCTCACTTTAGTAAAATGTACAAGTGTCCAAGAACACCATGAACTCCAAATCTAAGGAAAATAGTGCTGAAGCCGGTTCTAGTGATTTGAAAGCCACATTCGCCATATTCTGATATGAATATTAATAATGGGGCAGCAGGGTAGCATGGTGGTTAGCATAAATGCTTCACAGCTCCAGGGTCCCAGGTTCGATACCCGGCTGGGTCACTGTCTGTGTGGAATCTGCACGTCCTCCCCCTGTGTGCGTGGGTTTCCTCCGGGTGCTCCGGTTTCCTCCCACAGTCCAAAGATATGCGGGTTAGGTGGATTGGCCATGCTAAATTGCCCGTAGTGGCCTAATAAAAGTAAGGTTAAAAGGGGGGGGGGGTTGTTGAGTTACGGGTATAGGGTGGATACGTGGGTTTGAGTAGGGTGATCATGGCTCGGCACAACATTGAGGGCCGAAGGGCCTGTTCTGTGCTGTACTGTTCTATGTTCTATGTTCTAATATTAATACTGTGATTACAATATTAGAAATCTGCTGTCGCATCCTCTGGGGAATTGGGAATTTAACATTTTGATTGTATCCTCTGCTGTGTTTTTGACTACCTAAAAGCTAATTTGGTTCTGCGCTCAGAGGTTGAGATGGTGTATAATGTTTTCATTTGAAACAACAATGGTTCAGGGCGAATTCAAGACTGATGTCAGGATAGAATCAACTCTCCAAACATTCATCCTTGCAATGGTTTTCCTGGGTAGGGTGGTGGGGCCAAAATTTTGGATTCACTCAGGGCAGTAGGATGTAGTGCTGGCTGAAGGATGGGTCTCAATGGAAGCAGGAGCTGGACTAATTGCATGGTCTTGCTCATCCATATTTTTGTGATTTATACTTAATGATGAACATGGTACGGGATTAATCTATGATAATGGGCACGATTCTCCGCTCCCCACACTGGGTGGGAGAATCGCGGGAGGGCTGGGAGAATCACGGCACGCCGCCCTAGCACCCCATGCGATTCTCCCTCCCCCCCCCCCCCCCCAAAATGGCATGTCGTGTTTTGCGTGATGCCGCTCGGAGAATCACCGCTCGTCGTTTTTCACGCAGACCGGCGATTCTCCGGCCCAGATGGGCCGAGCGGCCTGACGAACCCGACCGGTTCACGCTGGCACCAACCACACCTGGTCGCTGCCGGCGTGAGCAGCGCGCGACAGGTAAGTGTGGGGCCTGTGGGGGGCGGAGGGAGGATCGAGCACCACGGGCGTGCTCATCAGATGTCTGGCCCACGATCGGTGCCCACCGATCGTCGGGCTGGCGTCTGCAAACGACACACTCTTTTCCCTCCACCGCCCCGCAAGATCAAGCTGCCATGTCTTGCGGGGCAGCGGAGGGGAAGACGGCAACCACGCATGTGCAGGTTGGAGCCGGCCAACCTGCGCATGCGCGGCTGACGTCACTTAGGCGCCGCCGGCCGCGTCATTCTCAGCGCACCGCTTTGACGCAAGCGTCAAGGCCCGGCGCCCGAGATTCGCGCAACGACTCTCCTAGCCTCCCGGGGGGGGGGGGGGGGGGGGGGGAGAGAATAGGGGGCGATGAGCGGCCTCTGATGCCGGAGTGAAACACTCCGGGTTTCACTCCGGTGTCGGCTGTTTCTCTCCGTTTCGGAGAATCGCGCCCAATGTGTTTTGTGTGTGTTAACAGGACATATAGGGTACAAGTAATTGTTTTTATTTTCAGGCTCATCTTGTGGAGAAAACAATCTTGTGGAGCACAAGAACTCTGCTTCCTGCACCATTGGCCCCAAACTCTTCAGATATTATATACCCTGGGGGGTGGGGTGGGGGGGGGGGGGGGGGGGGGGGGGATTTTGACTTTGTATGATAGTGCCAAAGGGGTAATAGCAAAGTTTGTACTTCATCTCTCCCAATGTTTATTTCCCAAATGTAAAGAACACTGGGAGAGATGCAGAATGGAATGCAGATATGCTATTACTGCTGTTATACTATCACACAATGTCAGGCTTACCCCTCGCTGTCATTATTCCCCACATAAGTGCAACCTCAGCACTTGTGTGCAAATTGTACGGATCTTCAAGTAAACGTTTGTAACACTGACCCACATAAGTATGGATGAAGACATTTAATCCCCTGCTGTGTTTTTGTTAAACTGTTAGGCAATCCTGAAGTTTGCTTTTATGAATTTTTGGCTTTGTTGAATTTTCATAGGTCAGAAATACAACAGAAGGAATTACTTACTGGACCCATTCAAATGCCTATCATTTTCTTATGGCTAATTTCTAAGCCCAATTATTAGTAATCTGATTTTTAGGCGGGGCCATAGAGTCATAGTATTTACAATGCAGAAGGAGGCCCATCGAGTCTGCACCAGCCCTTGGAAAGAGTACCCTACCCTACTTAAGCCCATGCCTCCACCCCATCCCAATAACCCAGGAACCCCACCTAACATTTGGACACTGATGGGCAATTTAGCATGGCCAATCCACCTAACCTGCACATCTTTGGACCGTGAGAGGAAACCGGAGCACCTGGAGGAAACCCACGCAGACAAGGGGAGAAAGTGCAAACTCCACACAGTCACCTAAGGCCATAATTGAACCTGGGACCCTGGAGCTGTGAGCCAGCAGTGTTAAGCATTGTACCACCATGCCGCCCTACTTACTTAGAACTTAGAACAATAAAACATATTTTATTGTGTTTTCACTTATTGCTTTCAAACAGTCCTCCTGCCCCAAATTAATAATTATTAATTTAATTTAAATATCTTTGACTCTAAGGACAGTAAGGAGAAAGGCATGTTTATATGGAAGAATTGTGGAAATTTGTCCAATTTTTTGAGGAAGATTTTTAATGATGTTTTAAAAAAATGCAGAGTTTTTAATCCATTTCGTGTGGATAGACACAAGTTTACATTAAAGTGACAGTAGACTTAAATGGTGACAAATTAAAGAGACTGCTGTCATTAATTCAAGCAGTGTTGTAAGTGCAGTATTGAAGATCTGCTCTGCTCACTACTTTGAGGAACATCACAATCTATTTCTGGTTCAATTTTGTTGGAAATCCTGAACAGACAACATTTCCACAAACACAGTTATGATTCCTCAGCAAATTGCAAACTGCAGTTGCACAAGTAGCTCCATGTTCTACCTGATCCTTTCAAAATGTGCACAGAATGATTGCCTATTGACATGCCTTCCTCAGCAGTGAAATTAATTCTCCCTTTGGTGGATTCCCTGTTGAGTATATTTTGTGCAGCAAAATCTTTACAAATGCTAATAATTCATTAATAGCACAGGAAATCCCAAGTGACTGTAAACATGTTACTCTGAAATATGAAATGTTAGATGATCATTGATGGCTACATAATACAGCCAAGCATTGAGTTCTTAACATGTATATAATTTAACAGAGAATTTAATATAATTGGATTTCTAGCTTAATCTTATCTTATAAATTTTGTATAACTCCTCTACAATATTTCAACTGATTGTCTCTGTAGAAAGCCAAGGACAACTGAAGACATGATATCCTCGGAGAGAACCACTAAGGAGAGAAGACTGGAATGGAGCTGAAATCCAACCACAGATTGGAAGAAACCTACACATCAATTTGTTGTTATAAATTATCGGGGCCAAAGGATTAGTTCCTAAAATACACCTTCCTGGGTATCTTCCAGTGCCGCTTAAGAGAGCTTCTGGCAGGATTAAATACCTTGTTATAATGAGAAATGTGTACGTTTTGTAATGTATTTGCAACATTATTGTAAAATTACTTTATTAATGTTTTTGAGTTTCTAAAGATATATAGGCATCTATAGACCCCCATTTATAATGTTAGTGAAGTCAAGGAAAATTAAAAATGCATTGCTAAGTATTAGCTTAGTATTGTACCTGTCTGAATAGCAATGCATATGGGGTACATTATTCCAGCCATTTGGAACTCTCTGAAACAAGAAACTCCTTCTGATCCAGTTGACATGAAAGTTTATATTAACAGCCTGTTGTCTTACTATCCTGTTTGATTTTAAAGAAATATTCAGAAGCTAACTCATCTAAGTCATCTGACGTTTTATTCAGTGAAATCTGACCATATCTTTTGCTTATCCAATGTAGAAATTGAATTTTCTTTTAAACCCGTTTTCACAGTTCATTCTCTTTCCACGAATGTTACTCCTGTCTCCACTTTTCTCTGGATTTGTAAAGCCTTTTGCAATTCGGTGACTTGCATCACCAGTCAATTATATTCATCAATCAGTTCCACTTATCAGTGAAAGAAAAAAAATAGCAATTGGCAAGCAATAAACGAAAAACAAATGCCAAAATGAATCTACCGTCCACAGGACTTGAAATCATAATTAAAGCCTTTCAGCACATTTGGGGCTTAGAAAAAGACAGTACTGCAGTATAAGTAATTTATATGGCTACCTTAGATATTAATGGAAACAGTGACAGAAATAAGGATGTGCATAATTACATACATGTGCGCATTTAAGCATACATGTGCGTGTGTAGATAAATAGCAATTTTCTACCCATTAAAAAAGAAAAGATAGAAACATAGAAAAAGAAGGAGCAGGAGGAGGCCATTTGGCCCTTCGAGCCTGCTTCACAATTAAAATTAACTTTCAGGTTGAAAATGAATGAGCGAATAAATATTTCCCCTCAAGATATATTTAACACCCAACACCCCATAATTTATTGAATGTTTTTAAATTTAACAGGTCAATGGAGTTGTGATACAGAACAGCCTCGATGGGCTGAATGGCCTATTCCTATGTTCCTATTCCTAATCCTATTTTACCAAGTCCGGTTGCTTGTAGTTTATCCTTTTTTTTCCGGGGGGGGGGGGGGATTGTGGGTGGGGAGGAGGTGCAAGGTAAATGTGTTTAAGCTCCAATTAAACAAATGAGCAATACAGTAATCAATATGGGGAAGTCACACCTTCAACAGTTAAAATCAACAAAGGTGACATTTCCAAAATGTCATTTATCCAACCTTAAAGTAGTGTCACTTTAAAATGTATGCCCTTTGCCTCTAAAATTTCTAGTGACTCTCAACTAGAATAGAAATAGACAATGATTCTACTTTGGTTTTGCATTTTGGCACCATGGTCTGGTAAGACTGACCATTAATTTGATATTTTGCCGATGTTATAGAACATAGAACATTACAGCGCAGTATGGGCCCTTCGGCCCTCGATGTTGCGCCGACCCGTGAAACCATCTGAAGCCTATGTTTTTTGGGATAACATTCAAATCTTAATCTATCTTTGTCTTTGAAATGTGTCCTTGCTGCGAATTGTGCAGCATTACTGGTATCAGATCATTTCCTCACAGCAGCACATCAGTGCGCACTTGCCTCAGACGCTGATCAATCCGGTGCATCTGTACAGAATGCTCTGTTTTTGTTCGTAATTCTTTGAGGGGGACTTGTACCTTGATGTTGCTGATATACTTGTCACATCTTGGTTATTGATGCGAAGCCAGAAATGCAGCATGAAAGAGGCAAGTGTGCATTGATGTGCTATTGTGAGGAAATGGTCTCACACTAGTAATGGTACACGATGGTTTCTAGCAGGTAAGCAGCCTTTCCTCAAAAAAGTGTATTTTTAAAAGTTCAAACAAAACCTTGGCAACCTAGCGGAATGCAATTGGAAATTTCAAGGAATCACAGCGCATGGAAGGAGGTCATTCTGCTTATCATTGCGCCTGTGTTGGCGCTTTGAAAGAACAATCCAATTAGCTCCACACCCCTGCTATTTTCCCCATGTTTCTGCAACTCTTTCCTTTTCAATCATATAGCCAGTTCCCTTTTGAAAGCTACTATTGAACCAGCTTCCGATATCATTCCAGATCCTAATAGCTCTATGTGAAGAAAAAAAAAGGAGTTCTCCTAATTTCTGCTCTGCTTCCTTCCTAACTGATCATTAGGAAATCGCTAACAATGTAGCGGCGTCACGGTGAAATGGCAAATTAAGTTGTTCCATTGCAGAAGCTGGGGTTGCTTGCTTTCGACAAGAGAATGTTGGGAGGAGAATTTACGTGGTGAGGGGGCTGGACAGACCAAATAGGGAGGACATCTTTTGAATTGGTCGATGGGGCGAGAATCAGAGGGACCACCAAATTAAGGTGAATATGAAAAGAACCAAAGGTGATATTGGAAAACTTTTTTTTTAACGTAATAGTGGTTGGGAGCTGGCATGCTCTGCCTGCGTGTGTGGTGAAAGCAGAGTCGATCGTGGCTTTCAAAAGATAATTGGATCATTCCCAGGGGGAAAAGGCAGGAGAGTGGGCCCATCTGACAAAATTAGCCCAGCTGACAAAATTAGCCACTTAACCATTCTATGACCCTATGATCAATTGGAGCATAACCATTTTTTAAACAAACATTATAATTAACCAACTAAACAAAATTTAAAAGAAAAAACAGTTTAGGGAATGCAAAGTGTCAGTTGAGGCTCAGTTGGTAGTACACTTGCTTCTAGATCTGAAGCTATGGGTTCTACATTGGGACCTGGGCAATATTTACTAATGGCCTGGCCAGTATTTACCCTCAATCGACAGCATAGAAACAGATGATCTAATTATGATCACTTTAATCTTTGTTTGATCTTACTGTGCATAAACTGTTACTACTTTACCTGCATCGCCAGAGCGACTACACTTAAAATAACTTCATTGGCCGTAAAACACTTTGTGAAAGGTAGCACATAAATGTAGTTTTTTTTCTTTTGAATTCAGGCTAGTGTGTTTGATATTAAGCCTGAGCCCAAATGTCATTTAACTATATTATTTGACAATAGCTTGGTTTGCTGAAAGTATGAATCTTATTCGTAGCTGTCATTTTTTGACATTTATTGCATTACAGCATTATTTCCTTGATGTTATCAGAGTTCGCTACACGCGTCACACTCCTTTGAAGTCTTGAATGTTTCCTGGTATCATTAATATGCTTTAAATGGATTTTATCTTGTTACAGAATTGATTGGAATAATCAGATGGCCAAAACAGTAAAGATGTTGAGATTAGAGGTTTACAGCACACATTAAAAACAGGCTCTGGCACTGCAAATAGCTTTCATTCATCATTGACATTATACGCTGATATCACTAGGGAAACGTGGTGTTGGCCTAAGGAGACTTCTACTTATATTTCTTCCCTGGGCGCTATATGGAAATGCACCCAATAAACTTTGAAATTCTCTTCCTTGTCCTGTTGGGTTGCATTCATGGCTTCAAATTCGCCATTCTGCAAAAGAGCGATTTTATTGCAGGCTTCACACTGCATCAGTTTATTATCTGAGATTTTCTTTCAGATATTTATTTTGTTGTTCAGGTAACAGATTCATCTGGGCTGCATTAAGAATCAATGTTCCCACACGCTGCTCCATTTCTAGTGGGTGTGCAGTTTATGTAGCTGGTAACAACAATGAAGCAATACTCTCCAGTCTTTAGATATTAATCAAGTGACTTACATGTGAACATAGAAATAGGTGTATGCTAGGTAAGGTCAAGGTAAAGTCGCCACAGTCCTAGATGACCATAGGCTGCATTCCCCCTTTGAAAAGGAGAGCTGACTGGTGGTGATTTAACCTGAGAATCACCGCATCTCAGGCGAGGGGCAAGGGCCTATTTTATATACTATTCATCCCCTTAATCCTTTTTCACCATCCAATTAGACCACGGCTGACCTGTATTTCAGCTCCTGATTTTGATTAACATCTGATCAATCTAACCGATAAAAAAAAAATCTGATGATTGCAGCCTTGAAAATTTTAATTTGGCCAGTGCCCACTGCCTTTTGATGGGAGAATTCCATATTTGCACTACCCATTTTTTTGAAGGATTGCTTCCTAATCTCACTCCTGTGTAACCTATGGTTCGAACTTTAATGATGCTGTTGAAAATGAATGAAAATGAAATGAAATGAAAATGGCTTATTGTCACGAGTAGGCTTCAATTAAGTTACTGTGAAAAGCCCCTAGTCGCCACATTCCGGTGCCTGTTCGGGGAGGCTGGTACGGGAATTGAACCGTGCTGCTGGCCTGCCTTTGTCTGCTTTAAAAGCCAGCGATTTAGCCCAGTGTGCACAACCAGCTCCTAGTTTGTTGCTTCCCTTAGTCAGAAGAAATAGCCTCTCTCTATTTACACAATTGGATTGTTTTCTATACCATTTTAAGCATCACAATTACATCACCCTTTGACTTTTTAAACTGGTATTTAGGCCAGGTTTATACAACCAGTCCTCACAACACAAACCTTTAAGCCCTCACATCATTCTGATGAGCTTGGCTCAGAGCCATTCGGGGCAAGGCCCTGAATAGTCAGATTGAATAATCAATGTTGAAAACTTACCAATGATGTTCCAGTTTTTGTTGCCAATATTTGGTGCAATAGCTATCCCATTATAACTCGCACGGGGTTCACGTTTTTCTGCTTCTAAAATGGGACACAGAATTACGTTATGAGGAATTATAGTCAGGCGAAACAAAGCTTCCAATCTGATTTCCTTCCAACATCTGGAAAACTTACCAAAGACCAACAGCCTTTTCTTTATTAATATCTCTTTCCCTGATGTTTCTGCCAGTGTCACTGCATAATATCCTGTATCATTTAGTTCAACATTTGACAATAAAAATGAGCCATTATCATAAAACTGCACACGATCCTTGTAATTGTTAAAGATATTGAGGTCACGGTCGACATAGGTGGATATCGCAATACTCTTTTCATTCGCCTCACAATTGTATTTCCATTCTATCGACCGATTCATAGCAAATGTTGAGTTTGTAGAAAATAATACATTTTCTCCAACGGTGGCATTGATGTATTCGATGAATTCAGTTTGCTCTGACAGAGTCAATATCTGATCTGCAAAAAGAAACAAAAATACAATGGTACTGACTGTGTTTTAATTCAGAAATGATCTATGTTGCATTGAATAATTACGGTTAAAATATTTTTTTAATAATAAAAATCTTTATTGTCACAAGTAGGCTTACATTAACACTGCAATGAAGTTACTGTGAAAAGCCCCTCATCGCCACATTCCGGCGCCTGTCCGGGTACACGGAGGGAGAATTCAGAATGTCCAATTCACCTAACAAGCACGTCTTTCGGGACTTGTGCGAGGAAATCGAAGCACCCGGAGGAAGCCCTCGCAGACACGGGTAGGACTTGCAGACTCCACACAGACAGTGACCCAAGCCGGGAATCGAACCTGGGACCCTGGCGCTGTGAAGCAACAGTGCTGAAGTCAGAATGGATCATGACGAGTGGTAGATTAAGTAACACAATCCAAGCATGCATCATTTTGTCTCCATCAGCACGCAGAACAATGGATCTCGCATTCATATCATGCAGTGGGCTGAAGCTTGATAAAAAGACACATTGTGACTGAACCATATGATGGCACAACTCCAGCTACTCAGAGTAGAATCTAAAAAGGCCATGTGTCGCTACGTTTTTAATGCCTGCTCATTGAGAGAGCTATCTAATTCATCCCACTGCCCTGTTCTTTCCCCACAGTCCTGCAAATATTTCATTTTCAAGTATATATCCAATTTCCTTTTAAAAATTACTATTGAACCTGCTTCCATCATTCTTTCAGGCAGCGAATTCTGGATCATAATAACTCGCTGCATAAAATCATTTCTTCTCATCTCCCCTTTGGTTCCTGTGCCAATTATCGCAAATCGATGTCCTCTGCCCTTCTCCCAGAGGAAACGATTTTCTTTCATTTACTCTATCAAAACCGTCCACAATTTTGAACAGCTCTATCAAATCTTCACGGCTCTAAGGAGCGAAATTCACTTGTGAGAAACAAAACGATCACTTACTTGTGAATAACAAGAGGCAGATCTTGAGCATTACCACTTTAACTGCACAAGTCATACTGACGTCTTCACAATGGTGTTCTGAAACAGAAAAGCTGGTGAGTTCAGCAAAGTTGACGCGTGTATGTGTGGTTAGACCTTAAGCTTTAAGTCAATGAAAGCTATCTCACCCACACATATTGAAATGAGTTTCTTGCCATTTGCACTCCTCTACAAGCGGAAGTGATCACCCAGAACCTTATAAGCATGTGTTCGGAAAGGAAATAAAATAATCTTGCCTATGTTAAGTTTGATCTGGGTCAGAATCTGCAGCATCACACACTTTTTGTTTTGGCAACTTGCACTGGTGAATGTCAGAAACTCAAAAGCTCAAAGGTTTATGTTTTATTTTAAACTGAGTATGATCTTTATTGTGACAGGAATGTACATTTGCTGGAATATATGTTCACATTCAAACTTGGTTAGAACACAGCTACTGCTGTAAGCGTGGAGAAAATGACTGCTCGACATGTTTGGGACTGCTGCAGGGAAATACAATTCCAGCACAATCTCTTTTTAGCAGCAGTTCACACTTCAGAGCTCGCCTACTGCCACAGGAGAATGCTTGATTCATGGATGAATTTCAACCTGTCCCGACATTGAACAAGAATTTCTGAAATTTAAAGAGGCTCTACCTCTGTCCAAAAATATCTCTATGAAGTTGTACAAGCCAGGGTCGAAGCAAGGCTGAAATGCTTAAATTGCCTTTTCATACTTCTTAGATCGACTAGCACCTGCTTTATCTTGGTTATTCTATCTGTATTTAATTGCATCCGCAATTGTATTTCAAGCTGTTTAATATCAATGTACGATAATGTGCTAATCCTTCTGATTAAAATCCGCGAAAAGGATACATATGGCCCAAAATCCAATTTGCATCTTTGGAAATGCATTCATTTTATTAGAGGAATGTAAATAATTGTGAAAGTATAAAATTAATGAATGGGCGGGGTTTTCCAGTTGCGTCCGCCCCGACGTCGGGAATTCCTGTCTGGGGTCAACGGACCTTTAAGTGGTCCGTCAAAGTTTCCGGACCCGCCCACAATGATTCCCATGGCGGGCGTGACCGGGAGGCCTGTGACCCTGATTTTTAATTTGGTAGGTTGAGTTTTGGTAAGGATGCCTAAATCACAGTGACCGATCATTCGCAAGGTTTGACTTTGGATGGCCCCTATTTCTATGACAAACTCCCTCAGCAGGTGACCATTTGAAGAAACCAATTTCTAGGTTTAATTATTAATTTCATATTTTTAAAGCTGAGCCACCTACCTTTATCTAAACTTATTTCCCCATTCTTACCATGTTGAAAATATAGGCTGTCAACCTCTTCGCCGTCATTCTAAGGAGACACAATTGCGGGTGGATGTGCAAACCGTCTGCCTAGTGCACTGATTGTGGTGCACACAGTAGTAGCAGATTGTCATTATTCATCTGTGTATCCAAGTACTATACTGATGTAAAATAATGTCAACCGGTTATGTATAAATCCTCATGCAAATTCCTTTCACTTTTGTGTCTAATGTATCTTTACCGAGACCATTCATGTGGGGTTTTATCAGTGGTTTGCCTCTGTGGTTTATTGTACTCTGATGGCTTAACCGTAACTATTATCACACATTACCATACACTCACCAGCCCCCCATATTAGAGAGACTGACTGATTATCTGCCCATCCATTGTCTAGCATTTATCCAGTATGTTCCCCGCCTACGTGCATCGAGCTTCTTACCAAATCTCTCATTTGCATCCTCCTCTTTATGTTTCCAGGCTGCCGTTTCTGCTTGTTTCTTGATCATTTGACTTGACCTTAGAAGCAGACTCCAACTGAATGTAGCTGAAAACTTTGCAGTTTAAAATGCCAGTGATTCAGGCGTTCCCGCTGATGATAGGAAACGTATAATGCAACATATCCTGGTCTGTAGTTTCTGAATTATACACGTTTGCTTATGTCAGTAGCCTTCACTAGCGAGAAGGGGTGGGTGGAATCCTGAATGTGGCAGGGGATGGATTACGGGCAGAAAGGCTCCCTGTTCAATCTTCCATCCTGCTGATAGGGGAATCTGGGCAAGTGAAGCAACAACAATTCACACATATATTAGCATAAAAAAATCCAAGGCTTTATAGAGGTGAAAGGAAGGAAATTAACCCCAAAGCAAAGCTATTAAGCCCTGGGTCACTGTCTGTATGGAGTTTGCACAGTCTCCTCGTGTCTGTGTGGGTTTTGCCCCCACAACCCAAAGATGCGCAGGCTGGGTGGATTGGATGTGCTAAATCGCTGCTTAATTGAAAAAAATACATATATAATTGGGTATTCTAAGTTTATTAAAAAAAAAAGATATTAGGGGTGGGGTTTTAAAGAGGTCTTAGTAAGAAAAGAGGGAGGAGGTGAGGCATTTTGGGAGAGAATACAAGAATGTAAGATGGAGGCATGGTTACCAATAGAAGGGCAAAGGGATGATGGACTACATAAGACAACCCAGTCAGAAGAATGGAGAACTTGGGAGGAGGTATCATAGGAATGAGGATGGGTCACAGGTTCAAATCCCATCATGACAGATGGTGACATTTGAATCCAATAAAAATCTGGAATTAAAATATTCTAATTGATGACCATGGCTGGGATTCTCCCCTACCCGGCGGGCAATTCTCCCCTATCCGGAATTCTCCGCACCTTTAGGGGCTAGGCCCGCGCCGGAGTGGTTTCTGCTATGCCGACTGGCGCCAAAACTGGTGTCAACGGCCTTTGGCGCAAGGTGCCTGGCGTCGGGTCTGGCTGAAAGGCCTTTGCGATCCGCGCATGCGCCGGTGCATCAGCGCCCGCTGACGTCACCACTGGCGCATACGCGGTAGGGGGTCTCTTCCGCCTCTGCCATGGTGGAGGCCGTGGCGGCGGCGGAAGAAAAAGAGTGCCCCCATGGCACAGGCCCGCCCGCCAATCGGTGGGCACCGATCGCGGGACAGGCCACCATGGGGCACCTCCCGGGGTCCGATTGCCTCGCGCCTCACCCAGGACCCCGGGGGCCTGCTCGCGCTGCTAATCCCGCCGGCACCAGAGGTGGTTTAAACCACATTGGCGGGATTGGCCTGTCAGCAGCGGGACTTCGGCCCATCACGTGCCGGAGAATCGTCGTGGGGGGGCACGCTGATCGGCGGGGCGTGATTCCCGCTCCTGCCGATTCCCGGGTGGCGGAGAATTACGGCCACGGCGGGGACGGGATTTAAGCCGGCCCCGGGCGATTCCCCGGCCCTGCGGGGGAATCGGAGAATTCCGCCCCATGAAACCATTGTTGATGATTGCAAATACCCAGCTGGTTGATTAATGCCCTTTACCTGATCTGGCCTACCTGTGACTCCAGACCCACTGCAATGTGGTTGACTCTTAACTGCCCCTCAAGGGCAATTAGGGATGGGCAACAAATGCTGGCCTTGCCAGTGCCATCAGCACCCCATGAAAGAATTTTTTAAAAATCAAACAAATAAAAGAATTCGAAATTTGAGACACTGAGTACCAGGAACCAATTATGCCGACGAGTTAGGGGTGGTAGTTAAGTCTCCCATTTAAGATGGCGATGAGGAGAATGTTTTTTCCCAGTGGGTTGTGAGTTTGTGGAACTCTCTTCCCCCAGAGAGCAATGGAGCCAGCCATTGAATATTTTTAACATTGAGTTAGATTGACTCCTTTGTTAATCATGAATCTAAGGGTATAGTGGGTAGACAGGAAGGTGGGGTTGAGGGCGCAATCAGATCAGCCATGATCTTAGTGCATAAGCTTGAGGGGCCGAATGGTCTACTCGTGCTCCTAATTCATATGACGCATGAATGAGGGTTTCAGTGGTAGATGAGCTGAAGTAAGTATAACTGTGGGTAATATTATGCCGACAGAATTAATTGTGAATGTTACCATTCCTGATAGCAATGAGATGAGAGCGCACAATGCCGGTGCTTTCCAACAAGGTGAGCCTGAGGCATTTTCTGAGGTTGATTTCATCGTGTATTCACAGAGGACTGTTGATCCACACTGAATCTGTTTGTGGGCACTCACCACCAGTGAACGAAGAGAGCGGACAGGAACTAGTTTGCAGCTGCAGCCCCTAAATGGTGCAATTATTATTTTCTAACGATGCAGGCTATCTTCATTTTCGATGCTGATGGGAAGCACTTCAGCAAGAATTGCAGCAAAAGAGAGGGTTAACTGCTTTGGGCCCAAGGCACTCTCCTCTCCGAGAATTAGACATGTTACTCAGCAGCAGGTGGTGATGCTGCATAAAGAGCCAAAAGATGTGGCTGCAGATAAGAAGATTCATTATTAACCAATTTGTCAAGGTACGTCTATCTAGAATATCATTATACAAAATAGATAGCAGAATTGTGCATGCCACAATGAGTTTACTCTTACCCTGTTAAACCGTGACTGAGACTGCAATCGAAGCCTTCAAGAGCCGCTTTTCTAAGTTTTGTGTAAATTGCGATATTTTAGTAGAGTACATCTTATTATTTAATTGTGCAACTGTTGTTCCATAATCATCAGTTAAGCACTCCCACTCACTAACTCATGCACCCACACATGATCTCACATGCATACATTCCAGTTCAATACTATGAAATACACTAGGTGAGGTTGGTGATGTGGGGGCATTTCATCAGGCAAGAGGAGGCAAGGGGGGTTCCCGCTGTCTACTCGCCCCCACCCTGATGCTCCATGGTTGGAAGGCCTATGGATGGCCTTCCCATACTACCACCAATTGGCCCTAAATGAGCCACATCCTGCATCAGAGGAACATGACAAGCAAATGCAGGTTCCCAGGGGTTATCACTTGTGCAAAGGCACTGAATGGCTGATTGAGGGACTCTGCACCAAGAAGGGTTGGCCCACTGCGAACCATCCGCCTATCCTTGCTGCCAACTTCCCTCTACTGCGACCCCTACCCTGTGACCCTCCACTCTGTGACCCCCTTCTCACCATCACTCACCTCTGGCCTGGGATTCAGCCTCCCCAGTGGTGGTTCCATTCCATTCATTGCCGGCCTATATTGCACCCCTGAGCCAGGTTTCCGGCACAGGCAAGATCCTACCTGGGCACTTTGGCACTGCCAGGGTGTCCGGTTAGCACCAACCGGGTGGCGCCCAGGTTGTGCTGCCAGGGTGCCTGGTCAGCACTGCCAGGGTGGCAGGCTGACAGTGCCACAGTGTCCAGGTGGCACCAGGAGTGCCAGGATACCACCCTGCCCAGAGCCCAACCACCCGGGGGCTCCCAATCACCTGGGAGACCCCCCCAAGTGCTGTGATGCATGGTTCATGTTTGTGGAAACCAGTGCCAAACGGTGCCATGGGGAGTTCTCAGAGGCGAGGCTGATCGATCGTGCTCCCTGGGTAAGTCTGGGGCAGACAATTCAAGTGAGACTCGCTACTCACTTAAATATGCAAATTTGTATCATGCCCATTGAGGGCGAGATCCAGATCGTGATGCATTGCGAGATCTCGTTAGATCTCACGAGATGTAATGAGTGTCGTAAATTTCACGTGAGGCCCCTTGTGAGATTTATCGGCCTCATTGCGAGCCATGACGGGCTCAACGAGGCCATTAGATTGTGCCCAACAGTTTCTGGCCAGGAATTTCTGAATCAGCCGCAGTGGGATGTGGCGAATAGGCAAAGGTTCATTGACTTCAGTGGCACCGGTAAATCAATGGCGGGATTGGAAGATTAAACCATCCGTTACTATTTCTCAGCCATGGTTAAATCAGACCCGAGTAACCCGGCACGGCTTGTTGCAGGAATAAGCATCGAGCTAATGATCTACTAGGCTAACTTACACATCATTATACATGTTAAGAAAATCACAATGTGCTGCACAGAAAGCTATATTGTATCATATGTGATGTGCTGGGTGCTCTGGATCCGTGGAACACATACAGGCCACCAACACTTAAAATAGTACAACACTATTTTATTAAACTATAAACTGTTGAACATGCTCTTACTGTGGGTTAACACGATGTTAGATTAAACTAAAGACCTGTGCCTATCCTAACCAGTCTAATCACTCAGCACATGGTGAGAATCTGTGCTGTAAGCTGTAAGCTCTGTATTTCTGAAAGGCTGCATCCCGAATGAGTGGGAAAACTGATGCCCTCTGTCTTTATAGTGAGTGTGCTCTAACTGGTGATTGGCTGCGGTGTTATGCATGTTGATTGTTCCTACTGTATGTCCATCAGTGTGTGTGTCTGCACCATGATATACTGGTGTATATTATGACATCCCCCCTTTTTAAAAAAATTGTATGTTTGTGGCAATAAATAATGTGTGTTGATAATGTTCCTAACTACGTGTGGGATGCAAAGACATATTTACAGGACTATGGACATGAAAACTAAGCTATTTACATGGGAAGGTGCCTGGTGCAGAGAAACAGTATGCAACAAGAGTAACGAGAACAACATTATATACAAACCAGGAAAACGATCAAACAAAGCAACGACACAATTCAGAGAGTCCATAAATTTGTAAAGTTCATAAGTTTAGTCTCTGAGGTGGGCGATGAATTCTGGTTGACCAGGAGGGTGGCACACCATTCATCATCCGGATCGATGCTGTGTACCGGTAGAGGCTGGATTCTGTGCTTCGGGGACACCCTGTTTTTGATTATGATACCGACTCAAAATCAGGTAGCAGGTCTGGATCGGGCTCGGTGACTGTGGGTTGAATGGCCCGGACATCCCTGCGAGGCTGGCTGGAGCGACGAAAGCTGGAAGGTTGAGTTGATCTGCATAAAGCAGCATAGTGGCCAAGTTTGCCACATTACAGGCATCGTCAGGATTTGGCAGGATACTGCCGCTTTAAATGGGCGGAGCCACAGTTGCCGCATGCTGTTGTGTCAGTACGTTTGTTGTGCCACCGCGCATGCGCGGTGCGATCATGCGTGGTGCGCGCCTGCACAGTAGGTTCATTGACGTCACCATCCCCTTGCTCGGTGCGCCCAAGCGCAGGAGTCCGCGAAAAACGCGCAAAATGGCTGCCCTCATCCAGGCTGAGGCCCTGGAGTTGTTTGATTGCTTGGGTTCGTTCTGCCTCATGGGGAGCCTGCCGCGCCGTTTCAGCCGCTTGGATGTGGGAATACCGACTAGTGGTGTGTTCATGGAGCACGCAGGTCTCGATGGCAATCGCTAGGGTGAGCTGCTTTACCTTGAGAAGCTGCTGGCAAAGGGGGTCCGACTGAACACCGAAAACGATCTGGTCGCGTATCACGGAGTCGGATGTGGACCCGTAGTTACAGGACTGCGCAAGGATGCGGAGGTGGGTGAGAAAGGACTGGAAAGGTTCATCCTTACCCTGCAAACGCTGTTGGAAGACATAGCGCTCAAAACTTTCATTCACCTCGGTGTCGCAGTGACTGTCAAACTTGAGGAGGACCGGCTTGAATTTTGATTTACCTTCACCATCAGCAAAGGTGAGAGAGTGGAAGATGTGGGTGGCGTGGTCCCCGGCCGTGGAGAGGAAGAGAGCGATCTTCCTGGTGTCTGAAGCAGCTTCCAGATCCATGGCTTCAAGGTAGAGCTGGAAGCGATGTTTGAAGATCTTCCAGTTGGACTCCAGATTGCCGGTGATGCGGAGCGGCGGCGGCAGGCGGACACTGTCCATGTTGCTGGATGGCTGTACGCTGGTGGAAGGCAGATCACTGGCAGGTAGGTCTCAGAAGTTCTAACATCCCTCAACTACTGGTACCATGATGTGTTGGGTGCTCTGGATCCGTGAAACACATACAGGCCACCAACACTTAAAACAGTACAACACTATTTTGTTAAACTATAAACTGTTGAACATACTCTTACTGTGGGTTAACACAATGTTAGATTAAACTAAAGACCTGTGCCTGTCCTAACCAGTCTGATTACTCAGCACATGGTGAGGATCTGTGCTGTAATCTGTAAGCTCTGTATTTCTGAAAGGCTGCATCCCGAATGAGCGGGAAAACTGATGCCCTCTGTCTTTATAGTGAGTGTACTCTAACTGGCGATTGGCTGCAGTGTTGTGCATGTTGATTGGTCCTACTGTATGTCCATCAGTGTGTGTGTCTGCACCATGATATACTGGTGTATATTATGACAATATGATCAAGAAAGAAGGACCTAAAATGTTCTCCAGCTCTCTTACCATTGTGCACTTTCATCATGTACTCTGTCTTCATGTTGTGTAACAATGAACTTATCACATTTGCATATAGGCTGTTAACACCAAGTCATGTCACACATGATATCATATATAAGCCTGGCCTTTCAGATCGTCAGATGAAAAGATCGAGGCGATGGTGGAGGGTGCAGGGTGGGAGTAGGAAAGGGGGGTTTGCAGTGGTGGTTCTTTTTGCTTATCTCCCCTCCATGGTCTCAATAGCTGAGTAATAGCCATGCCCCCAAATTCATTTTCCTTATGTGTCAGCACAGGTACGGACATAAACATCGCCAAGAAAATTATTTCAGTCAATACCTACAATTGCCGAACTTCCACAAGGCTGTACTTTGATATTGGACTGATTTCTATCTGTCTGAACAATTTATGTTACTCATTGATGCACTCACACATTTTTCCCTAATTTCTTTTGATTAGTTCCAATTCACCTGTAGCCACCTCAGAAAATAACTTGGAACAATTCCCATTTGGTGGTGTGATTTCCTTTGTTTCAATCTTGTATCCTTGCCAAATTAAGATGCGCTGCACTTGAGAGTTTCATTTGGCAAGTCGATCTATTTACATTTTAGCATTTGTGTATTTTAAAAAAACATCAGAAGCAGAACTGATAAAAGGCAGACATTCATTTCCTTCGGTATCATCTTGAGAGAACATGGGGTTAATTGCATAAAATATATTTATCAATTCCTGATTGCCTTCTGCCACCATGAGGAAATATCCACAGCAACAACAGCTAATGTTTTAAAAAACACCTTTAACTGAATAAAATGTTCATCCCAAACAGTTTGATAGGGGCATTTTAGATGATTTAAAAAAATTAATTAATTTGTTTTTTTCTATAAATTTAGAGTACCCAATTCATTTTTTCCAATTAAGGGGCAATTTAGCATGACCAATCCGCCTAACCTGCACATCTTTTGGGTTGTGGGGGCGAAACCCACGCAAACACGGGGCGAATGTGCAAACTCCACACGGGCAGTGACTCAGAAATAGGATCGAACCTGGGACCGCGGCGCCATGAGGCAGCAGGGCTAACCCACTCCGCCACCGTGCTGCAAGAGCATTGTAGATAAAATATGACATTGAGCCACATTAGGAGATACTGGGCAACGTTTTCGTGACTCCCGGAATTTAAAATTAACAGGCAAGGCCCAGATGCAACACTCTTGCCTCTATTTCCGACGGGTCCCATTTTTGCTGGTAGGTAAATGGGGTGGGATATGATTCACAAGGGAGGTAAATCCAAACTCAGCAGGACGATTTGAACATAGTACTGAATTCAAACGGATCTCATTTTGGGTGTTGCAAAGGGTGTTAGCCTGCATTGTGGAAATCACAAATTGATGGAATAGACATAAAGGTTCTTGAAATATGGATACAGTCCGTATAACTTCATGATCTGAAGTTTTATATGTACCCTGATCTTTAAACTTAAAAAAGGCTGCAGGTATCAGTGAGAGTGTAAAAACCCGCTGCTGGACTGCTTTGATTGACAGGTGTAAGTCAGAAAAGAACATTTTTATCTGGTGATGCAACTTTGATAGTTGACATTTTTGTTGACATTTCCCTGAGAGAACTTATGTCAATAATGCCATTGTGAACACTTGGCTGAGTTTCAAAAGCTACATTTATCTCCCTGGTGGTTTTGAGTTCACAGTTTGATTGACATTTTAAAGAGTTTATTCAAAGATTAGCTGGAGGAAATTCTCCACCACCCGTTGCCATTAGCAGGGTTTCTGATGTGGCGGGGAATTTGGCATTCAGGGTAAAAATGGGGTTGGTGCCAGGTGCCAATCCATTTGTGATGCTCCAGTCCCCACTGGCATCTCTGGGAGGGGGCCCTATTTCGGGGTCCCTGTGGTATGTCAGGTCACCCCTGTACTTGGGGGAAGGAAGGGACGCAGAAAATCCAGGGGTGGGGGGCTTAGTTGTGATGCGGGGGTGGGGGGAGTGGAGGGCCAGACATGGGACTTCGCTATCAGGCCACCTACACAAAATGGTGGCCCGATAGCGAGATTCTCTTGGGTATCCCTTGTAATCCTCGTCATGCATGAATTTGCGTGCTGAAGGAAAGTAAATTGCTGGGAGTGCAAATCAGTAGCAATTCACCTAAGGCGGAGAACATAGTCTCACAAACAGAGAATTTCATTCACTGTTTCTAATTTGGGGTCTTGGATTGAAGTTTTGTTTGCTTTTATAAGAGATAAACTACTTGACAAGATTTAAAAGCTTTGAATGGCTACTGTCAATGGGATTCTTTTGCACCATCAAGTATATATGGGTGTGAACTGTATACAATTTTTGGAAGTTCATTATTTTTAATCTCCATATGGCTCCCGAGGTCTGCCCATACTGGTTACTATGGAAGGTATGGGGGTCCATTGGGGATGGATAGTTGGGGTTAGAGGGCTTAACAGCTAGAATAACAATGGAGATGTCATCCCAGATAATTGAGTAAGGCTTTCTAACCAGCCTGTCTCGACACTCACCTGCCCCTGTGGCTACCAACACTCTGCTTCCAGGATTGGTGGGCCTTGTTGTATCCACTCCTCTGCAGCCCCTCCCCCCACCCTTTCCTTCCCCACCACCCCGGAATGAAAATGGCATGTTTTAGGGTACTTTTACTGAGGTCCATGAGGACTGATGACAAAAGCTTGGTAAAAGAGGTGGGTTTTAAGGAGTTGCTTAAATGAAGAGAGGGAGATAGAGAGGAGGGGAGGTGTAGAGAAAATATCACAGAATGTGGGCCCCAAGTTGAGCAACTTAAAATTTGATAAGTCTAACACATGTTTGCATTCAGCAAAGCAATCGTACAGGTGAAAATTTAAGCAGAGTTAATCTGATTCTTGACAAGTTCAAATTAGCTGTCTGGAGCTGTGTGGTGAATGTAATATAGATGTATTTATGTTAATTCACACTGTCTTTGTAAGCGCAGTAGCGCTATCCTACCACTAGGGGGAGAAGCGCTGGGAGCACTAAGGAACTTGAACTGGGCTCCACCCTTGGCTCCGCCCACAACTTCTCCCCCTTATGCAGCTGTATAAATACCCTTGTCCAGAGTCAGCCTGAGTTCACTACGAGTTCATCGACAGGTAACAAGCTGGCTCTGAAGTAAGTCGATTAAAGCCTAGATTCACATCGGAAACACGTGTCTGGTGAATTGATGGTTCCATCAAGCTGTACTTAATTCTTTCCAGTAAAAAGATGGACCCAGTCATCGTCAGTCAGTATCAGCTTGCATTCTGCAGCTTCTTGTGCTTTTAACCAAACACAAAAATTTAACAGATGAGAAGAAGTGAACCCCAATTAACTTTTTTGAATGTTTGGTTCTGTGCAGTTAAAACAGGCATGTCCAATAATTTCACATGGGCGTGTGTGTGGGGTGGGGAGTAGGGGGGTGGGGAGTAGGGAGGTGGGGGGGGACATGCCTTAATTGTTCTCACTCAAAGGGCCGATGAAGAAATTTTGCAAAAATAAAGTTTGGTACAACATTAAATATTATTTTTTTTTAAAGTCTGGGGCCCAATCTAATGGCCATTTTGCACTCAGCGTAGATCTGTGCAGCTGGCTACATCACGGGAGAGTCGAAATCGGGATCCATGCCGGGTGCCGATCGATTTCCGATCTAATCGGCCCTTTCCCATTGGTGGGATCCGGAACCCACCTAGATGTGGTGAGAAACCACTAATCACCAATTAAAGCCAATCTCTAGATCGTTAACGGACCACCTATAGAATGGCCTCCCGTGATCTAGTCGACTCCCTAGCGAGCGGGCACACCTATTTGAAAATGTGAAGCCAGTGCCATGGCTGTTGTAGGGATAGGAGGAGGTGAGTAGTCAGCTTTGAGATCAGGCACTGGACTTGCTGCCCCAGGGGGTGGTAGAGGAGCCCCCTGGGGGGACAGGCCTGGTTGGGGGAGGGGAGGTTCAGAAGCCATCATTGGGGAATCGCCCCTAGGCTGGAGAGTGAGGGCTGACTGCTCCTGTTTTGAGATTGTACTGCTGGAAGCTGCCAGAGGGGGAAAGAGAGGAGAATGCTTGCCTGTTTACTGCAGCAGCCTGGCTCTGTGTTTCTGCTTGCAACTGTCCTTCTGCTTCTTTGGCCTGGAGTGAGGCAAGGGGAAGATTTTGGCTGGCCTGCTGCCAGGCTAAAGATGGAGGGTGGTTTGCTCTTGCAGTTTGTTGATATCTTCGCTGGAAAATTTTCTCTCACCTTCCACTTTCTCTAAAAATTGTGGCTGGGTGGGAAAGATGCTTAAGTGCCCATTAAGTTGCCACTTAAGGGTCTTAATTGGGCATGGGCAGACTTCACATCTGAGGCTCCATCCGCCCCATCATAAAGGTGCTTCCCGGTAGGGGCGGCCGGGATCTTGGAAGGAATCTTGTCCATGCAATTTGACGTTCCCCCCACCTCAGATCCCACCTGGGATGGTGGGAGATGGTTTGGGAGTTTACAATTCTGGCCATGGAATTTTACACCTACAGAGGGACATTTGTAAGAAAGGTATGAAAAATGTTTGTGTTTGCGAAGACAATGGAAACTGTTTCTCCAGCCAGCTATATCTCTTCAGACATCGCAAAACATACTTCCTGTTGATCTATATCTGAGAATGTGTCAAAAGGTTTTGGCGATGGAGGAAAATGGGCTGCGGATGCAATATCCCCCTTTTCAGGAATACAAGGGAAAATAGAACAAAGAACGAAGAATAGTACAGCACAGGAACAGGCCCTTCGGCCCCCAAGCCTGTGCCGACCATGCTGCCTGTCTAAACTAAAATCTTCTGCACTTCCGGGGTCCGTATCCATCTATTCCCATCCTATTCATGTATTTGTCAAGATGCCCCTTCCATCACCTCCTCCGACAGCAAGTTTCAGGCACCCACTACGCTCTGTGTAAAAAACTTGCCTCGTACATCTCCTCTAAACCTTGCCCCTCGCATCTTAAACCTGTGCCCCCGAGTAATTGACCCCTCAACCCTGGGAAAAAGCCTCTGACTCTCCACTCTGTCTATGCCCCTCATAATTTTGTAGACTTCTATCAGGTCGCCTCTCAACCTCCGTCGTTCCAGTGAGAACAAACCGAATTTATTCAACCTCTCTTCATAGCTAATGCCCTCCATACCAGTCAACATCCTGGTAAATCTCTTCTGTACCCTCGCTAAAGCCTCCACATACTTCTGGTAGTGTGGCGACCAGAATTGAACACTATACTCCAAGTGTGGCCTAACTAAGGTTCTATACAGCTGCAACATGACTTGCCAATTTTTATACTCAATGCCCCGGCCAATGAAGGCAAGCATGCTATATGTCTTCTTTCTTTTTTTTTTTAAATTTAGATTAGCCAATTATTTTTTCCAATTAAGGGGCAATTTAGCATGGCCAATCCACCTACCCTGCACATTTTTGGGTTGTGGGGGCGAAACCCACGCAGACACGGGGAGAATGTGCAAACTCCACACGGACAGTGACCCAGAGCCGGGATCGAACCTGGGACCTCAGCGCCGTGATGCTATATGTCTTCTTGACTACCTTCTCCACCTGTGTTGCCCGTTTCAGTGACCTGTGAACCTATACACCTAGATCTCTCTGACTGTCAATACGCTTGAGGGTTCTACCATTCACTATTCCCTACCTGCATTAGACCTTCCCAAATGTATTACCTCACATTTGTCCGAATTAAACTCCATCTGCCATCTCTCCGCCCAAGTCTCCAAACGATCTAAATCCTGCTGTATCCTCTTACAGTCCTCATCGCTATCCGTAATTCCACAACCTTTGTGTCGTCTGCAAACTTACTAATCAGACCAGTAACATTTTCCTCCAAATCATTTATATATACTACGAACAGCAAAGGTCCCAGCATTGATCCCTGTGGAACACCACTAGTCACAGCCCTCCAATCAGAAAAGCACAATTCCATTGCTACTCTCTGCCTTCTATGACATAGCCAGTTCTGTATCCATCTTGCCAGCTCACCCCTGATCCCGTGTGACTTCACCTTTTGTACCTGTCTGCCATGAGGGACCTTGTCAAAGGCCTCACTGAAATACATATAGACAACATCCACTGCTCTACCTGCATCAATCATCTTTGTGACCTCCTCAAAAACTCTATCAAGTTAGTGAGACACTACTGCCCCTTCACAAAACCGTGCTGCCTCTTGCTAATACGTCCATTTGCTTCCAAATGGGAGTAGATCCTGTCTCGAAGAATTCTCTCCAGTAATTTCCCTACCACTGACGTAAGGCTCACCAGCCTGTAGTTCCCTGGATTATCCTTGCTACCCTTCTTAAACAAAGGAACAACATTGGCTCTTCTTCAGTCCTCCTGAAGACAGTGAGGATCCAAAGATTTCTGTCAAGGCCTCAGCAATTTCTTCTCTAGCCTCCTTCAGTATTCTGGGGTAGATCCCATCAGGCCCTGGGGACTTATCTAACTTAATATCTTTCAAGACGCCCAACACCTCGTCTTTTTGGATCTCAATGTGACCCAGGCTATCTACACACCCTTCTCCAGACTCAACATCCACCAATTCCTTCTCTTTGGTGAATACTGATGCAAAGTATTCATTTAGTACCTCGCCCATTTCCTCTGGCTCCACACATAGATTCCCTCGCCTGTCCTCAATGGGACCACCTGTTCCCTGGCTTCCCTCTTGCTTTTTATGTACGTGTAAAAAGCCTTGGGATTTTCCTTAACCCTATTTGCCAATGACTTTTCATGACTCCTTTTCGCCCTCCTGACTCCTTGCTTAAGTTCCTTCCTACCTTCCTTATATACCACACAGGCTTCGTCTGTTCCCAGCCTTCTAGACCTGACAAATACCTCCTTTTTCTTTTTGATGAGGCCTACAATATCTCTTGTTGTCCAAGGTTCCCGAAATCTGCCGTATTTATCCTTCTTCTGCACAGGAACATGCCGGTCCTGAATTCCTTTCAACTGACGTTTGAAAGCCTCCCATATGTCAGTTGTTGATTTACCCTCAAACATCCTCCCCCAATCTAAGGTTCTTCAGTTCCTGCCTAATATTGTTATAATTAGCCTTCCCCCAATTTAGCACATTCATCCTAGGACCTCTCTTATCCTTGTCCACCAGCACTTTAAAACTTACTGAATTGTGGTCACTGTTCCCGAAATGCTCCCCTACTGAAACTTCTACCACCTGGCCGGGCTCATTCCCCAATACCAGGTCCAGTATAGCCCCTTCCCTAGTTGGACTATCTACATGTTGTTTTAAGAAGCCCTCCTTGATGCTCCTTACAAACTCTGCCCCGTCCAAGCCCCTAGCACTAAGTGAGTCCCAGTCAATATTGGGTAAGTTAAAGTCTCCCATCACAAAAACCCTGTTGCTTTCCAAAATTAGTCTACCTATCTGCTCCTCTATCTCTCGCTGGCTGTCGGGTGGCCTGTAGTAAACCCCAACACTGTGACTGCGCCCTTCTTATTCCTGATCTCTACCCATATAGCCTCGCTGCCCTCTGAGGTGTCCTCCTACAGTACAGCTGTGATATTCTCCCTAACCAGTCGCGGAACTCCTCCACCCCTTTTACATCCCCCTCTATCCCACCTGAAACATCTAAATCCTGGAACGTTTAGCTGCCAATCCTGTTCTTCCCTCAACCAGGTCTCTGTAATGGCAGCAACATCATAGTTCCAAGTACTGATCCAAGCTCTAGGTTCATCTGCCTTACCTGTTATACTTCTTGCATTAAAACCTATGCACTTCAGGCCACCAGTCCCGCTGTTTTCAGCAACGTCTCCCTGTCTGCTCTTCCTCAGAGCCATACTGGCCCTATTTCCTAGTTCTCCCTCAATGTTTTCACCTTCTGACCTATTGCTCCGGTACCCACCCCCCTGACATACTAGTTTAAACCCTCCCGTGTGACACTAGCAAAGCTCGCGGCCAGGATATTTATGCCTCCCCAGTTTAGATGCAACCCGTCCTTCTTATACAGGTCACACCTGCTCCAGAAGAGCCCCCAGTGGTCCAGATAACGGAAACCCTACGTCCTACACCAGCTGTTTAGCCACGTGTTTAGCTGCTCTATCTTCCTACTTCTAGCCTCACTGGCATGTAGCGCAGGGAGTAATCCCGAGATTACAACCCTAGAGGTCCTTTCTTTTATCTTTCTGCCTGGCTCCCTGAACTCCTGCTGCAGGGCCTCATGCCCCTGGCTGCCTATGTTGTTAGTACCAATATGTACAATGACCTCTGCCTCTTTTCCCTCCCCCTTCAGGACCTGCAAAGGTGGAGAACACTCCCACTCTCCCTTGCGGGGAGTGTCCACATGATCAAAATGAACGTGCTATTCAGATCCATCCCTATCTACATTCCCAAGGCCTTTTTCAAAGCATTAGACAAACTATTCATGGCGTTCATAGGGGAGGGGCGGGGGAGGGGCGGGGGAGGGGGGGGGGGGAAGAATGCTAGGATCCCAAACAAGGTCTTACAAAAAACAAAATCAAGGGGAGTGCTAGCCCTCCCAAACCTACAATTCTACCACTGGGCGGCGACGGCCGAGCAAATAAGGGGATGGATCAAGGAGCCAGAAGCTGAGTGGGTGCGTGTGGAGAAGGCCTCCTGTAAGGGGACCTCCCTCCAGGCCCTCACCACGGCAGCACTCCCATCCCCACCCAAAAAACACTCCAGCAGCCCTGTGGTGATAGCCACCCTCCAATCCTGGAACCAACTGCGGCAGCAATTTGGCCTGACCAAAATGTCGGACAAAGCTCCCATCTGTAACAACCATAGGTTCACACCAGCGCTGACTGACACCACCTTCAAAAGGTGGGGGCAGGACGAGGGGACACTAACAGTCAGGGACCGATACACCGACGGCAGGGTCGCGACACTGGACCAACTGATGGAGAAATTTCAGCTGACCGGGGGAACGAGCTAAGGTACCTGCAACTCAGAAACTTCCTACGAAAGGAGACAAGGACTTACCCACAACTGCCACGACAGACATTACTGGAAGAGTTACTGGACGCAAGCATATTAGAGAGAGGAACCTGTAGTGACATGTACGACCAACTGGTAGAAGGGGCCGACACCGTACTGGACGCAACAAGAATGAAATGGGAGGAGGACCTGGGGATCGAGATAGGGTGGGAACTCTGGAGCGAAGCACTGCATAGGGTCAACTCCACCGCCACGTGCGCAAGGCTCAGCCTGACGCAACTAAAGGTGGTACATAGAGCCCACTTAACAAGAACCCGTATGAGTAGGTTCTTCCCGGAGGTGGAGGATTGATGTGAACGGTGCCAAGGAAGCCTGGCCAACCACACCCACATGTTCTGGTCTTGCCCCAGACTTGCAGGGTACTTTTTGAGGCAATGTCCAAAGTGGTGGGGGTGAAAGTGGAGCCATGCCCAAAAGTGGCGGTCTTCGGGGTTTCAGACCAGCCAGATCTATTCCTGGGGAGGAGGGCGGACGCCCTGGCCTTTGCCTCCCTGATCACCTGCCGTACAATCCTGTTCGGCTGGCGGTCAGCAGCATTACCTAAAGCTGCAGACTGGCTGTCCAACCTCTCGGAATCTCTCCAAATGGAGAAAATTAAATTCGCCACCCGAGGGTCAGGCAATGGCTTTCACAGTTGGGAGCCATTCACCCAATTGTTCCGGGACCTGTTTGTGGCCAACAAACAAGCAGAAGAATAGCCAGGTAGCCAGGAACCAGGGGAAAGCAGCCAAAGCATGAGAGGGAGAGATAGACCGGGAGGGGCGCAGGGGGGGGGGGGGGGGGGGGGGGGGGAGGGGTGGGGGGGGTGTGGTGGGGGGAGGGAACAACCTAATCTAAGAGGAAGGAAAGGTGAATCACAGGGGCGGTGGGGGGAGGAGGGAAGAGACAGGGAACAATAGAGGAGAGCCAAGGAGGGAGGTGGGGGGTGGGGGGGGGGGGGGGGGGGTGGCGGTGAGGCAGGGAAACGCTAACCAACTTGATATCCACAGGAACAGAGAAAAAGGAGAATACAGGCGGAAGACGGGAGGGCCGGCTGAAGCGGCAGTGTGCACGAGATCCTGTCTCCAACTTCCCACAAATTCAGATAAAACTATAAAAAAAGCTTTTTTTAATCCTTACAATGGCCTCCACACAGCAACCTCCTCATGCTTAGGCCTTTTGTCTATTCTTCATGCTGGAGCCCTCTCTAAGCACAATAGAAACACAGTTGGAACTTAAACAATGCCCACACAAACAAACAGCTTTGTCCAGCATGAATATAACTATAGGTTTTCCTCTTCTAGGCCCAGAAACATTGAATTAAACGTACTTAAGACTATACCTTATTTCTAATGTTTACCAATGCAAATATAAATCTCTGAAAACTACCTTTGCTTTCCTAACAACTCTCTAAATCTCTGGCAATTGCAGTCCAGGCATATTAAACCGTGGAGATATCCACAATGTGACCTCGCTGTAAGTCCACTTTGCTTCGCTCTGTCCATAGTGAAAGTCAAAAAGAGTCTTGGTCACTTCCTGTTACAGCAAACAACAAGGCTATTAATGCCACCTGTCGCTGCCTGGGTCAACACAATGGCAGAGGCACCATGGTAACCTTGGCAGCCACAGGCCTGCTTTGTATCTCCAGTTGTGGACCTCCTTGTTGAAACACGGGCCCATCACTGACTTCTCGATATATGTCGGGCTCCCTGAAGATTCGCTGTGGGGAAGACCTCCTGCACATCTCCATTTCCATCCTTTCCTCATTGCACTTGCTCTCAGCACTCTTCTGCTAAACATCCACTCATCCTCCAGCCTCAAAGGCAGACATTACAGACCAGAGTTTTCCAAACTGTGGGCTGTGACCCAAAGGTGGGTTCCGGGCGGGTGTCGGGAGGGTCTCATTACGACGTAGCTGAGCACGGGAGAAGCAGCTAATGGCTCAACCGGCTTTTCAGAATGTTGGCCTTTAAATGCGAACAATGGATAATTCCTGCCAGAGGTGATGGCAGAGAGCAGGTCATGCATCTGGTGTGTGTGGGGAGTGGTGTGTGTACGCAGCTGCAGCTTGTCGGCCTCCTGAGTGTCAATTGTGAATTCAGAAAATCCAGCACCGTTTCTCATTGGAATTGATTGTGTTTCACATGGCTCCGGTGCTAGCTCCTTAATAGTTGCTGAATCTGTCTTGGTGCGGCACCAGTTATGCTTACACTGACGCCACATGCCCAGTATGTCCTTGCTTTGGGTGCAAAATCACGGAGAAGAGATTCCTCCATTTTGTAGCAGCTTGCAAGCAACAGGATTGTGTGAAGAACTGAAGGTGAATCGTATTGTAATAAGGAAGAGAGGGCCAGAGACACAAACAGGCCAGGATCTCACAACTGAATCTGCTGGAGAGAGCTGCACAGGAGAGTCCATGGCAGAACAAAGCAGTCCTGGTGTGAGCTGTGTACAGGGCCCCATGGCCTCTTGTGAACAACCTATTAAAAAGAAACTGAAATCAGCAACAAAGCAGGAGAAAGGTGATTTTTTGAGGTATGGCTTTGTTAATTGTGTCAATGCAAATCAGGATGCAAAGCCCATGGGTGAGATCCTCCGACGGCCGATGCTGGAATTGGGACCGTGATTGGGCTGAGAATTTGGTGTGAATGCGTTCCAGAACGCACGTACAGTAAACGCCATTGGCATATCTTTCGTGGGATAACTCCGTATTCTCCAGGGCCTCCGCGATTCTTCTCCTCCAATGGGCTGAATTCTCGACATTGAGGTTCACTTGTGTTTTTAAAAATCATGTAATAGGTGCCCTGGCTGCTGAGAGGGAGACAGGAAAGTGTCCGACATCGCCATAGTTTGCTGACAGTTGTTCCACTGGCCGGAGGGCTTCTGCCAGGGGCGGGAGTAGTAGCGGGGGGTGGCCAGGAGGTGGGCTTTGGGGTTGGGGTGGACGGGCATTGATCATCATTGCCGCAGCCGGACAGGCAGCCATGCAGCTGTGCAGACTGCTGACTGCCCACTGTGAACTGAGGGCAACAGTCGTATGGGTGTCCCCCCAGGCTAGCCCGCTAGGTGGCCTCTGGCCCCAGCCGATCCATCAGCCATATGGGCGTGTTCCAGCACAACCAGTGCCATCTTGTTGGCTGGGATGGTGTGTGTGGGGAGTGCAGTTGTGTACATGCAGCTGCAGCTTGTCAGCCTCCTGAGTGTCATTCACGTACCAGGTGAATCTGGCACCATTTATCATTGGAATCGATTGTATTTCACGTGGCGCCGGTGCCATCTCCTTAATAATCGCTGAATCGGTCTAGGTGCGGCACCAGTTATGCTGTCGTGGATGTCCACGAATCTTGCCCCGACGTCAACATTTAGCCTCAGGAACGGAGAATCCAAGTGCATGGTGTTTCATATGCAGGGAAGTACTGACAAATAAGAGTTGGATGCTAACTGTGTCTTACCTTGAAGACATCTTTTTAATTCTAAACGAGCTACCCTCAAATTGCAAGATCAGAATAATAGTTGCTTTCGGCTCTGTGAAGAAATAGATGCTTTCCAAAAGTCATGGAACATTTAGTTAGTGCGAGCACAAAACCAAAACTACTACATGTTCCCCACATTGCTACACCAGATCGGAGGAAACAATGTTAGTAAGGAAACTGTCAATTGACTGAAAAGCCTTATTCAACCTTATTCACTACTTTCCAGAGAGTTTCAGATTTTGAAAGAGAAGTGGTTGGTGAAAAATTATTTTGAGCTTGAGATCCCAGAGTCAATTATTAACTTACAGCTGATTCCAAATGAAGACACTGAACTTCTGCTCCTCACCCGTGACAGCAGATCAAAAACACACCACAAGTCCATGAGGCTGTCAGTATTCTGGAGTAGCATCTCCGAGGAGTATCCAGTATTGAGTAAAACAAGCATTTTGTTGCTATTTTCCTTCACGACGACCTACATGTGCGAGGTTGGAGTTTCCGTCCTCACAAAGATGAAGGCAGCACAAAGGAACCGGCTGAACTCTGCACCAGATATGTGTATTGCCCTCTCCCCCTGTGAACCTGACTGGAATGAGATTGTGAGGACCAAGCAGGCTCACCTATCACACTAAAGGTAAGTGTAAATAGTGCGTTGCGAAGGTCGGTTGGCGTGGGTTGTGCAGGTCGGCCAGCCTTGGTCGCAAAGGCCAGCCGGCGAGGGTCTTGAAGGTTGGCCGTTTGGTTAAAAGTGGGTCCTCGGGAAAAAAAGTGACTGAGATAAATGATTTCCTGCAGTCTAGCACCAGAACAAAGCTTTTTTTTTTCAGAAGTTTGGATTTACTGTCGGAATGCAAAGAAAATAATAAAGAACAGGCCCAAATGTTAGCCAGCTTAAGGGGACAAGGCAGCAGATAAGTTGTATGGAAGAGACAAGCCCTTTAAATTGTGTTCTACAGGTCCTTCTTGGCTCCTGGCACCATGCATTGCTGTGCGAATTTATGAAGTGGCAAATCGAGTGCTGGGGCAGAATAATTGCATGAATGGGCCTTATGAAGGGGGACCTTTTTTGAAATAATTTAGTGACATTGCTGAGTATTCTCAGAATGTGCCTCAGATGCCCTGGATTCTCATGATGTGAAACGCTCTAAATAAATGTAGATTCCTTTCTCTGGCTGTCTGATTTTGGGAACTGTGTTGGTTTACGGCCATTTCAGAGGGGGGGGGGGGGGGGGGGGGGGGGGGGGGGGATCTCCATTTATTGCTGCACAAAATGCAGTGCTGGCATGCAGCCTGAGCTGGGCAGTACTTATGTTTGTTCCTGTTTGCTGATGCGGGTTTGAATGGTGGCTGCAGTTTTCCACAAGTGGCTGAAAACAATAATGATGTTATTATTGAATGGGTGGGTGGACCCAATTAATTCTGGCCACGCTATTTTCCGCACAGTCGATGCAGTATATAGACTCAGAAGATGATTAAATGACATGCCTGAGTGATTTGCTCAGCAGGAAGATGGCCAGATAATATAAGAAGCAGACTTGGCAGATTAAACACTTCATTCTCATTACGTGTGAACGAATCAGCGAATTAACAAATCTCATTAATGGAGAATATTAGATCTTCTCAAAATGCTAAATGGTTTTTTTTTTTGTTTCCACCAAGTTTACTTTTTGTTTAAATTTAGCATTATATTCGCTACTGCCCCAGCTGTGAAAATAACATACCTTATTAATACACCAATCCTTGCTGCTTCAATGAAGCTTTCGGAAGAAATTGATGAATGCATAATTAAATCTGTTGGTTGATTATTTATTTTATCTTTAATCTGGGTAGCATGGTCATTTGAGATGTCAGAGGGTGATCAGTCCCTTCACTTTTGTGAGTCATCCCTGGCCCAGATGAGGGTCCCATGCTCAGGGTTACAAACTATGGCCAATGGTGGAACCAATGAATTTTTGGCAGTGTTGGTGGTACAGCTAGAACCTTGAGGGACAACGGCTGTTTGCAGGCGCAGGATCTTTCAGGAAGAGGACCTATGTTTCTTTTCAACACACAAGAGGAAGACAATGAGGAGCCACTTCATGTATTCTTTCTTCGAGTCATGTCACTCATTGAAATTGTAAACGGGCAGCTCACCTGAGCGACTGAAGAGGAAAGTGCAAGACTGGGAGGCATGGAAAAATGAACAGTGGGCCTTCCCTTTAGCAGATCACTGCTACGACCTTAAGCAGCATTCTTAGAATAATAGACTCCCTATAGTGCAGAAGGAGGCCATTCGGCCCATCGGGTCCACACTGACCCTCTGAAAGAGCACCTGACCTAGATCCATGCCCCCCTCCCCATCTGTAACCCCATTGAACCTTTTGGATACCAAGGGGCAATTTATCATACCCAATCCACCTAACCTGCACATCTTTGGACTGTGGCAGGAAACCTGAGCAGCCGAAGGAAACCCACGCAGACACGGCGAGAAAGTGCAAACTCCACACAGTCACCCAAGGTCGGAATTGAACTCGGCTCCCTGGTGCTGTGAGGCAGCAGTGCTAACCACTGTGCCAACATGCTGCCACCGTGATTGTCAACATTTAAAAGCATAGAACTGCATGTGTAAATGTTTTTCAAAATAAGGTCTGTTGTATAATGGTCTGGCTAATGTGGGACTGAGTACTACGCCGCCCACACAGTGATGTAAGAAGCCACATGATCCAGACCCAGGGTTGGTCTGGTGTTGAGCACAGATGGGTTAAGACCTAAGCATGGTGATATGTCTGGGCCTGTACCATTATTGTACTTGTGTAAATAGTGCTACTTGTAAATAAAGACTTACTTCTCGACTGAAGACTACATAGGCTTCTTTCGGAGATACCTTTCTGCAACCAACACCCTCCCAACAAGCACCAATAAAACACCACAATTAGCCAACTGCTCATGATGCAAGGAAATTGCTTTTGGATGGCAGTGATCTGTTTTCTGCTTCTCTTACTGTTCATTTTCTGTTCCTATTCCTAGGTTCTAATTTCTTCTGAGATGCTTCTATCATATTAGCCTCATCTCGCTCTCTCTCTGTAGCCTTCTCCTTCACTGGAACCCACCCAAGATCTCCCTGTTCCTCCAAATCTGGCCTCTTTTGCATGTCACGTGAGTGTCCCTTTAAGAAACGTTTTTGTCTTATCACATGGCTTCAGTGGTGTCAGTTTGTGGGTGGAGCTGGGCTGTGGCTGTGAGGTCTTTGGTTTCAGTTTCATTTTGGTCTGTTTTGGATTCCAGAGGAGGAAAGAAGTGTTTTTCTCTGTCTTTCTCTATTTTAATTTTTAAAATTGTTCCAGTAAAAACCATAGGTTTTGGCTACCTGCTTTGGTAACTTAAAAGATATAGTTTACTTTCCGGAAGGAGTTTGAATCAGCTGGTTGAGACTGGTTCAGAATATTACAGAAAGAACCAGCCCCATTCAAGTGAGAACACAATGTGCTGGGCCGTGCCCTTGAAATAGAGTTTTGGGTTTATTGGATTTTGTTATTGAATTGGAACAGTTAAGGGAGAATTCATTAAGTGTTATACGTAGATTATTGCAGCTGTGTGATGACTTTATGTTTGATAAAATTTGTGCTGTGTATTTATACATATATATATATTAATTATATCCTTAGAATAAACCTTGCTTTGATCAAAGTGTCTTGGGAGTCTGATAAATCACACATAGGGCGGGATTCTTTGAGCGGGCCGACCCGACGACTAATTCTGGCCCGCAAAAGGGGCCAGCACAGCACTGGAATCGCCGTTCCAGCTGCTGATCCCGGTGCAAACTGGGCACTGTGGGATCCGCGCAGGCGCAGTGGTGCCGCCACCAATGCGCACATGCGCAGTGGCTTCCTTCAACGCACCGACCTCGACGCAACATGGCGCAGGGCTACAGGGGCTGACGCAGAAGAAACGAGGTACCCAGCCAGAGAGGCCAGCCCGCCGATTGGCGGGCGCCGATCATGGGCCAGGCCACATCAGAGGCCCCCACCCCATAGGCCGCCCTCTTGACCCTTCCACACTGAGGTCCCGCTGGCTGAGAGCAGGTGTGGCGGCGCCGGCGGGACTCTGCGTTTTTACGACGGCCGCTCGACCAATCTCGGGCCGAGAATCGGCGGACCGGCCAACTAGTGCGGTCCCCGACCGGCGGTGTGCCAACCACACCGCACCAACGGCGCTGATTCTCCGCTCTGTGGAGAATCGCGTGCCGGCGTCGGGGCGGAGTGGCGCGATTCGCGCCGGTCGCGGGGATTCTCCGGCCCAGCCCCGGGCTGAGAGAATCCAGCCTCTGATTTTGTGCTCACCCTATCCAAATTCAACTTAAAGTTTGTAGGTCAGGTGAACTCCATGAAACACTTTGGAGTTTCTAAGTCCTGGCCCATAACATTTAATTGTTCTGCTATTGGCCTTGGCCAGAACTCTGAAATTATCTCCCTAAACCTCTTCATCACTTTATTCTCACTCCTCTTTGAAGCTGCCCCTTAAAACCCATCTCCTTGACCACCTGTGTTAAGATATCTCTTTAAGTTATTCAGTGTTAAATGTTGCCTGATAATGCTCCTGTGAAGTATCTCGGGAGAGTTTACTATGTTAAAGTTGCTGTATTAATTCAGGTGGTTATTGTTGTATAAATGAAGTACCAGGCTAAGAAGCATCTCAATAAAATAAGAAGCTTCTCAATAAAATTATAAAGTAAACCTAAATGAAGTAATTGGGAAACGAGTTACAACCTGTACTTTATCTTATACTGATGGGATTTGCATGGTCACTTTGTTTAAAATTTAGTTGAACATAGAACATAGAACAAGGAGCCATTTCTGTGTCAATTAATTATATTCTGCCCTGAAGCTCAATGAATAACTGCACTGCTTAGATTGTACTGAGACAAAATGGCCATGGGGATCTCGAGTTTGATCTCTGCTTTATCTTAGGTTTATCTGGGATAACAGAGGTAATATTACAATTGCTCCTATGACAAGTGTTCCTGGGCTAAGGAGAGGCTGAAAGTTCAATAGCTTGGTTCCTGCTGCTGATCATTGTCTATGTTTGTGTTGGAAAGTATATCTGTGAAGGTTGAGGATTGGAGTTCACTGCCGAGCTCACATTGGCACATTAGCTCACCGGTACTCCCTTGGTAAGCCAGCACACAAACTCCCGTGAAAGTTTTGCTAGTCTGCTGCATCAGCTCCACCCACAATGCAACATGTGACTACACGGACTGCAGCATGGAAGCAAATTCTCCAATGGACACAGGGGCAATGAGTGGCTGACTTGTGTGCACCATACCTGGGAAAAGATTGCAATTGGTGAGTTGATTGGTTTTATGAGTGACTGGAAGATGTGGGGATGGAGTGGCCATGACTTTGGTTCTTGCTTAAACACTTGGTGATCTGTTGCATGCACAGAATTGGCACCAAATCTCTTCAAGAGAAATCAGAATTTGGACCTTTCTGTAAAAGTACATCGAGGTCACAGTTAGGATTGACATAAATACTGAAAGCTATTACAGTAAGTAATAAGAAATTAGGGTCAACTTTAACAAGTTAAAAAAATATTGCTGAAAAATAGACGTAAAGTTAAAATAGAACCATAGAATCTCTACAGTGCAGGAGGAGGCCATTCATCCCATCGAGTCTACACTGATCCTTGGAAAGAGCACCCTACCTTGGTCCATGCCCTGACCCTATCCCCGTAACACCATCTAACCTTTTAGACACCAAGGGGCAATTTAGCATGGCTAATCACCTCACCTGCATACCTTTGGACTGTGGGATCAGAGAACCCAGAGGAAACCCACGCAGACATGGGGAGAGAGTGCATACATCACACAGACAGTGACCCGAGGTTGGAATCGAACCAGGGTTCCTGGCGCTGTGAGGCAGCAATGCTAACCACTGTGCCGCCGTGCCACCCACTTTTTGTTTTGCACTCATCAGGTCAGATGCAAGAATGGCAAATTTCATAAAGAGCAATAATCTATACTGCAGGAGAAAAGGGTGTTGATAGGTTGGCAAGTTGACTCTGATTGCTTGAGGTGTTGTCATAGAGAATGCACCTGGGAACTATTTCCCCCAGGCTTTTTTTTTAATTCAAAAAAGGTACAATTCCTGGATTTGTTTTTTTTGCCGGCAGAGGACAGGCCCCTGTATGGACATACGTACAATACGAAGTCTTACAACACCAGGTTAAAGTCCAATAGGTTTGTTTTGAATCACTGGCTTTCGGAGCACTGCTCCTTCCTCAGGAGAATAAAGACGTGGGTTCCAGAAACATATATATAGACAAAGTCAAAGATGCAAGACAATACTTTGAATGCGAGTCTTTGCAGGTAATTAAGTCTTTATAGGTCCAGACGGAGCAACTTACAATCATTGAGGACAAACATCATCCCTTAACCCGGATACACTGGCGGCGACCAGAACTAACCCTTCTTGATCTGCATTTTTGCTCCGGCTTATACTTTAACTGCACAATCGCTAACAGCGGCCTATGACTGCCTTGACTCGCAACAAAATGGCGGAGCCACATGTCAGGCAGCCTGGAGGACTGTTTTGGCGCATAAAATCGGGAGCGGCGCCGGTTCTTCAATTTCCGCCACCCCCCCCTGAAATTCAGCGTACTCGTTGAATATGCCGCGCCGAGTATCCACAGTCTCAGCCATTGCCTGAGGTCCGCCCGCGATGCTCCATCCCTGACCGGCTGAATTCCCAACGGCGTGGACCTCTAATGGTCCCACCGCCTGGGTCCTCACGTGGCGGCTGCGGACTCAGTCCAGGGCTGCCACAGTCGGGGAGGGCTGATCGGCGGGCAGGGGAGGCTTTATTCGGAGCTCGCGGCAATGTGTGCGGGTGGTCCGGGTCGGTCGATGCGGGGCACTATTTTGCCGGTCCAGGCCCCCGCGCTGAGTCCGCCATGGAGCACAGTGCGGCCGCTGCAGGCTGTCACCATGCGCAGCTACAGCCTCTGACCCGGAAGTGCTGGGGGTTGTACCGGCTGCTCGAGCTGCAAGCTTAACGAATACTGCTGGCTAGCGCCCAGCAAAAAGGTGAATCAGTGGTCTTTTGATGCCATTTTTCCTGGCGTAAAAGACCACAGTTTTCACAACAGCGTAGGGACTTAGTCCCAAAAACGGAGAATCCAGCCCATGAAACAGCAGGGAATGGAGGAATACAGATCATTTGGGCAATAAGTAGTAGATCTAAATAAGGAATCTGGATCAGCACAGGCTCGGTGGGCTGAAGGACTTGTTCTTTGTTTTTTATTCTAAGGGGCCGAATGATCTATTCCTATTGCTATGGATGCTACGGAGGGAGAGCTGATGAAATAAGGATCAAGGGACATTGATTTAAGGTTTTTGGCAAAAGATATCTTTCCATAGAATCCTGACAGTGCAGAAGGAGGTTATTCGGCCCATCGGGTCTGCGTCAACCCTCCAAAAGAGCACACTACCGAGGCCCAATCCCCCGCCCTATCCCTGTAACCCCATAAACCCACCTAACCTGCACATCTTCTGACACTAAGGGGCAATTTTGCATGGCCAATCCATCTAATCTACACATCTTTGTACGATGGGAGGAAACCAGAGCATCCGGAGGAAACGCAAGCAGATGTGGGAAGAAGGTGCAAACGATAAATAAACTTTTTACGTAGTGAATAGTAACAATCTGGAACTCGTCACCTACAAGGGTGATCGAAGCCGCTTGTTTTTCGGCAACATGTCATTTCCAACTGATGCATTTCACATTTCCCGCTGGCAGTGCACCCCCGCATGTGGGTTTCCCAACGATGTGGGGTGGCTTCAATGGGAAATCAGCCATAATTCACCACCAGCAAATGACATGTTGCCGAAAAACAAGCGGCTGGAGAGCCAGATAATTTTTTAAAAATGTGGTCCTGGGACATGGGCGTCGAAGGCTGTGCCAGCATTTATTGATCCTTAGCTCACTGGGCTAAATCACTGGCTTTGAAGGCAGGCCAGCAGCACGGTTCGATTCTCGTACCAGCCTCCCTGAACAGGCGCCGGAATGTGGCGACTAGGGGCTTTTCACAGTAACTTAATTTGAAGCCTACTCGTGACAATAAGTGATTTTCATTTCATTTCATTTTTCATTTCATTTTCCGTGAGGGGGCAGTTAAGGGTCAACCACATCGCTGTGGGTCTGGCGTCACATGTAGGTCAGACCAAATAAGGATGGCAAATTACCTTCCCTAAAGGACATTAGTGAACCAGGTGGGTTTTTGCGAGAGTCGACAATTGTTTCATGGTCATCATTAGAATTTTAACCAATTGAATTCAAATTTCACCATCAGCAGTGGCAGGATTTGAACTTGGGCCCCCAGAGCATTACTCTGAGTCTCTGATTTACTAGTTCAGTGACAATACCACTACGCCACCGCCTCCCCCAATTCAGCCCAAAAAATTATTTGAAAAGGAAGTTAGATGGGAACTTGAGGGGAATAAGCTACAGGGACAGAACGGGGAATGGGAGTCACAGAATGATGGGCCAGATGACCTCTTCCTGCACCATAATGACTTGGTGACTCCATGATACATATGACATATTAAAAGAGCAAATCAAACAGGAGAAAATCCTACAGACATGCAGGAACTCAGCAAGGTTCCTTCGGCAGCACCTTCCAAACCCACGACCACTGCCATCTCGAAGGAGAAGAGCAGCAGACACATGGGAACACCACTACTTGGAAGTTCGAGTCCAAGTCACTCACCATCCTGAATTGGGAATATATCGCTATTCCATCACTGTCGCTGGGTCAAAATCCTGGAACTCCCTCCCTAATAGCACCTTGGGTGAACCTACATCTCAGGGACTGCAGCTGTTCAAGGGAGCAGCTCAACACCACCTTTTTGAGAGCAGTTAGGGAAGAGCAATAAATGCTGACCTAGCCAGCGAAACCCTCATCCCGTAAATGATTTTTAAAAAAAAATTCTGTCAGTAGAACATGGAAAAACCAGAAAATGCCTAAAATACACAACAGTTACTCAGCAGTGAAGAGAATGGATGTTAACATTTTGGGTGTGCACCATTCTTTTGAGTTTCTTTTCTGTACAAATGACGACTACCCTCATTTCTATTTCTGGACTTTCCAACTGTGCATCAAATGGTACGAGATAAAGTGGGCAGCCAGTAGCAGACATTGCAGACGCAAAGGAAACATAATTGCTTTCATCAACACAGATGAGAAAAATAATTATAGATCCTGCAATTATTAAAACAGGCACACATGTGATTGGAATGATCGCATTCAAATACAGTTATTAAAACTTCTCCTTTTATCATTATTAAGTTATGTACAAAGCTTTTAATTGTGCTAGGAGTGTCAGTGCATATTTTCAAATCCAGTTTGTCAATGTTACAAATAGCACAATGACATTGATCTCCTCACCTCACATATGTGAGTACAGTACACAGATACAGTACAAATAGTTTAGAATATTCCGATTTTGAGCACACCCACATTCAAAGATTAAATATTAAACTGTATTAATATTGAGAGCTTCTCACGACAAGAACAAAAATCGTCAAAACGTATTTTTATTCTCATCGCGAAGCATGAGCAAAGACATTGTAGGATTAACCATCGCAATTATAAGTAAATTTAGTTGCCACGATATAGCATCAGTCATAACTCAGTGCTACCACTCCGACCTCTGGTATTCTTTGTGTTACTAATTTTAACGATGGTTGGCGTAGTGTTCATTAAGACCACAAATAGCTTGAACAAAGCTATAAATTTATTAACATTATTAAATTGGACACTTCTAAATAATACACAGTTGATAATAAACATATAATCTACACTCATCTACAACTAATCTCTGCACTTTTACATTAACTATGATCTGCTCTCATTCACACTGTTTCCTTCAGTCTGTCCTCTAGCTTTCTCCTCAACCTCTCACTCACAAGGCTTAGCATTGATGCCTTATAAAGTTGCACATCTAGCTCCCTCGAGTGGTGAATTTAGACATTACGTTAACCCTTACAGTTCTTTACAATTATGATAATGTCATACTTCTGAGTAAGAGGGATTTCATTTCAAGTGCCACGTCAGAGACTTGAACACGCCCGTAGTCTGACATGCCCAAGGGACTGCTGCACTGACAGTGCTTTTATATTTTGGATGAGATGTTAAACGAAGGGTTCGTTTGTGCTTTCCGGTGAATACAAAGATGGCTGGAGGATTTGTCCTGATACCTCCTTCATCTTAATGGGGACCCACATTTTCTACCTTTCTGCACTTCAAAGGGATTTTTTTAGCTGCTCTGTATATTGTGATGTCCAAAGGTTGTGACAGATAATATTTAGTGCAAGTCTTTCTTTACAAGAATGCTTGTTTGCTGTTATAATGCTTGTTTAATTTCATCCCTAACATTTTTATATATTTTTACTCCAATTTCAAGCCAGATTATTGTCACCAATAATTGGTCAGATTGTCACATGAAATTGCAGTTGGAGATTATTGTTTCTCGCTGCTTGTACCCTTTCCCACACAGTTCCAGAGGTGGTGACTCAATCAGTGATGAAAAGGAGCTGTGCTTGTGCATTTGGAAGTGCTGGGTCTTGTCCAACTCATAATAATATAATAACCGTTTATTGTCACAAGTATGAAGTTACTGTGAAAAGGCCCCTAGTCACCACATTCCGGCGCCTGTTCGGGTAAACTGGTGCGGGAATTGAACCTGCACTGCTGGCCTTGTTCTGCATCACAAACAAGCTGTCTAGTCCACTGAGCTAAACCAGCCCAAAATAACAATTGCTTATTGTCACAAGTAGGCTTCAATGAAGTTAACTGTGAAAAGCCTCTAGTCGCCACATTCCGGCGCCTGTTCGGGGAGGCCGGTATGGGAATTGAACCCGCGCTGCTGGCCTTGTTCTGCATTACAAGTCAGCTGTTTATCCCACATGCTAAACCAGCCCCTACTGTCAGCACTAGGAGCAGAGCTTGCAAAAGGTTGTCAGCCCCAATAATTACCCAGCACTCCTGGTGAGGATTAAATCGAATGTCGGATCACCCACCCCACAGGAAAATTATATTAAAGATTTAAAGAGTTACAGTCCTACCATCAAAGGGAAGGTGTAATTCAAGAGTTGAGTTTGGCAGTAGGAGGTATTGGATGAGCATCATGAAAACAGATTTCTGAGGTTGGATTAGTGGCCTAGAAGAGGAGGAAGTTCTGCTTCTCAGAGATTTGTGGCTATGCTGAGAGGTATGAAACAATGGAGGGTTATCAGCTTCGTATCAGACTCAGCAGGTACCACTGTGGCTGAGCACAGTGTTATTGACAAGTTGCTTACAATGATCACTTCACCGATATCATGACAATGCTTGTTCCTCTTGTGGTTCAAGGAGTTTTAGAATAAATATTCTTTAACTATATGGGCGGCATGGTGGCATAGTGGTTATCACAGCTGTCTCACAGCTCCAGGGACCCGGTTCAATTCCGGCCTCAGGTGCCTGTGTGGAGTTTGCATTTTCTCCCTGTGTCTGCAGGGTTTCCTCCGGGTGCTCCGGTTTCTTACAACAGTTCAAAGATGTGCAAGTTAGGTGGATTGGCCATGCTAAATTTCCCCTTATTGTCCAAAAGGCTAGGTGGGGTTACTCGGTTACGGGGATAGGCTGGAAGAGTGGGCTTAAGTATGGTGCTCTTTCAAAGGGCTGGTGCAGACTCGATGGGCCAAGTGGCCTCCTTCTGCACTGTAAATTCTATGATTATATGAAAGTGGAGTCACTAACAAAGCCAGCATTTTATTGTCCATTCTTTAAATAGGGTCGTAGAGTTTTACAGCATGGAAAGAGGCCCTTCAGCCCATCGTGTCCATGCCAGCCATCAAGCACCTACCTATTCTATTTTCAGCACTTGAGTCCATAGCCTTGTATGCGATGGCATTTCAAGTGCTCATCTAAATACATATTAAATGTTGTGAGGGTTCTCGCCTGTACCATCCTTTCAGGCAGTGAGTTCCAGATTCCTACTCTCTGACTCTCCGACTGAAAATGTTTTCCCTCATATCCCCTCTAAATCCATTGCCTTTTCCATTAAATCTATGTCCCCTGGGTATTGACCCTGCACTAAGGGGAAAGATTCCTTCCTATCCACCGTATCTATGCCCCTCATAATTTTATACACCTCAATCAGGTCCCTCCTCAGCCTTCTCTGCTCCAAGGAAAACAACCCTAGGCTATCCAGTCCCTTGAAAAGGTGGTGGTGAGCTGCCTTCTTGAGATGCTGCAGTCCATGTGGTGTAGGTACACCCTCAGTTAGGGAGAGAGGTCCAGTATTTTGACCTCACAACAGAGAAGATGGAGATTTATTTCCGAGTCAGTGGTGTGTGGCTTGGGGGGTACTTACAGGTGCTGGTAGGCTCATGACCCTCCTGCCTTATCTTTCTGGGTACAGATTAGGGGTTTGGGAGATAATTGCCAAAGAATCTTCCACGAGTTGATGTTGTGCATCTTGTAGATGCTACACATGCCTGTCACTGTGCAATGGTGGTGGAGGGAGTGAATGTTTGTGGAAGGGATGCCAATCAAGTGGCTTTGCCCTGGATGGTGTTGAGCTTCTTGAGTGTTGTTGCAGCCGCACTCATCCAGGCAAGTGGACAGTATTCTGTCACACCCCTGACTTGTGCCTTGTAAATGGTCGACAGACTTTGAAGAGTCAGGAGGTGAGATCTGTATCAGCTGCTTGACTGCACAGCAGTGGCTCTTAAAGTCTTCTAATTTGCTGATATCCCACCCACATGGCATGTAGGCCTTGCACTTAGCTCAGTCCTCAGTGAGTGAACTGAATAACTATTTGAATGATCAGACCTCGTAAAGTCATGCACCTTTAGTGCAAAATTGACTTTTGCATCAGTTTTAGAAGTTTAAATTACCCCCCATTATCCAATTCACCCTTTCTGCAAATACATTAACGCCATTTCAGTTCAAGGGAAGATTGGCTCTTCTATACAGCTTTTCCCAATTTGTCCCAGTTACCCAGGATGAATTTTACCCTTCTGTACCACTTCCCAAATCATGTTGATGTTTGAAGGTCAGTAAATGACACCAGAAATAGTCTTGAGATTAAATTCACTTTAAGCTGATATTCCTATTTCATCGGAATTGCGCTGCAAGACCATTATTGTTCCTAAATTATTGAGTTTGACCTGACTTCTGACTGATCATCTGTCCTTTCCAGAAGTTTCTTCACCGGTTTCATTGGATTGAATTTTTCAGATGACGAGGTTCCCCTTCCCACCGTGCGAAGAGTTGGGAGGGGGGGGGGGGGGGTGGAGGGTGGAGGGGAACATCCTCGCTGACTGAGTGCCCCACAGCAATTTCAAGCTCGAGTGAGCGTTTAGTGGCTGCAGGCGGGAAGTCCGCCCCGCACTCGGGATGAATTCCCACCTTAGACAGTTGCCAGCCAATCTCCAGTACCTGCAGCAACAGCGCTGCAGTGGAAAGATGTGGAATTTCAGGAGGACGCAAATGCCTGAGTCAAGGGGCCCAAGGGAGGGGAGGGTGGAGAAAATCTAGGGGAGTGTGAAGAGGCGATCGGGGTCTTCGGAGAGAGGTCAGGGATTAGGAAGGTTAGTTCGGAGTTCATTGACCGTAAAGAGGTGGGCCCAACTTCAGAATGCGGCTTCTGATGGAGGTGAACCCACACCCATTTCCCCCCAACTTACCACCCGCAATCTAACATTATTCTTATTCAGGCCCCATGAAAGTTAAACCCTCCCACCAGACTAAAAATTGGGCAAATCGATGGACACTTAAGGGCTTCAATTGTGGCAAGGGCGGGCTTCTCCGGGGTCTTGTCCACCCCAGTGTAAAATCACTGGGTGTTCAGTGCATATGGGAACCCAGGGGGAATCCTGTCCCTTCAATTACATGTCCTCCACACTGCCCCTTCCTCACCCCTTCCCTGACAAACGTTGGTGTAAAATTCTGGGGGTATGTCCTTTTCCCTGGCACCGAGAAACAACATCGCTTTCACCATTCACAGTTTGCTAAAACATTTGCCTTTAAAGCCTTAAAGGTTCACTTAATTGCAAAAATCTAAAACATAATTTGTTTAAAAAAAAATAAATTTAGAGTAACCAATTATTTTTTTTCCAATTAAGGGCAATTTAGTGTGGCCAATCCACCCAACCTGCACATCTTTGGGTTGTGGGGTGAAACCTGCGCAAACACGGGAGAATGTGCAAACTCCACACGGACAGTGACCCAGGGCTGGGATCGAACCCGGGTCCTCAGCGCCGTAATGTTTTTTTAAAATTCATTGATGGAACATGGGCATCACTAGCTAGGCCAGCATTTATTGCCCATTCCTAATTGCCCTTGACAATCAACAATACCGATAATAGGTTAAAAACTATTTTTTCTCATCAGCTTGAACATAAACCCTCATCAGTGACAAATTCTGAACTGTTGGAACATTCTGCCTTTAAGCGTCTCGCACCAGCTAAACAAAAAAATAAAAAGCAGGTGGATTTTATAATTTGCTGATGGCTTTGAAAAAAAAACTACCCAGTAATGGATGGTTGGGACTGTAACAAGGATAAACATGTAATTTATCATTCATCCAGAATGAGACTTGAGGTAAATGTTCTATCTCAGCGTTGGGGGTGGGTGACATTTCCGCTCAAACTCTACTCATTCCTCTAAAGTTATTCCTCATCTTCCGGCTCTAAGAGGGGAAGGAGAACTTCAAGAAAAGCTATTCTTACCAGTTCAGCATATGCTACCATTTCTACTACATTTTTCAATGCAAAAATTAAACATGAAATATAAGAAAATACACCAAACTATATGTAACAGGGGCAACCCAGAAATCAATGTTTTTGAAACAAGTATTAGCTCACGCTCTCTGATTAAGCAGCTATACCCAACTTCAGGATATAGTTCCTGAAGTTCAGGAAGTGGGTTGGAAAATGTGGCTATTTCATTCCCGGTATCTTTGAGACCAACAATGCAAAACGTAAGATAAGCGCTGCACTCATGAACATATTTTTCCAGTGCTTAATGATGCTTGTATGTGGCTACAGCACAAAGTCTCCTTCATTTCATTTTCATAATCTGTCTTTACAAAATGTCAGCATAAACCCAGTTCACAACAGGCACAAGTTTCCCCCCTCAATTGTTTCCAAAAGCATCCCCTCCCTCCTCATGCTGGGCCCTTACATCTACAGCTAATCATATCAGTGGGAAATTTACCCAACCATTCCACCGACATCAGCAACCAGCTCGCCCACTTTCTTGGTCAGCCAGACTGCCAGCACAAATGTCTCATAAATCGGGCCACAATTAACTTCTAAAAAATCAAGAGATAGAACATAGAACATAGAACAGTACAGCACAGAACAGGCCCTTCGGCCCTCAATGTTGTGCCGAGCCATGATCACCCTACTCAAACCCACGTATCCACCCTATACCGGTAACTCAACAACCTCCCCCTTAACCCTACTTTTAACACTACGGGCAATTTAGCATGGCCAATCCACCTAACCCGCACATCTTTGGACTGTGGGAGGAAACCGGAGCACCCGGAGGAAACCCACGCACACAGGGGGAGGACGTGCAGACTCCACACAGACAGTGACCCAGCCGGGAATCGAACCTGGGACCCTGGAGCTGTGAAGCATTTATGCTAACCACCATGCTACCCTGCTGCCATGTGGTGTAAAAATCATGAATTACTATATTTTCAAATGTCAATCAATATATATTAGCAGTGGCTTTATGAATATTCTTTAACAGAACACATCTAGTGACAAAGAGAGATGGCTGAATAAAAAGCCGCAAAATCGGGAATGTCCTATGCCTCCAGAGACGGAATGTCGGACATGATGACATTGGATCGCATTTCTGATGCTATCTAGGCAGTTCTGTATAATACGGCAGGCAGGCGAGTTTAAAAATAGAGAACCCGTCCGCCTTATTTAAATTTCCTTTAAATGGATATTTAAGGTGTTAATGACCCAAGGGACCGCCATAATACAGTGTGTCATCAATATTACGCCTGCAGAGTCTGGTTTATGCCATGTAGGTTTTCTGTTCTTTTTATGAGGAAGCTTGTTAGCGTGGACTGAAAGGTTCAGCTGATCCCTGAGCCTCATCTTCGCAGTTCGGAGATCAGTAACTGTAGAAGTGCTTCATTCAAGGAGCAGAATTTTCATTTCAATCTCATATTAAGTCGAGGGCTTTTCTTTGCCTGCTGAGTGCTCTGCTGAGTGCTCTATTTAGTTATTTATCCATCACCCAGGGCTATAAAACAGCAGAGAAACATGGGCACTGTGGTGTGGTACAGTATTATCATAACTGTCAGAACTGCAAAGGTTAATGAAGTGTCGAGAATAGCCACTAGAGGGAGCTTCAGTTACAACTATATAAGACAGTGATGCTAAGCCTTGTGGGAGTGTGTGTGCAGGACTTAGCTGGTGAGAGTCAGAAGTACAGATAATAATAAGTGAGTGCAGATCATAGTTTAAACCAGTAGTGAGATTCGCTGTAGCTGAGTGCAGTTTAGATGTTATTTATCAACTGTGTATTCTTTAGGAGTACGTGTCGAATCCAAGTCAGTAGTGCTAATAAATTTATAGCTTTGTTTAAGTTAAAGCTATTTGTGGTCTTTGTGAACACTACACCAACCATGCTGAAATAAGCAACACAGAGAACACCACAGGTGGGAGGTACAATCTTCAGTGAGGAGGAAGAGGATGAGGGAGTGAGAGGGCGAAGGGCAGATCAAGAGTTCCAGGATGCACTGGTAGTGAATGGAGTGGGCCAGAGCTGCACCAGACCCTGAGGATTATGATAGCATCAGACATCGTCAGCGGAGGAGCAGAAGGTCTTATGCAGCCCCACGAGGCCCTATTGGCAGAGACTGAACTAACCAGATTGGATTAGCCCTGCTTTTTGTGGACAGGACGTACCTGGGGCAACTTTCCAATTCGTTGGGTGCATTGCCAGTTTTGTAGATATGTTGGAAGAGCTTTGTAAGAGATGTAGATGTTGTTGAGGCTGAGTGCCTATGCTGTATGCAGTGTGCTCGGCCATTTCTTCATGTCACTAGTGAATTGAATTAGCTGAAGACTGGTTTATGTGGTGGCTGTGGTTCACATGGCATCAATCTCACCTCTGTTGTGCACTCAAGCCCCACTCCAGGACTTGAGCACAAAGAACAAAGCTGGCACTCTGGTGCGGTAACGAAGGTGCGTTGCACTGTTGGAGATGCTGTCTGTCAGATGAGGTGGTAAACTTAGGCCCTGTCACTTCTCTCAGCTGGCTATAAGGAACCCATGGTACTATTTTGAATAAATGCAGAGGAATTATCCATGATATCCTGGACAATACTTATCTTTCAATCACAGCACAAAAATAGATTTATCTGGCCATCATCACATGGCTTTTTATGAGAGCTTTCTGTGCACACAGCGATTACATTTCAAAGTACGTCATTGGCTGTGAAGAGCTTTGGGATGTCTTGTGCTCATGAAAGGTGCTACATAAATAAAAGGGTGGGAGTTTCCATCCTTTCCTGCTGGTGGGATCTTCCGTACCCGCTGAAGGTGAAGCCTCCACGTGGGAGAGGGGGGGCATACAAAACGTTGGCGGGACTTGAAACCCCCACTGATGGCCAATGATGAGCCGCCTCTGTTGTGTTCTGTGATGTAACCGTGCACAGAACAATAGTTGTTTAACTATAAAGATGATTTATTAATAAACACGTGGAAAAGATAACTAAGGAATTACAGTACAGACGATGGCTATTAAATGAATTCAGTAAATTCTCATCAAGCTACTCTCAGTGCGACTATCTCCTTGTTCGCCTCTCTACCAACTGCTGGGTGTGTTGATGGATCTCTAGCGCCACCAGCCGGTTGGAGGTTGCATCACTAACTATATCACAGAACTGTGACAGGCATATCACCACAGTGTCCGGCGCCAGAAAACCCGATGCGGGGGCACTGCAATATCCCAGCTTCAGTTTCTCTTTACTTTACTGTTTGTGTGATAGTGGGAATTTCAGGAGGAAACCAATATGGATCACCTGCTTGTCACTTCTGGCTGAAAATGGTTGCAAATACTTCAGTCTTGTCTTTTGCACTGATGTGCTGGCTTCCCCCATTATTAAGGATGGGATGTTCATGGAGCCGCCTCGTCCCATTAATTGTTTAATTTTCCACTGCAAACCCTGACTGGACATGGCAGAACTTTGACAAGAGCTTGTTGTGGGAACACGTAGCTCTATCTATAGCATGCTATTAATGTTGTTATCCATGCATGCAGTCCTGTATTATGATCCCCTACACTCCTCACTGAACCAGGGTTGATCTTCTGGCTTGATGGTAATGGTAAAGTGAAAGATATTGTTAAGAACACTGCTGATGTTAACTGTGAGCGTGTCTCACAAAGGATAGCTTGGAAGTGGAGTATTTTTGTTTGGAATAATGTGAGGAACAATGTACAAGCCAGTGAGGAACCAGGCCATGTGTGAACAATGAATAAAGAATACTTATTAAAGTAAAAGAAAAAACACATGACTAAAGGCTTGTATACACTATGACACTTAAGTATACGAATAACTAAACACACCGTGTTATCTGAAATTACCTCTTGCTCCCAAAATATACCCACGTTCCCTGAACTAATTAAGACAGCACTTTTTCCAAGCAACATCCAATGTTAGTAATTCTATAGGTCAAATCCAGTTAGTTACCATACATTACTGCTTAGGTGAGCAAATCTGGCAAAATGTCTCTTCCTGGTTCAGCAAAGGTGCAAATCTATGTCCGTTAGAGAGGATTATCTACAATCTGCTGTGGCTCTAAATATTAGCTGGAACAGGCCTCCGTGGCTCGGATCACAGATGGAACTGACCTGTCTGCCTGTTGAATAGAGAACTGGCCTCCTTCCCCAATGAGGGTGCTCGCAGTTATACTGTTCAATTTCTTTGATATTCCCCTCTGTGGTTCTGCTGTCTACTTTGCCCAACTTCCTTGCATTTTGAAGCTATCATTGGTATAACCTCATTGATCTCTGGTATACAATGTTTCTGAGATGTCCATTCACACCTCAATGTCTCCAGACTCCTACTAATCTTGTTTCTGAGCAAATCAAATCTCATTATTCCTAAAGGTGCCTGTTACGTTTCTGTTATTTTATTTTCATCTCAGGTTCACCGTTAACCTCGTTAACTCCCCACATTCCTGACCATATCTCAGGCCATGAAGAATGTGGTTGTGGGCTGATCACCCACAGAACCTCAGCTTTGAGCTTCTAGATCTGTTTTGAATCTATCCCATTTAGTGTGATCATAGTGCCAAACACAGTATGATGCAGGGTATCCTCAGTGTTAAGGTGGAACATCATCTCCTCAAAGACCGTGTTGTGGTGACTCCATATTCACATTCCTTGATCCCCTTATGAAATTTTAAAATATCTGGTGATCTTTGTTTTGAAACTTTCAACTGACAACGTTTTAGTGGAGCAAATTTCAGATTGGGGAAGCGACTTGTTCCAATACTTGTTGTGATTCAGCCAGATCTTGTGATGGATGGCTTACAGACCAATATAGGTACATGCTCAAGAGTAGTCTGAGGGAGCGAAGTGGGGTTCAGGCCAGAAGCAATTACTGGATTGGAGAGAGGGCAGATTTTGCTGGAGACAAAGGTATTGGTGGTGGATGTGAAGGAGTGGTTGAGTCGAATAATAACTGTAGACTTAATACAATTTGGGCTGTTGGGAGTTCCTGGCAGCGGTGGAAGTTGCTCATGAGTGCTGGGGTAACCATCGTGACCCCCCTCGGGGTCCAGTGCACCAGGGTAAGGTACCAGGTTGTCCGTGCCATGGTGCCAGGGGCAGTACGCTGCTGGCAATTTCAGGGGGCTGGGCCTGAAGGTGGGGGGTGGGGATGGGGTGGGGGATTGCTAACTGAAGATCAGTTAGGGTTCCGCCACAGCCACTTGACTCCTGACCTCATTACCACCTTGGTTCAAAAATGGACAAAAGAGTTGAACTCCAGAGGCGAGATGAGAGTGGCTTCCCTAGATATCAAAGCCAAATCTGACTGAGTATGGCATCAAGGAGCCGCAGCTAAATTGGCGTCAATTGGTACCAGGGGGTAAACTCTCCACCCTGCTGCAGAGATATGGTTCCCCATAGGTCCTGAGGTGAGATGGGCTCAGGCAATGGGTTAGGGGTTGACCCCAGGACCTTGCCCAGGGATGGGGGTCCTATGTCTGGACTGCCTCTTCCAGCTCTGGTCAGCCTGAAGACCACTCTTGGCATGGTGATCTCTGGAAGCCTTCTTCAAGAAGGCTTTTCAAGAGGGCTGGTTTAGCACAGTGGGCTAAATAGCTGACTTGTAATGCAGAACAATGCCAGCAGCGCAGGTTCAATTCCCGTACTGGCCTCCCCGAACAGGCGCTGGTATGTGGCGACTAGGGGCTTTTCACAGTAACTTCATTGAAGCCTACTTGTGACAATAAGTGATTATTATTAATATCAGCATCCTGTTCGGCCTGTTTAAACTCTGAAATGACCTTCTCACTCTGAATTGCCCTACCTGACAGCTGATGGGCAGAAAGGACAGTTCAGTGAAGAATCAAACCAGGAAGAATTTCCCTTTCCTCACATCTGCTCCATCAGCCTTATGTATTTAAAACTGTTACTTTTTGAAGTGTTTGAGCCTTCTTACAAAATTCACAACACTTTAAAATCCTTGAACTCCCCTGAAATCCTCAGTACCTTTAACTAGCCTTTGATTGACAGCTTAATGGTTTAAACACAGCAGGCCAGAGGTTTGATTATTTGTCTTTCCCTTCACACTTGAATGCATCTGAAGTACGTTCCATTGATGCTAACCCCAATGTTTATAATCAATCTTGTTCTGTTTGACACTTCAAAAACACTTTTACTTCCTCTTTTCTAACTGCACAAAGCACTTACCATTGTTGAAGTGAGGAAAGGGAAAGTCTCCCTGACTTGCACCCTCAATGAACTGCCTGTTGTCATCAGGGTCATGTAGAACAGTTCAGAGTGAGAAGGCTACTTCAGAGTTTAAACAGAGCAGGCCAGGATAAAGATCCTGAACAGACGGCTGCCTGAGGTCACCATGCCAAGAGTGATCTTCAGGTTGTCTGGGGCTTGAACGGGCTATTCAGTCACAGGACCACATTCCGGTGGTGGATCCCGGGGTTAACCCCTTCTCCACAGCTCAAGCCCAAGCCAGGACTGTGCTTGTCAATACTTCCACCAAAGCCTCCTAATGGAGTTCCTGCTGGGGTGGGGGTGGTGTTGGAGCATAGCACAGCGGGGAGGGGGGAATTTGCGCTCTCAACCCGTTAATCACATTTAAATAAATACACACCCTGGCTGGGATTCTCCGGCGTCAAAACCGGCGCGAGCGACACCGCCGTCAACAGGCCCCCAGGCCTATTCATTCTCCTCTTCCTCGGAGGCTAGCACGGTGCCGGTGCTGTGGGCTGCTCTGGGCCAAAAGCCGGACCTATATGGCCGGCGTGGGTCCACTCATGCATGCTACGGCCGGCACGGGTCCACGCATGAGCGCCATGGCCATCTTTGCGCCGGCCCCCGGAATGAGCCTGCCTGCCGATCGGTTGCCCCCGATCATGGGCCTGACCACCGTGGAGGCCACCCCCAGAGTCGGCACCCACCAGGACTGCACCCGCAGCTAGAACGCCGAGGTCCCACTGGGTAGGACCATACGCGGACGGCGGCGGTGGGCTCGGCGGAACTCGGCGGGCACTCAGCCCGTCGAGCGCGGTGGATCACCGAGGGGGCCGCTTTCAACGGCCCCCGACCGGCACCGCAGAGACTCGGCGGGCCAGCATCGTGGCAGGATTTGCACACCCCCCCCCCCCCCCCCCCCCCCCCCCAGCGATTCTCCGACCCGGCACGGGCTCGGAAAGTCCTGCCCATATGTTTGCATGTTTACCAATGCAGAATGGGAAGCCGCTATGGGCGGTGGGTGGGGCGGGTTCAGAGACTGGGGATGAGTCTGCCATCCATGCCAATCCCGTTTTTAGGCCAATGTGGGATTCTCCGCCCGATTGGGATTCCTAATCTTAACGATGGGGAGTGGAGATTCCCCTTCAGCTGTCTGTACAATCTATGAGATGCAGGAACTCACCAAAGTTCCTTAGGCTGCATATTCGAAACCCACGACCACTATCATATACAAGGACAAGAGCTGAAGATGCAAGTTCCTCTCCAAGTCACTCACCATTCTGAATTGGAAATATATCACCGTTCCTTCACTGTCGCTGGGTCAAAATACTGGAACTCCATCCCTAACAGCACTATTGGTGTACCTGCACCACCTGGATTGCAGCGGTTCAAGAAGGCAGCTCACCACCACTTTATCAAAGGCATTTAGGGATGGGCAATAAATGCTGGCCTTGCCAGCAAAGCCGACATCCTTTGAATGAATTAAAAAAAAATTAATAAGCATTTCTGAGAAAGAAAATTGAGCAACTTCCATAAGGGGTAGTTGATTCCCCAATGAGCAACTTCCATAAGGGGTAGTTGATTCCCCAATGCTTGCTTCACTCCTATAAGGCAAGTTGAAAATATATCCTCTGTTTCCAAGTGAATCTAACCCTAACCTATGGCACAGATATTTCATAGAATTTACAGTGCAGAAGGAGGCCATTCGTCCCATCGAGTCTACACTGGCTCTTGGAAAGAGCACCCTACCCAAGCCCACACTATTGTGACTTGGTCAGAGATCGTTGGTGAGGAATTGAAAACTCAAAATGGACTCCAATTGAAAGCCAAATATAGGCATTTATTAAACGTTCAAGGTCAATATCACCAAATGCTAGAAAACACCACAAAATGCCTTATGCTTTACAAAACTATGACTATGGAAGGAATACTAAACGGGCACCACGTAAAAGCTTACTTTACACAATTTTAGCAGTGTCTTTAAACTATGATAGATGCGATCAACCCCCTTTCCCCAAAAGCCTCATCCACTATAGTAATCTTGGGAACTTCGCCAACTTCCAGAGGATACTCACAATCCAAGTTCAAACTTAAACTGCTTAGTGGGTCTCAGGCTGCGTGCTGGAACAAAATGAAAGGCAGGCACCAGGAGCACGATGATGATGAGCAGCAGCGAGGAGAGAAGAGTGACAAAAAGGAAGAGCCATCCTTTTTACACACCAAGTAAAGGCTACGGCCTTATCTGCTACTGTGATCTTCAGCCCCCATTGAAGCATACGTGGGCTTAACATCGTTATCTTCGGCATCAGGTACTTGATTGCACCCTATTGTCCCTCCAGAGGTTGCTGAATGCTATCCCATTAAGGAAATGGGATCTATCTTCCCTCTGGGCCAGGGCCATCAGCGCCTGTATTGAAACTAACCCAGGTGCATTGTTCTTCTGCCGGTCTAGTCTGGTGATGTCACAAACTCCTTTATCTTGCAGATAAACTAATCACCGGCCTGTCTGGGTTTCTGCTGCTTGTGGATTTCGAGAGTTGCCTCTCTAAACACACACACAGGGCTGAGGCTGCTGGGAAATTTAGTCAAGGTCCTGCAGCCCCAAACATGGCTGTTTTTTACTGCTTTAAAGTTCAAAGTCCTTTTCCCAGCTCGTAAAAGGCTCGAATCTTGCCCGGAAAACCTACTGCCTCATGGGACATAAATATCCCGGCCTAAGTATGGCCCGTCTGGTCACCGCCTGGAACTTTACAGGTTTCCAGCACACGGTCTATTATTTAGGCATGATGGAAAAATCGGGTGTATAATGATAAGAAAAAATATTCATAGCTGGAGATTTATCATTATACAAAAGGCTAAAATTTGTGTAGGTGCCCTTGATTTCCTGTCATAATTTCAGCAGAATATTGGTGGAAACCTTGGAGAAAAGGCTCAAATGCCTTTTTAGGGTGCTTTCATGGGAGAAGCTGTGACCTGGCTCAGGTGACATGGTTCACCACTGGACCATGATGAGACGGCGGCCCTTATCCTGATGTATGCCACCCTTAACAACTTTGGGAGAGGTAAGGGCTAAGGCAGTTAACCCAACAAGAAATCTGGAGCGCAGTCCCACTGGGCTGTTGGTTGTTCCTTCAATTAAGCACCTTCCAGCAACTCCGACAACCAACTGGGCTTCAGAAGTATAGGTTTTATGCCTTTCTTCTGAATATTAGTCTCTCAGGGTCAAGAGGGCGATTCAGATGCGAGACAAGTCTGCACCTCATTAAACCATGATTGAGAATCATATTAGTGTATCTAATATTAAAACGTCTGTATGGCATTCCTCTCTCCTCTGTCACAATTGTGATGTTTTACAAATTGGGCGGGATTCTCCGATCGTCAACGCCAAAATCGTATTCGTCAATCGGCTGGAGAATCCCCGTTTATGCCGAAATCAGGGGCAGCGTTGTTTTTCCGATACTCCGCCCCCGCTGAGTACGCCACATGCCGTACTCGGAGTACGCTGCACGCCGTGTAGATGGCCGCAGGACGTCACTGAGGCCTCCCCCAGTGCTCCGCTCTCGATGGGCCGAGTCCCTGATGGCACGGGTCACGTGTGTTCACACCGTTTGCGGACCTCGCGTGGCGCCACATTCGGGAAGGTGGAGCCATTCCGCTGGCAGGGAGGCCTTCGTTTGGGCCTGGGGGGACTGGTGGGAGGTGGTCCGGGGGCGGTGAGGGGGGCAGTTTTTGGCAGGCCGAGTCTGCGCAGGGCCGGTGCCATGTTGCACAGTGCGGCTCCCTCAGGCCGTCGCCGTGCGTGAGCCGGGGGCTTTACACTGTGTGGCTGCTAGCCCCCCACCAGGCGGAGGATCGGGCGGGGGCTGCGACAACTTTCTGGTCATAAGACCAGACCAATTCTGTGGACATAGCCGGCGGAGAATCTACCCCATTGTGTTTGGACATTGGAATCGTAGATTAATACAGTCTGGCTCTTTGAAAAAGCTTGCTAATTATTCCCACTCCTCTGCCCTTTCCACATGGCCCTGCTAATGTTACTGCATTCACAAACAGTAATTTCTAGCTTCACATGTGCAATTAAACATTTTCTTCTATTTTTCTATCACTACAATAATGATCATTTAAAATGCATGGGTTGCTGCTGGTGTTGTCATCACAAAATATATATCCACAGCTCTACTAATGATCATGGCCTTCCTTTGCAACAGCTAGAGGTTCTGTGGTTGAATGTTCATCAAGAAGTAAACTTCTTGTGGTTTCACAGGATGTACGTTGATGAAAGATATCTCACCCACGTGTAAACGTATCGTCTCCAACCGTTCTACCACTCCACCAATAAATATACACATTTTAAGCATCCTGCCCGTTTTCACTTCCACAAATGACTACAGATGATCATGTGTGTGTGTGGCCTTTGAACAAGAATTAATGGAGATTGACCAGCTATATAAATCTACTGCATGGCCCAGTGGTGGGTGAGGAACACAGACATTCTCAGCTTCTGCAGGAACGTTTCAAAGAACTTTATTCACTAGTTAGGTAGTTAACGTGACAGCTAATTCTCACGCAGCAAAGCCACACAAAAACAGAAACAAGATAAATGACCAGAGAATTTATTGAGTGACATTGGTTGAGGGATAGATGATGCCTCGGACACTGGGGATAACTCTCCTGGTCTTCCTTAAATACTACTGTAGGATCTGATACGTCCACCTGAGTGGCAGACCGGACCTGGTTTAGTCCGAACGATGGCTCCCCTGACAGTGCAGCACTCCCTCAGCATTATGCTGAAACGCCAGCATGCATACGTGCTCAAGTCTATGGCGTGGGAGTTGGGCCCTCTATCTTCTGAATCAGTGGTAAGAGTGTTAACTCTGAGTAAGTTCATTCTTTGCACCCAGCTATTCACTCTCACGTTACCTTTTTCTCACTAGCCCATTTTTTTCCTTTTTGAACTACTGCTTCCATCTGCCAGAACAACCAAGTGGTATTATAGTTTGTATATTGCCTACCTCTGACAGGACGATTTAAACTGGAGTAAGTTTTAATTGGACAGAGAGGGGCAGAATAGGACAAAGGTTCTCATATTGTGGAACAGTCCATCATTGTGCAATGAGAGCTGGGTGTCCACGTACACCAGTCACTGAAGTTCAGCATGCAGGTAGAGCAGGTGCTAACAAAGGCAAAATGGTATTGCGCGTGGATTTGAGTACACAAGCTAGGATGTCTTACTGTAATTATACAGGGCCTTGGTGAGGACACACCTGGAATATTGTGTGCAGTTTTGCTGTCCTTATCTGAGGAAGGATGTTCTTGCTCGAGAGGGAGTGCAGCGAAGGTTTACCAGACTGACTCCAGGGATGGTAGGACTGACGTAGGTGAGGAGAGACGGAATCGGTTAGGATTGTATTCGCTGGAGCTCAGAAGAATGAGGGGATATCTCATAGAGACGTATAAAATTCTGATAGGACTAGACATGGGAGATGCAGGAAGGATGTTCCCAATGGTGGGTGGTGTCATATAATGATTTTGTAAATATACATTACTCTTTTTGTCTAGCCGAGTTGATGAAATATAGACGTAGTCTTCCAGGTGATGACAAAATAATTTAATGAGTAATATGAAATAAACTAGTGAGTTCTTTTTACTTCAATACTGAACTAGTAAACAAACAAATAACTATAGATGAAACTATTAAATAAGATAATGTTATATACTAAGATCTGTTAACTTCTCTCTAGCTGTTTACCTTCTGTACTCACCACACTCCTAACGCACTCTCCTTGAGGAAAGAGCGGGAAAATCTTTTTATAGGTCTTGGTAGTGTGGCCATCTAGTGATCATTTGCCTATACTTGCTTAACATTACTTGATCATGTATTACTACATACAGAGATCACGACATTCCCCCCCCCCCTTTAAAACATTTTTCTTGTGTACACAAAAGAAAATTGTACATTAGAAATGCAGTGGTTACAGCAAATACTTGAATCATTTTAAAGTTCATAGATTGAGTCTATTTGGTTTGTGTCTACTTCTGTTATATTTTCTCAATTTTAACGGTGAGGTAGTAGTTTTCATGTTCTTGCTCTCTGGTAAAATAGAATGTTGTTGTTGAACGTATCTTGAGACAGATTGATGTAAATCAAGATCAGGAAAAACTGGTGCGTGAACCATTAAGAGATCATAATGATTTCTTCTGATGAGTACATCATCTGATGTTTTTATCAGATATGATCCAGTGATACATGTCTGAGAACTCCAGCAGTATCTGACCAGACTCCATCAGGAAGTCTGATGCGAAGAGTATCATCTGCTTCAAGAAGTTTCAGATTTTTGGCATGTTGATCATAGTACTCTATCTGTTTTTGACGTTGGTGATTTTTGGCGTTTTTGTACATCATGTCGATCTGGATCAGTAATATGCACTTGAGTTAATATTGTCCTAATGTTTGTATTAAACAACATTTGTGCCGATGATAATTCTGAGGTCAAGATCGGTAAGATAACAAAGCTAAGTAGAAGTCAGATTGTGAGTCTCTAGCCTTATTTAATAATTGTTTGATGATATGAATGCCTTTTTCAACCTTTCCGTTCGACTGCGGGAAATGAGGGTTTGAGGTGAAATTGCAGAAATTGTATGTCGTTGCGAATTCCATCCATTCCCAGCTGGTAAAACACGGACCATTATCAGACATCATGGTTTGCGGTATTCCATGTCTCGCAAAGATGTCTTGCGTGCTTTAGTGACGTGAGATCAGTCAGTTTCATGACTTCTGGAAAGTTCAAATAATAGTCAATGACTAAAATGTAATCTTTGCTATACGAATGAAAAAGGTTGATACCTACTTTCACCCATGGTGACATGGTAATGTCATGCTTCTGCAATTTCTCTATACACTGCTGATTTTGGTGTTTTTGGCAAGTAGAACATGACATTATCATGTCTGCGATATCTTGGTTAATGCCCAGCCAGTATACAGCACACCTTGCTCTTCGTTTGCACTTCTCAATGCCGAGATGTCCTTCATGAAGTTTGCTTAGCATTTCTGACTTGAGACTCTCTGGAATGATGATCCCGTCATGTCGAAGTAGAATACCATCTAATATCGTCAGTTTGGACTGTATACTCTGGTATTGTGGACAGTGACCTTTCGGCCATCCATTCTGCAAGTGATGTATTACTCTGCTCAAAGTGGCATCCTTCTGTGTCTCCATGTATCTGCTGAAGTTTGTGATCGGACGCAGGAAGTGATTCACTAAACAGTTGTAGATGAGCATCAATATCATTCATTGATTCTGTTTGTGTGATGTCTGTGTCAATCGATCTTGACAGAATGTCTGCTATAATTAACTCTTTACCTGGAGTATAGATAAGGTTAAAATCATGGGCGAGAGTCTCCGCCCCGCCGCGCCACATTTGTGCCCCGACTGGCCGGCGGGACTGTCCGTTACGCCAGTCGGTCAATGGGGTTTCCCATTGTGGGGCAGCCCCACGCTGTCAGGAAACCCTCGGGCGCCGTAACGGAGAATCACGCCGACGGAGAATCCCGCCCCATATCTTCGCAACGTCCTCATGCTCTATTTTCTATGTTTCAGTGTTTCAGGATCTGCATGAAAGTATTAATTGATTATGCAACTAAACAGTGGCAGCATATCATGCAAAGGGGCTGGTTTAGCACAGGACTGAAGATCTGGCTTTTAAAGCAGACCAAGGCAGGCCAGCAGCACGGTTCAATTCCCGTACCAGCCTCCCCGAACAGGTGCCAGAATGTGGCGACTAGGGGCTTTTCTCAGTAACTTCATTTGAAGCCTACTTGTGACAATAAGTGATTTTCATTTCATTTCATTTCAACTCAGTCCAGCTGTTGCAATGTTTCAAGCTTGCCAGGGCCTTTGAAACATCCTGCATTATCTGATCCATGGAATTGGATGCGTGTTTGAGTTACTCACCTTTAGAAGTGGAAGAGGTGGGATATGATAGAAACATATTTTAAAAAACAAAATCCATTCCACTAAATGCTAAAGCAAACATATAAGGTAAAGAAAGAGTTGTATTTGTATAGCATCTTTAATGACCACCAGACAGTCCAAAAGTGCTTTGCAGCCAATTAAGTCCCCCTTTGAAAGAAAAGTGGAACCATTGGTATAGCACAGGAAGCATTTGGCTGTACAACCACAAGATGTGGTTATCCTGAAGTACGTTCAGAGTGTCATCGCAGTTTAAACCTGGCTGTAAGTGGTGTGACTGCGAGCTGTGTGAGATCAGCATTCTTACCTGAACAACTCGAGGGAGATCTTTGAATTTCCTGCAGCTAATCGGCTGGGTGCTATGTTACTTGCATTCACATACCTGCAATCTCCTCCCACTGTTGTTGCAGTCGATGTCTGGAGAGCTTCCTGTCTCCTGGAAGATAATGGATACTCCTATTCTTTCCGACAGTGTGGAATGTGGCTTCCAAGGCAGCATCCAGAAACCTCGCTAATCTTGTCACATTCCCTTCAGTTACGTCTCTCCTGCCAGAAAAGTTTTTCTGACTTTCGCACCCAGACTGCAGATCCCATTTAAGTGATCAAAAACAGAAAATGCTCAAAATACTCAGCAGGCCTGGCAGAAGCTGCAGAGCCAGAAACAGCTAACATTTCTGCCTGATGACCTGTTGTCAGAATTAGAGCCACGGAGAGGCCTGGGGGGAGGGAGAACATACTGCGATAGGGAGAAAGGCAAAAGGCAGGACAGATGCGATGTCAAAAGCGCTGAGGTTGCAAGGCAAAGCAGAGTAGCAATGGGACAGGGAAAGAAACAAACTGTCTAGAAAGGTGGATGCCTGAGCTGTTATCTGAAAGCAAAAGAAAAGCTCAGATGCCCACAATGAGGGCAGAGGTCGCAATCTGAAATAGGCGAACTCAGTGCCGGATCTGGAGGGTAAAGTGCTGTTCCTCATGCTCACATTTAGAATTTAGAGCAGTACAGCACAGAACAGGCCCTTCGGCCCTCGATGTTGTGCCGAGCAATGATCACCCTACTCAAACTCACGTATCCACCCTATACCCGTAACCCAACAACTCCCCCTTAACCTTACTTTTTAGGACACTACGGGCAATTTAGCATGGCCAATCCACCTAACCTTTGAGCTTCATTGGAATACTGCAGCAGGCCAAGGGCAGTGAGGTCAGAGTGAGAGCAAGCTGGAGAATTCAAATGATAGGTGCCAAAATGGCAAGCTCATGGTCACATTTGCGGACGAGGTGAAGGTGCTCCACAAAGCAGGCAGCCAGTCAATGTTCGGTCTCCCCAGGGGTAGAGGAGACCACATCGTGAACAGTGAATACAGCATTGCAAATTGAAAGGAGTACACGTAAATCATTGGTTGACTGGATGGAGCATTTGGGGCCTTGTATGGTGAGAAGAGTGGAGGGAAAAGTGCAGGTGATGCATCTTGTACACTTGCATAGAAAGGTGCAGTGGAGAGGGAGGGGTGGTTAAGTGTGAGCAAGGAGCAGACCAGTGTGTTGCAGAGAGAATGATCCCCTCACAATAGCAAGAGAGCAGAGGAGGGGAAGATATCTTTGTTGGTGTCCATTGAGGTCAACAATTTCAGACCATGATGCCGTCCCCTATTTTGCTTTGTTTTTCCTGGCCATGATTTTGTCATTCAGACCTCTTCTATACATAGCTTTTGTTTCTTTATCTGTCCAATTATCATCCCTATGGTGTTGTACCCTTTTGTTATTTGACTTTGCCTGCCTCTTACCATATCACACCCCTTCTCTTCAGTTCTTTTTCCTACCCTTCCCTCCCTCTCCTGCCTCTGCGCTTGCTTCTAACTTTTTCCAATTCTGTTGGAAGGTCATCGACCTGAAACATTGGGCGGAATTTCCCCAAGCGGCTTGTAGCAGATTTGGTGGCGGCAGGAGGAGAGAATCTGGCAAGAGCCAAAATATTAAAAAGCTGCCAGGGGAAAACCACACAGTGCAATGCTTCTCAAAGGTGTGTCAATGGCAGATCGGTTTTCCCTCTGGCTGGTGGCTCGAATGTCATTCACATTCATTTGGATCTCATGAATGCTCATTAAAACAGCCGCCCACTGGAATCCCATCAGGCCTTCCAATCTTGCGTCACACAGCATGAAATTACATCAGTCTAAAACCCGGTTGCGACTGAGTATGCTCAGTGCAGCACCTGGTGTCGGGGGGGGGGGGGGGGGGGGGGGGGGTGTATAGGGGTCTCCTTCCCCCTAGAGCCCCCCACCACCACACAGTCTCAAAAAGGGAACATTTTGCACCACTGGTTGTCTTTAAGTGATAGGCATCTGCCATCCGGTACCTTCCTGACCCCTCAACTTTACAGGCGTGAAGCCAATAACAAGTGCAAATAGTGCTGGCTAATTGCCTGCTCATTAACAAGGGGGTAAAGTGGTCATACGTATCACCCGAATACTTCCTAAAATGGATTAATTCCTTTCTTCACCCCCATATCTTCTTTTCCCACTCTGACATTTCTCGGAACCCCATGCCTTGCATATCAAGCGGTGCTTTCACCAACCACTTCTTGGTCATTCAGTTCTCTTTTCAGAAGCAACCCTTTTCCCTCCCTTTTAGTTCATTATTATGGAATGCCAGTGACGGAAGAGGAGGAGGGCATTTTCCCGAGGACACACCCTCACTCAATCTGAAACATCAGCATTTTCACTGACGATCTGTTTGTTAAGGATTTTAATTCTGGAAGGTGAAACATAATAATACCAGGGTTCCTTGCTTCATTGGCAGCAGACCAGTTTCTAATTTGGCCAAGTTTCCAATGACAGCACAACAGCAGAAGCAACCTATTCATAGAGTCAGATGTACGCACAAACAAGGAGAAGGGAGTAGGCCACTCCGCCCCTCCAGCCTCTCCCCCATTCAATAAGATCATGGCTGATCTGATGGTAACCCCGCCTTCCCTCGAGAACCTATCAACCCCCCCCCCCCCCCCCCCCCCCCCCGCATACCCCCGCCCCATCGCCCTTGCTTACCACCTCCATTTGAAAAATATTCAAGACTCTGCTTTCACCGCCTTTTCAGGAAGAGAGTTGAAATGGATTGGGTTGGATTTGTTTAGTGTCACATGCACCGAGGTACCGCGAAAAGTATTTTTCTGCGAGCACCTCAAACAGATCATTTAGTACATTTAAAGAAAAGAAAATACATAACAGGGCAACACAAGGTACACAATGTAAATACATAGACACCGGCATCGAGTGAAACATACAGGAGTGTAGTATTAATCAGGTCAGTCAATAAGACTGATGGAGACCATGTGGGGGACTATGCTCTGCATTCTTCACACAGATTTGGAAAATTCTATTACAAATATATATAGATATAAATTAAAAATAATGGAAATTAAAAATTGTTTCCCATAGAATCAAGGGAGATTTTGACATTTTTTTACTGATTGATCATACACAACAGAGTTAGTTCTGTTTTAAAAATGTTGTGGGTACTTGAAAAGAAGGAAGCTATAGGAACATTTTTAAAATCAATGTTAAGTAGTCACAAAGTTATCTGGACTCAAGGCCCAATATTAAAAGGTGTTTCCACACAGAACCTCGATCCTGCTTGATTATTCTCAAAGAGGGAAGTACAGACAATTAATACTCAGCGCATCGGTTTATAATCTTATTCTCCGAATGAATCGGAGTCCCTAACCTCGTTACACTGATTACTGGACAGGGAAAAATGCTTTTTCAGCAATTTATGCATGGCAATCTCATTACATACAATCTTCTTCAATAGAATCATGTCTGAAGTAACATTATCAAATTGGTTTTAACTTCATTAAATAAATTGCTATTTACCTCATATGAAGTAAATACAACAGTAACGGCAATATTACTTACAAACCCTGAAAGTCAAAGTAATCATTCACCTCAACATAATTTTCCAGGGTGTGAGAAGGGAGGCATTCCGGACTGACGTTTAAAAAAACCCAGAAACACAGCGGGTCTGGCAGCATCTATGGAGAGAGAAACAGAGTTAACGTTTTGAGTCCATATGACTCTTTTTTGGAGGGATGGTGGTGGTGAGGGCAGTGTGAAATTGTACAGGGGAGGATTTCCTTCTGGGTTCCCTCTCGCCCCAACCTCACAGCGATTTTATTCTGGGCCTTCACGGCCTCAGACGGGAAGCCTACCCTCACCCAATTATGGCCGAGCCCTCACCATCCTAAAAATTCAGGCCAATGTGTTGTTATAATCTCGAATGGGTTGCCTGAAAGGTGGCGGGAGCTGATTCAGCAGTAACATTCAAAATGGAATTGGAAAAAATACCTGAGGGGCAAATATAACTAAAGTGCTATAGAGGAAAAATACAGGGAAGTGGGTTTAACTGGGTAAGGCGAGGCGGAAGAGGCACAATGGACTGAATTTACCTCCTTGAGTGAAATGAAATCATTCTATGATTCTAGCTGGCTTCTGATGCCTCGCCAGGAAACATCTGGAGGAATCCTGGCCTTGCCAGGAATGGTGATATATTCCCAAGTCAGGATGGCGTGTGACTTGGAGGGCAACTTGCAGGTGAGGGTCTGCTGCCCTTGTACTTGCAGGTGGTAGAGGTCAGGTTTGGAAAGTGCTGTCGACGGAGCTTCGGCAAGTTCCTGCAGTGCGTCTTGCAGACGGTGCACACTGTTTCCACTGTGTGTCAGTGGTGGAGGGAGTGACTGTTTAAGGTGATGAGTGGGGTATCAGTCAAGTGGGCTACTTTGTCCTGTCCCACATATAAAGATCAAAGATGTCATTGTCAGGACAGTATAGCATATGTACAAATCATTTTGACCTATGGTTATCTGATATTCAGAGGCAAAGAGAAAATAAAATCTAGATAGTGGAAATGTGATAGTAAAACGAAAATACTGAAAATATGCAGCAGGCCTCTGAACAGCTTAATGGGGAAAAACATTTTCCATTTTTTGAATTGTGAACTGCACAAATTATAAAAGAGAGTAGTGAAGAATAAGGAAGCGAGACTTGACTTTCACCATCTCAGGATGATGCAAAACGCATTGGAGCCAACAACGTTTCTTTTTGAAGTGTTGCCATGCAGGAAGCACTGCAGCTACTTTGTGCACAGCAAGCTCCCACAAAAGACAATGAGATAATAACGAGATATTCGGTGTTTTTTTTTTTATAAATGTTTTTTTTATTGAGTTTTCATATTTTATATATGACAAATTACAAGTTATCAGAGAGAGAGAGAAAAAAAGGAAAACACAAAAATTTAACATGAATATTTACAGGTAAGCATCTTCATAACAATAATTGTGGCCGCCCCCTTTAGCCAGCATACATATTTTACATTCCCCAATATGGCCGAGGCACATGTTTATAGGCATTTATTTATAGTTTGGTTTTGGGCCTTGGCTTGCCATCAAACCCCCATACCGAGCCCGTAGCCCCCCCCCCTCCCCCCGGCTACCTTCCCCCGATTCCCGTCCATTTTCCCCTGGTTCTTGGCCACCCGACTATTCTTCCTCATGTACGTTGGCCACAAACAGGTCCCGGAACAGTTGCATGAATGGCTCCCACGTTCTGTGGAAGCCGTCGTCCGACCCTCGGATGGCGAATTTGATTTTCTCCATTTGGCGAGATTCCGAGAGGTCGGACAGCCAGTCTGCAGCTCTGGGTGGTGCTGCTGACCGCCAGCCAAACAGGATTCTACGGCGGGCAATCAGGGAGGCAAAGGCAAGGGCGTCCGCCCTCCTCCCCAGGAATAGATCTGGCTGGTCTGAAACCCCGAAGACCGCCACTATCGGGCATGGCTCCACCCTCACCCCCACCACTTTGGACATAGCCTCGAAGAAGGCTGTCCAGTACTCCACAAGTCTGGGGCAAGACCAGAACATGTGGGCGTGGTTGGCCGGGCCTCTTTGGCACCGCTCACATTTGTCCTCCACCTCCGGGAAGAACCTACTCATACGGTTTCTCGTTAAGTGGGCTCTATGTACCACTTTTAGTTGCGTCAGGCTGAGCCTTGCGCACGTGGAGGTGGAGTTGACCCTATGCAGTGCTTCGCTCCAGAGTCCCCACCCTATCTCCATCCCCAGGTCGTCCTCCCATTTCCTTCTTGTTGCGTCCAGTACGGTGTCGTCCCTATCTACCAGTCGGTCATACATGTCACTACAGTTCCCTGTCTCTAGGATACTTGCGTCCAGTAGGTCTTCCAGTAGTGTCTGTCGTGGCGGTTGTGGGTACGTCCTTGTCTCCTTTCGTAGGAAGTTTTTGAGCTGCAGGTACCGTAGCTCGTTCCCCCCAGCTAGCTGAAATTTCTCTGTCAGTTCGTCCAGTGTTGCGATCCTGTCGTCCGTGTATAGGTCCCTGACTGTCAGTGTCCCCCCGTCCTGCCTCCACCTTTTGAAGGTGGCGTCGGTCAGTGCTGGTTTGAACCTATGGTTGTTGCAGATGGGAGCCTTGTCCGACATTTTGTACAGGCCAAATTGCTGCCGCAGTTGGTTCCAGGATTGGAGGGTGGCTGTCACCACTGGGCTGGTGGAGTGTTTTTTGGGTGGGGATGGGAGTGCTGCCGTGGCGAGGGCCCGGAGGGAGGTCCCCATGCAGGAGGCTTCCTCCGCACGCACCCACTCGGCTTCTGGCTCCTGGATCCATCCCCTTACTCGCTCGGCTGTTGCCGCCCAGTGGTAGAATTGTAGATTCGGGAGGGCTAGCCCCCCCCCCCCCTGGATTTTGTTTTTTGTATGACCTTCTTTGGGATCCTAGCATTTTTACCCCCCCATACGAACGCCATGATATGTTTGTCCAGCGCTTTGAAAAAGGCCTTGGGGATGTAGATCGGAATGGATCTAAACAGGAAAAGGAACCTGGGCAGTACGTTCATTTTGATCGTCTGGACTCTCCCCGCGAGGGAGAGCGGGAGTGTGTTCCATCTTTGCAGGTCCTTTTTAACTTCCTCCGTCAGGCTGGTGAGGTTCCATTTGTGGATCCCTTTCCAGTCATGGGCTATTTGGATCCCCAGGTAGCGGAATTTATTTCGGGCTTGTTTGAACGGCAGCCCCTTTAGTGCTGCCCCCCCCCCCCCCTTGCGGGTGTACTGGGAAGATCTCACTTTTGCTCATGTTGAGTTTGTAGCCCGAGAAGGCGCCAAACTCTTTCAGGAGCGCTATGATTCCGTCCATGCTGCTTTGTGGGTCCGAGATATAGAGGAGCAGATCATCCGCATAGAGTGAGACTCTGTGCTCTCTACCTCCCCTTCGGATGATATTCGGTGTTTTTAGTGAAGCTATAATGTGGAGATGCTGCCGTTGGACTGGGGTGAGCACAGTAAGAAGTCTTACAACACCAGGTTAAAGTCCAACTCGTTTGTTTCAAACACTAGCTTTCCGAGCACTGCTCCTTCCTCAGGTGGAGCTGGTTAGGTAAAATGTTAACTATCAAAAAAAAATGCACTTATTAGGGATTCACAGACAAACAGATTTTGAAACCTCCTGTGGAGTTTTCAGTATTTATAAGCAATCTAAATTTGGACGACTGCAGATAGCTGGCCTTTCCACCGCACCGTGATCCTCAACCACTTCTCATGGCTAATTATAGAAGAGTGGACAGTGACAGATTTTCCTGTCAGTGAATTATGCACGCTGCTCACAGGTAGAAAACAAAATAGCGTGACAGCTACTGTTCACGGCTGCTGATAAATCAGTCGTTTCACTTCGCTAGTCGAGTAGTAGAGTGGGTGCTGGCTGGGGAGAAACAAAGGCTGAGATCCACGAATGCCCTGACCCCAAGCTGAACACAAACTGTCGATCTGCCTTCAGATATTATTGCACCAGGTTAATGACAATGACAACCAGAATCAGAAAACTATGCTGTCGGTACAGTTTTTAAAAATCGGTATGCGGACCCAGAGAGGAAACATAATGGCAAGTTAAAAAAGGCAGAAAGTACACCGAATAAGTATAAAACACAGTCATTATGCTTTGTGGTATGCTGATCCACAGACAGACAACTCTAGCAGTAAAGAATGTTGCTCCTGCTGCACAGCTAGGTGCACTTATCAGATAAGTGTACATTCCCAATCTGTGCCAATCTATCGTTACCTACCCATGGACAGGACGTTGTGGGCATAATTTGTGACATGCCCCAGACCCATGCCAAGATCAATGCAATGGAATGTTCTCCTCCTGCCCCACATGGGTGCTGAGAGCTGGGATCCCAGGGCTACATGGCAGATATGTTTGAGGCATCTTGTGATAAAATTGGCTATTCATAGAATCACAACAGTGCAGAAGGAGGCCATTCGGCCCATCGAGACTGCACCGGCCCTCCGAAAGAGCACCCTAACTGGGCCCACTCCCCCGCCCTATCCCCGTAACTCCATAATCCCATAAACCCACCTAACCTGCATATCTTTGGACACTAAGGGGCAATTCTTATCAGTGCCAATGCACCAAACCTCTGTACTGTGGGAGGAAACCAGAGCACCGGGAGGAAACCTACACAGACATAGGGAGAACGTGCAAACTCCACACAGCCACCCAAGGCTGGAATCGAACCCGGGTCACTGGTGCTGTGAGACAGCAGTGCTAACCATTGTGTCAACATGTTGCCCCAATTTTCCCTTCCACCCCCCCCCCCCCAATCGTTGCACCTCCTCTCTTGAAGGCACTGGGGGTACAGATGCGCTGGATGAGAGCAGCTCTATATCCTCACACATGTGTTACCCTGTGCAGTGAGAGTTGGTGAGTGATTCAGGGAGGCCACCAACTGTTCTTATGAGGTAGGAATGATTGATTATCCCGTGGAGCTTGCCGAATGCAGCTCCCTCAATAAGTGGGGGGGGGGGGCCTTAACAACGTTCTTGTGCCTCTGCATAAATAGAGCCGGCCAGTCAGGCACCAACTAGAGAAGACCCAGTAGGGAACTGCTGGAGCTGTGCATAATAGTTAACATGTTAAATAAAATAAGTTTTGTTTTTCTCTACAATTTGGTGTGGACTCCTTTCTCTGCCCCGACTAAATCCGATCACATGTTCTGGAGACACCCAGATACTGATTCGTCCAGTCTCACCTATTAGGAATGGGTTTCAATGCCTATTTTAATGTATCTCAGTCTTAGGAATGATTAACCACTCTGTTTTAATATGCTTGTCATCAATGTCGTTATTTTAATCTGGAAACCTCATTTCACCAGTTCTGGGGATCATCAAGGGCAGGAATCAGTCAAGAGCAATCAGACGTCCAAACGCCTGCCTGACCTTTCCCGCTCTGGCTCAGGTGAATTGTGTCATCTCTCCTGCTGCTTGAAGTCTGGGGTCAGCTCACTCAGCATCGGCCAGGAATTTGGGTCAAATTTCTGAGTGTAGCTTGGGCAAACTGGAGCCACTTTGCCAGTTCTCATATTCTCATCACTTGCCCCCGTGATAGAGGAATTCCACCCCAGTGATAGAGGAATGTGGAACACATGTCCTCAAAACAGGTGGATGTATTCAAAGGCCAGACAAGAGACAGGGGCGGGAAGGCCTGTAGATGGCCTTCCCATCCGGCCACCTATTGATGGCTGTGTTAATACCAACAATTCACTGTGAGACCGTGAGGCTTTAATATCCATGAACCTGCCAGAGTCGGCTGTACAAATGAGTGCCACCCACAGGTGGCCGGACTATATATGTTCCCGGTGAGGGCGGAGCCAGAGGCGGAGCTCACTGGGGTTCCAGTACAGTACCTGGAAGTACCCTGTATCATCATTTCCAGGTCATGGGTCACATCATTATACAGACAGTACAGACAGCCCATGAATTAGGTGAAATACATTCACCACAGACTAAGTGGGCAATTAATGACCACTTAAGGGCCTCATCTAACCGCCGTTGGTGCCCAACTAGGAGCGGTCTGGGAAGTCGCCACATGGGAATCCCGGAAACCGGAACTTTGTTGGATTTGTGTATGGGCTTGCGGGGTGGGATGGAGGAAGAGTCCCTCATTTCAAAACACTCAGAGCCTGATCGAGGGACTTGGCATCGGAAAGGAAAAGTGCCACTGAAAGCCAAGCCTCGGCAGTGCATCCGAAGCCCCTCACACCCTCATCGCTATCCCACCTTGGTGGACCCTGAGCCTGATAGGTACACCGCCAGCCGTTGCCACTGCTCCTGGCTTGAAATAGAGAGCTGTCAGACGTTTGAGTGTCTAGGTGGTCTTCTGGGGTGGGATTTGCACCCTGCAAGTCCTCAATCCAAAGGTAGGCCAGGCAGAAGCCACTTAATTCTGGAAGGCTTTCCCTATGGAAACAACACAGGGCTCTCATCAGCGGACAATACCTTCGCCACCTGGAATAAAATCCACCCGTGATATCTCTGTTATTTTGCATTGATTGTCCTCAAGCAAAGATAGAAACTGAGACACTTGTACATTTCTGATGTTCAACACTTCTAAAGCGTACAATCCTGTAGGGAGATGTATTAATCACAGAATGGCTGATTCAATTCTACATTCACAAAATCAAATACTTCTGATGAAGCAACACCCATTCATGGCCCACACCGGCTTTCCTACTGCTCGTGGCCTTTAAGACTTGCTATCTCCTTTCCTGAATCTGGCTCCCCCTGGAAATTAGAGTCACACAAGAAATCTATAAGCTGTGGTAAATACGTTGACCCCACAAAATTGGATGTGGTCAAGGGTGGACTATTAAAGCTGGTGGAACTCACACTCCGCACACCTATATGTGCTGTCAGCACAGTTTAGGGAGGTAAAATGGGCCTGCTCCTGATCATCATCCAGTGTGCGTGCACGCGTGTTGATCGTATAACCTGTAGGCACTCAGGGTCCTGATTCACAATGTCCACTTTGACAAGGAACTGGAGGGATGCCTGCAGGAAACTTTGTCTTCAGGAAGGCCAGAAGAAAAAGAAACAGCTTATGTAAAGACAGGGAGAAAAATTGATTCAATATTAAATCCACCAAATTTTACAAAAACAGCAACATTTCTAACACGAGTTATTTGCATTGCTTGTACAACTCTGGGTGCACCACAAGGTGGCACTCAAAGAAAGCAGAAATGGAATGAAACAAAGGCGTCGCCAATCACCCAAAACGCTCCTTCGTCTCTCTGAAGGTAATGGTGATATATGAGCATCAGGTGTGCTATAAAAGGGCTATTTTTTGCTTGCTTTCACATACAGCAATAGCGCGCTTTGTCAAGTTTGCTTGACATTTAACAAAAAGAAAAACTGTGTGTACATATTAAAACCTCTGCTGGGTGTGCATCCAATGCAGAATTCAAATTCCCTGCAGCCTGTATTTATAAAGTATCTGGACAGGGAGAGAAGCCTCAAAATACTGTAAAAAGCATACAAAATAGATATTGAGCCAAAGAAGGAGATAAGGGAGGTAAGGGAAGTGGAGGAAGGAGGGGAGGTTTAGGGACTTGGGGGTTTAGGGAGGTGGGGAGGTTTAGGGAGGAGGGGAGGTTTAGGGACTTGGGGGTTTAGGGAGGTGGGGAGGTTTAGGGAGATGGGGAGGCTTTGGGTAGGTGGAGGTTTAAGGCAGGGGAAAGGTTGAGGGTGGTGCAAGGTTTAGGGAGGTAGGGAGGTTTAGGGAGGGGGAACAGTTTAGGGAGGTGGGGAGGTTTAGGGAGTTGGGGAAGTTTAGGAAGTGGGAAAGGTTCAGGGAGGTGGGGGAGGTTTAGGGATGTGGGAGGTTTAGGGAGGGGAATGTATTTAGGGAGGGTGGGGAGGTTTAGGGAGGTGGGGAAGTTTAGGGAGGGTGGAGGTTTAATGCAGGGGAAAGGTTGAGGGTGGTGGGGAGGTTTAGGGAGGTGGGGGATGTTTTGGAGGGGGGAATGTTTAGAGAGGGTGGGGAGGTTTAGGGAGGGGGGAGGTGTAGGGAGGTGGGGCGGTGTGGGGGGTGTAGGGAGGTGGGGTAGTTTAGGGAGGTGAGGAGGTTTAGGGAGGGGGATATGTTCAGGGAGGGGGGAATGTTTAGGGAGGGGGACTGTTTAGGGAGGGTGGGGAGGTTTAGGGAGGCAGTGAGGTTTTGGGAGGTGGGGAGGTATAGGGAGTGTTGGATGTCATTAGCAGATCCGGGAAGATTCTTTGGCCTCCGCCATGGCGTTCTTTTTGGTGGCAGGAGGTGGCCTGCCATTAGCCGGCGGTGGGAGTTCCTGTTGAATCCACCCATGCCAGGGTGGCATGGGGTCCAGTGGCTAGCACTGTGCTGAGGATCCGCATTCGATCCTGGCACTATGTCACTGTCCGTGTGGAGTTTGCACATTCTCCCCGTGTCTGTGTTGGTCTCACCCCCACAACCCAAAGATGTGCAGGGTACGTGGATTGGCGATGCTAAATTGCCCCTTAAATGGAAATTATTTTTAAAATCCACCCCACGCTGCTGGGAAACCTGCGATGGAGGTGCATTTTCCGGTTCCGCTGGTGCAAATAGCCGGAAGATCTCACCCGATGTCGCCAAGACTCAGCATGTAGCTGAGCAAGTGGACATTCCGATGGTGAATCCTTGGGCGGCTCTCCAGGTGATAGTGCAACTTGGAAAAGAAGCCAGTGCGGTGATTCTTATCGGCAAAAATGGAACCAAATGAGGGCACTGGAATGAGAGCAGCTGGCGGATTAGGCGAGGTTGACCATGTTAAAGGCATCACGGAGCACTTGGTGAGATCAAGCGTTCATCATAAAGAATGTCATTCCTGAATGTTGTCAGGTCCGTTTTAGTAAAGTGGGATGGGAGGAAATCTGATTGGGGCATTCATACTGGGGGTTTCCAGAGAGACGTACATGGGTTTCAATATGTTTCAGTTTCTGTTGGTGTGGAGTAATATCATTGTGCTCTGCTGATCCCTTCAAAGGGCACGGGAAAACATTTAATCCCCTCAAGGCATTGGTTAAGTCTTGGGTTAAGAACAAAGAACAAATAAAATTACAGCACAGGAACAGGCTCTTCGGCCCTCCCAGCCTGTGCCGATCCTAACCCTTTATCTAAACCTGTTGCCTATTTTCCAAGGATCTACTTCTCTCTGTTCCCCGCCTGTTCATATATCTGTCTAGATGCATCTTAAATGATGCTATCGTGCCCGCCTCTACCACCTCCGCTGGCAAAGCGTTCCAGGCACCCACCACCCTCTGCGTAAAAAGCTTTCCATGCACATCTCCCTTAAACTTTCCCCCTCTCACCTTGAAATCGTGACCCCTTGTAATTGACACCACCACTCTTGGAAAAAGCTTGTTGCTATCCACCGTGTCCATACCTCTCATAATTTTGTAGACCTCAATCAGGTCCCCTCTCAACCTCCGTCTTTCCAACGAAAATAATCCTAATCAACTCAACCTGTCTTCATAGCTAGCACCCTCCATACCAGGCAACATCCTGGTGAACCTCCTCTGCACCCTCTCTAAAGCATCCACATCCTTCTGGTAATGTGGCGACCAGAACTGCACGCAGTATTCCAAATGTGGCCTAACCAAAGTCCTATACAACTGTAACATGACCTGCCAACTCTTGTACTCAATACCCTGTCTGATGAAGGCAAGCATGCTGTATGCCTTCTTGACCACTCTATCGACCTGCATTGCCACCTTCAGGGTACAATGGACCTGAACTCCCAGATCTCTCTGTACATCAATTTTCTCCAGGACTCTTCCATTGACCGTATAGTCCGCTTTTGAATTGGATTTTCCAAAATGCATCACCTGGCATTTGCCTGGATTGAACTCCATCTGCCATTTCTCTGCCCAACTCTCCAATCTATCTATATTTTGCTGTATTCTCTGACAGTCCCCCTCGCCATTTGCAACTCCACCAATCTTAGTATCATCAGCAAACTTGGTAATCAGACCACCTATACCTTTGTCCAGATCATTTATGTATATCACAAACAACAGTGGTCCGAGCACGCATCCCTGTGGAACGCCACTAGTCACCCTTCTCCATTTTGAGACACTCCCTTCCACCACTACTCTCTATCTCCTGTTGCCCAGCCAGTTCTTTATCCATCTAGCTAGTACACCCTGAACCCCATGCAACTTCACTTTTTCCATCAACCTGCCATGGGAAACCTTATCAAACGCCTTACTGAAGTCCATGTATATGACATCTACAGCCCTTCCCTCGTCAATTAACTTTGTCACTTCCTCAAAGAATTCTATTAGGTTTGTAAGACATGACCTTCTCTGCACAAAACCATGCTGCCTATCACTGATAAGTCTATTTTCTTCCAAATGTGAATAGATCCTATCCCTCAGTATCTTCTCCAACAGTTTGCCTACCACTGACGTCAAGCTCACAGGTCTATAATTCCCTGGATTATCCCTGCTACCCTTATTAAACAAAGGGATAATATTAGCAATTCTCCAGTCCTCCGGGACCTCACCCGTGCTCAAGGATGCTGCAAAGATATCTGTTAAGGCCCCAGCTATTTCGTCCCTCGCTTCCCTCAGTAACCTGGGATAGATCCCATCCGGACCTGGGGACTTGTCCAACTTAATGCCTTTTAGAATACCCAAAACTTCTTAATGCCAACTTGACCTAGAGTATTTAAACATCCATTCCTAACCTCAACATCTGTCATGTCCCTCTCCTTGGTGAATACTGATGCAAAGTACTCATTAAGAATCTCACCCATTTCCTCTGACTCCACGCATAAATTCCCTCTTTTGTCTTTGAGTGGGCCAATCCTTTCTCTAGTTACCCTCTTGCTCCTTATATACGAATAAAAGGCTTTGGGATTTTCCTTAACCCTGTTAGCCAAAGATATTTCATAACCCTTTTAGCCCTCTTTATTGCACGTTCAAGATTTGTCCTAGTTTCCCGATATTCCTCCAAAGCTTCATCAGTTTTAAGTCGCCTAGATCTTATGTATGCTTCCTTTTTCATCTTAGCTAGTCTCACAATTCCACCCATCATCCATGATTCCCTAATCTTGCCATTTCTATACCTCATTTTCACAGGGACATGTCTGTCCTGCACTCTAATCAACTGCACCTTAAAAGACTCCCACATTTCAGATATGGATTTACCCTTAAACAGCTGCTCCCAATCCACATTCTCTAGCTCCTGCCGAATTTTGTTATACTTGGCCTTTCCCCAATTTAGCACTCTTCCCTTAGGACCACTCTCGTCTTTGTCCATGAGTATTCTAAGACTTACGGAATTGTGATCGCTATTCCCAAAGTAATCACCGACTGAAACTTCAACCACCTGGCCGGGATCATTCCCCAAAAGCAGGTCCAGTATGGCCCTTTCCCGAGTTGGACTATTGACATACTGCTCTAAAAAACGCGCCTGGATGATCCTTACAAATTCTGCTCCATCTACGCCTCCAACACTACATGAGTCCCATTCAATGTTGGGGAAGTTAAACTCTCCCATCATGACCACCCTATTGCTCCTACATTTTTCTATAATCTGTCTACATATTTGTACCTCTACTTCACACTTGCTTTTGGGAGGCCTGTCCCAACAATGTTACTGCACCCTTCCTATTTCTTAGCTCTACCAATATTGCCTGAGTGCTCGAATCCTCCATAGTGTCCTCCTTAATCACAGCTGTGATATCATCTCTGACCAGTAATGCAACTCCTCCACCCCTTTTACCTTCCTCTCTATCCCTCCTGAAGCATCTATACCCTGGGATATTTAGTTGCCAATCTTGCACTTCCCTCAACCAAGTCTCAGTAATACCAATAACGTCATATTCCCAATTACTAATCCAAGCCCTAAATTCATCTGCCTTACCTGCTACACTTCTCGCATTAAAACTAATGCACCTCAGACCACCTGTCCCTTTGCGTTCATCATCTCTTCCCTGTCTACTCTTCCCCTTAGTCACAATGAGTTTATTATCTAGTACCTTACTGGCTTTATTTGTTGCCTCTTTACTGACCTCTAACTTCCTAATCTGGTTCCCATCCCCCTGCCACATCAGTTTAAAACGTCCCCAACAGTGTTAGCAAAAGCACCCCCTAGGACATTGGTTCCAGTCCTGCCCAGGTGTAGACCATCCAATTTGTAATGGTCCCACCGCCCCCAGAACTGGTTCCAATGTCCCAAAAATCTGAACCCCTTCCTCCTGCACCATCTCTCAAGCCACGTATTCATTCTGACTATTCTTGAATTTCTACTCTGACTGTCTCGTGGCACTGGTAGCAATCCTGAGATTACTAACTTTGTGGTCTTACTTTATAACTTATTTCCTAACTCCCTAAATTCTGATTGTCGGACCTCATCCCGTTTTTTACCTATATCGTTGGTGCCTATATGCACCATGACAGCTGGCTATTCACCCTTTTCCTTCAGTATGTCCTGCAGCCGATCTGAGACATCCCTGACTGTGCACCCGGGAGGCAACATACCATTCTGGAGTCTTGTTTTCGACCACATAAATGCCTGTCTACTCCCCTTCGATTGAATCCCCTATGACTATAGCCCTGCCAGTCTTTTTCCTGCCCTTCTGTGCAGCAGAACCAGCCATGGTGCCATGAGCCTGGCCACTACTGCCTTCCCCTGGTGAGTCATCTCCCCCAACAGTATCCAAAACGGTTTACCTGTTTTGGAGGGAGATGACCACAGGGAACACTGGTACTGCCTCCCTGCTCTTTGTCTGCCTTTTGGTCACCCATTCCCTGTCTCCCTCACCAATCCTAATCTGCGGTGTGACCAACTCACTGAACGTGCTATCGACGACCTCCTCAGCATCGCGGATGCTCCAAAGTGAGTCCATCCGCAGCTCCAGAGCCGTCATGCTGTCTAACAGGAGCTGCAGCTGTACACACTTCCCGCATTTAGCACAGGGCTAAATTGCTGGCTTTGAAAGCAGACCAAGGCAGGCCAGCAGCACGGTTCAATTCCCGTACCAGCCTCCCCGAACAGGCGCCGGAATGTGGCAACTAGGGGCTTTTCACAGTAACTTCATTTGAAGCCTACTTGTGACAATAAGCAATTTTCATTTTCATTTCACATGAAGGAGTCAGGGGCATCGGCCGCAACCCTGAACTCCCACATTGAGCACGAGGATAGTAACACGGGTCTGGGGTCTCCTGCCATTTTTACACTTTACCTTAACTGATTACAAATATAATATCAAATAATGAATAAATGAAATGAATAAAGATTTTACTCACCAATCACAATACTTACCAACACACGAAGAGTTGAATTTCTCCCAGCGACTGCTAATTGGAGCACTTTCCTTACCAGCCAATCAGGTCACTGCTTTGGTGTGATGTCACCCTTCAAATTTATCCCCAAATACCCTGTGGCCGCTGTTTAATCCGTGAAGCAGCTAGTTTAAATACTCACCGCTCCGCCCACGGCAACAGCTTAATTCCCGCCGAAAAGACACAAATCCGCAAAGCACCTAGTTTAAATACTCACCGCTCGACTCTGTAGCTCCGCCCACTCCAACAGCTGAATTCCCGCCGAAAAGACTCAAATCCGCGAAGCAGCGAGTTTAAATACTCACCGCTCGACTCTGTAGCTCCGCCCACTCCAACAGCTGAATTCCAGGGTTGGGTGGTTAAATCAGTGAATGTGTGAAATATGAACCTGGACCATTGCAAACATGTCTACTTCCAATTTAACTACAACTGCTTTGGGAGCATCCAATTATCTCACTTGATTATAATATATTTATAAGAGTGTCTGAGCACCGCTCCACTCGCCCACCTCGTGCTTTGTGGCGGTGAACCGCCATTGTCCTGCAGCGATATCTTTAGATCCAGCTGCTAGCAACGTATTTTCCCGCTGTTCGCACCCTCTGCTGCCAGGGAACCCCAGCAGGAGAAAGGGTAAGGGCCCTATTGGAAGATCCCGCTGGCGGGAATGGCCAGAAAATGTGACCTCTGCTCCTCAGATTCTGTCAGCCATTTGTGGGCCAGTTTTCACAGGGCTTATCAAACCCAGCAACCGAAGAGAAGCAGCAGAGTATGGATCCAGGAGGTGTGAGTTCTTAACAGCACTACTCACCTGCCAGAGGCTGCCAAAATTCATTTCCTCGGCCCTCAAACCAATCTTTTGCCCCAACCAGTTGATCTCTCCCCCACTCCCCATGACCTGCCTACCACCAAGACCAATATTTATCTTCCCTGCTGTCATTCTCTGCCCCTGCCCTTCCCACACAATATATTTTTGGTTGACAATTCTACCACAGGTTATTCCACCCGACAGCCCAGTAGCTTTCCAATCGCGCCATTGACCAGATGAGAAACACCATTAAAAAAATGGTAAATGATACTGCATTAGATTTGCAGGATCTCGGTGATCCCAGAATTTCCACATTTCCCGATTACAAATGCACCTCTCAGTAAATACCAGGGCATGCACATTCATTGTACTATGGGACCTTGATTTTCACAGGGCCCTGCCGGTGGTAGGTGGCGTACACAGGTCATAAAGCTGGGCCTAACTCTTTGTTGATGGGTGCAACTGGCAAGCTGAAACATCATTGAAATGAACCACTCCTGTGATGGGTGGCATGGTAGCACAATGGTTAGCACTGCTGCTCCACAGTGCCAGGGACATGGGTTCGATTCCTGGCTTGGATCTATGTCTGTGCGGAGTCTGCACGTTCTTCCTGTGCCTGCGTGGGTTTGCTCCGGGTGCTCCGGTTTCCTCCCACAAGTCCTGAAAGAGGTGTTTTTTGGTGAAATGGACATTCTGAATTCTCCCTCTGTCTGCCCGACCAGGTGCCGGACTGTGGCGACTAGGGGATTTTCACAGTAACTTCATTGCAGTGTTAATGTAAGCCGACTTGTGACACTAATAAAGATTATTATCATAAGATTCATCACTAAATCTCACAAGGCTGAACCTCACAATTCATAATTCCATCATAAAATGGCTGCATGACAATAAGCAGGTTTGCTATGGTGATTTCTAGGTTGTTTCTGAAGCTGGGTTCAGATGCAGTTTCTTTCATTGCCACCATTTTTCCATTTGAGCTGAAAAGGTTTGGCAGACTCTTTTGAGATTTTGTGTTGGGTCATTGTTGAAAATTCTTTCAGTTTCTTAAGCAATGCGTTCAAGTATTTGACCTTAATGTTGCCTTGATATTGTCACTGACCATGTTGACTTTTTTTCTTTTTAAATTTAGAGTACCCAATTATTTTTTTTAAATTAAAAGGCAATATAGCATGGCCAATGCTGCACAATCCTGCACATGTTGTGGGGTGAAACTCACGCAGACACGGGGAGAATGTGCAAGCTCCACGCAGGCAATGACCCAGACCCGGGATCGAACCTGGGTCCTCAGCGCTGTGAGGCAGCAGTGCTAACCACCGTGTCACTGTGCCTCCCGACCATGTTGACTTAACGTAAATCCATTTCGGCTCTTCCCATTGCTCGGCAAAAGTTAGGTGAAGAGGCAAAATTCATCATGGGCCAATATCCTCAGGTATAGCGACCTTAAGCAATACATGCACCATGCCCAATGAAGCTAATTTATAGACCATGTCAATCCTACCCTGTATTCTCCCTACACATCACAAAATTATCCTATTTACTTCAGGCTGATTGACAGAAAACTTTGATAGTGGGATAGTTTTTCTTGTAGCTGTGAAAATTACAATATACTGCTCCAAAACAATGAGATCCTCAGAGGCCAATATAGGAGATCTGTACCAAAAATTGGTTCCTCCCCACCACCAGTTTTTAATCTTTCTATTGTCTACACACCACACAATGAGAACAGGAAGTGGCAATAAAATGTCAGTGCTTTTTGCATATGTCTTAAATGTTCTTTCCTGCTGCCATGCTCTTTACTAAGGCTGTACCTGAATGCCTTTGAGTGGTTGTAGGTTGTTGTTGGTCTTTAGGACCCTTTGAACAGCAATAATCTTGAACTTCCAGGTATAGAATCAATCAGTGCCCTTGCAACAGCTGGACGCACATACAAAATGATAATGGCTGCCTGAGTAGGCCAGTTTCCTGATCTATGGTACATAGAACCATAGAATTCCTACACTGCAGAAAGAGGCCATTCGGCCCATCGAGTCGGCACCAACCCTCTGAAAGAACACCCTACCTAGACCGACTCCTCCACTCCGTAACCCCATCTAACCAGCACACCTTTGGACATTGAGGGACAATTTTGCGTGGCTAATCCATCTAAACTGCATGGGCGCGATTCTCCGCAACCACGATGGGTGGGAGAATAGCGGGAGGTCTGCTCCCGCACCTCCCGCTATTCTCCCACCCCTCCCAAAATGGCGTGTCCGATTTTGCGACACGCCGCTCGGAGAAACACGGGCCGCCGTTTTTCACGGTGGCCCGCGATTCTCAGGCCCAGATGGGCCGAGCAGCCTGCAGGTCCCGACCTGTTCACGACGGCGGCAACCACACCTGGTCATTGCCGTCGTGAACATGGCACGCCAGGTAAGTGTGGGGCCTGTGGGGGGCGTTTCGGGGATCGAGCACCACGACCGTGCTCGGGAGGGGACGGGCCCGCCATCGGTGCCCACTGATCGTCGGGCCGGCGTCTCAAGGGGATGCACTCTTTCCCCTCCGCCACCCCGCAAGATCAAGCCGCCACGTCTTGTCGGGCGCTGAGGGGAAAGACGGCAACTGCGCATGCGCGGGTTTGAGCTGTCCAACCTGCGCATGCGCGGCTGACGTCATTAGGCGCCGCCGCGGCGTCATTCTTGGCGCACCAGGCCTTGAAGCCAGGGACAAAGCCCGGCGGCCGGGTTTCCTGGTATGGCCCTTCTATCCCCCCGGGGAGGGGAGAATAGGGGGCTGGGAGAGGCTTCCGACGCCGTCGTGAACCTCTCCGGGTTTCACGACGGCGTCGGGGCTTGCGCAGAATTCCGCCCCACAGCTTTGGACTTTGGGAAGAAACCGGAGGATACCCACGGAGACATGGGGAGAAGGTACAAACTGCACACAGACAGTCACCCGAGGCCGGAATTAAACCCGGGACCCTGGCACTGTTGAGGCAGCAGTACTAACCACTGTGCTACCGTGTCGCCCCTAAAGAGGACATTGCAGGGTCGACAGGGCTGGGTTTGCCGTTGTTTTTTCCAGTGCCTAGCTTGATGCCGGGTGGTGCGTCTGTTGATTTTGTTCCTTTTTATTGACTTTGTGGGGAAAGCTGTGCTGTTCCACTTGGTGAGTGGCTCACCTCACACTTCTCCTCCCTTGCAATGCTGGCGGTGTTGGGCACTCCTGCTGGACAACCATCAATCTGCTTGGTATCTCTGATGTCGGTTGAGCCCATTTATCCTTGCTCCATCTAAGCGAGCAGTCAGCCTGTTTAAACTGGCAGAGGCCTGTAAATGGCTGTCTGGGGTGTTATTGACATCAATTGCAGCATTTCTGATTGGAAGGCTACTCTGTGGTTGCTCCATCTGGGCTTTGGGACTGCCCTGCAGATACCCATGAAGATATACTGCTCACTGAATGGCAATATGCATTTTAGAAACTGCAGCGACATTGGAGTTGGTCCACTGTCCCTTCTCTACCAGACTGCGATGAGCACAAAGCATACTTCCACAGTTCTTAGCTGGAGCTATGTCCAGTATACCAATCCCTTACTCGCATCGGAGAAACAAAACCTTGCATTTTCTCATGCCATTCATGATCCCAGGATGTCCCAACCCATTTTACAGCCAATGAAAAACTTTTGAAGTGTCACACTGTAATGAAAGAGATAGACCTAGTGTGGTTTCATCATCATCTTTTGTTGTCATAGGTACTACTTCACTGCACTCTGGAGGCTCTGTGTTAAGACTTCGAGACCCTGTGATTTTTTTTTCAAATGTAGGAAGTTATCCTAAGTTTCAACTGATTTCACTAAACCTTCTTGGAATGTGGGTAGTTTTGCATTTTTATAGTGCTTCACTATTCACTCATTGGGCACAATTGAACAAAACAAAGAGTGCCGTTTGGGTGTGTACAGCAGGGTGTTTCTAGGCACCTGCAGCACCGAGAGTGACCCCGCTATCAATCGGGACTCTGTTGTTTTTTTGGACCTCTTCGGGGAACTCCCTGCCAAGGCCGCACTAAATTAATTTCCTACACTGAAGAGCTCAGCTTGTCAGTGCAGGAAGAGATCGGGGTGCCGTTTTTAAATGCCGCCCAGATTTTTCGAACCCCCTCTTGGCATCCCCACCGTGGCCTTTGGGCTCCCCTCCCCCCACTCTTCCCTGACTTACCTGTTAAGGGGTCCTCAAGCCCTCCCTCCCTCACCTCTTTTAAGCAAAGCACCCCCAGGCCCGATCCCCGGCACAGGCAACCTAGCACCCGGGCATCTTGGTACTGCTAGCCTGGCATCTTGGAGTGCCCATGCCAGCCTGGCAGTGCCAGGTGCCCGGGTGGCAGCAGGAGTGCCAGGGTACTATTTTGCTCAGAGCCTGACTACCCGTGCGTTTCCAATGGCCTGGGAGACACCCAAAAACGGCAGTACGCCTGATCCACATTTTTGTGGACCAGTGCTGAACGGCACCTTGCCAAGGCCTCCCATGTGAGGCAGCTAGTTTCCGGGCCCCAGGCGAATCAGTGTAGACATATTTAAATGACTCTTATGGCTCATTTAAATATGTTAATTTGGATCCTACCCAGCGTGGGCGAGATCCAAATCGCGACGTCTCAAGAGATCTCGTTAGGTCTCGCAAGGTATCCCAAGTCTCTCAAATCCTGTGAGAGACCTCTCGGGAGATTTAGCTTGCCTCGTATCACTAAGTCGGGCGCAAGAAAGCTATTAAATCATGCTTGGTATGTCCCAAAGTACCTCATATTGAATGGATTGAAATGGTGGCCTCTGTTGTCATCTAGACAAATATGGCTTTCAAATTGTCCACAGCAAGGATCCACAAAGGATGTATCATTGAATAATAATCTGTTTTTGATTAAATGTTGACTGTGTGTAGAATGCTGGCCCTGCTCTTATTTCAATAGTGTCATGGGATATTTTACATGTACGACCCGGTAGACAGGGCGCCAATTTATGCCCTATGATAAATGGCAGCTCTGGCAGTTCGGCTCAGTACTGAGCTTAGAAAGTTTGTATTGGGAGAAACAGGCAGCCAGAGCAGGGGAAGCAATTGGTGTTCTCTGAGATGCAGAGGTTCCACTGGAAAACAGACATTATTGGTGCCTCCGGAATCATGTTAGGGGAAGTGGCCTTGTCTAAGGTTCGAAGGTGTCTTGGACTTGAGCAGTCCATTGGTCAATATTGCCCAGTGTCGGGAATACTCTGAAAGGAAGCAGTCATCTCAACCCTGGGATCCCAAACATCCATTACGGAAAAGTCAGTATTGGTTCTGAAGGGCAGCACGGTAGCATTGTGGATAGCACAATCGCTTCACAGCTCCAGGGTCCCAGGTTCAATTCCGTCTTGGGTCACTGTCTGTGCGGAGTCTGCACATCCTCCCCGTGTGTGCGTGGGTTTCCTCCGGGTGCTCCGGTTTCCTCCCAGAGTCCAAAGATGTGCAGGTTAGGTGGATTGGCCATGATAAATTGCCCTTAGTGTCAAAAATTGCCCTTAGTGTTGGGTGGGGTTACTGGGTTATGGGGATAGGGTGTAGGTGTTAACCTTGGGTAGGGTGCTCTTTCCAGGAGCCGGTGCAGACCCGATGGGCCGAATGGCCTCCTTCTGTACTGTAAATTCTATGAAGCCTTGACCGTGCATCACGACAAATATCTGTTGCAAAGGGCTTCAATAATTTTCTCAATGGCTGTGCCACTAGGAGTGGTTCATACAGCTCCTTCATTTGCATTGTTCACTCTGTGGTGCTTTTAAACAAATAGGCAATGAATTTAAGCCTGAAACCATTCTTGTTGGTTAACGCTGCAAACTCTTTGTAAATCGTCAAAAATAGCGCGGGAATAGAATTACAGATTGCATGTCAGTTGCCATTCATCTTGATTCCTATTTGATTGCACCGCGGCTTTTAGCTTAGTGAGTTCCCTGAAGCTATTTCCCACTCAGCTAACACGGATTTTATTATGTTACTGAGTTGTCAGTGGGAAATCAAAATAAGTAGCACAATAAAGTGGTGGAATCTGTGTTTGCTCTTGGTTCTTGGGCTGGGGCAGGTTGCGAGAGGTTGATTTTTTTTGTGAGAGCGAAGTTAAAGAAATGAATTCAGATTAAACAAGGATTCAGTACTGACAGACAGAGTGGGTCTCAATCAGCTTGACCATGTGGGTGAAGATGTGAATGCTGGCAGCGTCATTTTGAAAGGGTTTTGGTAGATTGGACAAACAAGAGAATCAATTATGTCATCAGAGTGGGGTGGCAGCTAAATGAATCCAGGAAATTGCCTTGAATGGGGAGTTCGACACAAAGTGCAGTTTGCTCAAGACTGTTTGCAGTTATTTGAATGTGCAAATCTGTTCAATCCATTTATTAAAGCAATACTGAAAATTTGCGTTGAGCAGAAATGACCTGATTTGCAAAATTTGAACTTGTCTCAGCCAATCTGCTGCAGAAACCACCATCCGCACTGTGATGAATCCGCAATTGTTCCAGTCTTCCACCTTTTATAGACTTGAGCCTAACCGGCTACATGTACTGTGCAACTAACTGTGCTCACTGACCTACATTCATTCCGAGTCCACCAAAGGCGTGACATGTAATTGTTTTTATTATCAAATATCTCTCCACCTCTGTAACTTTCCACCCTGAGTTTCTCCATTTCTGGCTTCTCTTGCATCCCTGTCTTCCTTTACCTCACCATTGAAGATGGTACCTTCAGCTATCCAAGCCCTATTCTCTGGAATTCCCTTCATAAAGCCTTGGTGAGTTTCTCCCTTGCTTTTAGAGTCCTCACAAGCTATCTCTTTAACCATACAAGGTATCAGAGAACACTCTTGACTTTTTGCCTTGTCGATGGTTGAGAGGCTTTGAGGAGAGGTGAGACCACTTACTGCAGAAGACACAGCCTCTGACTTGTAGTCATAGCAGCACTTCCTCTGACTCACAACTTCTTGGGTTGTGGGATGACAATGGACGGGATTCTCCCGTACCCGGAGGGGCGGGGGGGGGGGGGTCCCGGCAGGACAGAGTGGCGCGAACCATTCCGGCGTCAGCCCGCCCTAAAGGTGTGGAATCCTCCGCACCTTCAGGGGCTAGGCTGGCGGCGGAGTGGTTTGCGCCCCGCCGGCCGGCGTGGAAGGCCTTTGGCGCCACGCCAGCTGGGGCCGAAGGGACACCGCCAGCCGGCGAGAGTCCGCGCATGCATGGGAGCGTCAGCGGCTGCTGACATCGTCCCCATGCATGCGTGGGGGGGGGGGGGTTCACCTACACATCGGCCATCGCGGAGGCTGACATAGCCGACGCGTAGGAAAAAAGTGCCCCCACGGCACAGGCCCGCCGACGGATCGGTGGGCCCTCATCGCGGGTCAGGCCACCATGGGGGCACCCCCCAGGGCCAGATCGTCCCGCACCCCCCCCAGCACCCCGGAGCCCGCGCACGCTGCCAGGTCCCGCCGGTAAGGGATCTAGTCTGATTTGCAGGAGTGGCAAAGAACGAGCAAGACTTTGGCCCATCGCGGGTCGGAGAATCGCCGAGGAGGCCGCTGCGACCGGCCACCGACCGCCGCAATTCCCGCCCCACCCAAATCTCCGGTGCCGGAGAATTCGGCGGACGGCGGGGGCAGGATTCACGCCGCCCCCCCCCCCCCCCCCCCCCCCCCGGTGATTCTCCGACCCAGCGGGGGGTCGGAGAATCCCACCCCAAGTCTTTCAATGTGTGACTCTGAAGTCCTTCCTCTTGCCATATAATACTGTGTCTCCTGTTTCTCATGCTGTATATCTTTGAATAATTGTGATTGCAGTTAAATACTGATCTTATGATAGAGGGTTGTCCATTGATGAAGCAGCTGAAGACGGTTGGATCGAGGACATTTTCCTTGAGGCATACATGGGGAGTTATTCTGGGGCTGTGATGATTGGTCTCCAGAAACCATAACAATTTTTCTTTGTGCTCTGTATGACTCCAGCCAGTGGAGCGTTTTCCCTTGGAATCCCATTGACCTTGATCTTGCTTGGACTTCTTGGTGCCACAACTGGATGAATGCTACCTTGATGGGCCATCACTCTCACCTCACCTTTCAGTCACTTTGTCCATTTTTGGAGTAAGACCTGGAGCGGAGTCCTGGGGGAATCAAAGAATCAGTGAGTAATTCACATCGGTCTTCTATAATCACTAAAATGTCTCCTTCTTACATGCTGAATATATATGGCCAACAATATACCTGAGAGATTGACTATTCAGCTCCCCAACAGCTATCACAAATCGTTTAGCGTTCCCTCATTTTAACAGTTGTAAGTTAGTAGGTTTGAATGTAAAAGTTAAAAACATAGCAACATATATATTGTATGAAATTGTCATTGAGAGTGCAGTCTAATGCGTTGAAATGATTTTATTAACTGTGCACCTTAAGCCTTAGATGTTTAGTTATTTCACAAACTAACATTTTCATTAATGCTACATGATGTATCGAAGAAGAGTTTTTTTTATGTGCATAGGGTTATAGTGCCACATCACTATTTCAACAGCAAATAAATTGTTGCCAAACTATCCCATTATCGTGAGTATGAATGAGTGCCTTCAAAATGATTTTGTTTTCGTGCTGCATCTTAATTTCTTTGGATTTCTATCAAGTACATAAGAAGCAGGAGAATCAATTATACACAATTGTAGTTACTGAAGCCTCCTTATGGCACCCATTCCTGCAGGCCCTGGCTTAGGCTGGTGAGTGATTCTATAAATGCCAGCTACCTCTTTGGTACCTCAGCCAAATGACAATATTTATGTCTGATCACTGGCAGTGACTGTCGGCAGGCCATTTGATTGCAGGGATATGATATCCGCCACCCACATACGCAACAAGCTGCCAATTCCGGGTAAAGGCATGAGGTGGCATTGGCTGGCATGGAAGGGGCATGGGGAGTGTGAGGGGTGAGGGCTGAATGGATCCTCTTTATTTTGTTTTCTTCTAAAAAACCTTGGACACTGTGCCAGAGCACAAAGACAGGCCATCAGTTCAACCCTTCTTCACATCTGGTCGCCTCCTCACTCATTCTGGAGGCTGCAGGACCAATTCCCAGAGAACACTTTCTCTTGGGTAGAGTTGTCGGAGCCAGAAATGGGTGATGGATGGTGTAGCAGCTAGCCCCTTTAAAGGGGTGATGGATGGTGTAGTAGTGAGTACCATTGACGGGGTGTGCATCGGAAAGATCATGTGACCCGATCGCCCAATGGGGAAAGAGTGCGAGAATCTTGGCGCAAAGTGGGCTTTTGCAGGCAGTTGTGATCCTCGTACTGAGAATGAAGACATCAATTATAGTGCTCTGTATATAGTCTGAATTTACTGTTGCTTCACAGCTCCAGGGTACCAGGTTTGATTCCCGGCTTGGATCACTGTCTGCGCAGAGTCTGCACATTCTCCCCATGTCTGCGTGGGTTTCCTCCAGGTGCCCCGGTTTCCTCCCACAGTCCAAAGATGTGCCGGTTAGGTGGATTGGCCATGCTAAATTGCCCTTAGTGTCCAAAAAGGTTAGGTGGGGTTACTGGGTTATGGGAAAAGGATGGAGGTGTGGAGTTAAGTAGGGCGCTCTTTCCAAGGGCTGGTGCAGACTCAATGGGCTGAATGGCCTCCTTCTGCACTGTTCATCCTATGATTCGATGATTCAGTGCACTATGCCCAGTCAAGTGCATGGAACGGTAAAACGCAGAACTCAAAATGCCTTGCCTCAAGCAAGCCGAAATCTAACATGTTGACTTGGTACAGGTTTCTTCCCCCATGTTATTTTACCTTCCTACCTGGAACGTGACTTCACATTAATTTCACAATCAAACTCTTTGGTTCTATGGTGAGCAGTTGCAGACCAATATGCAGTTCATAGAGTACAAGATGTTTGTTGGTGGCTGTGATTTTCTGTTGAGAAGGTCCTGCTCTAATGGTGCCAACAGGAAAAGTTGAGGAGAGGGAAGCTAGACAGGAGAAATCAAATGTGGAGAAATCAGACAATGAGTTGACCTCATGTACAAGTGCCTGATTCCTAAGTAAGGAATTTTCCATGATCTTTCTCCCCCCCCCCCCCCCCCCCCCCCCCCCACCCTCCACCCTCCACACTTCCCATGTAGCCCATTATGGGGGAAGACGGTGGCATATTAATCGTCTCGCTGGACTAGAACTCCAGAGGTCGAGACTAATGCACTGAGGACAAAGGTTCAAATCCCACCTTGGCAGGTGGTGGAATTTAAATTCAATGAGTAAATCTGGAATTATAAAGCAAGTGTCAGGAATGGTGACCATGAAACTAGAATAGATTGTCATAAAAACCCATCTGTTTCACGAAAGCCCTTTAGGGAAGGAAATCTGTTGTCCTTACCTGATCTGACCTACTTGTGACACCAGGCTCACAGCAATGTGCCTTTTACAGTGCCCCACAAGCCATTCAGCTCAAAAGCAATAAGAATGAGCAATGACAATACTGAGCTTACCAATGACGTCCACATGCCATGAAAAATAGGGCAGCACGGTAGCATGGTGATTAGCATAAATGCTTCACAGCTCCAGGGTCCCAGGTTCGGTTCCCGGCTGGGTCACTGTCTGTGCGGAGTCTGCACGTCCTCCCCGTGTGTGCGTGGGTTTCCTCCGGGTGCTCCGGTTTCCTCCCACAGTCCAAAGATGTGCGGGTTAGGTGGATTGGCCATGCTAAATTGCCCGTAGTGTCCTAAAAAAGTAAGGTATGGGGGGGGAGTTGTTGGGTTACGGGTATCGGGTGGATACGTGGGTTTGAGTAGGGTGATCATTTGCTCGGCACAACATCGAGGGCCGAAGGGCCTGTTCTGTGCTGTACTGTTCTATGTCTATGTCTAAAACAAAATAAAGTGTTGTCGTTTCTTTTAGAGGAAATAATATTTCCAGTCCACATAAAAATTTAATACTGCTCTTTTTAGGGGAACTGAAAATTTCTGTTAAAGTAATAAAAATGCGGGACTTCCGGTGACGGCGGGCGGGAGGCAGCCACACATTGGAGGGCTCCTATTCGGGAACGGCATTGTTGGGGGTTAACGCCCGGTCCTAGGGGCAGCGAAGGCAGTAAAAGTCAGGAGGAAGCACAGGGAAGGGAAATGTCGAGGATCAGTAAAATAAATGGCCGTGAAAACAGCTGAAAGTCCGTTGGGGAGTGGAAAGGTCACCGCAGGGTCGGTAAAGAAAATGGAGGCTGCATTGCTTACAGCTGAAGAAATAACTACGGTGATGGCTGTGGAATTCGAAAGGCAGTTGACAAAACACATGAAGGCAATGAGGAAGGAGATGGGGGCAGTTTTGAAAGTGCTGGTGGAGGAGGCAATTACCCCGGTGAGGACGGCGGTGGCAACACAGTGGCGGAGGTGCGGGAGCAAGGTGAGGCGTTGAAGGAAATGGAAGAGACATTATTGCAGCACAGTGATCAACTTAGATCGATGGGGAAGGAAATGCGGACGGTGCTGGAGATCAACAAGGATCTGCGAGGCAAAATGGAAGACCTGGAAAACAGATCCAGGTGACAGAATTTGAGGATTGTGGGAGTGGAAGGACCGAGGCCGACGGAGTATTTCGCCACGATGTTGGCGAAGCTATTGGGGGAGGGGGAGGATCCCTCCCAATATGAACTGGATCGGGCTCATCGGTCGTGGAGGGCCTGTACCAAAGGCAAGTGAGCCGCCAAGCGCAGTGACTCTATGCTTCCATAGGTACAGTGTGAAGGAGAAGGTCCTGTGCTGGACTAAGCAGAAGCGGGTGGTGCAGTGGGCTGGAGCTGGTATATGTGTATACCAGGACTTTACGGTGGAGCTGGCGGGGAGGCAAGCTGCCTTCAACTGGGTGAAGAGGACACTGTACATCAGTAAGGTGCAGTGCAGCATTGTATATCCAGTGAAGCTGAGGGTGACCTACAAGTTGAAGGACTTTTATTTTGGGATGGCGGAAACAGCAGAGTTTGCAAAGGCAGAAGGACTGTGGCAGAATTTAGAAACGGTCATGTACTGATGTAGCCTCATGACTGTATTTTTTCTTTTTTGTTTCACTGTGTGTTGGTGTATGGGCTACAGGAGGCAACGTTGTGTATATTTGGACAAGGAAAGAAATGGGACTTTCAGTCGTAATGCGGGTTATTTGGGGTGTGGGTGTGTATGTGGAGTTTGTGTGCTAAAGGGGACTTCTGGGTTTTCTTGGGGCCGGGCAAGGGGGGAAAGAGACCCAGCTGGGGCCTTCACGCTGGGCGGTTTAAGCCGGCCAGTAAAGTGAGGTGAGCGGAGCGGCTGCGGCCATCGGAGGCTGGTAGAACAGGGTCCGATGAGTCTAGCCGGGGTGGGAAGTTGGGGGGAAGGAACCGTGGTTGGGGGGAGGAGTTTTACAAGAGGAAGTGGAGGGGAGGAGTTGGGGGGGGGGGGGGTTTACAACTCTTGGGTGTCATTTACGGTACTCTTTCAGAGGCTGGATGCCATTGAGTGTCGGGGGGGGGGGAACTCTAAAGGTTAATGGTGACCATGGGCGATTCCGGACTCATTTTTCTTTTTCTCCTTTGTATTTTTTTCCACCGTGGGAGGGTTTGTTTTATTTGATGCATATAGTGACAGGTGGGCCGTTGGTTGGGTTGGTGGGAGGATAGGATTATTGTTGATGTTAATGGTATTGACTTTGTATTTGTTACTGTTTACTGCTTGTCGGGGGGGATGTAAATTTTGAAGGAAAATGGAGAATAAAAATATTTTTAAAAAGGTAATAAAAATGCAAAAATCATGCAAAAGAAACAATTATCAGCAGTTACATTCAAACCCACGTTACTGTACAGATGTCAGACAGAATCATTCCTATAATAGATGTGCTCTAACAATGCAATTAGCTGTAGTGGTGAAACCAATGATGCTATTCAACACACCCTTGCAAACTAATGAGTCCATTTCCCAGATAATACGTACACCAGAAATTATATTTAAAACGAATGGATCATTACCTCTAAATCCAATTCATGTCACTATTTACAATAGCGGTACATTTTACATGAATAATGTTGGCAGCAGTTTTATGCTGCTTGGGCATACACATCTGGACGAGTTGTGTTGTAAAGCTTTTAAAAAAGTTTCTCATGGGTGACTGCAGTCATTAAAACTTTGTGGGTTAATGAAAGATTGGAAAAATCATCCTAGTAGTTGAAAGGCTTGTTTGGGCTCTAGCAGCTTACAGAGTAGATGTACTGTTTAATGTCAAATTGAAGCATACAGACAAGAACTCTCAGGTCTATTCCCCTGTCTGCAAGTCTCAATCAGACTGATAATTTGGGTGCTATAATTGACCTCCATGCAGTTGGAACTGTAGGGGTTGTATTTTACAGTCCACTGCCAGACTTGTTTTCGGTGGGGGGGCAGGGAAGACATCCACCATTTTTCCTCACACCCCAAGACTCTCCTCTATAAAACTGAAGGTGGATGGGTGCACAATTAATACTTAACTAATAGTTGATTGGGCAGCACGGTAGTACAGTGGTTAGCACAAATGCTTCACAGCTCCAGGGTCCCAGGTTCGATTCCCGGCTTGGGCCATTGTCTGTGTGGAGTCTGCACGTTCTCCCCATGTGTGCGTGGGTTTCCTCCGGGTGCTCCGGTTTCCTCCCACAGTCCAGAGATGTGCGGGTTAGGTGGATTGGCCTTGATAAATTGCCCTTAGGGTCCAAATTTCCCTTAGTGTTAGGTGGGGTTACTGGGGTATGGGGATAGGGTGGAGGTATGGGCTTGGGTAGGGTGCCCAAGAGCTGGTGCAGACTCGATGGGCCGATTGGCCTCCTACTGCACTGTAAATTCTATGAAATTCTATGAAATCTATGTTACCTCACCAATTGACTCGAATATTACGCTGCCCTGGCTGACATGAGAAGTCTACTTTTGGAAATAAAGACGTGATTTTGTAGTGAGATAATACTTTGGGCTTATTTACTTTACAAGACGTGAAGCACCAATCACTCAAAAGGGATTTTTCATATTCCTCTTTCTTTTTTCCCACCTGGCCTCCAAAACCAGACACGTCATGCCGCTCCCGCACCCGCTGCCCCTCACTCCCTAAACTGCCCAATCACTCAGCACAGAGAAAGACCCTATTTTCCTGCCCCTGGTGTCCATCTTCTTTTCATCATTATGGTGATATCCCTCTGGGCTATATCAGAGTTGGATGGTGTGTGAACTCCAACCAACAGGTGGCAGTACAGACACCACACAGTCTCCAGACCAAGCTCATGTGACCTGGGACCCGGATATAAAGGGAAACTCATCCGGACATCTTGAGAAGAAGTTTGAGATGGTAATAAGACGTGCATGTAATTGGTTAGTGCCAGGTGTAAGTTCCAGAGGAGTAGCAAGGCTCCATGATAATGTACTCTGCATCAGATTGCCATTTTACCACATGAAACACAATAAAAAGATCCTGGTTTGAACAGATCAAAGTCTTTGGTGAGTTACTTCATAAAGTACAAGGGACCAAACACAACAATCGTAAGCACCCATTGCCGTGTTCTAGTGCTGCTGGCACTGCTAGAGCTGCCGATCAATCTGATTGGCTGGCAACACTCAAGGGCGGGCTCTTGCACTGAGTGGCAGAAGTCCCACTCTCTGGCTGTTTATTTTGCCAGCAGAACATTATGGTGAGGATCCTCAACCTTTTTTTGTTTTCCTATTGACTCTTGTAGGACCAAGTACATGCGTCTACACGCACGTATTTGTGAACATGCATGCCTGAGAATTTCTGGTGATGTCATCAGAAGCTTGTTAACACTCAGTGCCCAGGGTGGCAGTTATAGGGCAAGGTATTGATAGGTAGAGCAAAATATTTACAGAGCACTACAGTCCCAGCCATGATCTCCGATGGCTGCCCTGCAGAATTTCGTGCTGGGATCGGTGTTAATTGCTTTAAGGTGAGACTTCTCTGGAGGAAGTCCTGCCTTGGTAAGCTGACGAACAATCGGGTGTCTGACAGCCCTGTTGTCCCACCAACACCAGCCAGGAAAGATGGGCACTGCTAGGAGTGTAGGATGTCCCACCACACCGAGTCACCCAGGTAGGTATGGGGTCAGGGGTCCAGGCGAGAAGGAGTTGAGGATTGAGGGAGTTGGGGGGGGGGGGGGGGGGGGGGGGAGCCTGGTTCAAGAGGCCTTGGGGTGCATTAAAGGGATGATTAATTTGTGGGAGGGGGAAAATTGTTGTTGACTTCACTAGACCCAAGAGAAAGGACACCAATCCACATGGCTAGAGCTGCTGGGCTTCCCACATGGAATGGGCCTCTCCCTAACTCCTCCTGTCGGGACAAAACTGGTGTGGGAGGGACATCTTAAGTGGCTATTAATTGACCATTTAAAGGCCTTGTTCAGCCTAAGGATAGATGGGTAGCCGGAGTCCTCCCCCGCATCTCCCATAAAAATTCAGATTGTGGAAGGCTGACAGATAGGCAGTGGGAAGGTCACCGCAGGATCCCCCCCCCATCCCCCCATGCCCCCCCCCCCCACCCCGCCTTCAGATTCACAAGTGGAGGAGCATAAAATCCAGTCCATTTTATCTATGGAATCACATCAAAACAAGAGCCTTCCAAAGACGTGTAGTGTGGAAAGAAACTGTTCTATTTGAACAAACAGACGTACAGATGCACTATATTGAAAAGTTAATTTCAGAACTTTCACCACAATTACTCGAAAGACAACATGGTGTTCTCGGTGTGTCTGTGCCTGACAGGTTAATTAGCCAGTTAAAACACTTAAACATCATTATGTTATAAAATTTGTGATTAACGGAATAACGTAAAAACAAACTTTAAAAACAAATTTCAAGAGAAGTGGAAAAGACAAGTCCAAACCAATTTGCCAGACAACTAAAATTATGATCACATATCTCACAGGCTATCAAGCTTGTCCAGCTGGCAAGGATATCTAGTTGTGATAAGATAGTGACCAATTAATTCTCCAACAATTCAAATGGAAAATTAATATTTGTGGAACAGCAGTATTAAATTTACTTTAAAAAAAATCAGTTTGCACATATTCTTTGCGGGTCAATCACGTGTCCTTTTGCTGGAGACAATTATGTACAATATATATTAATAACTTGGTCAAGGGAAGTGAATGCACTATTGGGGATGAACAATGGTAGGTGGGAAGGCAAAAGTTGACACAAAGGGCAAATCGTAGCATATTTTTTCAGGCTCAGACTGAAAACCAGCGTATAGCTCTCCAGTTGCACAGACGAAGAAAATGAGTGGGCGTGGTTTTCGCTGTTACTCTGGTGGGGCAGAGCCTGATGGAGCAGGCGCCAGGCTCCACAGACACCATCTTTAAAGGGCACCCGATCAGAACTGATAAATGAACAGCCCCCACCATGGTATAGGGGGCTCCCCCACGCTGACAATCATTTTGGGCTCCCCCCCCCCACCCCACCACTACGAAAGTATTGCTGCAGTTCCCCCCCCCCCCCCATGCCCGCTCCCCTCCATGCCTGCAAGTACCCCCCTCACTGCATGCTCCCCCCACCCCCACCACACATATGTGGAACATCCCATCCCATGGGACTCCTCTGAGTGCCCATCCCTGGAACTTCCCCCTGGTACTGCCACGGCACAGGTTGGCACTACGTCGCCGTTCTCTCTTATGGTGATCACTGGCTGAATATTACCCCAAGGAGTCTGCAGAGGGATATAGACAGGTTAGGTGAATGGGCAAAATGCTGGACATATGGAATATAACATAGGGAATTATGAAGTTATGCACTTGGATAGGAAGAATAAAGGAGCTGAATATTATTAAAATGGAGAAAGACTGCAGAAAGCTGCAGCACAGTGATTAGGGATTTATGGGTTGTGCATAAATTACAAAACGCTAGCCTGCAAGTTCAGCAGGTAATAGGGAAGTCAAATAGAATGTTTGCCTTTGCTTCAAAGGGAATGAAATATAAAATTAGGGACTTCTTGCTAAAATTAGACAAGACACTTGTTGGACCACAGGTGCAATATTGTCAACAGTGTTGGTGCCATTATCTAAGGAAACATTTACTAGCATTAGAGGGCAGTACAGAGAAGGTTCACTCGGTTGTTCCCGGTTATGGAGGGATTTTCTTGTGAGGGGAGGATGAGTAGGTTGGGCCTGTACTCATTGGAGTTTAGAAAAATGAGACGTGGCCTTATGGAGACGTACAGGTGGCTGGATTTTCCGCCCCCCGACGGTGTAATCGTGCTCAGCGCGGGGCGGAGAATCCGCTTTGGCGCACAAAATCGGCACCGGCGGCGCTTTCGCAATTCTCCCCCCCCCCCCCCCCCCCCCCCCCCGAAAATCGCCTACTCGTGGAGTACGCTGTGCCGAGTATCCACCGCCTCAGGCCATTGCCTGAGGCCCGCCCCGCGATGCTCTGTTGCCGACTGGCCGAATTCCCGATGGCGTGGTTCTAACATGGTTCCACCGTCCGTGATCCTCGCGTGGCGGCTGCGGACTCAGTCCGGGGCCACCACAGTCAGGGGAGGGTCGATCGGCGGGCAGGGGGTTCTTCATTCGGGGCTGGGGCAGTGTGTGTGTGTGTGCGGCCTCTGATCTGCAAGTGCATGGGCTGGTTGGGCAGTTAGATCACGAGCTCTATGACAGCTGCCTGCTAGCCCCCAGCAGAACGGGGAATCTGTGTTCTTTTGACGGCCGCTGTCTCAGAAAGGATAACCCAGCATAATTAGGGCCCCACGCACCCCGGACATACTCTCTTCCACCTTCTTCCATTAGGAAAAAGATAAAAAAGTTTGAGGTTGTGTACCAAGCGACTCAAGAACAGCTTCTTCCCTGCTGCCATCAAAGTTTTGAATGGACCTACCTCGTATCAAGTTAATCTTTACTCTCCACCCTAGCTATGATTGGAATATTACATTCTACAGTCTCCCCTTCCTTCCCTATGTACGGTATGCGTTGTCTGCATAGCATGCAAGAAACAATGGTCGGGATTCTCCGAAACCCCGGCCAAATGTTGACGCCGGTGTCAAAACTGACGTGAGCGACGCCAACGGGCTCCAGGCCCAGTCATACTCACCTTCCTTGGGTGCCAGCATGGCGGCGGAGTGCTGTGCGCTGCTCCAGCGCCAAAACAGCGCGGGTCCGCGCATTTACATCATGGCCGTCTCCGCGCCAGCCGGCAGGCAACATGGTGGAGCCCTTAGGGGCCCAGTGCGGAGGAACAGAGGCCCCCCCTGGAATAAGTGCGCCCGTCGATCGGTTGCCCCCGATCGCGGGCCAGGACACTGTGAAGGACCCCCGGAATCGGTTCGCCCCCCCCCCCAACCAGGACCGCCCCCGCTGCCAGAACGGTGAGGTCCCGCCGGGTAAGACCACACACGCGAACGGTGCCGACGAGACTCGGCAGAAATTGGCGGGCACTGGAGAATCAGCGACAATCGCGCTGGCGCGGTCGCCGCGGCACCGGTTGGGGGCCGTTGAAAGCGGTCCCTGCGGCGACCGCGCCAGCACCATTGTCGCTGATTCTCCAGTCACTGGAGAATTGGTGGCCCGGCGTCAGAACTGCGTGGCAGGATTCACGCGTCCTCCGACCCGACGTGGGCTTGGAGGATCCCGCCCAATATTTTCCACTATATGTGACAATAATAAATCAAATCAAAATCAAACCAGTTTCCTAGCGTAAAAGGCCACGGGCTAGATTCTTCACGTGGTGTACTCCCTGAATACGCCGCGCAGCCTAGGACCTACCTGGGGCCATTGCTGGAGGCTCGCTCCGCCATTCTCCACCCCCGACTGGCCGAAGTCCCGACGCCCTGGATCTAATATGGCCAAGCCGGTCGGGATACCCACGTGGCAGCTATGGACTCAGTCCGCGGCTGCCTTGGTCAGGGACGGGCTGATCGGTGGGCGGGGGGGGGGGCCTTATAGGCGGCCAGGAAATGCTTGTGTGGGCAAACAGGGTTGGGTGCAGGGCCGATTGGGGGGTTTATTTTTCAGGCCCAGCTATGTGGTCCGAGTCTACATTGGAGCATGGTGCGGCCGCTGGAGGCTGCCGCTGTGCGCATGCAAGTCCTCTGACCACATCTGCAGCAAGTGTTGGTTGCTGGAAGAACTCCGGCTCAGAGTTGATGATCTGGAATCTGAGCTTCAAACACTGCGGCACATCCGGGAGGGGGAGAGTTACCTGGACACTTTGTTTCAGGAGGCAGTCACACCTGGGAGATTAAGTAATTCACATTCAGTAAGTGATCAGGGACTTCAGAGTGTGACTGTTAGTGAGGCAGGCAGGGGGAACCTGAGTTCAGGAGTGCAGGAGCCTCAGCCCTTGACCTTGTCCAACAGGTATGAGACTCTTGCTCCCTGTATGGATGAGGAAAAGGGCTCTGGACAGGATGAGCCAGCTGACCACGGTACCATGGTGCAGAAGGCCATTCAAGAGGGGGGAGTAAAAAGACAAGTAGTTGTTATAGGGGATTCTATAATTAGGGGGACAGATAGTGAGGCACTCTCAATTATGACACAAAAGTTAGGTCAGTAAACAAAGGCTTTAATAAGTAGTGAACAATGACAGCCTCCATGAGAAGTGTGCTCGCAAAATGGAGTCTCATCTTAAGTACTGTTTCCCAGGGGGCGTAGCCAGAGGCGGAGTCCCCCAGGGTTCCAAGCCTCTTAAAGGGGCAATGTATTCCGATCATCACAAGCCTCTTAAAGGGGCAAGGTATTCCGATCATCACAGATAGTATCCTATGCAAGCCGGATCGGGAGTCTCGCATGGTGTGTTGCCTGCCCGGTGCCAGGGTGCGGGACATCTCTGACCGGCTTGAAAGGATATTGGAGCGGGAGGGGGAGGATCCAGTTGTTGTGGTCCACGTTGGGACTAACAACATAGGTAAAGCTAGGGTGGAGGACCTGTTCGGGGACTATCAAGCACTAGGAAGAAAATTGAAATACAGGTCCTCAAGGGTCATAATCTCCGGATTACTGCCCGAGCCACGTGCCAATTGGCATAGGGAAAAGAAAATTAGGGAAGTAAACACGTGGCTAAGGGATTGGTGTGGGAAAGAGGGATTCCACTTCATGGGACATTGGCATCAGTTTTGGAACCGGGGGGATCTGCCACCTGAACCGATCTGGAACCAGTGTTCTAGCGAAGAGGATAAATAGGGTGGTCAGTAGGACTTTAAACTTCTGAGTTGGGGGGAAGGGAAAGTGAAAGCGACAGGGAGCATGGAGTTAAATGGCAAGATACGCAGGAGGATAACATGTAGGCAGGTGGATTTAAGCTTGAGGCAGACTAGGAATTCAACAAAAAGGAAGGATAACTTTGGACATCTTAGGACTTCCAATATCTGTAATGATAAGAAAGTTAGCATTAAGGCACTTTACCTGAATGGTCGTAGCATTTGTAACAAAGTAGACGAACTAATGGCACAGATCATCGTGAATGATTATGATGTGGTAGGCATCACAGAGACATGGTTGCAGGGGGTTCAGGACTGGCAGTTAAACATCCAAGGATATACAACCTATCGAAAAGACAGGGAGGTGGGCCGAGGGGGTGGGGTTGCCTTGTTAGTTAAGAACAAAATTAAATCTATGGCACTAAACGACATAGGGTCGGATGATGTGGAGTCTGTGTGGGTAGAATTGAGGAACCACAAAGGCAAAAAAACCATAATGGGAGTTATGTACAGACCTCCTAACAGTGGTCAGGACCAGGGGCGCAACATGTACCGGGAAATAGAAAAGGCATGTCAGAAAGGCAAGGTCACGGTGATCATGGGGGACTTCAATATGCAGGTGGATTGGGTAAATAACGTAGCCAGTGGATCCAAAGAAAATGAATTCATGGAATGCTTACAAGATGGCTTTTTGGAACAGCTTGTCATGGAGCCCACAAGGGAGCAGGCTATTCTGGACCTAGTGCTATGTAATGAACCAGACTTTATAAAAGATCTTAAAGTAAGGGAACACTTAGGAAGTAGCGATCATAATATGGTTGAGTTCAGTCTGCAGTTTGAAAGAGAGAAGGCAAAATCGGATGTAATGGTGTTACAGTTAAATAAAGGTAATTACGAGGGCATGAGAGAGGAACTGGCGAAAACCGACTGGAAGCAGACCCTAGTGGGGAAGACAGCAGAGCAAAAATGGCAGGAGTTTGTATGCATAATTGAGGACACTGTACAGAGGTTCATCCCCAAGAAAAGAAAGATTATCCGGGGAGGGATTAGACAGCCATGGCTGACAAAGGAGGTCAGGAAATGTATCAAAGAAAAAGAGAGATCCTATAAAGTGGCCAAAAGCACTGGGAAATCAGAAGATTGGGAAGGCTACAAAAACAAACAGAGGTTAACAAAGAGACAAATAAGGAAGGAGAGGATCAAATATGAAGGCAGGCTAGCCAGTAATATAAGAAATGATAGTAAAAGTTTCTTTCAATACATAAGAAACAAACGACAGGCCAAAGTAGACATTGGGCCAATTCAAACTGATTCCGGAAGGCTAGTGATGGGAGACGAGGAAATGGCTGGAGAACTTAATAAGTACTTTGCGTCTGTCTTCACAGTGGAAGACATGAGTAATATCCCAAAAATTATAGAGGGTCAGGGGGCTGAGTTGAGTATGGTTGCCATTACAAAAGAGATGGTGCTAAAAAAGCTAAAAGGTCTTAAAATTGACAAATCTCCTGGCCCCGATGGGCTACACCCTAGAGTTCTGAGGGAGGTGGCTGAAGAAATAGCGGAAGCGTTGGTTGAGATCTTTCAAAAATCACTGGAGTCAGGGAAAGTCCCGGACGATTGGAAGATCGCTGTTGTAACCCCCTTGTTCAAGAAAGGATCAAGACAAAAGATGGAAAATTATAGGCCAATTAGTCTAACCTCGGTTGTTGGTAAAATTCTAGAATCGATCGTTAAGGATGAGATTTCTAAATTCTTGGAAGAGCAGGGTCGGATTAGAACAAGTCAACATGGATTTAGTAAGGGGAGGTCGTGCCTGACGAACCTGTTAGAATTCTTTGAGGAGGTGACAAGTAGGTTAGACCAGGGAAACCCAGTGGATGTGGTCTATCTGGATTTCCAAAAGGCCTTTGATAAGGTGCCACACAGGAGGCTGCTGAGTAAGGTGAGGGCCCATGGTGTTCGAGGTGAGCTACTGGCATGGGTTGAGGATTGGCTGTCTGACAGAAGGCAGAGAGTTGGGATAAAAGGTTCTTTTTCGGAATGGCAGCCGATGACCAGCGGTGTCCCACAGGGTTCAGTGTTGGGGCCGCAGCTGTTCACCATATATATTAATGATCTGGATGAAGGGACTGGGGGAATTCTAGCAAAGTTTGCCGATGATACGAAGTTAGGTGGTCAGGCAGGTAGTGCTGAGGAAGTGGGGAGGCTGCAGAAGGATCTAGACAGTTTGGGAGAGTGGTGCAGGAAATGGCTGATGCAATTCAACGTGAGAAAATGTGAGGTCTTGCACTTTGGAAAAAAGAATCCAAGCATAGACTACTTTCTAAACGGTGAGAAAATTCATAATGCCAAAGTACAAAGGGATCTGGGAGTGCTAGTCGAGGATTCCCTAAAGGTAAACATGCAGGTTGAATCTGTGATTAAGAAAGCGAATGCAATGTTGTCATTTATCTCAAGAGGGTTGGAATATAAAAGCAGCGATGTGCTACTGAGCCTTTATAAGGCTCTGGTTAGGCCCCATTTGGAGTACTGTGTCCAGTTTTGGGCCCCACATCTCAGGAAGGACATACTGGCACTGGAGCGTGTCCAGCGGAGATTCACACGGATGATCCCTGGAATGGCGGGTCTAACATATGATGAACGGCTGAGGATCCTGGGATTGTATTCATTGGAGTTTAGAAGGTTAAGGGGAGATCTAATAGAAACTTACAAGATAATACATGGCTTAGAAAGGGTGGACGCAAAGAAACTGTTTCCGTTAGGCGAGGAGACGAGGACCCGTGGGCACAGCCTTAGAATTAGAGGGGGTAAATTCAGAACAGAAATGCGGAGACATTTCTTCAGCCAGAGAGTGGTGGGCCTGTGGAATTCATTGCCGCGGAGTGCAGTGGAGGCCGGGACGCTAAATGGCTTCAAGGCAGAGATAGATAAATTCTTGATGTCGCGAGGAATTAAGGGCTACGGGGAGAATGCTGGTAGGTGGAGTTGAAATGCCCATCAGCCATGATTGAATGGCGGAGTGGACTCGATGGGCCGAATGGCCTTACTTCCACTCCTATGTCTTCTGGTCTTATGTCTTATGGTCTTATGGAAGTGCGGAGACCCGTATCTGCAGCAAGAGCTGCTATATCTACGCCGGGTCCCTGCTAGCCTCCTGCAGGGCTCGGAATTTGTGGCCCTTTCACGCCAGTTTTTCTGGAGTGAAACTCCATAGTTTTGATGCTGGCGTGGGGACATAGTCCCAATAACGGAGAATCCAGCCCTACAGTTTACCCGAAGGCGTGGCAACATAGTCCTAAAAAGGGAGAATCCAGCCCAGGATTCTCTTCGTTTTAAAAAAATTTAGAGTACCTGAGGCACTCCCGATCATCACAGTACCCAATCAATTTTTTCCAATTAAGGGGCAATTTAGTATGGCCAGTCCACCTACCCTGCACATCTTTTGGTTGTGGGGGCGAAACCCACACAAACACGGGGAGAATGTGCAAACTCCACACGGACAGTGACCCAGAGCCAGGATCAAACCTAGGACCTCGGCGCCGTGAGGCTGCAGGGCTAACGCTCTGCACCACCGTGCTGCCCAGCCCAGGATTCTCAGGAGGGCTTGAGAGAGTAGATGCTGAGACGTTGTTTCCCCTTGTGAGAAAGTCACAGACCAGAGGGCATAATCGCAGAGTAAGGGGTCACTAATTTAAGACAGAGTTGAGAAGGAATTTCTTCTCTAAGAGGGTAGTGAATCTGTGATTACCACAGAGGGTTGTAAAGGTTGGGCTGTTAAGTATATTCAAGTATAAGATAGATAGATTTTTAATCAGTAAGTGACATATGAGGATAAGGTGGAAAATGGAGTTTTGGATTCTCAAACCAAGTCAGTCATCATCTCACTGAATGGATGTCCGGTGATGGAGATGTGCTGAGTGGACACATATGGTGGGTCTCCTCCGAAGAACTAGAAAATAGGCACTTCTGATCAGAATTAGTCCTCATAAATCGGACAAAAACATCCCCTCACCCTCTGCAACAGACAGACAAGGAGAAATGCCAGGAAGCAGAAGCTCCATAGGCCACAAAGAGACCAAAAGCGGTGGCAAAGGGCAGGAGAAGCGATCGAGATAATCAGCAGACCCACTGTGCCAGTGGTCCCCAGCCACACCCGAGAGAGGGAGACCGGCAACCCGGAAAACAAGGCCTCCCCCCCCCCACGACCAGAGGATGGATGGAAGAAGTTCCTCATGAAAGAACTGATGGAGATGAAATTAGGGTCGAGATCAAGGCAATGGTGAAGGTGTTGGGCGCAGAAGCAGTGGCCACCATGCAGGTGGCCTGCATCAAGGTAGAAAGGAGACTGGAGGCCCAGGGAAACATGATAACATGATTCAGGACCTGGCACAGGCCTCGACAGCTCATTGAATAGCAGACAGACTCGATGGGCTGAATGGCCTACTTCTGCTCTTACATCTTACGTTTTTATGGTCATTCATGTGAAATGACAGTGGGGTGGGCAATAAACAAAGAAATAACTGATGCATGTAGATATGGTACAGCAGTTATCATGGGGGATTTTAACCTCCATGTAGATTGGTTTAACCAGGTCAAAAATCAAACACTCGTGTTTTGTGCTTAAACAAAGGAGATTACAATGGGATGAGAGAAGAGCGAGCTGAGGTAGACTGGGAGAAAAGACTTTATGAGAACAGTGGAGAACCTGCCAAGCGATTTTTCACAGTGCTCAGCAAAAGTTTATGCCAACAAAAAGGACGGTAGAAAGAGGGAAAATCGTCCGTGGATATCTAAGGTAATAAGGGAGAGTATCAAATTGAAGGAAAGTGGCAAAGATTAGTGGGAGACTAGAGAATTGGGAAACCTTTAGGGGGCAACAGAAAGTGATTAAAAAAGCTATAAAGAAGAGTAAGATGGATTATGAGAGTAAACTTGCTCAGTATATAAAAACAGATAGTAAATGTTTCGACAAATATATAAAACAAAAAAGAGTGGCTAAGGTAAATATTGGTCCATCAGAGGATGAGAAGGGAGATTTAATAATGGGAGATGAGGAAATGGCTGAGGTACTGAACAGGTTTTTGGGTCGGTCTTCACAGTGGAAGACACAACTGAAATGCCAGTGACTGATGGAAATGAGGCTATGACAGGTGAGGACCATGAAACGATTAGTATCATTAAGGAGGTAGTGATGGGCAAGCTAATGGGGCTAAAGGCAGACACGTTTTCTGGCCCTGATGGAAGGTATCCCAGAGTGCTAAAAGAGATGGCTAGGAAAATTACAAATGCACTAGTAATAATTTATCAAAATTCACTAGAATCTGGGGTGGTCCCGGCAGATTGGAAATTAGCAAACGTGACACCACTGTTTAAAAAAGGAGGTAGGCAGAAAGCGGGTAATTATAGGCCAGTGAGCTTAACTTCGGTAGTAGGGAAGATGCTGGAATCTATCATCAAGGCAGAAATAGTGAGGCATCTGGATGGAAATTGTCCCATTGGACAGATGCAGCATGGGTTTATAAAGAGCAGGTCGTGCCTAACTAATTTAGTGGAATTACTTTTGTTTTAGAAAATGTATTTAAAAATCAGAGAAACCTTTAATAAATTGTAATAACCCTGATGAAACCCATGGGGACACCCGAATTGATCACCCCCGTGGATCTCGTGGAATATGAGAGCCATTAGCTGGGGCTCATAGAAATCGCCTCATAAGAGCCGGCCGGGACTGGGATCGGCTGGAACGGTATTCCCGTTTGGCACCTTGGAAGCCTCTGGCCTTTACTTTTGTTGTTGAATTAAACTTCTTTTGGATTTACCTCAGCTTTTATGGAAATCTTAGCCTAAAATTGCCCTAATTTTATCTTAGATGCACCAAACAGTTATATAATTTCTTGATATTTCACCAGGTTTCATAATTTACTGTGCTCGTGCCTCAGGTTCTGGCGAGGAGTAAATTGGCCTTGTCTAGTGTCCAATGAGATCTGTACAATTTCCACATTAATTCAAAGGGATGGGAGGCAGGTGGGTCGATAGAATGGAGGGACAATGCGGGGATGGGGGGAGAGGGGTAGTGGAGGGGTTTGTAAAGTGGCCGAAGTCCTCCCATTGCCAAGCTACCTTGCAAGTGGCTGGAAATGTGGCAGACAGCACTCCCATCCAGCAGCCAAATGAGGCATTAGAGTGATCAATTAGGGATCTCTTCCCACCACCACTAGTATTGTACCAGTAGGTGGTAATCCCTCCACTACAAGGGAAATGGCTGGTGCTGGTGGGTTTGTTGCTTCTCAGCAGGTTTGGGCAGAGGGTGGACCCTCATATTAGGGCAGTCTTTAGCCCGGGGAAGACCTCCCAGGCAGCACTCGACAAGCCCTGCCTCACTGTCCCTCACGGCCCAGGATCCCATTTACCTGGTTTTGAGGTTTTACTGACCTTCCATATCATCCTCTTCTTCCAGCTGCCATCCCAGTAGTGGCCACTATTCCCAGTGACATAGTTGAGACAGCTGACCTGCCAGCCCCCAGGCTGACTGGGAACTCCAAGGGGGTGGCGGCGGGAGGCAGTAGTCAACATAATAAGCACAGCTGCTCCAGCCAGGGCCGGCTCAAGGCACCGGCAACTCGGGCAGTCGCCCGGGGCGCCATGTGCTCGGAGGCGCCAGAGACTCGGGTCCCGCGCATGCGCAGTTGGGCCGGTGCCAACCAGCGCATGCGCGGTGGCCGCCCGCCCCCGGGGCGGCCCCCCGGCTCGGTCGGCCCCCCCCGCTCCCCCTCGGGTCCGCCCCCCCCCCTCGCCCCCCCCCCCCCCCTCGCCCCCCCCCCCCCCCCCCCCCCCCCAAGGGCGCCGAAGTTCAGCTTGCCCGGGGCGCCAGCAACCCTAGAGCCGGCGCTGGCTCCAGCGGCAACCAATGCATTGGCTGCACCTGTAAAATGTGGCTCTTGGTCTGTGGGGATGTCCCTCCCACTAGGTTTTTGGGTCGCCGGTGAAACAAAATTCTGGACAAAGTAAAAGGCCTTACCAATCCCTTTATAATTAGCAATGTCAACACATCGCGAAGCGACTATCCCAGAATTTTTGAAACTTTGACCTATATCTTCCCTTTTCACAGTTATTCCACAAACTGCTGTCTCCTTGATGCAATACATCCTTCCTTCTCACGTCTTTGATTCAATTTCTGTTGATGATTTCAGGTCGGAAAACAAGAAAGAAGAACTAATGAAGTAATCAGCGTCTGAAAGAGGAAGATAGTATTATAATGCCCGGAAAGGAGTCCACACCGAGACGAACACGTTAACTCAAAGGAAAAAGGTTTAATGCACCAGAACAAGAGTACAAAGCAGCTACTCTACTCGCTCACAGTTCATGGCCCTGTGGTTTTATCAAGGAGGTAGAAGTGGGGGCCCCGCCCCTCAGTGGGGGAGTGTGTACTCCACATTTGGGAATATCAATCCCCACAGTCTTATAAATCTCCCATGACCTGCTTAAGGTTTCATCAGTGTCCCAGGACCTGCTTAATCCCAGGTGTGACGGATAGGTTAATGCTTTGGGTTTGATGGGAATAGAAGATGGCCAAAGTTTTCCGGATGGTTCCACCGGTGGGAACTTCCGGTCTTGCCAACAGCGACCGCCCCACCGCGGGCTCCCTCGCGGCAGAGGGCGCAAACAACAGGAAAAGCCGTTGACAGCGGCAGGAATGAAAGATCCCACTGCCAACCAATGGCGGGGTTCCTCCATTACCGCAAAACACGTCGCTGGGGGCATGTGGAAAATCCTGCCGAGTGCACTTGAAGGTTCCAATACCCTGAGGTAGTTGCAGTAATTCTGAGCGAATTTCTGTTGCACCTGCATTGCAAACTGAATTTTAAAAAAAAAATCTTAAACCTGGTCATACCGCAGGTCTTTGAGTTTCATCGTAATCCGATTCTGAAGAGTCATTTTAAAATTTTGTGTTGCTGGTGATTGTCACTGTGCACAGGGAAGGTCGGGCTCTATCGGAATGATACAAGTCAGTGACATGTTTATTTACTTTCAATTGCCACAAGTGGTAACAAAGATAGATTGCACGGAAACTGTGCCAGTGCTTGTGATGGAAAGCAGGTCATTCCCTCCATTCTGCCAGCCCTCTGTTGGCACAGCACGTGGAGTTCTGTGTGTGTAATTCTGTTTGTTTAACCAAAGGATGGATGAAATTGTCAGTCAGTCACAAAGATGATGCTGGTTATCAGGAACTTCCATCATGAGGACAGGCTGAGGAAGTTCAGCTGCTAAAGGACACCAGACAATGACTTGATAGAAACATAATCAATTATAAAGAGCATTGTCACAGTTAGTAGAACAGTGTTTCAACACAAACGTACAGAATTTGAAAGCTCCAAGAAGGAAATCAGGGAGAGAAGAAAACTGAGGGTCAGGGTGAGTATGTGGAGTTGAAATCTGTCAAAATGGATGGGGGTTTGTTGAGGTGGATGGTCTTCTTTCCTTTCTTTTGTCCCGATTATTGATCTTAACTAACTTTTCACAGGAAAATTAAATAAATATTTCATTCACGTTTCTCAACATGGTGTAGACACGTTTGCATTTCATGAAAATAACTGATTGACTCAAGTCCTTCAAAATAAAAATGAAATGCGTCAAGGAAACACAAGGCAGAACTGACCATTTCATATATAAAATTCAAATATAACTAACCTTTCAACTTACATCAAGATTTTAAAAGTGCATGTAACTATAAAATGGACTTGAAGAAGTCACTTTACAACACTCATCTTAAACACTGTCTAATGATTCTAAATGAGTTAACATTGCTTTGGCGCAAAGAAAAATAATAATGACTATTAATCATCAAATGGTGTTAAAAAAATTCCCAGGGTATTATATATCAAATTTGAATATTTATAATTCAGGTTATTACTTATTCATACGCACATAAATTATTCTCTCCCTGGTGAGACACCGTCACGTAATGCTAATTCGGAGATTTAACGCCATTGGAAATGTTCAGTTCATTTAAGCTGATGTTTTTTTCAGGTTTTCATTAATGTTTCAGATCATCAATCAGGAACTCCTGAGCACAACCCAACGCAGGTTTCAGGTGTAACATCGTGTGAGGGAAATGGAATACAGTTGGTATTCTAGTCTCGATAGAGGATAAATATCACTCACTCCTTTTGAAATTTTACACTGAACTGAAGTAAGTGTGGGCACGGTCGGTTATCTGGCAAACTTTCACAAACATTCACAGGGATGGTGCAGGCGGGAGGGATTCAGATTTCTGGATAACTGGGGCTCTTTCTGGGGAAGGTGGGACCTCTATAGACAGGATGGTCTACATCTGAACCTAAGGGGCACCAATATCCTGGGGGGGAGATTTGTTAGTACTCTTTGTGGGGGTTTAAACTAATTCAGCAGGGGCATGGGAACCTGGATTGTAGTTTTGGGGTGCGAGAGATTGAGAGTAGAGAGGTCAGGAGCACAGATTTGACTTCGCAGGAGGGCGGCAGTGTTCATGTCGGTGGTTTGAAGTGTGTCTATTTCAATGCCAGGAGTATACGAAATAAGGTAGGGGAACTGGCAGCATGGGTTGGTACCTGGGACTTCGATGTTGTGGCCATTTCAGAGACATGGATAGAGCAGGGACAGGAATGGTTGTTGCAGGTTCCGGGATTTAGGTGCTTTAGTAAGGTCAGAGAAGGGGGCAAAAGAGGGGGAGGTGTGGCGCTGCTAGTCAAAGACAGTATTACGGTGGCAGAAAGGATGCAAGATGGGGACTCTTCTTCCGAGGTAGTATGGGCTGAGGTTAGAAACAGGAAAGGAGAGGTCACACTGCTGGGAGTTTTCTATAGGCCGCCTAATAGTTCTAGAGATGTAGAGGAAAGGATGGCGAAGATGATCCTGGAAAAGAGCGAAAGTAACAGGGTAGTTGTTATGGGAGACTTTAACTTTCCTAATATTGACTGGAAAAGATATAGTTCGAGTCCATTGGATGGGTCGTTCTTTGTACAATGTGTGCAGGAGGGTTTTCTGACACAATATGTTGACAGGCCAACAAGAGGTGAGGCCACTTTGGATTTGGTTTTGGGTAATGAACCAGGCCAGGTGTTAGATCTGGAGGTAGGTGAACACTTTGGAGACAGTGACCACAATTCGGTGACCTTTACATTAGTGATGGAAAGGGATAAGTATACCCCGCAGGGCAAGAGTTATAGCTGGGGGAAGGGCAATTATGATGCCATTAGACATGACTTAGGATGTGTAGGTTGGAGAAGTAGGCTGCAAGGGTTGGGCACACTGGATATGTGGAGCTTGTTCAAGGAACAGCTATTGCGTGTTCTTGATCAGTACGTACCAGTCAGACAGGGAGGAAAGGGTAGAGCGAGGGAACCGTGGTTTACCAAAGAAGTGGAATCTCTTGTTAAGAGGAAAAAGGAGGCCTATGTGAAGATGAGGCGTGAAGTCTCAGTTGGGGCGCTTGACAGTTACAGGGAAGCGAGGAAGGATCTAAAGAGAGAGCTAAGACGAGCAAGGAGGGGACATGAGAAGTCTTTAGCAGGTAGGATCAAGGAAAACCCAAAAGCTTTCTATAGGTATGTCAGGAATAAAAGAAGGACTAGGGTAAGAGTAGGGCCAGTCAAGGACAGTGGTGGGAAGTTGTGTGTGGAGGCTGAGGAGATAAGCGAGATACTAAATGAATACTTTTCGTCAGTATTCACTCAGGAAAAAGATAATATTGTGGAGGAGAATGCTGAGACCCAGGCTATTAGAATAGATGGCATTGAGGTGCGTAGGGAAGAAGTGTTGGCAATTCTGGACAAGGTGAAAATAGATAAGTCCCCGGGGCCTGATGGGATTTATCCTAGGATTCTCTGGGAAGCCAGGGAAGAGATTGCTGAGCCTTTGGCTTTGATTTTTAGGTCACCATCGGCTACAGGAATAGTGCCAGAGGACTGGAGGATAGCAAATGTGGTCCCTTTGTTCAAGAAGGGGAGTAGAGATAACCCCGGTAACTATAGGCCGGTGAGCCTAATATCTGTGGTGGGTAAAGTCTTGGAGAGGATTATAAAAGATACGATTTATAATCATCTAGATAGGAATAATATGATTAGGGATAGTCAGCATGGTTTTGTGAAGGGTAGGTCATGCCTCACAAACCTTATCGAGTTCTTTGAGAAGGTGACTGAACAGGTAGACGAGGGTAGAGCAGTTGATGTGGTGTATATGGATTTCAGTAAAGCGTTTGATAAGGTTCCCCACGGTCGGCTATTGCAGAAAATACGGAGGCTGGGGATTGAGGGTGATTTAGAGATGTGGATCAGAAATTGGCTAGTTGAAAGAAGACAGAGAGTGGTGGTTGATGGGAAATGTTCAGAATGGAGTTCAGTTACGAGTGGCGTACCACAAGGATCTGTTCTGGGGCCGTTGCTGTTTGTCATTTTTATAAATGACCTCGAGGAGGGCGCAGAAGGATGGGTAAGTAAATTTGCAGACGACACTAAAGTCGGTGGAGTTGTGGACAGTGTAGAAGGATGTTACAAGTTACAGAGGGACATAGATAAGTTGCAACACTAAAGTCGGTGGAGTTGTGGACAGTGTAGAAGGATGTTACAAGTTACAGAGGGACATAGATAAGTTGCAGAGCTGGGCTGAGAGGTGGCAAATGGAGTTTAATGTGGAGAAGTGTGAGGTGATTCACTTTGGAAAGAATAACAGGAATAAGGAATATTTGGCTAATGGTAAAATTCTTGGTAGTGTGGATGAGCAGAGGGATCTCGGTGTCCATGTACATAGATCCCTGAAAGTTGCCACCCAGGTCGATAGGGTTGTGAAGAAGGCCTATGGTGTGATGGCCTTTATTGGTAGAGGGATTGAGTTCCGGAGCCATGAGGTCATGTTGCAGTTGTACAAAACTCTAGTACGGCGCATTTAGAGTATTGCGTACAGTTCTGGTCGCCTCATTATAGGAAGGACGTGGAAGCTTTGGAACGGGTGCAGAGGAGATTTACCAGGATGTTGCCTGGTATGGAGGGAAAATCTTATGAGGAAAGGCTGATGGACTTGAGGTTGTTTTCGTTAGAGAGAAGAAGGTTAAGAGGTGACCTAATAGAAGCATACAAAATGATCAGAGGGTTAGATAGGGTGGACAGCGAGAGCCTTCTCCCGCGGATGGAGGTGGCTAGCACGAGGGGACATAGCCTTAAATTGAGGGGTAATAGATATAGGACAGAGGTCAGAGGTGGGTTTTTTACGCAAAGAGTGGTGAGGCCGTGGAATGCCCTACCTGCAACAGTAGTGAACTCGCCAACATTGAGGGCATTTAAAAGTTTATTGGATAAGCATATGGATGATAAGGGCATAGTGTGGGTTAGATGGCCTTTAGTTTTTTCCATGTCGGTGCAACATTGAGGGCCGAAGGGCCTGTACTGCGCTGTATCGTTCTATGTTCTATCTTATTGATGAGTGTTTTTGAAAATTGAATTATATTGACGTTTCCCTTTTGAAAAATGGTCATTTTGATGCTTTGCTTGTTCAATATGGTTTGGGCAAATGAGTTATTGAACAAAGGATTCCCACATCCATCAAATATTTTAATGCATGTAAAATGCTACTTATAAACATTTGTATACTACTGTATAACCTACTGTAAAGGGTGACACAGTGGTTAGCACTGCTGCCTCACAGTGCCAGGGACCCAGTTTCAATTCCGGCCTCGGGTGACTGTATGGAATTTGTACATCATCCCTGTGTCTGCATGAGTTTCCTTTGGGTGCTTCAGTTTCCTCCCACAGTCCAAAGATGTGCAAGTTAGGTGGACTGGCCATGCTAAATTGCCCCTTAGTGTGCAAAAGGTTAGGTGGGGTTACTGGGTTACAGGGAGAGGGTGAGGGCCTGACCCTAGGGGGGGTGCTCTTTCAGAAGGTCGGTGCAGACTCGATGGGCCGAATGCCCTCCTTCTGCTTCAGGGATTCTATGATGGTATTAAGTGGGAATATAAAATAAGGAGCAGTACATTTGGAGACATTTTAAAATAGAGTTTTGGATATATTGTGAATCGTTAATCTTTTTAAATCAATGAATTAATATATGCTGGATTTGGGAAAGAGATTTTGGGTGCTTGTTTCTTTCCTAGCACATACAATATATTTTATAATAATTCATAATATCAAAGATACAAAGGAATTTTACACTAGGTGTGTTTAAATATTCATGATAATTAATTTTAAGGTAGTGCAAAATATATATCCTTTCAATCAGAGATAGCAGGTGTTTAAAATGAATGACTACCTTTGTTAAAAAAGTTGGCATCACTGTGATACTTTGTGCATATTTTCCTTAAGAACACTAAAGATTTTAAATTTGTTGTTGTATATTCCAGGAAACAATGTTTCCTTTTTTCTCCTTATTTCATATGTTAATAATCACACAGCATAATTTCAGGGCTATTATTTTAATACTACTCAGCTAAATCATTATGCATTTCTATTATTAAATCAATCTGAATACAATTCATGACCTGCAACGAGTTTCAGCTAATAAATAAAAGTAACTGCTTCTTCTGTGAGAATATTTCATCATGATAAGCAATTTTTACTCCTCATATCTATTCCTGGCATAGTCCCAGAAAATCAATACTGGAGTTCCACAGAGCACCGTCATAGATTCAACCATCTTCAGCTGTTCTGTCAATAACCTTCTCTCTATCATGAGGTTAGGAACTGTTTTCTGATGATTTTATAGTAATTCAGATCCAGTCAGAGCACCACATGATAACGAAGTAGCCCATGTCAGTCTAAACAGGATACGATGTGTGCAATATCTAGCCTTGTGCTGTCAAGTAGCAGGTAACATCTGGTTTGAGAAAGTGAGACAATGAGCATCTTCAATCAGTGAAGTCTCAGTCAAACTCCCCCCTGACCTTCAATACGGCTACAATTGCCGTCAACATTCTGAAGTTCACCAGAAGCTTGACTGGCGCAGATATATCAACACCACAACTACATTGCTATCCAGAGCCCGTGTACTCTGTAATAAATGGCTTAGTTCCTGAGCCCTTAATGCTGCTTCATCATCTATAAAACTCAAGTCAGGAGTGTGACAGAATACTCATTCTGGATGGAGCAGCTACAATAACATTGGAGCTTTGACACAGGGCTGGACAAAACAGTTTAATGATCATTCAATATCCAACCTCTGCATGACAATATCTGGGAACATGTTAAGCTTTCATCCTCTCAATTATCAACAGTGATTATTAGGCCACATTTTTAATACTGCTGATCCGATATAAATGCCTAGTACATATGCTTGTCCTGAATTCCTTTGTGGTCCTTTTTTATTGCATGTAAATATCTGTGTTTAAAGCACAGAGAAGAAGTTAGTGAGAACACTTCAAGTGCTCATGGTAACAGCAGTAGTTGAAAAGTAGATCCTCATGCTTTCTGAAGTGACCTATAAGAAGTAAATGGCCACCCAAAATCTTGTTCCCAAATCCAGACAGCGATAGTGAAATATCAGTGCTTCAAAAATAGATTCATTTTCACATCTTTTCGAACCTTAAAGACTCCAGTGTTAGTAAGAAGGACTACAAATAAGAAGAACTCATTTGCAAGCCTCAGAGGATTTGTAATAATAGAGAATGGAGTGCGTACTATGAAAATGCCTGATGCTTTTATGAATTATAAGGGAAAATGTAACCTGAAAAACATTGTAAAAAATAAAATATGCTTAAATATGATTAGTTCAGATTCCCTGGTGAAAAGATTTTCTAAGATGTCTGTCAAAAACCATAGAATTTAGCAAACCCGGTAATCCACAATAATCTTGCATATGCTAAAATAGGACACATCTACCATTATGTTTATAGATGTAATGCATTTGGGACAATTCAAATGAAGTTATTCTGATCTCAAAATCTTGCTGTTACCATTCATTCACTTCTCGTTTGAATGACTGGCTCAGTGGGCTTTGCGGTATGATCATAGTGACTGGTTTCTTGGTTCTCCAGATATGAAGAAGCAACAGTAGCTGCTGTTGACAGGTAAATTTTGAAAACTATTCAATAAATAGGACATGAAGATTAAACATCAAAGTGTGTTTGTTTGTTCACAATTTAATCAAATCACTGATAAAGAACTGGTAGTCGCTAGGTAACTCAGTGGTTAGCACTGTTGCTTCACAGCACCAGGGACCCTGGTTTGATTCCCGGCTTGGGTCACTATCTCTGTGGAGTCTGCACGTTCTCCCCGTGCCTGCGTGGGTTTCCTCCGGGTGCTCCGGTTTTCTCCCACAAGTCCCGAAAGACGTGCTTTTTAGGTGAATTGGATATTCTGAATTCTCCCTCAGTATACCCGAACAAGCGCTGGAGTGTGGCAACTAGGGGATTTTCACAGTGTGGAGGTTACCACTAACTGTAGAACATAGACATAGAACATTACAGCGCAGTACAGGCCCTTCGGCCCTCGATGTTGCGCCGACCTGTGAAACCACTCTAAAGCCCATCTACACTATTCCCTTATCATCCATATGTTTATCCAATGACCATTTAAATACCCTTAATGTTGGCGAGTCCACTACTGTTGCAGGTGGGGCATTCCACGCACTTACTACTCTCTAAGTAAAGAACCTACCACTGACATCTGTCCTATATCTATCTCCCCTCATTTAAAGCTATGCTTCCTCATGCTAACCATCACCATCCAAGGAAAAAGTCTCTCACTGTCCACCCTATCTAATCCTCTGATCATCTTGTATGCCTCAATTAAGTCACCTCTTAACCGTCTTCTCTCTAAGGAAAACAGCCTCAAGTCCTTCAGCCTTTCCTCATAAGATCTTCCCTCCATACCAGGCAACATCCTGGTAAATCTCCTCTGTACCCTTTCCAATGCTTCCACATCCTTCCTATAATGCAGCGACCAGAACTGCACACAATACTCCAAATGCTGCCGCACCACAGTTTTGTACAACTGCAACATGACCTCATGGCTCCGAAACTCAATCCCTCTACCAATAAAAGCTAACACACCGTACACCTTCTTAACAACCCTATCAACCTCGATGGCAACTTTCAGGGATCTATGTACATGGACACCAAGATCTCTCTGCTCATCCACACTACCAAGAATCTTACCATTAGCCCAGTACTCTGTCTTCCTGTTACTCCTTCCAAAATGAATCACCTCACACTTTTCTGCAGTAAACTCCATTTGCCACCTCTCAGCCCAGCTCTGCAGCTTATCCATGTCCCTCTGTAACCTGCAACATCCTTCTGCACTGTCCACAACTCCACCGACTTTAATGTCATCTGCAAATTTACTCACCTATCCTTCTACGCCCTCCTCCAGGTCATTTATAAAAATGACAAACAGCAGTGGCCCCAAAACAGATTCTTGTGGTACACCACTAGTAACTGGACTCCAAGCTGAACATTTCCCATCAACCACCACCCTTTGTCTTCTTCCAGCTAGCCAATTTCTGATCCAAACTGCTAAATCTCCCTGAATCCCATGCTTCCGTGTTTTCTACCATGGGGAACCTTATCAAACGCTTTACTGAAATCCATATACACCACATAAACTGCTTTACCCTCGTCCACCTGTTTGGTCACCTTCTCAAAGAACTCAATAAGGTTTGTGAGGCATGACCTACCCTTCACAAAACCGTGTTGACTATCCCTAATCAAATTATTCCTTTCTAGATGATTATAAATCCTATTTCTTATAAACCTTTCCAAGACTTTGCCCACAACAGAAGTAAGGCTCACTGGTCTATAGTTACTGGGGTTATCCCTACTCCCCTTCTTGAACAAGGGGACAACATTTGCTATCCTCAGTCTTCTGGCACTATTCCTGTCGACAAAGACGACATAAAGATCAAAGCCAAAGGCTCAGCAATCTCCTCCCTAGCTTCCCAGAGAATCCTAGGATAAATCCCATCCGGACCAGGGGACTTATCTATTTTCACACTTTCTAGAATTGCTAACATCTCCTCCTTATGAACCTCAAGCCCTTCTAGTCTAGTAGCCTGTATCTCAGTATTCTCCTCAACAACATTGTCTTTTTCCTGCGAGAATACTGACAAAAAATATTCATTTAGCACCTCTCCTATCTCCTCGGACTCCATGCACAACTTCCCACTACTGTCCTTGACTGGCCCTACTCTTACCCTAGTCATTCTTTTATTCCTGACATACCTATCGAAAGCTTTAGTGTTATCCTTGATCCTACCTGCCAAAGACTTCTCATGTCCCCTCCTGGCTCTTCTTAGCTCTCTCTTTAGGTCCTTCCTAGCTAACTTGTAACTCTCGAGCGCCCTAACTGAACCTTCACATCTCATCTTGACATAAGCCTCCTTCTTCCTCTTGACAAGTGATTCAACTACTTTAGTAAACCACAGTTTGCTCGCTCGACCACTTCCTCCCTGTCTGACAGGCACAAACTTATCAAGGACACGCAGTAGCTGTTCCTTGAACGAGCTCCACATTTCAATTGTGCCCATCCCCTGCAGTATCCTTCCCCATCCGATGCATCCTAAGTCTTGCCTCATCGCATCATAATTGCCTTTCCCCCAGCTATAACTCTTGCCCTGCGGTATATACCTATTCCTTTCCTTCGCTAAAGTAAACGTAACTGAATTATGGTCACTATCACCAAAGTGCTCACCTACCTCCAAATCTAGCACCTGTCCTGGTTCATTCCCCAGTACCAAATCCAATGTGGCCTTGCCTCTTGTTGGCCTATCTACATACTGTGTCAGGAAACCCTCCTGCACACATTGGACAAAAATGGGCCCATCTAAAGTGCTCGATCTATAGCATTTTCAGTCAATATTTGGAAAGTTAAAGTCCCTCATAACAACTACCTTGTTACTTTTGCTCCTATCCAGAATCATCTTTGCAATCCTTTCCTCTACATCTCTGGAACTTTTCAGAGGCCTATAGGAAACTCCCAACAGGGTGATCTCTCCTTTCCTGTTTCTAACCTCAGCCCATACTATCTCAGCAGACGAGTCCTCACCAAACGTCCTTTCTGCCACCGTAATACTGTCCCCAATTCCACCCCTCCCCCTCTCTTACCACCTTCCCGAGCTTACTGAAATATCTAAACCCCGGAACCTGCAACAACCATTCCTCTCCATGCTCTAGCCATGTCTCCAAAATGGCAACAACATCAAAGTCCCAGGTACCAACCCATGCTGCAAGTTCACCCACCTTATTCTGGATGCTCCTGGTGTTGAAGCAGACACACTTTAAACCACCTTCCTGCCTGCCAGTATACTCCTTCAACCTTGAAACCTTACTCATGACCTCACTACTCTCAACCTCCAGTATACTGGAGCTACAATTCAGGTTCCCAACCCCCTGCTGAATTAGTTTAAACCCTCCCGAAGAGCATTAGCAAATTTCCCGCACAGGATATTGGTACCCCTCTGGTCCAAGTGTAGACCATCCCATTTGTAGAGGTCCCACCTACCCTAGAATGAGCCCCAGTTATCCAGGTATCTGAAACCCTCCCTCCTGCACCATCCCTGTAGCCACGTGTTCAACTGCTCTCTCTCTCTCTCTCTATTCTTCATTTCACTAGCACGTGGCACGGGTAAAAAGCCAGAGATAATAACTCTGTTTGTTATAGCTCTAAGTTTCCACCCTAGCTCCCTGAATTCCTGCCTTACATCCCTATCCCTTTTCCTACCTATGTCATTGGTGCCTATGTGGACCATGACTTGGGGCTGTTCCCCCTCCCCCTTAAGGATCCCAAAAACACGATCCGAGACATCACGGACCCTGGCACCTGAGAGGCAACACACCAACCGCGAGTCTCTCTCGTTCCCACAGAATCTCCTATCTATCCCCCTACATTGGAGTCTTCAATGGCTAATGCTCTACACCGCTCCCCCCTTCCCTTCTGAGCAACAGGGTCAGACTCTGTGCCAGAGACCTGTACCCCATGGCTTACCCCTGGTAAGTCCCCCCCCCCCCCAACAGTATCCAAAGCGGCATACTTGTTACTAAGGGGAACGACCAAAGGTGATCCCTGTACTAACTGCTTCCTCCCAGCCCCTCTCACCTTCACCCATCTATCTTCATTCTTCCGAGTAACTACATCCCTGAAGCTTCTATCTATGACCACCTCTGCCTCCCGAATGATCCGAAGTTCATCCAGCTCCATCTCCAGCTCCCTAACGCAGTTTCTGAGGAGCTGGAGATGGGTGCACTCCCCACAGGTGAAATCAGCAGGGACACTGACGGCGTCCCTCACCTCAAACATTCTGCAGGAGGAACATTGCACTTCCTTCCCTGCCATCCCCTCTAGATAAAACAAGAAAAAGAAAGGAAGAGCTTACCCGATATTCACTCAACCCCTTAAGTTAGAGGAGGTGGAAGGGTGGGGGACACTACAAGGGTAGTGTATCGGGTTTAGCAACCCCCCAACTGATATACAGGTACCACACACCTTCCCAGAAATCCCCACGGCCGACTTCCGGTTTCCTGCTGCTCTGAAACAAAAAAAACAACTCAGAAAAAAAGTTAGATGTAGTAATTGTATATTAGATGTAGCATGGTAAGGCTCCTGTACTAGAGGTACTGGGGTAAATCCCTGCCTTCTGGCTCCGCCCAGTAGGCGGCGTATAAATGCGTGTGCTCACTGGAGCTGCTCCTATTCTGGCAGCAGCTGCAGGAGGCCACACATCTCAGCTCAATCAAGCCTCGATTATTCTCTACTCTCACCTTTGTAGTAATTGATAGTTTAGCTCAATGGGGCTGGTTTAGCTCACTGAGCTAAATCGCTGGCTTTTAAAGCAGACCAAGCAGGCCAGCAGCATGGTTCGATTCCCGTACCAGCCTCCCCGGACAGGCGCCGGAATGTGGCGACTAGGGGCTTTTCACAGTGACTTCATTGAAGCCTACTCGTGACAATAAGCGATTTTCATTTCATTTTTTTTTTTCATTTTCATAGTGCATCAATTTATTCAGCTGAGATTTTACAGTGATGGAACTTCATATCAAGCCTGATCGCCTACAGCTGTACCCTCAAGCAGCTAATGCCACGTCGGCCTTCGACCACTGGCTAGCCTGCTTCGAAAGCTACCTCCGAACATGCGTTGAAGAACCCTCAGGCGCACAGAGCTCCAGGTCTTTTATTCATGGGTGAGCTCTGATATTTTTCCCCTTATCCGGAATGCGCCTACTTACGCTGAAGCAATAGAGCTCCTGAAAGGACATTTCGTTCGGCCGGATAACAAACTCTATGCCAGGCACCTCCTGTCCATGAGACAGCAACTTCCCGGTGAGTCCTTAGATGATTTCTGGCATGCCCTGCACATCCTGGCGAGGAACTGTGACTGCCAGGCAGTTTCAGCAGTCGAGCATACAGAACTTTCAATCAGAGATGCTTTTGTTACGGGCATGGGGTCGGCGTACAGCCACCAGTGCCTATTGGAAGGGGATATGCTTGACCTTGCGGCAACCAGGCAGCCTCCCGTAATGTCCCGTAACGTACGCCCCCGACTGCAAGGCAGACCCCCCTGACCACACGGCACCCTCATGGACATCGTGGGCCCCACCAGATACCCCCCCCCCAAGCCTGCGCCTCGCAGGGGGCCCAAATGCTACTTCTGTAGGCAGACCAAACACCCCCGGCAGCACTGCCCGGCGCGGAACGCAACCTGCAAAACCTGCGGAAAGAAGGGATATCGCCGCTGTTTCTGGGCCAAGCGTTCCTACACCCCTCACGTGTGGCCCGAGGGTGCCACCATCTTCTTCTCTGCAGACCACGTGCGGCCCGTGGGCGCCACCATTTTTGTCCCCGCAGACCACGTGCGGTGCATGGGCGCCACCATTTTCTCTACAGACCACGTACGGCCCGTGGGCGCAGCCATCTTTAATGCCACCCGCCATGTGCGCCCCGTGGGTGCCGCCATCTTCGGCGCCATTTTGGTCGGCGCCTCAGGACCCCTGCTTGTCGGGAACTTCGTCTGGCCGTTCATCGTCTGCCACCACCGCCGACCAGCCTACCAACACCAGCCGCAGCCTGTCTCCATCACACTCGACCAGTCCCAGCCACACAACGAAGCAGATGGCCGCCTCTATCATTTCCTTAGGGTTCCCTTCAGCGTCACTAACAGGGTCTCGGTCTTCCAACGTGAGATGGACCGAATGGTTGACCGGTACGGACTGCGGGCCACCTTCTCGTAGCTAGATAACGTCAACATCTGCGGCCACAACCAGCAGGACCACGACGCTAACCTTTTCAAAATTCTCCACACTACCAAACTCCTTAACCTCACGTACAATAAGGAGAAGTCCGTGTTCCGACCAACCGCTTAGCCATCCTTGGCTATGTTGTGGAAAACAGAGTTCTAGGGCCCGACCCCGACCGCATGCGCCCCCTCATGGAACTCCCCCTCCCCAACTACCCCAAGGCCCTGAAACAATGCCTGGGGTTTTTCTCCTATTATGCCCAGTGGGTCCCTAACTATGTGGACAAGGCCCGCCCACTCATCCACTCCACAGTTTTCCCTCTGACGGCTGAGGCCCGCCAGGCTTTCAACCGCATCAAGGCAGACTTCGCCAAGGCCACGATGCAAGTGGACGACAAGTCCCTCCCTTTTCAGGTCGAGAGCGATGCATCGGACGTCGCTCTGGCCGCCACCCTCAACAAGGGAGGCAGGCTCGTGCCCTTCTTTTCCCGAACCCTCAATGCCTCCGAAATTCAGCACTCCTCTGTCGAAAAGGAGACCCAAGCCATTGTGGAAACTGTGCGGCATTGGAGGCATTACCTGGCCGGTAGGAGATTCACTCTCCTCACTGACCTTCTTGTTCAACAACACACAGCGGGGCAAGATCAAAAATGATAAAATCTTAAGGTGGAGGATCATGCTCTCCACCTACAATTACGAGATTTTGTATCGCCCCGGGAAGCTCAATGAGCCCCCCCGACGCCCTATCCCGAGGTGCATGTGCCAGCGCACAAGTGGACCGACTCCAGGCCCTACACTATAGTCTCTGTCACCGGGGTGTCACTTGATTCTTTCACTTCATAAAGGCTCGCAATCTGCCCTACTCCATTGAGGAAGTCAGGGCTATCACCAGAGACTGCCAGGTCTCCTACCAGCCAGACCGAGCGTACCTGGTGAAGGCCTCTCACGCCTTTGATGCCTCAGCATGGACTTCAAAGGGCCCTTCCCCTCCACCGACCGAAACACATACTTCCTGAATGTAGTCGATGAATACTCCCGATTTCCCTTTGCCATCCCATGCCCTTAACACGCTCAACAGCATCTTCGCCTTGTTCGGTTTCCCTGCTACCATCCACAGCGATCGGGGATCCTCCTTTATGAGCAATGAGCTCTGTCAGTTTTTGCTCAGCAAGGGCATTGCCTCGAGCAGGACGACCAGCTACAACCCCCGGGGAAACGGGCAGGTCAATAAAGCCTTGATTATTCTCTACTCTCGTCTTTATAGTAATTGATAGTGCATCACACAGTAACTTCATTACAGTGTTAATGTAAACCTACTTGTGACAATAATAAAGATTAATATTATTATATGGCTTCACCTGAATGACAAAAAAGAGGAAGTTGAAACTAGTTGGTACATTAATGTTGGCCAATTAAACAATTTCAGACTAATTAGCAAAACCATGAGCAACATGTCAATATTCATTTTTCATTCAATGCTATAATAGTACTGAATCTGATTCAAATAGATCTTGATTATTGATGCAAATAATGCAATAAACTGTCTGTAGCAATTGCGTGTAATAGCGATTATTTAATTTTGAAACAGCGTTTCTGATTAGACAATGGAAGATTGAAGAAAATTCAACCGGAATTGTACTATATGAAATTAATAACAGATATTTTTCAAATAATTTATTTTACTATTTTATCTATTGTGTTAAACTGTTTATTTCATACACTTACTTTCCTCACCCGAAAGTTTTGACCCCATTTTTGATTTAATGAACATTCAATGCTCTCAATTCCAATTTGTTCTCAATCTTTCTAATTTGCAATAAATGGGCGATCAAATTTGATGGCATGCTCAAAGCCAGCCGACACATTCAAAGCTATCCGACGCATTCAAAGTTATCGGGCATGCTTAAAGCTGTCATAATGTTCAGCAACCTGTATTCAGAAACACAAGGAAATCACTCACTGATTTATTCAGTTTTCATTTAGTTGAAAAAAATTGTTCTGCTATACACATGCTTAAGAGCACCAGATGACCCCCTCAGTTCTTAATTCATTGTAGTCTCAGGATCTATACTTACCACCTACTCACTCCCCAAGTCTCTGGATCTAAATTCTCTCCACATGACCACACCCATCGTTTCCCCCAGCCTCCCCACTCTGCCCACCCACTCCCTCCAGCCTCTACGCTCGCCTCCCTTGCTCCCTTCAGCCTCCACACTCCCCACGTGCTCTCTCTAGCCTCCACACTCTCCCACCTCACTCAGTCCAGCTTCCACACTCTCCCTTTCACTCCCTCCAATCTCCACACGCTTCCCCTCACTCCTGCTGGCCTTCACACTCTGCCCCTCACTCCTGCTAGCCTCCACACTCTGCCTCTCGCTCCAACCAACCTCCACATAGTCCCTTCATGCCTTCCAGTCTCCACACTGTCCCTTCACTCTCCGCAGTCTCCACACTGTCCCCTGGCACCCTCCATACTATCCCCTTGCTCCCTCCAGCCTCCACAATCTACCCCTCTCTCCCTCCAGCCTCCACACTCTTGCCTCTCTCTCTTTCCAGCCACCACAATCTCCCCCTCAGGCTGCTTTGTCCTGGATGGTGTTGAGCTTACTTGAGTGTTGGAGCTGCACTCCTACAGGTAAGTGAAGAGTATTCCGTTACACTCTTGACCTGTGCCTTGTAGATGGTGGTCAGGCTTTGTTGGGGGGGGGGTTGTCAGGAGATGAGTTACTCACTGTAGGATTCTTAACCTTTGACCTGCCCTGTAGCCACTGTGTTAATGTGGCTAGTCCAGTTCAGTTTCTGATCGATGGTAACCGTTAGGATTTTGATTGTGGGGGATTCAGTGATGGTAATAGCATTGATAGCACAAGTATGGATCTGTGTGAAAACGATTGCTGAGTGGTCAGTTCTGAGAGAAAATGAAGTTGAATATTAGTAGGTGATTCCTTGTGAGGCCAAATGATATCAAATGATGACAAATGATTTAAATTGAGAGCAGTTGAATCAAATGATGGCTGCTAAAAGCAACAGATGTCAAAATATCTTTAAAAGTTCAGGCAGGGTTTAGAAAAGAGATTTCTGGGGGAAGGTGAACAGAAGCCATTCATCTCTGCAGACTGTAGGGCAATTAGCTCAGAGCAGTACAATGCAGGGATATCTGCAGCCGTCTCCATGGTTTCAGAAAGGGTGACAGTCCCAAACATAAATGTTCTTGCCCGATGATCCAGAGTAGTTTTTTACCTGCTCCATCGCTAGGTCATTCAAAATCAAGTGGCATTCACTCTTAATGTAAAAGTGCACTGATGTTCTCACTCTGAACCATCATGATATTGGGTGACCATGCTGCACCTTGGGCTGAATGTAATTATGTTCTGAGATTCTGGTCAGAGTACAAAGTAAGTGCATCTGATGGAAGTACAGTTGTAGCTTCTCTAATGCCTCAATGATGCCAAAACATTCCAGGCAGGACTTTCTCGACAGACTTTGGAACCCTCCCCTCCATGGGAAAATTAGGGTAGGTAGCTTGCACGAATGCGGAACAATCTCATGGCTATGATATTCCTTGAACCGACTAATTTGGAGCCAAAGGCTGACCGGCTCAGTTAAGGATCATGGGTGGGCTCCCAAAGCTTCGGGGTCAGGAGGAGACGCTACAGCATTGAAGAAGCACCACATTACCCTTACAGATAAGTGGGAGACAGGACACCCCAAGGTGGAGACATCCTCATGCCAATGTTTTAACTCTAAATTTTAAAAATGGCCTCAGGGATGGGTCATCATTGGTGGTGTCATAATATGCATCCATACACATCATGAGGTAAAAACAGGCAGTGACAGACACCCAAGTTAGCCAATCAACATACAGGACAGAACACAACCAATCATCAGACAGAACACTCGAGGGGCGCTTCCAACTGCAAAACACACGAGGCATCAGAACTCCACCTCTTTCCACTGGTGACAACTGTAGTGACAGTCAGTGTGTATATATATCAGTCAGCACCTTCTACACGTGGATCAGAGCTGGTCTGGTCTAGTTAGTTAGAGTTAGTATACTTAGAGTAGTAGAGTGTCAACCCACAGCCACCTGCATTGTTACAGAAGTTCAATAAATCGTATTGAACCAAAGCCTAAGTTAGGTGTATGCTTTACAATCCATCTGCATCCTGTTGCAGTCTGTGTTACCCAGGGTGAATAACACAACAGGGGGAGGGGGAGTGCTGCGCCTACACCTCTCCCCCCCCCACCCCACTCACCATCTGCCACCAGGAGGTGCGCTGCAGCCCCGCCCCCACTCACCATCTGCCAGTAGGACACCACCGCCAGACAGCCACACTGTTCCTCCACACCTTCAGCACCTTCGGGGGGCTTGGAGACCAACTGGAAAATCCCAGTCAGCCTCCGACAATAGGCCTTGATAGGCCTTTAAAAAGGTCAATTACTGACCTCCACCCCCACCACTCTCCATCCACCCCCAATCTTGCTTTTGCCTTCAGAAAAATGGCCCATGAGTAGACTGAAATCAAGAAACTAGCATACAGACTGGCAGTGTAAATTTATTCACACACCCACCTCCGTCACAGCCCTGTCTTTCAATGCTTGATGTGCCACTTCTCATGATGGTCTCTTCTGGCCAAAAGTATTTAAATAATTGGGGAGAAAGATGAGCATCCAGTTGTAACTGGGCAGAATATCTGCCAGAAATCTATAACTTCAATCAACAAATGTACGATTTTACTGTAACTTATTGAGGTACTATTTAGTCTAACCAGGGTTTGTAAGGATGTAAAACAGTAGGCATGATCATCTGGTCCTTTCCGCCACAACCATGGGCTTCCCGGCAATGGGATAGGCGAGCAATGCAAAACACCGTAGACTTTGGTGGGACCGTAAGATCCCAAAGGCGGCCAATGGGAATCTGTCTTTGCTGCGGGAAAATCCGCCATGGGGAGGGGGCTGGAAAATTCTGGCCAATGATACAGGAGTCCTCACTCTGTTGGGGAAAGTGAAAGAAGCTGAATCATTCCAAGACGTATTTAAAGTGGGTTCTGGAAATATAAGAGCAGAAGAAATAGAAGAAGGAGTAGACCCTACAGCACCCCCCTACCCAACCCTGTTACCTGTCATTTAATACAATCATGGCTGATAGTTGGCTTCAACTCCACTTCCTGTTCGCTCTGCGTACAGCTTGATTCCCCAAGAAACAAAAAATGTTTACCTCAGCTTTAAATATATTTAAATATCATGCATCCAAAATGCTCTGGGGCAAAGAATTCCAAAGATTCACAACTTTTTGTGTGAGAATATTTTTCCTCATCTCTGTCCTCAATGATCACCTCCTTATCCTGAGACTGCGCCCCCTCCCCCACCGTGTCCTAGATTCACCAGAAAAATAAATTATGGATGGTCATTGGTCGCTGTTGGCAAATGGCAGCTGACCGCTATTTCTGGCACCCTCTTGTCTCTGGTAAATCGCTGTGGGAACAAATAGCTAAAAAAAAATGGTCATCCCTTAAATGCTTCTGTATTGCCCAAGATTTGTTTTTCAAATGAAGATGTAACAGAGACTTGGGATTCAGGTGGGTGAAACTGTTAGCAATCGTTTTTGCAATGTCAGTGATTTGGTCATTTGTGCTGGAACAGAATAACATTCAACAAATCATCTGAAGACACAACGCCATCGACTTGATATAAGTGCCAAGCTGAGAATGCGAATCAACAGATTGAGATCAAAGCAATGAATTTACTTTGAAAGCTGCTAATCAGTTTGCTTCTAATTTGGAAGTAATATTATTGATTACATTGAAAAACTCATCAACAATAATGACACAATGGGCGAAGGGAATGCAAGAATCTGTCTTGTCACATTTGTCATGTCCTGTCTTCAATGTTGCTTGTGATGTGTGAGATTGATCAATCTGTAGATCATTGCAGCTCCTATACTACCAGCACTGCTGTATACTGTTGAACTTCCGACTTTAGTTAGGCCCCATCTACAGAAATAATAAACCTTCAGTTTATAGAACATAGAACATAGAACAGTACAGCACAGAACAGGCCCTTCGGCCCTCGATGTTGTGCCGAGCAATGATCACCCTACTCAAACCCACGTATCCACCCTATACCCGTAACCCAACAACCCCCCCTTAACCTTACTTTATGGGACGCAATTATACGCTCCCTTCCCCAGGAATCAGCTAACAGTTGGGGAGTGGTAGAAAACTCGGTTGCCATGGCAGCAAAGTGATACCCATCATCTGCCTCTGCTGCTACTTTTCCACCATTGGGGGAAGTGTTTGGTGACCTGCCCACTCTTGGGCCAATGGGGCCGTTGAATGGCTAATTAATGGCTATATGGGCTTCTTCCTAGTGCTGCTGTTGTTTTACCAGCAGCAGGAGGTGCACTTCACAAGGCTGCCCTGTAAATCCTAGTTACCTTTTTGTGGGCTGAGGTGGGTCCATCCTGTTGGGACAGGCTGTATCTAATGGAGGCCCCTCTCCCCAAGGTACGTCCCTCCCTGTCTGGCTTCTCCCTGCCTGCCCAAGCCGTGTCCGACCCAGTCCACCACCCTCCTCACCAGGGCGTGCCAGACTGTCCCACATTCAACATCTAATCTGGGGCTCCATGGCTCCTCAGCATGGTAAATTGCTTGCTGTCACAGCATTGGCCATCAGTCTTGTTAGCATTGCTGGGGCTATAGAGCTCCTGGCCATCTGATTGGCTGATAGCTCCCAAATGCTGAAGTCTTCTGCCCAGTAGTGGGCAATCTCACCTTGAGCCAATGGATGGCCCAACAGCCGTTCAATCAGCTCAGACTGATCTTGCTAAGGGGAGATGGACTGTTCCCAGACTTTTAAACTGGAGCAGGACGGCCTCCTCCACGTAACATTCTGCATTCATCAGCCCATACATTTCTACCTGTTAAAGTGAATTTCTCTTGTACTAACGAGCAACAACACATCATCACTCAGACAACATTCTAACACACTACTGGTCATCTTTAGCAGGCTGTAGAGTTAATCCTGTGTCTTTACCCTCTCATTTGGGGGTTGCAATGTCAGGAGATATCGGATAGGGAATAAGGGCATCTTTCCAAGCTATTTCAAATGCCACCCTTCAAAGTTATCTGAAATATATGAATCAGCAGGCATTGACATAGGTTTTATTTAGGCTTACTGCTGTGAATCAACTGACCATTGCTTTATGGTCAGTCTTCGCTCCACAGTTGTCTGGTCGCAGCATTGATTAATTCCTTGCTCAACAGGCAATGGTGAAAGGTTAATATTACTACAATATAAAGAGAAATCAATGGCAATTTATCACGAGTAGACTCCAGAACAGCCTGATTAAATCTTCCCTTGCAGTTCGGAGACTTTCCCCCTTCCCAGGTTATTTGACAAAATGTGAATGCTTTGTTTGGAATATTCTGCATCATAATATTTGATAAATTAATTCAGAAAACAAAGCTTGCACCAAGAGTTCCTCAGGATAGCGTCCTCGGCTCAACCTTCAGCTGCTTCATCAATGAATTTACTTCCATGTTATGGGAGAGGTGTATTCAGAACCACAAAATGTATCATGGAGTTCAACCAACCCCCACCTTTAATGGATTGTTGCTTTTGAAGCACACGGCTTGTTCCCTGGGTGTAGTATTACAATTATGCTCGTGGTTTTTAAAACAAAACAATGTTTATTCCATGAATTCAAATTAACATTTTAAGTAAACATTGAGGGGCAGCACGGTAGCATTGTGGATAGCATAATTGCTTCACAGCTCCAGGGTCCCAGGTTCGATTCCAGCTTGGGTCACTGTCTGTGCGGAGTCTGCAAATTCTCCCCGTGTGTGCGTGGGTTTCCTCCGGGTGCTCCGGTTTCCTCCCACAGTCCAAAGATGTGCAGGTTAGGTGGATTGGCCATGATAACTTGCCCTTAGTGTCCAAAATTGCCCTTAATGTTGGGTGGGGTTATGGGGATAGAGTGGAGGTGTTGACCGTGGGTAGGGTGCTCTTTCCAAGAGCCGGTGCAGACTCGATGGGCCGAATGGCCTCCTTCTGCACTGTAAATTCTATGAAACTATGAAACTATAAACATTGGATCTCTTAACACCCCTTACTTCAAAGATAACCCCGAAAATAATACAACACTACCCAAATCTGCAAACTGTTCCTTTACACATCCAAAAGACTTAACAAATCCTTCAAACAGAAGCACAGTAGATGTATATTCAATACTGAGACCTTTTTACAATTCCAATTTCACCAAAGGATTAAGAGATAGTCCTTCACGGCAGAGATCACCAGCAATGCAGCTCACAGCCACACCCAAGCTTTCTTCAAACTGAAACTAAAACTCCCAAAAGCAGAAGTGAGCTCAGCTCCCCCCCCCCCATGACATCACTTCAGTAATACGATCAGCTTCATTTCTTAAAGGTACATTTCTTAAACATCCAATTCTTAAAAGGCACTCTCACGTGACATCCATCATAAAGTCAGAATAGGGGATGTTTACTGATAATTCTACTGGAATTCTTTGAAGATTAACTAGTAGAGTCGACCAGGGAGAACTAGTGGATATGGTTTATTTAGACTTTCAGAAGGCTTTCAACAAGGTCTTGTATAGCAGATTACTATGTAAAGTTAAAGAACATGGGATTGCTGGTAGTGTCTTGAGATGGATAATGACATAGGTTTAGCAGACAGGAAGAAAAGCGTTGAAATAAATGGATCTTTTTCCGATTGATAGGCAGTGACTAGTGGCCGTACCACAGGGATTTGTTCTAGCACCCCAACTGTTCACATTATATGTTAATGATTTGGACCAGGGAACTAAATTTGGGTGGGAGGGTGAGCTGTGAGGACAATGAAGAGATGCTTCAGCGTGATTTAGACAGGCTGAATGAATGGGCATAGGCATGGCAGATGCAGTATGATATGGATAAATGGGCAGCACAGTGGCGCAGTGGTAGCACTGGAGTCTCACGGCGCCGAGGTCCCAGGTTCGATCCCGGCTCTGGGTCACTGTCCATGTGGAGTTTGCACATTCACCCAGTGTTTGAGTGGGTTTCGCCCCCATAGCCCAAAGATGTGCAAGGTAGGTGGATTGAACACGTTAAATTGCCCCTTAATTGGAAAAAATGAATTGGGTACTCTAAATTTATTTAAAAAAATATAAAATAAAATAATGTGGATCAATGTGAAGTTATCCACTTTGGTATCAAAAATAGGAAGGCAGATTATTATTTGAATGGGTGTAAATTGAGAGAGGTGGATACTCAGTGACACCATGATGTTCTTGTGCATCTGCCACTGAAAGTAAGCGCGTAGGTACGGCAGGCAGTAAAGAAGGCAAGTGGTATGTTGGCCTTCATAGCAAGAGGACAAGAGAATAGGAATAGGGATGCTTTACACAATTGTATAGGGTGTTGGTGAGGCCACACCTGGAGTATTGTGTGCAGTTTGGGTGAGGAAGGATGTTCTTGCTATGGAGGGAATGCAGCAAAGGTTTACCAGGCTGATTCTGGGGGTGATGGGACTGTTATGTGAGCAGAAACTAAGTTAGTTAGAATTATATTCACTTGACTCTGGAAGAGTGAGAGGGATCTCAGAGAAACTTATAAAATTCTAACAGGATTAGACAGTGTAAATTCAGAAAGAATGTTTCCAATGGTGGGGGAGCCCAGAACTAGGGTTCATAGTTTGAGGATAAGGGGTAAACCCTTTCGGACTGAGGTGAGGAGAAATTTCTTCACCCAGAGAGTGGTGAATCTGCAAAATTCACTGCCACAGAAAGTAGTCGAGGCCAAAGTGTCGTGTGATTTCAAGATGGAATTAGATATAACTCTTGGGGCAATAGGAATCAAGCGATATGGAGGAAAGGCGGGATCAGGGTATTGAACTTGATGATGAGCCATGGTCATAATGAATGGTGGAGCAGGCTCGAAGGACCAAATGGCCTCCTCCTGCTTCTATTTTCTATCTATGTTGCTATGTAACTGCACAATGTTCAGTGCAATTTGGGACTCCTCAGATACTGAAGCAGTCCATGTCTAAATGCACCAAAACCTGGACAATATCCAGACTCGGGCTGACAAGAGGCAAGTAACATTCACAGTGCACAAGTGCCAGGCAATGACCATCTCCAACAAGAGAGAATCTAACCATCGTCCATTGATGAGTCCCAAAAGATGTGTTTGTTCGGTGAAGAATTGGACATTCTGAATTCTCCCTCAGTGTACCCGAACAGGCGCCGGAATGTGGCGACTAGAGGACTTTCACAGTAACTTAATTGTAGTGTTAATGCAAGCCTACTTGTGACACTAATAAAAGATTATTATTATAGTCAATGGCATATACCGGCCCATATGTTACTGAACAATCAAATTAACTATTTCATATTGTATTTCATTTGCATTGGATCTCACATTCATGAATCAAATAAGATTAGTATTGTTGCTATGCTCCTTTTTCCAAACAAACCTGTTGACAAACCCTTGAGGCTAACCCAGTGGGGTAGTGATTTTCTCCTTGTGATGGTCCTGTTTGTGCCTACGAACAGGGTGGCAGCTGAACCAGCAGAACGGCTTACTTGCAGCTCACTTTAATCTTTGGGTGGGCCTTGACTTAGGCGGTCAGAGCAACTGCCAGAAACAGATGGGGTGGACCTAACAATATATGCCACTAGAGGCTCGAAGATGTCCTTAGGGTGCCCGATATCTGTCCATGACTATACTGCAGCCATCCTGCTGACAGGCCGGGGGGAGGGTGAGGCCATTTCCAATTTTATTTGAAGGAATCAGAGGGTTAGATAGGGTGGACAGCGAGAGCCTTCTCCCGCGGATGGAGGTGGCTAGCACGAGGGGACATAGCCTTAAATTGAGGGGTAATAGATATAGGACAGAGGTCAGAGGTGGGTTTTTTACGCAAAGAGTGGTGAGGCCGTGGAATGCCCTACCTGCAACAGTAGTGAACACGCCAACATTGAGGGCATTTAAAAATTTATTGGATAAGCATATGGATGATAAGGGCATAGTGTAGGTTAGATGGCCTTTAGATTTTTTCCATGTCGGTGCAACATTGAGGGCCGAAGGGCCTGTACTGCGCTGTATCGTTCTATGTTCTATGTTCTATGAATTCTGAGCTCCTGTCAGGTTAAAAAAATGGAACATTTTAGGAGATATTTTGTTTTTATACTGTGATCATTTGTAAATTACGACTGCAAGAATTTCAAAGTGCTTTAAGATGGATTAGCACTACTTTGCTTTCGAGGCCCTGGGCATCAAGAACATATGGGGCGCCTCCAACTCCCCCTTCAACTGCATGCATCTGATCTAGAACAGTGGGCAGCACGGTAGCATTGTGGATAGCACAAATGCTTCACCGCTCCAGGGTCCAAGGTTCGATTCCGGCTTGGGTCACTGTCTGTGAGGAGTCTGCACATCCTCCCTGTGTGTGCGTGGGTTTCCTCCGGGTGCTCCGGTTTCCTCCCACAGTCCAAAGATGTGCAGGTTAGGTGGATTGGTCATGATAAATTGCCCTTAGTGTCCAAAATTGCCCTTAGTGTTGGGTGGGGTTACTGGGTTATGTGAATAGGGTGCAGGTGTTGACCTTGGGTAGGGTGCTCTTTCCAAGAGCCGGTGCAGACTCGATGGGCTGAATGGCCTCCTTCTGCACTGTAAATTCTATGAAATCTATAACACAAATAAAATCCAAGAAAAGATAAAATCAGTAGAGTTATTTCCACAATGTATTCACACTAACATAAATCAGAGTCTAATAAACTCTGCCTAAATTAAACTGATGCGGTCTTTCAGTGTTACAATGATTTCTGTGGGGGGTCCCCATTTTTTTGTTAATCCAGACTGTCCTACAGTGGCTGTCGTACATTCTAAACTTCCAGCAGCACCATTTTTTTCTTTGAGTGAATCCTTCTGAAAATGTCGCTTGACCAAGCGGAGGAAAGGCCAGCAGTCAGAGGGGAAATGAGTAAACAGAGCTGCAGGGGGCCATAATAGATGATCTGCCCACACATATCCTTAGTCAACGGAGTTCATAGCCCCAGCGTGACATCCTTTCAGGTTCTCTGAGAAGCAGCACAGTACAAGGCTGTGCTTCTTCAGAGAGTTGTCTCATATGCTGCAAGAAGACATACAACCCAAATCCATGGCTAGCACAGTAAACACTTGCAGCATTTTTCCAATGAAAATCCAAAAGTAGAAATAGGGGTGCCGGGTTTACACAAACAGGCAGTACCTCCAAGTCCAGGGCATTTTATGACTGCACTCAGGTCACTCTGCAGGCTCCCTCAGGCAGCCACACTGACTATTTGAATTGCAAGAGTTTCCAATCCATTGTGCATCTGGTGTGTGCTATGCCGTAGCAAAACGGGTCCAAATTCCCAGAGGCTGCCATCATACATTTATATGCAGTAACCCTCCATAGAATTTCTAAAGTATGAAAGGAGGGCATTCGACACATTGAGTGTGATTCTTCCGCAATCGGCGGGATGGCCCGACGCCAAGAATGGCGTGAACCACTCCGGCGTTGGGCCAACCGGAGGTTGCAGAATTCTCCGCACTTCCAGGCCAGGGGTGGTGGGGTTGACGCCGTGCCAACCTGTGGAGAAGGGCCGGCGCGAGTTAGCACATGCACAGAACCACCAGTGTGGTTCAGCGCATGCGCAGACCGGCAGGCGTACTCTTGCGCATGGAGTGTCTTCTCCGCGCCGGCTATGGTGGAGCCCTACAGAGGCCGGCGCAGAAGGAAGGAGTGCCCCTATGGCACGGACCTGCCCGCAGATCGGTGGGCCCCAATCGCAGGCCAGGCCACTGTGGGGGTCCCCCCCTCCCCTGGGACTGGATCCCTCTGCGCCCCCCCCCCCACCAAGGACCGCACTAGCTGGCCTACCAACCAGATCCCGCCTTGTGGGACCATGTCCATTTCACACCAGCGGGACTGGCCGAAAACGGACGGCCGCTCAGCCCATTAGGGCCTGGAGAATTGTCAGGGGGGGCCGCTGCCAACAGCCCCCTGACCGGCGCGGCATGATCCCCGCCCCCGCCCGAAAACCGGCGCCGGAGAATACGGCAGCCGGCATCGGAGCGGCGGGCCGGGATTCACACTGCCCACCGGGGATTTTCCGACCCGGCGGGGGGTCGGAGAATCCCTCCCATTTAGTCTGCGCCAGCCATGCAAAATAGCACCCTGCTCCAGCCCACACTTTCCCCACCCCCACCCCCCCGCATCCCAGTAACCCCATCTAACCTACATATCTTTGGATACTGAGGGGCAATTTTAGCATGGGAAATCCACCTAACCTGCACATCTTTGCTCTGTGGGAGGAAACTGGAGCACCCGGGGGAAACCCACGCAGACACGGGGAGAACGTGTAAACACTACCCTGACAGTCACCCAAGGCTGGAATCAAACCCGGGTGCCTGGTGCTGTGAGGCAGCAGGGCTAACCACTGTGCCACCTCATGTTCCTTGGACGGTTGCATTTCAAATGAGAGAATGGCTGTTTGGGGGCAAGGGCTATTGCTTGCACATCTGGCTTCTTACTTCCCTCTGAGGCCGAGTTGTGCTGCAATCAGATCCATTGGAACCCTCATCGACCAAACCACTGGAGTCCTCAAGCAATGATTCAGGTGCTGGTTTCCTAGGAACTTGCCAGCAAAAAGGGGCTGGTGCAAGAGCCATTTGCAGTGATGCTGCGTAACATTCAGCTCAAATGATGATAAGAAGGCAGCAGAAGGAGACCAACAGCTATCTGCAGACTAGGAGCAGGAGTAGGCCATCTGGCCCCTCGAGCCTGCTCCGCCAGTCATGGCTGATCTTTTGTGGACTCAGCTCCACTTTACGGCCCAAACACCATAACCCTTAATCCCTTTATTCTTCAAAAAACTATCTATCTTTACCTTAAAAACATTTAATGAAGGAGCCTCAACTGCTTCACTGGGCAAAATCTCCTGCAGCATCTCATCAAAGAAAGCTTCAGCTAATCAGCTTTAGTAATACAATATCTCTCCCCAAAACATCCACCTTAAAATAATTTGTATTTGTTCAAAGATCAAGTTTGATTTTCATGTCAATAGGTCACTAGGTATTGTTTTGGGCAAGGGTGATCACTTCACTAGTTTACAGAAATATATCGATACTAATTATCACCCCAGTATGTGTGGTGGTCCTAGTTTCTGTCATAACTATTTTCATAGCGACTGTCATGTTTCCATGAGATATTGTCACTGTGTCTTCAGCCTGGGAGTTAAGGCTGCTATGGCTCAATGAAGGCCTCTTGTGCAGCAATCTCAACTGAACTTGGGCTGAAAGGGCCCTGTTTTAAACTGCATCAACTCAGAACTCCAAGGCATTCAGGCTTTCTACACTCACAGCTTCAAAACCTGCCATAGCCCTCACAATTACCTCATTCTCTTGGCCACATTCATTGTTTCTTCCTTTCTATTATGCACGCTTTGCAAATTAGCCACCGAATATTGTAGTAATAATCAGGGCCCAGTTTTAAGGCCGATTAAATTGGATATCTTAAATTAAAGAATTGGGCACTTTAAAAACCACAGTCTGCAGAAGCCTGCAGAATCCAAATGTACAGAACTCAAGGGCAGCACGGTAGCATTGTGGATAGCACAATGGCTTCACAGCTCCAGGGTCCCAGGTTCGATTCCGGCTTGGGTTACTGTCTGTGCGGAGTCTGCACATCCTCCCCGTGTGTGCGTGGGTTTCGTCCAGGTGCTCCGGTTTCCTCCCACAGTCCAAAGATGTGCAGGTTAGGTGGATTGGCCATGATAAATTGCCCTTAGTGTCCAAAATTTCCCTTAGTGTTGGGTGGGGTTACTGGGTTATTGGGATAGGGTGGAGGTGTTGAACTTGGGTAGGGTGCTCTTTCCAAGAGCTGGTGCAGACTCGATGGGCTGAATGGCCTCCTTCTACACTGTAAATTTTATGATCTAAAGCTGCTGGGGTCTGTCTGAATCATCCCCTGAATAACCGATCAAGTAATTTATTCATTCAATTATCATTGCTACTTGAGATTGACTGGCCTATTGTCCACAGTTCCTATAACCCATCAAGCAATCCTCGCTCCTCCCATGGTGGGCTCAGGTGCCCTGTCAACAGGTCATCAACCAGACCATTGGGCACTGAAACCCTGCCTCCTGAGACTCCATTGGCCGAAGGCCAAGGGCAGGTGGAGAAAGGAGATGGGTGGCGACAGGGGGATAAAAAGATAGGCATTTTCCAAACATCTGGAGAGAAAGGACTAGAAGCTAAGACTGGAAGCAAAACACTGGAAGCAAAAGACAAAATCAGACCAGAAGAAAGGAAGCAAGCAAGGAACAGCCAGCAAGAATCACCTTTACAAAGAGGAACCAGAGGAACTCAGGGATCGGATCTGCAGCTTACCAAACCACCTTTATGGGAAGTATAGTCGAATCCTAGGTATTTCTTGTATGTATAGTGGGTAATTTATGGGTTAACTATATTTAATAAAGTGTGTTGCATTATATCTGTTTCTTACTTTGTTCTCCTCATAAATAAAGACACCTGGTAAACTTTAGTTAAAGAGCTGGTTGAAGTATCTGAATTGGACAGATACAACAATATATCTTGAATGCCTTCACCAGGGCACAGACTAACCCATCTCTCGCTGTGCTGTCAAGAGTGCACAGTAGCAGATGAGAGGCTGCACAATGCACCATTAGGTTGTCATTTCTGTGTGAGAGACAGAGCGAGTTGAATGAAGAAAGAAGATGAAGACCAAACTCCTTGCTGTTCGTAACCTCTATAACCTGGCCATCTCCAATACCTGGTGTCCTCTCTGCCGATGGCATTGATAGTGGTCTGTTTCTGCAGTGCCAATGTTTGCACAAAGGCAAAAGACCTATGATTGGAGGTCAAATTCTGGTATCTGCTCTTATTCCCTCCTGCAAGGACAGGATCTGACTATAGACTGCTTTTACATTTTAGATTTACTGCACTTTAACATTGCTTTTTTAATGTTTGCGGAGAGGCCAACAATATTTTAATCTTGGGTTACGTGAGCTTATTCTGTTATTGTTTGTGACTTTGCTTTTCTCATGACCTGGACAATGCACACTGACTGCCCTCTTTAGAGTCCATTTCTCTTTACTCATGAACTGTCTCGAGTGGACATTCTTTCTTGCTGAATTGTTTTCTTTGTAAATATGCACTCGCTAAATAGTTGCTTTGTATCCTTTTACATTTTTAGCTCAGGGGTTTTTGGGGTTAGATCACGTACATGTCTTGTTCTGTCTTTTGGTTGAGTTCCCTGGCTCCTTATGATCTTTGTTATTGTCTCTCACCCGCCACACTCTTTAAGGTGGTGTCAATAAAGTTGCTTTAGTTTGGCAGCTTGGATATGGGGTTATAAATTAACTTAAATTGGCATGCAACCATCTTAGCTATCATGCACGCTTGGAGTAGAGCTATCAGGATATTATTAAAAGATTAATGATGATATAACCTCAAAGTGTTGCAGCATCTTGCCTACTAATTGTCAGCAGTCAGGGAAATCAGATGTCAAATGGCTCTTCCTTGTCAATTTTTAAAAAATTCAATCCGTTTACATTAATGCCCATGCCCACAGAGAGAGATTCATAATTCAGGAGCTTGCAGTCCAATAGACCGAGCGGTCACGTGATGATGCAAGGACATGGCTACAAAAGGGATCATGTATTGGGAGCATGTGAGAAATCCCCAGGAGCATGGGCAGGACACAAGCATGAAGCAGCAGCGTGTCTCCGTGGACTTCCTCTGGGTGCTCCGGCTTCCTCCCACAGTCCAAAGATAGGTGGATTGGCCACATTAAATTGCCCCTTTGTGTGTCCAGAGGTTCGGTGGGGTTACAGGGATTGGGCGGGGGTGTGGGTCTAGGCAGGGTGTTCTTTCAGTGGGTCGGTGCAGACTCGATGGGCCAATTGGCCTCCTTCTGCACTGTCGTGATTCTAAATTCTAAGACTTTGCTGCATCCACTCACTAGCCTTGGATGAAAATATTGCAAATAGTTGGGAAAATTTCAAGGAGTGGTGTATTTGCTGTGGCTGGTTTAGCTCATTCGGCTAAATCGCTGGCTTTTAAAGCAGGCCAGCAGCACGGTTCGATTCTCGTACCAGCCTCCCCGGATAGGCGCCGGAATGTGGCGACTAGGGGCTTTTCACAGTAACTTAATTGAAGCCTACTCGTGACAATAAGCGATTTTCATTTCATTTTCATTTCATGGTGCTGCATTGTCTGACAAGTCCGAAAACAGTACAGACTTATACTCTATTAAACTTAACGGGCCCTGAGGCTGTAAAAACTTTAGATTTCTTTGTTTTCCATGTGGCAGAGAAAAAGAAGATTCTGAAATAATATTTTAAAAGTTTAAGAATGTCGGACTTCAGGTAAAAACTATAGGGCGCGACTCAACGGCCACATTCCCGGGATCTACCCGGCCTGCAACGCCTCATGAGATCTCACACAATCTCGCGAGACATTATGAAGTAAATCCCGTTCATTATGGGTGGGATCACCTTTTAGCAAATCTGCATATTAGAGTGAGGCAGCTAGTCTCACTGTAATATACAGTTTCCTGAGGTACTGAGGCGTTGGGATCTATCCGGGGGATGGGGATGGGGGGTGCCGGGGACCCTCCCATAGTGAATTGGTGTTTGGGGGGGGGGGGGGGGGGGTGGCGAGGGTCACAATCGGGGGATCCAGAGATCGGGACGCCATTTTTAAATGGCATCCCGATCTCTTGTCACACCAAGCAGACCCAGCGATTGGAGCTCCTCGGTGTAGAGAACAGATCTATGTACGGCCATGGCCGCCAGTTCCCTGCCGAGGCCCCTTACTTAATGCGACTGGCATCGTATTGCCATGTGTTTCTCTGCGTCCGAGCGCCAGGAAACACACGGCTAAACCCGTTCGCTATGGGACTTTGTTCCCGTATCGTTGAATTGCGCCCATAATCCTCAACAGACATGCGTTCAAATCAACAAACCAAAGAGCAGATGAATCAATACAATCCTACACGGCTACCCGGAAAATATTGGCAAAGAAATGTGCATTTGGAACTCTGATTGATGAATGAATCAGGGATCAAATAGTTTGTGGAATCCACACCGATTTAGTCAGCAAGCAGCTGCTGCGAGAGTAGCATCTCACATTACAAGCAGCCATTAGTATCTGAATGTTAAACAAACAATCTGAAAAAAGTAGCAGAGAATTTAGACAGGAAACAGAAGTATTCAGGGTACAGGGGGCGCCCTGCTCCAACCGCAATGGCTAGCACCCTCCAAACACAGCAGCTTGTTTTGTGTATGGTAAAAGATGCCGCAAATATGGGAAACGGAATCACTTTGTTAAATGCTGCAGATTGAAACCCTCCTCTGCCATTAGCATGGGTAGGAGTGTCAGTAAGGTGGACGTACTGAAGCTCAGCCAAAGCTGCAAAGTTACAGAGCATCCAACAAGTGAGAGTGTCAGCACTGTCACAGGAAAGGGAGAGATCGTCACCACCCTCAATCTGATTTGAAATAATACAAGACTGAAGCTAAGGATTGACATTGGATCAAAGTGTATTGTTAGAACTTGTGCCCTGAGAAGAGGACCTTTAGCCACGAAGCAGAAAATAGTTCAAGAGCTGCATCGAATGACTGCATTGGGTGTCATAACTCCTGTAGATCAGGCCCCAGAATGAGTTTCAGTAACGGTGGCTGCTGTAAAGAAAGACGGCACAGTCAGGATACGCATTGACCCAATGCACAAGGCACCGCTCAGGCCACATGAGCAGGACTTTTCCATAGGGCGGGATTCTCCGATTGGCGATGTCAAAATTGCGTTCGCCGATTGGCCAGAGAATCCATTCTTCCCCTGAAATCGGGGGTAGCGCCGTTTTTCTGATGCTCCTCCCCCTCAAACGGCTTACGCTGCACGCCGTCAGGACGGCCTCCTGAGGCCCACCCCCGATGCTCCGCCCCTAATGGGCCAACTGCCCGATGGCGTGGGACACCTGTCCTCTCACTTTTCGTAAACCTGGTGTGGTAGCTGCGGACTGTGTCCAGCGCCGCCACAGTCATTGGAGGAGCCGTTCCGCTGGCAGGTGGAGCTTCGGCAGGGGCTAGAGGGACTGGTGGGGGTTGGTCTAGGGGTGTTGGGTGGGGTTAGAGGGGTGCAGTTTTTGGCATGCCGGGACCACGCGCAGCTGGCGCCATGTTGTATGGCATGGCCGCCACAGGCCAGTGCCATGCACGTGTGCATGTGTGGCCACGGACCCGACCATTCTGCATCCATATTGGCAGGTATAGCCGGAGGTTTATGTTTACCAGCCGAGTTCCTGACAGCGTGGGTCTCTCATGGTCTCACGCATTGGGACCTCAGCGTGGCAGCTGCGGACGCAGTCCAGCGTCGTCAAAGTCAGGGGAGGGCCGATCCGCGGGCAGAGGGAAACATTTTTCGAGGCTGGGGGCACTGGGGGGGGGGGGGGGGGGGTGCTTCAAGCCGTCGATACGTTGCATCGCGTACTCCCTGAGTACGCCGCTTTGGAAGGGGCGGTGCATTGCGAAAGCGGCGCCGCCCCCGATTTAGTCACAAACTTGGATTCTCCGGCCAGTCGCCAAACGTGATTTTGGCATTGGCGACCGGAGAATCCAGCCCCTAGTCTGAAAACGTGACAGTGCATCTGGAGAGATACACACTGGTTTTCAGTCAGTGACTGACACATTATGGGCTGGATTCTCCATTTCAGCGGTTAAGTGCCGGCTCAAATGGAGAATTCACTGCCGTTTTTCTCAGTCAAAATCGGCGCTGAACCCTCACCGATTGTGCGCCCGGCGAGGGGCTAGCAGCCGTGCAACGTAAACCTCCGGCTATACCTGCCAATATGGACGCAGAATGGTCGGGTCCGTGGCCACACATGCACACGTGCATGGCACTGGCCTGTGGCAGCCATGCCATACAACATGGCACCAGCTGCGCGTGGTCCCGGCCTGCCAAAAACTGCACCCCTCTAATCCCACCCAACACCCCTAGACCAACCCCCACCAGTCCTCTAGCCCCTCCCCCCACCACACTAGCATTGGCGACTCTGCTCTTCCCCCAACACATGAGCATCAGGGGTTCTGCCCCGTCCCCACCATCCCACAAGCATGGTTCCTTATGTGGGCCATTCATTCACAGCCGAAGGTGCAAAGACCAGTCCAGCCAAGACAATGTGAATACGGCAGATGGCCATTCTTGTGGACAAGCACGCCCCCTGCAGCGCTTTCTTGATATGACAAATTAGCTTTCTCAGTTCATCCCATGTTATAGTGAGGTCACTGGACATGTTCGTCAACTTCTCCACCAGGGAATCGAATGGAGCTGGCAAGAGCACCACTCAGCAGTCTTCAACACTCTCAAACAAGCAGTTACAGCCACACCGGTGCTCCAATAGTTTGACGTTCGAGCATACTTACTCCAGCAGAAACCTCCTGATGCACTATCAATTATGATGAGACGAGGGTAGAGTGTAATCGAGGCTTTATTAAGCAGAGATGTGTGGCCTCCTGCAGCTGCTACCAGAATGGTGCAGCTCGGTGTGCACACACATTTATACTCCACCTACTTGGCGGAGCCAGCAGGTAGAGACTTACCCCCGTATCTGTAGAGCCTTACCATATTACTTCTAATAACAACTATCATCCAATCAGTGGTGACTACCACATTCACCTCCTGTTAAATAAAGAGTCCAGCGGGGGGTGGTGGAAATTTTTTTTACAGGTTTGTGAAAATTTAAAGTTTACAGTCTGGTGAAAATTTACAAATTCAGTCGGTCGGATTCCTTGATCCTCCACTGTGAGCGCCTCGGTCCCGGTGTTGATGCAGGCGCTGACTTGGTCGCCAGTGATTCCGGGAGCATGTAATCCTCATCCTCATCCCTGGGTGGAACCAGTTGGAGGACGGATCGTCCTGGGGTGGGGGCCGTAGTCAGGTGCGCTGGGGTGAGGGTGGGTGGCTCCAGGGCAATCGGAGGGGGTGGGGGCGGGTGGTGGGCCGTGGGTGGGGATCCAGCTGATGCCAGGGCCCTGAGGGAGACGGTGTCCTGGCGTCCGTTGGGGGGACACCACGTAGGCGTACTGCAGGTTTGCGTGCAGTAGTTGTACCCTTTCGACCAACGGGTCCGACTTGTGGATCCGCACGTGTTTGCGGAGGAGAACGGGTCCTGGAGCTGCCAGCCACGTTGGGAGCAAAACCCCGGAGGTGGACTTCCTAGGGAAGGCAAGGAGATGTTCATGGGGGGGTTTCATTAGTCGCAGTGCAGAGTAGCGATCGAATGGAGTGGAGCGCGTCAGGGACGACGTCCTGCCAGCGGGAGACCGGGAGATTTTTAGACTGCAGGGCCAGCAGGACGGCCTTCCAGACCGTCCCGTTCTCCCTCTCCACCTGCCCGTTTCCCCGGGGGTTGTAACTGGTTGTCCTGCTCGAGGCAATGCCCTTGCTGAGCAGGAACTGACACAGCTCATCGCTCATAAAGGAGGATCTCCGGTCGCTGTGGGTCTAAGCGGGGAAACCGAACAGGGTGAAGATGCTGTTGAGTGCTTTAATGACCATGGCAGACGTCATATAGGGACATGGGATGGTGAAGGGGAATCGGGAGTATTCATCGATCACGTTCAGGAAGTACGTGTTTCGGTCGGTGGAGGGGAGGGGCCCTTTGAAATTCACGTTGACGCATTCAAAGGGGCGGGAGGCCTTCACCAGGTGTGAAGGCCTCTGGTCTGGCTGGTAGAAGTGGCTTGCACTCCGCGCAGACCTGGCAGTCTCTGGTGACAGCCCTGACCTCCGCAATGGAGTAGGGCAGGTTGCAGACCTTTATGAAATGAAAGAACCGGGTGACCCCTGGCTGACAGAGACCATCGTGTAGGGCCTGGAGTCAGTCCACTTGTGCGCTGGCACATGCACCTCGGGATAGGGCAACGGGGGCTCTTTAAGCTCACGGGGCGATACAAGTTCTCGTAATTGTAGGTGGAGAGCTCGATCCTCCACCTTAAGATTTTATCATTTTTGATCTTGCCCCGCTGTGTATTATTAAACATGAAGGCAACCGACCATTGGTCAGTGAGGAGAGTGAATCTCCTACCGGCTAGATAATGCCTCGAATGTCGCACAACTTCCACAATGGCTTGGGCCTCCTTTTTGACAGAGGAGTGCCGAATTTCGGAGGCATGCAGGGTGTGGGAAAAGAATGCCACGGGCCTGCCTGCCTGGTTGACGGTGGCGGCCAGGCAATGTCAATGCATCGCTCTTGACCTGAAAGGGGACCGCATGTATCGTGGCCTTGGCGATGTCTGCCCTGATACAGTTGAAGGCCTGGCGAGCCTCAGCCGTCAGGGGAAAAACTGTGGAGTGGATGAGTGGGCGGACCTTGTCCACATAGTTAGGGACCCACTGGGCATAATAGGACAATGTGTGGTGGTATGATTAACATAGCTGCCTGCCATTGGTGCAGAACACCAGCATATCATTGACCCTGGTCGGTCATGTGCCTCTCGACCGATTGGATGAGACCAGTCATGTGACGGCTCCCCGATTGGTCGAGAGGCTGAGCTAACCCCGCCTCCAGGGCAAGGTATAAATACCCAGTACGCCCGGCGGTCGTCCATTTACTGTAGTCGACCGCAGGGCTAACATTTGGCTTATTAAAGCCTTACTTTTGTACAGCAACTCGTCTCGCGTTCAATTGATGGTTCATCAATTTAATAAGCTAGAATTTTGAAGATGGAGCTGCGGACCAAGCCCGAATGCCTCCGCATCAGCCCACGAACTCAGAACGCTTCAGAAATCATCAAACATTGGCTGGCATGTTTCAATGGTTAGCTGGCATCCGCAAACAGCCCCCCCCACCATGGCACAGAAGCTTCACATCCTCCACTCCAGCTTCCGCATGAACACTGCACTTTCTACGCTGTCAGAGATGAACCAACCATACAGGTTGGACTGATACTACGTGATCAGTGATACTTGGTCCCTACTTCTCTTCAGAGGTACCACACCCAGCAACTTGACCAAGGGCATCCCGGGTTGGAAGCAACCAGATAGGGGGCTAAGGAATCAATACTCAGCCCCTCTATGTGCGCCAACATGGAAAGGGAAATTTCCAGATGTGCGCCATGCAATTCACTCAAGGCGCATCAAGCAAAGCGACCGCTGCATTTATATGACCTCCCATGGTTGTTCACAACAGCTGATATCTTCAAATGGAATGATAAACAACAGTTAGTCTTAGTTCATTCACGTTCCAGGTGGTTTGAAATCGACTATCTGCCAAACATGACAAGTCATCATCAAGCTCAAGAAACACTTAGCCTCACGCAGTATTCTGCAGAGACTCATGACAAACAATGCTCGCCAATTCGTACACACTGAATTTCGGAACTTTGCACACACATGGCATTTGAGCACATCGCGAGCAGCTCCTAAAGTCCACAGTCAAACGGTCTGGAGGAACGGGCGCTCAGCCAAGTATTTTCTTGAGAAATGTGCACTGGATCATACAGACTACTATGCTGCACTCCTCAGCCTGTGAAATCTACCATGATAGGGCCTACCCTCCTCAGCACAACGACCATTTCCCAACCGGACCAGGACCACGATTCCTACTGGGAAAACTCTGCTGCAGCCCCAAACTTGAAACCAATGTGAATGTTGTCTTCATGCAACACGGACTGAGAAGTAAAACACACTATGGTCAAGATGTCCAAAGCATCGGCCCTCTGGTCAAATGGTCAGGATTCAGATCGCATGTGGCAATGACCAGTTGGCGATGGTACATAGCCATGCCCCACAAGCGAACGGTTACATGGTAGCCTGAGGTGGTGCCCATTACATTTGCAATCACTGTCACCTCCATAAGTATCGGAACTTACACCAGAAGACACAGCACTTCAATCAACAGCCTATAGCACAGGCCCCCTACACCAGTGGACATGCAGACCACTCTTGGGGCCAACGCAGTGAGCCCTGTACCCAGAGAACACATTGACGGAATGTTCCCAGTCGCCCACACTAAGGACCTGGCCAAACCAAACACAAGGTTCCAGGACTTTATTACCACTTAGCCTAGAACTGGTTTTCGAATATTAGAATCAATTCACAGTGCAGAAGGAGGCCATTCAGCCCATCGAGTCTGTACCGGCCTTGTCCTTGGAAAGAGCATTCTGAGCATCCTACCCACGCCCACACTATCCCCGTAACCCAGTAACCCCACCTAACCTTTTTTTTGGCAATAAGGGCAATTTAGCATGGCCAATCCACCTAACCTACACATTTTTGGACGGTGGGAGGAAACCGGAGCACCCGGGAGGAAACCCACGCACACACGGGGAGAACGTGTAGACTCCGCACATACAGTGACCAAAGCTGGGAATCGAACCTGGGACCCTGGAACTGTGAAGCAACTGTGCTAACCACTGTGCTACCTTGCTGCCCCTGTGCAGGGGGCAGCACGGTAGCTTCCTACAATAAAAAAAAGAGAGAAAAGGAGATGTGACGGGCTATGCACTAGCTCCAACATGTTAGTACGTGCCTCGCTGTGTTTGTAAATAAGTTGTGGATTGTGAGCCTGTTTAAATTGTATGTTACACAATGGTGTGGACATAATCTCCTATTCATCACACTGTTACATCTCATTCCACCGGGTGTTCGAACTAAACAGCGAAGATGCAGACCGAATGGTCACTTGATGCACGTTTTCAAAAGAGGTCACGTGTGGGAGTTATCTCCGGGAGTGCGGGCAGAAGTGGCTGCAAAGCTAGTGAATAAACTACTCTTCGTTATAAATCCTTGTTGTCTGTGATTCAGAAACCCAACACATTTACTAATGGCAATATAAAAACCCTCAATACCCTAGCCGAGCATGATTTGATTGATCCAAAATTGATTGTGGCTGCAGTATATTATCAACCTAGTGCTTCAGTGTTCATGAACAATGTTATTTCAGCACTTTGGGATGCCCCGAGGTTGTGAAAGGTGATATATAAATGCAAATTTTTTATTGCGTGAATTTTTGTGTATTCATCAAGACGCTTAGTGCTGGAAAATTGAACAGTTTCCACTTCACATATTGGCCTGGAATGAAGAAAATAGCACAGTTAGATGCAAAATAAATCTCCCTGTACCTTAGTCTAATAATGTACTTTACTTCCAATTATGAGAGACCTTTAGCGAACCATTTTTCCATTTGGTGATTTCTTTTAGTGAGGTTAACTAATTGAACATCAATTGGTGCGAGATTAGCAGCACTTTCGTCATTTTCAAAAAGACTTCTATATTTTGAACTTCTTTGCACTGCATCATCATTTTTAATTACTTCCTTACGCTGGTGAACGCAGAGAGAGAGAAACAGAGTTAACGTTACATGGACCCATGGGCTTTCACAGTTTCAAACCGTTCTGATGAAAGATCAAAGGCCTGGAACATTTGGTCAAATTTGACTGCGGACTTGGGGACCCCAAAGTTGGGATAAATTGGGAGGCCCGAGTACATATTTGCCGGCAAGGGAACTGGTTCAGTATTTTCCCAAGGGTAGTTTCCTAATTGGCTGCCTCCAGGCAATGAAGGATGGACTATCCATGTTTCCAGCCCAAGGACAAAGTTAGCAGCTTAGAAGCACCAGCAATCCCACTGAGAGAACCGAGCGCTACTGAGGTAGGCAGGTGATCGAGAGGCCTGAGAGGGCTAAGTTTAAAATTGCAAATGTGAAGAGGTATAGGTAGATTCCACTGGGTAGCCTTTTGGAGCTGCAAGAGCAGCTATCCCTACCCCTAGCTCCCCTCCTCGGGTCATGGGGTTTCCAGGGAGGTCACCTCGAATAATCTGGAGGCCTCTCCGCAGGAGGCTGCTCCGCATCGGCAAAACCTGGATAATTGCTCTTAATGTCATCTCTAATTATTGAAGTAGGCTGCCTAGAACATGGAGGCAAGCAGCTGATCCGCAGTTGTTTTTTTTCCCACCACTGGGAGACCTCCCTGCTGGTCGGACGGTATCAGGGAGCTGTCCCTGATTTCACCTCCCACTCCACTCCACTCCCCCCCCCCCCGCCCCTCCAGCCGCCATTTTGGGGGCTGGGAAAATTCTGCCCATTGACCCTGTTTTCCTCTCTCCACAACTGCTACCACATTTGTTCAGCATTTCCAGCGACTACTGCTTATAATTCAGATTTCCAGCAACCATCTTCAGTATTCTGCTTTTTGTGCCTTTGAATTACTTAGTTTCACAATAACTCTGATATCTCATCTCTCTCAGATAATGACTGATCTATTTGGTATTTTGCAGCATTTGCTATTTTCACAACAGTAGAAGCAGTAGTTTTCAGTGTTTATTTTGCACTCATTACTCTCAGACCATTAGCTATCACACAGTAAAACACTGACCCAATGCAAGCAAGGCCTAAATTCCTTCAGTACAGTGCAGGTCGAGCATATGACTTTCCATAATCATAACAGCAAAAGAACAAATTAAATACGGATGGTGCTTTTCTGCAATAAAGCCAAACTTCTAAAGTAAATATTAATTTCAAGTTCACAATGTCTCGTTTGATTTTTTTTGTTGATAGCCCCCATTTGGAAGGAAGGAATGCCGATAATAACAAATTTATCGATGTCTCAATAATATAACTGTAATACTTTGGTACTAATTCTCTGGAGGGCTGACTGTTTTGAAGGGCATTGGGAGAGGTGAATTGAAACTAAAAGCTCAGCTGCTGGAGAAGAGGGTCCAGGGAAAACAGAGGCCAGCCGGCCATGCACCTTCTCATCACACTGCTTCCTCAGCAGCAGGCATGGCAGAGACTCCAATGCCCGAGTGGGGCTCCTGGGCCACACCAGGCGAAGCTTAATAGTTGAACATCAGTGCGCTAACCATCATCATGCGAGGCGTCACCCCAATTTATTTTAAATAGACTCCAAAAGGGCGCTACAATGTTTAACTAAAACTGGTATCTCAAGCATGAACCGTGAACAGCAGATTAATAATACCATGATAACTTTACTATAATATGACATAGGCAGCTGGGAGCAATTGCAAGGCAATAATGTGATTGAATGGTCCAGAGGACATTTTAAACTGCATTAGTGAAATTCAAGTGATTTCTAACCATCATTTGAATCCCAAGATTAGATTATACTTTGAAATCACTGCTCAGTATCTGTTCATTTATATACAACAGACGTTTCCCATTTTATGTGGAGCAAGACACGAATTTCACCTTCCAACTACTATGTGCTCTATGTCCTTAACAGCAATTTATGTAAACGGAGATGAAGAAATTCTCAGGCTTAGTCATTGAAGCAAGGATCATGTCAACGTTTAAGGATAGGTTAAATAGGTCATTGTTGGAATGAGGGACAAAGGGGAAATAGAGCTGGTCCCTCCCTGGAATTAGGACCAATGTGAATGTGAATTTTGTGTAAATGTATAATCCGGCTCAGTTAGCTCATAAACTATGCTCAAATAATAGGGGAAAGGTTTTAACTCCATAGTGTATGCCTTTCGTCATTGACAAGTTCCTAATGGATTTGGCTACCTGGAGGATGAGGAGCAGGAGAGTGGAATGGGTGTAGGAGGGAATGGGTCCAATCCCAATGGGGCTGTGATCTCTTGCCCCACAGGACATGGTCTGATCCTGGCCGAGAGAGGAAAGTCCACTTTCGGGAGGAGTGGGGGGGGGGGGGAGGAGTGAGTGACAGAGGGCATGTCCAATCCTGACCACTGGGAGGGCTTCGGATTTCTGGAAATATTTGCACAGGATGAGGATTTAGTGGTAGTGGAATTTGGGGGCTGGAGCATTGCTGCTCCTCCCTGGCCTTCGAGCACTGCTGTGAAGAATTTACCATCTCCTTGAGGCTTTCCTCATCTCACTGCAGTTACCAAAGCAAAAGAAGTTAAATCCAAGGCTTCCAGTCCCATTGACATATTTAATATGCCAACCCATCTCATGGGAGCTTGTTGTCAGCCCGTGTCTCTTCACGGCACATTCGCAAAGCGTAGGCAGCAGGTTTTATGCAACTTCCTGACAAGCCTGGACCTTTTGACAATTTAAACCACTACCCTCACCCAATCCAACCCCTCATCCCATATTAAAATTCCCCAACCTATTGATGTTTACACATGAAGCAACACTTGTGCAAGATGCCATCCGGAGAACCATACCACAATAAATGTTGGGGATAAAGGCGACCCTTCAGCGCATTTGACCTCATGCTTCCAAAGTGTCAGAGAAACTAGTTTTCCATTATATCAACATAACATAAACAATTTACCATTTTGAAACATACTTAAAAAAAAGTGTCTTGCAGATCCTTCATCAAAATGGTCATAAACTTTTTCTATTGTTCTGTTCAAATGAACAGAGTGATGTTAGGCTGTGTCCTTTTAAGAATGACTTCATACTAGAAGTTTCCATGATATTGAGCAGTGGGCATCATTGGGGTACACCACAGTGTCACAACGATGCATTGTGGCTCAAATTCCTTATGGGCATATTTAACTTCTAAAGGAAAACATGTGTTTAAAAAAATATAGGCAGAGATACTTGAAAGAAAAAATGCAAAAGACTGAACTTGAATCTCGTGTGGTTGCAGAAACTATGGAGACTGATCGTCACATCCAGCAGATATCCAAAACCCATGTCCTGTTGATTGATATCTCAGAATTTGGAAATGGTCTCAATTCAACGAAAACAGATGCTGGGGCAAAATACATGGCGCTGGATTCTCCCAAAATGGGGCTATGTCCCCACGTCGGTGTAAAAACGCCGGCTTTTCACTCCAGAGTTTCCGCTCAAAAAGATAAGTCAATTTACTCACCTGCAGGGACCCAGAGTGATTCACGCAGCTTTAGCTGCAGATACGGGCCCCGGACTTCAAGTTTCGAGTCCACGCATGCGCAAGATGGCGGCTCCAGCGGCCGTGCCGAGCACCATGGCGGACCCGGACCGCGGAGGCAGCTGAAACATGTAGGCCACCCCGACCAGCCCGATCTGTTCCCCGGCTGCCCATAAGGCCTCCCCCCCCCCCCCCCCCAGTGTACGATCCCCATGCCCCCCCCACCAGGGACTGAGTCCGCAGGCGCCACACAAACTTCCCGATCAGAGATAGGTGGTTAGAACCCGCCGTCAGGAACTCGGCTAGTCGGGAGCGGAAGATCGCTGGGCTGGTCTCTGGCAATTACCCCCTAGCCGCGCGTGGTACTCCGCAAACACGACAATTCTTGGGTCCTGGAGAATCACCAGACCGGCGCCAAGCCCGATTTGGGCGGGAAATTGGATTCTTTGCCCCTGCGGAGAGTGCAGCCCATCTTGTTTGTTCCCTTTCAGGAATACACAGAGAACTGGAATAAAAAGCCAACTGTAGGCCTAATAGGGGTATGCTGCTGCTGGGTGTCAGTGTGTGTGACATAGAAATAAGAAGAGGCAGCAGTCAGTCACCTCTACAACTTGCAGGCGAAGATCGCTCCCTCTCTGTTGCTGGAAGAAAGTTCAGTAGTAGCCATCATTGAAAGGAAATATGATAGTTTCACATTTGCAGAATCCAGTGTCCCCAAACTAACTGGTCGTCTGCCAAAGTCGGCACTACTGGAATCATGCAACTTAATAGCCGTAACATAGCACCATTTATTTTCATGGACAAGCCAAATATTGATTTATGTAGATTTTAAAAACTTTACCTGGACTTTCTCATCTGATCAGTGTGTGAATGAGTGTGACATTTTTTACCCCTCTGGTTTTTAATAACTAATAGGAACATAGGAACTTGGAATTAGGAAAAGTAGGCAATTTAACCCTTCGAGACTGCTCCGCCATTCAATCAGATCATAATTGATCTCTTCCTGGTCTCAAATCAACCTCCCTTCCTGTTTCCCATATGCCTTTAACTCATTTTTAAAATCAGAAATATATCTATCTCCTTCTTGAAACCATTTAATGACTCACATTCCACCGCACTATGGGGCAGAGCGAGTTCCACAAATTCATCACCCTCTGCAAGTAGTTCCTCCTCATCTCAGTTCTAAATCTACTGCCTTCCAACCTCTATCTGTGGCTTTGTGGTGGTATGAATAGGAGCACTGCCATTGGTGCAGAGCACTGGTTTCCCATTGGCTCTGGCTGGTCATGTGCCTCTCGTCTGATTGGCTGGGACTAGTCATGTGACTGCTCACCAATTGGTCGAGAGGCAAGTAGACCCCGCCTGTATAAGTACCCAGAGTTCCCAGCGGTTGGCCTTTCACTGTAGTCGACCACTGGGCTAACATCTAGCTGATTAAAGCCTAAGTTTGGACCTTCATCGTGCCTCGAGTCCAATTGAAGGTACATCAGGCTTCTCGTTCTAGATTGCCCTACAAGGGGGAACATTTGATCTACATTTACTTTATCAATCCCTTTTAGTATCTTATATACCTCAATCAGGTCCCCTCTCATCCTTCTAACTCCAGCGAGTATAAACCCAAAATGTTTAATCTCTCTTTATACGTCAACCCTTTCATCCCCAGAATCAATCTGGTGAACCTCCTCTGAACTGCCTCCAATAGCACCACATCCTTCCTCAAATAAGGGGATCAAAACTGGACACAATACTCCAGATGTGGTCTTACCAACACCCTATACAATTGCAAAAATATGTCTCTACTTTTATACTCCAGTCCTTTTGCAATAAACGTTAACATTCTGTTTGCTTTTTTAATCACATGCTGTACCTACATACCAATTTTCTGTGATTCATGAACAAAGACACCCAGATCCCTCTGCCCAGATGCATCTTGAATCTGCATTCCATTCAGATAATAATTAGCCTTTCTATTTTTTTCAGCCAAAATGGATAATCTCACACTTATCTACATTAAACTCCATCTGTCAAATTTTGTCCCAACCTCCTCGCCTATCTATATCTGCCTGTAAAATCTTTATCTCCTCTTCGCTGCCTGCTTTCCCACCTCTTTTACTATGTTACACTCTGTTCCTGCTTGCAGATCATTTCTATAGATTGTGAACATTTTGAGGTCCAAGGACTGACTCCTGCGGCACCCCCTAGGTTACAGCTCGCCAGCCAGAGAAGGACTTACTGAGCCTGATCCTCTACTTTCTGTCAGTCGGCCAATCCTCAATCCAATCTAGTACTCTACCCCCAATCCCATAACTAATAAACTTACTCTTTCTTTGACTCAAGAAAGCCTGGTTGAATTGGTTCCTTCGAAGAAATAAATACATTTGGACTGGGAAAAGGTATCCCCAGGGGAAGGGATTGCTTTTAAATGAACCTTGTTGTGACCAACCGATGAGGGGTTGAATAAAGAAGAGGCACCAGTTAATTCATCCTCACCTGGGAGCATAACAAAATTGAGCACCCATTGGGAAGTCAACCAGGACCTCAACCAGGACTGGTCATAACAATGGGCTTTGGTGGGCAATGTGTAAAGTGTTTAAATCAATATTCCCATTAATTTCAGCTGCACATTCTGAGAAATATTTACGTTCTGACTTGGAATCATCTCATAGAATTTACAATGCAGAAGATACTAGTGCGAAGAGAAATTCTTTCCAAATATTCACAACCAAACAGTACAAAAAAAGGCAAACGAGCAAATAAAATACATTTAAGCAAAAAGAAAGAGGGAGTTTGTCAGGCTTTATAAACCATTACCAAGGTTTATAGACTAAATCTGGCTTTCAGGCAATAGGGTACACACACCTTCTATTTATATTAATTGAAAAAAATTATTACAGACATATAATTATATACCTTTTGTAATGAGCGGACTAACGAGCCAAGAAATAATTTGATGGCAACCAATATAATATTGCCTTGGGGACAGCTTTCAGAATGGAAGTTGAATACAACTCACTGGGGTCAATTGTTGCAGCTTTACTATTTAGTTTTCACATGATTAAAGGACCAACCTCAAAAACTAACTATTTGCATTGGACATCCGATTAATTTTATAGGAACAGGGTTTATAGGCTTTAATTAGATGTTAAGTGCTGCAATTAAAATGCCTTGAGCTCTGTAAGTACAGGGAAAATATGCAGGGGGAAGGGGAGTGAATTTCTCACGGAAGGCTTCATAAAACCTTGAAAAGGAGATGCAGCCTTAATGTTTTCTGTGGCAAGGAAGAGGGAGTCAGTTCATAGGTGATGGATTTATGCAACTGGAAAACCATCCAGCTTCTGAGAATGAGCTGAATCGGGGGAAGAAATAAATTACCTTGCGCAAAGGATGAATTATTTCCCTCCATCACTTCCAAGGATTTTTTCCCCTTTGGAGTGAACAGAATGTGGGAGATATAGCTCTGTGAGGATGGACGTATATCTCCCCTCTCTGGTGGGGCTGGTTTAAAACACCTTCACCGAAAGAAATAAGAAATGCAGTCAAGGTTTCCACAAGGGTGGTCATCTTGCACATCAAGTAACTGTTAAACGTCCCTGACAGTACCAGGACATATAACAGTACAGCACAGAACAGGCCCTTCGGCCCTCAATGTTGTGCCGAGCCATGATCGCCCTACTCAAACCCACATATCCACCCTATACCCGTAACCCAACAACCCCCCCCCCGTTAACCTTACTTTTATAAGGACACAACGGGCAATTTAGCATGGCCAATCCACCTAACCCGCACATCTTTGGACTGTGGGAGGAAACCGGAGCACCCGGAGGAAACCCACGCACACAGGGGGAGAACGTGCAGACTCCACACAGACAGTGACCCAGCCGGGAATCGAACCTGGGACCCTGGAGCTGTGAAGCATTTATGCTAACCACCATGCTACCCTGCTGCCCCGTACAAGCCAAATTTCTGTTGAGTGTTGGAAGATATTATCTAGCATAGCTGTTCCCTGTTTTATATCAGCCTCTTTAAATTTTACGAATGCCAGTCAGTGGAAGGAATTGCCTGCTTTCAGTTGACTCATTATGTTTGGTTCCATGAATATTACTTTTCATACATAATTTCAGTTTCCTCCTATTTCTCATTCCTCACAGAGATAAGGACAAGAATGCCATCACAACATACATTTTAGATTAGTCACCCAGATATCCTTAACAGAAAGCACAGTCTTCTCACTTGATTTTTGGAATCTGTTGATAGATTATGGCTCCAAGGGCTCACTGCTTCACGTGTCAGCCCACACAATGGCAGGTCAGCGACTATCTATATGAGATTGGACAGCCAAACCTGGTATCCACACCCCATAATTTTTCAGCAAAGGTTGACTGGGAGTCAATTCTTCCCCTAACTGAGGTGCTCTGGACTCGGGGTGCAATGTTCATGCCACCACTCCAGGCTGGGATCCGCTGACTCAGCAGAGACCAAGGGGCCAGACGGGAGAATGATCCAGAGTCTCACTCGGTACACCTCAGGTCTGAACTAGTACATCCTGTGAAGCAACTTCATTGTGACAAATCTTGATATGCCACATTCAGTTGATCCCAAAAGCAAATGGAGCAAGGGATCTAACCAAGAAATCCGCTAGTACTCTGCGAGTTACCACGCTTGCTATCACAAATAGAAAAGGTTGTTTGTCCACCATCCAAAATGTGCTGTCTATTCAAAAAAACTAAAAAAAAAAGTTTGAGCTGTTTGTAAAGGATGTCACCTTACACTCCTGTCCAAGTGCTACTGGTACTTTATATATTTCCAACAAAGTAATGAGGACACATGTGATCACACAATTATGCCTGAAGCTGCTTGCTTGTTCTGTTTTGTGATGGGAAAAGTGGGAGTCAAGGGCAGCCAAATATAATTCACTCTCAGGTGACCGAGAAAACCAAGTGGAAAATGGTACAAAGGCTTTCGCTGCCTCGTCTCCTTTTATTGGAAAAATAACAGACTACTCTCTGCAAAAAAAAAATGAACATTACAGCCAAAAAATGATATGATAGAATTGCAGTCCTGACTTTATAGTTGTAACTGTAGATACCACAGAGGCTGATTGAAAGGCTCAACCAGCAATCACATCCTTCAATCAAACATCTCCTCAATCTCAATTTGTTGTCTTTAACTTGGATTTATTTTTTAAAAAATCACAAAGAAAAATCACAGAAATTAAATAACAGCATTAATGATCATTTTAACTGATCATGCACATTTGTTTTCCCCAAAAAAACAAATGAAATCAATGAATCACTTATAATAAATTACCTAGTTGATGCAGATAAATCAAGATTTAAATTGGTGTCATATGATAAAGTGCAGAGATTCCATAAACATCTTAAATAGATTCCATATGCTTCCATTTTACTGCATTTTGCCACTAATTGAAATGAGACCATGCCCAGTCAAGTTATAACAATCAAGGAATGCGTTTACCCTTTCATTGCTGACTCCTGTGAACAAAGCTCTGGTCCTCCCACTAACCAAGAGCATTGAGTACTTAAACTGAGTTATATTGACTAAAGTCATGCTGTGTGACAATTGATAACAAATGCGTTGAAATGCTCACATGACATTCCTCCTTCCACTCTCTGAGGAGTCAACTTGTTTAAAATAACACTTTGGCGCTTTTACTAAAATAATAGATAGTGGAATTTCACATATGAACTAATAGCACCCAACATGCTTTTAAAGCATCTTACAATTAAAGCTTTACCTTAGCTCATGGGTTTGAGATGACAAGCCTATTGCCAGCAAGCAGTGACTGATGGCCTGCGAGCTCCTCACAAGCCTACCAACACGTGCAACCACTGAGAACAAATCAATTCTGAACTGAATTTAAATACCAGAGAGATAAATATTTTATATCCCACAATGTTTCTATAAATTGCTTTCTGTAAAATTTCTCACACTGGCTGGTTACACAGCAGAGTTAAAGCCGAGCAAGTATTTAGAGAACATATTTCAATCAGTGTTATTTGATTGATAAATACATTAAAAAATATAATTATATTCCTTATTCCATGTTAGTCATCGAGAAAAAAAATCATTTTTCCACTCATGTAGTCAAGCCAGGAATAACATGGGCTAGTTGAAAATTGAATTTCCCTCAAAGCTTCCTGGACAATGTACGTTTACCCCAATGTTACTGAAGTATAGAAAGACATTTCCATTTCCCACAGCAGAATCTTTATGGACTAGAATTGCTATTGTTATCATTTCAAACTCATTGGCACAAAGGCTTAAAAATATGTATCCTATTACACAGTGACATGAGTCAGGAGTGTGATGGAATATTCCCCATGTGCCTCGTTGAATGCAGCTCTGACAGCACTCAAAAATCTCAACACCGTCCAGGATAAAGCAGCCCACTTGATTGCCACCCCAGCCACCAACATTTGATTCCTCCACCACAGATGCACAGTGGCAGCAGTGTGTAGCATCTACAATATGCACGGCAGCAACCTACCAAGATTCCTTCAGCAGCACTTTCCATACTCATGATCACTGCCATCTAGGAGAACGAGGACAGCAGACATATGGGAGCACCACCGCTGCAGGTTCACCCCCAAGCCACACACCATTCTGGCTTGGAGACACATCACTCTTACCTCACTGTTGTTGGGCCAAACAGCAGCATCCAAGAACACCAAATATTAGAATAGCACAGTCTAGATTCTGGAATGGGATAAGCTGCTCAGTTTCAATAAAATCTGACACTTAATTCAATATCAAGCTTGCAGCCTACATAACCCACACTTGACTGTCTTTTGTGTGTTTTTCTTCACATGATCTTTACCTGTCTTTAGAAGACTTGATTGAATTATGTTAAGCAACATTACACTAAATGCTATCGTTTTCTAATATTGGTGAGTATCCTATAAAGCTGCATACACTACCAATTGGGAAAAGAGAGGTACAATGGAATCTAGTGACAGGAATAACAAAGAACAATACAGCACAGGAACTGGCCCTTTGGCCCTCCAAGCCTGTACTGGTCATGATACCAACCTTGGCCAAAACCCTCAGCACTTCCTTGTGCCGTTCTACCATCCTATCCATGTGTTTGTCAAGATGCCTTTTGAATGCCGTTAATGTATCTGCTGGAGGTTGGAACTGAGTTAGTCCTCATTAATAGGACCACATGTTTTTGCTCCTGGCCCCTGAGGATGAGTAAGTGTGGCTGATACTGTTTTATTATTCGTGTGGATGCCCCTGGCTGGTCCAGCATTTATTGCCTGTCCCTATTTGTCCTTCAACTGATCGGCCATTTAAGAGTCAATTATATTGCTGTATATCTGGTGTTTGTAGGCCAGAATAGGTAAGGATGGCATATTTCCTTCACTCTAAAGGACATTAATGAACCAGATGAGTTTTTACGATAATCGACAATGGCTCCATGATTATTATTAGACTTCTAATTCCAGGTTTTTATTGAATTCAAATTTTACCATCTGCTGTGGTAGAATTCGAACCCAGGACCCCAGAGCATTTCCCTGGGTCTCTGGATTACAGGTCCAGTGACAATCCCACCAAATTCCGCCCAAAGGACCCCTTAAAAAATAATGGGCTGAATCCCCAGAGGGTTAGCAATCACCGTCGGATTTCCACTGTGCTCATATTTACTTACCTTGCACTGGAGCTCCACATTTCTCACACTAACTTCAGAACCGGGCCTGGAGTGTACTTGCTTCTCGAGTTCTTCCCTCAGAGTGTAGGAGCATTGAAGGAAGCCAAACCACATGTTATGGGCGGGATTCTCTCAGCCCGGAGCCGGGCCGGAGAATCCCCGTGACCGGCGCGAATCACGCCACGCCGCCCTGACGCCGGCACGTGATTTTCTGCAGAGCGGAGAATCGGCGCCATTGGCACCGGCGTGGTTGGCGCGCCGGCGGTCGCGGGCCGCTCTACTTGGCTGGCCCGCTGATTCTCGGGCCAGGATGGGCCGAGCGGCAGTCGTGGAAATGCCGAGTCCCGCCGCCGCCGCCGTCTACACCTGCTCTCAGCCGGCGGGAACTTAGCATGGAAGGGTCGGGTGGCGGTCTGTGGGGGTGGAGGGGGGGGGGGGGTCCGACCCCGGGGGCCTCATATATGGCCTGGCCCGCGATCGGGACCCACCGATTGGCGGGCCGGCCTCTCTGTCTCCCGGCCTCCTTTCTTCCGTGCTGACGCCTGTACTCCTGCGCCATGTTGGGTCGGGGCTGGCGCGGACAAGGGAGACACCACGCGTGCGCGGAAATCATGCCGGTGGGACTGCACATGCGCGAGTTCCTGCCGGACCCACTGTGCATGCGCGCATCCACGGGCGCCCATTCCATGGCCGGATCAGCAGCTGGAGCCTCCTGTGGGGTCCAGAATAGCTGATCCTGGGGCGGTGTTGACGTCGTTGTGTTTCCGACGGCGTCGCGTTTCCGACGGCGTCAACATTAGCCTCAGGATCAGAGAATACAGCCCTATGTATGAGAGCACTACTATCAGGGAATGTATTGTCATTTGTCAAGGAATGATATCATTGGAGCGATTTGCAGGTTTTTGTGGAGATCACCATCCTACCCTGTTTGAGCAGAATCTTGTAAACTAAATCCTTTGCACCATGTTATATAAACTTAATGTGTGCCACCTCTGATTCTTTCTGTTTGCAGCTACAACAAAGAACGTAACACCACATCTCCTTTTTACAGCACTAGCTGCCGCATACAAATAAGATGTCCCAGATACACCTTGGCAAGCTACAGAGAGAAGGTAAGCTGGTGAAGTATGGGTGAGGATGTAGGATGGGTCAGTGAGGGTTAGTCGATGGGGTGGGGGGGGGGGGGGGGGTGGGGGGGGGGGGGGTAGCGCCGGGGATCAGGACAGTAGTCAGGGTGAGAAGTAATTGCCAATTGCGATAGGCAGGTGGTGGGGCCAGTTATCAAGTCGGGGATGGGTATTAGTTAGGGGCAGGGTAGTTGGCAATGGTGAGGTAGTGGGGGAGTGGGTATGCTGTCAGAGCTGTTGGGAGTGGGGGAGTAGTCAGATGTGGGGCTATTTAGTTGAGGGTTTAGGAGGGTAGTCGGGCTGGAGTGTGGTCTGGGGTAGAGTGGAGGTGGGGTAGTAGACGAGTGTTGGGAGAGCAGTTGGAGGATGGGGGATGGGATTTAGTTTGGGATGGACTCAGCCAGGGAGACGGGGCAGTAGTTGCAGAGTCGGAAGGATAGTTAGGTGGTTGAGGGTAGTCAGGAAATTCGGAGGGTAGTCAGGGCCTTGGGGTGACAGCTAAGTGTGAGAGGTGCAGTCAGGGTGGTAGTCAGGGTGGGGAGAGGGGGGTCAGGGGACCCGTAGTATAATTATCCCAGCCTTAGTGCTGGTTTTAATCCATCTAACATTTTCCAGGTAACTTCTGGTAAGTGAGTCAGAACCATCCAAAGTCTGATTTTCAGAGGGTTCCAGATGCAGGGAAATTGTCTATTGGAAGTTCAAGCTTCCCAAGAAGTTCCTGCTTGTCACTTCGTGGGGATCTCCGAAGGCTCCCACAGTTCACCTTCCTGGGTACCTCCGGATCATTGTTAAGATTAGGGTGTCCAGCGAACCCCTGTCCGATGCGCAAAAAAGCATGAATCAGAGATTCCCGGAGACATTAGAAGACAGGCTCATCTCACACTTGCTCGTAAGGTAATCTCTCATGAATGTGTTAAGTTTGGCAGGAAACCAGTATTTCCTTAGTAACTCCGAAAAGATTTCGCATTCCTCAAATAGAAGCCCATGAAGCAAGGTTTGCTCTACTGCACAAAACATAATTTCAGTGCGTGAGACATGATTCTGCTGTGTGCCGATGAGAAGTGGAGTGGGGATGTGGAATCTTTAATACCTGGGCTCAGTCCTTACCGAAGAGAAAGGAAACAAAATGGAGAAATATTTGGCAGGGATACTGAGTGGCCTTTTGAGGTTAAGTGCCCCTTTCACAAGGAATGTCAGCATGGAACCAATCTTGCAATCAATTGGCCAAAAGCTGCACAAAATAAACATCTCTTGAAAATGAAGGGCAACAAGAAATCAGCAGTAACCCTGATTGCCATCTGAAATTGGGATTGAATAACAAGGTGGACATAAATTGCTGACAGTTTCACTGTGGAGTAAAGCCTATTAAAGGTTTGAGTGAACTTCAAATATTTTCAATGGCCCTCCCCCAATCCCCCCTCCACCACCCAAAATAAAACATCCACTTTCTTTGTGCAACTGGGGCTGGGCGGGATTCTGGGATCATTCACTATTTCTATTCATATCAAACAGCTACCTTTCATAGATGAGGCATGGGACAGTGGAGTTTCTCGACTTCACCATTTGAAGACATGCAGTGAGTAATTCACACATTAACAGGGGTGGCACGGTGGTTAGCACTGCTAACTCACAGCTCCAGGGACCTGGGTTCAATTCCGACCTTGGGTGACTGTCTGTGATGAGTTTGCATGTTCTCCCCGTGTCTGTGTGGGTTTCCTCTGGGTGCTCCAATTTCCTCCCACAGTCCAAATATGTGCAAGTTAGGTGGATTGGCCATGCTAAATTGTCCCTCAGTGTCCAACGGTTAGGTTGGGTTACGAGGTCGTGGGGATTGTGGGGGGATTGGGCCTCGGCAGGGTGTTATTTCAGAGGGTCAGTGCAGACTCGATGGGCTGAATGGCCTCCTTCTGCATTGTATGGATTCTATGATTCTAACAGTTTACAAAAGTCAAGTCAGAATAACAAAGAGAGGAAATTTGCATGAACTGTGAAAACATTGGCTGCAGAATCTGGACTTTAGTGCTGGTAATTCCGACACTAGTAGTGTCATCTTAGTGCCAAAACATTCACTCACTTGACATGGTTTGGCCCCTGTTGATGGGAGGCAGCCACTTCACAGCATGTTCAGCGCTGGATCGCATGCTTTGATTATTTTGACTCAAAGGCAAGCTCAAAGTTTGCATGGTGCCTGCATTAATTTAAATGGTCATGGGTTAATCACCCACACGATTTCAGGGGCTGTCCAATTTTGCTCCCATAAATGCACCTGTTCTAATATCGGGACCAAGTTAAATATTGCCACGAGACATTAACACTTATTTCTTATATCTATGCTCAAATATCCTCCAGACACACCCCCGAGAAGATCTTTGGATATTTTGGTGACACAAATGAAACGTTTTTGACCAGTGTGTCCTTGTAATGATCCCATGAGTTTTAAACAGGGTCTGAAGTGAAACAGGAAGTGAGTTCATGATTATTCATGATCAAAGCAGGTTACCTTAACCCAGCTAGTCGATAAACTCCTTGTTGGGACAGTAAGTTCTTTGATCATAGAATCCCTGCAGTGAGGTAATGTGAGGTAATGCATTTTGGAAGGTCTAATGCAGGTAGGCAATATACAGTGAATGGTAGAACCTTCAAGAGTATTGAAAGTCAGAGAGATCTAGGTGTACAGGTCCACAGGTCACTGAAAGGGGCAACATAGGTTGAGAAGGTAGTCAAGAAGGCATACAGCATGCTTGCTTTCATTGAGCGGGGCATTGAGTATAAGAATTGGCAAGTCATGTTGCAGCTTTATAGAACCTTAGTTAGGCCACACTTGGAGTATAGTGTTCAATTCTGGTCGCCACACTGCCAGAAGGATGTGGAGGCTTTAGAGAGGGTGCAGAAGAGATTTAGCAGGATGTTGCCTGGTATGGAGGGCATTAGCTATGAGGAGCGGTTGAATAAACTTGGTTTGTTCTCACTGGAATGACGGAGGTTGAGGGGCGACCTGCTAGAGGTCTACAAAATTATGAGGGGCATAGACAGAGTGGATAGTCAGAGGCTTTTTCCCAGGGTAGAGGGGTCAATTACTAGGGGGCATAGGTTTAAGGTGCGAGGGGCAAGGTTTAGAGGAGATGTCTGAGGCAAGTTTTTCCACACAGAGGATAGTGGGTGCTTAGAACTCGCTGCCGGAGGAACATAGAACAGTACAGCACAGAATAGGCCCTTTGGCCCTCGATGTTGTGCCAAGCAATGATCACCCCACTCAAGCCTAACGTATCCACCATATACCAGTAACCACCCCACCCCCCCCATTAACCTTACTTTTTAGGACACTAAGGGCAATTTAGCATGGCCAATCCACCTAACCCGCACATCTTTGGACTGTGGGAAGAAACCGGAGCACCCGGAGGAAACCCATGCACACACGGGGAGGACGTGCAGACTCCGCATAGACAGTGACCCAGCCGGGAATTGAACCTGGGACCCTGGAGCTGTGAAGCATTTATGCTAACCACCATGCTACCGTGGAGGCAGTGGAAGCAGGGACAATAGAGACATTTAAGTGGCATCTTGACAAAAACATGAATAGGATGTGAATAGAGGGATACGGACCCAGGAAGTGTAGAAGATTTTCGTTTAGATGGGCAACATGGTTGGCACAGGCTTGGAGGCCGAAGATGCCTGTTCCTGTGCTGTACTTTTCTTTGTTCTTTGTTTGTTAGTACAGAAGGAGGCCATTCAATCCATTGAGTCTGCACCAACCCTCAGAAAGAGCACCCTACCAGGACACACCCCCCACCCACATAACCCCACCTGTCCTTTGGACATTAAGGGGCTATTTACCCTGGCCACTCCACCTAACCTTCACATTTTTAGACTGAGGGAGGAAACTGGAGCACCTGGAGGAAACCCACGCAGACACGGGGGGAATGTGCAAATTCCGCACGGACATCTATCTCAAGTCGGAATCAAACCCAGGGACCTGGCACTGTGAGGCAGCAGTGCAAACCACTGTGCCACCATGATGGGAATGTTTGCACACCAAATTTCTGTCAGGCCAGACTAACATGTTTCCAGAGTGGGTTCTCTCAGAAGGGAAGGGAGTAAAACTTGGGGTAAAAATTTAAGGGAAAGAATAATATTAACATATAGGTTCAGTTCTGTGGAAGCAACATTTAGATCCAAAAAGTTAACTTTGTTTCTCTCTGCAGATGCTGCCGGAGTTTGTCCAGCATTTTCAGTTTTTATTTTAGATCTCCATCATTGGCAGTATTTTGCTTTTATTAACACATAGCCTGCTGCATCTCTGCCCGCAAGATGAGGGGTTGTGTTTTCATTGGACAAGAGCCGAAAAGAGGCAGAAAATTAGATTAACAAAGCAGAATCTGAGATACTTCAATATATATTTTGATTACTGACCTTTAAATTACACAAGAGCAAACTAATGGATAACGAGCAGTTTAAGACTGATTGTGGGTGGCAGTGCCTTCACCAGTCTGAATCCTCATTGAAATATTAGAACCCACATTCAGGGGGATCAGTTTGACAACAGCAATTTCTTTGCAGGTGGTCTTTAAGATCGTTTTAGCGAATTATAAATTTTCCCTAATTTGGTTAATGTTCCACTTATTTCTTCACTCACCATGAAGGGTACGTCGAGGATGAACGAGAAACAGCTTCCATTCATTCAGCACTTGCCATAATTTCAGGACATTCCAAAGCACTTCACAGTGCATGGAGTACTTTTGTAGTGTAATCACTGTCGTGATGCAGGAAACACAGTAGACTATTTGTGCATAATCTGCTTTTGTGATATTAATAGAGGATACCAGGGGAAACCTCCCTCTACTGTTCTTTGGATGGTGCCGTGGGGTCTTGTACGCGCTTATCCAGGATGACATGTGCCACCTCAGTTTAATGAATCAACTGAAAGCTGGTACCTCTGAGGCCAATGTACCCTCAGCACTTCGCCCAAGTGGTGCTCAACATGGAAGGGATATTGCTTTGTTGCGGGGAGTGGGGTAATCACCAGGAGGTCTCTTTGCCCAATTGTGCCATGAGACTACATGGGGTCCGGAGTCAATGTTGAGGACTCCCAGGGCAACTCCCATCTCATTGTGTCACTACCTCTGCTGGGTCCGTCCTCCTGATGTGACAGGACATGGTTTCATGGTTGCCCTTAGATCTTTAACTGAATTCGAATTCCACCAAGGCCCATGTGAGATTCAAACCCAGCTGCGTTACCCTGTGTCTCCGCGTCACGCCACCAGTGACAATAACATTAAGTCAGCGCTTCCCTGTATCAAAATGACTCGCCAAGATTACGTGCTCAGGTCTTTCATATGGATTTGACCCCATGAGCTGCTGGTTCAGAGGAGAGTGTGCTACTAAAATGCCAAGCCTGACACTTTATAATGAGGTCCGACAAAAGGTCTTTGACCTGAAACATGTCTCATTCCACGGTTGCTGCCAAAACTGTTCTGAGTATTTCAGCTATTTTCCATTTTTATTAAACCTTTTCACTTCTGTATATATCTGTGCTCTTTGCTTCCACATATAATTAATTGAAAGAATGAAAGACATTAATTCTGCTCGGCCATTCTAACTGAAAATAACCTTTGTAATTTTCAATAGCAAACACCAGCCCATAAGTGGTTAAATAGGCTACATCGCCACATGGCCTAAGTGGACTATATTTTCTAATCATGACTAATATTATGCTTTCAAGGTAAAGCAGATGAATGACCTGCGCAGTCACATTAGTTTAGGCAACCTATTCATTTCCTTGACATATTCTCTGACTGTCATATTTAATTGCACTGGGTGTTCATGTAGCTGACAAAATATGGGACAGCTCTGTAAAACACCACCGAAAACTGCCACTACCCAGCTCCATTCTGAAGGCAAATGGATCTATCTGTGCCACAAGCCTTTAATGCCCCAAAATGTATTCATCAATCAAAGTGGAGCTGAACCCCTGGGGATTGAGGCATTGTACTTCTCACTCGTGTCTCCAATGAATTACCACTAACATTTCTGAGCTGCTAATTTTCATTGTTCCAGTCGGAACGATCGGTAATTTATTTTGTTTGACCAGTTGGGGTTGCCACAGCATCTTTTTCCTGCAATGAATAATGGGAAACCCTGTTCCCCATTTCCTGTGTGATACTTCTTTTCCCCCTCTGGTACACATTTTCTTTTCGCGAGTATGTTAAGACCCTGCTCCTTGACCTACCCATATCATCAGAGTAATAAAACTAATGTCACCTGGCTGAGATTCACACAGGAACCACTGTGAAATATGATTGATTGGTCAGGTTTTTGTGCAGCTTCTTTATGACCAATTAAACCCAGAGTGGGGAATGGAGAAATCGGTAACTTCAGTGAGATTGGTCGATTTTACAAGCTGCTGTGAAAATGACACTAATAGATTTCACATTATGAATTCAGAATAGAACTCTTTACCCTGAGAATTGATCAAGGAAAACAATATTTATGACAACGCTTAAGTAAACCAATGGACCTAGAGTGAAGAGGAGTATTGGTAACTTAAGAACAAGGGCAATTTCATTGCTTCCATTTAAATTCCTATTTTTGACCATGGTCAAGTTAGGAAGCTTGTTAGTGGGTGGATGGGGCAGGGCCTTTTCAAATCTAGGGTCTGGGTTTGAATTAAGTCCACTGGGAGCACATCCTTGGTCTGGCTGAAGGCTATTATAGTGCTATGCAATATGAGCTTTGGTTGCCTCAAGTCTGTGTGGAGTTTGCACATTCTCCCCATTTCTGCGTGGGTTTCCTCCGGATGCTCCGGTTTCCTCCCACAGTCCAAAGATGTGCAGATTAGGTGGATTGGCCATGATAAATTGCCTCAGTGTCCAAAGATGTGCAGGTTACGAGGAAAGGGCTGGGGAATGGGTCTAGGTAGAATGCTCTTTCAGAGGATCAGTGCAGGCACGATGGCCTGAATGGCCTCCTTCTGCATTGTAGGAATTCTATGATTCTATGATTCTATGATACTCCCACGTTTTCCCCATAACCCATAACAAATTAAAAATTCAACGCTAAAGGTTAAAAAAAAAGTTCACTGTTTAGGAGTCCTTTCCTGGTATATGAGACTGCATGAGATTACTCTCCATCATGAACTTGAGATTCCAATACTTGAAGCTCTTGTAAATCTGCAATACCAGAGGCAATTAATTTTTTTACAAAGTCAACTGTTTTTGCCAGAAATCGATGATTTTTGCACTTGAGAGTTTTTGCAATGGAAATTCACTATGTCTGTGTTGGAGTTTGAAACTGTAACAGGGATAGTGCCTTAACCTGGGATAGGAGGGCATTAATGCTACCTTGACAGGTTCTTTCCAAACTACCTTGCTTTAGCAGCTTGTACGCTGCATTCAAAGAGATGTTTTAAATGCTCATTCTAGTCACATGACCTGTCTCCTCATAATGATTTGAGGATATATTTGCTTAACTGATGTGACTATAGTCCCATGGCCTGTAATGGCTCATCCATCAGCTTCTGAATGATTCATAATCTATCTTTATGAGACAGGAAAATTACCGTTCTACATAGCTATTGTTCCAGTAGACGTTCTATCTGTTTGAGAAAAATGCAAATGTGAGGTGTGGTACAGTTCAGTAAATATTTTTGAAGTAGTCTTTGATACCAGCAGGTTTGAAATTACATAAAACTGGTCACCTGGCAATACCACACATCAGGAGACTTGCAGCAGCCATCTGAAGGCAGTCTCTTTATTTGCTTTTTCAAACTTGTTTTTAAATAGTTCAATGGATGTTTGATAAGCCAATGTAATTAAAGATTAATACCACTCATACAGAATTCACATTACCGTGCCACTATTTCTTACATTCTTATATTCTTCAGGTTTACTCTAGCACACTGTTTTTCAAAGTGGGGGGGGGGGAGGGGTCACGATCTGCGGGGGGGTCGCGGGATAATGTAACACGAGTTGTCAAAAGGTCTGCAAAAATGATCTCCGAGGATCGCCTGACCTTTTTCTCCATTTTCTCCCTGGGTGAATTCTGGCTGTAGTACAGTTGTGTGGCCACATTAGGCTGAGGTAGAGGCCGGTGTGATGGACTTTCTGCCTCCCTGGGTCACTCTTATAGTCACAGCAACCGACACAGCCTCCAGCAGCCACGCCCGTTTCATCAGCAACCCAAAGGCCAGGTTAGTCAACACCTGCACATACAACTAAAGAGTTCAAGAGAAAGACTTTTGGTGGCGGCTATCATAGAATTTACAGTGCAGAAGGAGGCCATTCAGCCCATCGAGTCTGCACCGGCTCTTGGAAAGAGCACCCTACCCAAGGTCAACATCTCCACCCTATCCCCATAACCCAGTAACCCCACCCAACACTAAGGGCAATTTTGGACACTAAGGGCAATTTATCATGGCCAATCCACCTAGCCTGCACATCTTTGGACTGTGGGAGGAAACTGGAGCACCTGGAGGAAACCCACGCACACACAGGGAGGATGTGCAGACTCCACACAGACAGTGATCCAAGCCGGAATCGAACCTGGGACCACGGAGCTGTGAAGCAATTGTGCTATCCACAAGGCTACCGTGTTGCCCAATGAAGGCTATGAAGGAGTAAGTCACACATTTGGTGGTTCCTGCTTGGGCCGGACCTTTGGACCTTTTCCCCCGATTTTTTACCGGACTTGAACTGTAAAACTGGAGACAGAGGCAATTGTGTGCTGAATTCCCACATCGGTGCATGGAGAGAAGGACTAGAATGCTTATAAAGGCAGAAACAGAAAGACAGGGAAGGCTTGGGCTGGAGCTGAAGCGGGAGACAGCATGGCAGAGGACTGGACCTCTGGTTTGTCGACCCAGCGGTCAACGGAGCGGTTGATGCAAGTTATTCAGGAAGGCTTTGCTAAGCAGAAATGGTACTGCTTGGACCTGATAAAAGAGTCGCTTGAGCGGCTGGAGCTTAGATTGGACGCCCAAGATCGGGCGATCCAGAAGGTGGGGAAGGCGCTGGCTGAGCAGGAGGAACATTAAACTGCGGTGGAGTTGGAGGTGAGGATGCTGAGAGACCAGCAGAAGAAGATCCTGGAGAAGGTGGAGGACCTAGAGAATAGGTCCCACCAGCAGAACTTGAGAATCGTTGGGCTCCCGGAGGGATCCGAAGGAGCGGATCTGGGGCATACGTAGCAGATAAGTTTGAGAAGCTGCTGGAGGATGGGGCATTCTCCTGACCCTTGGAGGTGGACAGGGCTCACAGAGCACTTGCGAGGAAGCCACAAATGGGAGCCCCCCCCCCCCCCCCCCCGAGGGCAACGGTGGTGAGATTCCACAGGTACTCGGATAAGGAGCGCATGCTACAGTGGGCCAAGGTGACACAGAGCTGTAAGTGGGACAATAGTATCCTGTGAGTCTACCAAGACCTGAGTGTGGAGGTGGCCAGGAGAAGAGCCGGCTTCAACCAGATTAAGTCGATCCTTTTTAAGAAAAAGGTGATGTTTGGACTGTTGTATCCGGCCCGTCTCTGGGTCACGTACGAGGAAGAGCACTTTTATTTTGAGTCGCCTGAAGACACGCTGGACTTCGTGAAAAGGGAAGGACTTGTGGTGGACTGAGAACTTTTGAACTTTGCTGCAACGTTCATATTTTTGTTTCTTTTAGTTTCTCTATTCTTTAAAAAAAAAGTTTCTCATTTTTTGTTTTGTGGAAGTTGCTTGTAATGCCTTGTGTATTGATTTGGGACCAGTGGCAGAGCTGAGTGAGTTAAGGTTTTCATTTGCACTGTTGGGGGATGGAGGTGTGCTTGTTTAGATTTTGGTGTTTTTCTGTTGGACAATTGTGTGGGGATTGTTTGATGTTGGAGTATGTTTGTATGAGCGGGGGGGAGGGTGGGGAGGGAACAATAGGTTGGAGACTATCCGGCGCCAGGGATGGGGGCCACCAGGCTAGCTGGGTGGGCTAGCTCACGGAAACGCAGTGGGGGGTGTGCATATGTTCGGTTTATCAAAGGGGTTGGGTTACAGTGTTGTTACTGGGGGGAGAGGGGGGAAAATGTTCTGCTGATGAGGGAGGGACCTGGGCCAAGGGACAAAGAGGAGATTGGGGGCAGAGGCTGCCTGGGGGGTGGGCCGGTGGAGGCGGGCCCAAAAAAGGGGATGGCTGATCGGCGAAGTGGGGGGGGGGCAATGAGCCCCCCAACTAGGCTGAACACCTGGAATGTTAGAGGGTTAAATGGGCTGGTCAAGAAGGCACGGGTGTTCGCGCATCTTAGGGGACTGAAGGTGGATATGGTGATGTTGCAGGAGACGCACCTTAGAGTAACTGACCAGGTAAGACTGAGGAAAGGCTGGGTCAGTCAGGTCTTTCACTCGGGACTGGATTCAAAGACTAGCGGGGTCGCGATCCTGATCAATAAGCGGGTGGTGTTTGAGGTGGGTAGAATAGTCTCGGATGTGGGAGGTCGGTACATTATGGTCAGTGGGAAACTGGAGGGGGTGCAGGTGGTATTTGTAAATGTGTATGCGCCAAATTGGGATGATGTGGAGTTTATAAAGACGATGCTGGGGAAGATACCGGACCTGGACTCGCACAGGTTGGTCATGGGAGGGGACTTCAACACAGTTATTGACCCTGGCTTGGACCGGTGAAGCTCGAAAACGGGCAGGGTGCCAGCAATGGCAAAGGAACTAAAAGGGTTCATGGAGTAGTTGGGGGGGTGCATCCATGGAGATTTGGGCAGCAGAGGGTGAAGGAGTTCTCCTTCTACTCACACATGCATAAAGTGTACTCCCGGATCGATTTCTTCATTTTGAGCAGGGCCTTATTGGCAGGGGTGGTGGACACGGGGTACTCGCCAATCACAATCTCAGACCATGCTCTGCACTGGGTGACCTGCGGGTTAGGAAAGACAGTAATCAGCGCCCACACTGGAGGTTAGACGTTGGACTTTTGGCTGATAAAGGGGTGTGGGAGCGGCTGAGGAAATGTATTCAAAACTACCTGCAGGTCAACAACACGGGGGAAATTTCAGCAGTGATGGTCTGAGAAGCACTGAAGGCGGTGGTCAGAGGGGAGCTGATCTCGATACAGGCCCATAGGGGGAAGGTGGACAGGGCAGAGATGGACTGGCTGGTTAAGGAGATACGACAGATCAATAGGAGGTTTGCGGGGACCCCAGAGGCAGGGCGTTTAAGGGAACAGCGGAGACTACAGGCGGAGTTCGGCTCGTTAACCATAGCGAGGGCAGTGGAGCAGCTGAGAAAGGCGAGGGGGGTGATCTATGAGTATGGAGAGAAGGCCATCAGAATGCTTGCACAGCAGCTTAGAAAGAAGGAGGCAGCCAGGGAAAGTAAATGACGGAGATGGGAACCTGGTTGGAGATTCAGCAGGGGTGAATAAGGCGTTTAGGGATTTCTACATTAGGCTGTATAGGTCGGGGCCGGATGGGACGAGGCACTTCTTGGGGGGGCTGAATTTCTCAATGGTGGGCGGGGAGCTGGTAGTAGGGCTGGGGGCCCCGATTGGGTTGGAAGAGATAGTGGAGGGTCTGAAGGCCATGCAGGCGGGTAAAGCCCCAGGGCTTGGAGGGTCTCAAAGCCCCCGAAGTTGGGAGACCTGGCTATCGGACATGGCTAGCTTTCTCTGTAGAAAATCAAGTTCGCCTTGAGAGGGTCACTGGTAGGGTTCGCCCGGAGGTGGCAACCGTTCATCGACTTCTTTGCGGAAAATTAATCAGCAGCAGAAGGGGGTGGGGGGGGGGGGGGGGGGGGGGGGCGGTTAGTTTAGCTTAGAGTAGGGGGTTAATAAAGGTGGGATCTGTATGGGAGGGAGACGGCTTTTGAACTATGTTTACAGATTCATGTACATTCTTTATTGTGTTGTTGTTATAATACCAAAAAATACCTCAATAAAATGTTTATCAAAAAAAATAGAGTTCAAGAGAAAGAAGGAGATTATCTTTAAATGTATATCCTGCAGATACTCCTTCTGCACAACGTTAGTTTCCAGCAGTGCTTCACACTTTTGTTTACCCTCCACCCCCACCCACAAACAAGTGACTGCGGACTGGAATATCTATCCACAAGTACCCCAGCCAGTAACTCATAGCCGGAGTACTCCCTTATATCTAGCTTGAACAGATAATTCCTGTGTCTCCTGTTGGGTTCGCCCCACCTTTCAATTGGTCCATTTTCATAAAGTTGATTTACTTTTGCCCCCTTCTGAACCACTCTGGGGCGATGGGTGTGGGTTTGGGAACTCCAATCATCCCAGTCAGGTGTTGTTGAAAACTCACCACTATTCTTAGAAGTCCCCCTATACCAAAAAGGGCCGACATTCTAAATGGTGAACAGGGATTCTCACTCCCCAACTCCGATGCAGGCTTCGGTGGGTGCTATTCAGGTCAAACTATATTTTCAAATTATCCCCCGGTATAACCCATACCTTCACTGAAGAATTTTACCTACTTACCCCTTAGTAGCATTGATATCCTGGGTCCTGCGTTGCTAAGTAAGTAAAGTAGGCTAATAACCACTGTTTCAGGTTAAAACTTTTAAGTTATTTTATTTTTATATATTTTTTAAAAGCTGCAATCACTTTCTTTACAGAAAGATAAAAAGATCTTGCTTTTGGATCCTTCTGGTTGGTTGAAGGGACCTTCAGGCTCAACTTGACAATCATTCTTCTTTTTCAAATTTGGTCTTCTTTAGATGTATTCGCTGGTGAGCTGGATTGCTATGTCCTATCTTTCCCATGTACCGATCTGTGAGAGCTGGGTCTGCTGACTCTGCCCTCTGCCTCTGAGCTGACTCTGCCTCCTCTTTAAATTCTAGTCTTCCTTAGATGTATTAGCTCGGTTGCCATGTCTTATCTTTCCCATGACCGAGCTGACTGTAAACTGACTCTGCTTGCTTCTCTTGTTCCTTTCTGCTTCTCTCCTCTCTCTGAGTTCTGGTAGCTCCTGCTCTGGTCTCTGGGTTTATATTCTCTTTCTAACAGTTATTAAGTTTTTATTACTTTATTGTAAAGTAACATTTATTTCACTTTGATTGTAAAAAAGTATCTTTGATCTAAACATTCTAATACAACTAAGTATTCATTTTGACATGACCTCACCTCTCAGGTCTCTGATTATATTGTTTCCTTTGTGATGTTCAAAGTTCCTTTGTGATATTCAAAAATGCTTTGGTTTCAATAGGGGTGTGAATTTTGGTTTGGTTCCTGTCATTTCTATAGTTTTATTTTCCAATTGTGTCCCCAGCTCATAATTTTGACTTTGATTTTGGCTTTAAATTATGTTTCCATAGACTGATAGTCTCCAATTTTCTTTAATTTACCTGATATCGGCAGAACCTCACACCTAGAATTGTCACCAAATTCAACTGAACCTCATCCTTTCCTTTCCAGCTGCTTACTAAGATAGTTAATTTCAGTGAAGGTGTGAAACATTGCTTATAGCTGTATGCTAAAATCCACTTGGTTATAACTTGAAAGGTTTACATTTATCACCTAGCTCAACTGAAACCCTCATCCATGCTTTTCCAGATGCTTACTAAGATAGTTACTTTCAATGAAGGTGTGTACCATTGTTTTTAGCTTCATACAAAAATCCTGTGTTTGCTAAGCTTGTTTGGGAGAAAGAATCTGCATTTTATAATCCTGCTCTTTGCAGCTGCTGTTAACCCTTTGTGGGATCTTTCCCTATATCCTCCCATGTTTCTCTCAGACCAGATATTGCCAGACTTCCATGTTTCAAATGACACATCTTTCCATATTTTCAATTACACAGTGGGGGAAATACATTTGTTCAAGTGCAGATCATAGGAAGCACAGAGTCAATCATCACACAAAGAGGCCGATTTCTGCGTTAACATTCTGAATCGGGTGCATGATTAATGTCTGCCATTGTTACCATTGTCAATGAATCTTGAATTTCTGTTACCATTAACGTTGTCAGTGTTGGTTCAGTTTCTGCGTCAGTTAATCTTGTTGATGTCTGTCTAGTTTCTGTCACTCTTAACCCTGTCAATCAGATCTATGGTGTATCGATGTCGGCGTTGGACTGGGGTGAGCACAGTAAGAAGTCTTACAACACCGGGTTAAAGTCCAATAGGTTTGTTTCAAACACTAGCTATCGGAGCATTGCTCCTTCCTCAGGTGAATCCATAATGTGGCGTGGGTCGTGAGAGGCGGCTATTTTGCCAAAATAGGTTGCCAGAAAAAAAGTTTGAAAAACACGGCTCTAGCACATTGGGCATTGCTAGTTAGACAGGAAGAAGGTCTGAGATCAGAAATGGAAATGTTGTTCTGGCTCAGAATCCTTAGAAATTGGAGTTGAAGCACAGACTCATCAGCAAGGAATTTAACCTACCTTGTACCCGAATTCTGAGATTTAAATACTTTGGCTGTGTGCAAAGGAGAAACAGTCCATTCCTTACAATCACCCCTCTGAAGGGACCTGTGTTTTTTTTGTGGGTTATTTTCATTAACTGTATATCAGCCGCTTATAATCAAGGCATTCAGAGGACTGGCTCCGACAAGGGAAACATTAACAATAGAATCACATTAACTTACAATAGAAGAAAGATGAGGATGAAGTCATTCTTGAAATACATGCAGGACAACCATTGTCATACATTTTGCTACCAGTCACTGAGAGTTTCAAGTAACAACTAGGAGTTATACGCTCAGCTTCCATATTTCAGTCACTTTTATTAAGTAGAGACTTTATTACTTTCCATAATTTCTTAAAAGGCCATAAATAAAAAGGACAGTCACGATAGCACATTCCCTCAGAATATTGATTTGGCTATTCATTTTGCCAGTTTAATATTTTGCTAGTTCAGGAGCACGGTGCTTTTGTATTTCAACAGGTAAATGAATGATGTTTTCTATGACCTTAGGGAGTATTGTGGAACAGAGGGACCTTGGAGTTCAGGTGCACGGTACTCTAAAGGTGGAATCACAGGTAGATAGGGCAGTGAAGAAGGCTTTTACCATGCTGGCCTTCGTCAGTCAGGGCATTGAGGTATAGAAGTTGGGAAGTTATGTTGCAGTTGTACGTTGGTGAGGCCGCACCTGGAGTATTGTGTTCAGTTTTGATCACCTTGAAAAAAATGTATTAAGCTGGAGAGAGTGTAGAACAGATTTACAAAGACGTTGTCAGGACTCAAGGGACTGAGTTATCGGGAGAGATTGGACAGTCTAGGACCTTTTTCGTTGGAGCGTCGGAGACTGAGGGATGATCTTACAGAGGTGTATAAGATCATGAGAGGCATGGATAGGGTGAATGCACTCAGTCTTTTTCATATGTGGAATGAGCTGCCGGAGGAAATGGTTGAGGCAAGGGCATTGACGATATTTGAAGATATTTGGACAGATACATGGATAAGATAGGTTTAGAGGGATAAGGGCCAAATGCAGGCAAATGAGTTAGCTTAGATGGGCTTTTTGGTTGGCATGGACCAGTTAGGACCAAAGGGCCTCTTTCTGTGCCATAGATTCTATGATGATATGATCCTACGAATTAGGAGCACTACTTAAAGGGTATAAAATGAGGTCACCTCAATTATCAGTCCTTATGATTGTAGTCAAAATGCTGCAGACCTGAAAGATTTTGCTTGGTTTACCAAAGGCAATGGAGATTTGATGTTTCCGGTTTTCCAATCAAATTTATGGTTGAGCTTCTGTCATAAAGATATTGTTCTGCAGCAACATGAATTAGCTCAACTCCGTTGCCTGTGGGTGACTTTTCAAGGTAGGGTTGTTCTTTTTCCTGGGTGAGATTGTCCCCTTCTATGGGCTGTCCTTGGAATAATAGGATATCTGCCCTCTCAAGCCAGTTTCTGACCATGGAATCAATACTCCTATTCCACACACAGAGTACAATAGCATAAGGGGTCACAAAGGGAGAATTAATGACAGCCACTCACACCTTCTTGTGATACCCAGCTTTGTGGGATTTCTAGCCACCAGGCAACATGTCAAGGGTGACCATTATACTTCAGTTTCTGTTATCATCCAAACAATATTGTTAACTCTGAAGGTGATCTATTGCATTCCAATGATTCTCCAACGGAATGTCCCCTACATTTTAATGAAATTCCAGAAATATGTCCAGGCATGAATTAGTCCTTGTTAGTATAGAAGTCAAAAAAAGATCAGCTGACCCTTCACCCCGCCCCTGCACTCGCGTCCATTTTATCAAGGTAAATTATCCATATTCCATACTGCTTTTTAAAAGTAAAAGTCCATGGTCTTCATACATTCACAGGCATATGATGCGAGCATAACAGTATTCTATATGCATTTGATCTCAATCTTCCTATTTTGTTTTTAGATTTTTCTTCCAGCCATGAATGTGATCATTCTTTCTGGGCTATATCCTTCAATCATCCTCCTCTCTTACACTCAATTGAGCAGTGTGGACACTGAGTCTCGCTCACAGTTAGTGACGGATTTTTCAATCACAGAGAGGATCAGAGTTGTAATCGACACTCAACTGGTATCCATTCATGAGCATGATTTGAGCAGGGTCATAGGTAATGGTAAAACAAAAGTGTCTCCTTGGATTTTCCCTCCTTAATCCAGAAATAATGAGGCCAAGAGCTATTCTGACAAAGAATATACGGCAGAATGTTAACCTGTCTTTTCCCATTGCAGGTGCTAATGGACTTCCAGTACATTTCCAGCATGGATCAATAGGCAGCACTGAACTCCAGCTGATTCATCCCTCTTTAACAAAGGGACTCCAAGGCCAATCACAGCACTGTTGATCTAGCTGGCAGATGTCAGTTCACAGGGCAGGCCAGAAATTGAATGTGAGAATTTTCTAATCATATGTCTTTGTGCTGTACATGGTGGTGGTTACAATGGGCTGAATCTAATATGCCCACCAGCAGCAGGATGCTTGGTAGGTAAAGGAACTCAATTTGACCTGAGACTAAAAAACGGTTTCCCAATGGGAGCATGAACGTTTGCTCTTTGTTATGTTCTCGAACCTTCAAAGGCGAATTGAGCTTCGCAGTGAACAAGGGCGGGAAGCTGCTTTGCATACATTTGAATGTCGTGCACATTCATTAACAAGCCACCTCACCAGAATTAAGTTCCCCTCCAAATTAGCTAAATTAGAATGTTCACATTTACAACTCCGTCTCAGTGGCGTGCGCCTGTTGAGGTTGATTTTGAAGTGAGGAGCTGCAGCTTTGGACTCCCTGGGGACTGTTCACAAATGACAACCTCTGGATTGAGATCGGGTGAGGTGGCACGACGGTACAGTGGTTCGCACTGCCGCGTCACAGTGCCAGGGACCCGGGTTCAATTTTGGCCTTGGGTCACTGTCTGTGCGGAGTCTGCATATCCTCCCTGTGTCTGTGTGGGTTTCCTCTGGGTGCTCCAGTTTCCTCCCATGGTCCAAAGATGTGCAGGTTAGGTCGGGTTCTGGGTTACAAAGATAGTGTGGTTGAGTGGGTAGGTACGATGCTCCTTCAGAGTGTCAGTGAAGACTTGATGGACCTTCTGCACTGTAGGAATACTATGGGTGCTGATATTCCTAACTGTTCAAAAGCTGGGCACAGGAAGCAAGACCAGTGGCAAAGGGTGGAAGGGTAAAGGGAGGCTACAGACATGGGGCAGGCTAAGGGGGAAAGGGTAGGTGGAGGCAGGCTATAGGAAGCAGGCTAAGGGGGAAAGGGCGGGGTGGAGGCAGGGTATAGGAAGCAGGCTAAGGGGGAAAGGGTGGGTGGAGGCAGAGTATAGGAAGCAGGCTAAGGGGGAAAGGGTGGGGTGGAGGCAGGCTATAGGAAGCAGGCTAAGGGGAGAGGGTGGGGTGGAGGCAGTGTATAGGAAGCAGGCTAAGGGGAGAGGGTGGGGTGGAGGCTGGGTATAGGAAGCAGGCTAAGGGGGAAAGGGGTGGGGTGGAGGCTGGGTATAGGAAGCAGGCTAAGGGGAGAGGGTGGGGTGGAGGCAGTGCATAGGAAGCAGGCTAAGGGGGAAAGGGTGGGGTGGAGGCTGGGTATAGGAAGTAGGCTAAGGGGAGAGGGTGGGGTGGAGGCAGGGTATAGGAAGCAGGTTAAGGGGGAAAGGGTGGGGTGGAGGCAGGGTATAGGAAGCAGGTAAAGGGGAAAGGGTGGGGTGGAGACTGGGTATAGGAAGCAGGCTAAGGGGGAAAGGGTGAGATTGAGTGGAGCAGAGGCTGGATACAGGAGGCAGACATCCCAGACCCTCCAATTGCAGACACTTCTACAAATCTCAGTGCTAGGTAGCCTTAGTATTAGTGTGAGATTGATCCGTTATTGTCGACACGCCAGCCAAGGTAAACAGCTTTCTTGCAGAACCCTATTAGAGCTGCTGATAGTACACATGGATAGCCGAACAGCACAGTCCAGCACACAGGCCCATTCTACTCTCTCTCCCCATGGAATAAGACCCTGGTTCTTCAATGAGGTTTATGCAAACCCTTTATGCAAGTCTATTGCAACCCTTGTTAAGGAAATGAGCAGGCCAAATAAATCTCTGTGAGATCCTCACAAATGCTTCAAGCAACGACACACACAAACCTCTTGAATGCTACACTCGCTTCTTGCAGTTAAGGCTAACTTGCGTTGTTGCCTCCTGAGTCGCAGCCTTTACCTGTATGTTAGCTCAAAATAACAAATCAGCTTGGTCAGTAACAATTGGACATTCCCACTTAGCGTTTTCCAAAGATGTAGGGAGTCCCTGGTTTAATATTGTTAAGAATAGAGGAAAGAGATTCACTCTTTCAATGCTTAAACTATATCTACAGTGTTCCTTGCAACTGGGAACACTGCCAGTTTGAAGTTCTCATCCAGGTCACACACCAGCCTGCTTTAGGAATATATTGCTGTTCCTTCACAGTTGCTGGATCAAAATCCTTGTCACCTCTGTAACAACATCCGGTTCTCTCCCTGCTTCAACTCATTTGCAGTTGGAAATCTCGCCCATGCCTTTGCTACGTCTAGACTTGGCAATCTCAGCCTTCCACCTTCTACACTTTGGAAAGTTGAGATAATCTGAAATCTGATGCCTGTTCCCTTTTCTTGCTTCATATTCCATTTGACCATCAATCCTGATTTTGCTGACTGACCACTGGGCTCCTGGTTAAATGATGCTCAATTTTATCCTCTCATCCTCATATTCACAGTTACTTCCACAGCCTCTCACCTCTCTGTACATGTAGGGTGGGATTCTCCGACCCCAGGCCAGTTCGGAGAATCGCCGCTGGGAGGGGGAATTCATGCGTCGCCGCTCCGATGCCAGTCCACTGATTCTACGGTCACCGGAGAATCGGCACCATTAGCAGTGGCGTGGTTGGCGCGGTGTCGGTCGGGGGCCAATCTACGCGCCTTCCCCCCCCCCCAGCGATTCTCTGTGCGGGATGGGCCGAGTGGCCGCTGAGATAGGCCGAGTCCCGCCGGCGCCATTCACGTGTGGTCCTACCCAGCGGGTCCTTGGCGTACATCCTGCGGGGGGACGTCCTGCTGGGGTATCCGACCCCAGGGGGGGATCCAGCGTGGCCTGGCCAGCGATCGGAGCCTACCAATAGGCGGGCCCGCTTCTCCTGGTGGGGGCCTCTTTTACTCCGCGCCGGGCCCCTGTAGCTCTCTGTCATGTTGCGCGGGGCCAGCACGGTGAAGCCAACTAGCGGGCATGCGCAAATTTGCGGCGGCCGCAGCGTGCATGGGCAGACCCGCGACGCCCATTTGAGGCCGATATCGGCAGCTGGAGCAGCGCGAATCTCTCCAGTGCCATGCTGGCCCCCTGTAGGGTGCAGGATCGCTGCTCCTGGGGGCCTGTTGACGCCGTCGTAAAACGCAACGGCGTTTACGACGGCGTCAACACTTCGCTTCAGGATCAGAGAATCCCGCCCATAATCTCCTCCAGCCCTCAACCAATGTAGCCCAGATATCTTTGCTTCTCTTAAGTCTTGAGCATCCCCAATATTAATTGCTCCACCACTGGTAACCATGGCCAAGATTGTATTGCACTTCATCAGGGACGTGCCAAATCCGAACCCACATAACAGTGCGCGAGTTGATGTTGGACGTGTGTCCTGATGACATTGTGCCAGCACGGAACATTGAGGTTGGCGGGTGGATGTGAGAGCTGGAGCTTTGCCTGCCGACAATGAAAAGGCCAATTACTGATTTTGCATTCACGCACAAGCAAAAAGAGCAGGCTGGCGTTAAGTTTTTATCATCTAAGAGTGGGATAAAAGGCACAAGCACGTTTTTGCGTTGTTTGTAATTTTGCTGCAGCCATATTTCTGAGTTTTTCCAGATTTGCTTTTGATTCCACGAGCTGTCGGTTATCTAAAAATCTGTGCCAAAGTTGTTACAGAATAGATCAGTCTGCACAAGCCATGGGGAACATTGCCAATTAAAAAAGACTTTGGCCTTGAAACTTCATGGCCATTTGGCATGTTGCCACTGTAATTATATGGGGGGGGGGGGGGGGGGGGGGGGGTGGCGGCCGAGGTTGGTAGTTAAGTTCAGGTAGGGACTCTCTGTACGTCAGACTCACCATCAACCAGTCCTTCATTATGACCCAATAGACAGATACAGGTTTGGCATTGGAGATGTCCCAGCTGACTCAGCAATAGATGTAGAATATGACCAGATCACTGCATCATTAAAAGAAGTTTTCTTTAGAAAGGATTCCCCTACAGAAGGGAACAACTCCCAGCACCCCATCTCTCCCTTTGCCACCCTCCCCCATCCCCGCCACTAGCCCTAGCTGCAGCCAGGTGGTCCAGAGCGGCTGCATAAGCAGGTAAACCAGATGCACTCTTGATGGTATGGGTGTCTATCGCATTGGAATATTCAGCTCTCTGGAGTTCTGGAGTTTTTGGGTTCAAGTCCCACTTCAGAGAGTTGAGCACATGGACTTACAGTCCCAGCACAGTCTTGAGAGTGTGCTGTCTTGTCTGTGGTGCCAGTGTTCAAGTAAGGTGTTAATCTGAGACCTCGTCTACCCCTTCAGATGATGTAAAAGATCCAGCATTTCTGGCTATGGGAGCATGCTGTGCGCAAATTGGCTGGCTGGATCATTTTCCACATTATAACACACAAACAACAGTGTGGCACTCTGGGATGGTCCTGAGTCATGAAAGCTGCTGGAGAAATGCTTATTCATTATTTTTTCCACCTTCACTGATGTAGGCAGGTAAGGGGAACCCTTCCCTAACTCCTTCCCCCCTCCTCCCACTCACAGCTTCATCGTTGCTGCCACCAGGTTTAGCTGGATCAATGACAGGTACTGGGCAGGACCCACAGCAATTCAGTCACATTTCAGATATTTCAGGCACTGGGCTAGATTCTCCATCCTGTGACGCCTGGAGTGCGTTTCGCGACAGGACGGAGAATCGGGCTTCGGGGGAAAATCGGGATCAGCATTGAGCGCCGATGCAAACATAATGCTCTGATCTCCCCCCCCCCCCCCCCCCCCTTGCTGGCAACAGGATCGTGGTTCACGGCCCTGCACCATCGGGAGTATGTAAATAAATGCAAATAGGTCTTAAAGACCCATTTGTATCCATTTAGTGGTCCTGGCACCAGAGCCTCCAATCCTCCATGATTATCCGATCCCCTGGGTCAGGAATCATGTGGTTACGGATCAGTTCTGGTATTTAGAACATAGAACATAGAACAGTACAGCACAGAACAGGCCCTTCGGCCCTCGATGTTGTGCCGAGCAATGATCACCCTACTTAAACCCACGTATCCACCCTATACCCGTAACCCAACAACCCCCCCCCCAACCTTACTTTTTAGGACACTACGGGCAATTTAGCATGGCCAATCCACCTAACCCGCACATCTTTGGACTGTGGGAGGAAACCGGAGCACCCGGAGGAAACCCACGCACACACGGGGAGGACGTGTAGACTCCACACAGACAGTGACCCAGCCGGGAATCGAACCTGGGACCCTGGAGCTGTGAAGCATTTATGCTAACCACCATGCTACTGTGCTGCCCTACCACCATGCTGCCCTACGTTTATCAGCGTTGCCCTGACATGGTGGGTCTCGCTGTGGGCCAAGAGGCTAACACCTGAGGGGAATTGCCTCCGAGGTCCATCTGAGGGCTACCCCCCCCCCCCCCCCCACACACACAACAATGTACTTCCTGCCATTGACCATATCAAAGAAAGGTAAATGCATTCTAATCATGTGTCTGATTGATTGGAATGCACTTAGTGCTTGGAATGCAAGCACACTTTGATGTGGTCAGTGTTTGTAAATGTTGGGGTTTCACCACTTAGAGTCACTGATCCATGAAGGGAGATGAATGAATCAAGGCTGCAGCTAGTTTGTGGGAGCTGTCAATCACAGCCCACAACCAGAAAGGTATGAATGGATTGCAGATAATGAAACTGAGGGGTTGGAACACAGGTGGTGGGAGGTGGGCTGCTGGTGAAACCAGAGAATCCTTCTGCCAGAGAATGGCCTGAGAATTCCGACCGTAATCTACACTGCTACCCTCTGTGCTGAGGGAGTGCCCCATTGCTGAAGATTATGTCCTATAGGCTCCATCTTCCTCTCAGGTGGTACGTGAAAGATCCTATGACATGAAGAAGAGATGGAACGTTCTCTCCAGCATCCTTGTCAATGCAAACTACTCAACCAATATCAGTAACGAAGATCATCTGGTGGTGGAGTTTGCTGTTGTTAAGAACCCCACTGATGTTAAATGCGAGGGTGTCCCAAATCTCAGATGGTAACTTGGAACGCCTGTTCTTGGTGGTGTACAATTCCAGTTTGGTATACTCTAAGAAAAGATATGCAAACCAGGGAGGAAGAGTCCAGTCATTTTGTGATCAATCCATGAAGAATAGTTATTAACCTAAAAGAAAAACATACAACAAGAAAGACTATAATGCATTATAAACAGTACACTTAACTACACTGTTGATTATGCACACACAATATTACATGAAGTCACTCCTTTGTTCCCAACTAACTGCGTTTCCTGAACTCTGAGATGTCCCTTTTTCCCAAACAACGCCCAATATTATATAAGTCTATGAGGTAAATCCAGCAGATAGTTACCATGCACAGGTTATTTGTCCACATTTAGGAAAACCGTTTTCAGTCTCAGTGAAGCCATAATCTTCTCTGTTCAAGTTTTGAATTTTAACCAGCGCCTTTTTGCAATAACCTGCTTTCAGAGAGATTGTTTTCTGCAAGTAGGTGTGGCTATGATGGTAGCTGCTTCCACTGTGCCCTTTCCTCAGCTATTCCGATGGATATATAATTTATTCCTTTGCCATCCGCCACCCTGTGGATTCGACTTGTAGCATATAAGTGCCAATTCCTTCATCCCTCCTATTTGAAGTCACCTCTTCAAGAAATCCCGTTGTTTCCCCCTAGTCACATGGGTAAATACATGTTTTTCCCACTGGTATGCTAATTCACATATCCAAACACCAGTTTAGATAGCTGCATTTACTAATCCTCTTTCATCTCCTTTCTTTATTTTATTTTGTCCCAATGTCATTATTTTAATCTTAATTTTCCTCACTTTTTAACACAGTACACAGATTGTTTATAAAAGTGATTATTTTCAGTGGCTATAAAATTCCTGAGGTCATCACGAAATGCAAGCCTTTCTTTTATTTCCTTATCTTTAGATAGCTGCTATTTCCTTGTCTGCTTTTGCACTGCCTCACATTCTCACTGCCATGGGCGTAAACGGCGACACGGTTGCAAAATCCCACGAGAGGCCAAAAGCGGGATCCTCACTGGCGAGATCTTGCTGCACGGTTATCCCAGCCTCCTGCCATTGATGTATTGAGGTACCCACCCAGGAGGGTCAGGAACCTCACTGAAGTACATTAACACGTCATTATAGGGTTTCCGTGCTGTATTGTCCCTCCCCATTTGGGATATCCCCTCTCGCTGGCGTGATGTTTCGTCGACAAGTTTTACAACAGGTTTGGTGTAATGCTAACCAGGCAAACAGACCATGATGCGGGGGTGTACAGGTAAATATAGTCCGGGGGGGGGGCATTCCCTGCCGGCAGTGTGCTGGCAGTGTCAAAGGGTGGCAGTGCTGGGGCATCCCTCTGTGTGCTCCATGGGGTGAGGGTTTCCCGTGTTCATGGGACGGTTTACCCGTGTGCATATGAGGGGGTCTCTATGTTTGTGGGAGGGGGTGGGGGGGTGGTTTTCTTCTTTTTTTCCTGGCGATCGAAGAAAACCAATGTTGCCGGCTCTTTCAGTGCCCACACAACCAGCATGACGGCATGGGATATGCCTCAGAACTCCCCCCCCCCCCCCCCTCCCAAGTGCTGAACAATAGGGTGAGAAGGTCAGCTGCACACCGCTCTTCTCTCCTGGTCCAGCACCTCGAAAAAAAAACTCAAAATTCCTCCCATTATCTCCTTTCTGTGATCGACACCGACACATAAAATTCTTCACCTATTTCTCTCCTCCCACGTGCAGTCCTATTAAGGAGTTTATTTCATTCCCACTTTTGAGTTCACACAAACCCCCCCTCCCCAACAATTAACCTATTACTACATCCATCATGTAGTAAATGTCCAGAGCTACATGAACAAACATTTCATTATCCAGATCAGCAAGTGTGGCAAGCAGTAACTGACCAGTGGTGTTACAGAGGGCTATAGTGTATTTTAATGGGGATCAATGTGATTAAAATCTTTTTAGACTAATTAAGATGAGGGAATTTGGGAACATGATTTTAAATTAATGTAACTTCGAGCTATTGGACAGAATATTGGAAAATGCATTGCAATATGAAATATTGGAAAATCCACAAAAGTGGACCAGGCAGAACAGCACCCAGGGTTCACCCGGGCTATTGGAGACACCAGGGTGGTCAGGGATAGTGCAGGGTGGCCCCCTGGGCCTGGAACATGAGCATCTTGGCACTGCCCAGATGGCAGCTTGGCACGACCAAACTGGCACCACCAAGGTGCCCAGGTGGCACTGCCAAGCTGGCAGGAACACTGCCCAGGTGGCACTGCCAAGCTGGCAGGAACACTGCCCAGGTGCCAGGATGGCAGTGCAATGGTGCCCAAGTTCCACAATGGCACTGCTAAGGCTCAGGAGCCAAGGGTGGGCCATGCCCATGAAAAGAGAGTGGAGGGGGGGTTTGAAGGTTGGGGGGGGGGGTGCATACCAGGTAAGTAGGGGCCTCTGGGCGGTCAGGGGGGGGTGATGGGTGGGGGTACTGGAAGGGGGGGATCCCCAGAGACCCCATAGCGGGTGTGTCGTTCTCTGCCTTGCTCTATTCGGATGGCTTTGATGTGCAGTATTAATCAGAGAACAACGAGTCTTGTAAACCAACAAAACTATTTTATTAAACACTAACTGGAAATGAAATGAAGTGAAAATGAAAATTGCTTATTGTCACAAGTCGGTTTCAAATGAAGTTACTGTGAAAAGCCCCTAGTCGCCACATTCCGACGCCTGCTCAGGGAGGCTGGTACGGGAATTGAACCGTGCTGCTGGCCTGCCTTAGTCTGCTTTAAAAGCCAGCTATTTAGCCCTGTGCTAAACCAGCCCCGATGGATTCGACACTGATCCCTCAGAAACAAACAGTTGATTGATCACACTTAACCAAACTCACTATACTCATCTACATCCAACTCACTAACATCATAAACTACTCTCTTGCCCTCTCACTATCTTCAGTCCTTCTAGCCAGCCCCTGCTCCTACCACCTGCTCCAACCTTCTGTCCCACAAGGCCCTGCATCATCCCTTATATACTTCTGAGACTAGCTCCCCCTGGTGGCTCTCTATGTACATTTTATTAATCTTTACTTTACTGGCATGTATAATAATACCACAGCGGGCTGTCCTCACTTTGGGGGGGGGGGGGGCGTGAGGTAGTACCCATGTGTGTGGGGAGTGACATTGACATTGGATGGTGGGCAGTGTGGGGGATCCACAAGCTCACTTAGAGATCGGGGCACACTTTCAAAATGGCGGCCCGATCTCGGACTTCAGCTCCCAAGTGATGAAAAAAATTCCAAGGGCGGAATTCTCCATTCCGAGACTAAGTGTTGACACTGGGAACCGTGGAGTTCTGTGACAGCGAAAGTGGCGTCGCACCTGGACCAATTTCACAACCATTGAGGGGCTGGCACCAATGCCATGTGGAGCACAATCGATTCCAATGAGAAATGGTGTGCGATTCGCCGGATTTGTGATTGGCACTCAGGAGGCAGACAGGCTGCAGCCGCACATACACACTTCACTCCCCACACACACATCCCAGCCAACAAGATGGCAGCCAGGAGAGCGGCACCCCGTTTTATGGATGCCGGGCTTAAGACCTGGCAGGACGCCATGGAGGAAACGTGGATGACCCTGTACCCCGGCCCGGGTTAGGAGGCTGCCAGCTGCTGCCATTCGCCATGCCTGGGTGCAGGTGGCAGAGGCTGTAAGTGCCGTGAGCAGGCGGTGGACGTGGTCGGCGGGCCCAATGAAAGGGCAGTCACCGGGTTGGAGGCTGGCATTGGGCGAGGAAGTGAGACCCCGCGAGTTGTGGTTCCCCCCGCCACCAACCTCACACCACCCCTTCAACCCCACACTACCCACACATCCCCTCACACCACCCCCACCACCATCCTTCCTACTCCCCTGTTCCCAAACACACCCTCCTTCCCCTCACCAACACACATGCACAGCTAGAGGACTCTAACCACGTGCAGGAGCAGGATGTGCTCCTGGCAAAGCATGCCACCCAGGCCAACACCGCATGAGTGGCATCAGCAGTGGATGCCTTGTGGGGCGAGGGTTTTGGCTATGGATCAGCATGTCCAAGGCCTGGGGCAATCTGTGCAGGCCCTAACCGAGGCCCAGGACAGGGCTGCCCTCTCACAGGTAACCATGTGCCAGAACCACCTGGACATTGCAGTGGCATTCCTGAGCGTGGTCCAGTCACAGCAGGCCATGAATGAGAGCATCGACGGCATTGCCCAATGGGCTGGCCGAAGTGGTGCAGAAACAGAGGGAGACACTGGCTGATGTGGCACAGACCCAGAAGATGGTAGCATAGTCGCAGCGTGATGTGGCGCAGTCCCAGACGGAGGTGGTCCACATCCTGTGCTTGATGGCCACGAACATCGAGATCCTGGCATAGACAGCAGCGGGCCTTCAGGACTGGGAGCGGCAGATGGCGGGGAGCCTTAGGGGTTCGCTCCACTCGCACCCCTGTTGCATGGAGTAGTCATGGGGGCATCGGGTATCCCAAGGGAGGAGGAGGTGAATATGCCCGTGCCGGTGACTCCCACAGAGGAGATGATGGAACTCCGCAGCACCACGGACACCTCCTCCTGTACCTTGGGTATCTGGTGGGCAGCGGGCAGAACAGGGCAGCACCAGACCACACCACCTGGGACTCCCGAGCAGTAGCCGGGCCCTAATGTACCGTCTGAGGATCCACCTAGCCCAGGTGTTAGGGCCCGTTAAGTTGACACAGGTGCAGGGCACAGTTTAGTGATAGGACACCTATCTGTATACATGTTTTGCCATTAAACACCCATGAACAATGTTAAAACCTGCCTCAGTGCTCTGCCAGATGGGTGTAAGGGGTGGGCTGGTCGGGGTTGGCTGCACTTACTGGCGGGGGGTGGGGAATGAGCGGATGTTGGGGGTGGGCTTGGTTCGGGGACCACCTGCGCTCACCACTCTGGTGTCACACCCTCATCCTGTCACCATCTTCCCCCCCTCCCCCCCCCCCCCCCCCCCCCCCCCCCCCCCCCCCCCCACTACTGTCCCCACCTCCTCCACCCCAGTGAATCTCTGGGATTGTGTGATGAAATTATCAGCTCGCATTCAGGGATTACCCAGCTGAATGGTGGAAAGTGCTACCGTGGGCAGGAGTCAGATGTTGTCAAACGATGCGGAGCACCAGAGGTCACATCGCAGAACAGGTTGTCATCATCCTCCATCCCATGGACCAGACCAGATGTTAAATAAATAACAAATAATAAAAATCGCTTATTGTCACAAGTAGCCTTCAAATGAAGCTACTGTGAAAAGCCCCTAGTCGCCACATTCCAGCGCCTGTTTGGGGAGGCTGGTACAGGAATTGAACCTACGCTGCTGGCCTGCCTTGGTCTGCTTTCAAAGCCAGCGATTTAGCCCAGTGTGCTAAACCAGCCATTACTGCCATTCCAGGGCCTGCACCCCATAGTGCGGCAAGTATGTATCATGGAGGGCATTGCAGGCGGAGCAGTCGTCGGCAGGGGGGTGTTGGGGGGGTTGTGTGGGGGTGGGATGTGGTATCTGTGCTCCTGGCCAGTCCCCCCTGGTGAACCTGGAGGTGATCAGAGCGTCCCGTGCGCTTTATTAGGGGGGGGGGGGGGGTCAACCTCATCAGCCACAGCGCCTGTTTCTTGATCTTTAATAGCACAAGTAAACCTTGCCGTCAGGAATTCCCCCAGTGGAGGCAGAGAATCGTGGAAGCCCCGGAGAATACCGGGCAGGCCCGCTGATGATATGCCAAATGTGTTTACTGTACATGCTGAGTGGACTGCATTGACGCTCCTGTCATGGTACTGGAGAATTGCGATTTGGTGTGAAACCAGCGCATGCCATGATTTCGCCGTTGGAACCGATTCTTTGCCCAATCGTTGAATCGCATTTCCCGACTCAGACGTCAACTGACGGAGAATCCTGCTCTAAGTGTGGGCTAAACCAGTAAGAAACTCCCCAGGGCCCAAAACGGTGACTAAGTGTCATTGAATAGCAGGGGGACGGGGGAGGGGGGGGGGGGGCTGCTGGCAGAGACAACAGGAAACTTCCTGAAAAACCCACCACAAATGAACTTCAAAATCTTTCCGTTGAATCGCGTCCAGTGAATTTTAACTATTCCATTTGGTTACTGGGAAGTTAAGCCATGGCATGTGATGGGTTAAAAATAATCTGCGGTTTGTTATTTTGAACAAATTGCATTCCTCGATAATGATTTCAGTGCAGAGGAAGCTGCCTCATTACTATTAGCTTTCTCTATTGCTTCCATAATTATTGCACAGTACAGCAGATGGGCATTACAACTTGGCTCTGCTTTCATCCAGCAGGGTAAGAAGGTGTTTTGTACTTAACTGACACAACGTATTTTGAACCGGTGCCACAACCATTGGAAGATTGACAGCTGCAAGACTTCCAGGCAAAAGTTAAGAGTGATTGGACAATGTTGCACCATGAGGTGATGTCACTGCTCACAGTTAATGACCAATTAGTTAACATTTCAGAGGAAATGACTTGCAAAGCCCCTGGGAGACAATGGCGTATTTATGTTCCAACTGGTTTATTGTAGTCTTTTTGATCTCGGAAGGTTACAGAGCGGAAGTAAAAAGATCTGTGAGGCTTGCAGCCTTCTACAACCAGAACTAAGCATCTGTTTCTGTTAACTGTTCTGTCACATGCTGTACTGCGTGCAATGACAATCACCTGTAAAGTTAAAGGGGGGCTGTTCTAAATTAATACTTTTGTATCACACAAAGCGGCGGAAAGCATAAAGATCAACCGTATTAAACATTACTGTATTAACATTCTTAGGAAAAAAAATCTGAGGAACCTTAAACATTTTCCTGTTTCGCAGTATGGGTAGGAAGATTCTCCAATTAATAATTATTTGTATCACTGTCCCTCAGGTTGTTTGTAATATCATTGGCAAAATTATGAACTCATATACATAATACAACAGCAACATAAAGAGGGCTAAAAGGGGTCATGGAATATCTTTGGCTAACAGGGTTAAGGAAAATCCCAAAGCCTTTTATTCGTATATAAGGAGCAAGAGGGTAACTAGAGAAAGGATTGGCACACTCAAAGATAAAAGTGGGAATTTATGCATAGAGTCAGAGGAAATGGGTGAGATTCTTAATGAGTACTTTGCATCGGTATTCACCAAGGAGAGGGACATGACGGATTTTGAGGCAAAGGATGGATGTTTAAATACTCTAGGTAAAGTCGGCATAAGGAAGGGGGATGTTTTGGGTATTCTAAAAGGCATTAAGGTGGACAAGTCCCCAGGTCCAGATGGGATCTATCCCAGGTTATTGAGGGAAGCGAGGGACGAAATAGCTGGGGCCTTAACAGATATCTTTGCAGCATCCTTGAGCACGGGTGAGGTCCCGAAGGACTGGAGAATTGCTAATGTTGTTCCTTTGTTTAAGAAGGGTAGCGGAGATAATCCAGGGAATTATAGACCTGTGAGCTTGACGTCAGTGGTAGGCAGACTGTTGGAGAAGGTACTGAAGGCAATTCACATTTGGAAGAAAATAGACTTATCAGTGATAGGCAGCATGGTTTTGTGCAGGGAAGGTCATGTCTTACAAATCTAATAGAATTCTTTGAGGAAGTGACAAAGTTAATTGATGAGCGAAGGGCTGTAGATGTCATATACATGGACTTTAGTAAGGCGTTTGATGAGGTTTCCCATGGCAGGTTGATGGAAAAAGTGAAGTCGTATGGGGTTCAGGGTGTACTAGCTAGATGGATAAAGAACTGGCTGGGCAACAGGAGACAGAGAGTAGTGGTGGAAGGGAGTGTCTCAAAGTGGAGAAAGGTGACTAGTGGTGTTCCACAGGGATCCGTGCTCGGACCACTGTTGTTTGTGATATACATAAATGATCTGGACGAAGGTATAGGTGGTCTGATTAGCAAGTTTGCAGATGATACTAAGATTGGTGGAGTTGCAGATAGCGAGGAGGACTGTCAGAGAATACAGCAAAATATAGATGGATTGGAGAGTTGGGCAGAGAGATGGCAGATGGAGTTCAATCCAGGCAAATGTGAGGTGATGCATTTTGCAAGATCTAATTCAAGAGCGGACTATACGGTCAATGGAAGAGTCCTGGGGAAAATTGATGTATAGAGAGATCTGGGAGTTCAGGTCCATTGTACCCTGAAGGTGGCAACGCAGGTCGATAGAGTGGTCAAGAAGGCATGCAGCATGCTTGCCTTCATCGGACGGGGTATTGAGTACAAGAGTCGGCAGGTCATGTTACAGTTGTATAGGACTTTGGTTAGGCCACATTTGGAATACTGCGTGCAGTTCTGGTCACCACATTACCAGAAGGATGTGGATGCTTTAGAGAGGGTGCAGAGGAGGTTCACCAGGATGTTGCCTGGTATGGAGGGGGCTGGCTATGAAGAAAGGTTGAGTAGATTAGGATTGTTTTCGTTGGAAAGACGGAGGTTGAGGGGGGACCTGATTGAGGTCTACAAAATTATGAGAGGTATGGACAGGGTGGATAGCAACAAGCTTTTTCCAAGAGTGGGGGTGTCAATTACAAGGGGTCACAATTTCAAGGTGAGAGTGGGAAAGTTTAAGGGAGATGTGCGTGGAAAGGTTTTTACACAGAGGGTGGTGGGTGCCTGGAACGCTTTGCCAGTGGAGGTGGTAGAGGCGAGCACGATAGCATCATTTAAGATGCATCTAGACAGATATATGAAGGGGCGGGGAACAGAGAGAAGTAGATCCTTGGAAAATAGGAGACAGGTTTAGATAAAGGATCTGGATCGGCGCAGGCTGGGAGGGCCGAAGGGCCTGTTCCTGTGCTGTAATTTTCTTTGTTCTTTGTTCCTGTTCTACCGCTCAAAGGATCTTCAGTGCAAGTTCAGATATAATAAACAGATTTATATTGATATCGTTCCATATTGTGCAGAAATATTTCAAAACCCTTTACATGTTGCAATAATTTTGAGGTACCGTGACAAATATTATGGTGCGGTAATAGGTTAGTAGTTCCATAAACTCCATGCCACTGTCGCCTCCCTGTCTCGCTAATAATGCTACTCATTCGTTCAATAATCCTCATGATTCTAGGAATTATTTTTGTTCTAATATAATTTTGGATCCTGTTTCAATAATGGTTGGTAACAAAGGATTAAATATTCCAGCCATTCCCCTTTGTGCAAGATATTTAAATCTCCCCTCTAATTCATTTTATGGAGGACCTCAATCAGTTTGAAAAATATTGATGAATCCAATCCTGTTTCCACACACAAAATGCTGGAATAAAGAAACCACACAAAGTCTACAAGGTTAGAGTTCAATTCTCTTTCAAAGCTCGCTTTCTTGCGAATAGCTGACCATAGAACCATAGGTGTTTACAGCACATTATGAAGCATCAGTCCATAGTCTAGCAGTTATCTGTGAAAATGCATATCTCACAACCCCTCTCCTTCTGCACTCTCCAAATGATGATTTTAGGTTGATAATCCCGCTTCATCTATTCCCCAGCAAGAAGAAATCACCCTTCTCCGTTTACCTTATCAAACCCCTTCATATTTTTATAGGTCTGTTAAATCTCCTTTTAGTCTGCCCTGCTCCAATGGGACTGGACTGTCACGATGATGGACCAAAACCCTGAATTACGTATGGACATATTGAACTCTTAAATAAGACGATTTTAAAAAATGGACATGCAAGCAAAAGAAGACTGAGAATGTAAATTCGGTGACTGTTTCAATTATTCCCATGTCGATTATCGCAAGATCTGAGGGACATAGAAACACAGAATTTCCCATGTAGAAGGAGGCCATTCCGCCCACTGAGTCTGCATTGGCCCCTGGAAAGAGCACCCCACCTAAGCCCATGCCTCCATCCTATCTCCAGTAACCCAACATAAGCTTTTGGACACTAAGGGACAATTTAGTATGGCCAATCCACTTAACCTGCACATCTTTGGACTGTGGGGGGGGCAGCATGGTGGCACAGTGGTTAGTGCTGCTGCCTCACGGCGCCGAGGTCCCAGGTTCGATCGCGGCTCTGGGTCACTGTCCGTGTGGAGTTTGCACATTCTCCCTGTGTTTGTATGGGTTTCGCCCCCACAACCCAAAGATGTGCAGGGTAGGTGAATTGGCCATGCTAAATTGCCCCTTAATTAGAAAAAATAAATTGGGTACTCTAAATTTCAAAAAAAAAATTTCTGTGGGAGGAAACCGGAGCACCCAGAGAAAACCCAAGCTGACGCGGGGAGAAAGCGCAAACTTCAGACAGTCACCCGAGGCCAGAACTGATCCCGTGTCCCAGGAGCTGTGAGGCAGTGCTGCCCTAAACTCATTTCCAGACACGTCACAATCTTTTCCAGACAGGGACATATCAAAGGAAGAAGCAACTGACTGTAATCTCCTGTGGAGATAATGGAAGCTGATTATCATCTCAGCAGGAATCATATCCTGTAAACTATGTCCCAGACCTGTTGTGGGGTTTCCCCTTCCAGGAATACACAAGAGATTGGGATTAAAAAGCCAGCTGCAAACCGTCAGTGTGGACTAGTGCTGGGTGTATGACACTGAAACAAGGAAACAAGCAGAGTCACCTCTGCTGCTCTGGCAGGTAAAAAAATATTGTTCCCTTTCTGCTTGCTGAAAGCAAGTCAAGTCAGCAAAGCTACAATTGAAAAAGAAGCAGGACCACTCCTCCCAGCTAAACTGCAGAACCCGGAAATCCTGAAACCAATTATCCAACTGCTGTGTTACCGGAATCATGAACCTAAAATGTCCGCAATGATTCACCATCTGCACCTTATTGGGGGCAGGAAGGGTCCCAGTGAGTGGAAAATAATGGCTAATGTAACACCCCTGTTTAAGAAGGGACGGAGGCAGAAGACAGGATATTATAGGTTGCTTATCCTGCCTTCAGTCATTGGTAAGATTTTAGAGTCTATTATTAAAGATGAGATTGTGGAATAATTGGAAAGGCATGATAAAATAGGACTGAATCAGCCTGGCTTCGCCAAAGGTAGGTCATGTCTGAGAAATCATTAGAGTTCTTTGAGGAGGTAACAAGGAAGTGAGATAAACAAGAACCAATGGACTTGATCTACTTAGATTTCCAGAAGGCCTTTAACAAGGTGTCATAGAGGAGGCTGTTAAATAAGTTAAGAGCCCATGGTGTTAATAGGGTAAGATACTGGCATGGATCGAGGATTGGCTACCTGACAGAAGGCAGAGAGTGGGGATAAATGGGTCTTTTTCAGGATGGTAGTGGTGTGCCTCAGGTGTCGATGTTGGGACCACAACTGTTTACAATATACATTAACGATCTAGAAGAAGGTACTGAAGGCACCGTTGCTAAGTTTGTAGATGATATAAAGATATGCAGAGGGACAGGTAGTATTGAGGGAACAGGGGGCAGCAGAAGGACTTGGTCAGGCTAGGAGAATGGGCAAAGAAGTGGCAGATGGAATACAATGTGCAAAAGTGTGCGGTTATGCACTTTGGTAGGAAGAATGGAGGCCTAGACTATTTTCTAACTGGGAAAAGATTTAAGAAATCAAAAACACGAAGGGACTTAGGAGCCCCAGTTCAAAATTCTCTTAAGATTAACACGCAGGTTGCCAGCCTCCCCGTACCAGCCTCCCCTATCAGGGGCCGGAATGTGGCGACTAGGGGCTTTTCACAGTAACTTCATTTGAAGTCTACTTGTGGTAATAAGCGATTTTCATTTCATTTCAGGTTCAGTCAGCAGTTAGAAAGGCAAATGCAATCTTAGTGTTCATGTCTAGAGGGCTCAAATACAAGGGCTGGGATGTATTGCTGAGGATGTATAAGGCTCTGGTCAGACCCCATTTGGAATACTGTGAGCAGCTTTAGGCCCTGTATGTAACAAAGAATGTGCTGGCCTTGGAAAGGGTCCAGAGGAGGTTCACAAGAATGATCCCAGGAATTAAGAGCTTGTCATATGAGGAGCAGTTTGAGGGGCTGGTTTAGCTCACAAGGCTAAATCGCTGGCTTATAAAGCAGACCAAGCAGGCCAGCAGCACGGTTCGATTCCCGTACCAGCCTCCCCGGACAGGCGCCGGAATGTGGCGACTAGGGGTTTTTCACAGTAACTTCATTGAAGCCTACTCGTGACAATAAGCGATTTTCATTTTCATTTTTCAGTTTAGGACTCTGGGTTTGTACTCGTTGGAGTTTAGAAGGATGAGGGGGGATCTTATTGAAACTTACAAGATACGAGAGACCTAGATAGGTGGAGACGACGTTTCCACTGGTGAGGGAAACTGGAACCAGAGGGCACATCCTCAGGCTGAAGGATCCTTTATAACTGAGATGAAGAGGAATTTCTTCAGCCAGAGGATGGTGAATCTGTGGAACTCATTTCCGCAGAAGGCTTTGGAGGCCAAAACACTGAGGGCGCAATTCTCCCATCAGGAGACTAAGTCCCGACGCCGGAGTGAAAACCGGAGTGTTTCACTCCGGCGTCGGAGGCTGCTCCCAGCCCCTTATTCTCCCACCCCCGGGGGGCTAGGAGCGGCGCCGGGCCTTGGCGCAGCGTAAATTACACGGCCGGCGCCGCATAAATGACGTCACCCGCGCATGCGTAGGTTGGCCGGCGCCAACCCACGCATGCGCGGTTGCCGTCCTCCCCGCGGCCGCCCCGCAAGAAGATGTCAGATGGATCTTGCGGGGCGGCGAAGGAAAGGAGGTCCTCCTTCAGAGATGCCGGCCGCCGATCGGTGGGCACCAATCGCTGGCCTGACCCCTTTTGAGGTCCCCCCCCCTCAGTGCAAGAACCCCCCTCCCCCTCCCACAGGCCGCCCCCCCCCCCCCTTCCCCCCCCCTCCCCCCCCAGCGTTAACACGCTGATCCCACTGGCAGCGACCATGTGTGGACGGCGCCGGCAGGAACCTGTCGTGTTGGGCAGGCCGCTCGGCCCATCCGGGCCGGAGGTTCGCCGCTCGCCCGTTACAAACGGCGAGCAGTGATTCCCCCAGCAGCCAGCCGTGGATATCGCCGCGCCGGTTTGGGGGGGGGGGGGGGTGTGTGTGTGTGTGTGTGTGTGTGGGAGAATCGGGTGCTGGGGCGGCGTGGCGGGACTCGCTTGGCGCCCCGGTTGTTCTCCCACCCGGCGTGGGGAGGGGGGGAGAATTCTGCCCTGAGTGTCTTTAAGACAGAGATAGATAGATTCTTGATTAATAAGGGGATCAGGGGTTATGGGGAGAAGGCTGGAGAATGGGGATGAGAAACATATCAGACATGATTAAATGGAGGAGCAGACTCGATGGGCCGAGTGGCCTAATTCTGCTCCTATATCTTATGGTCTTATGATCTTTCTTTAACTCAAGAAAGCCCACAGAGGGGATAGAGGATATAAAACTGGGGGACCTTATTGGTGCTTGGTCACAACAACATCCAATGGGCAAAATCTTTTTGAGGTGTCGGGGGTCTCGCTTGCTGGCTGGAGAGCAGGTGAGAGACCACTGCTGCCTCTTTTCAAGAAGCCTTGCTGAACCATATGCCAATCAGGCAGTGGCAAGTTCAGCCTTTCCTTGGAATCAAGACCCCGTGGGCAGAAGTCATGCCTAATGCGAGCTGCTGGCCAATCAGAGGCCGGCGGCTCGTGTGTTCAGTAACACCGTTGGGCAGGCTTTGGCTGCTGCTGGAAGGAGCCCAGACCACAGGTGAGTAATGTGGTGGGAGGATTTTGCTAGGCGGGTGTCTGGGGAGAGGGGTGCAGCCGGGACAGCAGCAAGAACTGGGGATGGTTCTCCGTAGGCACCTCTCCCCCCCCCCCCAACCTTCTCGATGTCTCATTCCTTTGACCGAGGGATTTTCCCCCAGCAAGTGACAAGCTCACCGCAGGATCATGTATGCCACATTGCGGTAGGCCCGCTTGCAGTTGGTTTAATACGAGCAGTGATAGGGCGAGGCTCTTAAGTGGTCAAGAAATGGCCAATAAAGATCTCAACTGGCAGTAGAGCTTCACAAAAAAGCAGCTGGATTTTCTGTGTCCCTCAGTTGACCAGGAATCTGCCTTCCTACAATTACAGCTCACTGAGCCAGACATGGAAATAGTTCTCTTTTTTAAAATAAATTTAGAGTACTCAATTCATTCTTTTCCAATTAAGGGGCAATTTAGCATGACCAATCCACCTAGCTTGCACATCTTTTGATTTGTGGGGGTGAAACCCACACAAACATAGGGAGAATGTGCAAACTCCACATGGACAGTGACCCAGAGCCAGGATCGAACCCGGGACCTCGGCGCCGTGAGGCCGCAGTGCTAACTCACTGCACCACTGTGCTGACATGGAAATAGTTCTGACCTATCAGTAGTGCTATCAGATGAGCGGTACATTAGCCCTGCCCATGGCAGCACGGTGGCACAGTGGTTAGCCAGGGACCTGCTTTCGATTCTGACCTTGGGTGGAGTTTGCACTTTCTCCCCGTGTCTGCGTGTGTTTCCTTCGGGTGCTCTGGTTGTCCAAAGGTTGGGTGGGGTTACAGGAATAGGACAGGGGGTTGGGCCAAGGTTGAGTGGTCTTTCGAAGTGTTGGTGTAGAGTTGATGGGCCGAATGGCCTCCTTCTGCACTATAGAGTTTCTATGTATTTTATCTATGTGTTTGTACCTGATGTTCTCTATAGTTTGGTAATTTGCCCCAGTGCCCTTGGGAGAGAAAGAAAAATAATTACATTTTGAATTAGAAATTTCCTGCAGCGAATATACAGTAATTTTGAGAATATAATTTTCATTAAACAGCATTCCTTCTATTAAAGTGAATGGTCTTCACCAAGTCAATTCCATCTTATACTATCAGAGTGTTATTTTTGGTCAGGTCAGCAAAACAAATAGAATTCCAAAAAACCTCTCAGTGCCTGATGTTTTGCATCGTGAACAGAAATATTGTGGAAATTATCGGTTTATTGCACTGTGAGCAGAGCAGCTATGCATGAGCAGGGATTGAAACATCCCCATTTCATACATTTTTAATTTTATCCATCAACTTTTATAAAATGGGGCATTTAAATGGAATAATTTCCACTTCCATTTCCAATTAAAACACTTAGCAGTGAGGGAACTTGTGCTGTATTCACATGGCATATTAGAAACAATTTGATTTAAGGGCAGCATGGTAGCACAAGTGGATAGTACTGTGACTTCACAGCGCCAGGGTCCCAGGTTTGATTCCCCGCTGGGTCACTGTCTGTGTGGAGTCTGCACGTTCTCCCAGTGTCTGTGTGGGGGTGCTCCGGTTTCCTCCCATAGTCCAAAGACGTGCAGGTTAGGTGGATAGGCCATGATAAATTGCCCTTTGTAACTTAAAATAGTTAGGAGGGGTTATTGGGTTACAGGGATAAGGTGGAAGTGAGGACTTAAGTGGGTTGGTGCAGACTCGATGGGCTGAATGGCCTCCTTCTGCACTGTATGTTGTATGATCTGCTGCTAAGTCAGAGGCATCAGGGCTGGAATTGTTCTCCTTGACCACTAGATGCCATTTTCTTCTTTCTTTGTCAGGGAACCCTAAATTAACTTATTATTACAAGAAAAAGAGAGTAAATAACACTGAGTAGAGACATTCATTGAGTACAATGGCAGATTAATCCTTCCTTTTCACGCTCTCTGATATCTATGTCGCGATAAAGCAAGAGGAATGCAAATTTTTATTTGATTCATTCACAGTATTTGGGTGTCGCTGGCAAGTGCAGCATTCATTACCCATCTCAGATTGCCCTTGAGAGGGTGCTGGTGGGCTACCTTTTGAATATAACAGAGTGGCTCGCTAGTCCAGAGGGCAGTTAAGAATCAATCATATTGTTCTGAGTCTGGAGTCACACACATACCAGACCAGGTAAGGAGGGCACATTTCCCACCCAAAACGGAATTGAGTTGTTTTTGTTTTAATAGTTCCATGATATTCATTTTTATTTGCAATTTATTTAAGTTCTCCAGCTGCCATGGAGAGATGGGAGTTCTATGGGCAGGATTCTCCGGCCGCGTCCGCCCGGCGACCGCAGAATCCCGCCCGAGGTCAATGGAGTTTTCCATTGTCCGCATCCCGCCCGTGGCGTTCTTGGGGTGGGTGGGGCGGAAGAATCCTACCCCTTGTTTCTGAATCATTAGGTCAGGGCCTCTGGATCACTAGTCCAGCCACATAACCACTATGGTGCTGTACCCATTTTGCATGTTATTATGATCACTAGACGGCACGGTAGCACAGCGGTTAGCATTGTTGCTTCACAGCGCCGGGGTCCCACGTTCAATTCCCGCTTGAGTCACTGTTTGTGCGGAGTCCGCACGTTCTCCCTGTGTCTGTATGGGTTTCCTCCGGGTGCACCGGTTTCCTCCCACAAGTCCTGAAAGACGTGCTTGTCAGGTGAATTGGACATTCTGAATTCTCCCACCGTGTACCTGAACAGGTGCCGGAGTGTGGCAACTAGGGGACTTTCACAGTAACTTCATTGCAGTGTTAATGTAAGCCTACTTGTGACAATAATAAAGATTATTATTATCAGGTGGTTATGTTTTGGGCTGTCTCTTTAATTCAAGGTAAAATGTATTCATGAAAAGAGACACAAGACACAATACCAGTTTTGACCGACATAAAGGTTTTGTGACCTGGTTACCGTAGACAGAGGGCCCATGCAAAGTGCTTTTGAAATCTGTAGTAATCCACGGGAGGCAGGAGTTCCGTCACCACACCAATATTTATTTACAATAACGATATTACAGGAGCAGCTACAAACAGTGCTGCTAGCAGTCCAGTCAACTTAAGACTCATCACAAAGCCTACACAGGTGATTATATGGGCCCCCTCAATGAGCTATCATTGAGGGAGCTCATACTCCAATTGGCCAACCAATAAAGCCAATTGGAGTTCATTACAAAATCCATGTGCCAGGTTTAACACCTGAGAAGAAAGAATAGGTAGCTGGCTTTGCCAGGGCTGGACATGCAGATTCCTCAGGCAGTCTGATTTTTAAAAAATAGATTCTGACAGAGAGCGGGAGAGAGAGAGAGAGAGGGAGAGAGCAAGAGAGAGTGATAGAACCAACAGCTGCTGAGAGCAGCAGGGGGAAAGGCTGTTCTCTGTTCGCTACCAGGCAGAAAGTGGGTGGAAGCACTCTCTCAGGACGATGAGACAGAACCCATGGAAATTGAAGGACACTGGAAGATTCACCTTGGCGAAACCGGGAGAAGGAATCACCAGAGAGGATTTTACTGCTGGAAGTCAGTTTATGGATTTTCAGAAGACTTAGTGAAAGGACTTTTTATTCTGTGCAAAGGGGAGAAGCAAGCATGATAGAAGCTGGGAGTGACGTTGAAATGCTTCCTGGAAAGGTTATAATTCTGCAGAGAGTTCAGCATAACATATAAATGTGGTGCTGGTTAAAAGACTAATAAGAAATCCCTGTTCAGTAGTTTCGGTGTTACTGACCAACTGAGTAATGTTTAGTCATGTTGATTTAAATTTGCTTGTTACAGTAAAAGTCTTAGAACTTGAAATCTTGTCATGTGATTCCTGCAAGTCCATCACTGGGAATTCAAAATCTCTTTTATTGGTCTCTATAATAACAAAATAAATGTCATCACTGCACAAACAAATTCCCCATGTACACATAACCCATGCACACAGAGGGCATGATACCTAGGGACCTAGGGACTCGTTTTGACCTTGGATGACAGTGCAAATCAGGTGGTGTTGGATCAACCATCCATTATACAACCCTCCCGATTTTTATCTGTACTGATGTCATTGATGCCATGGATATGTGATAGTTGAAAGACGCCTGGTTTTTATGGCAAAGTACATAAAACACACCTGGTAACTGAATCACACAGAGGCTCCTTCACTGAATAAACTGAAGAACAATAATATGAAGGGATGAATGCAAGACAAAAGATGTTCCCGCAGAAAAATACGGTCACGCATCCTTTCTAAGATTAGCAAGTCAGGTGGTAAACAATTTCTTTTATCAGGTGATATGTATTCCTTGCCATATTTCACCAATTTCACATATATAATTTTGGTTGCGCAGTTTATTTTTGGTCTCAGTAACTTTTTGGCTATTTATTTCCTTTGCTTGAAGCTGGACGTCGTGGTTGATTAGTGTATCTGCTGTGAAGTCTGCGAATTTGCTGCTAGAAGCAGGTGACATGAAATTATTGTAAGATTAAATGCCTGAATAAGGCTAGGGCAGCAGTTATTGATGCCATGTCAAAGCTCATCTAGTATCTGCCAATCACTGATCATCATTTATGCGCGTTGGTGGTAATATTTTCAAAGGCTTGTTTCTTTTCTACGCTGCCAGGATTCAGCCCTCAGTTGAACACAGTGCAGGCAGCTGACTGCGACTGGTTCCCACCCTAAATTAGGTATTAATCCTTCAAATGCTTTTTTCTCCTGTTGCTGCTTTCCATGTGCAACACAGTGGGGGATTCTCTGATCCTGAGGCTCAGTGTTGACGCCGTCGTAAACGCTGTCGTGTTTCTCGACGGCATCAGCCTGGCCTCAGGATCAGCAATTCTGGCAACTACAGGGGGCCAGCACAGCACTGGAGCGACCCACGCCGCCTCAGCTGCCGATCCCGGTGTCAATTGGCCAGCGCGGGGACTGCGCATACGCAGTGGCACTGGCGCCAACACGTGCAGTGGCTCCCCTCTCCGCGCCTGCCCCGACGCAACATGGCGTAGGGCTACAGGGGCTGATGCGGAAGAAAGGAGGGCCCCAGCCCGAGAGGCCGGCCTGCCGATCGGTGGCCCCCCCCAGGGTCAGACCCCCTCTCTCCCCTCCCAGGCCGCTCCCGGGCCCTTCCACGCCGAGGTCCCACCAGCTAAGAGCAGGTTAGAACGGTGCCGGTGGGACTTGGGCGTTGTGGTACGGCCACTCGGCCTATCCTGGCCACAGAATTTCCAGGGGGGCCCTGTAGAGCGGCCCCCGGCCGGTGCCGTGCCGACCGTGCCAGAGCCAATAGCGCCAGCGGAGAATCGCCTCATTGCATCGGGGCAGCGTGGCGCGATTCACGCCGGTCGCGGCGATTCTCCAGCCTGGCTCCGCGCTGAGAGAATCCCGCCCAATCTCTCTGATATAGTATATGGCCCAAGTGGTTGTTCTTTACACAAGCGCTTAAACTATGGGGGCGATTTGGAGCCCTCTCTCTCCAGCCACAAAAGTCAAAATCTGGGCTCAAATTCCAGTGAAAATCGAAAGTATGATTCGATCCAGCAGGATTGGATTTTGGAATCTTACCCCTCAGGGACGGGGCTCAGTGTTAATCACTCTTGGGGGGGGGGGGGGGGCATTGCTAGCAGGGCATGCCTTCCATTCACTTCGGGGTGCCCCTTTCTTTGAGGGGATTTGGAGGTTGGCAAATATTCATCACTTCCTGTGTCCTCCTTGCTGGGCTTGTGGCCAAATCAACGCAAGGGAGTGCCCATACTTACTGGAAGCTGGAAAGTGGGTGGCAGGAGGTAAATACTGAAGGTCAGCACTGGGGACGACTGTGACGTAACTGGGTGGGTCCCATGGGAAGTCACGCTGCAAGGGCAGAGTTGGCGCTTCAGGAATGGCGTGCTTCCCTGCCTCATGAGTAATGAAGACCCTCTCACTTGGAGAAGCACAACTGAACTGTGCGTAGAACCCCACACTCAGGCAGAGCTCTGAGGACCAAGGGGTCGAACTGTATTGAATATCAACTGCATTTGAGGAAGTTTGTCTTTGAGAAATAGGTTTGTCTCTCAGGAATAAGTATGTAGGACTGTGAAATGGGAGAATGAGGGTGTCCTCTAGATTTGTGCTTGTCAAGTTCATGGCTTTATTGTAATGAGCTGTGCCTTGTCAGTCACAAGCGGCATTCAATTGATTGGAATGTAATTTCACTCTTCATTGGCAATTCAACAGTGACAATGAGATATATAAATCTAAAGAGAATTGCCACTGAGTTGAGCCTCAAGTATTGAACCCCAAAGATTAGTCAAGAGTTTACATCACACAGGATACACTGGTGTGACGCTCAAAGTAAGGTGGTGAAGTCCATCATCATTCACCCTGTTACATGTCATGGGCTTCTTTAAGGTGCCCCATGAGGATACAAATACGGGTCCCATGCATCCACTCAGTAACCGCAAGGAGTGGGTGGGGGGAATTAGTTTGGGGAATGGGGTGAGAAATGTGCCAGGGAGATTCTCAAGTGTCCAAGTGTGTAATCCTGGTGGAGAGAGAGACAGGAGTGGGGATAAGCCAGTGTGAGAGGGGAGGGGGCAGCGCAAGGTGGAAGTCCCAGAGGAGTAGAAGGCTGAGGGGCAAGCCTTGACCAGGAATCCTCACCACTTACTTTGGTTTCTTTATCTTTCCAGTTCATGACACGGGTGAATCATGGAGCCTGTCGAGTTGGCGTTTCTACTCATAGCGATAGAGCAGCAGCAGAGACAGACATGCACCACTGCATGTGGCCAGGACCAGTACCCTGCTGAGGAGGGAGAGCCTTAGCTGTACAGGGAGCAGCACCACAGAGGGAACAGTCCTGTTTGAGATTGGATCGGCCAAGGGTCTTCCAATGTCGGTCTTCCTATCTACAGATGTCAGATCCACAGTGCCAGTGAAGACTGTACCTGTCCCAGGGGATGGTGGCCCACCTTTACCCTGTCCTGCAAGAGCTAACACCACACGTGATGGGAGGACACCCACTGCCCGTGGCCCTAAAAGTCGCCGCCAATCTGAACTTCTATGCAAGCAGCTTGTTTCAGGGCAGCACTGGAGATCTGTGTGGCATCTGCCACTCAGCCACACACAAGCACATTAGGGAGGTGACAGATGTCCTCTATACGAGGGCTCACATGTGTGTTAACTTTGACTGGGACCAGGAGAGCCCAGATGCCAGGACCATGGACTTCGTCCGTTTAGCAAGATTTGATAGACTGCATCCACGGTCTCCATGGCATCATGTAACGCCTTTTATGAACCACAAGGGATTCCATTCCATCAATGTGCAGATCGTTGTGACCACACAATACAAATCATACAGGTGTGTGCCTGTTTTCCGGCCTCCGCCATGACAGTTACATCTTGGGACACTCACAGATCGCAGACATCTTTGAGGGAGAGCAGCATCTGGAGGGATGGTTCCTCAGGGACAAGGACACCCAATAATTAGGCTGATAATATTGGTGCCGAGGTCACAAACGTCCGGTTCCCGGAACGGAGGGGGGGATGCCCTCCAGTATAGCCCCCAGAGGGTATCCCATGTTATTGTGGTCTGCTGTTGCGCTCTCCAGAAGTTGGTGCTGCAGAAGGGAGACTACGTGGAGCCGGAAGAGGTGTAAGATTCCATGAGAAATCCCGCCGACTCTTTCGGCAACTTTCACTCGGTTTTTCTCGTAAATATTGACACTTTGCCATTTTTTGGTAAGGTTCCATTGGCAATGAGTGGAATTCAATGCTCCTCCCCCCCCCATTTAAAATTTTATTATACCTTTGGTAGTGCCATCCCTGGAAGCTGCTCAGCAAATCCTATCGGGTCTCCCAACGACCCACTGGGATAGGAAAGTGTCTCTAATTCACGGGCAGTCAGTGTCCAACCTAAGGACCTAGCATTGGCAAGGGAACTCCTATAGGAAGCCACCCTATGCTCCTGAGCTTTTGCTTCTGACTCCCTCTTTCAGGGATCCTCCCCTCCTTCCCCCGACCCCCGCTTCTTTGTGATGCCCTTTCCTCTCCCACTCATCCCTACCTGGGAATCCATTGACAATCTTCGTGGTTGGCCTTACTGGGCTATTGGAATTGGCCATTGTCCTCGGTAACACTGATGGCACTGAAGAGCCAGTGATGATTGGCCAAATTGTTCTCTGGGGCATGGTTTCCTCTGCCCTGGGGGGCTTAATTGGTCATGATGCCCGATGCTACCCTGGGAAGTGCTTGGTGGGGATGAAATAACATCTGGCCTCCAGGACGCGGGGCTCTCGCCAGTTTGCCAACCGGTGGGCGGGGCTGCTGTCGCCCATATTTATTCCCGGCAGCTGTGTCAGCTGCGGCTCGGTTGGTAGCACTCCTGCGCTCTTGGTTCAAGTCCCCCTCCAGGGCTTGAGCACACAAGTCTGACATTTGGGTGCAGCACCGTGGGAATGGTGCATGTCTTTCAGGTGAGACATTAAACTGAGGCCCCCAGCTGCCTGATCTGTTGATGTAAAAGTTCCCAGGGAGCAAAGAAGAGCAGGGGTGTTGCCACTCATGTCCTAGTCAATATCCATCCGTCAATCAACAGCACACAAATGGATTAACTACTTATTATCACATTGGCGTTTCTGTATGAAATTGGCAGCTGCACACTCGTGATTACATAAGTGACTACAAAAAGTACTTAATTTGCTGTAAAATGATTCAAGATATCAGGTAGTCATGAAAACCCTTTTATAAAGTCATCCTTTCCCTATCACAGTGGAGTAGCACTGCTGAGTTCCAATTTGGTGCTCAACCAGAGATCGCGCATCAACACCTTTGAACAGTGGTCGATAGTCACTGATCAGTTACAGAATCCTTCACCAATTTTAAATCTCCATAGACTGGGATCGACTATCGCCCCTGCACCATTGAGCCAGTTCAAATCAATTAACTCGGTGGCGACCAGGAATTCTCCCCTACCCGGCGGGGTGGGGGGCCCTGGTGGGATGGAGTGGCGTGAACCACTCCAGCGTCGGGCCTCCCCAAAAGGTGCGGAATTCTCCGCACCTTTAGAGGCTAGGCCTGTGCCAGAGTGGCTCCCGCGCCGCCGGCCGGCACGAACTCCCTTTGGCGCCCCGTCAGCCGGGGCCGAAAGGCCTACGCCGGCCGGCGGAAGTCCGCGCATGCGCCGGTGTGTCAGCGGCTGCCGACCGGTGGGCCCCGATCACGGGCCAGGCCACCGTGGGGGCATCCCCCAGGGTCAGATCACCCCGCCCCCACCCCCCGGACCCTGCCCGCGCCGCCAATCCCGCCGGTACCAGAGGTGGTTTAAACCACACCGGCGGGAGAGGCCTGTCAGCGGCGGGACTTCGGCCCATTGCGGGCCGAATCTCGGGGGGCGGAGAATTCGGGACACAGCGGGGGCAGGATTTACACCGGTCCCGGGCGATTCTCCGACCCCCCGGAGAATTCCGCCCCACTGGTGTGTTCAGTCCAGAACCATTCAGGCTCTTCATCCGTGCACCAAATAAAAAAACATGGCAACAGTGAGGACCAACTAATCATATTCTTGCAGCTATATAAACAAATGAATGAGTGAACGCAATTTAGAGCAATTGACACTTGTTCAAACAAGAGGGAAAGCAATGTACTTTTGTGGATCGTAATCCAATAAACTTGAGATTGTTGGATATCACATTATTTAGTAACTTCAAAATCTGAGATGTAGCAAGATGTAGTCATAAGCAACAGTAGAAAAGGCGTGTCTTTACTTTATTAAAACCACAAGGCAACCAGAGTTTGACTTCGGCTCTCCAGAGCTAGGTGCACACTCCACCAACACAGGTTCCACAGATAAGGATTGATATCTTCCTTACACAAGAAGAGAGTTCCAGAGAAAGGCATTCCGAAAGATGCAACAGGAACTGAGATTTCATGTGAACCATTTGAACTGAAAGACAAAGGGCTGTTACAGTGTCTCCTATGTTGCTGACATTAAAATTAAGATCACCGTATTGCACGTCCCAACTATCAATGCCCCATGCTCCAAAAATCCTTCTCTAAATCTCGTGCTAAATTCACCTCATTCTCCTTATTTCTCTGTTGGCATTCCTTCTTATTGTGGAAAATTCTTTCTTGCGGATGACTGAGTTGAAGTGAGATATTAGTGTTGGATGTGGGTTTACAGATGAATTATGAGCCCTGTCTTAACCTTCCATGCTGTCCCGCAGTGAGGGCATTGGTTATCGGTTGGTGGAGTTGGTAGTGGATTGTTGGTTCGCGCTACTGCCCTCTCTTTCCTTCTCACCCGCGGTTCTCTCTCAGCGGTTGTTCTTGTTGATTGAAAGATCTTGACATCGTTTTCGATGGCTGATCACCATTTTCATCAATATTGGGCATTCCTGTCGTATTCAGTTGTTTGGTGTTTGATTATGTGTGTCTGTTGGCTCTACTCTGTGTGCCGCTAATCGGTGGGGTTACAGAGAGAAAGATAAACAAAAAACAAACAGTAAGTTGTAAGATTGTGCCTGCAGACATTTCAGACGCAGTGGAAATCACGCTCCTGTTCAGATATAGAAACTAGTGTTTTATCGCTGCATATCTCTGAAGCATAAATCACAACAATCCCTATATGTTGATGTTAATGGAATAAGGAAGGCTTTGAAAGTGAACGGAATTCTCCAGCCGTTATGATTCAATTTTCCCGCTGGCAGCGCGCCCCTGCCAGAGCGTTTATGCTGACATGGGGGTTACACTGGCAAGTCCCACTGATAATTGACGGGGAGATAGAATCCCACCGCCAGCGAATGGCGCACGGCCGAGAAGTACGCGGCTAGCCGACCGAAGAATCCCGCCTATTTTCTTTGAAACATTTTCTTTAGCCCCATGCAAACTGGCTCCCTGGACTAACTCTAAGTAGAGCACTTGTTTTGGTTGTCTTTATTTGGTCATTTTGACAACTTGACCTATCCATCTGAACTGACATGAGATATTTGTGGCCTTTCTGCTTGGAATTCCTGTATCTTGGAGGATGCGCATGTTTGTTCTCCCACTTTATCATAGAATTTACAATGAAGAAGGAGGCCATTCGGCCCATAGAGTCTGCACTGGCTTCTGGAAAGAGCACCCGACCCAAGGTCAACACCTCCACCCTATCCCCATAACCCAGTAACCCCACACAACACTAAGGGCAATTTTGGACACGAAGGGCAATTTATCATGGCCAATCCACCTAACCTGCACATCTTTGGACTGTGGGAGGAAACCGGAGCACCCGGAGGAAACCCACGCACACACGGGGAGGATGTGCAGACTCCGCACAGACAGTGACCCAAGCCGGAATTGAACCTGGGACCCTGGAGCTGTGAAGCAATTGTGCTATCCACAATGCTACCGTGCTGCCCACTTGACTCATGAGTTCCTTCGAAAAGCATTGAGGATGGGTTCCAGGGCCTTGTGATGGTGTTTATACATTGCCCATCCTCAGGATCATAGATAAGTAGGAGACCCATGGCCTGAAAAACTTTTGTTGGGTTTGATATAATGATTTAAAACTCAATTAACAATGCTTTAATTAGTATGAGGGCGTTGGAGGAAACGTTTGGGTTGGTGAGGGGAAACAAATTCAGGTATCTGCAAGTGCGGGACTTCCTTCGTGAACAGGTGTCATCCTTCCTGCTGCGACCGTTAAGGGGGATTCAGGACAGGGTAGATTTCAGAGGGTGGGTAGGAGCAGGGAGCGTCTCGGACATTTATAAGGAGCTTTTGGGGTCGGAGGAGACGGAGGCCGAGGAGCTGAAGCGCAAGTGGGAGGAAGAGCTGGGAGGTGAGATAGAGGACGGTATATGGGCAGATACGTTGAGTAAAGTCAACGCATCTACAACATGTGCCAGGCTCAGCCTGATACAATTAAAGGTTCTTCACCGGGCTCACATGACAGTGGCACATCTTTGGACTGTGGGAGGAAACCGGATCACCCGGAGGAAACCCACGCACACACGGGGAGGATGTGCAGACTCCACACAGACAGTGACCCAAGTCGAAATCGAACTTGGGACCCTGGAGCTGTGAAGCAATTGTGCTATCCACAATGCTACCGTGCGGCCCTGAAGAAGAAATTAATCTACACTCCATTATTCTACCCTAATCTATGTACCTATCCAATAGCCGCTTGAAGGTCCCTAACGTTTCCGACTCAACTACTTCCACAGGCAGTGCATTCCATGCCCCCACTACTCTCTGGGTAAAGAACCTACCTCTGACATCCCCCCTATATCTTCCACCATTTATCTTAAATTTATGTCCCCTTGTAATGGTGTGTTCCACCCTCTGACTGTCTACTCTATCTATTCCCCTGATCACCTTATAAACCTCTATCAAGTCGCCCCTCTTCCTTCTCCGTTCTAATGAGAAAAGGCCTAGCACCCTCAACCTTTCCTCATAAGACCTACTCTCCATTCCAGGCAACATCCTGGTAAATATCCTTTGCAGCTTTTCCAAAGCTTTCACATCCTTCCTAAAATGAGGTGACCAGAACTGCACACAGTACTCCAAATGTAGCCTGACCAAGGTTTTGTACAGCTGTATCATCACCTCACGACTCTTAAATTCAATCCCTCTGCTAATAAACGCTAGCACACCATAGGCCTTCTTCACAGCTCTATCCACTTGAGTGGGAACTTTCAAAGAACTATGAACATAGACCCCAAGATCTCTCTGCTCCTCCACATTGCCAAGAACCCTACCGTTAACCCTGTATTCCGCATTCATATTTGTCCTTCCAAAATGGACAACCTCACACTTGTCAAGGTTAAACTCCATCTGCCACTTCTCAGCCCAGCTCTGCATCCTATCTATGTCTCTTTGAAGCCGACAACAGCCCCCCTCACTATCCACAACTCCACCAATCTTCGTATCATCTGCAAATTTACTGACCCACCCTTCAACTCCCTCATCCAAGTCATTAATGAAAATCACAAACAGCAGAGGACCCAAAACTGATCCCTGTGGTATGCCACTGGTAACTCGGCTCCAGGCTGAATATTTGCCATCCACCACCACTCTCTGTCTTCTATCGGTTAGCCAGTTCGTTATCCAACTGGCCAAATTTCCCACTATCCCATGCCTCCTTACTTTCTGCATAAGCCTACCATGGGGAACCTTATCAAATGCCTTACTAAAATCCATGCACACCACATCCACTGCTTTACCTTCATCCACATGCTTGGTCACCTTCTCAAAGAAGTCAATAAGACTTGTAAGGCAAGACCTATCCCTCACAAATCCGTGCTGACTATCCCAATCAAGCAGTGTCTTTCCAGATGCTCAGAAATACTATCCCTCAGTACCCTTTCCATTACTTTGCCTACCACCAAAGTAAGGCTAACTGGCCTGTAATTCCCAGGGTTATCCCGATTCCCTTTTTTGAACAGGGGCACGACATTCGCCATTCTTTAATCCTCTGGTACCATCCCTGTTGACAGCGAGGATGAAAAGATCATTGCCAACGGCTCTGCAATTTCATTTCTTGCCTCCCATAGAATCCTTGGATATATCCGGGGGCAGCGCAAGGTGGAAGTCCCAGAGGAGTAGAAGTCCCCGGGGGACTTGTCTATTCTCAAGTTTTTCAAAATGCCCAACACATCTTCCTTCCTAACAAGTATCTCCTCGAGCTTACCAGTCTGTTTCACACTGTCCTCTCCAACAATATGGCCCCTCTCGTTTGTAAATACTGAAGAAAAATACTTGTTCAAGACCTCTCCCATCTCTTCAGATTCAATACACAACCTCCCGCTACTGTCCTTGATCGGACCTACCCTCGCTCTAGTCATTCTCATATTTCTGCCCCTCTTCTATCCATGTTTCCGTGATAGCCACCACATCGTAGTCCCAAGTACCGATCAATAGCTTAAGTTCACCCACCTTATTCCTGATGCTTCTTGCATTGAAGTATACACACTTCAACCCATCTCCTTGCCTGCAAGTACTCTCCTTTGTCAGTGTTACCTTCCCCACTGCATCACTACGTGCTTTGGCGTCCTGAATATCGGCTTCCTTAATTGTTGGACTACAAATCCGGTTCCCATTCCCCTGCCAAATTAGTTTAAACCCTCCCGAAGACTACTAGAAAACCTCCACCCCAGGATATTGGTGCCCCTCCGGTTCAGATGCAACCCGTCCTGCTTGTACAGGTCCCACCTTCCCAAGAATGCGCTATAATTTTCCAAATACCTGAAGCCCTCCCTCCTACACCATTCCTGCAGCCACATGTTCAACTGCACTCTCTCCCTATTCCTAGCCTCGCTATCACGTGGCACAGGCAACAAACCAGAGGTGACAACTCTGTCTGTCCTGGCCTTTAACTTCCAGCCTAACTCCCTAAACTTGTTTATTAGCTCCACATCCCTTGTCCTACCTACGTCATTGGTACCAATGTGCACCACGACTTCTGGCTGCTCACCCTCCCCCTTCAGGATCCTGAAGACACGATCCGAGACATCCCTGGCCCTGGCACCCGGGAGGCAACATACCTTTCGGGAGTCTCGCTCGCGACCACAGAATCTCCTATCTATTCCCCTAACCATTGAATCTCCTATTACTATTGCTTTTCTATGCTCCCCCCTTCCCTTCTGAGCCCCAGAGTCAGACTCAGTGCCAGAGACATGGCCGCTAGGGCCTTCCCCCGGTAGGTCATCCCCCCAACAGCATCCAAAACGGTATACTTGTTTTGAAGGGGAACGGCCACGAGGGATCCCTGCACTGTCTGCCTGTTAGTTTTATTTCCCCTGACTGTGACCCAGCTACTCTTGTCCAGTACCTTGGGTGTGGCTACCTCCCTGTAACTCTTCTCGATAACCCCCTCTGCCTCCCGGATCATCCGAAGTTCATCCAGCTCCAACTCCAGTTCCCTAACACGGTCTCTGAGGAGCTGGAGTTGGGTGCACTTCCCGCATGTATAGTCAGCGGGGACACCAGTGGTAACCCTCACCACCCACATCCTACAGGACAACTAGGGAAACTGCCCTAGCCTCCATCCCCTCTTACTTTACATAATTAGCTGCCCCGTAGACCAACTGGACCTCCGCACTCCGACTCTGCTTCCAGTCAGCTGTACTCTAAACTCCTGGCTCCCTTCACGCTCTTTGATAAATATAGGAAATTAAATGTAAGGAGCACCTTACTCCCTCCTCACCTAACTCCCTCAGTCACCAAACTCTCACTGTAGCACTCAAATGCAACAAGCTCAGCACTCCCTCAGTCACCAAACTCTCACTATAGCACTCAAATGCAACAAGCTCAGCACTCCAGTGCAAACTAAGTCTGCACTATAATTAGCTCAGATTTATACTGTGACTCTAGCCTCTGAAAACTGGCCTAATCCAATTAAATAATTAACAAGCTCCAGCTGCAAGTACCTACAAATAGAACCTTGTTTAAAGCTGATTCAAAATTCACCTTCTTATAGACCAAACAGCAACTTTTAAGTTAATTAACTAAATAAAAGAAATACTAGACTTTAAATAAAAATGAACCCTTATACTTCCTCAGTCACCAAACTCTCACTGTAGCACTCAAATGCAACAAGCTCAGCACTCCAGTGCAAACTCGGTGGTGAATGACTTGGAGGAGAACTACGAGGTGGTGGATTTCCCAGATATCTGCTGCTCTTGTCCTTCTAGATGGTAGTGGTCTTGGGTTTGGAAGGTGCTGTCTAAGGAACCTTGGAGAGTTACTGCAGTGCATCTTGTCGATGGTACACACGACTGCCACTGTTCATTGGTGGTGGTGAGATTGAATGTTTGTGGAATGGTAGCAATTAAGTGGGCTGCTTTGTCCTGGATGATGTTGAGCTCCTTGAGTGTTGTTGGAACTGCACTCATAGATCATAGAATCTACAGTACCAAATGAGGCCATTCACCCCATCAAGTCTGCACCGGCCCTTGGAAAGAGCACCCTACTTAAGCTCACACCTCCACCCTATCCCCGCACCAAGAAATCGAAGAGAAAATGCTGGAAAATCTCTTTTTTCTCCCCACATATGCTGCCAGACCTGCTGAGATTTTCCAGCATTTTCTCTTTGGTTTCAGATTCCAGCAGCCGCAGTAATTTGTTTTTATCCCATCACCCAGTAACCCCACCTAGCCTTTTTTGAACACTAAGGGCAATTTCGCATGGCCAATCCACCTAACCTAAAGAGCACCCAGAGGAAACCCATGCAGACACGGAGAGAACGTGCAGACTCCGCACATACAGTGGCCCAAACCTGGGACCCTAGAGCTGTGAAGCAACAGTGCTAACCACTGTGCTACCATTCCACCCATCCAGGCAAATGGAGAGCATTCCACTACACTCCTGACTTGTGCCTTGTAGATAGTGGACAGGCTTTGTGGGGGTGGGGGTGGGGGGGGGAATCTGAAGGTGGGTTACTCACCATAGGACCCCTAGACTTTGACCTGCTCTGGTAGCCACAGATTGATATGGCTAGTCCAGATCAGTTTCTGATTAATGGTAATCCCAGCATGTTGATTGTGGGGGATTCAATGATGGTAATGCCGTCGAATGTCAAGGTGTGATGATTAGCTCATCGTCTGTTGGAGATAGTCATTGACTGGCACTTGTGTGGCACGAATGTAACATACCACTTGTCAGCCCAAACCTAGATATTGTCCTGGTCTTGCTGCATTTGGACATGGGCTGCTTCATTGTCTGAGAAGCTGCGAATGGTGTTTAACTTACTTGCAGATGACTGCTCAATCCTCACTTCTGACCTTATAATCGAAGGGAAGTCATGGATGAAGCAGCTAAAGATGGTTGGGCCGAGGACACTACGCTGAGGAACTCCTACAGTAATGTCCTGGAGCTGACATGGTTGACCTCCAACTATCACAACCTTCTTCCTTTGTGCCGGTTTTGACTCCAACCAATGGAGAGTTTCCAATGATTCCCATTAACACCAGTTTTGTTAGGGCTCCTTGATGCCGTGTTTAGTCAAATGCTGCCTTGATGTCAAGGGCAGTCACTCTCACCTCTGGCATCCAGCTCTTTTGTCTATATTTGAACCAAGGCTTTATTGGGGTCAGGAACTGAGTGATCCTGGTGGAACCCAAACTGAGCATCCATGAGCAGGTTACTGGTGACTAAGTGCCGTTTGATAGCAGTGTTGATGATTCCTCCCATTTGAATCCGTTTAGCGAACACGGTATCCTATTCTACGATTCTCCAGTCCCCTGAGTCAGGAATCAGCTGGGTGAGGATTGATACAGGTATTATTACAGGTATCACAAAACCAGAACCTGCCGTGGTGGTCTTCGCGGTGGGCTGAGGGGCAACCTCCTTCAGGTAGTTGCCTCCAAAGTCCATCTAAGGGCCACCCCCCCCCCCCCCCCGCCACAATGCACGACGTGCCCACGCCTCCTCTACCAGAACCCCCTCACCATGGCAACCCCCCGTGACCCCATAAAATGGAAAACCACACCCCCCAATAAACCCCCATAGTAGGATGAAATCCCCTAGGGAGCCCCCTTAATAGATGATTCACCCTCCAGGGTCACCCTTAATAGCGAGACATCCCCACAGCACCATTGCTCTCTAGCTTCCAAACAGGGATCTTTTTTCTGGCGGGTCTGTGGGGGGTCGCTCCATTTAGAGGGTCCCTGTGGGGGTCCCTCTAGTTAGGGGGTCCCAGCAGGGATATCTCTCTTGTTAGGGGATTTCTGTGGAATGTTCCTTTAGTTAGGGGATCCCGGGGGAGTCTCCTTATTAAGGGTGTCCTGGGGCGGGGGGGGGGGGGGTGGAGTGTGGGTCAGGTCACCCCGGTACTCGGGGAAGGGGTGGAAAATCCAGGGGTGTGCAGCTGGGTTGTAAGGCGGGGGGGGGGGGGGGGCTGCTGCTCAAAATGGCACCCCAATAGAGAGATTTCTGTGGGAATCCCTCCTATTCCTCGTCATGCATCAATTTGCATGACAAGGGACATGGAATTGCTTCCCGATTTGGGCATCCAGGGGGAACGTAAATCAGTCACAATTCCCCTCTGGGGGAGCACATTCATCTCCAAAATGGAGAATCTCACCCTTAGTCTCCCAAATGGAGAATCCGGGCCATGGTTCTGGAGCATTTGAAACTCAGCCAACATTCAGAAAGAACTCAGGTGTAATATCAAACCCTTGGAGATGTAAACAATGGCGTCCATTGAAACTGAAAATCCTGCACGCATGGCGATCGGCAGCATCACCCAAGGCTGTCCGACCTGGTGGAATTTCCCAGGCTGGAGAACATAAGATTTGCCATCCGCGGATCGAACGAAGGCTTCCATATGACGTGGATGCTATTCGCCAACTTTTTCCAAGACCTGTTCAACCAACAGACCAAAGGGGTGAGGGCGGGGGGTAGATGGGTGGTGGCAGTGTTGGTGGGGGAGGTTGGTGGGGGTGGTTGAAGGCAGACCAAAAGGAATGCAAGGTACGAGCAGGAGGGACAAAGCTGCAAGGGACCAGTCCGATGGCAAGCTATGGCCCAAACCAAATTGAATATAAATGCCTATAAATGTGTGTCTCGGCCATATTGGGCAATGTTAAATATATATGGCGGTTAATGGGGCTCACGGCCACAGTTGTTGTTATGAAGGCGCTCGCTTGTAAAGATACGTGTTGGTTTTTGCGCAGATTTTTTCTGATACTGTATAATTTAGAATTTGTTGGATTTAAAAAACATTTTCCCAATTGCAAAAAAAAAGAAACTGAAATTAAACAGTTGTTCTGTCAACCACGGCAGTCCAGGAACAGGTGACCTTTTCATGCAGCTGCTCTGCTTGATCTTGAGGCCCACATACGCTCAGCTGCATTAGGATGCCTGTTTTGCCTGCCAAATTTAAACAAGTTCAGGGACTCAAAATTGGGGCAGTGCTTTGCCAATTGAATGGGCAGCCAATTACTCGGCAACACCAATTGCCTGAGGTCAAAATCACCCTCAGGTGTTCGTGCGCAAAATGAATTTTAATACAAGCCCCAAATAACAACAAAGTTCAACTCATTTTACTTTGAAGTGCCCAGGAGTCCGAAAACCAGTTGTATCAACAGAACACTTAATGGAATCAGGATGGTGAAGATCTCTATTTTATGACAAGCACACGCAACTTATTCATATGGTAACACAGGGCAACAATCTATCAAGTATCCTCTGTATCCCCAAGTGGGAAATGTTCATGGACATGTCCAGTACAAATACAGAATCATCTATTTAACCAAGGAGAAACTCAGCTGTGGAGATAAAAATGTTCAGTTCATAGTATTTATAGAATTTACAGTGCAGAGGGAGGCCATTTGGCCCATCGAGTCTGCACCGGCCAATGGAAAGATCACCCTACCTAAGCCCACGACTCCATTCTATCCCTGTACCCCAGTAACCCCATCTAACTTTCTGGAAACTAAGGGCAATTTAGAATGGCCAATCCACCTAACCTGCACATCTTTGGACTGTGGGAGGAAACCGGAGCACCCGGATTTAATCTCCAAACACTTTTCACAAAAAACAAAATTTACTGCCAAAAATCACAGGCCTTCATAAAGTCCATGTCCAGACTCGCTCAGACTATTCCACAGAATCATAGAATTCCTACAGTGCAGAAGGAGGCCATTTGGCCTATCGAATCTGCACCAACCCTCTGAAAGAGCACCCTACCCACATCCCCAGCCCATCCCTGTAACCCCACCTGACCTTTGGACACTAAGGGGCAATTTAGCACAGCCTATCCACCTAACCTGCACATCTTTGGACTGTGGGAGGAAACCAGAGGAAACCCACACAGACACGGGGAAAGTGTGTAAACTCCATAGAGGCAGTCACCCGAGGTCGGAATCGAACCTGGCGCTATGGGACAATAGCATTGACCACTGTGTCACCTTGTCGCCCCTTTTAGTAATTTCAGTTACAACAGAAGCACATTCACTGACCACTCAATAGGATACTAGTGGACTTCTCTCGAGGGTCCAATGGGCGTAGTGTTCTATTCAGACCAAGTGATCACAGGTTGAATTCCTCTTCTGTGCTCAGCTGCTAACTTTGGACTACACAGGACAAATTGACTGCTGCTGATTTCTATCCAGTGAGACCTGGGAGAAAGTAAGGTCAAAGGTAAAGTCACCACAGTCTCAGATATCCATAGACTGCTTTTCCCTTTGAGGGGGAGCGCTGACTGGTGGTGATTTAACCTGCGGGGCCTTCATGACTAATCTCAGCCGGTACGGGGTTCAAACCTATGCTGCTGGCCTCGTTCTGCATCACAAACCAGCTGTTCAGCCAACTGAACTAAACCGGTTCTGAAAGTACACATATGTTGTGTCACTATACGGGGACAGGGTGTATTTGATTCAAATAACCCCGAATTGAACAGCCTCCTGACAATGTTCAACTATGATTAAGTTACAAGAGAGGTGCTTTTACCATCGGGACCATACTCCAGTGATGCCCGTAAGAAACAGACATCAAGTAATATGGGCACTTACACATGTCAATTTGAGGCAACGATAAAAAGACAAAAGCATTTAAAGCTGACATACTGATCAATTGTGTCTAAATGATAGTAGCTCAATGATGGCCTGGCATCAAATAATATGGCATTTTCACTGTTATTCAGGATCAAGATTCTGTTAACAACTGGAAATGTTCAAAGGTGGATGTTCTCAGCATCCGTCTAAAGCAGTCATCATATTTCAACAACTTATTTATTAAATGAATGTGCTCATTATTATTCACGTATGGGTTGGGAGAAGCAAAGCTATATTAGCAACGTTTACAATTTAATTTGAATATTCCTTATATGTTCCTCAAGATGATACCAGAAATCTGCGAGTATTCAAATCAAGAAAGAATTTGCAGGCTGGGTCCCTTCTCTCTTGAAAGAAAAATAAGTCTCCAGGTGACTTATTGAAGGTATTTTAAATTCTGAAAGGTTTTGATAGAGTGGATACAGACAGCGTAACTACAGGCCATTAATATAAGGTAGTCACTAAGAAACCCAATCGGGAATTCAGAAGAAGTTTTTTTACCCAAAGAATGGTAAAAATGTGGAACTCGCTGTCAAGGGAGTGGTTGAAATTAATAGTCTGGATGTAGTTAAGGGGAAGCATGACAGATATTTAATAATAATAATAATCTTTATTGTCACAAGTAGGCTTAGATGGCAATGAAGTTACTGTGAAAAGCCCCTCGTCGCCACATTCCGATGCCTATTCAGTTACGTGGAGGGAGAATTCAGAATGTCCAAATTACCTCACAGCATGTCTTTCGGGATAGTGCACCCAGAGGAAACCTACGCAGACATGGGGAGAATGTGCAGACTCGGCACAGACATTGACCCAGCCGGGAATCAAACCTAGGACCCTGGCACTGTGAAACCATAGCGTTAAACACTGTGCTACCGTGCTGCCCGATGGTGAAGGGAATAGAGGATTATGATGTTAGATTTAGATGAGAAAAGTTGTAAGCAGGCTTGAGTGGAGCATCAACACTGGTATGGACCAAATGGCCTGCTGTGTGCTGTAAAACGTACACATGTAATCCTGTAGAGATAGGTAAGGTAATTAACCAGACAGGACTACAGGCATTTTGCTCCAGTAAAGAGAGACACGTGGTTATATACAGCTTAAAGGACACCTCTTCACAAGTGTAAGGCAAGGCTAGAGGCAAGCCCCCCTGAACGGCATGATGGTGAAGTGGTTAGCACTGCTGCCTCACAGTGCCAGGGACTCGGGTTCGATTTCCACCTTGGGTGACTGTCAGTGTGAAGTTTGTACTTTCTCTCCATGTCTGCGTGGGTTTCCTCCAGGTACTCCGGTTTCGTCCCACAGTCCAAAGATGTTACAGGTTAGGTGGATAGGACATGCTAAAGTAGGGTGAGGTGACAGGGTGGGGGATAGGGCCAAGGTTGGGTGACCTTTCAAAGGGTCGGTGCAGACTTGATGGGCCTAATGGCCTCTTTCTGTACAGTAGGGATTCTATGAGTCTCTGAACTATCATTGCTGGTATGGGAATTGAACCTGTTCCAATGGCATCATTCTGCATCACGCTCTCGAGTCATCAAGCCAAATGAGCTAAACAACCTCCCCAAACCTTGGTAGATGTTGAATTGACAAGGACACTGCTTAGTGAGGATTTGAACCTGGCAAATCAGGCTGGACCCTGGCTTGATCTCTGATCTTTGCTGACCATAAGTGTATGGTCAAAGAACTCCATGTTAAGGAATAGGAAATAATCCAGAGCTCTCATTTTTGACTCAAACCAAGTTGTAATCTGGATCTTGGCAGGAACAGAAACTTCTCCTGCCCCATGCTGAAAGGTCCTTGGACATGTTTTCATCTCAGGAAGGATCAGTTGGCCTGGGAGGACATGCATTCGGGTTCACCAGAATGATCCAGCTGTTTTGAGCTTTAAATGATGTTGACATTGTACAAAAATCTGCCTTATATTCTCTTGAGTATCGAAGATTGAAGCACGTTCTGATGGAGGTGTTCAAAATATGAAAAAGATTCCACAGAGTTGAAGAAGAGAAGCTATTTCCTATCTTCAGTGTATTGTTCTGACATGGGCTTGAATGAGAGGGCACAGATTTAAAGTGATTTGCAAAAGATGCAAATGTGACGTGAGAAAAAACATTTTCACAACAGCAAGTGGTGCTGATCTGGAATGCGTTGCCTGGATATGTGGTGGAGGCAGGTTCAATCGAGGCATTCATTGGGTGATTATTTGAAGAAAAACAATGTGCAGGGGTGCAGGGAAAAGGCAGGAGAATGGCAATATATCATGAAATGAAAACTGCTTATTGTCTCAAGTAGGCTTCAAATGAAGTTACTGTGAAAAGCCCCTAGCCGCTACATTCCAGCACCTGTTTGGGGAGGTTGGTATGGGAATTGAACCCATGCTGCTGGCCTGCCTCGATCTGTTTTAAAAGGCAGCTATTTAGCCCTGTGCTAAACCAGCCCCTTCATAATGCTCATTTGGAGAGCCAGTGCAGACTGTGAAGAGCTGAAGATGGATCCGTTTGTATTAAGGAAGACAGGGCCAGAGTCACAAACAGGCCAAGATCTTACAACCGAATCTGCTGAAGAGAGCTGCTCAGAGCTTTTCAGGAGAGTCCATGGCAGGGCAAAGTAGTGCTGGTGTGAGCTGTATACAGAGTTCCAGGGCCTCTGGTGAACAACCCATCAAGAAGAAACTGAAATCAGGAACAAAATAATATAAAGAGGATTTCTTGAGGTATGGCTTTGTTAATTGTGCCAATGCAAATCAGGATGCAAAGTCCGTGTGTGTTATATGCAAAGAAGTGCAGGAAACTGAGAGTTGGATGCTAATTATGTCTATGGCAAACATCTTTTCAATTCTAAACAAACTGAACCGCAAATTGCCAAACTTGCAATGACTTTTGGAAAGCATCTATTTCTTCATAGTGCCGAAAGTTTGGCAAGTGCGAGTACAATGCCAAAATTTCTACAAGTTCCCCTTACTGCTAAGACACAAAGAAGAAAACAGTGTTAGCAAGGGAACTGACAGTAGACTGGCAAACCTTAGTTAGTTGCATCTGGCTGCGCTGATCAATAGTTGTGGTCACTACCTTCCAGAGAAGTTTCAGATTTTGAAAGAGAAGCGGTGGGTGAAAAATCCTTTTGAGTTTGAGACCCCAGAGTCAATTATTAACTTACGGCTGATTTCAAAATGAAGAGAATGAACTTTGGCGCATCACCTGTCACAGCACATTAAAGATACATCACAAGTCCATGAGGCTGTCAACATTCTGTATTAGCTTCTCCCAGGAGTATGCTGAGTAAAACAAGCATTTTGATGGTATTGTCCTTCACAATGACCTACACGTGTGAGATTGGATTTTCCGTCTTCACAAAGATGAAGACAGCACAAAGGAACTGGCTGAACCCTACACCTGATTTGCGCATTGCCCTCTCCTCCTTTGAACCTGATTGGAGTGAGATCATGAGGTCCAAGCAGGCTCACCTGTTGCACTAAAGATAAGTGTAAATGGTGCGTTGTGAAGGTTGGCTGGCATGGGTCACGAAGGTCAGCTGACCTGGGTCCCGAAGGCCGGCTGGCTGGTGAAAGTAGGTCCTGGGAAAATAGTTTGAAAAACTCTGTTTTAGGCAACATTTTCATATTCCAGCAAGCTTTTCAGGACATCAGCGGATTAGTTGTGTCAAATCAAATTCAGAATTCACATTTGGGCATCATCCTTTGAATCTCTTGAACTAATTTGGATTTCTTAATGGGGCATTGAAGTTCATAAACAGCTACAGGTGCTTCTTGTTGCAACAGCTGTCACTACACATCTGGCATGGCTAAATGTGGGATTTGCAGTCTGCATTTGTCTGAAATTTGCAGATTCAGACAAAGCCGGGCAGCTCCACATGGCTCCAATTTGTCTCTAAGTGGACTCTGAGGTAGCTGGCATCTAATTGATAACAAACAGGAGGTTTGTCTCCAAATACTTAACTGGCAGATAATCAGTAAAAAATTTGATATTCAAAATATATTCAGCCACACACACACACGCACATCAAATGTATAGATATCCAAGCGAGAAAAAGAATTGATGGCAAAAATATCAGGAGAAACCACTGCAGTCCTTTGAATAGTCCATTTGAATTTTTAAAAAATTGTTAATGGGACATGGAAACTGGCTGGGCCAGCATTTATTGCCCATCCCTAATTGCCCTTGGGGCAGTTACGAGTCAACCACATTGCTATGGGTCTGGAGTCACATGAAAGCCAGACCAGGTAAGGATGGCAGATTTCCTTCCCTGAAAGGCATTAGTGAATCAGATGGGTTTTTACAACAATTAATTGACAATGTTTTTATGGTCATCATTAGCCTTTTAATTCCAGATTTATTTTATTGAATTCAGATTTCACCACCTGCAGTGGCGAGATTTGAATTAGGGTCCCCAGAGCATTACCCTCGGTCTTTGGATTAATGATCGAGTGACATTACCGCCACAATGCTGCCTCCTTCATCTATCAAATCAAGCAGACGGGATCCCAATTTAGTGCTTAACCCAAAGGATAGCACCTTTGACAAAACAGCACTCCTTCATTGCTTTTTGCTGCTTCAGAGTAGTTGTGGTGGTTGGAAGCCAATCATCTCAGCCCCAGGACATCACTGCAGGAGTTCCTCAGTGCATTGTGCTAGGCCCATCCATTTTCAGCTGCTTCATCAATGACCTTCCCTCTACCATAAAGTCAGATGTGGCAATCTTTGCTAATGACTGCTAGGTGTTCAATTCCATTCGCAACTCCTCAGACATTAAAGCAGTCCATGCCCAAATGCAACAAGACCTGAACAACATTTAGGCTTGGGCAGATAAACGGCAAGTAAAATTCATGCCCCACAATGGCCATGCAATGACCATCTCCACGACATTCAATGGTGTAACCAACACTACAGGCCCCGCCATCAGCATCCTCGGAGTCACCATTAAGCAGATATTTAATGGACCTTTGGCCCCTGGCTCCACAGTGTCAGATTTGGCGGGGTACAGAAATGCTGCGCTGTGGAATCCCTCTAAGCAGTTACCGTGTAAGAGATTACCCAGCAATTGCTCAGAGGAACTAAGGAACTAACTTCCCCAAAACTATTGTGTTGGATTTAACCATCCGACAAAGCGATTTAAATCACTAACTTTGAGTGGTTCAGTCAGTTTACCCTGATGGTTATTCTGGAAGAGTTCGAAGGAATAAAAGCACTTTCAACTTCAGAATAATTGTTTTAAACACCCAGACCCAGCCCAGCACGGTACATCCCATACCCCCAACTCCCCAGGAGACCCCATACACCCTTCCAAATAAGCGTCCCATTCCCCATGGTATTCCCCACCACCTCCCTCAACTTGACCAAAACCACCCCTATCTCCCCGCCGACCAGGTCCAGCCCCACATCAGTCCAACCACCCCCCAGCCCAACCTGACCCACCCCTAACTAATAACCCCCTCCTTGACCCGACACCCTGATCTGACCGACCGACACAGCCCAACATGTCCAGCACTCCTCCAACACAAATTGTGTACCACCGGACCCAACTGACATCCACTCCCGACCCAGTCCCCCCACACAACTTCCCTCACTGATGTGACCTCTACCCGACCTGACTGAACACCCCACCAACCCCCCCCACCCCCCGATGTCCAACTACGCCCTCGATGACCCAATCCTCCCAACCCCACCGATTTCTTCATCCCACCCCCAAATTTGGATCTCTGCCCATATTTGGACCCCCCTCTTTCCTAATGTCCGATCCCCCTCATGTCTGGATCCCACCCTCCCATGTCCAGATTCCGCCCCCATATTGGCAGATCCCCTGAACCTCCACCCACACATGCCATTCACTTACCTTCTCCATTTCAATGGGGCCTTTAAACGCACCGGCTTAGCCACAGCTAGTGTCATAAAAAGAGGGCTTGTCCTCCTTTGCCCGTTTCCTTTGCACTTCACTGCTGGAGCCATGGACCTGCTTTGCTGTTTGGATCCCAACCGGCCCAAGTCTGCAAGATCGGGAAAGACAGGTGCTTTACAATTTAAGCACAGGTAATTCAGTGACAGTAAGTACAGTGGATACAAAAACAGGTCTGCGGCCGGGAAGGATGTGAAGGCCTTGGAGAGGGTGCAGAAAAGGTTTACAAGGGTGAGGAGCTTCTGTGCTATGGATAGATTTGAGGAGCTGGGGCTGTTCTCCCTAGAGGAGTGGCGATTAAGATGAGATTTGGTAGAGATGTTGAAAATTATGAATGGGCTGGACAGAAAGGGAGGGAGGAATTTTCTTACTAGTAGAAGGGTCAAGAGCCAGAGGACAGTAATTTGAGGTAATTGGCGAGAGAAGCAACCGTGACATGAGGACAAATGATTTTTACGCAGGGCGTGGTGAGGAGCTGGAATGCACTGTTTGAGAGTCAGATGGGGATTTTCCAACCCAGGCAGGGCAGATCTCACCATGGTGAGTGCAGGAAGCCATCCAAAATTCCATTGACTGACGACTCGGGTAAAGCGCGCCAGCGGTGGGACCGAAGATCCCTCCTTCAGGAGGCAGCTTAAATCGAGACATTGAAGGGAGAATTGGATAACTATCTGAAGAGAAATAAATTCGAGAGCTACAAGGTAAATGTGGGATCGTAAGATGAGGTTACTTGCTCTTGCAGACAGTCAGCAAGGACATAATGGGCTAAATGACTTCCATCTTTGCTATAAACATTCTATGGCTGACAGGAGAACATTACATCTTCTGAGCATAACCTTACTAATCATGCTGTATTCTGTGGCGGGGAAAGCCTGGATAGAATGTAATACGCCATGCTATCCAGGCGCCATATTGAACAAGTACCTAACGTCACTGACCCACTATTGAATAAAGAAGATGGACTTCCTGAAAATGAAGATGGATCCGCAGGAACACTCTGAGGCTTGAAGATGGGAATCTGAGGAAGAAGATGGAGCTCCAGGAGCATCCTGAGGCTGGAAGATGGACCTCCTCGATGAAACGGAAACTGGAATATCCACCTGTAGATGCTCCTTCCACCATCTGCTGTGGTGTTCCAAGGTCCAGGGTAGCTGGTGGCTTCATGTGTGCCTTGACACCTGCACACCACATTATTCAAGACGTGTTGTCCCGTTAGCATTGTGGAGAATTGGGTATGGGTGGAAGATTACAGTTGGGCCTTCATCTGCATCCCATAAGCGGGATGCAAATCAGTTTCACGCTGGCCTCCAGCGGGCTTCCTGATCCACAATGGTGTAAACCAGCAGAAGATCCCGCCAGCATAAAACCAATTATTGGGCTTCCCACCAGATTCCTCTCCCTCCCCACCTGCCATTGAACCCGCTGGCAGAGAATTCCACCCGATAATTCCATGATGAATTCTGCAGTGAATGACTCACCCCTTGACTCAAAAGACCTTCACAATGTAAAAGGCAACTAATCAGGAGTGTGATAGAACACTGTCCACTTGCCTGGATGAGTTCAGTTCAAACGACACTCAAGAAGCCTGACATCATGCAGAACAGAATAGTTCACTTAATTGGCACGCCATCCATGGGCTGAACAATCACTCCCCCCCCCCCCCCCCCCACCCCTACCCCCACCCCCACCAGTGTGTACCATCTCCAATTGCACTGCAGCAAATTGCCAAGTCTCCTTCAGCTGCACCTTCCAAATCTTCAACCTCCACCATCTAGAAGAACAAGGAGAGCTTCCTCATCGGAACACCATCTGTAAGTGTCCTCCAAGTCACATGCCATCCTTACCCAGGCAGATGAGAAGATTTTAAAAACTCAGAACAGGAGTAGACTGTTGATGGCGGGAGCTGGTGCAAAACGTTTTCTTCAGGTCTGGAGGCACCAGAATGTTCTTTCATGCAAGATAACGAACATGCCTGGAGTGATATCATGGTTGTGTTATAATTCACCAACTGACCACTAGGAGTCCCATTCGTATATAAGTTAATGTTAGAGTCAAGTGACCTCAGAATGACTGTAGAGCTGGGGAGAAAGGTTGCTTGAGCATGATCTGTTTTCAGATTCACCTGTTGTTTTGTATATAGTTGACCCACAGTTAATGTTAATAATTAGTTTATAGCTTTAGCTACAAGTGTTCTTGTAATATAAATCAGTCCATCCAACAAGAACATTACAATGCCTTTCCAAGTGTCCTTGGCAGTAGGGGTGGCGATTTAGGGAGGGTAACAAGGGAAAGCCACAGATTTCTGACTGCTGAAAATCTGCTTTGTGGCCCGTGTCCCTTGTGGATCAGTGCTATCTTTACTAAATTGGCAAAACATTCACTAAATCATTATAGAATCACAGAATGTACAGTGCAAATTAGGCCATTCAGCCAATCGGATCTGCACCGGCCCTTGGAAAGGGCGCCCAAATTAAGACCACACTTCCACCCTATCCCCATAACCTAGTAACCCCACCTAACCTTTTTTGGGCATTGAGGGCAATTTATCATGGCCAATCTACCTAACCTGCACATCTTTGGACTGTGGGAGGAAACTGGAGCACCCAGAGGACACCCACGCAGACACGCGGAGAACGTGCAGACTCCGCACAGTGACGCAAGCCAGGAATTGAACCTGTGACCCTGGAGCTTTGCAGCAATTGTGCTAACCACTGTGCTACTGTGTGCTACTCAGAGAGTACTGATTAAAACTCAGGACTCCTCAAATCAGTAAATAACACAGATGTTGTATTTATATAGTGCCTTTTGTGATTCGGGGCAGCTCAGAGTGTTTTATAGCGAATTAAGTAGATGTGCAGATTAGTCACTGTTGTAATGTAGGAAAGCTGGCAACCAAGTGACAGACAGCAAAGTCCCAATCTGACCAGATAATCAGTTTCCAAGGTCTTTGCACCAATTAAGCAGCTTCACGGTCATTTTTACTGATACCTGTAGTGATCGCTGTATATGCACATACATAAAGCGTTAATGTGTTGTCAGTACAGTCAGCTAGTCACTAGAGGGCAAAACTAACAGGGGGTATAAAAACAATCTTAATCTGTTTTCCCGCTCTCTTCGGGTGTGTTGTAGCTAGAGAACAGAAGTATTGTAAGCTCAGAGTGTAGAGTATAATATTCATAGTTAATCTAAATGTATCTTGTTTAATTTGACTACTAGTAAAAGTATTGAAGAATCAAACTAACAAGTTAATTGATTAGTGACTCAATAAATTATGTGTTATCACTGGACGACTTTGAGTATTCATGATCAACAAAGTCAAGAACATCTCAGCATAAACGAATGAGTAACATATATTACTTCAAGTTACTTAATATGCTACCAGGAGAAGTAATATAACACAACAATACTGGCTTTTTAACTTTTAAAACAAAATTCTTGATTCTCAAACTGCCAGGGTGAGATTAGAACTCAATATCTCGGACCAAACTCAGCCTAAGGTTCAAAATACTTGGTGGTCAAATGTTTATGTTGTCCCAGGAGCCACGGTAGAAAACCTTTCAGATTGTTGGTCTGCAGTTTGCATGTCAGTAAGATCACAATGCAAAATGATATGAATAATACAGAATGGACAGCAAACTGGCAACATCTTAAATGGCAAGCTTATTTATGGGCCATTCAATACTGAGTCTTAAATATATTCCAACCACCCTGTCAGTCATTGCTCTATAATATATTGCTCCTTTGCAGTGAGCTGTGCGCATTTGAACTCTGATAGTTCCAATAAAGCCAAGAACTGAGGGAAATAATGTTTAATATTTATTGCCAGCTATCTTTCACCAAAGATTTGGAATGCAATATGCATCCATTATAATATTCGGGTCTTGTATTCAGCCTGATGTGCAAATAATTTGTTTGGAATTACTATTTACATATAAACAGCCTTTTTTCTGAAATAAGAATAAAAGCCAAAAAGCCCAATTTTACTTGAGAGACTCTTGGTAATTTTATGCAAACTTGAGAAGATGAATTTCACCATTAGTGGTTGATAGCCTGAGCCACGGGACTGAAAACACTTAGCCCTTTGAATATTTTCCTTTATATTTAACTGATTTCTCTGGAACTTACAAGAGCATTGGTTATTAAGAGCAGAAAATTGAAGACATTAGTGAAAACAGGAGCTGCAGCACAGCCACAGTACAAGTCCTAGCATGATTTAAACCATTATGACGATCCCGGACAAGGCACCAACAGTGACCAAGATACTGGACCGAAACCCCCAAATTTGAGTTTATTTGGTAAGTCTGGCCGGAAAGAATGATTCACTGCAGGAGTGAATGCGTGAATAAATAGGGATCTGGTATTTTAAAAATAAAACGTTATCATGAATACAATTTGGGCCGCAAGGTAGCACAAGTGGATAGCACTGTGTCTTCACAGCGCCAGGGTCCCAGGTTTCATTCCCTGCTGGGTCACTGTCTGTGCGGAGTCTGCACGTACTCCCCCTGTCTGCGTGGGCTTCCTCCGGGTGCTCCGGTTTCCTCCCACAGTCCAAAGATGTGCGGGTTAGGTGGATTGGCCATGCTAAATTGCCCGTAGTGTCTTAAAAAGTAAGGTTAAGGGAGGGGTTGTTGGGTTACGGGTATAGGGTGGATACGTGTGTTTGAGTAGGGTGATCATTGCTCGGCACAACATCGAGGGCCGAAGGCCTGTTCTGTGCTGTACTGTTCTATGTTCTACAATATTAAACTCTAACTTCACACCCAAAAAGAACATCTTACAACCACCCCTTAAATACTACTATTCAATTCCCCATTAAACAACAAGAAAAGTAACATACAGCTCTCAAACCAGTTTAAAATCAGAATGTCATAGAGTAATACTTGCTTCAGAGAACAGATCTGGGCTCCTGTTAGAACCCCACGAGCTCTGACTGCATATCTTCAAAAATCAATTTCAACTGGGTTGTTTCAGCCTCTTCCTGGTCCTCAGACAAGACTGCTCTGCTTTAAATATTATTACGCTTTTTTAACTATCATATGTGAGTGAAAACTGCTTTTACTTGTGGTCAAAATAAGGGTTACCTGTTCAGATTTCAACTCCTTTCCAAAGCTTTTGCAAAATGTCTCTCTGAGTCCCTGAACTCTACCCAGAAATGGGGCGATCTCCCCAAGCTGAAAAACAAATCAACTCCCCAGGGACTTTCCCCACTCAAACCATAGTGCATTAGCCCAGACTGAAGAACACATTCCTCGAGTCAATTTTACCTTCTGGCCCCTCTGCCCTATAAAACAGGATTCTTTTTAAAAACATGACCACTGCAGTCAAAAACATTCTAACCCCAGGCTTTCAACCCTTAAATGGCCAAATGTTTAGAATCCAAAATTTCTAAAATCCTCCATTCGTCACACCTCCCCCCCCTTAAAAAAATTAACCTGATTGGTCTTTCGATTCCTTCGTCATCTTCCTGCAGCAGTACAGCACTAGCACCCACATCACTCACAACAATTGCCACTTTAAATGTCTTGGCATAATTAGGTGTCATCAACACGGGTGCGGTCGTTCACATAATCTTCAGATTATTGAATGCCCCCTGACATTCTGATGCGCACTGCCAGCTTTTGTAGTTTTTTTAAGAGGATCAATCAGGGGAGCAACCATGCTGTTGAAATTCAGCATGAATTTCTGGTAGAAACCAAACATGCCCAAAAATCTCAGAACTTCTCTCCTCGTTGATAGTATTGGAAATTCACCAATAGCTTTCATTTTAACATTCCATGGGGCCATCTGACCATGTCCAATGGTATGGCCTAAGAATGCGACTTGAGCTTTCACAAGTTCTAAATGCTCCTTCCATGTTTCACTGAACACCACTACATGGTCAATGTGCACTTCACAATTGTTCAATCCGGAGATGACCTTGTTGGTTAATCTTTGGAATGTTGCTGGTGTATTCTTCCTTCCAAGTGACATGACCTTAAGTTGATTCAGATCATTTGGAGTCACAGAAGCTAACACTTCCTTTGCCCTGACTGATTAAGTTACTTGCCAATATCCTTTAAGTAAGTCAAGTTTGGTAATAAAATATGCTTCTCCCATCTTTTCAAACAGTCTTCTGAACAAGGAATAAAGTATAAATCTGACTTCCTAACTGCATTGACCTTTTCTACAGTCCACACACACAATCATTACGTCCCACTCGGTTTTGGTACCATGACAATTGGTGCGCTCCAATCGCTGCAACTCTCTTTGATGATATCATCATAAGCTAGTGTGTCCTCTATGGCAACATCTCTACCAATAACATGCCAATCAATCAGCACTCTCCTTTCATCCAGTATAAACTTTTCGCTTTCCCCTGACATGCGTATTCCTGTAAATTGTCCTGATGAATGCAAAATGAAAAGCTTTGACAAAATGGCTTGAATTCTCCAGCCATCGCGATTCACTGTTTCCACCAGTCTGTGCATCCCCACACGTGGGTTTCCAGGGTGCATGGGCTGGCTTCTATGGGAAAACACATTGAAGCAGCGGGAATAGTGAATTCCGCTGCCAGACTACGGCACATGGCTGAGAAACATGGGGCTGGAGGGGCCGGAGAATCAACTGTCTTTTTTCAGAAGTACTCAGTCACATTTTCCTTCAGTTTCTAATCTCAATTCCATAAAGACTTGAATGATATTCTATACAGTTGTCATCTTCCAGTAATTTGTTAAAATGGATATTCTTAGGGTAGCACGATGGCACAGTGGTTAGCACTCTTGCCTCATGGCGCCGAGGTCCCAGGTTCGATCCCGGCTCTGGGTCACTGTCCATGTGGAGTTTGCACACTCTCACCGTGTTCGCGTGGATTTCGCCCCCACAACCCAAAGATGTGCAGGGTAGGTGGATTGAACATGCTAAATTGCCCCTTAATTGGTACAAAAAATGAATTGGGTACTCTAAATTTAAATAAAAAGGCTATTCTTCATGATAGATCTTGGGCAGTGAGAATCATAGAATTTACTGTGCAGAAGGAGGCCATTTGACCCATCGAGTCTTCACTGGCCCTTAGAAAGATCATCTAACCTATCCTGGTAAACCAGTAACCCAGCCTAACGTTTTCTGACACTAAGAGCAATTTAGCATGACTAATACACCTAATCTGAAACCCATGCAGACACGGGGAGAATGTGCAGACTCTGCACAGTGACCCAAGCCGCAAATCGAACCTGGGACCCTGGAGTTGTGAAGCAATTGTGCTAACCATTGTGCTACCGTGCCGCCCAGAGTCAGCAGGCTTCTTACTAATGGAGAGCATACAAGTCTACTCAGCTGACATATGCACACATATATTTATTCCAAAAACATTGGGCGTGATTCACCCCTACCTGGCAGGGCGGACCGTACCAGCACCGAGGTGTGGCCTGAACCACTCCGGAGTCGGGCCGCCCGGAAGGTACAGAACCCTCTGCACTTTCAGGGGCTAGGCCGGCGGCGGTGCGGTTGGAGCCGCATTAGCCGGCGCGGAAGGGCTTGCAGTCGCGCCAACCGGCAATGAAGGGCCTACGTCGGCCAGCGCGAATTGGCGCATGCGCGGAAGCGGCAGCACACATGCGCTGGGAGGTTCTTCTCTGCGTCGGCCATGGCGGAGGTTGACAGCAGCCAGCGCGGTGGGAATGAGTGCCCCCATGGCACAGGTCCGCCCGCGGATCGGTGGGCCCTGATCGCGGGCCAGGCCACCGTGGGGGCACTCCCCAGGGCGAGATCCCTCGCGCCCTCCCCCCCCCCCCCCCGAGGACTCTGCAGGCCGCCCGTAGAGTCTCCATGGACCTGGTTTGATTTACGCCGGCCGGACTGTGTGCAAACGGGTGGCTGCTCGGCCCATCGCGGGCCGGTGAATCGCCAGGAGGGCCGTTTCTAGCAGCCGCTGACTGGTACAGCGTGATTCCCGCCCCCGCCAAAACCCCGGCGCCGGAGAATTCGGCACCTGGCGGCGGGGCGGGATTCACACCCCTCCCCTTGCAATTCTCCGACTCGTCGGGGGGTCAGAGAATCCCGCCTGTTATTGGATAATGGTTAGTAACAAGAACTTTGGTCAATTATGTTTTCTCCCATGAGGGCTGAAGTCAGATGTAGCATCGTAACGGCCACCCACAGCACAAAGCAACTCATTTGCACCCGAACAGGGAACAACGTTCGACCGTAAATAATAATATCACACTTGAATGTGCAGTAAAATTATTCCAGTCACCCCATTGTAGTGCCGCTGTAATAAAATAATGTATCCGTTTACTCCCTAAAAGCTGTAAGAGATCTAGAAGGACTTTTTTTCTGAAAGTAAATTATTTCTTTTTAAAAGCATTTTTTTCTCTATGGAATGTGTTGAGTTGCAGATTATGGAGATGGATTTTGGTCGGGTTCTCCCCAGTCTTTCTTGTAATTGGTTGAAAAACATATGGAAATGCCGTAAATTACCATTTTCAGGCATTTGCACCATTTTTACCATGGTTAACCGATAATGTCTCGGAATTCCAGTAATCCGGATATATCTTTTAGTAGGTAAGGCATTGAGAGGCATGATGTGTTATCTTTGTTGGTCTAACATCGACTGCAACTGGATGCAGTGAAATGAGAAACAGCCTTCCGACACAGGAGATGTTTTATTGAACCTGCTGATAATCTGTTGTGGGTTTACACTCTATTAACCTAACTGATAACCTCCTTCCTCCTGGCTTGACCAGACTATCTCTCTACCACATGGTGATGATGTTCACTGGCTTGTGCACTGTGACTCTCTCCTTAGCCATGTCCTGTGAGAGGAGAGTCTTAATGCCCTGTGGGCTTTATGGTGGTGGTGTCCTGTCTGGTGGTTGGTTGTTCTGTGTCGTGTGTGTTCATTGGTTATCCTGTGTGTCAATCACTGCCTGTCTGCATCTCATGATATACATGAGTGGATATTATGACAAGGCATATTCATTTTCCCCAAAGTATGGGAAGAAGACCAAGGAGTTGATGCCAGTGAAGACAGAGCCCAGGAGAATATTTTTCACACAGGGGGTCGTGAGTCTCTGAAATTCTCTTCCTTAAAACATAGTGGAAGTACAGTCTTTGAATATTTTTGAGGCAGAGCTTGATAGAATCTTGATTTGCAAAGGGGTGAAAGGTTATCGGCAGGCTGGAATGCGGGGTTGAAGTCGCAAGCAGATCAGCCATGATCTTATTGATCGATGAAGCAGGTTGAAAGGGCCGAGTGGCCTACTTCTGCTCCTGATTGGTATGTTTGCATTCAGCCATGAAGTCTATGCCCACGATGTCTTGTGATGGACTGAGGCATTAGCACCAGTCAGAAAGAAGAGAGCGGCAGCTTCCAAAAAAGCAATTGTAATCTCAACTTCAACTATAGTTTTACCCCAACCTACATTTTACATGCTCAGAAGTAGCAGGTAAAGTGCAAATGCTTTGATCGTATTTGCCACCCCACCAAAGGAACATTCTGATGGATTATCAATGACCTATACATGAAAAAAAGAAAGGCATCAAAAGTGATTGCGGCAATTGCTGAAGTATTTCATTTTCAATCTTGTAAAGAAAATCTACGGTGGTGTTACAGAAAGCACAGCATGTGCGTTAGTAGAGATATTGTTGGATGAAGTCCAGAGTGAATACAGACCAGGAAAGGGGATTTCACAGATGCTATCTTTGTGTTGTGATAATAGGTTAAAAAAAAAAGAAAATTGAAAGCTGAGATGGACCATGCGCAGTATACTTAGATCAAGTGAAAGCATTTGGTGAGATGCTTTGGGAATTCGGGTGGAAAGCAATGAAATTACCTGCAATGAAAGAATAATTCCTGAATGGGATCCAGCCTTTCTATCAGAACGCAGAAAAGAAGGGAGAGTAATACTGATCGAACTGATTGAATCCCAGTTAATTATTCTGTAAGAACCCATATTGTGTGCCACCTCTTTTGTTGTCATTTTCTAGGATTGGAAAGTAAAGAATGGACAGCTACAAATAATTGCCATTACACAACCTTCTTTCACAAATAACTGTGCCATTCGTAAAACCAACAGTAAGACCATTCATAGGCTCCAAAGAAAGTGCAACAAAATGTACATGAGTCTGGCTATGAGGTCCACTACGTAGATTTAGCCAATGGTAGCGGAGGAAACTAATGATGGTAAAACGGTTAGAGAGGGAAATGTTTGACCATATTGAAGAATTTGAATATCTGGCCGCTGCTTTCATAAGAAGTAGCCAGATAGATAAAACTGGATGGCAACATCTATAAACTAAAATGCAACCTTCATTGAGAAATGTGGAAATCAATTCACTGAGAAAAGATTCTTCTTCTGTTTACAGTTCCGAGGAAGGTGAGAGATGGAGGTAGGCACAGAAGCAAAAGAAGGAGATAGCAATTTTAAAAATGTATTTCCTCTGATTTTTATTTGTAATTAGACTGAAGGATGACAAGTGAAATAGTGGCATTAGAAAGGTGGCTATTACAATATTGGTGAACTTCCCTGAATAGCTATTCTATGATAGATCAGGGGAAAAAATATTGGTGGCCAAAATGGAACTGCCTTGAAATTCGTTCCATACTGATTCCTTACTCCGTGTTATGCCCAATATAGATATGTCCCAGTCATCCAGTTAAATATGAACTACGTTCATGTGGGAAATTCCGGAGATGTCATTTATGTTTTAAAATGAACACTTACAAATGAAAATCGCTTATTGTCACGAGTAGGCTTCAATGAAGTTACTGTGAAAAGCCCCTAGTCGCCACATTCCGGCGCCTGTCCGGGGAGGCTGGTACGGGAATCGAACCGTGCTGCTGGCCTGCTTTAAAAGCCAGCGATTTAGTCGAGTGAGCTAAACCAGCCCCTCAAGGTGGGTTGGATGACTTTCAAATCCAAAACAGACTCCCTCAAACTTTGAGCAAGTTCCTAATTGAATCAGCCGGGAGGAGGGGACCCCTTGAATGGAACCCCCCCCCCCCCCCCCCCCCCTCCACCCCACCATAAAACCGCTGTGTGGAATTCAGGCCTACAATTGTCCTTCGTTAACTCCAAACTTAAAATAATGGACTTCCAGATTTCATGTCTCCAAGTTTGCACTTAAACAAGAGGAGAAAATTAGTTAGCCACAAATAGAGGTGAATGACCATCATCAATCACTATTGTACAGCAACGGCTTTTATCCTTAAATGATTCTGAGTGGACAATGGCATTATATCATGTGACCAAAACTGGTCTCTGATATCAAACCCTTTATTATCCCAGGAACCAGAGAGAGACACTCAGGCTGAGATTTTTAAGTCCCACCTGCTGTCGGAAGGGAAATTACCACCTGAAGTCAATGAACCTTTGGCTGGTCTGTCAAATTTTCCATCCAATCCACAATAGTGGTGCAAACCAGAAAATCCCAGCCTTAATCTCGAAAGAGCACAATTGCAGAATATCAGCTGCAGACCAAGGGTGTAAAATCAAAGCTTTTTTAACCTTGGAGAATGTTGTATCTTAAAAGCCTCCCAGCCTGATACGAAACCAATTCTACCTGAAAAGAAAAATTGATCTCCTGGTTAAAAAAAAAATCAATTTTAGGTCATCATTGGCTACAGGAATAGTGCCAGAGGACTGGAGGATAGCAAATGTGGTCCCTTTGTTCAAGAAGGGGAGTAGAGATAACCCCGGTAACTATAGGCCGGTGAGCCTAACGTCTGTGGTGGGTAAAGTCTTGGAGAGGATTATAAAAGATACGATTTATAATCATCTAGATAGGAATAATATGATTAGGGACAGTCAGCATGGTTTTGTGAAGGGTAGGTCGTGCCTCACAAACCTTATCGAGTTCTTTGAGAAGGTGACTGAACAGGTAGACGAGGGTAGAGCAGTTGATGTGGTGTATATGGATTTCAGTAAAGCGTTTGATAAGGTTCCCCACGGTCGTCTATTGCAGAAAATACGGAGGCTGGGGATTGAGGGTGATTTAGAGATGTGGATCAGAAATTGGCTAGTTGAAAGAAGACAGAGAGTGGTAGTTGATGGGAAATGTTCAGAATGGAGTTCAGTTACGAGTGGCGTACCACAAGGATCTGTTCTGGGGCCGTTGCTGTTTGTCATTTTTATAAATGACCTAGAGGAGGGCGCAGAAGGATGGGTGAGTAAATTTGCAGACGACACTAAAGTCGGTGGAGTTGTAGACAGTGCGGAAGGATGTTGCAGGTTACAGAGGGACATAGATAAGCTGCAGAGCTGGGCTGAGAGGTGGCAAATGGAGTTTAATGTGGAGAAGTGTGAGGTGATTCACTTTGGAAAGAATAACAGAAATGCGGAATATTTGGCTAATGGTAAAATTCTTGGTAGTGTGGATGAGCAGAGGGATCTCGGTGTCCATGTACATAGATCCCTGAAAGTTGCCACCCAGGTTGATAGGGTTGTGAAGAAGGCCTATGGTGTGTTGGCCTTTATTGGTAGAGGGATTGAGTTCCGGAGCCATGAGGTCATGTTGCAGTTGTACAAAACTCTAGTACGGCCGCATTTGGAGTATTGCGTACAGTTCTGGTCGCCTCATTATAGGAAGGACGTGGAAGCTTTGGAACGGGTGCAGAGGAGATTTACCAGGATGTTGCCTGGTATGGAGGGAAAATCTTATGAGGAAAGGCTGATGGACTTGAGGTTGTTTTCGTTAGAGAGAAGAAGGTTAAGAGGTGACTTAATAGAGGCATACAAAATGATCAGAGGGTTAGATAGGGTGGACAGCGAGAGCCTTCTCCCGCGGATGGAGGTGGCTAGCACGAGGGGACATAGCCTTAAATTGAGGGGTAATAGATATAGGACAGAGGTCAGAGGTGGGTTTTTTACGCAAAGAGTGGTGAGGCCGTGGAATGCCCTACCTGCAACAGTAGTGAACATGCCAACATTGAGGGCATTTAAAAATTTATTGGATAAGCATATGGATGATAAGGGCATAGTGTAGGTTAGATGGCCTTTAGATTTTTTCCATGTCGGTGCAACATCGAGGGCCGAAGGGCCTGTACTGCGCTGTATCGTTCTATGTTCTATGTTCTAATGTGTGACTAACTTCACAACCTACTCAACATCCATCTCTTAGAGAGAATCCTACAATTATCCTGACATACAACTCCAGCCATTGAAACTGCTGAGACTCCTCTTCCAGAATGAAATGTTTTTTTACCATGCCGAAACGGATTGATTTTCCAACGATGAGCCAAACATGTGAACTATAAACTATTCTTTTGCTTGCAACTTCTAAAGGTGCACTATTCTCTTAAACTGTATCTTTCCCATGTGTGTGTTTATGCAGAGTGATGTAGAATTTTGAGGTGAAAGCTTGAATAAATCATTCTCTTTATTTAAATGTACTGTAATTCACAATATGGAAAGATGTGTCATTTGAAACATGAAGGTCTGGCAATATCTGGTCTGAGAGAAACATGAGAGGATACAGGGAAAGATCCCACAAAAGGTTAATAGCAGCTGCAAAGAGCAGGATTATAAAATGCAGATTCTTTCTCTCAAGTAGGCTTAGCAAACACACAGGATTTTTGTATGAATCTAAAAACAATGGTTCACTTCTTCATTGAAAGTAACTACCTTAGTAAGCATCTGGAATAGCATGGATGAGGGTTTCAGGTGATAAATGTAAACCTTTCAAGTTATAACCAAGTGGATTTTAGCTTAAAGCTAAAAGCAATGTTTCACACCTTCATTGAAATTAACTATCTTAGTATGCAGCTGGAAAGGAAAGGATGAGGTTCAGTTGAATTTGCTGACAATTCTAAGTGTGAAATTCTACGAACACCAAGTAAATTAAAGAAAATTGGAGACAACCTGTCTACGAGAAACATAATTTAAAGCCAAAATCAAAGTCAAAATTATGAGCTGGGGACACAATTGGAAAATAAAACTATAGAAATGACAGGAATTGAAAGTAACACCTCTATTGAAAGCAAAGCATTTTTGAATATCACAGAGGAACTTTGAACATCAAAAAGGACAATGTAATCAGATCTGAGGGCTGAGGCCATGCCCAAAATGAATACTTAGTTGTATTAGAATGTTTAGATCAAAGATACTTTTTACAATCAAAGTGAAATAAGTTAATTTACAATAAGGTAATAGAAACTTAATAACTGTTAGAAAGAGAATATAAACCCAGGGACCAGAACCAGAACTAGAACTCAGAGAGAAGGAGAGAAGGAACAAGAGAAGCAGAGTCAGCTTAGTCAGCTTGGTCATGGGAAAGACAAGACACAGCAACCGAGCTAACCAGCGAATACATCTAAAGAAGAACAGACTTTAAAGAAGATTGATTGTCAAGGTGGGCCTGAAGGTCCCTTCAACCAACCAGGAGGATCCAGAAGCAAGATCTTTTTACCTTTCTGTAAAGAAAGTGATTGCAGCTTTTAAAAGAAAAAATAATAATAAAATAACTTAATTTAACCTGAAATAGTGGTTTATTCCTAAAGTCTATTTTACTTACTTAGCAATGCGGGACCCAGGATCGATGCTACTAAGTGGTAAGTAGATGAAATCTTCGGTGAAGGTATGGGTTATACCAGGGGATAACTTGAAAATATAGGTTGACCTGAATAGCGCCCACTAAAGCCTGCATAGGAGTCGAGGAGTGAGAATCCCTGTTCACCATTTAGAATGTCGGCCCTTTTTGGTATAGGGGGAATTCTAAGAATAGTGGTGAGTTTTCAACAGCAGTACAAAAGCTTGCTGCTGTTACTCAAATTGGTTGCTCATTCGTCCTCTCCTGACAAATACACTGACTACAGACAGTAAGGGAAATGATCCAAGAGCTTTAGTTCTCTCTTGCGATCTTGTTGTATCTTATTCTGCACAATGAACCAGGACAAGTAAATGGCTTGAAGGGAAGGCATGAAAATAGCAACCCTAATCTGATTAGGTTCATGTTAAAAATGGGTAACAAAGGAGGAATCAAAATATAGGTAGATGATAGCTAATTTAAGCAGGATGAAAGACTATTGGCTAAATCTCAGGTAACATAAATAGCCATAGTCCAGAAGGGATCATAAGCACCTCTCCCTGTTAGAGAGAAACACATAGCTCGAGGGCCATCATTCCAGATTAAGTATCAGGCAAGGAGACAGGTCTCAGTGAATTATCACAGCCAGGATGGGGATTGAGCCCACATTGGTGGTTTCATTCTTCACCATGTGCTAGCCATTGAGCAAACAGAGATAACTGACCCCCTGGGCTGGATTTATTGGCGCACTAAAAGGCAATTGGGGATATTAAATTATGAGGGGATAGGTTAAACATTTTGTTTCAAGGAGTAAAAAGGTGCATCACAGGCAGGGGATTCTATCATTAAATAGAGGTGCTAAAGCAAAACAAAGGCCTGGATTCTCTGAATCGCGACGCCGGAATCACGAGTTGCAATCAGGCGCAGAACCAACCACTATGCTCCAGCAATCCCCTGATGGCGGGATCGGGGTTCATGTCCACGCATCAGCGGGAGAATGTAAATGGATGCAAATGGATCTTAATGACTCATTTTCATCAACTTAATAATAATAATATTTGTTAGTGTCACAAGTAGGCTTACATTAACACTGCAATGAAGTTAGTGTGAAAATCCCCTCGTCGTCACACTCTGCGCCTGTTTGGGTACTGAGGAAGAATTCAGAATGTCCAATTCACCTAACAAGTATGTCTTTCGGGACTTGTGGGAGGAAACCCGAGCACCCGAAGGAAACCCATGCAGACACAGGGAGAATGTGCAGACTTTGCACTGAGAGTTACCCAAGCCGGGAATCGAACCTGGGACCCTGACGCTGTGAGGCACCAACGCTAACCATTATACTACCATGCTTAGCAGGCTGAACACCAGAATCTCCGGGCTCCCGTGATTCCCTGGTCCTCTGTGCCAGGAATTATGTGGGAAAGAATCAAGTGGGAGGTATTCTCCGGCCGATCGCCGAACACGATTCCGGCGTTGGCAACCGGAGAATCCGGCCCATGGACTTTAAGAAGGTGTTTGATGAACTGCCACATTAGATATATTGTATAAAAGGAATGTAGCCAGATGGCTGGGAAGGAGTAGGGTAAAGTGAAGTAAGTTAATGCTTTCTTTAGATTCTCAGGTTATGGGTAGCAATGAGTTCCAGGGAATCTTGCAAGGCCCTCCCTACAGATTCAAACAAGAATACAAGGGGAGGGATGTCAAAATTTGCTACTTATACTAACTGAAAATACGTGACATAATGTGAGGAGGTATTAAGACCGCCAATGTTTAGTGCTTGAATTATTTCTTTCCCAACCTCCCTCAGTATTTTCAGTGAAATACTCAATGTGCCTGTGATTTAAAAAAAAAATCCCATTACCATTTGAAACAAGATTTCGTTTTGAATAGATGTGTTTGTAGAGTCAACAAATTGATAGCAGGTGTGATTCGCGACTGGAATTGAGACATCTTGGGTGAAAGAACACTGAAGATAAATATAACATAAATAATATGATTTAAAAAAAAGAGAGATCTAGGGGGTTTGAATATATAAATACTTAAGGATAAAAGTTAAGTCATAATGGCCATAAAAGATAAATAGGACTCTTGGTTTTACAGAGGGGTAATTGATTATAAAGGCAAGGATTTAATGTTGAATTTTTACAAGACATTGAACACATTGGAAACTGTTCTCAGTTTTGGCTACCCACCATATAAAAGAAAGCAGTGCTTTGGAAAGGGAGTAGTAAAACGTTGTTATAATTATTTGAAGAATTAAAGTATACAGTTGTAATGGAAGCTGTTAAGTTTGGAGCTTGAAACACTGCAACAGAGAAGGTTAGGAGGGGACCTAATAGATATTTTCTAAATTAAGAGAGGTACACGGTGCCAAATAATTTCTGTTGGTCGGTAAAGTGGTAGCGAGGAGATGGTGACTAAAGATCATTACTGGAAGAATCGAAGAGGAAGTTAAAAATTATTTTTCTTTACACAAAGGGCGATTAGACCATGGAATGTTGACCACAAGTGACTATCGAGGTAAAAAGTATGACGTTGTTTAAAATGTATATAGATAATTATTTGAAATGTTAGAATATGGTGACAGAGCAATAAAAGTAAGGTCAGATAGTTGCACCTGAAGAGTTAGCACCAGAATAGACATGATTAGCTGAATGCCCTCCTTCGATATTGTAATTCCTCAAATTCCATGGGGTTCGACGAATAATGTGGTTTACACAATATACAGAAAACAGTATCAAGTACCATGAAGGATCAAAGTTGAAGGAGCAGTTTGAAGGTCGATATAAACAGTAGGTGGAAAATTAAGGATAGTTAATAGGGGTAACTTGAAATTTGAAGGAATTATTGAGATGAAGATTCAATTTTGTCTTTGCTGATTGCAATGACCACACAATACAAATATCCACATCCTCAATGATGGGGGAGCCCAGCATATCAACACTAAAGATAAAGCTGAAGTATTTTCAGCCATCTTCAGCCAGAAGTGCCAAGTCCATCTTGGCCTCCTACAGAGGTCTCCAGAATCACAGATGCAAGTCTTCAGCCAATTTGATTGGCTCCACGTGATATTTAGGAATGGCTAAAGGCACTGGATACTGCAAAGACTATTAGCTCTGACAACATCCTGTCAATAGTACTGAAGATCTGGTAAGCTGGTCTAAATTGGAAGATAAAGAAACCAAAGCTAGTTGTCTAAACAGATGGTTGAGCAATCACGAAATACAACCTTAGAGACCTTCTGTCGTTGGCGGATAGGATCAAGGAAAACCCTAAGGCTTTCTATAGGTATATCAGGAACAAACGAATGACTAGAGTAAGATTAGGGCCAATCAAGGATAGTAGTGGAAAGTTGTGTGTGGAATCAGAGGAGATAGGGGAAGCGTTAAATGGATATTTTTCATCAGTGTTTACACTGGAGAAAGACAATGTTGTCGAGGAGAACACTCAGGTTCAGTCGACCAGGCTAGATGGAATTGAGGTTCAAAAGGAGGAGGTGTTATCAATTTTGGAAAATGTCAAAATAGATAAGTCCCCATGGCCAGATGGGATTTATCCTAGGATTCTCTGGGAAGCCAGGGAGGAGATTGCAGAGCCTTTATCCTTGATCTTTATGTCGTCTTTGTCAACAGGAATGGTGCCGGAAGACTGGAGGATAGCAAATGTTGTCCCCTTGTTCAAGAAGGGGAGTAGAGACAACCCTGGTAATTATAGACCTGTGAGCCTTACTTCGGTTGTGGGTAAAATGTTGGAAAAGGTTATAAGAGATAGGGTTTATAATCATCTTGAAAAGAACAAGTTGATTAGCGATACTCAACACGGTTTTGTGAAGGGTAGGTCATGCCTCACAAACCTTATTGAGTTTTTTGAGAAGGTGACCAAACAGGTGGATGAGGGTAAAGCGGTTGATGTGGTGTATATGGATTTCAGTAAGGCGTTTGATAAGGTTTCCCATGGTAGGTTATTGCAGAAAATAAGGAAGTATGGGATTGAAGGTGATTTAGCGGTTTGGATCAGTAATTGTCTAGCTGAAAGAAGACAGAGGGTGGTGGTTGATGGCAAATGTTCATCCTGGAGTTCAGTTACTAGTGGTGTACCGCAAGGATCTGTTTTGGGGCCACTGCTGTTTGTCATTTTTCTAAATGACCTGGAAGAGGGTGTAGAAGGATGGGTTAGTAAATTTGCAGATGACACGAAGGTCGGTGGAGTTGTGGATAGTGCTGAAGGATGTTATAGAATACGGAGGGAGATAGATAAGCTGCAGAGCTGGGCTGAGAGGTGGCAGATGGAGTTTAATGTGGAAAAGTGTGAGGTGGTTCACTTTGGAATGAGTAACAGGAATGCAGAGTACTGGGCTAATGGCAAGATTCTTGGTAGTGTAGATGAACAGAGAGATCTCGGCATCCAGGTACATAAATCCCTGAAAGTTGCCACCCAGGTTAATAGGGCTGTTAAGAAGGCATATGGTGTGCTAGCCTTTATCAGTAGGGGGATTGAGTTTCGGAGCCACAAGGTCATGCTGCAGCTGTACATAACTCTGGTGCGGCCGCTCCTGGAGTACTGCATGCAGTTCTGGTCACATTATAGGAAGGATGTGGAAGCTTTGGAAAGGGTTCAGAGGAGATTTACTAGGATGTTGCCTGGTATGGAGGGAAGGTCTTACGAGGAAAGGCTCAGGGACTTGAGGTTGTTTTCGTTAGAGAGGAGAAGGCTGAGAGGTGACTTAATAGAGACATATAAGATAGTCAGAGGGTTAGATAGGGTGGACAGTGAGTCTTTTTCCTCGGATGGTGATGACCAACACGAGGGGACATAGCTTTAAATTGAGGGGTGGTAGATATAGGACAGATGTCAGAGGCAGTTTCTTTACTCAGAGAGTAGTAGGGGTGTGGAACGCCCTGCCTGCAACAGTAGTAGACTCGCCAACTTTAAGGGCATTTAAGTGGTCACTGGATAGACATATGGATGAAAATGGAATAGTGTAGGTCAGATAGGCTTCAGATGGTTTCACGGGTCAGCGCAACATCGAGGGCCGAAGGGCCCGTACTGCGCTGTAATGTTCTATGGTCATGACCACAGTTTTCTCCTCGCTGAGGCATTGAATGATGATCATAGGGGAATTAAAAGGGTGGAGAAATAATAATAAAGTATGCAATTAATTTCATAGATTGGGTCGCGTACATTGACAAATTGCCACCTACAGAATTATCCTTCAACACTTTTGGTTGTATGTGAGTGCCGCCAAAATAGAAACAATTTTGAATGTTTATGCAGAGTAGATAATTTGAGGCTTGCGCACATTATGCAATAATGTAATATTTAGGAAATAAAATATTTATAAAGCAATGATCATAAAGTGATTTAGTGAATATTATTTTATAATGATATGTGAATCTGTGTACTATTTTATAACTAACTTTCAAAACAAGAAAATGCATTGAATTTATTGAGAAAATACTGAGAATCCAAAGCCGATTGCTTACAAAATTGCCATGGAAACAGTAAAAAAAGATGTGGTAGTTACGTCTCGTCATATCAGTGACAAAATGTCTTCACAAACTGTGAAAATGGCACTCCTGATAAAGATGTGATTTTTGAAGGTTCAAGAACATTCAGCACCATAGCAGTTAATGGCTCACTTCAGTCAATCTAGAAGATAAGAAGGAAATTGCTAAAGGCTGGCATGGTTAATCGAATGCGGGAGAATAATTGTAACTAACTTGGATATAAATCAGTAGCTAACATATTAAGTTGGATGGCGAGGTTACACCTTGGGTGGGTATTTTTCATTTGTGCCTCCCCATCCTTAAAACTAGTTTCAAATACAGACCCTAAATTTTCACTTGCTGAAAAGTTTTATGACATTTGTTTGCAGAGCTAATTCAATTGGATGGTCTGATCATTTTATTGACACATTCTGCGGAGAAAGGTTTGGAGATGTTTGTGGCTGTGTCATTTATTTTTTTCAAATCAAGAAGGAGATGAACTGGTTGAATTACACCTGCTCATTCCCAGCAGGTGCCATGGGATCTTTAACATCTTATCACTCGGAAGACAGGACTGAGTCTCCATCCTTAGGGAAGGATCCTTATTTGAAAGGCTCACACTTTGATTGACAGGCAGCAGTCAATAGACTTAATTTATTTGATGATATTCGACCAGTGAACTTGACCTTTAAAAGAACACAAATTTAAATATCATTTTCTACCAATAATGTTTGTATACTCTCATTAACTGCAGCAAATCTCTGTTTAGGTTAATACCATAGTTGCTCTGGGGCTCAATTCTAATCAACACACAGCTGCCTTAGATTGGCACGTATTCCATTAAAGCCAAATGTGAGGTTCCAATTTAAGGCAGCTGAATGCTGATTAGGATAAGTCCCAAAATTAAACTTCTACCAAGTCCCGATCCAGTTTTGTTGTGCTTCTCAATAAGAGAAGTATCATTTAAACGTTTATTTTGACCATCCCAGATCCTGCCATGCACTAAAAGTACATGCAACTTACTTTACATCCCTTGCATCTCTTCGTCCAGATGTTTTGCCGCGTAAGATTTGTTGTAATATTTCAGTGTGGATTGTAAATGGATCAATGAACGAAAAGCGCTCCCCGGCATTAAGATAGAAGTATAGCGGAACAAAGTGTAGGAATTTCCATTTTTTATAAAATACCCTTTAGTTCTTTTGAAATTAAAATGAAATTCGTTCATTGTCACAAGTAGGCTTCAAATGAAGTTACTGTAAAAAGCCCCTAGTCGCCACATTCCGGCGCTTGTTCAGGGAGGCTGTTACGGGAATCGAACTGTGCTGCTGGCCTGCCTTGGTCTGCTTTCAAAGCCAGCGATTTAGCCCTGTGCTAAACAGCCCCTGTTTTGCGATTTGCAAGAGAACAAACTGACTCACTTAAAAGGCTGTTCCGCTAAATGGAGTTAGTTTATTTGTACCCACAATTACTGAGATTTACAGGAAAATTAAAATGGTTCCAGAAAACGATTACAGATTTAACATGTTAAAAAAGGGAGAAAAGAAAATAATAACAAACAACAGCAGCTGCGTTGTTGCTTTATTCTTGGCAAAAGCAACTCTTCACTGATATCTAGCATTAGATTGTTTAAATATGCTACTTTACTTCCAGGAATGAAACCACTTCATCAACATCCAGTTCAATTATGCTGTTAACTGTGGGTCATACAAACAGCAGAAGTGGTCGGTTCCTCTGGATGAAAACTCTTCGTCTGATGGTCAGCCAAGCTCTCTCTCTGTCTCTCTCTCCCTGAGATATTTTTTTAAGAGGATGGACTTATGTTATTCAGTTGTCAAGTCACATCATCATAGGAAGCTTCTTTTAAAATATAATACACGATTATATTCTGCGTCTTTTGTTTCAACCATTGTTTGCATTCACCATCTTTATTTTGCTTTCACCAGTAATTTGACAAAGTCCCTGATAGTCAATTCTCCAGGAAAGGATGCTCATATTGTGCTGGAACATAGTACTTCATTCAGCCTCAATTCAAATCTGGCCTTCATGACCAAACACACTTCTAATCAAACACACTAACAAACAAAGAAAGCCTACAAGTTGCAGTTGATTGCAAAAGGTTTGAGCAAGTTTTGAATCTCAGTTTCATGACAAAGAAGGGATCATAGGGTGAATGTATAATTCATTATGTTCATTTTTCTCATATCAATTTAGCAGTTTAACTTGCATCCCATTTGTACGTGCATTGGTCTCGTTACTAATTGCATGATGATTATTCCTTCAACATCACGGGTAGATGCCTAACATAATTAAGTCACTTAGGTGTGGAAGGACCCCTCTGCTACATTTGTTACCAAAATATACAGGTGAAGAAGATTTACTGTTATATTGAAGGCGCTGCACATGATGAAAGGACTGCTTAGGAGCAAGAGACATGCAAGGGTGTATATCCTTCATAGAAAATATAATACACAAACAGACCATTCAGCCCAAGTAATCTGTGTTTATATGTCAAATGAGACTCTGCCCATTCTACCACTATCAAAATCACATTCTTCCCACATATTCTTCCCTTTGGATTGCCAATTAAGATACTTGAGAGGACTATTAAGGCCTATTGTCAAAGGCTGCCGAGAAAGATGGCCTCTGGAACCCCAGAAAGTAATTGGGACTAGACTAGCTACTTAAAGTGGCCTCCTGACAGAAGACCAGGCACTTTGAGGCAGTTCTTGCATGCCTGGTTTTAGCTGCAGTAACAGGCTGACTTAAGGAGGGGCGGTTGAGTGCTTTATTTTTATTTTGATGTTAAAGAAGTTGGAGATATGGCAGCTCCACCTTCTCTTACATAGCTGAAAAGGCTTCTTCCAACTGCGAGAGCCTGGCCACCGTTCAGAATTGGATGTTGATCCTGCCCCCTGGACACCAATTGGCCAATTCATGGATAATCACAGTTGGGTAATTGTTTCCCCCACAGTGCGAACGTTGGATCCCCACCTGACGCTGATATCAGGATCCTGAAGCCCGTGGGCAAAGTCCTGCCCTGATATCACCTTTGTATAGTCTCTCCAGCGCTTGCTCGTACTGGCACCATGTTGCGATTTGGGCATATCCTTGGCTTGTCACATTGTCAGCCTGCAAAGATAAGTCTATAACCAACAAGAAATGGAAACTACCTGCAAAGCAATTTGGAAGACCACGACAAGAATTAACTTCCAGCTGCCTCATGCATTTAGGTGTTAATGAGCTGTTTGGTTCTCATTCTGGCCTTCTCTTTTACAAGATGTCTGTGGAATGGAAACATTTTATTAACTCCATAAATCCTTAAAGTGTCTTCTACAGACAGCGAGGGAATTTTCCTCTGTGTGCCGGCTGTAGCAAAATTGAATATTCATTTTTTATGAATGAGTGTGCCATTTGTTTACACATAGCACAGAGGAAAATTCTTCCACCAGGCACCTCCCCATTAAACAGATGACAAGAAATGGGTTAAACATTGAGTTCTTGGACATCAAAAAATGTAACTGACTCACAGAGATTTAACTTGTCATTGGACGCTGTGTGAGACAAAAAAATGAGACTGAACTCTCAGCCATTCATTATGGCACTTTTCAATTCCAATCTTACCTGAGCTCATTTAGTAATCGCTGCATAAAGCTTAATTTCAGATTAATAAACAGGAAAGAGGTTTGAAGATTCAGGTTTCAGTGCAACCAGCAGCACTAGTGTGGGCTAAATCAAAGTGATTCGAAGCTATGAATCTCTGCAATCACCGGCTTAACTGCTGGAAGCTTCAACAAAGGAAAACAAAGCTTTCTCTTATAATTTATCATGTAATCTTAGGTATTTTCCCTGGATTGTTAAGGAAGGCAATATCCTAAGTGGTAATGTCTAACAAAGGACTGATAGTGTGCAGGAAACTATCTGTTCAATGACCCTCGTGAGGAGCGTCTAGAAGATTACAGCAAAGTGTTGATCCATGAATTAAAACTAATTGCTCGGGTTCCTATTGTAAACCAGCTAATACAGCTCATTTTCAGCTGGAGCGAAGACCACCTGCTCCCCTCAGCCCCAGGAAACACCGTCAGTGTGGCCCGTGCATGCAAATTCAAATCGGCCACTCAGATTACACACACTTTTCGACTTCAAAAGCTTTGGACGTAGAGTAAAATGAGAGAGAGGGAAAAAAAGATGAGATAAAGCAAGGTTCTTTGTGAAATCGAGATTTGAACAGCGTGTTGTTAAGTTACAAGATTGCCTTGACTAGCTTGACTTCAAACTGATTTGACAGCTGATGGGATCAAGCCTGCAACTACGAATAATACTCTGACTCTATGATTATTTTAGACACTTTTATTTCTCTTTATGACTAACCAGTGACCCAGAGGTCACCTAGTTCCTGTGCCTATGATTTTCCCATTCTGCGAGCACATTGTGCCTTTCAGTTGGTGGCACTTGACTCGTTATGATTTTGTGATAAAAGCTGACAGCTTGAGGAAGCGAGGTAGAATGATGATTTTCTCCCCCCCTCATTCTTTCACATGAAGTCAAACAAAACACTTGCTAACTGACTAATTATAGAAATTGCCTTCCCTTCACAACTAATGCCCCTTCAAATTTTCTGCAGACCTTACTTATTTTCATTGTTCAAACATAGACTTTTATTGTTCACTTTTACCACAATTCCCTGTTGAATTAGCATGGTAGGATTTTGCTCAGTCGCTTTAATGCATGTTAGACCTAAATGCCATTTTAACTGTCTAATAGGTGGTATAGATGCTGTGACATTCCACTCACTAAACCCTCGCAGTGCAGAATAAGCCTGGAAGGGCAAGTGATAAAAGAGAATAAGAGGTGTAGAAATGTCCCAATTAATGGCCAAGGGGAGAACTCACCGTCCAATTAATGATGGTGGTCAGTGACTTGAGCAATGACACATTAGCACCCCACAGCGCAAGTTAGAAGATTTTTATTTTAAAATGGCCACAGATGTCTGATGTGATTGTGGATGGGCAGCAGGCACAGCTGTGGGCCAATGATTATGGTGGGTGTGCAAATGGGCACCTTGCCCAACTGGAGGCCACCTTCCCTCACTGACAGTGGTATTTTCACTGGACTAGTAATCCAGAGACCCAGGTTAGGGCAGCACAGTAGCATTGTGGATAGCACAATCGCTTCACAGCTCCAGGGTCCCAGGTTCGATTCCGGCTTGGGTCACTGTCTGTGCGGAGTCTGCACATCTTCCCCGTGTGTGCGTGGGTTTCCTCCGGGTGCTCCGGTTTCCTCCCACAGTCCCAAGATGTGCAGGTTAGGTGGATTGGCCTTGATAAATTGCCCTTAGTGTCCCTTAGTGTTGGGTGGGGTTACTGGGTTATGGGGGTAGGGTGGAGGTGTTAACCTTGGGTAGGGTGCTCTTTCCAGGAGCCGGTGCAGACTCGATGGGCTGAATGGCCTCCTTTTGCACTGTAAATTCTATGATCTATGACATTGTTTCTCTGGGAAGCCCGCCTGCTGACTGAAAAAATTCAGGTGGGTTGGGAAAGGAGTGTTAATAGGTCCCCTAATGACTTGAATTGACTATCTACTACTTGCGGACAGGTATCCCTTCTGCCCAGGTAATAGTGTTCCCAGGTATCTGCTTCTCTTGTCCTTCTTGATTTTAGTGGTTGTAGGTTTGGAAGGTTCTGTCTAATAAACCTTGGTGCGTTACTGCAGGTCCCCTCCAAGTCACTCACCACCTGACTTGGAAATATATCGCCTTTCCTTCACAGTCGCTGGGGCAAAATCCTGAAACTCCCTCCTTGACAGCACTGTGGGTGTACCTACAACTCAAGGACTGCAGCAACTCGCCACCACCTTCTGACGGGCAACTAGGGATGGGTAATAAATGCTGGTCTAACCAGCGACGGCCACATCTGTAAATGAATAATAAAAAATAATAACCCTGTCCCCGCTGACATAGATTGGCTGGCTCCCCGTCAAACAATGTCATGATTTTAAAATTCCCATCCCTTGTCTTTGAATCCTTCCATGGCGTTGGCCCTCCCTAACTCTATCAGATCATTCAACACCACAATCCTCTGAGATATCTGCACTGATTTAATTCTGGCCTACGGAGCATTCCTAATTTAATTGCTTCACCCATGGTGTCTGTGCCTTCAGCTGCCTAAGGAATTCTGGAATTCCTTCCCTAAACTTTTCAGACTCTCTGGGTGCGATTCAGCCAACGCAGTGCAGAGAGTGTCGGCGCAGGTGGAATGTCCGGAGAGAATCGCGTTTCCTGATTTTCCCCACCCCACGCCAGCAACGTCATGAGATTCATCCCCACAGAGGATGAGAACTTCATTTGAATGGATTTCAATAAATTTAAAGATCATCAGCCAGCAGCCCCCCCCCCCCCCCCACCACATGATTTCCTCTCGCTAAATATTCAAACCTTGCAGGCGTACCATCACCCCATGGAGGTTTAATACGGGTTCTGAAAGACGGGTTTCAGACAAGGGGATCATTCCAGGGGGGGGGAGCAAAGGTAAGTATAGCCCCCTGGGGCAGAGAGGCATGCCCGGGCACCAACTCTTGGCACAGTGCCAACTTGGCAATGCCAACCTATATGATGGGGCAGTGACAGAAAAGTCCCCTGTTGGAACCAACTGGAGAGGGTTTCAATTATGTGTGGTGGGGCGTGGGAGAGCTGGCAGTGAAGGGGAGAATTGTCGCTAATACCTCCACGATGGTGGGGAGGAGGGGGGATTGGAAAGCTCCCGATTCTTGTGAGGGGGGTGGAAGCCCCCGATGATTGCCTGGGGGGTGAGCAAAATGGGGACCCCTAGTAGTTGTCCAAAGTAGGCAGCGGGGGACCCACCGATACCTCTGTGATGGAGGGAGTTCCACTTCAGCGCTGATCAGGGCACCCTTTAAAGATGGCGTCCCGATTTCTGTGGAGTCAGCCTTGCCAGCTCTATCAGACCCTGCCCCATCAGAGTAATGGAATAAACCACAGCCACTCGTTTTTTTTTACTCAGAGAGGCTCAAGATCTGGAGAGAAAGCTGATCTTTACAGTTGGAGAGTTACACGCTGGTTTTCAGTCTTAGTCCGAAACTTGTAAAAAATATGGTAAGGTTCCGCCCTACCTCTCCATTGGCTGGTGGTGTATTTTGCTGGTTGAGGAAGGCAGAATTTGGATCACAACCTTATTGCCTAGGAATTCTGCCTTATATTCATTCACCTCAGAAATGATCATTTCTGAGAATACCTAAAGTTATTAAAGTCCTCCAGCATTACAACTCTTTTGTTACTGCACAAACACAAAATTATTCACAAATCTTGTGCTTAATTTTACTTCCTTATTCAGTCCTCTATGATGGCATGGTAGCACAGTGGTTAGCACTGTTGCTTCGCAGCACCAGGGACCCGGATGCGATTCCCGGCTTGGGTCACTGTCTGTGCGGAGTCTGCACATTCTCCCTGTGTTTGTGGGGTTTCCTTCAGGTGCTCCCGTTTCTCCCCACAAGTCACGAAAGACGTGCTGTTAGGTGAATTGGATATTCTGAATTCTCCCTCAATGTAACGGAACAGGCGCCGATGTGTGGCGACTAGGGGAACTTCACAGTAACTTCATTGCAGTGTTAATGTAAGCTTACTTGTGACACTAATATAGATTATTATTTTTATACTGAAAATACAGTGATGGAGCCATTATATTCCTGAACTTAGACCAGACATACTCCATTGGAATATAGCCATCAATAAAATGTTCCTAAAACATAATCCTGTTTTATATGAACAAGGCCATCCTCCTCCCTTTCTTCCTTCTGTATCCCTGCTGAAAATTTATAGCTGGGAATATTTGCTGTTGGATTGAGTCTGGGATAACACATACCCTTCTCGGTCATACTTTTAGAGTTGATCGAAAGATGAGATAGCAAAGCAAATTTTACAAAATATTACCTGCATGATGTATTAAAAAGCTTATTGGAATATAATTTTTATCAGCTCAATCTTAGTTTCGAACTCACCTCAATTACAGTCAAAAATAAATCAACCTCAATAAAGTAATGTCCATATTTAACCTACTATTCCTCTTTTATGGGCCTTATCATCTATGTTTTCTTTGTATAGTTAAACCAAAGGCATTGTAGATTTACTATTTGGACATCCGCCCATATACTTACAACTTTGTATGTAGATATAAAACATGCACCATGAAAACAATGATGAAGCTTTTGACTTTAATGAGAGTAGACAAGAAAGCTAAATTACAATAATGTGGCATAAAAGATGACTGAAATTCTATCTGTGAAACGTCTCTGAAATATAACTCAGTAATACTGACTTTAGGTGCCCAGAAAAGGGTGCAAAAGAAATATTGAATGCACAAAAGTAACCTGCTTAACTTTGCATCATAATTGATATACGAATGTGTGGGGTGACCTGAAAATAATAGGTGGCACATAAGAGAAAGGGCCATTTTCTTGATTAATCAGCCAGAACATTTTAATTACTTGTATCACAGATAATGAAGACTTCACACTCTTCTAATTGCTACATCAAAAATCCTTTCCTTGCACTGCAGTTTTTCTGTAATAGTAAGCCATTGAAGACAAATATGAACACAGCTAACCAACCCAATTCATACATATACATGTGTGTGTGTGCGTGTGTATGTATGTATTTATATTGCTGCAACTTGTAGTCATTAAGTGAATTACAAGATCATTACTCAGTCGAAAGGCTAAAATTGTGTCACTGTGCATCAAGCAATTTAAAGTATCTTTTGAACCGTGAAATTTTTACCTTCCATTATTGTATAAATGCATTGATTTTGTAGAAAGGTTGATTAAAATCACAGTCCTCACTTCACATGAGTGATAATTGTTCTGCCGTACTGTACATTTCTGTCACACATATGGGTATCAGTCACGTTGTGTAGTTTTGAAACAGAAAAATTCAAGCGAGTTGGAAAATCTAGAGGGAAACTCATTGCTCCGTGAGAAGCAAAGTAGCCATTACTTCTTCCTAAAAGAAAGACCGAAGTTTTCTTTACATTTGTTCACGGGATGTGGGGTCGCTGGCGCTGGCTTGCCCAGCATTTATTGCCGATCCGTAATTGCCCTTGAGAAGGTGGTGGTGAGCTGCCTTCTTGAACCCCTGCCACCTATGTCGTGTAGGTACACCCACTGTGCTGTTAGGGAGGGAGTCCCAGAAAGTTGGCCCAGCGACCCAGTGAAGGAACGGCGGTATATTTCCGAATCTTGATTGTGTGAGGCTCGGAGAGGAATTTCCATATGAGTCATCTGACCTCCAGCCATGTGAGCCATAACACCATAAGACGTAAGAGCCGAATTAGGCCACTCGGCCCATCGAGATTGAGAGTATAGAGGTCAGGAGCACAGATTTGACTTTGCAGGAGGGTGCCAGTGTTCAGGTAGGTGGTTTGAAGTGTGTCTACTTCAATGCCAGGAGTATACGAAATAAGGTAGGGGAACTGGCAGCATGGGTTGGTACCTGGGACTTCGATGTTGTGGCCATTTCAGAGACATGGATAGAGCAGGGACAGGAATGGTTGTTGCAGGTTCCGGGGTTTAGGTGTTTTAGTAAGCTCAGAGAAGGGGGCAAAAGAGGGGGAGGTGTGGCGCTGCTAGTCAAGGACAGTATTACGGTGGCGGAAAGGATGCTAGATGGGGACTCTTCTTCCGAGGTAGTATGGGCTGAGGTTAGAAACAGGAAAGGAGAGGTCACCCTGTTGGGAGTTTTCTATAGGCCACCTAATAGTGCTAGGGATGTAGAGGAAAGGATGGCAAAGATGATCTGGAAAAGAGCGAAAGTAACAGGGTAGTTGTTATGGGAGACTTTAACTTTCCAAATATCAACTGGAAAAGATATAGTTCGAGTACATTAGATGGGTCGTTCTTTGTACAATGTGTGCAGGAGGGTTTCCTGACACAATATGTTGACAGGCCAACAAGAGGCGAGGCCACATTGGATTTGGTTTTGGGTAATGAACCAGGCCAGGTGTTAGATCTGGAGGTAGGTGAGCACTTTGGAAACAGTGACCACAATTCGGTGACCTTTACGTTAGTGATGAAAAGGGATCAGTATACCCCGCAGTGCAAGAGTTATAGCTGGGGGAAGGGCAATTATGATGCCATGAGACATGACTTAGGATGTGTAGGTTGGAGAAGTAGGCTGCAAGGGTTGGGCACACTGGACATGTGGAGCTTGTTCAAGGAACAGCTATTGCATGTTCTTGATAAGTACGTACCAGTCAGGCAGGGAGGAAGGGGTCGAGCGAGGGAACCGTGGTTTACCAAAGAAGTGGAATCTCTTGTTAAGAGGAAGAAGGAGGCCTATGTGAAGATGAGGCGTGAAGTTTCAGTTGGGGCGCTTGATAGTTACAAGGAAGCGAGGAAGGATCTAAAGAGAGAGCTAAGACGAGCAAGGAGGGGTCATGAGAAGTCTTTGGCAGGTAGGATCAAGGAAAACCCAAAAGCTTTCTATAGGTATGTCAGGAATAAAAGAATGACTAGGGTAAGAGTAGGGCCAGTCAAGGACAGTGGTGGGAAGTTGTGTGTGGAGGCTGAGGAGATAAGCGAGATACTAAATGAATACTTTTCATCAGTATTCACTCAGGAAAAAGATAATGTTGTGGAGGAGAATGCTGAGACCCAGGCTATTAGAATAGATGGCATTGAGGTGCGTAGGGAAGAAGTGTTGGCAATTCTGGACAAGGTGAAAATAGATAAGTCCCCGGGGCCTGATGGGATTTATCCTAGGATTCTCTGGGAAGCCAGGAAAGAGATTGCTGAGCCTTTGGCTTTGATTTTTATGTCATCATTGGCTACAGGAATAGTTCCAGAGGACTGGAGGATAGCAAATGTGGTCCCTTTGTTCAAGAAGGGGAGTAGAGATAACCCCGGTAACTATAGGCCGGTGAGCCTCACGTCTGTTGTGGGTAAAGTCTTGGAGAGGATTATAAGAGATACGATTTATAATCATCTAGATAGGAATAATATGATTAGGGATAGTCAGCATGGTTTTGTGAAGGGTAGGTCATGCCTCACAAACCTTATCGAGTTTTTTGGGAAGGTGACTGAACAGGTAGACGAGGGTAGAGCATTTGATGTGGCGTATATGGATTTCAGTAAAGCGTTTGATAAGGTTCCCCACGGTCGTCTATTGCAGAAAATATGGAGGCTGGGGATTGAGGGTGATTTAGAGATGTGGATCAGAAATTGGCTAGTTGAAAGAAGACAGAGGGTGGTGGTTGATGGCAAATGTTCAGAATGGAATTCAGTTACGAGTGGCGTACCACAAGGATCTGTTCTGGGGCCGTTGCTGTTTGTCATTTTTATAAATGACCTAGAGGAGGGCACAGAAGGTTGGGTGAGTAAATTTGCAGACGACACTAAAGTCGGTGGAGTTGTAGACAGTGTGGAAGGATGTTGCAGGTTAAGAGCTGGGCTGAGAGGTGGCAAATGGAGTTTAATGTAGAGAAGTGTGAGGTGATTCACTTTGGAAAGAATAACAGGAATGCGGAATATTTGGCTAATGGTAAAATTCTTAGCAGTGTGGATGAGCAGAGGGATCTCGGTGTCCATGTACATAGATCCCTGAAAGTTGCCACCCAAGTTGATAGGGTTGTGAAGAAGGCCTATGGTGTGTTGGCCTTTATTGGTAGAGGGATTGAGTTCCGGAGCCATGAGGTCATGTTGCAGCTGTACTAAACTCTGGTACGGCCGCATTTGGAGTATTGGGTACAGTTCTGGTCGCCTCATTATAGGAAGGACGTGGAAGCTTTGGAACGGGTGCAGAGGAGATTTACCAGGATGTTGCCTGGTATGGAGGGAAAATCTTATGAGGAAAGGCTGATGGACTTGAGGTTGTTTTCGTTAGAGAGAAGAAGGTTAAGAGGTGACTTAATAGAGGCATACAAAATGATCAGAGGGTTAGATAGGGTGGACAGTGAGAGCCTTCTCTCGCGGATGGAGGTGGCTAGCACGAGGGGACATAGCCGTAAATTGAGGGGCAATAGATATAGGACAGACGTCAGAGGTAGGTTTTTTACGCAAAGAGTGGTGAGGCTGTGGAATGCCCTACCTGCAACAGTAGTGAACTCGCCAACATTGAGGGCATTTAAAAGTTTATTGGATACGCATATGGATGATAATGGCATAGTGTAGGTTAGATGGCCTTTAGTTTTTGACTTCCCATGTCGGTGCAACATCGTGGGCCGAAGAGCCTGTACTGCGCTGTATCGTTCTGTTCTATGTTCTATGTTCTATGAGTCTGCCCCGCCATTCAATCATGGCTGATATTTTTCTCACCCTCATTCTCCTGCCTTCTCCCCAGAAACCCTTATCTTCTTACTGATCAAAAACCTACCTATCTCTGTCTTAAAGTCACTCAGAGATTTGGCCTCAACAGCCTTCTGCGGCAAAGAGTTCCACAGATTCACCGCCCTCTGGCTGAAGAAATTCCTCCTCATCTCTGTTTTAAAGGATCATCCCTTTAGTCTGAGATTGTGTCCTTTGCTTCTAGCTTTTCCTTCAATTGGAGACATCCTCTTCACGTCCACTCTATCCAGGCCACGCAGTATTCTGGAAGTTACAATAAGATCCCCTCTCATCCTTCTAAACTCCAACGAGTACAGATCAAGAGTCCTCAACTGTTTCTTATACGACAAGCTCTTCATTCCAGGGATCATTCTTGTGAACCTCTCTGGACCCTTTCCAAGGCCAACACATCCTTTCTTAGATACGGAGCCCAGTACTGCTCAGGATACTCCAAATGGGGTCTGACCAGAGCCTTAAATAGCCTCAGAAGTACATCCTTGGTCTTGAATTCTAGCCCTCTCGACATGAATGCTAACATTGCATTTGCTATCTAACTGCCGACTGAACCTGCGCGTTAACCTTCAGAGAATCATGAACAATGACTCCCACATCCCTTTGTGCTTCTTATTTCCTAAGAATCTTCCCATTTAGAAAATAGTCTATGCCTCAATTTCTCCTTCCAAAGTGCATAACCTTACACTTTTCCACATTGTATTCCATCTGCTACTTCTTTGCCCACTCTCCTAGCCTGTCCAAGTCCTTCTGCAGCCGCCTTGCTTCCTCAATACACCCTGCCCCTCTACAGATCTTTGTATCATCTGCAAACCTAGCAACCATGCCTTCAGTTCCTTCCTCCAGATCATTAATATGTATTGTGAAAAGTTGTGGTCCCAGCTCTGACCCCTGAGGTACACCACTAGTCACTGGCTACCATCCTGAAAAAGACCCCTTTATCCCACTCTGCCGTCTGCCAGTCATCCAAGCTTCTATCCATGCCAGGATTTTACCCAGAACACCATGGGCTCTTAACTTATTTAACTGTCTCCTATGCGGCACTTTGTCAAAGGCCTTCTCGAAATCTAAACAAATTACGTCCACTGGTTCTCCTTTGTCTAACTTCCTTATTACTTCCTCAATGAACTCAAACAGATTTGTCAGATATGACCTCCCCTTGACAAAGCCTTGCTGACTCAGTCCTATTTTATCATGCACTTCCAAGTACTCCGTGATCTCATCTTTAATAATGGACTCTATAATCTTACCAATGACAGAAGTCAGGCTAACCGGCCCATAATTTCCCATCTTCTGCATCCCTCCCTTCTTAAACAGTGGTGTTTGTTACATTAGCCACTTTCCAATCCTCTGGGACCCTTCCTGCCTCCAGTGATTCCTGAAAGATCACCACCAATGCTTCCACAATCTCCTCAGCTTTTTCTTTTAGAACCCTGGGGTGTAGTCCATCCAGTCCAGGTGATGTATCCATCTTCAGACCTTTCAGTTTCCCCAGAACCTTCCTCTTAGTAATGGTCACTGCACTCACCTCTGCCCCCTGGCTCTCCTGGAGCTCTGGAATTCCACTGGTGTCTTCCACCGTGAAGACTGATGCAAAGTAACTATTCAGTTCATCTGTCATTTCTTTGTTTCCTATTATTACTTCTCCAGCCACATTTTCCGGTGGTCCAATGTCTCTTTTTGCCTCTCTTACCTTTTATATATTGGGAAAAAACTTCCTATCTTCCTTTATATTACTAGCTAGCTTGCACTCATACTTCATCTTCTGCCCCCCTATTGCTTTTTTAGCTGTCCTCTGCTTGCTTTTAAAGTTTTCCCAATCCTCTGGCTTCCCACTAATCCCCGCCACTTTGTATGCTTTGAACCACATGACTTCCATAAGCCACTGTTACAATTAAGCCTATCTACAATGCTTTTTACTCAGGTTAACGGGGGAAAAAAATCAACTTTCCAACAACTGAAGCTGAAACTTAACCTTTTGCATGCAATATCTGCCACAGAACTGACAATTGTTGGGTTATGCTCTGGAAGCAGCACATTCATGCACACTGAATCTTTTAGATTGCAAAATATGTTTTATTCTGAGAATATGCAGAGGGAGGAATAAATCACTGAATCAAGAACTAAGAGTAGAGTCCTTTGGCGGGATTCTCCCCTACCCGGCGGGGCGGACCATAACGGCGCCGAGGAGTGGCATGAACCACCACGGTGTTGGGCCGCCGCCCGGAAGGTGCGGAATCCTCCACACCTTCAAGGACTAGGCTGGCACCGAAGGGGTTAGTGCTGCGCCAGCCGGCGCAGAATGGCTTGGCACCACGCCAACCAGCGCCGAAGGGCCTCCACCAGCCGGCGTGAGTTGGCGCATGCGGCGAGCGCCAGCGTGTGCTGGCGTCATCCCAGTGCATGCGCAAGGGGGTTCTTCTCCGCGCCGGCCATGGCGGAGGTTGACAGCAGCCGGCGCGGAGGGAGAGTGCCCCCATGGCACAGGCCCGCCTGCAGATCGGTGGGCCCTGATCACGGGTCAGGCCACTGTGGGGGCACCCGCTGCGGCCAGATCCCCCCGCGCTCCACCGAGAACTCTGCAGGCCGTCCGTAAAGCCAGGTCCGCCGGTACAGACCTGGTTTGATTTCCGACAGCGGGACCAGCCGAAAACAGGTGGCCGCTCGGCCCATCGCGGGCCAGAGAATCGCCGGGGAGGGTCCGCTGCCAGCGGCCGCTGACCAGTGCGGTGCGATTGCCACCCCTGCCAAAACCCCAGTGCCGGAGAAATCGGCAGCCGGCGCCAGGGCGGGATTCACGCCCCTAGTGGCGATTCTCTGACCCGGCGCGGGGTTGGAGAATCCCGCCCTCAATTCTCACAACTTCACCAAAACCATTCTCTGTTGGACTATGGCAAAAATGAGTTGAGGTGTTATGAACCAAATTACACATCTTTTTTATGCTTCCTCTCTGCGGTCACCTGCGCATGCAATGGAACAATGTGAATTCAGCTGAAGAACAAGGAAATGTTGTCCATATTTATGTATAGTTGTAGGTCGCATCTGGCTGCAGAGCTGTCGATCAAAATAGATCTCAATACCTGAAGGGCACCTGCTTTGCACATGTTCAAACCAAATGCAGACTGCTTGAGATTTGCTGGCAGGACCCCTGGTTAAATTGCAGAATTAGGTTACACCCCAACGATCTTTATTTCTGCTTCTTTGTGAATAAGGAAAACTTCTAAAGGAAAACCTATGAATCCAAGCTTGCCTTGCTGTGCTCACTCTCTGGCAGAGCATCATTGCAGGGTGGACAATGAATGTTTAACCATTACAGCCCACATGCCATGCTCTCTGAATCAGCAGGAAACTCCATGCTGCCAGACCTTGGAGCTCCAGCTACGCTGTGCATGGTAGCATAATGGTTAGCACTATGGCTTCACAGCGCCAGGGTCTCAGGTTTGATTCCCGGCTTGGGTCACTGTCTGTGCGGAGTCTGCACGTTCTCCCCGTGTCTGCGTGGGTTTCCTCCAGGTCCTCCGGTTTCCTCCCAAAAGTCCAGAAATACGTACTGTTAGGTAATTTTGACATTCTGAGTTCTCCCTCTGTTTACCCGAACAGGTGCCGGCATGTGGCAACTAGGGCCTTTTCACAGTAATTTCGTTGTAAGACTACTTGTGACAGTAAAAATTATTATTATAAATTGCCATGCATATACAACAGAATTAGAAAACAGAAGGAGCAAATCAGAAAATAATCATTACAGCATGGTAGCATTGTGGATAGCAAAATCGCTTCACAGCTCCAGGGTCCCAGGTTCGATTCCGGCTTGGGTCACTGTCTGTGCGGAGTCTGCACATCCTCCCTGTGTGTGCGTGGGTTTCCTCCGGGTGCTCCGGTTTCCTCCCACAGTCTAAAGATGTGCAGGTTAGGTGGATTGGCCATGATAAATTGCCCTTAGTGTCCAAAATTGCCCTTAGTGTTGGGTGGGGTTATGGGGATAGGGTGGGGGTGTTAACCTTGGGTAGGGTGCTCTTTCCAGGAGCCGGTGCAGACTCGATGGGCCGAATGGCCTCCTTCTGCACTGTAAATTCTATATCTATGTAAATACCAAACTGGATTTAACTAAATGCCATCTGTTCGAAAACAGCAAAGTTCCTAAACTCCTAGCAGCTCTTTTTAAATAACTTTTGACTATGAAGAGCTTTATGCGAGACATGAGTCTAATGAACTCCTATTAGCCCAATTGACACAGCGACACAGAAAAATGGGATGCTGAAGTGTGTCAGGCTAACTACTTATCCCTTTCCCTCTGGTGTCCAATCTCATGCAAAGGAAGATAAAAAAGACATCCTACAGAATTAATCAAAAATGTTAATCAGAATTGATTTCAAAGAATCAATGAGCCATCAAAGATAACAGCTGCCTTTTTTAGCTGAAGACCTCCCGATGGCACAGCAATCACAGTTAGCTTATGTCCATTAGTTTGCATTCTGCCTTGCATTCCCAAAATGAAAGGTGTATTGTTCAGCAAAGGCTGGTAGCAGAGTTAAAAGGAGTACTGGGCATCAAATCAGGTAACCCAATGACATTTTGCTGATATTAGGGACTCCATGCTGTGCATGAGAAAGTCAATGGATGGAAAATCACGGGCAGCCAGTCCGAGTTTATTTTTCGCTACGCATGGATGGTTTGTGAGACTTGCTGCCAACAGGTCATACTCGGGCAGTTGTCCCTCTTGTGCTTTTCTGATCGGGCAACAAAAGGTGGATCTTTTGTTGGAGTAGGAATTTTTCCATAAGTAGGGCATGTTTTTAAACACCCCGATGAATTTTTACATGGGTAACAAAGGGTCATGGGCGGGGATTAATTTGGATAACAAGTATTCTGAAGGCATTTCCCTCATTTTGGTAAGATGGACCCCGATAACCAAATTCAAATCTGTGGTCGGATGTGAGGTATTTGGTCTCATAATATTCTGCATAGTATTTTAGTATTATAGGATACTATTTGTAAAAATTCAGCACATCTCTAGAGGTTGTGGTACATTTATTGTATGAGACAAAGGGTGCGGTTTTCTCATTAGTGGAAAAGTTAGCATGAAGTTCCCCTGTATCCTTGAATTGCCCGTTGAAGTCAAAATCTGTTCACTAATTTTCTTCTGCTTCCATTAGCACATGTAGACATCTTAGAACTTACACAAACTTGACCCAATTAATTGCAAACTATGGGCACTATTTTCCAGCCTCACCCATTGGCAGGATCTTCCAGTCCCGTCGAAGTCAACGGAGATGTAAACAGCTCTCCTCATTTGTGCAGGGATACCTGCCGGGGTCGGGCCGGAAAACATAGGTGAAACCTAATGATGATCTTGGGAATGGGAATCAAAGTGGATGGTGGCATCTAATTGTATTGGAGCTGAAATGTCAGCTCCCTGATGGTCAGATGGAAGTTGGGAATTAAGTTGGTGGGGGATTAAAGGTGGATGGCAGATTGTGATCCATGGCAGCGCACATGCACACTCATTCTAACACCCGGTCACCAAATTAAATTGCTCCTTTGCGAATAAGCCAGCACAAATGAGAGACACATGCCTTTGGTTCAGGACTAGTTCAAGGTGGCATACAGCAGACAAGCTAGTCTTCCTGGTGGACTTGGAGTGAGCAGGAGCTGCTTTTCTTGTGGAGGGAATGTTTTTGGGCCAGGCGAGGGGGCTGAGCTGTTGCATCGAGCTTGAGTGGAAGGTGTCCAGGCAGGTTGGGATATAATTGTCAGTGGAAGGAAAGGTGGCCGCTGTACAGATGGTTCGGGGAATGGAAGGTTGAGAGCATTGGTGGGTACGGGGAGGTGTAGGTGGTGTGGGAAGGGTGGTGAAGCTCGATGGTAACAGAAGGAAGATCTAGGTTGAGAGACAGTTCATCAAGGATGGCGGTGGGTGGCTCACTGATGACGGAAGGCAGGGCAAGGGTGATGGATGAAGAGCTGAAGGTGATGGAGGGAAGGTTAAAAGTAACTGAGGAAGGGTGCAGGGTGATGGCTTGTAACTTCAGTTTTAGGGAAGGAGCTTCCAGGGACATAGCTGTGACAGAAAGAAGAGGTGGCAGGAGACCAAATCAGGGTGGAATTGGCCACTGCGGGGGTGGGTGGTCAACTTGCAGTCAGTTCCACAGCAGTGAGCTCCCCATTGGTCCACAGTCCTCAAGTTAGGAAGGAGGGTCAAATAGCCGATGGTGACCAGATCTTTCCTGAACTTCTGTCTGCTGTTATCCTCCGACTGACAGGAAGGGTCTCATGCCCTGGCAGAGGAGGAGAGGAACTGGTAGTGGACCAGATGCATTAATGACCAGAACACCAACAAGGGGTGACAGCAGAGGGTCAGGCAGCTCAGGTGGCCAGTGCAGCGCTGAGTAATGGAGTGTGATCGAATATGCCACACCCAAAGTAACTACTCACATTGTCAAAAACCTAACCTATTTGTATCCCTTTTCAAACTCTTTTTATCCTCCTTGCAACTTACTTTCCGATATACCTATCTTTATATCATCAGCAAATTTGGCTACATTATCCCTTTAGCTAAGTCATTAATATGGATTATAAATAGTTGAAGTCTCAGTACTGATCCCTGATCATGGCACTCCATGACTTACAATTTGCCATCCTGAAAATTACCCATTTATCTGCTTTCTGTTAGTTAACCAATCCTCTATCTATACTAATATATCACCCTCATATATATGCCATGAGTTCATATCTTGTGAGGTAACATTTATGTGGATCTTATTGAATGTCTTTTTAAAATCTAAATATACATTATCAACTGGTTCTCCTTTATTCGCCTGCTTGTTACATCCTCAAAGAACATGAATAAGTTTGTCAAACATTGTTGTCTCTGTCTGATTTATCATGATTTTCTAAATGTCATGCTATTACCGCCTTCATAATGGATTCCAGATGGCTGTCCTCTGGGGGGCCTAGGCCGACTGCTCTGGTCTTCCGAGGGTCTCCTGCACAGCTGCAGATGAACCCTCTTCAGCTTCACCAACTGGAGGCACTGGGGTCACTGACAGAAGGGGAGGTAGCAGCAGTTCACCCCTGGAGCACACTGAACTGACACAGGTAAGGCAAATTGCTGACACATCTCCTCTTTGTTGGTGCCTGGTGGCATTTCCCTCACTCCAGGAGTAGAAAGGGCACATGGCTGGATGTCAAGGCACCTTGTTCCTCTCTTGCCCAGCCAATGATGTATACACCCCATGGCCAGAGCAACAGAAAACAAATCGGAGCGCACATGTGGCAGACACTAAGTGTTCTGCTGGACCTGACTCCATGGCGGTTGAAGAATCTTGGTCCAGGCACCATGATGTAGGTAGGCTTCATTGTCTGGAGTATGTTAACGGAAAGTCGTTATTAACAGCTCATAACTATATACATATTTACAGTAGAGGATACAGGTTTGGAGATGACATCATTCTAGGTCTTTGCCCAACTCTGTCCATCTCTGATATTGACCGTGGCTATGGGCCAGGTGTCTTCTTACACCACTGCGTGAGTGGTACTGTACTCAGTCTTTATGTTCAAGACTGTTCTTCTACAGCAGTCACCAACCTTTGGAAGCTTTGCATTCACATGCTGGAGCCATGACAGGATTCATGGCTTGGATGGACTCTGCCACCATTAACTTGAGTCTATGCATTGTCTCTGGCATCTCCACCAGATGTTCCCATGCCTGGGTGTACATCAAGCTGCAGCAGTTTAAGAAAGCGACTCACTGCCACCTTCTCAAGGACAATTAGGAATGGAAAATAAATGCTGGTTTTGCCAGTGATGGACGAATGAAAAGAAAATTGAAGTTGTTTGAGAGCGCAGTAATAAAGGGTGGACTGATGGGTCAAGCTAAAGCTGCTAGACTATCTTGTAGAACATGCTTGAGTGGTAATGATAATGAACCTAGTTGGATACGAAATTGGAAAAACGGCTGAAGATCTAATCTGCGCTCCACAGCTGATACTCATTTTCACCTGACGCCATTTCCTAGGTTCAGTTAGGTCTTATTATTGTACTTTCCAGATGGGATTAGGTGCCTTTGAATAATGGTATTTTTGACCCTATTTGCAGTGAGATAGATCTGTGCAAACAGTGAAGCAATTAATTATTATCTTTGCTGAAGCTTCTTCTAGAATCTTTCTTGGGTATCGTACAGCGTGCATCGGTTTCCTTTAAATAACGATGTGTATCGTTGCAAGCATTCTTTTCATGGTTAGATCATTAAGCATTTGTAAATACTATCTGTACAGCTTCAAAAGTCTTTAACGTTATTATAAGAGTTGAACAAATCGGTGCATTTTGGATCTGAATGTGGACTCCATAAATACAAATTTGAATCCTCAGTTAACTTAACTATGTGAGCCCTCTCAGGCAGGCTATACTTTTTAAATATTATATTGATTTTTTTTTGTCTGAGAGCTAATACATAGATCAGCAACGAACTCAGACATTTGGGTGAACACCTGATGGATAGTTAGGTACCTCAACCTCACACAATGGAATTGTTTTGTAATGGTGAACAATCTCCCAGACTATCCTGATCTCATATAGAAGGGTCCATAGCTAGACAGTGATCTCGCCATGCAATCCCTACCCCTAAGCATATAATCATGACTGACACCTCAATGTAGTGTACCCCATGGCAACACCAGCCATGCACACCAGGTTGGCTTTTATGTATGCAGATGATGACCAGCTGTCCCAGCTCTACCTGTTCCCAATTCTCACATTTCCTCAGCTGCCACTGAACAGACTGTTTATTCAGTATCAAATATGAATCACAACTCCTTCCAGTTCAACAGAGCAAGGCCCATCATCTTTGGCCATATACTCTGCTCCCTTGTCACTGACTCCCCATCAACCCACTCACTCAGGCTGAACCAGGCTGCTCACAATCTCGATGTCCCGCTCGACATTGTGACAAACTTTAAACTCCATGTCCATCTATCACCAGGAGCATTTTCTTTCTCCTCCACAACACTGCCCATCTCTTTCCCCTCAGCCCCTCCCCTGCTGAAACGCTTAAATTCCTCCCACCATCTTCATCTTCAATTCCAGTCTCTCGTTGCTGCCTTCCCATCCCAGGTAAACGTGACTTATCCACATATAACCTGTTCTCTTGTCTGGCATGAGCAAAACTGGTCACATCCTAATTACTGATGCAACCTCCAAAAACTTTTGATAGATACACTTTAAATGTCGTTTGTACTGTTATACTCACCACGTTGTTGCAGAGTTGTTGCAGAGTGGAAACAATTATGAAGATAAGATTGCCATTTTGCAAGTCTAATTCTTCTGAACTTTTCTCAAAACTATTTAGTTTTATAACTCACATTCAATTTTATGAATGCAGATGAAGCAGTCGAGGTTTTTCCTCCTTCAATTACAGACACAGATAGACTGTAATGAAGTCTCTCAGACTTCAGTGAAACAGAGGCATTTCTTTGAGGATGTGTTAATTTGAATAGCAACCTCCGGTCGAAACTTCTCTAATCAAAAAAGAAGCAGTTTAATTTAATTGCTTTATGTTTATTTTAATTGCAACAATCATTGAGTTGTCTTTCGAACATGATTACGCTCCTCAGATATCCTGATTGCAATGTATGATGGTGCACAGCTAACTAAAGTGACAGCAGAGGTATCAGATTAGCAGTGGCTCCTACTTTGACAGCACACTGAATAAGGAATGATATATACCAGTGGCAGAGTGCACAAGGGACCTGAAGAAATAGAGTACAGATTGTTTTGATCAAGCCTACATGTGTCGAGGTTGGTAATCCAAAATTAATTAAAAGTGTGCCAGATAAAATGCATTTAGGAATAGTAAACACAAAGGCGAGGCTTGTAATGTTTATAGTTATTAGAAACAAAGTAATTTAACTAATATGTTGATTTGTCATTGCTCATATACTTTTGACATATAGACCAAAACGCACATCCGTAATATATTATCTTCCGGTCATAGCTTTTTTTTACCTTACATTTATTATTAAGAATTGGTATGCGATCACTGTATTCTCGTTTTTGGAGCATGGTGAGGTGAGGGCATGGGGTAATGCACATTTAAGGCCCAAATGTTGGGTGAATCATTTTGAACACAAGTGTCAGATAACAGTTATATACACACATAGCCATTGTGTAGTGCAATGGTATTAAATATACATCATTAACTTAATGTGTCAGAGAGAGAGCCAGAGGAGAAACAGAGGAGAGGACAACACACAAAACTGAGAAGCCAGCAGGAAAGAGGCCACAGGGGTGGAGAAAATTGGTGAGGGTGGAGAAAGTCAGTGAAGGCACCCAGAGTCAGTAAGGGTGGGCAGACCGGGTGAGAGTGGAGAGAGTCGAGGCAGGAGTGAGTGGGTGAGGATGGTAAGAGTGGGTGAGGGTGGAGAGAGTGAGTGAGGATGGAGAGAGTGAGTGAGGATGGAGAAAGTGGGTGAGGATGGAGAGAGTGGATGAGGATAGAGAGAGTGGGTGAGGATAGAGAGAGTGGGTGAGGGTGGAGAGAGTGGGTGAGGGTGGAGAGAGTGGGTGAGGGTAGAGAGAGTGGGTGAGGATGGAGAGAGTGGGTGAGGATGGAGAGAATGTGTGAGGATGGAGAGAGTGGGTGAGGGTGGAGAGAGTCGGTGAGGATGGAGAGAGTGGGTGAGGATAGAGAGAGTGGGTGAGGATGGAGAGAGTGGGTGAGGGTGGAGAGAGTGGGTGAGGGTGGAGAGAGTGGGTGAGGATGGAGAGAGTGGGTGAGGATGGAGTGAGTGGATGAGGTTAGAGTGAGTGGATGAGGATGGAGAGAGTGGGTAAGGGTGGAGAGAATGGGTGAGGATGGAGTGAGTGGGTGAGGATGGAGAGAGTGGGTGAGGATGGAGAGAGTGGGTGAGGATAGAGAGAGTGGGTGAGGATGGAGAGAGTGAGTGAGGATGGAGAGAGTGGTGAAGATGGAGAGAATGGGTGAGGATGGAGAGAGTGGGTGAGGATGGAGAGAGTGGGTGAGGATAGAGAGAGTGGGTGAGGATGGAGAGAGTGAGTGAGGATGGAGAGAGTGGGTGAGGATGGAGAGAGTGGGTGAGGATGGAGAGAGTGGGTGAGGATAGAGAGAGTGGGTGAGGATAGAGAGAGTGGGTGAGGGTGGAGAGAGTGGGTGAGGATGGAGAGAGTGGGTGTGGATGGAGTGAGTGGGCGAGGGTGGAGTGAGTGGATGAGGATGGAGGGAGTGGGTGAGGATGGAGAGAGTGGGTGAGGATGGAGACAATGGGTGAGGATGGAGAGAGTGGGTGAGGATGGAGAGAGTGGGTGAGGATGGAGAGAGTGAGTGAAGATGGAGGAAGTGAGTGAGGGTGGAGAGAGTGGGTGAGGGGAGAGAGAGTGGGTGAGGGTGGAGAGAGTGGGTGAGGAAGGAGAGAGTGGGTGAAGATGGAGAGATTAGGCTATGATGGAGAGAGTGGGTGAGGATAGAGAGAGTGGGTGAGGATGGAGAGTGTGGGTGAGGATGGAGAATGTGGTTAAGGATGGAGAGAGTGGGTGAGGATGAAGAGAGTGGGTGAGGATGGAGAGAGTGGGTGAGGATGGAGAGAGTGGGTGAGGATGGAGAGAGTGGGTGAGGATGGAGAGAGTGGGTGAGGATGGAGAGAGTGAGTGAGGATGGAGAGAGTGGGTGAGGATGGAGAGAGTGGGTGAGGATGGAGAGAGTGGGTGAGGATAGAGAGAGTGGGTGAGGATAGAGAGAGTGGGTGAGGGTGGAGAGAGTGGGTGAGGATGGAGAGAGTGGGTGTGGATGGAGTGAGTGGGCGAGGGTGGAGTGAGTGGGTGAGGATGGAGGGAGTGGGTGAGGATAGAGAGAGTGGGTGAGGATGGAGAGAGTGGGTGAGGATGGAGACAATGGGTGAGGATGGAGAGAGTGGGTGAGGATGGAGAGAGTGGGTGAGGATGGAGAGAGTGAGTGAAGATGGAGAGAGTGAGTGAGGGTGGAGAGAGTGGGTGAGGGGGGAGAGAGTGGGTGAGGGTGGAGAGAGTGGGTGAGGAAGGAGAGAGTGGGTGAAGATGGAGAGATTAGGCTATGATGGAGAGAGTGGGTGAGGATAGAGAGAGTGGGTGAGGATGGAGAGTGTGGGTGAGGATGGAGAGAGTGGTTAAGGATGGAGAGAGTGGGTGAGGATGGAGAGAGTGGGTGAGGATGGAGAGAGTGGGTGAGGATGGAGAGAGTGAGTGAGGTTGGAGAGACTGGGTGAGGATGGAGAAAGTGGGTGAGGATGGAGAGAGTGGGTGAGGATGGAGAGAGTGGTTGAGGATGGAGAGAGTGGGTGAGGATGGAGAGAGTGGGTGAAGATGGAGAGATTAGGCTATGATGGAGAGAGTGGGTGAGGATGGAGAGAGTGGGCGAGGGTGGAGAGAGTGGGTGAGAGTTGAGAGAGTGGGTAAGGGTGGAGAGAGTGGGTGAGGATGGAGACAACGGGTGAGCGTGGAGAGAGTGAGTGAGGATGGAGAGAGTCTGTGAGGATGGAGGGAGTGAGTGAGGATGGAGAGAGTGAGTAAGGGTGGAGAGAGTGTGTGAGGATGCAGGGAGTGAGTGAAGATGGAGAGAGTGTGTAAGGGTGGAGAGAGTGGGTGAGGATGGAGAGAGTGGGTGAGGGTGGAGAGTGTGGGTGAGGATGGAGAGAGTGGGTGAGGATGGAGAGAGTTGGTGAGGATGGAGAGAGTGGGTGAGGATGGAGAGAGTGGGTGAGGATGGAGAGAGTTGGTGAGGATGGAGAGAGTGGGTGAGGGTGGAGAGTGTGGGTGAGGATGGAGAGAGTGGGTGAGGATGGAGAGAGTTGGTGAGGATGGAGAGTGTGGGTGAGGATGGAGAGAGTGAGTGAGGGTGGAGAGATTGGGTGAGGATGGAGAGATTGGGTGAGGATGGAGAGAGTGGGTGAGGATGGAGAGAGTGGGTGAGGATGGAGAGAGTGGGTGAGGATGGAGTGAGTGGATGAGGTTAGAGTGAGTGGATGAGGATGGAGAGAGTGGGTAAGGGTGGAGAGAATGGGTGAGGATGGAGTGAGTGGGTGAGGATGGAGAGAGTGGGTGAGGATGGAGAGAGTGGGTGAGGATAGAGAGAGTGGGTGAGGATGGAGAGAGTGAGTGAGGATGGAGAGAGTGGTGAAGATGGAGAGAATGGGTGAGGATGGAGAGAGTGGGTGAGGATGGAGAGAGTGGGTGAGGATAGAGAGAGTGGGTGAGGATGGAGAGAGTGAGTGAGGATGGAGAGAGTGGGTGAGGATAGAGAGAGTGGGTGAGGATGGAGAGAGTGGGTGAGGATGGAGACAGTGGGTGAGGATGGAGAGAGTGGGTGAGGATGGAGAGAGTGGGTGAGGATGGAGAGAGTGAGTGAAGATGGAGGAAGTGAGTGAGGGTGGAGAGAGTGGGTGAGGGGAGAGAGAGTGGGTGAGGGTGGAGAGAGTGGGTGAGGAAGGAGAGAGTGGGTGAAGATGGAGAGATTAGGCTATGATGGAGAGAGTGGGTGAGGATAGAGAGAGTGGGTGAGGATAGAGAGAGTGGGTGAGGATGGAGAGTGTGGGTGAGGATGGAGAATGTGGTTAAGGATGGAGAGAGTGGGTGAGGATGGAGAGAGTGGGTGAGGATGGAGAGAGTGGGTGAGGATGGAGAGAGTGGGTGAGGATGGAGAGAGTGGGTGAGGATAGAGAGAGTGGGTGAGGATGGAGAGAGTGAGTGAGGATGGAGAGAGTGGGTGAGGATGGAGAGAGTGGGTGAGGATAGAGAGAGTGGGTGAGGATGGAGAGTGTGGGTGAGGATGGAGAATGTGGTTAAGGATGGAGAGAGTGGGTGAGGATGGAGAGAGTGGGTGAGGATGGAGAGAGTGGGTGAGGATGGAGAGAGTGGGTGAGGATGGAGAGAGTGGGTGAGGATAGAGAGAGTGGGTGAGGATGGAGAGAGTGAGTGAGGATGGAGAGAGTGGGTGAGGATGGAGAGAGTGGGTGAGGATGGAGAGAGTGGGTGAGGATAGAGAGAGTGGGTGAGGATAGAGAGAGTGGGTGAGGGTGGAGAGAGTGGGTGAGGATGGAGAGAGTGGGTGTGGATGGAGTGAGTGGGCGAGGGTGGAGTGAGTGGGTGAGGATGGAGGGAGTGGGTGAGGATAGATAGAGTGGGTGAGGATGGAGAGAGTGGGTGAGGATGGAGACAATGGGTGAGGATGGAGAGAGTGGGTGAGGATGGAGAGAGTGGGTGAGGATGGAGAGAGTGAGTGAAGATGGAGAGAGTGAGTGAGGGTGGAGAGAGTGGGTGAGGGGGGAGAGAGTGGGTGAGGGTGGAGAGAGTGGGTGAGGAAGGAGAGAGTGGGTGAAGATGGAGAGATTAGGCTATGATGGAGTGAGTGGGTGAGGATAGAGAGAGTGGGTGAGGATGGAGAGTGTGGGTGAGGATGGAGAGAGTGGTTAAGGATGGAGAGAGTGGGTGAGGATGGAGAGAGTGGGTGAGGATGGAGAGAGTGGGTGAGGATGGAGAGAGTGAGTGAGGTTGGAGAGACTGGGTGAGGATGGAGAGAGTGGGTGAGGATGGAGAGAGTGGGTGAGGATGGAGAGAGTGGTTAAGGATGGAGAGAGTGGGTGAGGATGGAGAGAGTGGGTGAAGATGGAGAGATTAGGCTATGATGGAGAGAGTGGGTGAGGATGGAGAGAGTGGGTGAGGGTGGAGAGAGTGGGTGAGAGTTGAGAGAGTGGGTAAGGGTGGAGAGAGTGGGTGAGGATGGAGACAACGGGTGAGCGTGGAGAGAGTGAGTGAGGATGGAGAGAGTCTGTGAGGATGGAGGGAGTGAGTGAGGATGGAGAGAGTGAGTAAGGGTGGAGAGAGTGTGTGAGGATGCAGGGAGTGAGTGAAGATGGAGAGAGTGTGTAAGGGTGGAGAGAGTGGGTGAGGATGGAGAGAGTGGGTGAGGGTGGAGAGTGTGGGTGAGGATGGAGAGAGTGGGTGAGGATGGAGAGAGTTGGTGAGGATGGAGAGAGTGGGTGAGGATGGAGAGAGTGGGTGAGGATGGAGAGAGTGAGTGAGGGTGGAGAGATTGGGTGAGGATGGAGAGATTGGGTGAGGATGGAGAGAGTGGGTGAGGATGGAGAAAGTCGGTGAGGATTAAGAGAGTCGGTGAGGTGGAGGGAGCGGGTGAGGGGGGAGAGAGTGGGTGAGGGTGGAGAGAGTGGGTGAGGGTGGAGAGAGTGAGTGAGGATATAGAGGGTGGATGCAGTAGATAAGGATAGAAAGAGTGGGAGGCGATGGAGTGAGTGGGTGAGGATGGAGAGAATGGGTGAGGATGAAGAGAGTGGGTGAGGATGGAGAGAGTGAGTGAGGGTGGAGAGAGTGAGTGAGAATGGAGTGAGTGGGTGAGGATGGAGAGAGTGAGTGAGGATGGAGAGAGCGGGCTTGGATGGAGAGAATAGGTGAGGATGGAGAGAGTGGGCAAGGGTGGAGAGAATGGGTGAGGATGGAGAGAGTGGGTGAAGGTGGAGAGAGTTTGTGAGGGTGAAGAGAGTGAGTGAGGATGGAGAGAGTGTGTGAGGATGAAGAGAGTGGGTGAGGATGGAGAGAGTGGTTAAGGATGGAGAGAGTGGGTGAGGATGGAGCGAGTGGGTGAGGATGGAGAGAGTGGGTGAGGGTGAAGAGAGTGAGTGAGGATGGAGAGAGTGTGTGAGGATGGAGAGAGTGGGTGTGGATGGAGTGCATGGGTGAGGGTGGAGAGAGTGGGTGAGGATGGAGGGAGTGGATGAGGATGGAGAGAGTGGGTGAGGATGGAGAGAGTGGGTGAGGATGGAGAGAGTGGGTGAGGATGGAGAGAGTGGGTGAGGATGGAGAGAGTGGGTGAGGATGGAGAGAGTGAGTGAAGATGGAGAGAGTATGTGAGGATGGAGAGAGTGGGTGAAGATTGAGAGAGTATGTGAGGATGGAGAGAGTGGGTGAGGGGGGAGAGAGTGGGTGAGGATGGAGAGAGTGGGTGAGGGTGGAGAGAGTGAGTGAGGATGGAGAGTGTGGGTGAGGATGGAGAGAGTGGGTGAGGATGGAGAGAGTGGGTGAGGATGGAGAGAGTGGGTGAGGATGGAGAGAGTGGGTGAGGATGGAGAGAGTGGGTGAGGATGGAGAGAGTGAGTGAGGATGGAGAGAGTGGGTGAGGATGGAGAGAGTGGGTGAGGATGGAGAGAGTGAGTGAAGATGGAGAGAGTATGTGAGGATGGAGAGAGTGGGTGAGGGGGGAGAGAGTGGGTGAGGGTGGAGAGAGTGGGTGAGGGTGGAGAGAGTGAGTGAGGATATAGAGTGTGGGTCAGGGTGGATGCAGTAGATAAGGATAGAAAGAGTGGGTGAGGATGGAGTGAGTGGGTGAGGATGGAGAGAGTGGGTGAGGATGGAGAGAATGGGTGAGAATGAAGAGAGTGGGTGAGGATGGAGAGAGTGAGTGAGGATGGAGAGAGTGGGTGAGGATGGAGTGAGTGGGTGAGGATGGAGAGAGTGAGTGAGGATGGAGAGAGTGGGTTTGGATGGAGAGAATAGGTGAGGATGGAGAGAATGGGCAACGGTGAAGAGAATGGGTGAGGTTGGAGAAAGTGGGTGAAGGTGGAGAGAGTGGGTGAGGGTGAAGAGAGTGAGTGAGGATGGAGAGAGTGGGTGAGGATGGAGAAAGTGGGTGAGGATGGAGAAAGTGGGTGAGCATGGAGAGAGTGGGTGAGGATGGAGAGAGTGGGTGAGGATGGAGAGAGTGAGTGAGGATGGAGAGGGTGGTTGAGGGTGAAGAGAGTGAGTGAGGATGGAGAGAGTGGGTGAAGATGGAGAGATTGGGCTACGATGGAGAGAGTGGGTGAGGATGGAGAGAGTGGGTGAGGATGGAGAGATTAGGCTATGATGAAATGAAAATGAAAATCGCTTATTGTCACGAGTAGGCTTCAATGAAGTTACTGTGAAAAGCCCCTAGTCGCCACATTCCGGCGCCTGTCCGGGGAGGCTGGTACGAGAGATTAGGCTATGATGGAGAGAGTGGGTGAGGAAGGAGAGAGTGGGTGAAGATGGAGAGATTAGGCTATGATGGAGAGAGTGGGTGAGGATAGAGAGAGTGGGTGAGGATGGAGAGTGTGGGTGAGGATGGAGAGAGTGGTTAAGGATGGAGAGAGTGGGTGAGGATGGAGAGAGTGGGTGAGGATGGAGAGAGTGGTTAAGGATGGAGAGAGTGGGTGAGGATGGAGAGAGTGGGTGAAGATGGAGAGATTAGGCTATGATGGAGAGAGTGGGTGAGGATAGAGAGAGTGGGTGAGGATGGAGAGTGTGGGTGAGGATGGAAAGAGTGGTTAAGGATGGAGGGAGTGGGTGAGGATGGAGAGAGTGGGTGAGGATGGAGAGAGTGGGTGAGGATGGAGAGAGTGAGTGAGGTTGGAGAGACTGGGTGAGGATGGAGAGAGTGGGTGAGGATGGAGAGAGTGGGTGAGGATGGAGAGAGTGGGTGAGGATGGAGAGAGTGAGTGAGGGTGGAGAGAGTGAGTGAGGGGGAGAGAGTGGGTGAGGATGGAGAGAGTGGGTGAGGATGGAGAGAGTGGGCGAGGGTGGAGAGAGTGGGTGAGAGTTGAGAGAGTGGGTAAGGGTGGAGAGAGTGGGTGAGGATGGAGAGAGTCTGTGAGGATGGAGGGAGTGAGTGAGGATGGAGAGAGTGAGTAAGGGTGGAGAGAGTGTGTGAGGATGCAGGGAGTGAGTGAAGATGGAGAGAGTGTGTAAGGGTGGAGAGATTGGGCTAGGATGGAGAGAGTGGATGAGAGTTGAGAGAGTGGGTAAGGGTGGAGAGAGTGGGTGAGGATGGAGAGAATGGATGAGCGTGGAGAGAGTGAGTGAGGATGGAGAGAGTGTGTGAGGATGGAGGGCGTGAGTGAGGATGGAGAGAGTGTGTAAGGGTGGAGAGATTGGGCTAGGATGGAGAGAGTGGGTGAGAGTTGAGAGAGTGGTCAAGGGTGGAGGGATTCGGTGAGAGTTGGTTGGGGAGACGGATTTTATGAGAGTAAAAAAGGTTGATTCGGGTCAAGAGAGACAGAGATGGGGAGATTACTAATTTGTTTTTCATTCTGATATTCATTTGATTGTAGCTTCCATAGTGCGGGCATTTAGCCCCGTGTTTCCCCGGCACTTGCTGTGCCAATAAATAGAAGGTTATAAAACATGACTTGTGTTTGATAAGGAGCCTCAATGCGGAACGCCCGGCCGAGACAGCTTTGCGTAGCAAGAGATCGGGAAGGGACCCATGAGCCCCCCCAAGCACCAAGGGAGGGTCTCCAACCCCCATCCCCCTCACCGCACTCCTCTGGACATCCACGCAGGACACCCCGACCCAATTGTACCTGTGCACCTGGGTATCAAGCTGGCACTGTCAGGATGCCCAGCTGGCACCAGCAGTTCTACCCCTGCCCGAAGGGAATGCACCTGGGGCCTCCAAACCCCTGAGAAACCTCCACTTGTGCCATTCCATATGGTCCTCATTTGTGGAGACCAGTACTGAATGGCACTCCCCTAAGGTCTCCATGCGAGGGAGATTGATCCCACGCCTCAGGCAACCCAAGAATCTGCACGTTAAAGTGAGACTAACTTTCTTGCTTTAATATGCAGATTTGTTAAAAAGTGATCCTACCCACAATGGGCGATATTTACATCGCAACGTCTTGCAAAATCGTGTTAGGTCTCACGAGGCATTGCAAGCCGGGTAGATCCCAGGAGCGTGGTCTCCCGGCTTTTATCAGCCGTGTTGTGCCAGGGCAAACTGCTTTTCGGGTGCAGCATGGCCATTAAATCGCGCCCAACATTTGCAACCCAATACATTTGTGGTGAATTATAAACACTAATAATCCACACTGTATTGTACAACATGTGTTGAGCCTGTACCTTGTATCAGATCATGTGTAGTTGCGCGGCTCTACCCATAGGGGGAGATGAGGAGCTTTAACTGGGCTCCACCCTTTGCTCCGCCCATGGCTCCTCCCCTAACCAGAAGTATAAAGGTTGCTGTTGTGAGCCTGCCTGCCAGTTCATCGAGAGTTCATCCTGTCACAGGCAGGCTCTGTTGTAAGACGATTAAAACCACTGTTCGCTTCTTACCACGTGTCGCGTGAATTGATGGTCTCATCAACATTTGCATAATATTCCATGTGGAAACTGCAGGACTCTCCATGCATCCTGGATAATCATGTGGGCAGGAACTCCTGCCAGTTCCTCGAGGCTCAAGCTCTAATTTTCAGAGTTTAAGGAATGCCAGGAATCACAGCAGTGCATCCGGGACTCTGATAGTTTCCTCCGATATATATTACAGGATATGGTCACCCGATAGTCACAGGAAGTTAAGGAATGCGCGACCAACAGAAAGGGTAAGAGGAACAAACAGGTGGAGCAGGAATTCACCAAAGCCATTGGCACCCATTAACCGGTTCTCAGTTTGGGATACCAGGGAGGAATACAATAACAATTAGCAGCTCAGATTATTTGATTGCGCACAGGGGAAACGGAAAGAGTAGAAAAGCATTTTGGATAGGGGATTTGATAGTTAGGAGCACGGAGAGGTATTTCTGTAACCACAATTGTGATTTCTGAATGGTATGTTGCCTCCCTGCCAGGGTAAAGAGTATCATCTAGCGGCTGTAGGACATGAGAAAAGAAACAGCATGGATGTTGGGGGGGGTGGTGGTGGTAAGGGAGAAACCAGAGAAGCGCGGAGAGGAAGAGAAAATGGCTGATATAAACAACAATAAAATCAGAAATATTCCAAAAATTGGTGTGAGCAGATTGAGGAAAATTCCGGAAATGTGGAGGGTGGTATTAAATTGTGGTATTAAGTTGATAAGCTGCAGGGATATTTTCTACATGGGTGTGGTGGCACTAATAGAGACATGGGTGGGTCCCAATTATTCAGCGATGATCAAGAAGGATGATGAGGAGGGTCTAAAAATTTTTTATTCTTTCCAGGGATGTGGGCGTCACTGGCAGGGCCAGCATATTGTGCCCATCCCTCATTTCTCTTGAACTGACCTTGCTAAACCATTTCAGAATACAGTTAAGAGTCAGCCACATTGCTTTGAGCCTGGAGTTACACGTAGGCCAGACTGGGTCAGGGTGGCAGATTTCTTTCCCGAAAGGACATTAGTGAACCAGGTGGGGTTTTATGATATTTGATAATTTCATGGTCACCATTACTGAGACTAGGGGATCTATACAGCGGACATAAAACTAAGGCACCTTTAGCGGGTTGATTCCCAGTGACTGCAGTGCCGAGAAAGACCCCGCTATTCAACTGCACTTTGCCGGTTTTTGGGCCTTGGGAGATCTCGCCAGCAGGAATGGCTATTTGCAGATTGGGGTGCCATTTTAATCCCCCCCTCCCCCCCACCTTTCACGCCCCACCCCTGTTTCGATCCCCCCTCCCCCCACAACCTTGGCGAGGCCCAGGGAATACCCCTCACCCCTCTCCAATTGGCAAGGCCCCTCCAGGCCCTAACCCTGGCAGTGCCAATCTGGTACCCAGGCATCTCCAGCCTGGCACCCTGGCAGTGCCCCTACCACCCTGGCAGTGCCACCCAGGTTGCCAAGCTGGTAGTGCCAAGGTTGCTGCAGGGGAGTGCCAGGATACCACTCTTTCCTGTTGCTTACAACCCGGGGGTCTCCAATGCCCTTCAAGACCCCCCGAGGTGCCGTTATGCCTGATCCACATTTGTGTGGACCAGTACTACCATCACCCTGGCAAGGTCTCCCAGGCGCAGCCGTGGAGCCCCAGACAACATGTGAATCCGGCGTCCGGGTATTTAAAATAACCATTAGGCTTATTTAAATATGCAGATCTGGATCTGGATTTCACCCAGCGACGGCAAGGAGCTCGATTTGGGTCGCTGAAACGCACCCAAGTTCTATATCCCAGATTTATCAATTTAATTCAAATTCCACCCGCTGTATTGGTGGGATTTGACCCATGTCCCCGGAATATTAGCCAATGTCTCTCTATGACTAGTCCAGCGACAATACCTCTACACCATTGTCTCTTATTGAGTAAAATTATTGGAAAATTTTAAAGATGTGTAACAAAAATACTTGGAGACTTTAATTACCCTAATATAGACTAGGCACGATCAATATGTCCCCAGTTGAACAGGAAGGAAGTAGCATTGAATCTAGTTTGGGGAAATATTGCCGGGCATGTAAATATTGATACAGATGGCAATCATTTAGCTAATAGTGATCACGCCATAACTTGGGTTAAAGGAATAAAAAGAGAAATATTGAAGATGAAAATGCTCAACTGGAGAAGAACTAATTTCAATGATTTAGAAAGGGGGTTAGCGGATGTATATTGGAAAAGGTGATTTAAGGTAAAGCAGTAACAGAACAATGGGGTCATTCAAGGATGAGATAGTTCCGGTGCAAACAAGACATATCCTCTGAAGGGAAAATGATAGAGCATCAAAGTGCAATGTGCCCTGCACGACAATGGAAGTTAAAATAAAACAGCTAAAGGAGGCTCATGGCGAATGTCAATAGCTTGATTCAGTTAATAACCTGGAAGATTATAAAGAATACTCAAGGGTATTGCTAATGTTAATACAGGAGAAAAAGGGCGATATGAGAATGGTTTAGCAGGCAATATTAAATTGAAACATACAACGTTTTCTGAATGTGCAAAATCTAAGTACTTTTCATGTAGAAACAGAGGGTGCGGTACGTTTCAGCGCCGCCGTTTCAGCGCCAGGACTTTTCAGCGCCAGGACATTTCAGCGCCAGAAAAAAAAAATTCTCCAATGTTGTCATATAGTTATGACAGAATTTTTTTGGCACAAAGCAATTTACAAATCTGTAAGTTCATAAAATGAAATAAAACTCAAGTGTTAACTAAATGTTTTTATTGTAAAAGATCCACTTATAAAGATCCAAAAACAGTACATTAAAACAATTTACAAATCTGTAAGTTCATAAAATCAATCATTAAAAGGAAAGTTCATTGGACATTCATTGGATATTCATTGGAAAAAACGCATTTAGTTTGTTAAATTGTGCCCTATTGAACGAAGGTAGTCAATTTCATTCCTGCTACCATATTCGGAAACAATTCTCAATATCCTCTCATCAGCTTTTCTATATTTAAGTAATTTTAATTGAGGTTCATTGCCAGCTAAAAGTTTCTCGAAGTGCTCATCTCTTCCCTTTTGAACATGCTTAAGGACATCAATGAACTTCCAGATAGTTGGGTGTGACATTAACAGTTCACTTTTCAATCTCCTGTTGGCCGCCTCAGTATAGTTATTTGTTCTGTCATCCCCATCTAATGTTCTTTGATACATATTCCACATCTCGGTAGGAAATAAAGGACTTCATCTGCCTGCTCCTCGGCGATTAGGACGGCCGGTATAATTGTCTTCGAAATAGTTTAAAACCGGAATGAACTCCTCCGGTAAATTACCTGCTAAAGAATCCACGTGACTGTCAAGGTCGGCAACTGGCACAAAACATAGGGCAGTTATCATTTTCGAATGTAATGCAAAATCGGAATTGCTCTTATATAAACGCATGAGACCAAAACCAGTTATCTGCCTCAGTATATTTTGAGACAGATGAAAAAGGCAGCCTCTTACTTCTATGTTGGGGAAGGAGTCTTTCATGGCAGTAAAAGCAGCGCGTTCAAAATCACAATTGATAATGGCAGGTCCTGCATTTGTAATCATCTCTTTTACCATCGCAAATAACATCATATAGGTCGCATACTGTTTGTTTTGTAAAAGCGCGTACAATACAGGGTGAACTCCGTTATTTTTCCTAACCATGATGATATAAACTTGATAAAATATGTGTGGTGCTACCGCAAATGTTCCGTCAGCATACCAAGTCGTGGAAGTTGCCATGTGTTCTAACCAACTCTCTCTCCCAAATATAATAATCCGTTCGTTGTTCGTACCACTATCCTTTAAACAGAAATTTTCCTCGGTTTCTGGGGTGGGTTTATAGATCATGTATTGATGAGGTAACTGAAGCTCTTGAATCGATCTTGGATTATCGGGGACCTGATTAACTTCGTCTCGTTTTCTACGAATAATTTTTCGCATTGCCTGCCTGTCTGGTAACTGTGCCATACCTGCCACGGACATTTTTTCAATGCACTTGTTGATAATCGTACTTGGAGGCTCACAAGTCTTTTCAGCCCGGTCTCTCGCATCAGTTATGACCTTTCCCACTTCAATAGCAACTGCAGATGGGGGATGAGTATGTTCGTTGATCTTTTCGATCACCTCTCTTTCTAACGTGTGAATGCGGGCCTTGCACCTACCATCCTCATGGCATCGCCAAAACTTAACTTGCTTTTGTTTCTTGCTTTCTTTGTCAAAACGATATATAAAACCTTCATGACAGAACTTCGCTCTGCCTCGCTTGCTTTTCACTGATTCAGCCATGGGTTTAAAGATATGGAACTTACCAAATTTACCAAAAGAAATTTACCAAATAACTAAGTAAGTATAAAAACTTGTTAACAAAACTCTAACTTTATCTAAACAGTAATCATAATAAAACTCCAACAAAATCTAAAGACAGTTAGAACGATGAAACGACCAAATAACTAAGTGTAAAAGCTGGTATACCTGTGTCATACCTGTGACCATACTCAAGAATGATTTCTGAATGAATGAGCGCTGAAATGTCCTGGCGCTGAAATATTTGGCGCTGAAATATTTGGCGCTGAAACGTCCTGGCGCTGAAATGGCGGCGCTGAAACGGCGGCGCTGAAACGTCGGCGCTGAACTGTCCCATTCCCAGAAACAGAGGACAAGGTAGATAATGGGGGCCGGGATTCTCTGAAATCCTGACCAAGTGTTGACGCCGGCGTCAAAACCGGCGTGAGCGACGTCAACGGGCCTCCAGGCCCAGTCACTCTCCCTGTCCTCGGGGGCTAGAACGGCATTGGAGTGCTGTGCCCTGTTCGAGTGCCGAAAGTCAGCCTGCCACGGCCAGCTCAGGTCCGCGCATACGCGTCACGGCTGGCGCGGGTCCGTGTAAGCGCCCCATGGCCATCTCCGCGCCGGCCCACGGGCAACATGGCGGACTCCTAAAGGGGCCCAGCGCGGAGGAACCCCCGGAATTTGCATGCCCGCCGATAGGTTATCCCCGATCGCGGGCCTGGCCACCCTGGAGGCCCCATCCGGAGTCGGTTCCCCCCCACCCCCCCCCCCACCAGAATGGCCCCCGCAACCAGAACACTGAGTAGGACCATGGGCAAACGACGCTGGCAAGTCTAGGCAAGAACACGGCCCGTTGAGCATGCAGAATCACCGCGGGAGCCGCTTTCAATGGCCCCGACTGGTGCTGCGGCGACCACGCTGCCGCGATTGCTGCCGATTCTCTGGTTGTCAGCACGGGCTCGGAGAATCCCGGCCAGGGACTTTGCATCTGTCTTCTGAAAGGAAACAGATCATGTGAAGGTTGACCTGAAAGAGGAGAGGTAAATTATGGACAGGCCAATAATAGACAGAGAAGACGTATAAAAAAGATTCACATTACTGATAGTTGATTACTCACTGGGACCAGATCGAATGCTGAAAGCAACAAAGGTAGGTGGATGGATACTTTTCAGACAGGGAAATTGTTTGCAGTCGTGTCCCCAAGTGTCAGTTTTAAGTCTATTTTTCACTCAGAGATCGTTCTGGGGTTCTGGTTTGCTGTATCTGAAAAGGGGCTGGAAGCTGATCCCATTAATAATTTTAAAAGGGAGTCGGTCATGTGTGTGAGGACGAGAAGCTTACAGCGTTACCGAGACAAGGTGGAGATTTGGGATTGTTCTGTTAAAGACCCATTCGATGGGCTGAATGGCCCGGTTTTGTACTGCAAGGTTCTAAAGTCTTTTTTCCAACAAAGTTTGTTTTAATGGGTTTTGTGCTCTTTAAAATGAGGGATATTGTGGTGGGGAATAGGTGTCAGCATCAAATACTCTCAGATTAGATGTAGGGAGACTGGAGTCCCAACATCAGAACAGGACTTCTTAGTGAGCAAGTATAACATTTTTATATTTCCCACACCGGAGGGGTCACTTAGTTCTGAATTAGGGTCATCTTGCACTGTCTGCTCCATTAGCAATTGGATTGAGACTGTTTGAACTCATTTCATACAGGACCCATCCATCCAGTAGGTGGAGGAGCATTTCATCCCATTGACCTGGTACATAGAAAAATTCCAAATGATACTGTGCTTTCATCTTGTTATATTTACCTTGCCTGTACTCTACCCAATTCCATTCTGACAGGGTTGTACTCTCTTTGACAATATCTTAACTATACTTCTTTGATTTCTCTGCTAAATCCCTGCATCATTCTCAGCATTTTTCACGTGGAAGGAGATGATCAACTCATTTAAAAATAGTGCTGCAGAGAAGTAAATTCACAATTTTAATTTTCAAACACCCAGGTAACTGAGGAGCTGTCAAACATTTTAGCAATTTGAGGTTTGATTTAAACTATGAATTCCAATATATCCTGCCCATTTTAGAATTTTACTTGTTCTGATTTGTTTGCTTGTCTTGCTCATAAGCTTTGCAAACATGTGACTCGTACTCCATTTGTCATGCATAGAGCTAGGGTAAGTTATCATATGTCCGCATCTTCGTTCATTTGTTGTTCTCAAGTAAGAACATTGCATCGTGAATATAAGACCAGAAAGTGTGATGAGTAAGCCTCAAGCAAGAGATGAAGATAAAAGGATTTTTCTCATTCACCGATACGTGCCAAAAATTCTCAAATAAAAATGTGATGAATATCTTCTTTGGAGTGGTATCGAGGATCATAAAGGTAACTATAGCTCAAAAATAATTCAGTATTGTGTAGATATCATAGGTTGTTTTAATAGCGTTTTAATAAGCTATTTGATTATGTGTATGGATATCTTTAACAAAAGTGCGCATGCCCTTGTGACGTCATTGAGAGTGCAGGTTTGCGCGCATTTCTAGTTTAGCCACGAGGAGCTTGTCTACAGTTATGTTTAGCTGCTGCCAGTGTCTGAAGCTAAACTATTATTACCTCAATGTTTTCTGAAGTAAAGAAGATTTCACTTTTGCAAAGCACTCGACTGCCTTTCTTGTGGTCAAGTTACAACCATAGAGAATAATACTTTCACTGTTTCTGGGTTCATGGAAAGCCAATTGTCATGGACGATACAGCTTTGAGGAGATCATACTGGACAGCAATTCTTTAGCTTTGATTAATTTATTTTTGAAGCCAGAGAGAAATGTTTTTTAAAAAATCTTTTTCCCTCCGTGAAATGTAAGAGCTGAGTGAAGCCCCTGATAGAGTAGAGTTTATCTGTTTAACTGACTTGATAGAATGACTTGTCTTTTCTTATTCTGTGCTTTGTTACATTTCCACCACTTTCCTTCATTACCATTTGTTCCTAATGAAAATGCAGTGAGCCATTCAAAATGCATTGACCTTGGCAGGACCAGGAGATCCTGCCAGTGGGAGGGGCCATTGAATTCTGCCCAGTATATACCTCCCTCCTTATAGTGCACACTTCGCTATGACAGGTTCTTCACAAGAATAACAACTTGTATTTTTGTACTGCCCTTAACACAATGAAACATTCCAAGGTGCTTTACGAGGGTTATCAGGCAAAGTTGGACACCAAATTTATAAAGAAATTTTAGGACAGGTAACCAAAGAGACAATGGCTTAAGGAGCAACCAAAAAGGATGGGAGAGATGGATATACGGAGAATTAAGAGGTGATTCCAAGTTTAGAGTCCAAACAACAAAGTCTGCCATAGTGAAGGGTTTGTCATAGTATGAGGACAGATTGAGCAGTTTAAGCCTATACTCTCCAGAGTTTAGAAGAATGGGATCTAATTGAGGTATGCAAGATGATAAAAGTTATGGATAAAGTAGACGTGGAGCTGATGCTTACTCTTGTGGGCCATTCTGAAATGAGAGGTCATAATCTTAGAATAAGAGATGGCAAATTTAAAACAAATTTGAATAAAACTCCTTCTCCCAAAGGGTTGTGAATCTGTGGAATTCGCTATCCCAGAGTGCGGTGGATGCAGGGACAATGAGTAAACTTAAGGAGGAGTTGGACAGATTTTTAATTGATAATGGGTTGAAAAGTTATGGAGAATGGGCAGATTAGTGGAGTTGAGGCCATGATGATATCAGCCATGATCATTTTGAGAGTGTTAGGCTCAGGAGGCTAAATTGCCTACTCCCGCTCCTAGGTCATATGTCCTAGGGAGGAGATGCACTGGCTGATTTTGCAATCCAGCTCTTGGTCTGTAACATTGTAGGTAGCAGATGAGGAACATATCAGCCATTATAGATTGGCGGAGCAAACCCAATTGGTCGAATGGCCTAATTCTGCTCCTATATCTTGTGAACTTATGAACTTATAGTGAAAAGCCTGTCATAGTAAAGAGCCTATCACAGTGAAAGGCCTATCATAGTGAAAAGCCTATCATAGTGAAGACCCTATCACAGTGGAAGCCCTATCATAGTGAAGAGCCTATCACAGTGAAAGCCCTATCATAGTGAAGAGCCTATCACAGTGAAAGGCCTATCATAGTGAAGAGCCTATCATAGTGAAGAGCCTATCACAGTGAAAGGCCTATCATAGTGAAGAGCCTATCATAGTGAAGAGCCTGTCATAGTGAAGAGTCTGTCATAGTGAAGGGCCTGTCGTAGTGAAGGGTCTGTCACAGTGACGGGCTTGTCGTAGTGAAGGGCCTGTCACAGTGAAGGCCTGTCACATGAAGGGCCTATCATAGTGAAGGGCCTGTCGTAGTGAAGGGCCTATCATAGTGAAGGGCCTGTCGTAGTGAAGGGCCTGTCATAGTGAAGGGCTTGTCGTAGTGAAGGGCCTGTCATAGTGAAGGGCTTGTCGTAATGAAGGGCCTGTCACAGTGAAGGCCTGTCACATGAAGGGCCTATCATAGTGAAGGGCCTGTCGTAGTGAAGGGCCTGTCACAGTGAAGGCCTGTCACATGAAGGGCCTATCATAGTGAAGGGCCTGTCGTAGTGAAGGGCCTGTCATAGTGAAGGCCTGTCACATGAAGGGCCTATCATAGTGAAGGGCCTGTCGTAGTGAAGGGCCTGTCATAGTGAAGGCCCTATTGTAATGAAGGGCCTGTCATAGTGAAGGGCTTGTCGTAGTGCAGGGCCTGTCACAGTGAAGGGCCTGTCGCAGTGTAGGGCCTGTCACAGTGACGTGCCTCTGATAGGAAAGAGCCTGTTATAGTTAACGCCTGTCTTCGGGAAGGGCCTGTCAGATTAAGGGGCCTGTCATAGTGAAGGCCCTGTCATATGGAAGAGCCTGCCATAATGAACAGCCTGCCATACAAGGAGCCTGTCATAGTGAAGGGCATGTCATTGTGAAAGGTTTTCAATAGTGAATAGCCTGTCATAATGAAGAACCTTCACTGTGAAGAGGCTCTTCACTATGACAGGGGCCCTTCACTATGTTGGCTCATCACTGTGACAGGCTCTTTGCTGCGACAGGCCCTTCACTATGGAAAACCCTTCACTATGGCAAACCCATCACTATGTCAGGCCCTTCACTGTGGCAAACCCTTTACTAGTGCAAACTCTTCACTATGGCAAACCCTTCATTATGACAGCCATTCACTATGACAAATTCTTTACTAGTGCAAACCTGGGGCATTGGGACCGGTTCTGGGGGAGGTGGGACCAGTACAAACCGGACGGTCTGCACCTGGGCAGGACTGGAACCGATGTCCTGGGGGGGGGTGTTTTCTAGAGCTGTTGGGGAGGGTTTAAACTAATGTGGCAGGGGGATGGGAACCGATGCAGGAAGTTGGAAGGTAGTAAAACAGGGACAGAAGCAAAAGGAAGTAAGGGGAAAAGTGCAAGGCAGAGAAGACATAGTCAAAAATCAAAAAGGGCGACAGTACAAGGTACAAGGTACAGTGACTGAGGGGAGCTCAGTGAATAGGCCCAGTAATACTAAAAGGAATAAAACTGGAGATGTAAAAAAACCAACATAAGTGTACTTTACCTGAATGCTCGTAGTATTCGTAATAAAGTAAATGAGTTGATGGCACAAATCATCGTGAATGACTATGATTTAGTGGCCATTACTGAAACATGGTTAAAGGATGGTCATGACTGGGAGTTAAATATCTGAGGGTATCAAACTATTCGGAAGGACAGAGTGGATGGTAAGGGAGGTGGTGTTGCTCTGTTATTTAAGGATGACATCCGGGCAATAGTAAGGGATGACATCGGTGCTATGGAGGATAAGGTTGAATCCATTTGGGTGGAAATCAGGAATAGTAAGGCGAAAAAGTCACTGATAGGAGTAGTCTATCGGCCACCAAATAGTAACGTTATGGTGGGGCAGGCAATAAACAAAGAAATAACTGATGCATGTAGACATGGTGCAGCAGTTATCATGGGGGATTTTAATCTACATGTCAATTGGTTTAACCAGGTCGGTCAAGGCAACCTTGAGGAGGAGTTTATAGAATGTATCCGCGATAGTTTCCTAGAACAGTATGTAATGGAACCTACGAGGGAACAAGCAGTCCTAGATCTTGTCCTGTGTAATGAGACAGGATTGATTCATGATCTCATAGTTAGGGATCCTCTCGGAAGGAGCGATCACAATATGGTGGAATTTAAAATACAGATGGAGGGTGAGAAAGTAAAATCAAATACTAGTGTTTTGTGTTTAAACAAAGGAGATTACAATGGGATGAGAGAAGAACTAGCTAAGGTAGACTGGGAGCAAAGACTTTATGGTGGAACAGTTGAGGAACAGTGGAGTACCTTCCAAGCGATTTTTCACAGTGCTCAGCAAAGGTTTATACCAACAAAAAGGAAGGACGGTAGAAAGAGGGAAAATCGACCGTGGATATCTAAGGAAATAAGGGAGAGTATCAAATTGAAGGAAAAAGCATATAATGTGGCAAAGATTGGTGGGAGACTAGAGGACTGGGAAATCTTTAGGGGGCAACAGAAAGCTACTAAAAAAGCTATAAAGAAGAGTAAGATAGAGTATGAGAGTAAACTTGCTCAGAATATAAAAACAGACAGTAAAAGTTTTTACAAATATATAAAACAAAAAAAGAGTGGCTAAGGTAAATATTGGTCCTTTAGAGGATGATAAGGGAGTTTTAATAATGGGAGATGAGGAAATGGCTGAGGAACTGAACAGGTTTTTTGGGTCGGTCTTCACAGTGGAAGACACAAATAAAATGCCAGCGACTGATAGAAATTAGGCTATGGCAGGTGAGGACCTTGAGAGGATTGTTATCACTAAGGAGGTAGTGATGGGCAAGCTAATGGGGCTAAAGATAGACAAGTCTCCTGACTCTGATGGAATGCATCCCAGAGTGCTAAAAGAAATGGCTAGGGAAATAGCAGATGCACTAATGATGATTTACCAAAATTCACTAGACTCTCGGGTGGTCCCGGTGGATTGGAAATTAGCAAACGTGACACCACTGTTTAAAAAAGGAGGTAGGCAGAGAGCAGAAAATTATAGGCCAGTGAGCTTAACTTCGGTAGTAGGGAAGATGCTGGGATCTATCATCAAGGAAGAAATAGCGAGGCATCTGGATAGAAATTGTCCCATTGGGCAGACGCAGCATGGGTTCATAAAGGGCAGGTCATGCCTAACTAATTTAGTGGAATTTTTTGAGGACATTACCAGTGCAGTAGATAACGGGGAGCCAATGGATGTGGTATATCTGGATTTCCAGAAAGCCTTTGACAAGGTGCCACACAAAAGGTTGCTCCATAAGATAAAGATGCATGGCATTAAGGGTAAAGTAGTAGCATGGATAGAGGATTGGTTAATTAATAGAAAGCAAAGAGTGGGGATTAATGGGTGTTTCTCTGGTTGGCTAGTGGTGTCCCTCAGGGATCCGTGTTGGGCCCACAATTGTTCACAATTTACATAGATGATTTGGAGTTGGGGACCAAGGGTAATGTGTCCAAGTTTGCAGATGACACTAAGATGAGTGGTAAAGCGCAGAGGATACTGGAAGTCTGCAGAGGGATTTGGATAGGTTAAGTGAATGGGCTAGGGTCTGGCAGATGGAATACAACGTTGACAAATGTGAGGTGATCCATTTTGGTAGGAATAACAGCAAACGGGATTATTATTTAAACGATAAAATATTAAAGCATGCCGCTGTGCAGAGAGACCTAGGTGTGCTAGTGCATGAGTCACAGAAAGTTGGTTTACAGGTGCAACAGGTGATTAAGAAGGCAAATGGAATTTTGTCCTTCGTTGCTAGAGGGATGGAGTTTAAGACTAGGGAGGTTATGTTGCAATTGTATAAGGTGTTAGTGAGGCCACACCTGGAGTACTGTGTTCAGTTTTGGTCTCCTTACTTGAGAAAGGACATACTGGCACTGGCAGAGGAGATTCACTAGGTTAATCCCAGAGCTGAAGGGGTTGGATTATGAGGCGAGGTTGAGTAGACTGGGACTGTACTTGTTGGAATTTAGAAGGATGAGGGGGGATCTTATAGAAACATTTAAAATTATGAAGGGAATACATAGGATAGATGCGGGCAGGTTGTTTCCACTGGTGGGTGAAAGCAGAACTAGGGGACATAGCCTCAAAAATAAGGGGAAGTAGATTTAGGACTGAGTTTAGGAGGAACTTCTTCATCCAAAGGGTTGTGAATCTATGGAATTCCTTGCCCAGTGAAGCAGTTGAGGCTCCTTCATTACATGTTTTTAAGGTAAAGATAGATCATTTTTTGAAGAATAAAGGGATTAAGGGTTATGGTGTTCGGGCCGGAAAGTGGAGCTGAGTCCACAAAAGATCAGCCATGATCTCATTGAATGGCGGAGCAGGCTCGAGGGGCCAGATGGCCTACTCCTGCTCCTAGTTCTTATGTTCTTATCTTATATAAACCCTTCACTAATGGAAACCCTTCACTATTGCAGGCTTTTCATTATGACAAACCCTTCACTTTGATAAACTCCTCACTATTGCAAAACCTTCACTATGTCAAACCCTTCACTGGTGAAAACTCTTCACCAGTGTGATTCATTCACTATGGCAGGCTCTTAACTGTGGCAAACCCTTCACTGTGACGAACTCTTCACTAGTCAAACCCTTTACTATGGCAAGCCACTATGGCAGGCTGTAGGGGATTTTCAGAGTAATTTCATTGCAGGACAAGAATAAAGATTATTATTGTTATCTTCACTATTGCAAACCCTTTACAATGGCAAACCCTTCACTATGACAAACCCTTCACTATGACAAACCCTTCACTATGACAAACCCTTTACTATGGCAGGCCCTTTACTATGACAAACCCTGTACTATGACAAACCCTTCACTATGACAAATCCTTCACTATGACAAACCCTTCACTATTACAAACCCTTCACTATGACAAACCCTTCACTGTGACAAATTCTTCACTGTGGCAAACCCTTTACAATGGCAAACCCTTCACTATGATAAACCCTTCACTATGACAAGCCCTTTACTATGGCAAACCCTTTACTATGGCAAACCCTTTACTATGATAAACCCTTCACTATGACAGATCCTTCACTATGACACACCCTTCATTATGACACACCCTTCACTATGACAAACCCTTCATAGAATTTTCATAGAATTTACAGTATAGAAGGAGGCCATTCAGCCCATCAAGTCTGCATCGGCTCTTAGAAAGAGCACCCTACCCAGGCCCATATCTCCACCGTAGCCTCATAACCCAGTAATCCCACCCAACACTAAGGGCAATTTAGCATGGCCAATCCACCAAATCTGCACATCTTTGGACTGTGGGAGGAAACCGGAGCACCTGGAGGAAACCCACGTAGACACGGGGAGAACATGCAGACTCCACACAGACAGTGACCAAAGCCGGGAATCGAACCTGGGACCCTGGAGCTGTGAAGCAATTGTGTTAACCATTATGCTACCATGCTGCCCTAAATGTCATTATGACACACCCTTCACTAGGACAAACCCTCGACTATGGCACACCTTTTACTCAGACAATCCCTTCACGATTGCAAACCCTTTACTATGACAAACCCTTTAATATGACAGACCCTTCACTATGACAACCCTTCACTATTGCAAATCCTTGACTATGACAAATCCTTCACTATGGCAAACCCTTCACTATAACAAACCCTTTACTATGGCAAACCCTTTAATATGACAGTCCCTTCACTATGATAACCCTTCACTATGGCAAGCCCTTGATTATGACAAAGCCTTCACAGTAACAAACCCTTCGCTATGACATTCCCTTCACAATGGCAAACCTTATACTATGACAAACCCTTTACTATGGCAAACCTTATACTATGACAAACCCTTTACTATGACAAACCCTTTACTATGGCAAACCCTTTACTATGGCAAACCCTTTACTATGACAAACCCTTTACCATGGCAAACCCTTTACTATGGCAAACCCTTTACTATGGCAAACCCTTTACTATGACAAACCCTTTACTATGGCAAACCCTTTACTATGGCAAACCCTTTACTATGGCAAACCCTTTACTATGGCAAACCCTTTACTATGACAAACCCTTTACTATGACAAACCCTTTACTATGGCAAACCCTTTACTATAGCAAACCCTGTACTGTGGCAAACCCTTTACTATGACAAACCCTTTACTATGGCAAACCCTTTATTATGGCAAACCGTTTACTATGCCAGGCCCGTCACTAAGGCAAACCCTTTACTCTGGCAAACCCTTTACTCTGGCAAACCCTTTACTATGACAAACCCTTTACTATGGCAAACCCTTTACTATGACAAACCCTTTACTATGGCAAACCCTTTACTATGACAAACCCTTTACTATGGCAAACCCTTTACTATGGCAAACCCTTTACTATGCCAAACCCTTTACTATGGCAAACCCTTTACTATGACAAACCCTTTACTATGACAAACCCTTTAATATGACAACCCTTCACTATCGCAAATCCTTGACTATGACAAATCCTTCACTATGGCAAACCCTTCACTATAACAAACCCTTCGCTATGACAAACCCTTTACTATGACAAACCCTTTACTATGGCAAACCCTTTACTATGGCAAACCCTTTACTATGACAAACCCTTTACTATGGCAAACCCTTTACTATGGCAAACCCTTTACTATGACAAACCCTTTACTATGGCAAACCCTTTACTATGACAAACCCTTTACTATGGCAAACCCTTTACTATGGCAAACCCTTTACTATGGCAAACCCTTTACTATGGCAAACCCTTTACTATGACAAACCCTTTACTATGACAAACCCTTTACTATGGCAAACCCTTTACTATAGCAAACCCTGTACTATGGCAAACCCTTTACTATGAGAAACCCTTTACTATGGCAAACCCTTTATTATGGCAAACCGTTTACTATGGCAGGCCCGTCACTAAGGCAAACCCTTTACTATGGCAAACCCTTTACTATGACAAACCCTTTACTATGGCAAACCCTTTACTATGGCAAACCCTTTACTATGGCAAACCCTTTACTATGACAAACCCTTTAATATGACAGACCCTTCACTGTGACAACCCTTCACTATCGCAAATCCTTGACTATGACAAATCCTTCACTATGGCAAACCCTTCACTATAACAAACCCTTCGCTATGACAAACCCTTTACCATGGCAAACCCTTTACTATGGCAAACCCTTTACTATGGCAAACCCTTTACTATGACAAACCCTTTACTATGGCAAACCCTTTACTATGGCAAACCCTTTACTATGGCAAACCCTTTACTATGGCAAACCCTTTACTATGACAAACCCTTTACTATGGCAAACCCTTTACTATGACAAACCCTTTACTATGGCAAACCCTGTACTATGGCAAACCCTTTACTATGGCAAACCCTTTACTATGACAAAACCTTTACTATGGCAAACCCTTTATTATGGCAAACCCTCTACTATGGCAAACCCTTTACTATGACAAACCCTTTACTATGGCAAACCCTTTACTATGACAAACCCTTTACTATGGCAAACCCTTTACTATGACAAACCCTTTACTACGGCAAACCCTTTACTATGGCAAACCCTGTAGGAACGGCGCTGCCGGGAATTCGGCCGCTGGGCCTTGACGCTGGCTGGGGGATGGGGGGGGGGGGGGTGGGGAGGATCGCGGGGGGTGCCAGAGCGGCCCTCCCATGATTCTCCTACCCGGCATGGGGAGCGGAGAATCGTGCCCAGTGTCCAGGGTCGGAGAGAAACCGACGGCATCTAACGGAGAGAAAGGACAAGTTTATCATTTGAGTTTCAAGCATTTATGAGAGTTTTAATTGAATATCTACGGGTGCTATCATACCGCCTCGTCGCTCCCGACTCGGTAACGCGACAAGCCTGTTAAGTGTACGACACACGGAACGCCTTGTGAGGTCTAATAATCTGGATCTTACGTACATATATCAGCATCGGAGTATTCCAAGGACAGGGTTTGAGCACCTGCGTCAGGAAGACCTTGTCGTGGCACCATCTAGCACTGGTTTCCAGTCATAACGGCACTTGGGTAAGTCTCCCAGGGGCCCCCGGGTGGTTGGAATCTGGGCTGGGTAGTACCCTGTCACCCTTGATGCTACCCGGGCACTTTGGCTATGTCCGGGTGTCAAGGACAGTTCCAGGGTGCGAGGCTGGCATTGCCAACGTGCCCATTCTGGGGATTGGGCCTGGGGGTGCCCAGTCCCTCAGAGGTGGGGTGAGCAGGGGTTCGATATCCCCCTAATTGGTAAGTTGGGGCGTCGAGAGATCGTGGCAGCATATATAAATGGTGTCCCGATCTCAAGTGAGGTAAGTGCGACTTCAGCAGGGCGTTCCCTGCAGAGGCCCCAAAATAAAACAAAGTCCCGTTTGATAGCAGCGTCATTCTCGATTCTGCAGGCTCTGTCAAAAACCCCGCTATTTGCGCCCAAAACAGGACTCATTTTTTCTGTTCAATCGCACTCCACATCTTGATGGGATTTTCCACCCTGACCTAAATTCTGTGGTGGGGGCAGGAAGCGGGAGCATTGCTCTCCACAGAGCCCAGCAGGAAATCATGCCAAATTTCACAATGCTGGGTTATTTAATTATGCAGCGGGTAGTCTCCCAACTTTGTTTACGATGAGGCAAGCAGGAAGTCACACATCCTGGCATCATATCCATTGTTGGGTTACGGGTATAGGGTGGATATGTGGGTTTGAGTAGGGTGATCATGGCTCGGCACAACATCGAGGGCCGAAGGGCCTGTTCTGTGCTGTACTGTTCTATCTATAACCTTTTGGACACTAAGGGCCAATTTATCATGCCCAATCCACCTAACCTGCACATCTTTGGACAGTGGGAGGAGCACCCGGAGGAAAATCACGCAGACATGGGGAGGAAGTGCAAACGCCTCACAGGCAGTCACCCGAGGCCGGAATTGAACCCGGGTTCCTGGTGCTGTGAACCACAGTGCCACCGTGCCTCCCATGGACAAACGGCTCTAGTTTCCCAATTATAGGCATTTTCACTCACTCTTTTGGATGTTGCAGTCAATGGTTTGTCTTTTTGATAATTCTTCCTTCCCCCGTCGAATCATGAAATACTGTAAACTATGATTGAATGTTTTACCTCATCGCCATTGTGGTGGCTTGAGACAATGCACAGGGTTCCAGTAATAAAAAAAAGGGGTTTTATTAACGATAATCAGAGGCAAGTATCTACAGGCATACAGGCAACACCAAAGATTGGGTCTTGACTCTCCAGCTCCGGAGTCCACTTTACCTGGGCCCCTGCTCCAAGGACCCCATGCTTACTCGCTATTGGTCGGGATTCACACACTCCCGTGCGATTGGCCCAGAGCCAGTCCTCTTGGCCTTCAGGTCCACATCCTTAAAGGGGCTGCACTACGACAGATATAAAATGTTTAAAGGAAACAGGCTAGTTTCAAATTCATTCTTCCTCAAAACACTGTTATTGGAATGATCAATACCTCCCAATACCTTCTCTGATTGGTCCGGAAACCTGGAAACGGGATGCTAATGCTGTGGCTGAGTTAAAGAGCCAGGGCAAATGTGGTAGCATGATCCTTTTAAAGGGATGGGCTCCACAGACCACGTGACCAGAGCAGGACCAATCGCATGGGAGTGCACAAACCCCGGCCAATGGGGAGTGTGTGAGGGATCCTGGGAGCACGACTCTGAGCAGTTTGGACCAGGGAGCCGAAATGTTAAGACTTGTTGTTTCATGTTCTGTGCCTGTTACTTAACTGAAGAGATATTCTTGCCAACCGCAGGGATGCCGTCATCACCACCATCTTCAAGAATGGAGACAAGGGCGGACTGTGGGAACTACCGAGCAATCTCCCTACTCTTCATCGCCGGGAATATTATTGCCCAAATCCTCGCTAGCCACCTTCTCCAATTCAATCCTTCCAGAAAGCCAGTGTGGCTTCCGACCAAACCGTGGAACAGTGAACATGATTTTCACTGCTCAGCAACTTCAAGAGAAATGCCAGGAGGACCATCAGCCATGCTACATGGCCTTTATCGATCTGACCAAGGCTTTTGACTCAGTGTTGTGGAAGACCCCATCAAAGGTCGGCTGTCCAGAAATATTCATCAACATCCTCCGAAACATCAACGACAAGATGGCAGCAATAGTCCTCACAGATGTAAATAAGACAGAAAATTGTGAGGACGAGAGGTCGACAGAGATGTGTCATCGCCCCCACCCTCTTGACCATCTTCATCACTTCTCATTCATCTTGTCAAGAGCAAGATTCCCAATGGAATGGACATTGTCTGCAGGATGGACAAAACACTTTTCAATGTCAACAGGTTGAAACCAAAGAAGAAAACGATACTGACATTACTGATGGAACTTTAGTATGTGGATAACATTGCCATCCCCATTCTCTTGGAAGAGAATCTCCAAACCATGCTTGACACCTTTTGGATGCATACCAAAGAATTCAGCTAAACAAAACAAGTGATAACCATTCACTGGTTCATTCCTCAGGGCAATGCCTTGACCAATCAACGCCTAGTTTAAATTTTCAAACGATCCTTGGCAGTTAACTATCAGTCACCATTAACTGGTGCCTTCTCCATGGCAACGTTGCTACCAATCAGACCCTACTTGCCAATCAATTAGCACTCTCTTCTCATGCAGTATAAAGTTGTTGTTTCCCCTGACATTGGCATTCTTGCGATCGTCCAGATGAGTGCGCATTGAAAATATTCGGCAATATGTTTTTTCCCAGCAACGGTAACACAAGTGGCTAGCACTGTGGCTTCACAGTGCCAGGGCACCAGGTTCGATTCCCCGCTGAGTCACTGTCTGTGCGGAGTCTGCACGTTCTCCCCCGTGTCTGCGTGGGTTTCCTCCGGGTGCTCCGGTTTCCTCCCACAGTCCAAAGACGTGCGAATTAGGTGGATTGGCCATGATAAATTGCCCTTAGTGTCCAAAAACGGGTTAGATGGGGTTATTGGGTTACGGGGATTGGGGGAGGGGAGTGAGGGCTTAAGGTGGTCGGTGCAGACTCGATGGGCCAAATGGCCTCCTTCTGCACGGTATGTTCTGTGTTCTAATACATAAATTCTGTACTATCAACAATTATTAGTCAGAAAACTGTTGATTAAAACCTCATTCCAAGTCTGACGCTCCAGTGCAATACAGAGAGAGTGCTATAGTGTCGAAGGTGCTAGCTTTTGGATAAGTCATAAACAAAGGCCCTGTCCACCCGTTAAGGTTGGACATAAACTATCCTACTTTCAAGAAGCAGGGAGGATAACCTCAGTGTCCGAGCCAGTGTTTCTCCCTCGACTAAAGTCACACAGATTATTTGCTCGTTATTACATTGCTATTTTTGAAAGCTTGTATGTAAATTGGCTACTGCATGAACTGAGGTCATGAAGGACACTTTATAACTGCAAGTTCTTTATTTACACAGCATTTGAGGGCCCATAGCAACAGTCTGTTCCCAAAATATGTGCCCCATGTTCAACACAATAACACGCTATTACAAGACAGCTACAGCCACATGTTCGGACTTCTTCCAGAATGCTTCTATTTTCATCACAGCAAGTTGAACAGGGCTGGATGGATGAGGTTTACTATTGTATCTGACCCAATATCTAGTTCGAGACAAGCACAGAAGCTGATGAAACCCAATGAAGTGAATTTAACTTCTATATTTATTTTCCGAAAACCTATTTGCAGGTAATAAACAACTCGAATTCCCACAGAGAGATTTACAGTCTTATTTTTTTTTTAAAGCAAAGCCCTTCAGGCCATTATTACACAGTAAAGCTTCATTCACAACGCTCCTTTAAAGCATAACACATATTTGTGCAGCTGTGGGATGATATAAAAAAAACCCCAGCTGTACAGGATTTAATTCGTGCTCAGCAATAGTATTTGTTTATATTTTAAAATCTGGTATTAATTTGGCAAATCTTATTCAGAGCACACAAAGATCATAGTGAATGGAACATTCCCACTGAAGCAGTAAAGGGCTTTATTGAGGCTGAGGATGTTGCTAGATAAATGTAGAAACAGTGTTTTTTTCATCTATTTTCATTGGGATTAAGAATAAACAGTGTATTTCCTCACATTCAAAACCTCTGAAACACTTTGTAATTTAAAAACAAAAATCTGTCCCAGTTTTCTCCCCAGTGTGACCTTTCATGCAACTTCTCTCCCACTCCTATAGGTGTGGACTCCCTTACTCGGGGGTACATGGTTGCCAATGCCAATTGGCCAGTAGCCACTATTGATGCATTAGTTCCGGCTTCACAGTGAGTACCAGTAAGCTAGTTCAGACCAGAAAAATCTCCGCTGTACCCAACATCCGCAACATGTTCCTCCAATATATAGGCTCCGGCTGAGAGGAAGGATATTCAGCCACATGGCTTCTGGCAATCGTAACTGAATAACTGGCGAGTGAGTGAGCCAAGAAATGCCATCAACCGCTGCCTTTGGATGGTTGATGCCACCAAGGTAGGATCAGAAAAGAGCACCAATCCATTGTCTGCTTTCCCAGACATATCAGAAAAGACTGGGGTCTCCTTGTCTGGCGCAATGTGTCCTAATGAGTTAGCCTAATTTACTACAGGGTACCTAATTTATCATTTTAATGAGCATATAACATTTTAACAATGCTAGAGGCGACATTGTTGCGAAAAGTAAATGTTCAACAATCTTAAGTAGTCTAAATCCTGCTTCAAAGTGTTGTTTTCCTACTTTTATGTTCCTGTAATGACGTGCTACTAGGATAATTTACCACGCAAAATAATAACATTTCAAGTACAGTACCCAGTACTGGCAGCAAAGAACTTTAGTTCAAGATAGAGTCACTGCAATGCTAGGTTCTCATTATCATTGCAGTACCATGTGTCAAGTTTAATGTGGCCGCCAATCGAGGATGGCATATTAACCCCAATGCCGGTGGGTTTTTATCTATTGGATGGAGGTATCCAATAGCTACGCTGCACCCGGAAAGCAGCTCGCCACGGCGCAGCGAGGCCAATAAAAGGCGGGAGAGCCCACTTTTGGGATCTACCCGGCTAGCAATGCCTCACGAGATCCAACGCAATCTCGTGAGATGTTTAGATGTAATTCCGCTCATTGTGGGCTGGATCACTGGGCGTGGGGGAGGGGGGTGGGGGGAGGAAGGGGGGGGCGGGGGGAGGGGGGGGAGTGGGGAGGGGCGGGGGGGGCGGAGGTCGGGGGCCACTTCAGGTGCCTTGGTGATCGGGATGCCATTTTTAAATGGTGTCCTGAACTATCGCTGTACTGAAGAGTTCTGGCGATCGGAGCTCCCCAGTGTTCAAAACGCGGTTATTTGTGGCCTCGGCTGCACGTTCCCCACTGAGGCCCCTTATACAACGCGAGCGCCGGGAAACATGGCTAATAATAATAATAATCTTTATTGTCACAAGTAGGCTTACATTGCAATGAAGTTTTTGTGAAAAAACTCTAATTCGGGTACACAGAAGGAGAATTCAGAATGTCCAAATTACCTAACAGTATGTCTTTCTGGACTAGTGGGAGGAAACGGGAGCACCCGGAGGAAACCCACACAGACACGGGAAGAACGTGCAGACTCCGAACAGACAATGACCCAGCCAGGAATCAAACCTGGAATCCTGGCGCTGTGAAGCTACAATGCTAACCACTGTGCTACCGTGCTGCCCTATCGGGACACCATTTAAAGGCGCTCGCTATGGGATATTGTTCCGAATTAGTTGAATCATGCCCAAAGTTGTGAAATTCTCAAACCATAATACAATCCGGGTTCGGGATTCACCAGCCATGCTTTGGAGACCTCTGCAGGGTGCCGTTTAGTAGTGGTACACGCAAATGTGGAGCTTCCAGGGTGGTTGGGCATTGGGCAGGGTGGCACCCTGGAACTCCCACTGACATCGGGGCACCTTGGCACTGCCAATCTGGCACCTTGGCACTGTCTCATGGGCTCCCTGGCAGTGCCACGCTGCCACTTCCAGGGTGTCAGGGTGGCACTGCCAGCTGGAAGGGGTATTGCCAGGGTGCCAGGTTGTCCATATCAGGGGTGCCTTTCCATTATAGGTTGGATGAGAGGGAGCTCCGGGAGCCCAGAAGAGGTAAGTTGGATGAAGTGCAGTTGTCTGGTGGCCGCGGTGGGGTCTCTGAGGATGCCAGAAAGATCCGACCCGATCCGCGAGTAGTCTTCTTGCACTGGCGAACAGGTGCCTAGAAACATTCCACTAAACCCGGCCAAAACCAGAAATGTTTTGGTTAAACTACACCCGTAATTGCACATTGGGTGACTGGGTTGTTTAACATTTCTCGTTTGTGTAAAGATGCATAAAGTGAACTTTCTGCAGCTTGTTGTCTCAGTTGTCATTTCATATTGTGAATATTTCATATTTGGCCTTCTAGACTTTTCCAACAAAGCTTGACACAAACTTCAACATAAACAGCATTTCATCTTGGAGTGGGGATGGGTAGGGGATTGGTCATTATAGTGAAGGAACTCAGAGGTCAATACTCCCCACATGTTGTCGTGCTTTAATTCAATGGGGAGGGGGATGCTCAGACGCTTAGCGGGATGAGGATAGAGGAAGAAAAATCTCGGGATGGAAACAGAGGGCTGGGGAGGATGGTACATGGATCAGAAAGGTTTAGAGAGATATGGGCCAAAAGCAAGCAAATGGGGTTAGTTTAGATGGGCTTTTTGGTTGGCATGGACCAGTTTGGGCCGAAGGGCCTGGCTCCATATTGTAGATTCTATGATTTAGGAGGCCACCTCCAGCAGATTGTGCATCTGGTCTCACTGCTGGCAGGAGCGGGCTTGGGAAACCCATTTGGTCCCAACTTTGTGGTTTACAAGCCTGTAGAAACTCCAGCCCAATTAGGCCCTCCATAGCCCAATAGTGTCTCCTGAAACATCGCCCATCACAACTGCATTCTTCATTCTTTTTTTATCCTCAAGCTTACATGAGTTTGCAAGCAGTTTTAGATTTTGTTGCTTTCTATTTACCTTTAGTTTTAATTTTTCACCAAAGCTGTGCAGAGTCGACTATTTTGAAAACCCATCTTGGGTTTTAACACACACACATTTCTCAAGATGCTAATACATTTCATTTTGAATGAAGAGATTATATCACTGTCCAGCGCTATTGATTGTCATAAGTATAAATCTCATTATCGGTTGGCTGCCTTCGTACAAAGAGCCAAGGATTTCTTTCCAAAAGGTCAATGCAATCAGGATCATCCTTTACACCTTGAAATCTGTTCATTGTGTGGCCAATATCCTGAGTGATAGTGCTTTTATTGGCACTGTTTGATGCTAATTGGATAGATTGGATTTATCTAGAGTTAAATAAAAGCTTCCTCCTCAGTTTTAGTAACTATAGAGTCAGAACTTTAATACTCCAATGCAGCAACTCATTCACTTAACCATGTTTGCTAAATTGAAACTTTGATGCATGAAAACATTCCCTGCAGCAGCTTTTGCACAGCAGATTAAATCCTGTTAAATAAAAACGTTACCGAGCATTTAAAAGAAGCAAAAGGTTGCTTTGTGAGGGAAAGGATGTCATCACTAATGGTAACATAATTAAATGATGGCACTTCATTGTTCTTCTTCATCTTTGGTGATCACCCGTTCATGAATTGGTTGTCCACCAAAGAAACTCCGTGTTCCTGGTCATGGGTTCTGTGGGTCCTTACATGGACGATGAGCCCGATTCTAGAGTCGCATCTTCGACCGCACACTCAGCAGTGTTCTGAGAGCTGGGATCGGTCCTTGGACTCTGGATCGCTGGTCTTCCTTTCTCAGGCTCCTTTTCTGGGCCTCCTCTTGCCTCATGGTACGATTTATAAATCATACAAAGGGTCCTTCAACCCCTGAGATAGTTTCCCAATTCCTGAGGTTCCAGGCAGATATCCTGACGGCACAGTTCGATTTCCATTTGTCAAGGATTTTCAAACTTCTGTCACCTCAGTGCCAGTTTGTGGGGAAATGAATTCATGGGGCTGAATTTTCAAGGACCTTGGTTTGGGTGGGCCTGCAGACAGTCAGGCAGATGATTGAAAACAGAAAGGGAATCCCATCAAGTCAGGTCGGTGTCACATTCCGGCCTCTACAGTATTATACTGGAGGTGACAGTGGGAATGGTTACCCACCTGGTCACCAATTAAGCCTCTGGAGGGTTTAAGTAAGGGTATTGTCCTGATGTTAGCTGGATTTTCCATTTGGAACACGGGGCACCTCATGTATCAGGAGGCTGTGCAAAGGATGGTCGCAGCCTCCCAGTGGTAGGCCGGATAGTTCTTGGAGTCAGAGACTCATTTCAATATGGCATGGGCCCGCTCCAAGAATCACCCACAACCGTGGCAGTGCTAGCCCTTGCGAGGGGGGGGGGGAGGCTTTCCCCCCTCCTCATCCAAAGGCCGTAACCCTTTTGGCTCCTATTATGTCCCCTTTTTCTGGCCAATGACCAGGAATGGAGGCACTCGGCTCACCCTTTGCCACCCACTTCTCCTCTGACTGGAGCTGCCGATCTTTCACAGTGGGCATCCTCCTCGAGGACATCTTCAGCAATCCTCTATCCTTAATTAGACAGAACACCAGGAAGCAACCACTTAATCGGCCAGCATTTCATCCTGGACACAGCAGCAGGACCCCACAATGAAAATCCTGTCCATGATCATGAGAAAATGGAACTCAATACAAATGCACTACACTTGGGCCTCTTTCGTGGTCATGGAAAGAGCTTTGTTCTGGGTTAAAGTTGAACACAGGTCCCAAAGTGTAAAGAACAGGACACCACTGAATCATGAAGTGTGTACTTTCTTTTTCTTGTGCATCTCTTTTCTTTTGCAGTTCAAACTAACTTGGATTGGATTGGATTGGATTTGTTTATTGTCACGTGTACCGAGGTACAGTGAAAAGTATTTTTCTGCAAGCAGCTCAACAGATCATTCAGTACATGGGAAGAAAAGGGAATTGAACAGAATTCAAGAAAATACATGAGAATACATAATAGGGCAACACAAGATATACAATGTAACTACATAAGCATTGGCATCGGATGAAGCAGACAGGGTGTAGTGTTAATGAGGACAGTCCATAAAAGGGTCATTTAGGAGTCTGGTGACAGTGGGGAAGAAGCTGTTTTTGAGTCTGTTCGTCCGTGTTCTCAGACTTCTGAATCTCCTGCCCGATGGAAGAAGTTGGAAAAGTGAGTAAGCCGGGTGGGAGGGATCCTTGATTATGCTGCCTGCTTTCCCCCGGCAGCGGGAGGTGTAGATGGAATCAATGGATGGGAGGCAGGTTCGTGTGATGGACTGGGTGGTATTCACGACTCTCTGAAGTTCCTTGCGGTCCTGGGCCGAGCAGTTGCCATACCAGGCTGTGATGCAGCCCGAGAGGATGCTCTCTATAGTGCATCTGTAAAAGTTGGTAAGGGTTAATGTGGACATGCCAAATTTCCTTAGTTTCCTGAGGAAGTAAAGGCGCTGTTGTGCTTTCTTGGTGATAGCGTCGACATGAGTGGACCAGGATAGATTTTTGGTGATGTGCACCCCTAGGAATTTGAAACTGCTCACCATCTCTACCTCGGCTCCGTTGATGCTGACAGGGGTGTGTACAGTACTATGCTTCCTGAAGTCGATGACCAGCTCTTTAGTTTTGCTGGCATTAAGGGAGAGATTGTTGTCGTTGCACCACTCCACTAAGTTCTCTATCTCCCTCCTGTATTCAGACTCGTCGTTGTTCGAGATCCGGCCCACTATGGTCGTATCGTCAGCAAACTTGTAGATGGAGTTGGAACCAAGTTTTGCCATGCAGTCGTGTGTGTACAGGGAGTAGAGTAGGGGGCTAAGTACGCAGCCTTGCGGGGCACCGGTGTTGAGGACTATTGTGGAGGAGGTGTTGGTGTTCATTCTTACTGACTGTGGTCTGTTGGTCAGAAAGTCAAGGATCCAGTTGCAGAGTGGAGAGCCAAGTCCTAGGTTTTGGAGCTTTGATATGAGCTTGGCTGGGATTATGGTGTTGAAGGCGGAGCTGTAGTCAATAAATAAGAGTCTGATGTAGGAGTCCTTGTTTTCGAGATGCTCTAGGGATAAGTCCAACATTCTTTACTCGTGCCTGTTGCAAAGGGTAGTTTGTATGGGAAGGCCAGTAAACCATGGATAATAAGCGCCTCAGTGATCCCGGAAATGAGGAGCTTGCATTTTTATAGCACCCTTTACAATGTCACCACGTCTCAAAGTGGTTCACAGCCGGAGATACTTTGGAAATGCATTTACTGCTGTATTGCACATACACCTAGATAAGTACCGAGAAAATCCATTTCAATCAGCTGTTTGAGGGCTAGGCTTTCACTGGGGTACCAGGAGAACTTCTCCATTCCTCGTGCCACATGATATTTACATCCACCTGAGACAGAGGGCACGATTCAGCGGGCTCACCGCGCCTGACTTGGTGTCGGGAGGAGGCCATAGAGTCTCACCAGGGGCCTCCAATGGAATCTCGCGAAACGTCTGGAAGATGCCCTCACTGGGTGTGATCCAGATCAGCATTTTTAAATTAGCCATTAGGTGAGAGGGGGTGGGGTCAAAAACGTGGGGGGTCTGAAAGGGAATGGGGGGGGTAGATGGGGAAGCCAGACAGAATGGTGTCCCGATCTACGAGGACATTTTTCAGCAGGAAATTAAGTGCGGCCTCAGCGGAAAGAAACTCCCCGAGGCCAAAAATAAACGTCAAAGTGCCGTTGAATAGCGGGATGTGTCCCGGCATTACAGCCAGCAGGAAACACCTCTCTAAACATGGATTTTAACTCAAGTCCGCTGAATTGTGCCCAGAACCTTGGTGGGCATCTTGGCCGGGATTCTCCGACCCGGTGCCGGGTGGGAGATTCCCGGGGGGCCCCGAGAATCACGTGCCGACACCGGCTTCCCCATTCTCCGGCACCGTTTCTTGGGCGCCGGCGGGATTGCCGCCACACCGGTCAGGGGTCGTTGACAGCGGCCCCACCTGACGATTCTCCGGGCCCCGATGCGCCGAGTGGTCGACGAGTTTGGCTGAGTCCCGCCGGCGTGGATTACTCACCTCCCACATGGCGGGACCTGGAATGTGAGTGTGCGGGGGCCGTCCTGGAGGGGTGGGTGGGGGTGTGTGGGGGGATCCAACCCCCGGGAGGGGGCCCCCACGCTGGCCAGGCCCACGATCGGGGCCTACCGATCGGCGGGCAGGTTGGTTCCGTGGCGGCCTACTTTACTCCGCGCCGGGTCCCTGCGGTCTCCGCCACATTGCCTGTGGCCGGCGTGGAGAAGGGAACCCCGCGCATGCGCAGAAATACGCCGGCCGTTCCCTGCCAGCTCGAGCTGCGGGGACGACTCCGGCGGCAACCTAGTCCCCGAGAAACGTGAGAATTCCTCACTTTTGGGGGCCATTGGCGCCGGCTTTCATGCCAGCGTGGGGACATAGGGGGGATTCTCTAAACATGGGGCTAAGTGTTCTGAAAGTGCAGCACTTCCTTCGTTTAGCAGTGTAGTATCTACGTAGATTGTGCTTTCAGGTCTCTGACTAATAATCTATCCTTATACTGATAACAGCACACGGCAAACCCTTGCTTTCCCTCATGGGGGGGGAAAAAATCACACTGCCAGACCATTCAGGTTGTTACTTGTTAAAATACTGGAACAGCAAGTTGGAATCATCAGATGAAATAGCAATACAGTACGGAACTTTCCCTGTTACGTTACATTTCTATTTAAGGCCAACCTAAATTTTTGAGGAATTCTGGGCCATTTTTCAAACGTTCTTTAAAACTCAGAAAAACCTTGATGCTTTTTACAGCAGCATAAGAAGATCTGTTTCACACTGGGAAATCTGGAAGTAAGGTTGTTTACGAAGGACCCATAGCTGCCCTTTGAAAATAACGAGTCAGGACAGCTTCTGACAAAAAGAGTCTTTTCCTCATAATACGATGCAATTTGGATCATTGATGAAACCCCACAGCCCAGCAGGGGCGAGAACAATGTGGCATAACCTCCAGGCAAATGGATCACGATCTGTCGAACCCTTCCCATCGTCAGCTCAATTATCAGATTGGTTGTCCTGAAAAGGTTTTTATTATGACCCAGCATGCTGTCGACATTCATTGACACCTATGTGATGGGCATCACCCATTGCCCGAATAAGAATCTATAATTTTGTTGATCGGGTGAAATTTAATGCTTCCGCACCCCAACCAGATGGGGGATTTAATTGGAAAGGAGAGTGCAAGGTGGGGACTTCACTGCCTTCCTGCGCCTGCCCAATTAAGACTGGGGTTGGAATCTTTGTGGTCAGTCTTCTTTCCCAAACTCTAATTAAAGAAAGCGGGAAATTATTGGACATTTAATGGCCACCTCCTGCCGTTCCTGGTATTCAACCAGTAGCAGGTGGGGAGGTTGTCACACAGAGAGCAGGTTCCTAGAAGGAGGTTGGAGGGGGGGGGGGGGGGGGGGGCAGAGGGGTGGGTCCGTCTTTCACAGGCACTCAAGGGACCTACCCTTGGGCAGCGAGTGTGGTGGGGTCGCTGATAGCCATCCCTTATCCTTTCTGCCAACCCTCTCTGTGTTCCTACTCCCATCCCCAGCCAGCAGCCCCGTCTCCATGTCCCCATTTAGCTCTCACTCAGTGTTCCCGGAGTCCCTCAGTGATATTAGGCCTCTGGTGGATGCATTACTGGAAGCAGCCACTGCTCACAGTGGCGCTGTATGGGCAATAGAGTGCTTCCATCCTCTGATTGGCCATGGTCAACAGCACCATTCGCGACTCCTCAGATACGGAAGCAGTCAATGCTCACATGCAGCAAGACCTGGGCAACATTCAGGCTTGGGCTGATAAGCCACAATTAGCATTCATGCCATACAATTGCCAGGCAATGACCATCTCCAACAAGAGAGAACCTAACCTTCTCACCTTGATGTTCATGTACATTACCATTGCTGAATTTTACACCATCAACACCTTGCGGGTTACCATTGATCAGAAACAACTTAATTGGACCAGTGATATAAATGTGGCTATAAGAGCAGTCAGAGTCTGTGGGTTCTGTGGTGAGTAACGCACATCCTGACACCACAGAGCTTTCCACCATCTACAAGGTGCAAGTCAGGAGTGAGACGATATTCTCCACTTGCCTGGATGAGGGCAGCTCCAACAACACACAAGAAGTTCAACATCGAGGATAAAGTGGCTCACTTGATTGGGACCCTATCCACCACCCTACTCCCTCCACCACCAATGCACACAGTAGTATGTGTAGATTGGTTCCACGCAGCAGTACACCAAAGCTTCTTCAACAGAACCTTCCGAATCTACAACTTCTACCTCCTAGAAAAAACAAGGCAGCAGATGCATGGGAACACCCCCATCTGAAAACTTTGCTCCAGGTCACATACCATCCTGTCTTCAAACTATCTTGCCATCCCTTCACTGCCGCTGGGTCAAAACCTTGGAATTTCCATCCTAACAGCACTGTGGGTGTACTTACACCACACGGATGGCAACAGTTCAAGGCCGTGACAAAACTGGGGGGGGGGGGGGGGGGGATAACAGATGCTGGTCTTGACAGCAGTGCCCACATCACAGGAATGAATGCAAAATGTCCACGAGAGGGGCAGCATGGTAGCACAGTGGTTAGCACTGTTGTTTCACAGCGCCAGGGACCCGGGTTCGATTCCCGGCTTAGGTCACTGTCTGTGCGGAGTCTGCATGTTCTCCCCGTGTCTGCGTGGGTTTCTTCCGGGTGCTCTGGTTTCCTCCCATAAGTCCCGAAAGACGTGCTGTTAGATGAATTGTACATTCTGAGTTCTCCCTCAGTGTACCCGAAGAGGCGCTGGAGTGTGGCGACTAGGGGCTTTTCACAGTAACTTCATTGCAGTGTTAATGTAAGCCTACGTGTGACACTAATAAAGATTATTATTATTATGACTGTGTACTTAGTCCTTTAGCCATAGCACAAAATAGACAATAGCAAAATATCAGATAGTTTTATCGTGAAACCAGCTCTATGATTTTGGGGAAAAAATAATGTGTACAAGAAAACCAGAGTCAAAGTTTTGTTAATGTTTAATTAATTCCTATATCTGTCATGTGCACCTAATTGTAGGACATTTCAGAATTTCTCAAAAGTTGCTCTATTCTATTTACCTCTCTCATACACAGGAGCCAAGATGCCTATTGGTCAGCTTGACTCAGCCGGTGTCCTTCCTGGTCTCAGGCAGAGGGAGTGGATTCAAGGCATATTTTGGATTTGAGTATATAATCCAGACTGACATTTAATGCTACACGTGGAGGAAGTCCTATTCTGTCAGAGTTTCCTTCTTTAAAAAGTTAAATTCAGACCACTTCCACATGGATGTTAAAGATCACGTACATTATTGAAAGAAAAGCAAAGAATTGTCCTAGTGGCCTCCACACTGCTTCTCTTCAGACATCACTGAAAAGGTAGCAGCTGGATTGATTATTCATGATTGCTGGATCATGTTTCAATGGGAACTTGCTATGTGCCAGAAGGTTGATACACTAGTGACTTCAAATTAGTTAATTGTTTGAAGCTCTTTGAGCAATGTTTCGATGTAGACAAGCGTAATTGTTCCAAATTTGGACTTGTACCCAAAACATTCGACAAGTTGATTAAGTGCTTGCTCCACATGCTGGTCTGCGATGGTCTATGCCAGATTTGGCCCTGCGACTTATCTCTTTAGAGTCAACGTGCTGTGGGTGCCAACTGGGGATCAGGATTCAGCTCTTTCAAGATCATTTGTAAGGCTGCCTAAAACCTACTTCAAAATGGCAGCTGGGGAGCTGCCCTTGTCAACAAGGACAGCCACCAAACATCAGGTGTTGATCAAGCGCTATTTTGGTAAGTTTTTGCTTTGTCAAAAGAGATTGAAAATATTGTTTAACCTTACCCCCACCACTTTAAGCTGAAAGCAACACCTAATTTTGCCCAACAAAAGCAAAAGACTGGAAATCCGTTACAAAAACTGAAAATGCTGGACATACTCAGCAGGTCTGGCAGCAACTGTGGAGGGAGAAACAGAGTTAATTCTGTGACCCTTCAGCAGAATTGATGTGATTCATTCTGTCCCTCGCCACAGAGGCCTATTGTGTGTTTCCAGCCCTATTAGTTTTTGTTTAGTTTTGACTTGCCTTGGAGGAAGAGTCCTCTTTGGTGAACGATCGGAAGTATACAATCGTTGGCCGGGTTTCTCTGAAATCCCGGCCAAGTGTTCACGCTGGCGTAAACACCGGAGTGGTGTATGCCAGTGTCAACGGGCCTGCTGGCCCAGTTATTCTCTGGATTTCAAGGGGCTAGAATGGCACTGGAGTGCTGTGCGCTGCACAGGCGCAGAAAGCCGGCCCTGCACGGCCGGTGCATGTCCGCACATGCATGCGATGGATGGCGCGGGTCCGTGCATACACGCGACAGGCGTCTCCACGCCGGCGCATGCACTGGTTGCCGTCTCCGACCCCCGCACAACATGGCGGAGCCCTACAAGGGCCCAGCACGGAGGAACATAGCCCCCCCCCCCCCCCCCCCCCCGGAATGAGCGCGCCAGCCGAATTGGTAGCCCCCAATCGTGGGCCTGACCTGCGTGGAGGCTCCCCTGGAGTCTAATCCCCCGTCCCCCCTCCCCCCCCACCAGGATGGCCCCCGCAGCCAGAACGCCAAGGTCCCGCCAGGTGGGACTATGTGAACCACGCCAGCGGGACTCGTCGGAACTCGGCGGGAACTTGGCCCATCGAGGACGGACAATCGCAGCAGGGGCCGCTTTCAACGGCCCCCGACTGACAGCGCGGCAACCGCGCGGGCAAGATTGGCGCCGATTCTCTGGTCGCTGGAGAATCGGCAGCCCGGCATCGGAGCGGCGTGGCAGGATTCTCGCGGCCCTTAACGGCAATTTTCCGACCCAGCGCGGGCTCGGAGAATCCCGGCCCTAGAATCTATACAGTGCCAAAGGAGGCCATTCAGCCCATTGCGTCCGCACAGACCCTCCAAAAGAGCACTCAACCCAAGTTCATCCTCCCACCCACCCCATCCTATGCCCATAACCTAACCTGCACATCCCTGGACACTAAGGGACCAATCCATCTTTGGACTGTGGGTGGAAACTGGAGCAGTCGGAGGAAACCCACGCAAACACTGGGAGAATGTGCAAACTCCACACAGACAGGCACCCAAGGCCGGAATTGAACCCGGGCCCCTGGTTCTGTGAAGCAGCAGTACTAATATCTGTGCCATTTTTTTCTATCACCAACAACCGACACCACCCCACCCCCCAATAGTTAGGTAGTAAACAGTAGAGCAGATGAGAAAGGACAATTGCACCTGTCTGAGTGTGAAGAATAATAATTGAGAAGATAATTTTGGTTTTAATTTTCAAAAGCTCGATCATTACTGAGAAGATGAAAGCTTAAATCTTGATTTTGAACTGGAGGCAAGCTGGAGTTCCCTCAAGTGGTTGGTTTCCTTAAATATCTTCAAATCTACCAGGTAGAACATCCCGTCATTACAAACTGCTCCGTCTCAGCGAAGAAGATTTATTTTTAAATGAAGCAATGGAGTACCTCAGTAACTAGCCTTGGCCCAGCCAGCACCAAAAACTGAAAGAAATGACGAAAGAAGATGTGGTAAATTAAAGGGTTGTGCTGGGGAACCGCTTGAGTTCTCGAAGTTTCCACGACTTGCTCCACCCTGAGGAACATAGCTCCTGTCAGCCGTTTACTGTTTACACAATGGTCTTGACTTTAGAAGTGGAAAATGCCATGGTTCAGACCATACCACTCTCTCTCTCTCACTCTCTTTCTCTCAACGTGACAGATGGTGGCGGAGATACAGTCTATAAAGAAATATGGTAAATGAAACAGCGTACATATTGCAATTTATAAATACAGTAAGAAGTCTTACAATACCAGGTTAAAGTCCAACAGGTTTGATTCAAACACGAGCTTTCGGAGCTCCGAAAGCTCGTGTTTGAATCAAACCTGTTGGACTTTAACCTGGTGTTGTAAGACTTCTTACTGTGCTCACCCCAGTCCAACGCCGGCATCGCCACATCAGTTTATAAATAGCAATATGAATACGAGACTCATTATAACTTTAGATCTGTCACTGGGTAGCTGCAGGGCTGCCACTCAATCCTGTATGGCACTGATATGGCAAAAAGAGCTACTGTCACTCACTGTTCAGTTTTGCTGTCTGTCATGCCAGGTCCTATCTGTCAGGTACAGTTCTGATACATTTTGATAAAGTACCTTGTCAGTCAGACCAAAAAATGGAGTGATCCCATTGAACGTTATTTTAAAAATTTGACGTGACTGGCGGTGAGACAGATTCAAATGTCTGGGAAGGTTAAGTCAGTCGAGTCTCTCGTTGAAACGTATCCCATCACCATGAGAATGAAAGGGTTTGGCTAGATGTTGATGTTCAATAGAAACTTAAAAAGTCCTCAATATACTCAGTGTAGAGTCAACGCTTGTTAACATTTTACTAAAACGATGAGATTTTTTCACTTACATTTACGGGATGTAGTTATGCCAGTATTTAGAACAGTACAGCACAGAACAGGCCCTTCGGCCCTCGATGTTGTGCCGAGCAATGATCACCCTACTTAAACCCACGTAACCCAACAATCCCCCCATTAACCTTACACTACGGGCAATTTAGCATGGCCAATCCACCTAACCCGCACATCTTTGGACTGTGGGAGGAAACCGGAGCACCCGGAGGAAACCCACGCACACACGGGGAGGACGTGCAGACTCCACACAGACAGTGACCCAGCCGGGAATCGAACCTGGGACCCTGGAGCTGTGAAGCATTGATGCTAACCACCATGCTACCGTGAGGTCCCATTCCTTTATTGCCCATTCCTGGTTGCCCATTAGAAGGTGGTAGTGAGCTGCCTTCTTGAACTGCTGCAGTCCCTGAGGTGGAGGTACACCCACTGTGCTGTTAGGGAGGGAGTTCCAAGATTTCGACTCAGCCTCAGTGAAGGAACAACGATATATTTCCGAGTCGGGTTGGTGAGTGACTTGGAGGGGAACCTCCAGGTGGTGGGGTTCCCAGATATCTGCTGCTCTTGTCCTTCTAGATGGTAGTGGTCATGTGTTTGGAAGGTGCTGCCTAAGGAACCTTGGTGAGTTCCTGCAGTGGATCCTGTAGATCAGTGTTTTTCAAACTTTTTTTCCCGTTCGACCCTTCGGACCCACGCTGGCTGACCTTCAAAACGCACACCGACTGACCCTCGCGACCCACGCCAACTAACCTTCATGACCCATGGCACCCGACCTTCACGACACACCATTTTTGCTTACCTTTAATGCCTGCTTGGTCCTCACGATCTCACAGGCTTTGTCATTCAATGTTACATTTCTGCTGAGGACTTTAGAGGATTATTTAAGTTCTTGCTTCATCCGTTGAAAAAAAATCAATGGGTTTATTCCAGTACTTGCCATGTCTTCAAATGCCTTTGATGGTTTGAGGGTTTTAAACTTTTATTTCCCAGTTTTTCCTTGCACATAACACACATGGGCTTTGCATCCTGATTTGCATTGGCACAATTAATAAAGCCATACTTCAATAAAGCATCATCTTTACACAGTTTCAGTCCTAAATCCAGCTTCTTCGTAATGGATTGTTCATCAGAACTCCTGGACCTCTCACCAGCACTGCTTTATCCTGTCATTTACTCTCCTGAGAATCTCTCTCTAGCAGATTCAATTATGAGACACTGGCCTGTTTGTGCCTTTGGCCCTCTCTTCCTTATTACAGAATCACCCATCTTCTTCACACAGTGCTGTTGCTTGCTTGCTGTCAGCTACAAAATGGAGGAATTTTTTCACCGTGATTTTGTGCCCAGAGCATGTGATGGCACTGTACAGGGCACATGACCTGCTCTCTGCTGCCACTTCTGACGAGAAGACTCCATTTTTTTGTTTTAAATTTGCTCCTGGCACCTGCTGGGCTCTGGGCCTGCGCACTGCTAGATCTGGCTGAGGGGGAGACATGCACAGGGCAGCCGGCACACTTGAAAACCAGTCATGGCCGTTGGGCACTTCTTCCCGTGATTGGGAATGCCGCGACTAATCGCTCATGACCCTCCTGACACCTGCTTGCGACCCACATATAGGCCACGACCCTGAGTTTGAAAATTACTGTTGTAGATGTTACACAGCTACCACTGTTCGACAGTAGTGGAGGGATTCAATGTTTGTGGAATGGGGAGCAATCAAGTGGGCTGCTTTGTCCTGGATGGTTCGAGCTTCTTGAGTGTTGTTAGAGCTGCACTCATCCAGGCAAGTGGAGAGTATTCCATTACACTCCTGACTTATGCCTTGTAGGTGGTGGACAGGCTTTGGGAGGGGGTGGGGTGGGGGTCAGGAGATGAGTTAAGCACCGTAGGATTCCTAGCCTTTGTCCTGCCCTGGTAGCCACCACATTGATATGGCTAGTCCAGTTCAGTTCCTGGTCAATGGTAACCACAGGATGTTGACTGTGGGGGATTCAGCAATGGTAATGCTATTGAATGTCAAGGGGCAGTGGTTAGATCTTCTCTTGTAGGAGATGGTCATTGCCTGGCACTTGTGTGGCACGAATGTAACTTGCCACTTGTCAGCCCAAGCCTGGATATTGTCCAGGTCTTGCTGCATTTGGACATGGACTGCTTCATTACCTGAGGAGTTACGAATGGTGCTCAGATGTGCAGTCATCTGCAAACATCCCCACTTCTGACCTTATGATGGAAGGGAGGTCATTGATGAAGCAGCTGAAAATGGTTGACCTCCAACCACCACAACCATCTTCCTTTGTGCCAGGCACGACTCCAACCAGCAGAGAGTTTCCCCCCTGATTCCCACTGACTGCAGTTTTACTAGGGATTCTTGATGCCCTACATGATAGAGAGTATCCTCAATGTGAAGGTGGAACTTTGTCTGCATAGTGACTGTGCTGTGGCCACTTCTACAAATACTGTCATGGACAGATGCATCTGCAGCAGCCGGATTGGTGAGGATGAGGTAAAATATGTTTTTCCCTCTTGTTGGTTCCCTCACCACCTGCTGCAGTCCCGGTCTAGCAGCTATGTTCTTCAGGACCCGACCATCATGGTCTGTGGTGGTACTACTGAGCCACTCTTGGTGATGGGCATTCAAGTCTCCCACCCAGAGTATATTTTGTGCCCTTGCCACCCTCAGTGCTTCCTCCAAGTGGCGTTCAACATGGAGGAGTAATCGTTCATCAGCTAATGATGGACGCCACATGGTAATCATCAGGACATTTCCTTGCCCATGTTTGACCTGAAGCCAAGAGACTTTATGGGTTCCAGAGTCGATGTTGAGGACTCCCAGGGCAACTCTCTCCTGACTGTATACCACTGTGCCGCCACCTCTGCTGGGTCTGTCTTTCCGGTGAGACAGGACATACCCAGGAATGTTGATCGTGGCATCTGGGATATTGTCTGTAAGGTATGATTATGTCAGGCTGTTGCTTGACTAGTCTGTGAGACAGCCCTTCCAATTTTGGCATAATCCCCCAGATGTTAGTAAGGAGGACTCTGCCAGGTCAACAGGGCTGGGTTCGCCACTGTCATTTCCAATGCCCAGGTCGATGTTTTTGTAGCCATTCACCATTGAGTGAATTGAGTGGCTTGTTGGGCCACTTCAGAGGGCATTTAAGAGTCAATCACATTGCTGGGGATCTGGATTCACATGTAGGCCAGACCAGGTAAGGATGGCAGATTTCCTCCCCGAAAGGGCATTAGTGAACCAGATGGATTTTTATGACAATTTACAATGTTTTCGTGGTCATCATTAGACTTTTAATTTCAGATATTTTATTGAGTTTTATTTTGACCACCTGGCGTGGTGGGATTCGAATCTGAGTCCCAGATCCCCCGGGTCTCTGGATTACTAGTCCAGCGACAATAGCCCTGCACCACTGCCTGCCCTTAATGAGAGCGAGTGCACATCATGTTTGTGAAGTGCTTCAGAACAATTGGAAAGAGAATGGATCGGTTCACAATAATGGTTCCAGGAATGGAAACTTTAGTTATGAGGATAGATTTGCGGGGTTGGGACTATTGTCCTTGGGGAGAAGGCTAAGACGAGATTTGATAGAGATGATCAAAACATGAGGGGGCTGGACACAATAGACAGGGAGAAACTGTCCCCACTAGTGTGGTGAATGTAATATATATGATATGATAATTCACATTGTCTTTGGGGCCTCACGGTAGCATGGTGGTTAGCATCAATGCTTCACAGCTCCAGGGTCCCAGGTTCGATTCCCGGCTGGGTCACTGTCTGTGTGGAGTCTGCACGTCCTCCCCGTGTGTGCGTGGGTTTCCTCCGGGTGCTCCGGTTTCCTCCCACAGTCCAAAGATGTGCAGGTTAGGTGGATTGGCCATGCTAAATTGCCCGTAGTGTAAGGTTAATGGGGGGGATTGTTGGGTTACGGGTATACGGGTTACGTGGGTTTAAGTAGGGTGATCATTGCTCGGCACAACATCGAGGGCCGAAGGGCCTGTTCTGTGCTGTACTGTTCTATGTTCTATGTTCTTTGTAAGTGCAGTAGCGTTATCCAACCACTAGGGTGGTAGCTCTGGGAGTACTCAGGAACTTGTACTGGGCTCCACCCTTGGCTCCGCCCATGACTCCTCCCCCTAGTGCTGCTGTATAAATACCCTTGTCCATAGTCAGCCTGAGTTCACTAAGAGTTCATCAACGGGTAACAGGCTGGCTCTGAAGTAAGTCGATTAAAGCCTAGATTCATATCGGAAACACGTGTCTGGTGAATTGATGGTTCCATCAATTTAATCAACTTAAGAACAGTAAAGATTGATCATGGACTCGGCCCTCAAGCCTGGACGCCTGGAACTCGACCCGCAGGATGCAGAGGCGAAAGAAATCTTCTCCCACTGGCTGCGGTGCTTCAAGGCCTACCTGGCAGAAGCGAGCACAGCCGAAACGACAGAGGAACAGAAGCTAAGTCTACTGCACGCGAGGCTGAGCCACAGAATCTCTACGCAACTAAACTCAGCCAGTTCATATACTGCAGCGCTAGCAGTTCTCGATAAAATTTATGTAAGGCCTATTGATGAAGTTTACGCTCGCCATGTGCTCACGACTCGCTGTCAGCGGCCTACAGAATCACTCGCCGAATTTCTAAGGGAACTCAATAACTTGTCCAATGACTGTAATTATCAAGCGGTTACCGCGGCTGAACACAAGGAACTTGCTGTACGCGATGTTTTTGTAGCGGGCCTCAGGTCTAACTATGTGCGCCAATGACTGCTGGAAAAGGGGGCCCAGGACTTATAAACGACTGTGGAAGCTGCTACCACGATGGAGGTCTCCTTCCGCAGCCTTAACTCGTTCCCCGCGGACCCCGCGACCCAATCATGCACCCCCGACCAGCGACTCCCCCAGGCCTGTGCTACGCGGCCGCCCAGCCACCATGTTGCCCCAGCCAGCAATGATACTGTTCCAGCCAGCCACTATGCTGCTCTAGCCAGCCACTAAGCTGCTCCAGCCAGCCACTATGCTGCCCCAGCCAGCCACTATGCTGCTCCAGCCACTATGCTGCTCCAGCCAGCCACTATGCTGCCCCAGCCAGCCACTATGCTGCCCCAGCCAGCCACTATGCTGCTCCAGCCAGCCACTATGCTGCCCCAGCCAGCCACTATGCTGCTCTAGCCAGCCACCATGTTGCCCCAGCCAGCCACTATGCTGCCCCAGCCAGCCACTATGCTGCTCCAGCCAGCCACTATGCTGCCCCAGCCAGCCACTATGCTGCTCTAGCCAGCCACCATGTTGCCCCAGCCAGCCACTATGCTGCTCCAGCCAGCCACTATGCTGCCCCAGCCAGCCACTATGCTGCCCCAGCCAGCCACTATGCTGCCCCAGCCAGCCACTATGCTGCTCCAGCCAGCCACTATGCTGCTCCAGCCTGCCATTTCTGCGGCCAGAACCAGCACCCGCGGCAGCACTGCCCGGCCCGCAACGCGACCTGCAGCAGCTGCGGGCGAAAAGTCCATTACGCAAGAGTGTGCCTCGCTAAAAGGGCCCCAGCTTCCAACTCCCCAGCGACTCGAAGTAATCGCTCCCCTCACTCGCAGGCCCGCGGGGCCCGAAACGCTGCGGCCTATGCCCCGACTCCGCCCCCTCCTGCCACGTGCGATCCATGGAGGCCGCCATCTTGGAAAACCTCCACCACGCGGCCGGCCACGTGTGACTCATGGGGGCCGCCATCTTGGACGCCATCTTCCTCGCGCATGCCACGTGCGATCCACGGGCCCGATCGGCATCTCCGCGCTCGGACAACTCAGTGGAAGAATACGACTATGAACTCAGAGGGCAGGCATCACGGGGCCACTCCAGCACAGCTGATCGAGCCGCCGACTACCCGCAACTCAGCGCGGTCACCCTGGACCAATCACGACCAAAGAATCTACGAAACTCAATGGCAGAGGTCCATATCAACGGGTACAGAATGCCATGCCTCTTCGACTCCGGGAGCACTGAGAGCTTCATAGATCCAGACCTGGTAAGACGCTGTTCGCTCCCCGTGCAGCAAACTATCTCGCTCGCTTCAGGCTCCCATTCGGTCCAGATCCAGGGGCGCACTGCCGCGACACTCACAATCCGAGGCGCTAGCTACTCGAAATTCAAACTCTACGTTTTGCCCGAACTTTGCGCGCCACTCTTATTAGGCCTAGACTTCCAATGTAACCTCAAGAGCCTCACCCTCAGCTTCGGAGGGCCCCTGCCCCCACTCACTATCTGCGGCCTCGCTACATTGTGAATCCCCCCCTCCTCTCTTCGCCAATCTCACAAAGGACTATAAACCCATAGCCACTCGTAGCAGGCGGTATAGCCTGCAGGATAGGGTATTTATCAGATCAGAGGTCCGAAGGCTACTCAGTGAGGGGGTTATAGGGGCCAGCAATAGTCCCTGGAGAGCTCAGGTGGTGGTCGTTAAGACCGGGGAAAAATTCCGTATGGTGGTCGACTATAGTCAGACCATAAATAGATTTACGCTCCTCGACGCGTATCCCCTCCCCAGGATTGCAGACATGGTAAACCAGATCGCCCAGTATCGGCTCTTTTCCACGGTGGATCTGAAGTCTGCATACCACCAGCTCCCAATCCGCCCGAAGGACCGCCACTATACGGCATTCGAGGCCGATGGCCGCCTCTTCCATTTCCTCCGGGTCCCTTTCGGCGTCACTAATGGGGTCTAGGTGTTCCAACGAGCAATGGACCGAATGGTGGACCAGTACGGGCTGCGGGCCACGTTTCCGTACTTGGACAATGTCACCATCTGCGGCTACGACCAGCAGGACCACGACGCCAACTTCCACCGTTTTATCCAGACAGCACAGAAACTGAATCTCACGTACAACAAGGTGAAATGCGTTTTCCGCACAACCAGACTAGCCATCCTCGGCTATGTCGTGGAAAACGGAGTCCTGGGCCCAGACTCGGACCGTATGCTCTTAGAACTCCCCCTCCCCCATTGCCCCAAGGCCCTCAAACGGTGCTTGGGCTTCCTCTCCTACTACGCCCAGTGGGTCCCTCAATATGCGGACAAAGCCCGCCCACTCTTTAGGGCCACACGATTTCACCTGTCAGCCGAGGCACACCAGGCCTTCAACGGCATCAAGGAGGACATCGCCAAAGCGGTCATGCGGGCGGTGGATGAATCCACTCCATTTCAGGTAGAGAGCGACGCCTCAGAGGTAGCTCTTGCAGCCACGTTAAATCAGGCAGGGAGACCAGTCGCATTTTTCTCCCGTACCCTCTCCGCTTCAGAACTCCGACACTCCTCAGTCGAGAAAGAAGCACAAGCCACTGTGGAGGCTATCCGTTACTTGAGGCACTACCTCGCAGGTAGGAGGTTCACCCTCATCACCGACCAAAGATTGGTTGGCTTCATGTTCGACAACTCGCAAAGAGGCAAAATTAAAAACAACAAAATTCTGAGGTGGAGGATCGAACTCTCCACCTACAATTACGATATTAAATATCGACCCTGGAAGCTCAACGAGCCTCCGGATGCCCTATCCCGCGGGACATGAGCCAGTGCGCAGATCGACCGATTAAAAGTCATCCTCAATGACCTCTGCCACCCGGGGGTCACCCGGCTCGCCCACTACATCAGGGTCCGAAACCTGCCTTTCTCCAACGAGGAGGTAAAAGCGGTCACCAGGGACTGCCCGATCTGTGCGGAGTGCAAACCGCACTTCTATAGACCAGACAGGGCCCACCTGGTCAAGGCTTCTAGGCCCTTTGAACGCCTCGCGATTGATTTCAAAGGGCCATTCCCCTCAACTAACAAGAACGTTTACTTTTTAAACATCGTAGACGAGTTCTCCCGTTTTCCATTCGCTATCCCGTGCCCCGACATGACCTCCCACACAGTCATTAGGGCCCTGCATAGTATCTTCACCCTGTTTGGTTTCACCAGCTACGTAGACAGCGACCGGGGTTCGTCCTTCAACCCCAGGGAGAACGGGCAAGTGGAGAGGGAGAATGCGACGGTCTGGAAGACCGTCCAACTGACCCTCCGGTCTAGAAAGCTCCAAGTCTCCCAGTGGCAGGAAGTTCTCCCAGACGCGCTCCACGCTATTAGGTCCCTTTTGTGCATGGCGACCAATCAGACCCCTCACAAGAGGCTCTTCATTTTTTCCAGGGGCACTACTCACTTCCGGCATGGCTGAGGACGCCGGGCCCCGTACTTCTGAGGAAACACGCCAGGGTGCACAAAACCAACCCCCTTGTTGGAAAGGTGCGCCTGGAACCCCCAGTACGCATTCGTCGAGTTCCCTGATGGCTGTCAGGACACAGTATCCCTCCGGGATCTGGCACCCGCCGGATCCAGCGCCCCCTCTACCCCCATAGAAGGACCTCTCACCCTACACCCTATGCTGCCACCGCCGTGCGCGCCCGAGCCCACTCCACCAGTTCCGCGCACCCGCGCCAGCCGGCCCCCAGTCCCTGGTCGAACCAGGAGAGTATGAAGCTCGGATACAACCCTCCCTGGAGTCCGCCATCGTACCCCAGCACACAACACCCATCCAGCCACCGCAAGAGGCTGCAACCCCGCTGCTCCGCAGATCACAGCGGACAATTCGACCACCGGACAGACTGACGTTGTAGACCACCACCACGCCGGACTTGATTTTTTTGCAGGGGGTGAATGTGGTGAATGTAATATATATGATAATTCACACTGTCTTTGTAAGCGCAGTAGCGTTATACAACTACTAGGGGGAGTAGCTCGGAGTACTCAGGAACTTGTACTGGGCTCCACCCTTGGCTCCGCCCATGACTCCTCCCCCTAGTGCTGCTGTATAAATACCCTTGTCCAGAGTCAGCCTGAGTCCACTAAGAGTTCATCAACGGGTAACAGGCTGGCTCTGAAGTAAGTCGATTAAAGCCTAGATTCATATCGGAAACACGTGTCTGGTGAATTGATGGTTCCATCAGCTAGTTAAAAGGATCAAGAACGAGAGGTGATTTTCAAAAGAAGCAAATGTGATGTGCGAAAACATTTTTACACAAGTGGCTCAGGTCTAGAATGCGCTGCCCCGAAGTGTGGTGGGACAGGTTCAATCGAGGCATTCAAGAGGGCATTAGATGATTACTGGAATAGAAACAATGTGCAGAGGTATGGGGAAAGGGCAGGTGAATGACAAACATTCATAATGCTTGTTCGGAGAGCCGGTGCAGATATGATGGGCCAAATGGCCTCCTTCTGCACTGCAACAATTCTTTGATACCATAAGATTCATGTGAAAGACACATAAGATATATAAGATAGTGCCAGACTTTTTTTGTTTGATATTGATGTTTTGGACAAGCATCAGTACATACCTGACCATATAACTACAGAGCCAGCTGGGCAACCTGGCTCAGAAATACACTAATAAAGCAGATACTAGCTTTTTTTATACCTTAATATATAACAGCGGCATAAACACTGTGGGAGATACTCCAGCCTTCGAAAAGTAAATGCTTGCACCTATGTAGCAGGTTAGATGCAGAATAAGAGAGAAACACCTACTAAACATTAGCCTGGAGGCTGGCATTGCCCAGATTGACCATCCTTGTGGCATCCCGAAGTGAAATTGGCAATTTATCACTTATACACTTGTGAAGTGTAATTGTTATGGGTTCCCTGAATCACTGACAACAAGACAGTTTATTCACTAGCTCTGCAGCTACATTAACACCTGCTCACGCTCCCGGGGATAACTCTTGCGCTCCTGCTATGTGACTTCCCATTGCGTTCACACGTGACCACCCCGTCTACACGAAGAATTACATGCTGTCTCTAGCAGTGAATGGACAGTGCTCTAACCAACCGCAACATCCAGTTCTCGAACGACGGTTTTGAAAAGAATGGTTTATTTCTTCTTTAGAAAACTACACTTGCAGCATATGCCATTTCTGAAAAGATGGTGAATTAACATGGTGCATGCAGTCATAGGAATATGTTTCTCTGTAAACTCAAATTACTGGTCCAATAATTGCAGTAACAAAGTCTTTCCTGAATGAAATTAGTTTCACCAGAACAAATTCTCAACATAGCTTTCCTGGATGAAATAATGACTTACCAGACATTTACAGTTTGTTTTTATGAGTCCTGGCACAAAGGCATTATACAGAATTAAATACAAGCTTTGGCTGCCTGGCTAATTTTCCAATGGCAGCTGTGATTAGTAATAGCCACTGGAATCTTGGCCAGAAAATGAGACCATATGGATTAACCACATTGTAGGTATCGCACATGAGATCATAGCACTGAGCTTTATGCATATTTTCTTTGGTGTATGCACATTATTACCTAATCTCTTGAATAACTAGAAATATCAGTGATCTGCATTGCAAAATAAACCTGGCAGGCTCTGTGATGGAGAACAGAATGTCTTCCACGCCAAAGGTTAAGGGCCATATTATCATTACTGCTTACTGCACTGCTGAAGAGACAGTGAAAAGAGAATGTGTTGCCTTGCGTAGCTGTTACGACCTCTGTAAAGACCAATGACTTTCAAAGAGATTCAACTTCCAGTTATTAGCTGAAAAAAATGACACCTCAAGTTTTCATGTTTTAAAACTTTACTGTAATAAATGACTAAAAACGCGATTAAATAAACACTATTTTTTTTGTCGGCCAATTATACATTAAACTACAGAAGAGAGGTCCCATATTAAACTTATAGAATGAAAATCTCCCACTATTGTTATACATTATATTGTCCGTCAAGTGGACAGTTGATCCTCCAAGAACCAGTCTAAAATTATTCTCAGCTTCCAACGGCTTTACTTTTCCAGCTGGGTTGTGGTGATTGTAGATCTGAGTAGATGCAATACAACTGAGCAAGCACTAGAGGGAGCACAGGAGAGCTATAAATACACCGGGACAGGAAGTGAGGACACACTTCACGGAAGGCAGAACTCGTAGCAGGACACAGACACACAGGCAGGCAGCATTTGAGGTAGCCGTAAGTTAAACTCTGAAGAGAGAATGAATTCACAATAAAGCATCTTCTCCACCTTTGAGACTACGAGCTCTATTAAGACATGAGGAACAACACAGGGTAACATCTGAACCCTTTCACCGTGACGATTTCATGTGAACTCCTTCCCTATCGATCCAAGCTTGGCAAATCTTCCAGTCTGTTTCAAATCCTCATGAACTCGATCTTCAATCTGAGCACATGCTTCCAACTGTGTTTTGCAATGTGAGCAATAGACTGCTTCATTCAATAGACTGGCTACCTTTATCTTCTGCTCTCTACCTCTCAGATCGCTGCAGACCATCTGAAGTTTCATTTTATGTTTGATGTCAACACATCTTTCACATTCCCCCATGCCACCCTCCCCCTGAAGTTGTATTGTACATTGTTCTGAGTCAATGGGACTACATTGCCAAGATAATGGGAGTGGCTGCGTTTCACAAATGTGACGCCCTTTGGAACAATTGAAAGGATAAAAGGGCCGGGATTCTCTATTGGCCGAGCCAAACTCGGGAAAGTCAATTGGGGCGGAATAGGTTTTGACACCAAAATCGTGGCAGGCGCCAAATCGCTATTCTCCGTTACCTTGACAGTGGCGTCAATGCACTCCTTTCCGCATGTACAGTACATTCCGTTTGCATGTCATTAGTGGGCCTGACCTGGTATTTTCTGGGGCCGCCGTGATGTTCCGCCATGACTAAGGGGAATTCCTGATGGCAAGGTTCAATTGTCCTCTTAAAAATTGGGAAACAGGTGCTGTGGCTGATGAGTGAGCGAGAAGAATTCTGATCTGCAGAGGTACGATTGTGGGCTGCTGCTCCTGACACTGGCCTGGCTGGCTGGGGTGGGGAGGCCCTGCCAGGCCCAGTGGGTGTGGGGTGTGATAGAGGGAATGGGCCATGGGGTCGGGGTGACTGGGATAGTTTCCAAGTATGTCGCGCCCCTCAAGCCAGCCACCATGCTGAGCACCCCACCGATCACCCACCCTGGCCCATGGTTCCGCAGGGTGCCCGGACATATGGGTGCTCACACCCCACCACCCCAGCCCCGCATCCCAGCCTCCAACCTCCACCCCACCACCCCAGCACCCCAGGCCACCCAAAGGCAATGCCTACAGGAGCTGCTACAGGGGGGCGCCGGATGGGGGCCGACAGCATACCATTGGCATGGGCAGTGCCAGCCAATGGTACCCTGGCAGCAGGGATGGGGCGTCAGGGCCAGAGACTCCCCTGTGCACCAACGGGGCCAGGGGTGCAGTGATGGCGGTGGTCGACATGCGGGGGCAGGATCTGCAGTGCCTAATTGGGACCACTGTGCAGCCCGAAGGATGGTTGGGCACAGTGATACACACCTTGCTTATATGTCGGCCTTCCACCCCCTGCAGACAATGGATATTGGAATTCAACCAACAATGGCGGCCTTCCTCCTAGTCACTGCAGCCCTGGGGGATGCACTGCGTCTGTACGAGCTGGAGCTACCCAAGGAGGAGGAAGTTCCAGCAGCGGAGCCTGCCCCAGCGGAACAGGGGGCAGCCACTGAGGATTGAGCCAGTCACTCAACAGGCTGAGGAGGAGGAGGAAGGGAAGGTGCAAAGGAGACACCGCATGAGGCTTTGCATGTACCAGCAGCGCCTGAATCTGCCGGACTGGTCTTGCCGTCAAAGATTCCTGTTCAGCACCTGGCACCCTGGGGAATGGGGGGGGGGGGGGGGGGGGGGGCGCGGAGATACACGCGGAATTTCTACTTCACGGGATCCTCCAAGTGCCGAATGGGGATCTGTCCGGGGTCTCTCAGAGTTCGGTGCACAGGTGCATTTGTTGCATCATGGAGGCCCTATGTGCCCACTCGGCACAATACATCCATTTCAATGTGGATCGAGCCCACCAGGATGCCCGGGCAGCGAGGTTCGCTGCCATCACCGAGATGCCCCAGGTCCAAGGGGTGATCGATAGGATACATGTTGGCTTACAAGCACCTGCATGTAATAGGCCAATCTTCACAAACCGAAAGGGGTTCCTCTCGATGAACGTACAGCTGTTGTGTGACCATCAGCTGCGCATCATGCACGTCTGCACCCAATACCCGGGCAATGTGCAGGATGCCTCCATCCTGGCACACTCAACGATTCCCGGCCTCTTCGAGGCGCACTCCCCGCCAGGGGGTTGGTTGCTGAGCGACACAGGTTACCCACTGCAGTCATGGCTGATGACGCCTATCTGCAGGCCACAGATCAACATTAGCCCCTATGTAGAGACCAGGGGTGTGATTGAGCGGTGCTTCGGCATCCTGAAGGTGCAGTTCAGATACCTGGATTGTACTGGAGGGTCACCCACATCGTGGTGGCCTGTGCGCCCTCCACAACATCGCGCAGAAGAGGGCGACTTACTGGAGGAGGTGGTTGAATGCCAGTCCTCCTCCGACAAGGAGAATGCTGGGTAGGGTAGAGATGGGAAGGACTTGGGGCCTGGGCAGTCATGGGAGGCCCCACGATGTGTGCACCTGGACCAATGTGGATGGGATGCTCCAAACGCCTCCAGGTTCACCGGCGAGGGCGAGAGACTGGCTAGGGGCAAGGACACCACATCTGAACCCACACCCCTCCTCCCTCCTTAACCACTGCCATACTTGCAACCCCTCCGTGGTTCCTACCTGCCTCACTATGGGGTGCGGCTCTGGGTTGGCAGTAAAAGTGGGTCTGACCCATGGGATGGAGGATGATGACAACCCGCTCTGGAATGAGGTCTGGTACTCTGCATCATGTGACAATGTCTAACTGCCGCCCACAGTAGCCCTTTCCACTATTCACCTGTGTGATCCCTGGATACGAAATGGCCATTCCAACACACGGTCCCATTGAATACCTGGGGTGATGGTCGCGGCAACTGTGGGGGGGGGGGCGGGGGGGGGGGGGGGATACACTGGAACGATGAGCGTTGGCTGAACTGCAGTCCCTGGGCCCAGTCCACACCCAATGTCCACCCAATACCCCACCACCTCCCACACGCCCTCCGCAGCCTGCACAGACCAGCCCACCCCTCACACCCTTCCAACTTAGTACTGAGGCAGGTTGTAACATTGTGTACAGGTGTTTACTATGAACAAATATATACAGGTTTGTGACTAGCCCCAATCACTGAACTGTGCCCTGCACCCAACCAACCTTTTCTGGCCTTCCTGGTCACAGGGGCAAGGTGAATGCCCAGACGGTACATTAGGAGTGGAGGTGGCCTGCTGCGTTTCCTGCCCTGTGACCTGGATCTCCATTGGCGGTCATCTTCTGGGCGACTGGACTGGATGGGCCCGGCTGCTGCTCGGGTGACCAGGATCTGCATGCTTGTGGTCATGGAGCACAGGGAGTGGACCACCCCCACCTGGGACTGTGCCACATCATGCTGCGACTGTGCCATCATCTACTGGGTCTGTGCCACATCAGCGACAGCGCTATAGAACATAGAACATAGAACGATACAGCGCAGTACAGGCCCTTCGGCCCTCGATGTTGCACCGACATGGAAAAAAAAACTAAAGGCCATCTAACCTACACTATGCCATTATCATCCATATGCTTATCCAATAAATTTTTAAATGCCCTCAATGTTGGCGAGTTCACTACTGTTGCAGGTAGGGCATTCCACGGCCTCACCACTCTTTGCGTAAAAAACCCACCTCTGACCTCTGTCCTATATCTATTACCCCTCAATTTAAGGCTATGTCCCCTCGTGCTAGCCACCTCCATCCGCGGGAGAAGGCTCTCGCTGCCCACCCTATCTAACCCTCTGATCTGAACCCTCTATCTCCTTCTGGGACTGGGCTTCCTCTGTGTTTGTGCCATGTCGGCCAGTGCCTGGGCAATGCCGCCAACGCTCTCATCCATGGCCCACTGTGAATGGGCTGCGCTCAGGACCGCCACTGCAATGTCCAGGTGGCTCTGGCACATTGCTGCTGTGTGAGGGCAGCCTTGTCCTGGACTTTGGCCACTGCCTGCACAGAATGCCCCAGGCCTTGGACATGCTGACCCATGGCCGAAATGTTCACCCCCAATGCCTCCACCATGAACACCAATCGTGCAGTTTTGGCTGTGTGGCACGCATGCTCGGCATCGTCTCTTGCTGCTGCACATGGTTGGACTCCTCCAACTGCACCTGCAGCTGCTGGATGCTCGCCAACAATCCCTCATATAATCCCTGGCTCTGTAACGGCATCTCCACAATCAATGGTACCATCCATTGCAGAAGCCCGAAAACCCATTTGGACGGCAGCTAGTCCCTGGGGTCGGCCTTCCCTCTGACCGTCTGCCGCCTCGGGCGTTCCTACGTCCACTCACTGTACCGGAGCATGTGTGTGGTATGCACCAGATAGTGCCCCAGGAGCCTTTTCACTAAATTACCCAACTGAGGTGAGTGTCTCTGGGATGGTGCGGGGTTTAGAAGACAGCTGTGACAGGAAGTCAATGTCATCGCTAGACAGCTCTGGGTGCCTCGGGACATGGCCCGATGGCTCCCATTCATGTCGGTGTCGTCCTTGTCCTCATTGCTGTTCAACACCTGGGGTTATGGCTGGGGTCAGGCATCAGAAGGGCACGCCTCATCACCAGCGGCTCCTGCAAGACACAAGACAAGACTCATGATTGCATCACGGGCAGTGGGGGAGTGGTGGAGGTGTGTGGGTGGAGGGGGATGTGCTGGGGAGGGGGAAGGGGTGGAGGGGTGTAAGGGTGATGGTGGTGGAGTTGATGTGTGGGTGTGGGGATGGTGTTGGGTGGTGGTGGGGGTAGTGGTAGGTGTGTGGTGGTGGTGGCACACGTGCCATGGGAACCGCAACGCAGCGGCCCCTCACTTCCTCGCCCGATGCCGACGTCCACCCCAGCGACTGCTCTTTTTTTGGGCCTGCTGACCACGGCCAATGCCCACTGCTCTGCTGCTGTGAGGGTCGCAGATCCGACGGTCCCCCTCCAGTCTTCTCCTGCTCATGGCGGTTGTGAGGAGCCTTCTCCTGCGGGGGGGGGGGGGAGACAGAGAACACAAAGTGTTAGACAGTCTGACACATGCAGCCCAGGGGATGGGCAGCTGATGGCTCCAGTGGCCAGGGCACCGGGACATGGCGGCCAGGATGGGGGTTCGGCCGCCACCCTGGTGGGGGGGTGGGGGGGCTTACGGTTATGGGTGTGTGGGACAGCGGTTAGTGCCAAAGGCACAGTGCTGCTACTCACCCTGGCCGCATTTCGGAGGTCGTGCAGTTTTTTCCAGCACTGATTGTTGCTCTGGACAGTGTTACCCATGGCGCTGACTACCTCTGCCACTTGTGCCCAGGCCTGGTGTACAGCGGCAGCCTCCTTCCCCAGGGTACAGGGTCGCCTGCCTCTCCTTCACAGCATCCAGCAGGGTCTCCAGTTCTGCGTCGGTGAATCTCGGGGCTGCGCGTCTTGCTGCCAATTTGTTGGCTGGGATGGTGTGTGTGGGGAGTGATGTGTGAATATGCGGCTCCTGATTGCCAAGCCCAAACCCGGCAAATACGGCATCATTTCTCATTGGAATCAATTTTATTCCACGTGGCGCCAGTGCTCGCCTCTTAACGGTCATTGAATCAGTCCAGCTGTGGCAACAGTTTTGTCGTTGAAGTCCACAAATCCTGCCTTGGCGTAAACACTTAGCCGCAGGAATGGAGAATCCGGCCGATGCTGTTTGTCTGAGATATTCATGGATTTTTGGGGAAACCTGTAATGTGATGTGAAAAATGGCTTCCCCTGCCAACTGTCCCAGGACAACGTGAAGCGCATTATATTGAATGTAGATAGAAATGCTGATTAGCTGTCTTTGCTCTCATCTCTCTTTCATCTTAGAAGTCTCCAGGGCCGGGATTCACGTGGGCAAGAATGGGTACAGGTATTTCCCAGCGTGGCCCTGGCGCGGTGGACCTCATAGTGGGCCAAGGCGGTAACTCTTTGAGGGAGTTGCCCCCAAAGTCCACCGGAGGGTGCCCCCCCCCCCCCCCCCCCCCCCCCCCCCCCCCCCACCCACCCCCCAAATGCAAATGTCCTTGAAATATTGTGTGGAATCATAATAAACTGAATAGAGAGACAGAACCTTGCGTCAACGTATCATCCATAGGATAACACCCTTGAAAAAGAAACACGGTCGCAGTGCTGTGTTGGCGTGGCAGGACAAATCACATGCTCAAGGGCTGGAGTGGATCTGGAGGCCACCATCCTTTGGTTCAGAGGTATGAGAATTAGCAACTGGGTCGAAATGACCCCACAGTAAGACTGGGCATGAGCCAGACTTAGAGTTTCAAATTATAAGTTTCACCCGGCATGGACAAAACGCGAAGGTCATCAATGGACATAAAAAACTAACAGTGAAATGTGGAATAGATTTGTATGCAGTGAGTGGTGTGGAATGTATTGCCTGAGGGTGTGGCGAAAGCAGAATCCATTGGGGCTTTCAGAGGGGAATTGTGATGAACACATGAAGGGAAAAACAAAAATCAGGGCTCTGAGGAAAGTTCAGGGTTGTGTGGGCCTCGTTGAGTTACTCTAGCATGCATGCTGGCACAGACATGATTATATAGTCTCCTGGTGTGCTGGAACCATTCTATGATCCTAAGATTATATACCACTAGCAGAATTTGGTCCATTTGAAGACTCTGAGCGAGATGTCCCGGTCCTGCCAAAAGCGATCCATCTTCAGCGGGTTCCCCCACAGTGGGATGGGCAAGCCACGCCAAGCTTGCCTAAACTTCGGCGAAACCGGATGATCCTGCCAGCAGCCAATGGCAAACTGCCTTTGCCGCGGGAAAACCTGCCAGGGGGTGAGGGGGGAATGGGAGAATCCCAACCAATGTACAATTGCATGCAGTATTAAGTCACAAAAATCATCCTTAATGCAGAAGAAACACTCACTAGATGATGCAGGAAGACAATACCAATTTATAATTGCCTTTTCAGAATCAGCAGACAATGTCTGACTAAAATCGATCACTATCAGTTTGGCTGGGAATGCCAAGTTCTCTTTGATTGATAGCGACTAATAGCTGTCATGGTACTAAGTGTTTTCAATGATTAAACAGTCAGCTCCTAATGTTTACCTTCATACAATGACATTCCCTCCTCAATAAAAGGCCACAGGTATGTTAAACTAAATGTGTAAATGTTACAATCCTATGGTGTAGCTCACAGCCTGACACCCAAATTAAGAGAGAACCTGACCTTACTTTGAATTAATTTTTAAACTGACATAAAGTGAAGACAAGTGGAAAATGGATTGACAGAATGTACATAAGAAAGTATTGAATGATTGGTTGCTAGTTGATCCATCAGTCCCACCTTCTCAATTACGTGTAATCTGTTTTACCATGGATGCAAACATATGAAAAGTGTCCAAAACAGTCACAGTGCATTTAAGTATGATGCATTCTGGTCCAGCCTCACACTTAACTCTTCCTAACTTTTACAGATGCACCATAGAAAGCATCCTATCTGGCTGCATCACTGGCAACTGCTCGGCCCAAGACTGCAAGAAACTTCAAAGAGTCGTGAATACAGCACAGTCCATCACACAAACCTGCCTCCCATCCATTGACTCTATCTACGCCTCCTGCTGCCTGGGGAATGCGGGCAGCATAATCAAAGACCCCTCCCACCCGGCTTACTCACTCTTTCAACTTCTCCCATCGGGCAGGAGATACAGAAGTCTGAGAACACGCACGACCAGACTCAAAAACAGCTTCTTACCCACTGTCACCAGACTCCTAAATGACCCTCTTATGGACTGACCTCATTAACACTACACCCCTGTATGCTTCACCCAATGCCGGTTTTGTGTAGTTACACGGTGTACCTTGTGTTGCCGTATTATGTATTTTCTTTAATTTCCTTCACTTTTCATATACTTAATGATCTGTTGGGCTGCTCGCAGAAAAATACTTTTCACTGTACCTCGGTACACGTGACAATCAACAAATCCAATCCACTCCAATGTAAGTTCCTGGCAGAAGCAGAAAAATTATAAACTCCCACAACCAGATCGAACAAAATATTGTAATTTCTTTTCTCCAAGCCAATAGGAGTTTTTTCAAAATATTTACTACCACAGTGACCATGATGTACATATCGAGGGAAATTACAGTGACCATGAGGTGCATATCGAGGGATATCACAGTGAGCATGAGGTGCATATCGAGGGGCATCGCAGTGACCACGAGGTACATATTGAGGGAGATCGCAGTGACCATGAGGTACATATCGAGGGAGATCACTGTGACCATGAGGTACATATCGAGGGAGATCACAGTGACCATGAGGTACATATCGAGGGAGATCGCAGCGACCACGAGGTACATATTGAGGGAGATCGCAGTGACCATGAGGTACATATCGAGGGAGATCACAGTGACCATGAGGTACATATCGAGGGAGATCGCAGTGACCATGAGGTACATATTGAGGGAGATCGCAGTGAACCTGAGGTACATATTGAGGGAGATCACTGTGACCATGAGGTGCATATCGAAGGAGATCGCAGTGAACCTGAGGTACATATCGAGGGTGATCACAGAGGCCATGAGGTACATATCGAGGGAGATCACTGTGACCATGAGGTGCATATCGAGGGAGATCGCAGTGAACCTGAGGTACATATCGAGGGTGATCACAGAGACCATGAGGTACATATCGAGGGAGATCACAGTGACCATGAGGTACATATCGAGGGAGATCACAGTGACCATGAGGTACATATCGAGGGAGGTCACAGTGACCATGAGGTACATATCGAGGGCGATCACAGTGACCATGAGGTACATATTGAGTGAGATCGCAGTGACCATGAGGTACATATCGAGGGAGATCACTGTGACCATGAGGTGCATATCGAAGGAGATCGCAGTGAACCTGAGGTACATATCGAGGGTGATCACAGAGACCATGAGGTACATATCGAGGGTGATCACACTAATAATGAGGTACATAATAAAATCTCTCGTGAAGCATTCACCTTGACCCTTTAAGCTAAACACAAAATTCTAAAATAATAATACAAATTTGCAATTCCACTCCAACTAGCTCCATTTCACCTGTAATTATTTAGACCTGCCAGCAGTATTGGGACCATTGTGTTCCATACAGTATTTGATCAGCCAGGCTATTCCGTATCTGTAAGAATGTCAATGAATGCCTTGAGAATACAGATGTGAAATTGGGCCTTGCCTCTCTGGATTTTCAAATTGGCCATCCTGTGACCGAACAGGGCTGGAAGCACATTGACATTCTGGTTTAGTTGCTATAGGGGCACACCTGGCTACTGCCTAAAACACGTGTTAGACCAGTTAAACACACTAATAAGGGCTACAATACTATAGGAGCCAAAGCAGAAACTGGCTTCTCTTCAGTACTGCTGATATTAAGCTATATGTTTGTGATTGTCTATCTACATATAGCCTAATTAACAGGCCATCAAAGGACCTTGGAGGCTATCATCAAAAAAGAAGAATTTTTTAAGTTTTAAGAAGAATTTTGGAACTCAGGTGTCCCTCCTGGCTCCCAGTAAAACAATAGGTTGTTGCTGTTTCCCTCTCATCTTTTAATGATTGCCTTCAACACAGCTGAGGGCTCCAGGTGAATGATGGGCGGCACGGTGGCACAGAGGTTAGCACTGCTGCCTCACAGTACCAGGGACCCGGGTTCAATTCCGGCCTTGGGTAACTGTCTGTGGAGTTTGCCCTTTCTTCCCGTATCTGTGTGGGTTTCCTCCGGGTGCTCTGGTTTCCGCCCACGATCCAAAGATATACAGGTTAGGTGCGTTGGTCATGCTAATTGCCCCTTAAGTGTCCAAAAGGTTAGGCGGGGTTACTGGATTACAGGGACAGGTGGAATCGTGGGCCTAAGTAGGGTCATAAAGGGAATTCAAGGGTTGGTGCAGACTCGATGGGCCTCCTGCACTGTAAATTCTAATCTATGGTTCTATGATAAAGGAATGGATGAATTGGCTTACTTTTCCTTGACCAGCGAACTGGGTCAGGGGTCTTGGCCAGCACCCACAGATCACTGGTACTATCCTCATGAGGTCAACAAACCATTTTGCCATGGTTTGGCCTCTATCTCCTTGGCTATGTGCAGTGTGCGCAATTTTCAACACATTCTCCCTGAGCCTTTTTTAAAATAGTTCAGCTAAAGTGATTTTATTGGAAGTTTATCCTGCAGACGCTTATCTGTCTCTGTCTCATGCGTGTCTCTGTGTGAATTATTTCAATGTCACATTCTAAAATTTATTCTTGACTTAGTCTTATTCTTGACTTAGTTAAATAAGCTTAGTTAAATATATCCCACGTTACAATAACCTCAGTATCACCTTAGATAGTATCCGCTGAATTTTCTGTAATCGCTATCCAATGGCTAAATTCTATAAATATTCTAAGAATGACTGCTCTGACAATTCGACATCTTTAGTCAACTGCCCCTCCAATGCATGTCGGTCTAAGTTTCTTCGTAACAACTTTGCACAGCCTGGATACTTAAAGTCAATAAATACAGCCAAATTATTTCCCTTTCCACTTTTGTTAATGGACATTCATTCTGTAATCACAAATTGTACAGATTGCCTCATCTTTAACCATCTGCCATTCCTTACTACTTCTGTTAATTGGTACAAATCCCTTCGGATAGTCAATCATTTGGCCACAGTGCAGTCAGCAAATTTGCTATTACAAAATGTGCTCCCTTCCCTATCATTTACAATTAATGTTGGCTAGCAGGGACCGAGAACATCCTCCCATAAACCTCACTGATCATTGCCCCGAGGCGAAAACGTTTTCATTCATCTGCATCCTTGGCTTTCTGTGACAGACTAGTTTTTAAACCACCAGCGATTTTACTGTCAATTCAATGCAGCTGATTTAAACATCCAGAGTTTTCGGAAAATGGCGCAGTATTGGATTGGCTGCATATTCAAATGTCCTGTCGGAATTTGTGTTGAATGGAAAATTAAACGGGGGAAGGTGAGTAAGGGTGAAATGGGCAGCCGGAATCCTATCATCTACTTTCTGCGTTCAGCGACAAGTTTTAATATTCAATAGTCGTCCAGTTCTCATTCAAAACGCTTCCCTCCTCTGTCCTTTGCTCTGCAAAAGGGCCAAAACTTCCGATTAGCATCAGAAAGAGATGACCCGCAGGAATTAGAAGAATTTAATGCCCATTTACCTGCTCTTAGAAACAGCGTTGGAACCTCCACTCGCTGGACATGGGTCTGCGTCAAAAAGCTCCTTGTAGGCCCCAGCGCAGCCCAGCTCCTACAGATGCAAGTAGGCCATCCCCCTTTTCTTTCACGGCACTAGGTGCTGTAAAACATGTAAGTTTAAAGGACCCAGTCAATTTAACAGGCTAAGGGAGAAGGTAAGTGGGTGGGATTTGGGTGGTCTCAGTCCTTCTCACTAAGCATGGTGACAGTGCCACTTGACGGTGGGTATCCCCAGTATGAAGAGCAGAAATTGCCTCCACAAGAACAGAGTGGCTCACAATTTTTTAATTCAAGGGATGTGGGTGTCGGTGGCTCGGCCAACATTTATTGCCCATCCCCCTAATTACACCTGAGAAGGTGGTAGTCAGCTGCCTTCTTGAACCGCTGCAGTCCATGTGGTATAGGTACACCCACAGTGCAGTTAGGGAGGGAGTTGCAGGATTTTGACCCAGCGACAGTGAAGGATCGACGATATATTTCCAAGTCAGGAAGGTGAATGGCTTGAACGGGAACCTCTAGGCAGTGGTGTTTCCAATGCACCTGCAGACCTCATATTTATACATGGCTGAATGAGTGCAGAGTCACAGCAGTCCTCAAAGTCTTCCAGCTTACAGAGCTAACATTGAATGAATTAGTTCGCCAAACCTATGAGAACATTTCCAGGTCACTTAGAACAAGCCACCGGAATCAGAGAATTTCCACAACCCGGGAACGTGATTGAGCTTCAAAGGTTCCTCAGAATAGTCAACTCAGTACACAAATTCCTATCGAACTGAGCAGAGGTCAACGAGCCCTTGAGACAGCTGTTGAGGCAGGGTCAAAAAATGATGCTGGAAAGTGGAACAGAAAAATGTCTTCAAAGGGATTAAACAACTTTTAGGGCAAAATACTCCGACCGCAACACCTGCAGCAAAGTTACCGATGAGGCGGAGAATCCCGCGTCATGAAGGAAAACGGGATTGGTGCCAGACACTGATCTGTTTCCAATGCTTCGGCCCCCACTAGCGGTGGGATCAGGGTTCACGCCCCTCGGCACGTAATGGGCCGTGCACCATATTCTCCGGGCTTGGGTGATTCTCCAATCCTCTGGGCTGGGAATCACGTGGGCGAGAATCACTGTTAGTCTTGACAAGCGTGGCCCTGACATGATAGACCTTGTAGTGGGCCAAGGGAGTAACTCTTTAAGGGAGTTTCCCCCAAAGTCCGAGGCCTACACGTCTCCTTACGCAATACAAGACCTGCCCGCCCCCACCAGACCCCCTCACCATAGACACCCTAAATGAAGAAATCCTCCCAGAGATCTCCCAAATAAGGAACCCCCCAGAGACCTCCTCAATAGATTGACACCCCCAGAAACCCCTAAATAAGAGACCCCCCCACAGAGAACCCCCAAATAAGGAGACACCCTCATAGACCCTCCAGTAAAGTGACCCCTGTCAGTGAGCCCCCAGAAGTGAGACCCCTGTCAGGAAGCCCCATTGGAGCGAGATCCCTGTCAGTAAGACCCCCAGAACAGAGACCTCTGTCACAAAGCCCCCCCCCCCCACCCAGAATACAGACCTGTGTCACAAATCCCCCCAGAGAGAGACCCATGTCGGGAATCTCCCCAGAAGAGAGACCCTTGTCCGGAAGCTAGAGAGCAGTCCTGACCAGAGTCCAGAAAAATAATCACTGCTTTTAACACTCACCTGGACAATACACCTGCTGGCTCAGCTACAGGAAGCATCACCTGTTAAACCAGTCAGCTGTATTTACACCCCCTCAGATATTTGATCTGCAAGCCATTGGTTCATTTCACTTTGAAATTGATTTAATTGGGCCTTAATTGACAGCTTCCACATACATACAGCCGTCAGCATTGCTCCATTCACCATGTTTTATGGTTGAATAACTCTAAGTTCTCTAACCACAATATTTATAAACATTGATTGACAGCTCCTGGACCACTTCAAAAAGAATTAAGTGCTTTCTAATCACCTCCCTTCATGGTTGAGTGATTTTGAAGTGGTCAGCGAGAAATAGACAGCACATAACAGAATATGTGCTAGGGATTTAGCAAACAGCAGCAGACACATTTTCATGAATACCATTAGAAGGAACCAAACAAGAGAATTTATTTCTCATCATGGAGGTTAAAGCATATACATCTTTAATCACTCAGCACTTAGCAGCTATAGCAAAAATGTTACAGGATATGAAACAAGACCAACAATGAGATGAAGAATGTCTCCAATTTTGAGAATATTGTCTGGACTAACAGCCAGACTATATCCCCACGAATCCGACACTACAGCAGTACTTTAAACAGCTCGTGCACCTAAAAGTCATTGATTACTTACCAGTCTTCAATGAGAGGATAGGCATATCGAGAACACTTCAGCTTGATATTCTTTAAAGAATTCACCAATGTCATTGAGGAATAGTAAAATGTCAAGGGAGAGCAGCAATCAGTCTGGTGGCTAGCCATTACTCGCTGTATAGACAAAATGATTTCCAACTGTCTTACTAAATAGCCAAGAACAAAACGAGCCACTATCACCTTTGACTGGGAATGGACAGAATTAAATTTAAGGGGAAAACAATACTTATCACCACTGATTACTCCTCATGGCAGATTGAAGTAAACAGATTACATAGCATCACAGCAGAAGCAGTCATCCAATCCCTCAAGACCATTTATGCAACACATAGTCACCGTAGTGTCTGACAATGGTCAGCAATTTGCTAATGAGTAATTCCACAATTTCAAATTGTGACTAGATTACCTCACTATCCTCAAGTCAAAAGAGAAACTGAGAGTAGGGTAAGAACCGTGAAATATTTATTGAAGAAAAACAAAGATCTCTTCTGAGTTATTGGAACTCACTACTACAAAATGGCTTGTCACCACCAGTTGCTAATGGATAGGAGATTGAGAACAGAACTTCTATCTCTAATGCAAAAATACGAATCCAATCTCCCCATGACTGACCACAAGGGGGTAAAACAGCTTGAGAGAGAACAGAGAAGCAATCTGACTCAGAACTTTAATCGTCGGCATGAAGCATGTGAAATACCAGTTCTGAAGCAGGGGGAGGGAATATGGATCTGAGACCCACAAGAGAAGGTACTGTTGTTGGGGAGAGATGCAGGAGCTTGTAAATATGTTGAGGATGAAGATTTGGAGAGAGGTACAGAAAAGGGTGAACATCGGAAACATACTTTATGCTGAGGTAATAATGATGTCAGATCACATGACCCAGAAATAAGAGCGATATGAGAGGAGGAGAAACTGCAACCTCATGTAGAGGTCCAAATGTGTAAATACTGTGAACAAAGAGTAATAGTTTTGAGAGACTGCAGATTTGCAGGGGCTGGTTTAGCTCACTCAGCTAAATCACTGGCTTTTAAAGCAGACCAAGCAGGCCAGCAGCATGGTTCGATTCCCGTACCAGCCTCCCCGGACAGGCGCCGGAATGTGGCGACTAGGGGCTTTTCACAGTAACTTCATTGAAGCCTATTCGTGACAATAAGCGATTTTCATTTTCATTTCATTTGAGCAGCATACTTTGGGAGAGTTGACAATCCCCAAAACTCCTGTCTAGACAACCCCCCCCCCCCCCCCCCCAACCCGACCACACAACAAAACATGTACTAAAATTAAAGGGTTGTTGTTCAGCTCATTATTTATTTTTCAAAGAGACAGATTTAATACTTGGAACTTGCCTGCACTATCTTACTGCATCATGGTATAATATCCTATCGTGAAACTAAAGCCAAGAGGGTGGGAAAGTGAAAAACAACCAGGGTTAGAGGAACTCGGGAAACTGCAGAGAAGAATGGTCAGCTTGTTGTAAATCCTCATCTTGTTATGATTCTAACCAATCAAAAAGGGAAAACTGATTGGCAGCCCAATGTCAAAGCGATCAGAAAGGAATTAAACTGCCAATGCGATTTAGAAGCGTTTACACTCTTTCTAAGTCTAAAAAAAAATTCAAAGAGCTGGCGAATTGAAAGATTTAATGGCTGAAAGGTCAGTGTAAATCTCCATGTCGTAGGCAGAGGATGAGAGCAAAGGAAAATCTATTTTATCGCCCAGATCGGTGGCTGAAAAATCCCTGTGAAAATACACCTTCTTGCTCATCTGTCTTTCCCTTCAATCATCCTGCCGTCTTGTCAGCTGTACCCACAGATTGGCCAAATAGCAAGTAATAGAGGGCACAGCCTGTCTGCCAAACAGTCACAATGAGAGATAAAAGATATATTGGCCTCATGAAGCTCTGATGACGTATTTCCCGGATAAGATAAGAACATGTTCCTTCCACTGAAATGCTTTTGGATAACAACATGAATTGATAGGTTCATTTCAGTTATTATGATTTATTACCCTGTCTATTATTTCATTGCCAAAGCGCAGGTGCGGATCACAAAACCAGCTGATCATTGCAGCCTTCAATAATCCAATTTTAGATTCTTTATTTGCAAGATCACTAGATAGGTTGGGAGGGAAAAAAAATGTCATTTGATTTCAGCCCTCCCAGAACTTGACACTCTCTCAGCAGATTATTACAGCCAGGGAAAGTTAGAACATAGAACTGTACAGCACTGTACTGGCCCTTCGGCCCACGATATTGTGCCAAACTAGTCTGAAACTAAGATCAAATCAACCTATTCCCAATCATTCTAGTGTACTCCATATGCCTATCCAATAACCGCTTGAAAGTTCCTAAAGTGTCCGACTCCACGACCATAGCTAGGAGTGCGTTCCATGCCCCAACCACTCTCTGAGTAAAGAACCTACCTCTGACATCCCTCCTATATCTTCCACCATGAACCTTATAGTTTGCCCCCTTGTAACAGCAACATCCACCCGAGGAAAAAGTCACTGAACGTCCGCTCTATCTATCTCGCTCATCATCTTATGCACCTTAATTAAGTCACCTCTCATCCTTCTTCGCTCCAATGAGAAAAGCCCTAGCTCCCTCAACCTTTCCTCATGAGACCTACCCTCCAATCCAGGCAGCATCCTGGTAAATCTCCTTTGCACCCTTTCCAATGCTTCTACACCCTTCCTATAATGAGGTGACCAGAACTGCACACAATACTCCAAGTGTGGTCTAACCAAGGTCTTGTACAGTTGCAGCATAACCTCACGGCTCTTAAACTCAATCCCCCTGTTAATAAATGCTAACACACTACAGACTTTCTTCACGGCTCTATCGACTTGGGTGGCAACTTTCAGAGATCTATGGACATGAACTCCGAGATCTCTCTCCTCCTCCACATTCTTCAGAACCCTGCCGTTAACGCTGTAATTCACATTCAAATTTGTCCTACCAAAATGAATCACCTCACATTATCAGGGTTAAACTCCATCTGCCACTTTTCAGTCCAGCTCCGCATCCTATCAGTGTCTCTTTGCAGCCTACAACAGCCCTCCACATTATCCACTACTCCAGCAATCTTGGTGTCATCAGCAAATTTACTAACCCAACCTTCAACTCCATCATCCAAGTCATTGATAAAAATCACAAATAGCAGAGGACCCAGCACTGATCCCTGTGGTACACCGCTGGTGACTGGGCTCCAGGATGAAAATTTACCATCTACCACCACCCTCTGTCTTCTATGTGATAGCCAGTTATTGATCCCATCGGACAAATTTCCCTCTATGACATACCTCCTTACTTTCTGCATGAACCGACCATGGGGCACCTTATCAAACGCCTTACCAAAATCCATGTATACGACAAGAAGTCTTACAACACCAGGTTAAAGTCCAACAGGTTTGTTTCAAACACGAGCTTTCGGAGCACGGCTCCTTCTTCAGGTGTACGACATCATGTATACATCATGTATACGACATCAATGACTCTACCTTCATCTATGTACTTAGTTACCTCCTCAAAGAATACAATCAAACTTGTGAGGCAAGACATACCCCTCACAAATCCGTGCTGACTATCCTGAATTAAGCTGTATCTTTTCAAATGATCATAAATCCTATCCCTCAGGACCCTTTCCAATAATTTACCTATGACCGAAGTGAGACTAACCGGCCTATAATTCCCCGGGTTATACCTATTCCCTTTCTTGAACAAGTGGACAACATTCGCCTCTCTCCAGTCTTCTGGCACTATTCCTGTAGACGGTGAGGACATAAAGATCAAAGCCAAAGGCTCTGCAATCTCATCCCTCGCCTCCCAAAGAATCCTAGGATATATCCCATCAGGCCCAGCGGACTTATCTATCCTCAGGCTTCTCAAAATTTCTAACACATCTTCCTTCCGAATATCTACCTCCTCTAGCCTAACAGCCTGTATCGCACTATCCTCCTCAACAACATGTCCCCTCTCCTTTGTGAACACTGAAGAAAAGTATTCATTTAGGGCCTCTCCTATATCTTCAGACACCATGGACATGTTCCCACTACTGTCCTTGACTGGCCCTAACTTCAGCTTGGACATTCTTTTATTCCTCACATAAGTGTAAAAAGCCTTGGGGTTTTCCTTGATCCTACCCGCCAAGGACTTCTCATGCCCCCTCCTAGCTCTCCTAAGCCCTTTCTTGAGCTCCTTCTAGCTATCTTGTATCCCTCAAGTGCCCTAACTGAACCTTGTTTTCTCATCCTTACATAAGCCCCCTTCTTCCTCTTGACAAGACATTCAAGCTTTTTTGTAAACCATGGTTCCCTCACTCGACCATTTCTAGGAAATGTCAAGGACACGCAGTATTTGCTCCTTGAACAAGCTCCACATCTCAATTGTGCCTATCCCTGACAGTTCCTGTTTCCATCTTATGCTCCCCAATTCTTGCCTAATTGCATCGTAATAACCCTTCCCCCAGTTATAAACCTTGCCCTGCCTTATGTTCCTATTCCTCTCCATTGCTAAAGTGAAAGTCACCGAATTGTCGTCACTATCTCCAAAGTTCTCTCCCACAACAAAATCTCACTCATTACCGAGTACCAAATCCAATGTCTCTTGTCGGTCTATCCACATATTGTGTGAGGAAACCCTCCTGCACACATTGGATAAAAACAGCCCCATCCAAACTATTCAAATTATAGTGGTTCCAATCAATATTTGGAAAGTTAAAGTCACCCATGACAACTACCCTGTGACTACCGCACCTATCCAAAATCTGCATTGCAATCTTTTCCTCCACATCTCTGTTACTGTTTGGGGGCCTATAGAAAACTCCTAACAAAGTGACCGCTCCTTTCCTATTTCTAACTTCAGCCTACTCTACCTCAGTAGACAGATCCTCCGCAAACTGCCTTTCTGCAGCCATTATACTATCCTTGATTAACAATGCTACTCCTCCCCCTCTTTTACCACCTTCCCTAATCTTACTAAAACATCAAAATCCCGGAACCTCCAACAACCATTCCTGCCCCTTTTCTATCCACGTCTCCGTAATGGCGAAAACATCGTAGTCCCAGGTACCAATCCATGCTTCAAGCACACCAACCTTATTCTTGATGCTCCTCGCATTGAAGTAGACACACTTCAAACCACCTTCATGCCTGCATGTCCACTCTTGTGACCTTGGTACCTTCCTCAGTACTGCACTACCCTCAACTTCCTGAACTCCAGCAACGCTATCTCCTGGACTACAAATCAGTTTCCCATCCCCCTGCCAAATTAGTTTCAACCCCCCCGAAGAGCTGTAGCAAATTTCCCTCCCAGGATATTGGTGCCCCTTTGGTTCAGGTGTAACCCGTCCTGTTTGTACAGGTCTCACTTTCCCCAGAATGTGCTCCAATTATCCAAGTAACTGAAACCCTCCCTCCTGCACCATCCCTGTAGCCACGTGTTTAACTGCACTCTCTCCCTGTTCCTCACCTCACTAGCACATGGCACCGGCAACAAACCAGAGATGAAAACACGGTCTGTCCTGGCTCTCAGCTCGTTGCAGCTAAGAACCATTCAGCATTGAGCAGTTATTGGCAATAGTGGCTCATTGGGTCAGAAAGGGGTACAAGGGAATCCAACCGAGGTTTACAAAATTACGGGAGGCCTTCACAGAATAGAATCGTGAAGTTGTACAGTGCTATGGAGGCCATTCGGTTCATTGTGATTCTTCGAAAGAGCTATCCACATAGTCCTCTCCTCTGCTGATATCTCTCCACCACAAAAATGTTTTCCTTTCCGTTATTTCCATCACTTTTTCTGGCAGAGCTATTCCAGATCAGAGCAACTTTCTGCGTATATTAGCTTTACTCATCTTGCCTCTTTTATGTGTCCTGCCGGTGGAATTAGATTTGCCGTATTCACTCCATTAAAACCCTTGACAATGACAATACGTCTTTATACAGTACCTTTGATATAGTAGAATGTTAAGGACTATTCCCACACAAAACTTGCTACTGGTGAATATTCAGGCAGGTGACTTGGTTACAAAAGTAGAGTTTAAGGAGCATCTGAAGAAAAGGAAGAACAATTAGAGTGGTGGTAAGTTTCAGTGGGGTATTCTGGATCGTAGGGCCTTGGCAGCTGAAGACCAGTGTTGGTTTGAGTATAAATAAAGTGGCAGAATGTAAATGGCAAGGCTTGGAGGAATACAGAGAACTTGAAGGTTTAAGGAGCTGGAAGCGGTTTCAGAGCAGAAGGTGGACTGTTGGGAGCAAGTCAAGGACATGAATGAGTTTGAATCAAGTCTGAGATAAGGGGAAATTTTCTTCACTCAAAGGGTTGCGAATCCTTGAAATTTTCTCCTCCAGTGAGCTGTGGATGCTCAGTTGTTGAGTATATTTAAGACAGAGGCTGATAGATATTTGACTACTGAAGACATTAAGGGAAATGGAGTAATGTGGGAAGGAGGAATTGAGGTGGAAGATCAACTATAATATTGCTGCATGGGTGAGCAGGCTTGAAGGGCAAAATGGTCTACTGCCGGTATATATATGTTTTATGTTTAAGAATGACGATTTAAAATTTAACAGGCTGCTGGGCTGAGACTGGGTGAGAGTTAGGACATGGGCAGTGCAGTTCTGAATGATCTCCGGTTTCTGGATGGTTGACAATGTGGGCCAACCAGGAGTGCATTGGAGTAGTCAGGTGGGATTCTCCCAACGGGAGTCTAAGTGCCGATGTTGGAGTAAAAACAGGAGTCTTTTATTCCGGCGTCAGCGCCCGTTCCCAGACCCCTATTCTCCCCCCTCTGTGGAGCTAGTAGGTGCGTTGTGCGGTTTAAGAGGGCGGCGCATCAGCGTGACGTCAGAGACCCGGCGGTGCATAAAAGCCTTGGGTCCCACGCATGCGCAGTTGGGCCGGCGGCAACTACCGCATGCGCGGTTACCTCGCGGAGCACTCCGGCCCCTCACCAACATGGCGCCGGGGTTCTGCCGCCGGCCGCGGAAGGAAGTAGGCCCGGGGAGGGAGAGGCCGGCCCGCCTATCGGTGAGCCCCGATCGCAGGCCTAACCCCATCGGAGGCCCCCCCCCAGGGACGGAGCCCTCCCCCCCCCCCCCCACACATAGGCCGCCCCTGAGCCTTCGCGACGAATACCCGCCGGCAGCGACCAAGTGTGGACGGCACCGGAGGGACTCGGCTGTTTACGCGCGGCTGCTCGGCCCATCTGTGCCGGAGAATAGGCGCTCGCCATTTGCAGCGATTCTCCGAGCGGTCCGGCGCGATTCACGCGGCGCTGGTTTCTGGGGGGCTTGGAGAATCGCATGCGGGTGTCGGGGTGGCATGGCGCGAGTCGCGCAGCGCCCCGGCGATTCTCCCACCCGGCGGGGGCAGGGAGAATACCAGCCGTCATGTCTGGAAGTAACAAGGGCAAGTATGAGGGGTCAGTGGGCTGAAGCAGGGGCATAGCCACCTTTGTAAAAATATGAGGTTGTAGAGTGGAAGATTAGTTCCACTGGCTGATGAATGGGTCAAAATAGGCCTGGGTTCAGGATTAGCATTATCAATGCAAATGGGGAAAGTCTGAAGGATAATCTTTAATGGTAGAGTGATTGAAAGCAAACTGGAAAGGTAATCATTGAAAAATGTGAGCTCCAATTGAGAAGTTAGCATTAACACAAATATGATGGACTAAATTTGGGCAGCAGGGTAGCATGGTGGTTAGCATAAATGCTTCACAGCTCCAGGGTCCCAGGTTCGATTCCCGGCTGGGTCACTGTCTGTGTGGAGTCTGCACGTCCTCCCCCTGTGTGCGTGGGTTTCCTCCGGGTGCTCCGGTTTCCTCCCACAGTCCAAAGATGTGCGGGTTAGGTGGATTGGCCATGCTAAATTGCCCGTAGTGTCCTAATAAAAGTAAGGTTAAGGGTGGGGTTGTTGGGTTACGGGTATAGGGTGGATACGTAGGTTTGAGTAGGGTGATCATGGCGCGGCACAACATTGAGGGCCGAAGGGCCTGTTCTGTGCTGTACTGTTCTATGTTCTATGTAAATGTCTCCCGTACAGCACTACCATGATACACTCCAGCTATTATATTCATTTGCACTGGTGGTTTTATGATATATTGTAGTAAATTTTGGGAAAGACGGTGCCTACCATGTTTTGATTATGGGTGCGAGGTAAAAGATCAACTCACATCATTCAGGTGTTCCATTATTTGGAGGTATTGCATGTTTTATCAACAGCAATCTAGATGCCTCTTTCCCTGGCTGAGGGGCCCCATCTTAAGCCAATTTGTACCACATTGTGCACTGTGCAGTTATGTCCTTATAGAAGCAGGTTAACCCCCAAAGTGCAGGCAACTTCAGGAAATTTCAGGCTGCATAAGTTAGCGAGCCAGCCTTTAGAGACTTCAGATATGAGTGATGCAGTTATCAGCATCCTGCCATCTCTTCCAAATCCTGCCCACTGGCCTGGTGTCATCCACATCGGGTTTGGGAGGATCTGTCAGTTATAAATTATGCAGGCCCTCAGTGCATGAGCCGGAGTGGAAATCTCAATGTGCTGGCACCTCACTTTGCCAGACCTAAAATTGGGGCTGACCTTTTTAAATCTTTATTTCTGCACTCACTTGTTTCATTTCTGCTCCGGTCCATCATTATTTTAACTTCAGTTTTTGTTTGTATAGTAATCCACGGGAGGCAGAAGTTCCGTCACCACACCAATATTTATTTACAATAACGATATTACAGGAGCAGCTACAAACAGTGCTGCTAGCAGTCCAGTCAACTTAAGACTGGCTCACAAAGCCTACACAGGTGATTATATGGGCCCCCTCAATGAGCTATCATTGAGGGAGCTCATACTCCAATTGGCCAACCAATAAAGCCAATTGGAGTTCATTACACCCCTACCCCCAAGGTCCGAGGAATTCCTGCCAGCTGGCATTCCTCTGAGCTTCTTCCTGCTCCTCATGTCTGGGTCTGTCACCTGTGTCATCCGCCGGGTCGTTCTCCAAAGTAGGCGGTGTGTACCTTATAGGTGCCCGTCTTTTCCTTGACGACTTCCTTGGACGTTGTTCGTCCTCCTCCTCGGGGAGAGGTGTCGCGGCGGCCTCGTCGAGTGTGTCCATCTTCGACTCTGATGACTGGATGACGGGGTCTGGAGAAATTGCTCGGGGCTGGGGTATGGGTATCCTTTCCGTCTGGGCTATCCCAGCTTGAGGCGGTCCTGCTCCGCCTGACTCCAGGTGTGGTTCCGCTGCCCTTATTTGGTCTAGGTGTTTCTTCAGCACCTTGCCTCCTATTGAAACCTCATAGGATATGGGCCCTGTTTGGGACTCTACCGTGCCTTTGACCCACGTTGGTCCATTCCCATAATTCTTGACCCAAACTGGTGCCCCCACCTGGAAATGTCTCTGCTGCCGACTATTATCATGCCCCCTGCATTGGGCCTCCTGATGTTTCCCCGTTTCCCCGTTAAAGTTCGCAGCCGCCTTCCCATTAAGAGTTCAGCTGGCGGTATGCCCGTTGTGGAATGCGGTGTGGTCCTGTAATCAAACAGCCAGCGGGAGAGCTTGGTGTCTATTGATGCTGCCGGCTGCTTCTTGAGTCCCGCTTTAAGTGTCTGGACCGCTCTCTCTGCCAGGCCGTTGGTCGCTGGATGGTAAGAGGCCGTTTTGATGTGACGGACTCCGTTTTCCTTCAGGAATTTTCCAAATTCCCCACTTGTGAATGCCGTTCCGTTGTCCGACACCAATAGCTCCGGCAGTCCATGTGTTGCAAACGAGGCCCTGAGCTTTTCAATTGTCGATGCTGTGCTTGCCGTGTTTACCCGGTGGGCGTCCAACCATTTGGAGTGGGCGTCCACTATCACCAAAAACATTGAGCCCATAAAAGGGCCGGCGTGGTCAATATGCAGGCGGGTCCACGGTCTGCCTGGCCATTCCCACGGGTGCAATGGCGCTGCTGGTGGCACTCTTTGCCCCTGTTGGCACTCCTGGCACCGACGTACCAAGGCTGCTATGTCTGTGTCCAAACCTGGCCACCAAACGTAGCTTCGAGCTAGCATCTTAATTTTAGATACCCCTGGGTGTCCGTGATGTAACTCGGTTAAGATTGCCTGACGGCCCCGAGCTGGGACGATTACCCGGGCTCCCCATAATAGGATACCGTCTTCTACGGTTATTTGGTCCCTTCTGCTCCAGTATGGGTGCATCTGGGGCTCCACTGGTCTTTCCAGTTCCCCTGTTAGCAGTAAATGCTTCATCTTGGCTAAAACTGGGTCTTTTTGCGTCCACAACCGAATATGTTGTGCGTCTCCTGGTACGGTGTCCAAATAATTTTGAGTAATTACTGTCTCCTCTACTTTTGGTATTTGCGACGGAGTGTCCGGGAGGGGAAATCTGCTCAAAGCATCTGCAACTCGCGTTCCCGGTCTGTGCTCCAGAACGTATCTATATGCCGCCAGTAGCAACGCCCAGCGTTGGATTCTAGCTGATGCAATCGGGGGTATTGACTTGTCTTCTTTTAATAACCCTAATAACGGCTTATGGTCCATCACTATGGTGAATTTCCGCCCGTACAGATACTGGTGAAATTTTTTTACTGCGAATATCACCGCCAGTCCTTCCTTCTCGATTTGGGCGTACTTCCTCTCAGCCATCGCCAAGGGCCTCGAAGCATAGGCTATTGGCCGTTCTTCCCCATTCCTTCCTCTGTGAGCTAAGACGGCTCCTACCCCGTAGGGGGATGCATCACAAGTGACCACCAACTCCTTCCTTGGGTCATAATGCTCTAGGACATTTTCAGATGACAGCTGTTCGTTAATGTCCCTAAATGATCGGTTTTGGCGGGTGGACCATTTCCATTCTTGCCCCTTTTTTAGTAGCTGGTGGAGGGGTTCTAGGATGGACGCCCTATTTTCAATAAATTTTCCATAATAGGTTACCAACCCTAGAAATGATCGTAACTCCTGGACCGTGGTGGGAGCTGGGGCTTCTTTTATTGCCCTTACTCTGTCTTCTAATGGATGTAAGCCTGACTCGTCTACTTTATATCCCAGGTACGTCACTTGTGGGGTCAGAAAAACACATTTTTCTGTTTTTAGCCGTACGCCTGCCTTTGCGAAACGCCTGAATACTTCCTCCAGGTTCCTTAAGTGTTCCCTGTTTGTCTTACCCGTGATTAAGACATCGTCCAAATAAATCGCCACCTGCGGTAGTCCCTGCAGAATATTTTCCATCGTACGCTGGAATATAGCGCAGGCTGATGACACTCCAAAAGGTAGCCTAGTATAACGAAAACGGCCCTTCGTTGATCGTAGCGAACGTCTGGGAGCCCTTGTCCAGTTTTAACTGCAGGTAGGCGTGGCTCATGTCTAGTTTCGTGAACAAAAGCCCACCTGCCAATTTGGCATATAGGTCGTCTATTTTCGGGATTGGGTATTTGTCCAGCAGTGCGTATTTGTTTACTGTCTGTTTGAAATCTCCACAGAGACGTATTCGAGCCGTCTGGCTTCAAAATTGGTACCACCGGCGGTTCCCATTCCGAGAATTGTACTGGTCTGATAATGCCGTCGCGCCGTAACCTTTCTATTTCGTCATCTACTTTCTTCCTTAAAGCAAAAGGTACCGGCCTGGCCTTACAAAATTTCGGAAGGGCTTCTGGGTCCACGTGCAAAGTTGCTTTGGCGCCTATGATTTCCCCCAAACCTTCTTGGAAGACCTCCGGGTATTTTTGGAGTACTCCACTCAACTGCCCGCTTCCACTCTGGAAAATTTCCATCCAATCTAATTTTAGGTCTTTCAGCCAGTTCCGTCCAATTAAGCTCGGTCCGGAGCCCTCTACTATCGTCAACGGTAATCTGAGCAATTGTTTCTCATATTCCACAGTTACATGAGTCGTGCCTAGAACTTCCAGGGGTTCCCCCGTGTAGGTTTTAAGTTTTGTCGATGTTTTTGTTCGGGTTAGTGGCTGGAGTCCATCTTTGATTTTTCTAAATGCTGCCACTCCCATTACTGATACGGCCGCACCCGTGTTTATTTCCATTATTGTCGGCCGCCCGTTCACCCGTGGGGTAATCCTAATGGGTTCTGCTTTCTTCGTTGTAATATTATATAATTGTTCCCCTTCGGAGGAGGATGGGGCGTCTAGGTTGTGAACTTCCCTGCGTCCCCACCTGCTATTCCTCTTTTGCCACCTCCTTCTAGGGTTTCTGTCGTTGTTACCCCACTCTGTCTGGTGCCAGAAACGGTCCTTCTCTGTTGGGGGAGCCTCAGCCGGTACTTCCCTCTGTCTCCAGTTAGTCCTGGCAGACTCGGGGGCAGTTCTGAGGTTTTGCTTTTTTCCTCTATTCCTCAGGTTTTTCCTGAGAGCGGCTCTCTGGTAGCAGGACCCGTTGTGGTAGTCCCTCTCACAGGTATCTACCTCCATTGGCATGCCCTGTAGTTCCTGCGCCCACTTGCTGCCTTTTCTAGGGACAGTGCGAGCTGTAACGCCTGCCTGCAGTCTAGCTCCGTTTCCGCCAACAGGCATTTCTGTATTGTGAGGCCAGTTATACCACACACTAACCGGTCCCGAAGCATTTCATTTAGTGTCAGGCCGAACTCACATTTTTCCGCCAGCCTTCTCAGGCGGGTCAAGAAATTCATGACTGACTCTCTGTCTTCCCGCTTCGCTGTGTAGAATCTGTACCTATGCAAAATGAGGGGTGGTTTTGGTTCGTAGTGCTCTTTCACCAATTCCGTTACTTCTTGGAAAGTTTTCGTGTCCGGCGCATCGGGATAAGTCAGCCTACGCATAATGCCGAAAGCGGAGGGTCCGCACGCTGACAGCAGGATAAGCCGTCTCCTTTCGTCCGTCAGTATATCATTTGCCCGGAAGAAGTAACACATTCTCTCCACATACTGGGACCAGTCCTCAATAGCCGGGTCGAATGCCTCTAACCTCCCAAAAAACGGCATTTTTAAAATGGCAAGGCTTACCCTCCGAGTGCGGCAGCTGGTCTCCGCAAAATTCGTAGTTTACCTCATCGCCACTGTAGTAATCCACGGGAGGCAGGAGTTCCATCACCACACCAATATTTATTTACAATAACGATATTACAGGAGAAGCTACAAACAGTGCTGCTGGCAGTCCAGTCAACTTAAGACTGGCTCACAAAGCCTACACAGGTGATTATATGGGCCCCCTCAATGAGCTATCATTGAGGGAGCTCATACTCCAATTGGCCAACCAATAAAGCCAACTGGAGTTCATTACAGTTTGTTTCTAAATATGTTCAACTTGACTCTAATTTCTTTGCCCCTTTATTAAGTCTAAACATGGAATTTATCAGAATGTGTGTCTTACTGCCCATTCTGGAAGAGGATAGACACACAGTGTTCAAATTCTGCATCTGGCAGGAGGAAGCCGCTCCTATGCCATTTGTTCAACCAGTCGAGCCTCAGGATATTTAAGCTCAAAAGGTCACATTAGTGTATGAAACTAGGCCAATTGTTTGACATTTTCGTTTCTGTGTATGGCCAGTTCTTTGTTTATACAATGCACTACCTGTTACGACTCCCCTCAGGGGCCAAGCACTATGTTGTAACCCATTCCCCTCCTGCAGCATCGAATAGGAATTCCCCTGGTAATTGAGGGGATGGAGCCTCCACTCTGACTGGGAGGAGCTTCACAATATATAAACCCTTGCCTGGGTTCAGGTCAGGGAGCGGGTGCCCATCCCACTCTGCCTCCCTCCCTCCGGGGCTGAGGTGTTGTAGTACTTGTGGTTATTGTTTATAGTGTAAATAAGCCTTGCTCTTATTCAGACTACCTTGCGTTCCATGATGGGGCTGTTTAGCACAAGGCTAAATCGTTGGCTTTCAAAGCAGACCAAGACAGGCCAGCAGCACGGTTCAATTCCCGTACCAGCCTCCCCGAACAGGTGCCGGAATGTGGTGACTAGGGGCTTTTCACAGTAACTTCATTTGAAGCCTACTTGTGACAATAAGCGATTTTCATTTCATGATGTGTCTCCTTTTGTCTGCTGCAATACCAAGGCAAGAAATGATTGTACCATTGGTACTGCATGGGTTAAGACTAGCCAGGTCCATTTCACGAAGGGTTATTAAGGTGTGCAAAAAAAAACATGTTATTTTCCTCAGTTTGGGGTAGACTTGAATCAGGTCCCAAAGGGGAAGGGACAGTGACAGTTCCCCAGTTTTTCAGCCTTAATGATGTTAAATTGTCTGAAAATGAATACCAGTGTTTAAAATATCTTTCACGGGCGTATATCAAAATACCAGGCTTGATTGCCATCCTGTCTGGCAGTTATTTGACACTATGACAGACACACATACATGGAAAGATGGACAGGACCAGCTAAATGACTCCTTTCAACCCTCATTAATGAGAAAAAGATGTTCTGCAGATCAGTTTGTAAAGGTTTTATGGAATTATACTTAACAACATGCCTCTTAATGGCCTTCTGTCATACAAGTGCTTGATCCACGTTACACATAAACATCATTACGTATTGCTTCACTATTGAATACTTAGTCTGAAGATCGCTACTGCTGTGTTCTTACCAAATAAGACAACAAGCTTACTTGCTATATAAACATGAAGGCACAAACTGAGCAAAAGAGGTTGGTTTGCACATTATTTGTAGGTTCTTCCATTAATGAAAATCGCTTATTGTCACGAGTAGGCTTCAATGAAGTTACTGTGAAAAGCCCCTAGTCGCCACATTCCGGCGCCTGTCCGGGGAGGCTGGTACGGGTCAGATTGTAGGAGAGTTGGAAACATGTTTCAATTGCCTGAGACTAAGGTTAAATCACATGACACATTGCATCATTAACCTTCTGGTGATCTAAAAAGATTCATTTGCTTAAATGTATCCCACAAAAGCTGTTACAATTTCCCAATCCCAGTGTGATGCTCTGTGTGCCAGAGAAACAGTGAGAAAAAGATGGCTTGACATTAATTTCCAATATTCACTCTATGGTAGGATCGCATATCTGTAAATTCATCCCTTAAGTGTTGACGTTCGCTCTTTCTAAATTCTATTTCTGTATATGGTGGAGTGTAATAAATGGACTTGTTTCTGCTTCGACAGTGTATCCGATCGACAACAGCCTTAACCTTATTTTTTATTTTTCTAAATTTAGAGAGCCCAATTAATTTTTTCCAATTAAGGGGCAATTTAGCGTGGTCAATCCACCTAACCTGCACATCTTTGGGTTGTGGTGGTGAAACCCACGTAGGCATGGGGAGAATGTGCAAACTCCACACGGACAGTGACCCAGAGCCGGGATCGAACCTGGGACCTGAGTGCTGTGAGGCAGCAGTGCTAACCACTGCGTCACCGTGCTGCCCACCTTAACCTTATTTTGAATGGAGTGTTGCACACTGTTATGTTCAAGCTAAACAAATGAACTGGGTACAGCGCATGTTATGATTTTTATAAGAACATTAAGCATTACCAGAATGAGAAAGGACAATCAGGTTGCCAAAATCATTCCTTCCACAAGTCTTCATAATGAATTCTATCATGGACTCTGCTTAACTGCTTTAATCTCCTTGCGCATATTTTACATTTTCTCCTGACCTCACAAAAGTAAGTCAAGAAACCTTTAGAATACCAATTTAGCCTTCCATTAATTACTCTAATTAGCTCTAAATTATGCGTCCGAGCACAATTGTCTTTCTTGTTTTGACATTTCCATGGTTCAGATAGTTCAAGGGCCATCAAGTCCATACAGTATAAGAATCACGATCTGCCTTTCACTTTATGACCTTCAGTCCCATTTCTCTCCAGCTCTTTTTGAAAGGTATCCGTCAATGCAGTATTGATTGATTTATCTGAAAGTCCATTCTACACATCCAACCATGTAGGGGAAAGAAACAGAATCTTTTAATCCCTACTCTTGCTTGAAGCTCGAGTCTTATCATTCAATTCTCTCAACTACAGATTGCATAAGTACAATCATTCACTTTAGGGACAATATTTGATTCATTAACAAGGTAGTTCAAATTAAATTCATTCGATAATTAAATTGATTCACTATAGGGTTGCAGGAAATAGTTCAAAATGTGTCTCAATAATTAGTTATTGTCTTGCAAAATCAGAATTTTAGATTTGATGCACCCTGATGTAAAGACAAATTAAATAACTCATCATTTCCTCAGTAATGGCAAAACTTAGCACAACAATTAAACAAAGCAACTTACTCAACATGACAGATGAAGGGCGGCACAGTGGTGCAGTGGTTAGCACTGCTGCCTCACGGTGCTGAGGACTCAGCTTTGATCCCGGCCCCGGGTCACTATCTGTGTGGAGTTTGCACATTCTCCCCCTGTCTGTTGGGTCTTACCCCCACAAACCAAAGATGTGCAGGGAGGTGGATTGACCACACTAAATTGCCCCTTAATTGGATAAAAATAACTAGCACATGCGCAGTGGCCTTCTTTCCCGCAGTGGCCCCGACGCCAAATGACTACAGGAACTAGCGCGGAGGAAAGGAGGCCGGTCCGCCGATCGGTGGGCACCAAGCGTGGGCCAGGCCACTACGGAGGCCCCCCCCACAGGCCACACCTGGAACCTTCAACGCCAAGGTCCCGCTGGCTCAGAGGATGTTGGAACGGCACTGGCGAGACTTGACTTTTTGTTGATGGCCCGGATTCTCCCGGGCCGACCGGCGCCGCGCCAACCACGCCAGCGCCAATGGCGCCGATTCTCCGCATTGCGGAGAATTGCGTCCCGGCGTCGGGGTGGTGTGGCACGATTCGCGCAGCGCTGCGCCAATTCTCCGACCCGGCGGGGGGTCTGAGAATTCTGGCCCACATATTGCTTTTATTTAGTGAAGAACATAGAACATAGAACAGTACTGCACAGAACAGGCCCTTCGGCCCTCGATGTTGTGCCGAGCAATGATCACCCTACTTAAACCCACGTATCCACCCTATACCCGTAACCCAACCCCCCTTAACCTTACTTTTTAGGACACTACGGGCAATTTAGCATGGCCAATCTACCTAACCCGCACATCTTTGGACTGTGGGAGGAAACCGGAGCACCCGGAGGAAACCCACGCACACACGGGGAGGACGTGCAGATTCCGCACAGACATTGACCCAGCCGGGAACTGAACCTGGGACCTTGGAGCTGTGAAGCATTTATGCTAACCACCATGCTACCGTGCTGCCCTCAAATATGATTCTCAGACACACAAGGCAGAGAATTATGCATGAGGCGAAAATAGTGGCCAGCTCCAGGCGCCCGACAGAATGCCATGCTCTGGTGCCTCGACAGCAGCGTCAATGTATCGACTCTGCTTCTCATATACAGAAAATGCTGTTGGCATACTATTAGTGTGCTTGACCCGTTATTCTCCGGGGCTTCCACGATTCTTCGCTTCCAGCAGTGGTTTTAAAAATTGGGAAACAACCACCGTGGCTGCTGAAGGAGAAAGGGAGGGTATGAAAAGTGTCCAACATTGCTATATATTGCTCGCAACTGTGCCGTTGGTTGGGGGCTTCTGCCAGCGCCGGGGGGAGTGGCAGGGGATGGTCAGGAGGTGGGCTGCGGGGCCAGGGTGGATGATATAATAATGATCTTTATTAGTGTCACAAGTAGGTACATTAACACTGCAATGAATTTACTGTGAAAAGGCCCTCGTCGCCACACTCCGGTGCCTGTTTGGGTACACGGAGGGAGAATTCAGCAAGTCCAATTCACCTAACAAGCTCGTCTTTCGGGCATCTGTGGGAGGAAACCGGAGTCCCCGGAGGAAACCCAAGCAGACACGGGGAGAACACGCAGACTCCGCACAGACAGTGACCCAAGCGGGAATCGAACCCGGGTCCCTGTCCCTGTGAAGCAACAATGCTAAACACTGTGCTAACCACTGTGCTACCGTGGCACCCCCATTGGCAATGGTCACGGACCACCATTGCATCAACCTGAAAGACAGCCATGCGGCGGCACATGCAGCTAAATGCCCATTGTATGTGCGTTCCCCCAAGGCCAACCCCCCCCCCCCCCTCCCCTCTCCCCCTCCCCTCTCCCCCCCAAGATATCTCCTGGTCCCAGCTGGCCCAACAACGGGATGGGTGCGCTCCAGCACAACCAATGTGTGCAGGGAGTAGAGTGTTAATATGCGGCTGCCGCTTGTCAGACTCTCGAGTGGCAATTCTCACCCCGGCAAATCGGACATCGTTTTTCTTTCGGATCACTCCTGTTCCACATGGTTTCAGAGCTAGCCCATTAACAGTTCCGGATTTTCTCCGGGACTGACGCCAATTTTGCTGTTGTCGAAGTCCACCGATTCTGTCTCTGCATCAACACTTAATCAACACTCCATTTCTGTTGATGCCAACGGAGAATCCATGGATTTTTAAGACAGAAACACCGGCACCGCACCTGGACCGAATCCTCTACGTTGAGGGGCCAGCACTGGTGCCGCGTGGAATACAATCGATTCCAATGATAGACGGCGCAGGATTTGCCGGATCCGTGATTGACACTTGGGAGGCTGACAATCTGCAGCCACACACACGCATTACAATCCCCACACACACTCGTCCTAGCCAACAAGATCGTACTGGTTGTGCTGGAACCCGCCCCAACAGCTGATGGGTCATCCGGAGCCAGATGGCACTGGGGGGGATACTCGTGGCACCAGGTTCAAAGTGGGCTGTTAGCAACGTGCGCAGCTGCATGGCTGCCTTACCGGCTGCGGCAATGGTGCTCCGTGCCCATCCGCCCTAACCCCACCTGGCCAACCCCCGCTACTCCACCTGGCCCTGGCAGAAGTCTCCCGCCCAGCGGCCCACCTGTCAGCACGCAATGGCAATGTTGGACATTTTCCATACCCCCCTCTCGCCCTCAGCAGCCGCCACACCGGTTTCACGATTTTTAAAAGCACAAGTGAACCACACCATCAGGAACTCGGCCCAGCGGAAGAGGAGAATTGCAGAGGCCCCGGAGAATACCGGTTGGGCCAGCTATTGATATGCAAATGGTCCTGCTGTACGTGCGGAGTGTAAAGCATTGACTCTGTTTTCGAGGTGACGGAGAATCGCAATTTGGTGTCAAATCGGCACCTTCCACGATTTTGCCATCGGAAGCTATTCTCTGCCCAATCGCGTTTGCCGATTTCGGCATCGGCTACCGGAGAATCCCGCCTGAAGTGGAGAATCTTGCCCGTGAAATTCAACATTCAGAATTAAACTGATGAAACCCTAGATCTGGTCAATATAGAACATGGAACAGTACAGCACAGAACAGGCCCTTCGGCCCTCAATGTTGTGCCGAACAATGATCACCCTACTCAAACCCACATATCCACCCTATACCCGTAACCCAACAACCCCCCCCCCTTAACCTTACTTTTAGGACACTACGGGCAATTTAGCATGGCCAATCCACCTAACCCGCACATCTTTGGACTGTGGGAGGAAACCGGAGCACCCGGAGGAAACCCACGCACACACGGGGAGGACGTGCAGACTCCGCACAGACAGTGACCCAGCCGGGAATCGAACCTGGGACCCTGGAGCTGTGAAGCATTTATGCTAACCACCATGCTACCGTGTTGCCCATATGTAACAGACTCTAACTTCACTGGACAAAGTCCCACAATAATACAGTTATAACTACGAATATCTCCTGTACAAATGGCATATACCAAAGGCACAACATCTCCTTAATCGGATGACAGATTAAATGATGTGTCAAGTGATTTAGGCGCCTCTTGTGGAAATGAACGATTGATCTAGCCTCTGATGTGATGTGCTGATTCAAATATCTTTTTTTCTGTCTGCTACACCACAAATCAATCTTTACACCTGATAAATCTGCTACAACTAAAAAAATGTTATTTGCTGCAGACAAGCCTTGTTTTAGTTTTTTTCTTTGTTGTGTTAAGGGAGCGGTAGATGCTCATTGCAAGATGCAGGGTGGAAAATGTATGCCAATTGTTTTTAATTTTCTTTATTTCACTCATATTGAGCAGCTGGCCAGGCCATTTCAGAGTCAGCTGCATTGCTGGGGATCTGGAGTAACATGTAGGCCAGACCAGGTAAGGATGGCAGATTTCCTCCCCGAAAGGACATTAGTGAACCAGATGGGTTTTTACAACAATTGATGATTGTTGTCAAGGTCACCAACTTTTAATTGCAGACCAATTAATTGAACTTAAATTCCACAAGCTGCCACGATGAGATTTGTACCTGTGCCTCCAGAACATTAACCATCACCTCCAACAGTGCTCGCTCGTGTTCAATATTATTTGTATGCACATCAAAACAGATTAATCAGCTTGGCGTGAGACTGAAGATGCATTACTCACAGACAAGTGGAAAATGTGTAAGGTATTTAACAGTCTAACCTTGATTCAAAGATGATTTTGGAAGAAAGCAGAAATCAGATGATTGGATCACTCAGCTTAACGAGGAAGGGTTACTTCCCTGAATTTTGTAGAATCCAGTGAAGTGCCTTCGTAAGTAAGTAACATAAAAGGTTGTCAAGCTTTTTTGCGGTAATTGATTAGACACTACCTGACACTGCTGTAATGGAAAAGCTGTTGTTGCCTTGAACAGTAGGTTTGAACATTGCTCTGCAATTGTAATTAGAAAAGCTGATACAAGGATTCTTGAAGACCTAAGTATCAGGAGAAATGTTAGAAAATCATTTCCGTCAACATTTACACTTACAGAGGTAAGATACTCCTTTGGATATGGGCCCAGGACACCTTTGCGAGTGGTAAGACATCCTATGATTTTGTTAAAAGTATGCATAATTGTGTGTAAGTTCATTATTGTTTGAATTTTTCAAGGAATTGCCAAAGCTGCGAAAAAAACAGTTGAAGAACTGTCAAAGGATACTAGATGAGTTGACATGGAGGGGATAAGGACAAATGGTTGTGGGTGGAGGGGCATTGCTTGGCATAGGTGATATGAGAGGCTGTGAGGGGTGGGTCTTGAGCCATGAGATGGCATAGGGGTATGAAGGTCTGTGAGGGTGGGTGGGGCATGAGATGGCATAGGTTTGCATGGACGGAACATGGGAGTGTGTGTGTGTGTGTGTGTGGGGGGGGGGGAGGGAGGGAGTTGGTAAAGGCTGGAAGGCTGTTTTTTGTTTTAATCTATTTAAAAGTAAGTGAAACAAAATGCCATATCACAGAGACCGGCCTTCCACACAGCCCACCTCCACTCATTCCGAGCCTGACTTCCAATCCAGCCCACCTCTCCCCCCCCCCCCCCCCCCCCAATGGCAGGTTGATGGAAAAAGTGAAGTTGCATGGGGTTCACGGTGTACTAACTAGATGGATAAAGAACTGGCTGGGCAACAGGAGACAGAGAGTAGTGGTGGAAAGGAGTGTCTCAAAATGGAGAAGGGTGACTAGTGGTGTTCCACAGGGATCCGTGCTCGGACCATTACTGTTTGTGATATACATAAACGATCTGGACGAAGGTATAGGTTGTCTGATTAGCAAGTTTGCACATGATACTAAGATTGGTGCAGTTGCAGATAGCGAGGGGGCTGTCAGAGAATACAGCAAAATATAGATAGATTGGAGAGTTGGGCAGAGAAATGGCAGATGGAGTTCAATCCAGGCAAACGCGAAGTGATGCATTTTGGAAGATCCAATTCAAGAGCGGATTGTATGGTCAATGGAAGAGTCCTGGGGAAAATTGATGTACAGAGAGATCTGGGAGTTCAGGTCCATTGTACCCTGAAGGTGGCAACGCAGGTCGATAGAGTGGTCAAGAAGGCATACAGCATGCTTCCCTTCATCGGACGAAGTATTGAGTACAAGAGTCGGCAGGTCATGTTACAGTTGTATAGGACTTTGGTTAGGCTACATTTGGAATACTGCGTGCAGTTCTGGTCGCCACATTACCAGAAGGATGTGGATGCTTTAGAGAGGGTGCAGAGGAAGTTCATCAGGATGTTGCCTGGTATGGAGGGTGCTGGCTATGAAGAAAGGTTGAGTAGATTAGGATTGTTTTCATTGGAAAGACGGAGGTTGAGGGGGGACCTGATTGAGGTCTACAAAATTATCAGCGGTATGGACAGGGTGGATAGCAACAAGCTTTTTCCAAGAGTGGGGGTGTCAATTACAAGGGGTCACGATTTCAAGGTGAGAGGGGGAAAGTTTAAGGGAGATGTGCGTGGAAAGTTTTTTACGCAGAGGGTGGTGGGTACCTGGAACACTTTGCCAGCGGAGGTGGTAGAGGCGGGCACGATAGCATCATTTAAGATGCATCTAGACAGATATATGAACGGGCGTGGAACAGAGGGAAGTAGATCCTTGGGAAATAGGCTATAGGTTTAGATAAAGGATCTGGATCGATGCAGGCTGGGAGGGCCGAAGGGCCTGTTCCTGTGCTGTAATTTTCTTTGTTCTTTGTTCTTTGTTCACCCTCACCTCTGAGTCACAGGCTGTGGGTTTGAGCCCTGCTGCTGGCCCTGAGCACAACAATCAAGTCTGACACTCCGCTGGCTGAGCGAGTGCTGCATTGCCCAAGGTGGTTATTTTGAGGCTCTGTATACATTCTCAGGGGGGCCATAGAAGATCCCATGGTAATATTTTGGCAAACATTAGGGGAATTATCCCTGGATTACTGGCCAAGTTTTATCCCACAATCAATGCCACATTGGCTGGATTCACCATTTTTGAGGCTAAGTGTGGAGGATCTCTGGCGTTTTACGTCAAAAGAATCATGTAAAACTCCCGGCTCCCACGATAAAAATGGCTGGAGAATGGCCTGATCCATGGCCACGCTTGCACATGGTGATGGCCTGCAGCGGTTGCGCCATCACACATGGCCCTGGTTGTGCACGGATCCGACCTACAAGGTAGTGTCCCCCTGGCCACTCCCACCAGTTCCCCCCAGCCCTCGCTGAAGCCAGCCCAGTCAGCAGCATGGCCCCCGCCCGACTGCCGACGCTGGCCACAGTCCGCCACCGCCACACCAGGCTCCCGACCGCTCTGTCCACACGTCAACCACGTGGCCGGGAACTCGGCCCATCGGGGGCGGAGCATCGGGGAAGGGCCCTAAGGTGATGCGCTAAGGCCGTCCCAACAGCATGCGACGCGGGACACTATAACGTCATTTCGGAGGGGGCAGAGCATACAAAACCTGCGTCAAACAGGCGCCGCCCCCCGATTTCGGTGTCAAAAGGGATTCCCCGCCCGATCGGCGATTACGAAATCGGCGTTGGGGAACGGAGAATCCCCTCCATGATCTGGTTAATATTGGGTCCAATTTTTCCAAAAGGGAACAAAGTCCCTTCGCGAACACATTTAGCTGCATGTTTCCCGGCAATTATGTGACTACTCAACGTGACTCATATTGAATAAGGGTCCTGAACAGAGTAATAAGGAGCCTGTAACTCCCCATTGTAGAGAGAGACGGGAAACCATTCTGGCGTCCTGATCTGTGAAGACCCCAAAACAATCCTTGACCCCCCCCCCCCACCACCAGCCTGAATGCAATATGTGAGGGTCCCCGGCCCGCCCAGCAGCCCCCATCCTGAACCCACACAGGGTACCCGGCCCGATCGCACGTGCACAAAAAATGCCAGCTTGGCAGTTCCACCTGGGGATCTTTGCAGTGCCAGATTGGCACCCAGGTGTCACTGCCAGGGTGCCAAGCTGGCATTTCCAAGGTGCTGGCTGGCACTGCCAGGGTACCGACATGGCCCCAGCAGCGCCAGGGCACCACCCTTCCCAAAGGGCATGCAGCTGGGATTCCCCCACGTGTGCCATTCGTCTGGTCCCCGTTTGTGGGGACTACTGCTGAACGGTGCTCACCCGAGGTCTCGGAGGTGAAGGGGTTGAATCGCAAAGCCTCAGGTACCCTCGCGAACCTGCACATTAGGGGCAGCACGGTGGCACAGTGGTTAGCACTGCTGCCTCACGGCGCCAAGTTCCCAGGTTCGATCCCGGCTCTGGGTCACTGTCCGTGTGGAGTTTGCACATTCTCCCCGTGTTTGTGTGGATTTCGCCCCCACAACCACAACCCAAAGATGTGCAGGGTAGGTGGATTGGCCATGCTAAATTGGCCCTTAATTGGAAAAAATGAATTGGGGACTCTAAATTTATATTAAAAAAAATAATCTGCACATTAGAGTAAAGCTTCCAGCTTCGCTCTAATATGATGATTTGCTAAAATATGATCTCTCCATTGTGGGCGTGATTCACTTCACAATGTCTCACGAGATTGTGTTGAATCTCACAAGGCATTGCAAGCCGGGTAGATCCCGGGAGTTGTGTCTCCTGGCTGTGGTGAGGTGAGCTGCTTTTCCAGAACAGCGAGGCCATTGGATCGCACCCATCATGGGCGGGATTCTCCCGTACCCGACGGGTCGGGTGGTCCCGGCTGGACGGAGTGGCGTGAACCACTCCGGTGTCGGGCTGCCCCAAAGGTGTAGAATCCTCCACACCTTCAGGGGCTACGCCCACCCCGGAGTGGTTGGCGCCCTGCCGGCTGGCGAGATAGGGGCTTGGCGCCACGCCAACCGGGGCCGAAGGGCCTCCGCCGGCCAGTGCGAGTTGGCGCATACGCGGGAGCGTGGCGTCATCCCCGCACATGCGCAGAGGGATTCGCTTCCACACCGGGAATGGCAGAGGACCACAGCCTCCGGTGCGGAACAATAGAGAGCCCCCACGGCACAGGGCCACCCGCGGATCAGTGGGCCCCGACCGCGGGCCAGGCCACCGTGGGAGCACCTCCCGGGGCCAGATCCTCCGCGACCCCCCAGGAACCTCGGAGCCCATCTGCGCCATCATGTCCCACCGGTAAGGGACCTACTCTGATTTGCACTGGCGGTACCGGCTACAGACGGGCGGGATTTCGGCCCATTGCGGGCCGGAGAATTCGAGCGGCCCTGGCACCCATTGACTCGCGCCAGACCCCGCCATTCTCCGAGGCGGGCGGCACGACCCATGCCAGGCCCGTTTTTGGGGGGGCGGGAGAATTGGGAGGACGGCGGGGGCGGGATTCACGCCGACCCCAGGAGATTCTCCCACCCGGGGGTCGAAGAATCCTGCCCGATATTGCTGTCTGTGGGAGCTTGCTGTGCCCAAACCAGCTGCTGCGTTTCCTACATTACAATAGTGACGGCACCTCAAAAGTACTTCACTGGTTGGAAATCATTTTGGGATGTCTGGTGACCCTGGAAGGCGCTACCTAAATGCAGCCATTCCTTTCTTTCACTCCTGGGCAAAAATACAAATGAAACGGTTGTAACAAACAACCTGAACCTCGCGGAATCAAGGCTATAAATGCAGCAACATTTTAAAAGTCATAATTGAAACATATGCAGTAAAAATGCAGAGAGCAATTAAACATGTGGCTACAGGGATGGTGCAGGCGGGAGGGATTCAGATTTCTGGATAACTGGGGCTCTTTCTGGGGAAGGTGGGACCTCTATAGACAGGATGGTCTACATCTGAACCTAAGGGGCACCAATATCCTGGGGGGGAGATTTGTTAGTACTCTTTGGGGGGGTTTAAACTAATTCAGCAGGGGCATGGGAACCTGGATTGTAGTTTTGGGGTGCGAGAGATTGAGAGTAGAGAGGTCAGGAGCACAGATTTGACTTCGCAGGAAGGCGGCAGTGTTCAGGTAGGTGGTTTGAAGTGTGTCTATTTCAATGCCAGGAGTATACGAAATAAGGTAGGGGAACTGGCAGCATGGGTTGGTACCTGGGACTTCGATGTTGTGGCCATTTCAGAGACATGGATAGAGCAGGGACAGGAATGGTTGTTGCAGGTTCCGGGGTTTAGGTGCTTTAGTAAAGTCAGAGAAGGGGGCAAAAGAGGGGGAGGTGTGGCGCTGCTAGTCAAGGACAGTATTACGGTGGCAGAAAGGGTGCAAGATGGGGACTCTTCTTCCGAGGTAGTATGGGCTGAGGTTAGAAACAGGAAAGGAGAGGTCACCCTGCTGGGAGTTTTCTATAGGCCACCTAATAGTTCTAGAGATGTAGAGGAAAGGATGGCGAAGATGATTCTGGAAAAGAGCGAAAGTAACAGGGTAGTTGTTATGGGAGACTTTAACTTTCCTAATATTGACTGGAAAAGATATAGTTCGAGTACATTGGATGGGTCGTTCTTTGTACAATGTGTGCAGGAGGGTTTTCTGACACAATATGTTGACAGGCCAACAAGAGGTGAGGCCACTTTGGATTTGGTTTTGGGTAATGAACCAGGCCAGGTGTTAGATCTGGAGGTAAGTGAACACTTTGGAGACAGTGACCACAATTCGGTGACCTTTACATTAGTGATGGAAAGGGATAAGTATACCCCGCAGGGCAAGAGTATAGCTGGGGGAAGGGCAATTATGATGCCATTAGACATGACTTAGGATGTGTAGGTTGGAGAAGTAGGCTGCAAGGGTTGGGCACACTGGATATGTGGAGCTTGTTCAAGGAACAGCTATTGCGTGTTCTTGATCAGTACGTACCAGTCAGGCAGGGAGGAAAGGGTAGAGCGAGGGAACCGTGGTTTACCAAAGAAGTGGAATCTCTTGTTAAGAGGAAAAAGGAGGCCTATGTGAAGATGAGGCGTGAAGTTTCAGTTGGGGCGCTTGATAGTTACAGGGAAGCGAGGAAGGATCTAAAGAGAGAGCTAAGACGAGCAAGGAGGGGACATGAGAAGTCTTTGGCAGGTAGGATCAAGGAAAACCCAAAAGCTTTCTATAGGTATGTCAGGAATAAAAGAATGACTAGGGTAAGAGTAGGGCCAGTCAAGGACAGTGGTGGGAAGTTGTGTGTGGAGGCTGAGGAGATAAGCGAGATACTAAATGAATACTTTTTGTCAGTATTCACTCAGGAAAAAGATAATATTGTGGAGGAGAATGCTGAGACCCAGGCTATTAGAATAGATGGCATTGAGGTGAGTAGGGAAGAAGTGTTGGCAATTCTGGACAAGGTGAAAATAGATAAGTCCCCGGGGCCTGATGGGATTTATCCTAGGATTCTCTGGGAAGCCAGGGAAGAGATTGCTGAGCCTTTGGCTTTGATTTTTAGGTCATCATTGGCTACAGGAATAGTGCCAGAGGACTGGAGGATAGCAAATGTGGTCCCTTTGTTCAAGAAGGGGAGTAGAGATAACCCCGGTAACTATAGGCCGGTGAGCCTAACATCTGTGGTGGGTAAAGTCTTGGAGAGGATTATAAAAGATACGATTTATAATCATCTAGATAGGAATAATATGATTAGGGATAGTCAGCATGGTTTGTGAAGGGTAGGTCATGCCTCACAAACCTTATCGAGTTCTTTGAGAAGGTGACTGAACAGGTGGACGAGGGTAAAGCAGTTGATGTGGTGTATATGGATTTCAGTAAAGCGTTTGATAAGGTTCCCCACGGTCGGCTATTGCAGAAAATACGGAGGCTGGGGATTGAGGGTGATTTAGAGATGTGGATCAGAAATTGGCTAGTTGAAAGAAGACAGAGAGTGGTAGTTGATGGGAAATGTTCAGAATGGAGTTCAGTTACGAGTGGCGTACCACAAGAATCTGTTCTGGGGCCGTTGCTGTTTGTCATTTTTATAAATGACCTAGAGGAGGGCGCAGAAGGATGGGTGAGTAAATTTGCAGACGGCACTAAAGTCGGTGGAGTTGTAGACAGTGCGGAAGGATGTTGCAGGTTACAGAGGGACATAGATAAGCTGCAGAGCTGGGCTGAGAGGTGGCAAATGGAGTTTAATGTGGAGAAGTGTGAGGTGATTCACTTTGGAAAGAATAACAGGAATGCGGAATATTTGGCTAATGGTAAAATTCTTGGTAGTGTGGATGAGCAGAGGGATCTCGGTGTCCATGTACATAGATCCCTGAAAGTTGCCACCCAGGTTGATAGGGTTGTGAAGAAGGCCTATGGTGTGATGGCCTTTATTGGTAGAGGGATTGAGTTCCGGAGCCATGAGGTCATGTTGCAGTTGTACAAAACTCTAGTACGGCCGCATTTGGAGTATTGCGTACAGTTCTGGTCGCCCCATTATAGGAAGGACGTAGAAGCTTTGGAACGGGTGCAGAGGAGATTTACCAGGATGTTGCCTGGTATGGAGGGAAAATCTTATGAGGAAAGGCTGATGGACTTGAGGTTGTTTTCGTTAGAGAGAAGAAGGTTAAGAGGTGGCCTAATAGAGGCATACAAAATGATCAGAGGGTTAGATAGGGTGGACAGCGAGAGCCTTCTCCCGCGGATGGAGGTGGCTATCACGAGGGGACATAGCCTTAAATTGAAGGGTAATAGATATAGGACAGAGGTCAGAGGTGGGTTTTTTACGCAAAGAGTGGTGAGGCCGTGGAATGCCCTACCTGCAACAGTAGTGAACTCGCCAACATTGAGGGCATTTAAAAGTTTATTGGATAAGCATATGGATGATAAGGGCATAGTGTAGGTTAGATGGCCTTTAGTTTTTTTTCCATGTCGGTGCAACATTGAGGGCCGAAGGGCCTGTACTGCGCTGTATCGTTCTATGTTCTATGTTCTATGTTCTAAAACAGAGTGACAGGGAAGGAGAAAGGAAAAACAAATCAAATGTTATTTAGCTTTTGTTCCATTAGTATGTTTTTTGATGCTGCAATATCTCTGTGAATTTCATGGCACATGGGTATCGATTGAAGACAATGTAATTGAAGTGAAACTGACAGCTAAGAGAAAGTGACACCTGAAAATCCAAATAAACTGGCAAAGAGAACATGTTCTGCTTCAAATTGGTTTTCTTTTCAATTTTTTTCTCTTATATGGCCCATCATTTGTAGTCTTGCATCTTAGGCCCTATGCCCTGGAAGTGCCATAAACCTCTCAGCCTGACTGTCCTCTTGTATCGCTTCCTCAAACCAGCCAATTTCACCAAGTCCCGGGAAGCTGCTAGGAAGGTTTTGTGATGGGCGCGATTCTCCTGTAAGATTACCAAGTGCTGGAGCGAGACGGAATTGCCGCGAGTTTCCCAGCGCTCGGCCCGGCAACTGGATGTAGTGGTAGACGAGGAGGGTGAAGCACATCGGGGACATTAGGCGAGGAGGGAATGGGGTAGGTAGGAGGTGAGGGGGTGGGGAGGTCTGAGAGATGCACTATCGGGAGAGAGGGAGCATGTATTGAACAATAAACACTCTGTGCACAACCAGTGGGAAGCCTCTGTCACTTTCTTCTGCAATGTATTGCCGCGTGCAGGTGATGGGCGTGAGCCAACACTCAGCAGACAGGCAGGGGTCAGATTATGGCATTGACTGAGGAGTACCAGCGCTCAGCGGGTTATCAGTACCCCGCTGCCCTCGGCAGTGACACGCGCAGACAATGCAACACCGTCCCAGCACCCTGGAGTGACACATGGGAGAGTGGGAAATGGGGATGGTGGGTGGGTAAAAATGCGGCGATGGACCAGGCCACATCCTAGTTGAATCGAGCCAGTATGAGGGCCTCCCTGGCCCTCCAGGTTTGACAGGCACTCACATCCACCGCCTGTCCTGCAGCCTCCAGCTGCGCTTCCGGTTCCTCCCCAGTCTTGTCCTCCAGCCTCTGCTGGTCTGGAGCCTCCTCATAATTCTTGTCTCCGTGCCCCTCCTCCTCCTCCACTTCCTCCTCCCCCTCCTCCGAGGCGGCCACATGTTCCTCGTCAGCAACCTCCAGCCCGCCGCCCAACTGCTGTGCCAGGTTGTGGAGGACACAGCAGATCACAACAAAGCTGGCGACGCACCGGGTGGTGTATTGGAGGGCACCTCCGGAGCGGTCAAGGCATTGGAACTGCATCTTGAGGAGTCCGAAGCATCACTCAATCACAGCCCGGGTGGCCACATGGGCCTCAATGTATTGGGCCTCCGCTTCAGTCTCCGGCCTCCATACCTGTGTCATTAGCCAGGTCCTCAGTGGATATCCCTTACCCCTCAACAGCCAGCCTATAATCCTGGGGTGTTCCTCGAAGACAGCAGAGATCACTGACTGCCCCAGGATGTAGTTGTCGTGCACACTCCCCGGGAAACGGACGCACACGTGCATTATCTGCAACTGGTGGTCGCATACGAGCTGTAGGTTGAGGGAGTGGAACCCCTTTCTGTTAACATAGGGCACCCCCAGATGGCCCACTGAGTGCAGGGCAACATGCGTGGCATCTATGACTCCCTGGACCTGGGGCATTTCGGTGATGGCGGAGAAATCTGCTGGCCAGCATCCTGTTGGGCCCGGTCCATGTCAAAAATTATGTAGACTTTTGCCCGGGCATACAGGGCATTTGTGACCTGTCTGATGCACCTGTGGGCTGTGGCCTGTGAGATACCACACAGGTCCCCGCTCGAACCCTGGAATGATCCCGTGGCATAAAGGTTCAGGGCTGCAGACCTTAACGGCCACCAGGAATGGGTGTCTTCCTCCTCCACGTGGTGCCACGTGCGCGATCTGTCGCACCGTCTCCTCCTGCAGCACCGGAGCCTCCTGCGGCATAAACTGTCCCACATTTGTTCGAATGACCAGCGCCACCTGTACACCCTGGGCCATCACGGGACCCCCCATCTGGGTCCCTCCTGGCCTGGTGGGTGGTCAGGTCCTCAGGGTGTGGGGCGGGGTCCAGCACATGGGCCGTTGCCTCGAGCATCTGCAGACCCTGCTGCCGTCTCCTCCGGTGTGTGGCCGTATCGCATAGCACCAGCATCACTAGGTCAACTTCTGCGTCCAACGTCCCTGCCATAGCGTTCAATATCTGTAAGGCATTGGGAGAGGATGTTAGACCACCAAACAGTGGTGTCTCCCACTCCGGGATGCTTCATTCCCCCAATAGATCCCACCCCCCTCCTCACCACCCTACTTTGAACGCCCTCCCCATGTACCCCGGTCTGCAGCGAGCCCCCCCTCACTGGGTCCCAGACCCTGTTCCCTGGACACCCACTCCCCCCCCCCCCCCCTCCCCGTGGCACTCACCCACCCTCTGGCCATGGACATGTCACTGGAGCTGTGCCCCATCCCCTGGGTGTTCGGATGCTGGCTGCTGCCTGTATGGTGTTACCTCCCGCACTGTTCAGGTATACTGTCCAGGCATCATGGTTTATTCGGGATGCCAGACAATGACTTCCATGTGCTACATGGCCCACCCACCCACGGGAATACACTTGGGTTGTGTGAAATGCTCACTTAACCACGATTGCCAATTCCCTATTGGCAATAGTCTTCAGATGCTCGGCCAGAAACCTCAGCAACCGGTGGTGGTTTTGGGCGGTCCGGGGGCAGGTGGGCAGGATCAAGGGCTGCTCCGGCCCCTGAAAAGCAGCGTACACGCCGTATCCACAGCCTCCGTACATTGGCTGAGGCCCGCCTCGCAATGCTCCGTCCCCGACTGGCCGAGTTTCCCGACGGCATGGGACACGTGTGGTCTCACCAGTCGGGAACTCAGCATGGCGGCTGCAGACTCAGTCCAGCGCTGTCACAGTTGGGGGAGGGCTGATCCCCAGGAAAGAGTGGACATATTTGGGGTTGGGGGCACTGTGGTGGGGCAGTCCGGGGCGCGCGAGCCGGCCGAAGTGGGGGGGGGACTACTTCGCGGGCCGGGTCCGCTCGCGGCATCTACCATGAAGCACGACGCAGGCCGCCACCATGCTCAAGCGCGCCATGGCCCCAGCAACTCTCTAGGCTGTATCGGCAGGTAGAATTGGGTACTCTACGCTGCCTGGCTGCTAGCCCCCAGCCCCCTCCCGGGGACAGGGAATTGGTGATTGTTTTGCGCCAGTTTTCCTGGATTAAAACACCACCGTTTTCACGCTGGCTTGGGGACGTAGCCCAAGTGTTTAAGTAGTGATAATTTGTTTCGCACCACGTTACGGTGAGATTCCGAATTCGCCGATGTGAGCAGAGCGGCTGCATCACATACAGTTTGGCGCCTGGCGCGGTTCCCGTTTTTTGCCTCTCTCGCTATTCACCGGCTTCGTACGCTTGAGCGCGATAGTAATGAGGCCGGAAGAGGACGCCCAATGTTAAAGCTGCCTATGCTGTTTGGTTCTGATAGGACAACAGGAATGGGTGGTGCACTGATGTTATGGTTCAATATTCTGATGCAGCGGGGAGGAGCAGAGATGTTTTATCCGGGCCAATGAAAACATGGTAAGAGAGGACACACATTTATGACAGACCGAGACTTCAAAACTCTGCTTATTAGTGAAGGTGAACAAAACGATTCTCACCAGCATTGAGTTTCCCCTGCACCGCCTCCCTGTTCTTCATGGACCCAGTCTGCAGCATCAGTAATTTAGCCATTAGGGGCTGTTTAGCACAGGGCTAAATCGCTGGCTTTGAAAGCAGACCAAGGCAGGCCAGCAGCACGGTTCAATTCCCGTATCAGCCTCCCCGAACAGGTGCCAGAATGTGGCGACTAGGGGCTTTTCACAGTAACTTCATTTGAAGCCTACTTGTGACAATAAGCGATTTTCATTTCAATGCTGGCCAAATACATGTCCTCATTGAAGGATGTGATCTCCCCAAACTGCAAACCATAAGATATTAAATGCCAAAGCCGCAGACACGACATTGATCTGTAAAATATAAATAGCAAAACCCCAACACAACATACAGAGGTATACAGGTATGAAGGGGTTAATTATAACATCGCCCAAGGGTTAGCCAGCCAAAACCCTGGCTCATTAAGAGACTGGAAGAAGACATGACAAACAATGCTGCAAGGTAACTGCCATTGCATCGTGCAATTAAGTGATTGGAAGAGGCATACTGGACAACTGCCAGTGTATGACTCAGTTAAGAAATTGAGAATGCTATTTTCATAACCAAATGGTCCTGGAAAATGGTCATTACATAGCACAATTAGACCCTAACAGGAGGGAAGACAGTCACACATCCGTTAACTCGAAAGCCACATATTCCTTATTGGGCTGAGGATTATATTGTTTTCTGTCATGGAAATAACATGAGAACTGATTATGTCTCTCCAGCCCTGTCCAGTCAGGGTGTGGAATAAACTAATGATACAGAAAGGTGTTAACCACTGGATGATTCAGCAGCATGGCAACTGGAGGTGTGTTTGCGACTTTCAATATGAATCACCATAAAAGGAAGATGATACCAGAACATTACTGCAATCGGAAAAAGGGCTGGGATTGGTCGTCTCTCGATCCAGGACTCACATTGAATGTGTGTGGTGAATATTGCATGTACCACCATTCTATTGAAGCAGAATGCAACATGATGGGCGCGATTCAATCAAATGGCAACAAAGTCTCATAGCGAGCACGTGTTTCCCGGCACACACAAGAAATACATGGCTATACAATGCTACTTGAGTTAAATAAGGGGCCTCGGCGGGGAACGTGTGGTAGAGGCCGCCCGTAGTCCCATTCTCTACACCAACGAGCACCAAGGCCCCCGGCGTGACCCAGCCCCCCTAAACCCAATGCACTATCATGAGGAGGGCAGGAAACCCTTACCTTGTCTTCATTTGTAGTCATTGTGGTACTCCTCCACAGCACTGCTGGCCCTTTGAAGTTGCTTCATGAGCTATAAATGTAACAGGTGTCCCTCATCGCTCAGTATCCAACCTGACCCCTGTCTTTCCTGCGGAAATAGAGCTGTGAGGTTGGATTGATGAAGTATAAAGGCACTATAGCAACTCCCATCACGCTGTGACTTCATGTGCATGAAGCCAGGCATATCCTCACAAATAGTCTGCACATTTAGTGGAAGGAAATCTTCCTGTGTTTGGTTTAAGCATTGGAGCTAGGGGAAGGAGGTCATTGAATACCTCATAGGACCAGTGGTGAGCACTCACTAGCAGCCACTGTGGAAAATATCATGACCCTCTCAGTCACCTTTGTTGGAGCTCTGTCAGATTGTACAAATTGAGCAGCCCCAGTAAACAGGGCAATTGGTGATTTGTGGCTCTGACAGCAGTAATGAAAAAGAACCTCTCAAGGCTTCATGTCAAAAGGACATGATCTGGGACAAAAGTTCACCTGAGTCCAGAGATCACGCTGGATTGTTTGAGCTGGGATAGATTAGCTCTCCCCTGGTGCTACCTCATTTATCTGGCTTCCTTAAAGCATCCTGCCACTTCCCTTCCTCTAGCTCAGGGGTAGTGTAAGAGGGGAATCCCATTGGGAAACATAATGTTCAACCCTCAGGCTCCAACACAGTAATTATGTTGAAATACATACTTTTGCAAGTTATGGAGGGAAGGCTTTCGATAAGGATAATGGTGAACGTTTGTGGTACCTGCGGTGAGCCCCAAGAAATGACCACAATTCTGCACAAGCAAATTCAGACAGCAGTGCCCCTCAACCCAAGTCTGCCTGCCTTGATGAATGGTTCCTGGTAAGCTCCATGGGGATAACTCTCTCTCTGTGTAATGGTGTACAATGGTCACAGTAAGCCAGCAGCTGATTTACATCCCTCCTTATTTTTCTTTCCATTAATCACTATTTGTCGATGTACTATTTGTCAATGTACTCCGTTGATTATTCTTTTTGTCTACTATGTATCTTCCCTTGGCCGCAGAACACTGTATTGTCACTGTATTTCATACATGTGACAATAAATCAATCAATCAATTTCCTTTGTGCTAATCATTGCATTAAGTCAAAATGGCCCCATATTTAGATAGTGCTATTGACTCTCGGGGTATATGGAAAGTCCGAAGTGCTAGAATTTAGCACAGACAACATGCTGCTCGAGTCTGTAGTTTCTCTAAACCATTACTCTGGTTTAGCTCCGTTGGACCAACCTCTCAGTCTGGCTAATGGGCCAACACTTGGCATTGCTTTGCACTCAGGATTACACTTCAGCCTACTGCACCTTGCCCACACACACCTTCTGGGCCTCACACCATCTTCCTGCTGCTGCCACATGCCTCCAGCTATTCATCAAAAGACACACCACCACAAGTAAAAACCACTGATGTTTTGCCCTCTCCCTTGCAGCGCAAGGTGGTGAACAGTAGAAGGGAGCAAAGCTGAATCGGTGGGCGGGGGGCAGGCCTACTTTATCCCCTAAGGCTGATGGAGGAGATGGCATTGTGTCACATAGGTCAGCTGTGAGACGCCACAGCATCTGATCTCACCAAGATTGAGGCACGTTACTGCCTTATACCCATCACAACCCTCTCCCATCCCTCATCCTGCTACCTTGCACATATGGATGGTGTGACTATGGACATGTGGATTCATGAGGATGCAGCAATACTCAGGGTTCAAGATACACGGCCAGCAGGTGAATTCATCCTCAGAGCCTCAAAAGCACCCCACGAAAAATCAAAAACTGGGGCAAGAATTTAAAACAAAATACTCCGCTGTGCATTTTGATTGGAGGAGTAGCGAGTGTGGGAGAGACAGAATTCATAAGGAGCTGTGCCTCCAATCAGCCTCCCTCGTGCTCGCTGCTCCAGTATTTCCAAAAACAGGCTCCCTCTCTCCCGATCTTAATGCTTCTCTACATAATGAACCTATGATTGGAGGAGCAGCAAGTGCAGGGAGGTAGGAAACTGTGATTGGAGGTTGAGGAGCAGTTATTTTGGTTGGTTCCACGGTGGCTATGCCAGAGACTTTCAGCTGAGCTTTCAACCGCTGCCAACTTTCAACCAGCTGCTGGACCATGAGATGAGGGAGGAGGCTATAGTGATCTCTGTATACGCATATACATAAAGGGTTAATGGTTAGTCAGTACAGTCAAATGATCACTAGAGGGCAACACAGGGGGTATAAATACAGGCTCAATATTTTCCCGCTCTCTTTGTGATGAGAGAGCAGAGGTATAGAGTTAGCTCAGAGTACAAGTATAATACTCATAGTTTAATCGAATTCTATCTTGTTTAATTTAATCGCTAGTAAAAGTATTAAAGAACCAAACTCACAAGTTAATTGATTAGTTACTCAATAAATTATTTTTTATCACTGGACGACTTTGAGTATTCATCATCATCAAAGTTAAGAACTTCTCAGCATAAACAAATGAGTAACATGTATTACTTCAAGTAATATAACAGAGGTGACCAGACACCCACAAGCGAGGCACGAAGCACAGATCAGGTTACATTTTTACTGTGACACATGTAGCTCCATCCAACTTTTTCTACTTATAAAGTCAGCTTGGTTCGATGAACGTGAACTTTGATTCAATGCACGAGTCCAAAGTGGCACAGAGGGTGTCAAGGCCAACTTCAACATTCAGGCCCCGCACTTAGAGATAAGGGAATGATTGGGCGAAAGAAAAATGAGAGGAAGCAGATGTAAGGAGCAAAAGGAGTTGGGAGGGGTAGAATGGAGAAGGTGGATCAAGTAATAGCCATGGATAGAGATGGGGAAATGTGAGGAAAAGGAAGGGAGCAGAGAAAATTAAACAAAGGTGAGGTGATGGGAAAGGGTTGGCACTAGGAACAAGAAGAGCAAAGGCAGAAAAACTCAGTGGAGGTGGGCAATTGGTAAAATATTTCAATAGCACCCTCCAGCAATTTCCCTCTCAATGGGTGTGTATAAGGAAGCAAAACTTCAATTTCCTGTTTCTATATTTTGACCTTGGGAGTTAAATTCTGCAGCTCCAGCCATGAGGCAGACATAGAATCTCTACTGTGCAGAAGGAGCCCACTGATTCTGCTCCGACCCTCCAGGAGAGCACTCTACCTAAGACTTCACCTTCAGATTTCTTCTCCAAGGAAGCCTTTCACTGTTGCGTTACCTGTTCAAAGCAGTTTGTAAAGGATAGATGGCATGGGGTTAGCTTCTCTTCCCATCACCAGCCAAATACCTCCAAATTTATTCCTCTTCCACTGCTCCCCTCCTCACTATCCCACACAGGGGAGCAACATCCCAAAATCAGAGGCTGGGATTTCCCATCCCCGTCGGGACAGGGCCCACCAAGGGAGGTTCAGTTGCCGAGCCAAAATATCATCGACTTCCAGCGGGACGGAATGATCCCGGTGGTGGGTAGGGTTGGAAAGTCCCACCCAGAATTTCTGGTCATCATCAATTATCTGCTTGTGGGAGTTTGTGGTGTCTAAACTGGCGTCACCTAATAAAGGAGTTGTGAAAATGAAAATGGAGCCCTTGAAAACCATAACGTGGTCCTGAATATCCCTTGAGAAAATTAAGCTAGGCAGTTTATTGTTTCAAAAAGATCCCTGGAAAAAGAATTAGTTTGATTCCTGGCAATACTCGCTGTCAACTCAACACCTCACTGCAACACCTCAAAAACCATTTCACAGTACTTCCATAAACTTCACATTAACATACGTTAGTCTAAATCAGCTTACTTGTAAGTTACATGGTGGCCCTTTAAATATTGACCTGGGTCCCACTTTGCTGCTGAATGTGAGGTATTTCAAGAATGGATAGCACCTTCCTTCAATGGACTTCCATGGTGCAAATTTCTAGAATGCGTGTCAGATTAGCTGGTATGGTCACGATCTGTTCAACTGGGAGATTTCTGGAGCAGCCAGGCCGTGCTCACTAGAGCAGTACTATGAAGCTGCATTTCAAGATTCAGGTGCAGTAAGTGCAGCGAGCCTGGAAGGCAATGTGTCTTTGAACCAATGGTTCCTAAAGCTCTCCATCACTGGGGTTTACCTTGTCTCATTGCATGAGTTTGTTGTAGACTAATTCATAGAGTTTGATTGCTAAGATTGATCAACAGCTCCTTCCTTATTGTATCATACAATGACCAGGGTGGCAGAAGGCCAACTCTATGGACCTTGACTTCATATCATCAAGTTGTTCCTATGTATCTGTGAATTCAGGTGAGTGAATTACAGCCCTATCTCTGATCATCATTCCATTGGAGCTGAGGAGTTTTGGAATTTAAATGCCAAAACTAGTTTTTGATTTCTAACCGAAAATAGTAAGAATATCAAAAGCAGAAAATAGTCTGAGCAGGTTGTTTTATAATCGGGGGGGGTGGGGGGGGGGGGGGGGGGGGAAGGAAACGGAATTGAGGTTTGGAGAAGGAATAATGTATACAGCCAGAATCTCTGTTTCATACATTACAACCATGACTACACTTCAAAAGGTATTGTAAATCACTTTGAGACATCATGCGATGCTATATAAATACAAATCTTTTTTTCTGTAATCAGGGTAAATAGAGGGAAGGGTATGTAGTCATTCGATTTGTGCGGTTTTGATTTAGCAAATTTATTTTACTGGATGTAGGTTTCACTGGCTAGGCCAACATTTATTGGCCATACCTAATTGTCCTTAAGAAGGTGGTGGTGAGCTGCCTCTTGAACTGTATGTGGTGTAGATACACCCACAGTGCTGGTAGGGAGGGAGTTCCAGGATTTTGACCCAGCGACATTGAAGGAACAATGGTATATTTCCATGTCAGGATAATGAGTGGCTTGGAGGGGAACTTGTAGGTGGCAGTGTTCCCATGTGTCTGCTGCCCTTGTCTTTCTGGTTAGTAACGGTCATGGGTTTGGAAGGTGCTGTCTAAGGATCCTTGTCGAGTTCCTGCAATGTACCTTGTAGATGGTACACATGGCTGTCACTGTTCATCGATAGTGGAGGGAATGAATGTTTGTCGAAGAGAGAGCTATCAGGTGAGCTGTTTAGTCCTGGATGCTGTTGAACTTCTTGAGTGGTGTTGGAGCTGCACTCATCCAGGCAGGTGGGGAATATTCCTTTGCACACTAGGGGTGGGATTCTCCACATTTTCCGGCACAGCGCACCCTCGGCGGCAGTGGGATCCTCCGTTCTGCCAGCCAGCCAATGGGATTTCCCATTGTGGCCATCCCACACCATCGGGAAACCTGCTGGTGTGGATGTGCTGCTGGCGAAGCAGAGGGTCCCGTCGACGGAGAATCCCATAGCTGATTTGTACCTTGTGGCTCAAGGACAGGCATTGGGGAATCAGGAAGTGAGTTACTTGCAGCAGGATTCCTGGCCTTTGACCTGCTCTTGTAGCCACAGTATTTTTCTGTCTAGTCCCGTTCAGGTTTTGGTCAATGGTAGCTCCCAGGATGTTGAGGTTCATTGCTGTCATATCAGTCTTTTGTGATCTCAAAACCTAGTTAGTGAGATGATATTCAAGTGGGTTTGCCAAAGGGCTAATGTTGACCTTAGGGGTCTGCAACTTCATTGGCATTAAACAGTTAAAACATTTACCGCTAATGAATTCAGAGAATAATATCTTGTGAGGCAGCGTTACCATCAGCTCAGCAGTACTGAAGACTGAAGATAATGAGGGGTGGATTTATCAATTTTCTTTCCACTAACTTTCAGACTTTTACGATGCCTTAGGGAAATTGCTGTCTGCTGCTCAGTGGACATATGGAGAACATTCATTTAGGCTGAACAAAAGTGCTGTTTAATTAAGAGGTGTTTTGTCATTTATTTTCTGTGAAGCCTTGTGTACTCTGGCTGAGCTTCAAATGTAAAGGTTTGGCTGAATCATCCTCGGTGTTCTAATTTCCTGTCGGAGAAATTGTTATACAAGGTGGGATCCAATTTCCCTTTTCTATTTAGCATTTATATGGATGGCAATAATGACTTAAAAAGTAATCTTTGCTGTATTCCGAGAAAGAGGAATTATGATTCCCCCTACGTGTTAATAACCGGTATCTCGCGACTTCTAAAGCTGGGGCTACTGCTGCCTACGTGGCATAATTTACAATTCCCTTGAAAAGCCAAGAAATTGCAGTTTCAGTATCAAAGCTTTTGTGTGTCATTCTCAGATTCAAGTATGTGGCAGATAGACAATATGTGCCAGACACTGGCTGAGATAAGCCATTGAGCAGGCTATGAGGTGTGACTCGTAAGTGGTTTATTTGTCAGTAAACCACTGAAACCCAATGGTATTAACAACATTATTTCATGGGACTTAAAAGTCATCAATTTTGCGCTGCCGGAGATCTACTGGGTAACAAACAATGTAAAGGTCTTCTGACGTTAAAGCAGCCGTCCTGAAAAATATTTAACAAGTCTCGAACTTAACTCGTGAAGCTTAAGAAGAAGGCAGAAGCAAAATGCGGCAGACACTGGAAATCTGAAATAAATACTGAAAATGCTGATAAAGTTCAGCAGGCTGGGCAGTAGCTGTGCAGAGGGGAACAATTGGACGGGATTTTCCAGCCGCTCCACAGTGTGATTTGCTACAGGGGAGGTTTTCCCGTTGTTCACACCCCCCGCTGCTGGGGATCTCACGCAAAGGAGTTGGCATTGGCGGGACTGGAAGATACCGTCGATGGGAATGGCCGGCCGGAACTCGCCTATGTGATCAACAGCAGAAGCACTGTGCCACTCTCCTTGTTTCAATGCAGGGAGCGCATCAATGAGCAAACCAGGTCAGGGAAGATGAATGCAGCTTCACATCCACCTACACCCAACCTTGCACATCACGCCACCATCTCACTCTACCGGAGGCTCATCATACTACTCCACACACCCACCCGCCTTGCAAGCCCACCCATCATTCTCTACCATTCCTGCACATGTGGGCAGCACGGTTGCACAGTGGTTAGCACTGTTGCTTCACAGCTCCAGGGTCCCAGGTTCGGTTCCCGGCATGGGTCACTGTCTGTGCGGTGTCCGCACGTTCTCCCTGTGTCTGCGTGGATTTTTTCCGGGTGCTGCGGTTTCCTCCCACAAGTCCCGAAAGACGTGCTGTTAGATCATTTGGACATTCTGAATTCGCCCTCCGTGTACCCGAACAGGCGCCAGAATGTGGCGACTAGAGGGTTTTGACAGTAACGTCATTGCAGTGTTAATGTCAGCCTACTTGTGACAATAAAGACTATTATTATTATTATGTCACTCCACCATTCCTATTCACCCTGATGTATTTTGCTGCCTTTACCTCATGATCACCCTCACTGATATCCATCTCCTAACACCCAGAGTATGTATCACTTCTGTATTGGACATGGTTTGTTTGTGGCTAATGAGGATAATTCATAAATGGCAGTCCCTTCCACAGCTGGCCAAGATAACTAGTACTGGCCTTCCATTGGCCTTTTCCTCCTTCTGCCCATTCCTTTTGTCCTTTGCTTTGCCCACACCCTCCCTGACCTCTCGGCTTCGGGCACTCCTGCCAGCAGCAAGGACTCCCCATGCATCAACTCTGATCCCGGTCAACGCAAAGACTTGCTCACAGACCTCCATGTCACACACATCTGCGATACATGTTGGTTTCATGCCAATCGCAATCTCACCACAGAGCATGAGTTTGGGAATTTGGCCCTCATCCATTTGGCTCACATGGCTCAGCCAATGGAGTTGCCACTGATCCAAGAGGGCAGACATTCTAGGGTTACCTGCACGCCGCTGTACATCCATATTCGGCACTCTGTCTTGCCACAAGGCACAACATTCATCTGAAGCAGCGGAAGAAGAAGCTGTTCAGCGTGAATAAGTTCACAGAATCACTGAATCTTGACAGTGCAGAAGGAGGCCTTTCAGCCCTTCTAGTCTGCACCAGCTCTCTGAAAGAGCATTCTACCCAGTCGCACTTCCCTGCCTTATCTCCGTAACCTTTTCAGTTAGCAATCCAATCCTCTTTTGAATATCTCGATCAAACCATGTTCTCACAGAATTTATTCCAGACTCCGACCACCTTCTGAATGGGAAAACCTTTCATCAAATGACTTTTACTTCTTTTGCCCATTATTAAGAATCCACGGCCTCTAGCTCTTGATGATTCCTTGACTGAGGATCAGTTTCTCACAATTTACCCTGTTCATTCCCCTCAGGATCTGCAATACCTCTGTCAAGCCTCATCTCAATCTTCTTTCCTATGAGGGAAATTGCACTCCAATCTATCTTCATAGCTACAGTTTTTATCCTTGGAATCATTCGTGTGAATTTCCTCTGTACTCTCTCCAATGCCTTCACATTCTTCCTCACGGTGCCCAGAAATGGACACAGTTCTGCAGATAAGGCCGAACCAATGAATTATACAAGTTCAACATGACCTCCTTACTCTTGTACTCAAAGCGCCTTATTAATAAATCCGAAGATACTATGGGCCGGATTCTCAGTTTAAGAGACTAAGTGATGATGCCACGACTGATGACGGACGTTCCACATACCCAAAAGTGGCACTGGTCCCCAGAGCAATTCAGGACATGCCAGTGGGCCAGTGGCAACATGTGGAACAACCGATGCTGCCGTCAGATTCGCTGAGGTCGTGATTTGCACTGGGGAGCCTAACAAGCTGGAGCTGCATGTGAGCACTCCACTCCCCACACACTCTCATTGCAGCCAATATGATGCCACCCCGGAGAGCGGCCCCGAGAATCACTGATACAGAGCTGCAAACACTACTGGATGCCATGGAGGAGAGGTGGGACACCCTGTTCCCCGGGGTGGGAAGGAGGCTGCCAATCCTGGATGTCATTCAAGCCTGGACGCAGGTAGCAGAGGCCGTGAGTGTTGTGGGCCCCACTGCCAGGACCAGTGCAGTGCAAGAAGAAGCTGCACAACCTCCTCAGGGCAGCCAGGGTGAATCACTACCACCTCCATGCCCCTGGCCCCAATCCCCACCACCCAGACACACACACTCCCCGCCCCCCACCTCCCAAACCAATGCGACTCCCACTAGGTGGACCAGTAGGCAACACTGGGTGAGGAAGGCAACCCCCCAGACCAGCAAAGAGTGAGGCACTACCACCGTGCCCCTGGCACCAACCCCTGTCCCACACTTGCAGGCCCCTCCCTCTCCACCTGGAGGGGGGTCAAAACCCCACCCACCGACAGGCCACTTGCACCCCACCCTGAACCACATACCAACACCCATGCCACCCAACATGGCAGGGCACCCCACACACACAGGCCACTGGCAGCGGACCCCTGTGCTGCCTGTGGCCGTGTCTCATACTCTGCATTATGTGTCCCTCCAGGAAAGGGTGGCCCACAACAGCAGGAAGAAAGAGAAGAGAAATTGCTTGCCGGACCTGCGGTCCATCACCATAGCAGAGTAGAGAGCGTTGGACCTGGTTGGCGGGGTTGGACAATGAACATCAGAGATGCAAGAGAGCCTCCAACAAAATCCTCACACCCTCCACCCAGGGGTTCAATGGGACTGTGAGATGGAGGAGTCCAACTGCCTTTAGGGGCAGGAGGTGGTGCCGATTATTTGTGCTACTGCACGGTGATGGCTGTGGTGGAGATCTTGGGTGCAAAGGTATCGGCAATGTCTCAGGATGTCCAAGGCCTGGGGCACTCTGCAGGTGGTGGCCAAGGCACAGGACAGGACAGCCATGTTACAGGAAGCCATGTACCGGAGTAAAGTTGACTGCAGCGGCGCTCCAGAGCTTGGCCCAGTCACAACGGGTCATGATTGCAGGCATGTGCTCTATGTCCACAAGCATGGAGGCCCTGCTTGAGACGAGAACGGGCCTCCAGGACTGGCTGTGCCAGGTTGTGCATGAGCTCCCGGAGCTTGCTCCGGCTGCACCCATGTCCCAAGAAGTAGGCCAGAGCCACTGAGCACCCCGACCCAACCACGGACCCGGTCCCCACATCCGCCACTCAGATGTTCAATGGGAATGTGAGTTGGAATGGCCACCACGTATGCAGGGATCACCGGGATGATCAATGGAAAGTCTATCAAGGGCAGGAGTCAGACTTCACCAAACTATATGGAGCACCAGAGATCATTGCAGAGCAGGTAGTCATCATCCTCCATCCCATAAAGCAGGTCCGCTAATACAGCCAATTCAGGATCTTGTAGTGAAGTAGGTGTAAAGCACGGAGGACGTGTTGGTGCAGGAGGGAGAGTGGGGCTGGGGGGGGGGGGGGGGGGGGGGGGGGGGGGGGGGGAGAGTGGTGTGCGGTGTTGGGACGTTTGAGCTGCCAGTGGACCGGTCCCCTAGTCGGCGAAGCTGGACACGATCAGATCATCATATGGGCACAAGCCCTGGTGCACATGATGTGTGGTCTCCTGTGGCTGCTCGGGCCCTATGTCCTGCCCATACTGGCCCTCCTCCACAACCTCCTCGATGGACAAGGCCTGGAGTTGTTGTGGAGGACACAGCAGGTCACCACGATGTGAGAGACCATCCTAGGCCTATACTGGAAAGAGGTTCATGGCGACTGTCACCTTGATGGCCACCAGGAGTGGGTATCCTCTGCCATACCCTCACGGTTCGAGATGCGCCATGATCTGACACAGATATACCAGGGTCTCCCTGCTCAGCTGCAGTCATCAGTGGCATGCTCAGTCCGGGAGGTCCTCGTACAACAGACATTGTTGATACATATGAGACCTAATTCGACGCCTCGGTCCCACCTCCTCCTCTGCCTGTAGGGCGTCCGTCTCTCCATCGTCACCGGCTGGCTCTTGCTCCTTTGGGACAGGCTCCTGTTTTGTAGGGCCTTGGTCAAGCAGCTCTTGCTCATGCAGCCTTAGTGCATCTGCTAGGGCTGCGACGGCTAGGCAGATACCAACCAGTCCTGACTCCACACCAAACTCCACTGTCTATAGCGGGTAAAGGGCAGACATGTTAGCATGGTGAGTACTCCCGTGCCAATGCAGGTCCAACAGGCTGCACAGTGCTCCTGGCTAGCACTGCATACCCAGACCCCTCATTTTCTCTTTCCGCTCCCATTCCCATCCCTACCCCTGACCGTTATTGCCCTCCACTCCGCATCCCTGGCCCCGGAGCTGCCCATGCCATCGGTACACTCTGCGGCCTCTGTCCTGCGCCCTCCCGAGGAGTCCACTGTGGGTGTCCTCATTGGGTGGGCCGTGTGATATCCTGCCAGCAGGGTGGGACCAGGGTGTGGGGGAGGGGCAGTGTGCCACTGAGGAATGCCATGATTTGTGGCACGCATGCAGGCAGGGCCCATGGGTGGGGTTCGGCCAGGGGGATGGGAACCTGTGGAGACCGTAGCTGCGGTGTGCTGTTGGTCCTTTGTCCGTCGCATTGGTTGAGTCTATTTGAATCGGGGCAGGATGGATGAGGGCAGGGGCACAGGTGGCAGGCAGTGCTTGGTGACAGCTGGTGGCACTGTGGGGTGGGCTAGCTGAGAGTGTTATTGGCAGGACATCTGCCCTGCGAGGGGTAATGTGCCATGGACGGTGCTGCGCATGGTACATATGTCCAACGGTCGAGGCGCACTCCGCAGCGCCCCTGCTGCCCCTGCAGTGAGGCAATGCCTCGAATGGGTGCACCATGTCTGCGCCTTTGGTAATGTGGCTTACCCCCTCTCTCCCTCATCGGCCACAGTGCCTGTTTCCCGATGTTAAATACCACAAGTGGACCACTCTATCATCACTTTCGCCCCACGGTGATGGAGCATTTTGGGAGGCTGAAGAATACGGGGTTGGTCCAGATCTGATATGCAGGTGGATACCCTCATTGGTATCACCAAAAATGCACGATAGCAGCATGGAAAAGAATATACCAAAGACAGTTGGATCTACTTTACCCACTGCTGATCTTCAAAGCATCTGATGCTGCTCCATTGTAACTGATGGGATTGCATGTTCTTTAGGAAAGAGGAAATGATGCGGAGGAATCTAGCAGGCGGCCTATTTCCAGCAGCAGTTTAAAGAGACCTGATAAGGCCACGGTGAGGTTGATGAAGGTGGTCTGCATCGTTTTCACCATTTCTCCCCTAACAGCCCAAGTGAGAGAATCATGTCAATAGTCAATCTTCCCACTCTGAAGCCACAGAGGTGTGGGGTGGTTGCATGATGCTGTGGCCTACAGTCCAGTCAGAGAAATACCATAGAAGGCCTTCTCCACTTGACAAGGAGCTGCCTTGGTAATTGTTTCAGTCACTGCGATTTGTATAAGGTGCTTCTTTTTGCATTACACTTATTACACTTTTCTTGAGGCACAAACGTTCATAGAGATGCTGCAGCAGTGCTGGTTATTCACCTTTTGGTGATTTCAGGTGGAATGCCATCATTTCCTGGAGCTCTGGGGCGGCACATTGACACAGTGGTTAGCACTGCTGCTCAATAGAGCCAGCGACCTGGGTTCAATTCTGACCTTGGGTGATTGTCTGGGTGAAGTTTGCACATTCTCCAAGTGTGTGCGTGGGTTTCCTCCGAGTGCTCTGGTTTCGTCCCACAGTCCAAAGATGTGCAGGTTAAGTCCATTGGCCGTGCTAAATTGCCCTTTAGTGTCTAAGGGTGTGTAGATTAGGTGGGGCTGCAGGGTTAGAACATAGAACAGTACAGCACAGAACAGGCCCTTCGGCCCTCGATGTTGTGCCGAGCAATGATCACCCTACTTAAACCCACGTAACCTGTATACCCGTAACCCAACAATCCCCCCCATTAACCTTACACTACGGGCAATTTAGCATGGCCAATCCACCTAACCCACACATCTTTGGACTGTGGGAGGAAACCGGAGCACCCGGAGGAAACCCACGCACACACGGAGAGGACGTGCAGACTCCACACAGACAGTGACCCAGCCGGGAATCGAACCTGGGACCCTGGAGCTGTGAAGCATTGATGCTAACCACCATGCTACCGTGAGGCCCCATGTTATGAGGGTAAGGCGCGGGAGTGAGTCTAGGTAGGGTGCTCTTTCAGAGGGCTGGTGCAGACTCGATGGGCTGAATGGCCTCCTTCTGCACTATAGGAATTCTTCTATTCAATGGTTTTATCACTGGCGAGATGGTCAATAGTTTTGTTGAGCTCCACTATGGTGGCCTCGCTGTCCAGCTCCTCCATGACAGGGCCATCTGGTGGATCAGGTGTGGGCACTGTTGCCCAGGACGTAGCAAGCCCAATATGCGTTATGCACTAAGAAAACAGGTGCAGTGGGAACCATTTTGTCCCCCAGTGTTTTTCCTAATGTACCAATCAGTTACTTTAAATAAATCATTTTAAACTGTACCAAAGAAACATGCCAAGGTAATGTTCTAGTATTACCACACTGACATCGTCGGATGTATAGTTTTGGTAGAAATAGCACAATTTGAGCATTAAAAAGTCTGCTTTAGTCCTGTTATTAACTGCCTCAGGTATGGTAACTTGCCTATGGACAGTACATTGTCATGTCGCTTGAGATAGAAGATTTCACACTGTTGTTCTTTCATTGTCAAGACTTCAGGAAAAGGATCAAATGAAACTTGTTTCTCATTAATGCATTGTACATGTCTACATAAGCTATTTTCTCATTACTCAACGGACAGTATTTTGAAAGATTAATAACATTTTTACAGCTTGATGAATAATTAAATTGAACCTACTTTTCTGTCCATAACACCATTCTATTATCTTGTTTGCAATGTCAACTATAAACATGAGACATAAATAATTAATTCATTTCTATATGCTAAGTCATAGAAAACATCTACACGTAGAGTGATAACGCACTGAATAGTTTACTTTTGCTAAAACTTTGAAGAAAGGGTGTTAATTTATTTAAAATGTATTAAGCACTGGCTTTTTAAATCTCAGTATGTGGGCATCACTGGGAAGGCCAAGATTTATTGCCCATCCTTAGTTACCATTGAGAAGCTGGTAGAGAGCCCTCTTCTTTTTTTTAAAAGTGAGATTACCCAATTCATTTTTCCACTTAAGGGGCAATGTAGCATGGCCAATCCACCTACCCTGCTCATTGGGGCAACACGGTAGCATGGTGGTTAGCATAAATGCTTCACAGCTCCAGGGTCCCAGGTTCGATTCCCGGCTGGGTCACTGTCTGTGCGGAGTCTGCACGTCCTCCCCGTGTGTGCGTGGGTTTCCTCCGGGTGCTCCGGTTTCCTCCCACTGTCCAAAGATGTGCGGGTTAGGTGGATTGGCCATGCTAAATTGCCCGTAGTGTCCTAAAAAGGTAAGGTTGGGGGGGGTTGTTGGGTTACGGGTATAGGGTGGATACGTGGGTTTGAGTAGGGTGATCATGGCTCGGCACAACATCGAGGGCCGAAGGGCCTGTTCTGTGCTGTACTGTTCTATGTTCTATCTTTGGGTTGTTTGGCGAAACCCACGCAAACATGGGGAGAATGTGCAAACTTCACACAGACAGTGACCCAGAGCCAGGATCGAACCTGTGATCTCGGCGCCGTGAGGCTGCGGTGCTAACCCACTGTGCCACTGTGCTGCCCTGGAGAGCCCTCTTCTTGAACCATGGCAGCCCAGATGGCGAAGCTACTCTCCGAGTAAGTAGAGGAATCATGAATCGATGAAGAAATGGCGATACATGTTCAAGTTGGGATGATGTGTGGCTTGGATGGGAACTTGGAGATATTGGTGTTCCCAGACAGTGCCTTTCACAGCCTCAGGATGCACCAAGGTTGGTTCAAGAGGTGATAGAATATGCTATTTGGTCCAGAGGACAGATGAGATGATTGCATGGGTTAGAAGGGATTCCCACAGAATCCCTGCAGCAGAGAAGGAGGACAATCTGCCCATTGAGTCTTGATCAACCCTCCAAAAGAACACCCTACCAGGCCACTGCTCCGCTTTGTCTCTGTAACCCCACCTAAACTGATCATATTTGAACATTAAGGAAGAATTTAGCAGGGCCAACCCACCTAACCTGCACCACTTTGGACTGTAGGTGGAAACCGGAGCACCCGGAGGAAATCCACGCAGAGACGGGGAGAATGTGCAAGCTCCTCACAGCCGCCCAAGGCCAGAAGTGAACCTGGGTTAGCACACTTCTGTGAGGCAGCAGTGCTACCCACTGTGCATGCTTGCGACCCTTGAGAGCAACACACTCATAGGCCAGTGAGTTTAACTTCGGTAATAGGGAAGATGCTGGAATCTATCATCAAGGAAGAAATTGCGAGGCATCTGGATAGAAATTGTCCCATTGGGCAGACGCAGCATGGGTTCGTAGAAGGCAGGTCATGCCTAACTAATTTAGTGGAATTTTTTGAGGCCATTACCAGTGCAGTAGATAACGGGGAGCCGATGGATGTGGTATATCTGGATTTCCAGAAAGCCTTTGACAAGGTGCCACACAAAAGGTTGCTGCATAAGATAAAGATGCATGGCATTAAGGGTAAAGTAGTAGCATGGATAGAGGATTGGTTAATTAATAGAAAGCAAAGAGTTGGGATAAATGGGTGTTTCTCTGGTTGGCAATCAGTAGCTAGTGGTGTCCCTCAGGGATCCGTGTTGGGCCCACAATTGTTCACAATTTACATTGATGATTTGGAGTTGGGGACCAAGGGCAATGTGTCCAAGTTTGCAGATGACACTAAGATGAGTGGTAAAGCGAAAAGTGCAGAGGATACTGGAAGTCTGCAGAGGGATTTGGATAGATTAAGTGAATGGGCTCGGGTCTGGCAGATGGAATACAATGTTGACAAATGTGAGGTTATCCATTTTGGTAGGAATAACAGCAAACGGGATTATTATTTAAACGATAAAATATTAAAGCATGCCGCTGTTCAGAGAGACTTGGGTGTGCTAGTGCATGAGTCACAGAAGGTTGGTTTACAAGTGCAACAGGTGATTAAGAAGGCAAATGGAGTTTTGTCCTTCATTGCTAGAGGGATGGAGTTTAAGACTAGGGAGGTTATGTTGCAATTGTATAAGGTGTTAGTGCGGCCACACCTGGAGTATTGTGTTCAGTTTTGGTCTCCTTACTTGAGAAAGGACGTACTGGCGCTGGAGGGTGTGCAGAGGAGATTCACTAGGTTAATCCCAGAGCTGAAGGGGTTGGATTATGAGGAGAGGTTGAGTAGACTGGGACTGTACTCGTTGGAATTTAGAAGGATGAGGGGGGATCTTATAGAAACATTTAAAATTATGAAGGGAATAGATAGGATAGATGCGGGCAGGTTGTTTCCACTGGCGGGTGACAGCAGAACTAGGGGGCATAGCCTCAAAATAAGGGGAAGTAGATTTAGGACTGAGTTTAGGAGGAACTTCTTCACCCAAAGGGTTGTGAATCTATGGAATTCCTTGCCCAGTGAAGCAGTTGAGGCTCCTTCATTACATGTTTTTAAGGTAAAGATAGATAGTGTTTTGAAGAATAAAGGGATTAAGGGTTATGGTGTTCGGGCCGGAAAGTGGAGCTGAGTCCACAAAAGATCAGCCATGATCTAATTGAATGGCGGAGCAGGCTCGAGGGGCCAGATGGCCTACTCCTGCTCATAGTTCTTATGTTCTTATGTTCTTATATTAAGGTGTGAAAATAGGGCAAAGAAAGTTCAAGCAAGCTCTAGCGAAGACAGGTAGAGAAAGTGTTTAAATAACTCTCCTAATTTTTAGAGGATATATATCTGCCCCCTGTTCATGCATAATAACTAATGGAAGCTCTCAGAAACCCAGAAAAATATCATAAATACCCGTGGAAATTAATTCCCATAATAAAAATATATATTGATTTCATAGTATTTATATGATAATATTATTGTATGAAAATAACTTTTTTTATATTTTCCATTAACATTTTTCTGATGAAGGTGCAAAGACCCAGGAGCAAGCAAACATCTCAAATTTCTACTCAATTTTAGGAATTTTAAATTTAATTTTATTTTAAAAGATTCCAATTGAGGGGCAATTTAGCATAGCCAATACACCTACCCTGCACATTTTTGGGTTGTGGAGGTGAGACCCATGAAGACACTGGGAAAATGTGTAAACTCCATATGGACAGTGGCCCGGGGCCGGGATCGAACCCGGTTACTAATAACGGCAGTTAGTTACAATTGATTATATGTCAAAACAGGAGGTAACTACTGACCCAATCACTGCACTACTGCATTTGTTGACAAAATTTAAGGCTTTACAGGATACAGCATATTGGAATACTCTCATGTATCATTTACTTGACTTGTTGAATCTTGAAACAACGGCCAGGATATTACAGCCCCTCCTGCCCGGTGGGATATTATAGTCCCACAGAACTGAATAGAGACTTAAATGGCTCACTGCATCCTCTGGAGGGGAAGATATGCCAAGGCAGGGCTGTAAAATCCTGACCAAATAGTTGGTGTTATTTTCAGCTTCATGACCTGGATGGTAACTTGACAGCTTTCGATTTTCAATGAGAATTGGGTGAGTTTTGTGGCATAAGGGTTATCCACTTCTCCACAATACCATCCAGATAGTGAAGCTGAACTTTAGCTCCAGCCCCAGTGCTCCCTATCTCCCTGAATCGTACCCTCTCCTAAGCAACTTAAGGGAAGGCCTGTGATGCTGTGGGTAGCATCCCTGCTTCTGAACCAGACGCAATCGGCAGGGGTTTCCACTCCCATTAGTGTTGGGTAGGATTGGCGACGGGTGCAGAAATATCGGCAGAAGTGCGAAGTTGCCATTTACGTCGATGTGAACACATGATGCAAATGTCCCCTCCCCCTGTCCGTGACAGGGTGCACATCCCAACGTTTAACATCGTAAACCTCATTTGAATACATTACCATGTCATAATCAGGCCTCAATGCCAGAATAACACTACTGCCTCCCCCTCAACGCCCACCTGTCACAAAATCTATCCAAAGTGGCATGAAGGCAGAACGGCATGAATCACGACTGGTCTCCAAAGGTGGCACCTGGTGAGAAAACCTCCCAGGGGAGCTCAAATCAGGGCAGCGCTCATGGGGGAGAGGGTCATGCCCAGGTACTGCCCGGATAGTAGCCTGGCATAACCCAGTGGTGTCTGGGTAGTGCCCATCAGTGGGCAATCATACAGACCTCAGGATGGAGGGTGGGTTATTCATGGGCGAGATGAAAATGAAATGAAAATCGCTTATTGTCACAAGTAGGCTTCAATTAAGTTACTGTGAAAAGCCCCTAGCCGCCACATTCCGGCGGCTGTCCAGGGAGGCTGGTACGGGAATCGAACCGTGCTGCTGGCCTGCCTTGGTCTGCTTTAAAAGCCAGCGATTTAGCCCAGTGAGCTAAATTATTTCTGTGTGGGCCATTCTTCCTGGTCACCTGCCCATGGATAAAAATGAAAATGGTTTGGGGCCATTTTCTGAGCAGCCGCCAATGGTCCCTTTATGGACCACTGGTTAGGCCACGCAAGGGAGGTGAAGTGTCTGTGGCACATGCTCATGCTTGTACCACGACATTGCAATCAGGAGATTCTGATTTGATTGTTCACATAAGTCTTCTGTGTAAAAGAGATGGGTGCCATAGCTACCCAAGTAAAGGTCTCTACCAAGATCACAGAGCCAACGTAGTTTTCAGCTGGCTACCACCCCACTTTTGTGAGGAGGCAAATTAAAAATTGACGCGTATAATAATAATCCTTATTGTCACAAATAGGCTTACATTAACACTGCAATGAAGTTACTGCGAAAAGCCCCTAGTCACCACATTGAGGCGCCTGTTTGGGTTCACAGAGGGAGAATTCAGAATGTCCAAATTACCTAATAACACGTTTTTCCAGAGGAAAGACCCCAGAGGAGACCCCAGAGGAAACCCACACAGACATGGGGAGAACGTGCAGACTCTGCACAGACAGTGACCCAAGCTGGGAATCGAACCTGGGACCCTGGCGCTGTGAAGCAATAGTGCTAACCACTGTGCTACCATGCTGCACATATACATGGCCCACAGGCAAAATGCATGATAATTATAAAGTTGACCTCAGCATTTTGATGCCAGGCTTTGCTGCAAACAGTTTGCTCTCTCTTGCCTTGAACTTTAAATGTCCTTGCTTGTACATAAAACCAGATGGCCCTGCAGAAAATATAATGACAATGAACAGGAAAAAGCTGCCTTGACGTAGATCTTACCATGTGTCACTTTCTGTTTAAGAAGATGTATGGAGGTAGGTGCAGCTCTGTCATCAACACCATTCAGAATTTCCAACTATTCCCTCTGAAAGCTTTGCCATTAACCTTGACTAATTGGCAGTCTTATCTTGTACAACTGTGCCACTGTGATCCTTCCAAACTGTCCACTGACAGGGTCCAAGCAATTTATAATAGTTAATTTACAATATCTAATGCTTTATTTTATTTACCTTTTGTTTCTTTTTTGTCAAATAAAGAAATAGCACGTGATTCAGGACAACGTGTTTTCTTCTCGTAAGTCAAGTGCTGAAGGTCAGCACTGGAGCCAATTTCCGCATATTTTTGTAAGCATTTCTTTTTTTTAAATTTAGATTACCCAATTATTTTTTCCAATTAAGGGGAAATTTAGCATAGCCAATCCACCTACTCTGCACATTTTTTTGGGTTGTGGGGGCGAAACCCACGCAGACACGGGGAGAATGTGCAAACTCCACATGGACAGTGACCCAGAGCCGGGATTCGAACCTGGGACCTCAGCACCGTGAGGCAGCTGTGCTAACCACTAGGCCACCGTGCTGCCCGTTTTAAGCATTTCTTTACGGAGATACTAAAATGTATACCTCTTCGCCCACTAATACAATTTTTAGTTTGTTTCCATTCATATGAGTCACAGGGGCTGGTTTAGCACACTGGGCTCAATCGCTGGCTTTTAAAGCAGACCAAGGCAGGCCAGCAGCCTGCCCATACCAGCCTCCCCGAACAGGCGCCAGAATGTGGCGACTAGGGGCTTTTCACAGTAACTTCATTGAAGCCTACTCGTGACAAAAGCGATTTTCATTTAATTTCATTTCAAGTGAATCCCCAGTAATGTCCACCTTGTGAAAAGGTGGAAAAGCAAAAGATAAGTGAAGAAAGACTGTGTAAAGACCTGCAAGGTTCTGATTAACGAAGTTCAGCTTGATCAATTTGAAACCTTCCACTATCTTGGGTCACTCATCATTCAAGATGTGTAGTCTACTAAAGAAATTCCAGCTAAGCGTAACAAAAGTCATGGCGTTGTGAACTAACTTAAACGCACAAGGAGTAGCCACAGCATCTCAATTACAATGAAAGTTGATCCTCTGAAAGCCCTTGTGAGCCGTTGACAATATAAGGCTGCGAAAGCGGCACCGTGAAGAAGATTGACGAGGCTCAGATAAGAGCATTTGAAATGAAAGGACTCGGATCTGAGTCATTGGCAGCCAAGCCCACGGTCGGCAAAGCTGAGGTGAAGAGGAACTTGTTTGAGGCAGTTGATATCAAGGAAGCTCACATTTTGTGGACACATGCAGCGGACAGGAGGGGAGTGTTTGGAAAAAGAGGTAATTCAAGGCAAAGCACCTGGAAAATGTGCACAAGGAAAATCCTCAATGACATGTTTAGATAGTATCTGGACATAGATTGGCTTCACTATGGGACAGGCAGTGAGGGCAGCAGAGAATCAAAATCAGTGGAAATAATTGTCCATAGTGCAGCCAACCCTCGGAATGAGGACAAGATGAAAGACAAGACAAAACAATATACAATAATATGAGGGTAGAGATGATTCATTGTTGCCTTTGAGATATTAGTAATGCGCAGGCACATGGGTATTTCAACAATAAGCTAATTGCTTATTTTTTGTCCAGCTTTCCCCCATGTTCTCCTGAATGTGTTACGGTTTGTGTCCAAAATTTTAGCCTAAGTGCTCATTCTTTCTCGATCAGGCAAGACAATACAACCGCGTCACGGCTGCACCCAATTCATTTTTTCCTAATGTCCACACAAATCCCCCCACATTTCACTGCAAACAATCCAGAACATAAATTCTGGCTGATTTTTATCTCCAAGTCTGGGAAGTGTAAAGTCAGCCGTTCCCTGCACTGAGCTTAGATACCTCAGCTGAAAGCATTGACAAAGCCTGAGAGCTCCCTGTCTATATCACTCAGCACTAAAGTGGACAGGGCATTTATTCTCTGAGTCCATGGGGAGCCATTCATCCCACTTTGAAGGAATGTGCCATAAGTGAATGTTGTATTCTAAATCAAGCAGTTACTGCTTCTAAAGGAAATGTTGGGTGTTTCATAGGAACGTACACACAAAATTGATGAGGAGGAAAAGACTCCATCAAACCTCGTCCAGATCACAATGGCTCAACCATGAGAAGTACCTCTTCTATCTTCCCGCCCTCCCCCCCCCACCTCTCACTCGCTACCCCTACTCTTTCTCCCAACACCCCCCCCCCCCCCTCCCCTACCCACACCCAACACATGCACATAGGAAATTTCCTGAGAGACAAAAATTCCAGAGGAAACCAAAACTCTGAGCGAATAAGGAAAATACTCTGGAAAATTCCTCTCTGACCCCCTCAGCTGATCGAACGCAGTCACCCATTACAAGAACTATGCATTGCCTGTAAACACACTTGTCTTCTATATGATGCATATCTACCGCAGTCAAACAACATTCCAGCCATCTTGAGACATGCAGCAGCCTATCTTCCATCACACCAATCAGCATTGCATTGCAGAGGTAAAAATGTTTCTAATATTTTCGGGTTAGAATTCCGATTTCCGGCATCTGTGAGATGTCGCTTTTGTTAAATTGAGGACACCTTTTTTCTATTTGACTTGCCTTCTTAATGGCACTTCGAGGCAATTAATGGAAGGCCAAAGTTTAGAGACTTTTGATTATCCATCTATTTCCATCACTCATCCTGGCAGCCCATTCTATTACACTGGATTATGTTGATTCCACTGTACAGCGCTACAAAGGAGATCTGTACTGCTTGTACATATACAACTGGCTCTTGCATTTTTGGTGCGTAGCAAGTTGTTTTATGTTGTGGAGCAATCAGTCCTGCACACAATCCATGTCTCAAACCTTGTACTTCGGAATATTAGGTTGCGCAGATTATATTAGGCTATAATACTATCTTAATGATTTGGAATGGTGGAGGCTATATGAGCTTAGGTAATCAGCGTTCCATAAAATATTAGTATCATTATTGTCTGGCTCTCCTCTAAGCTAAAGGTGGACAGGCAATCAGAGAGAACTATAGGATACGAAAGGGCCAAAGGACTCTCAAATGGTTAAAAGACCAAAATGATTGGGACATTTATAGTTTCAATTTATTTAATTTGTCCATTAGATGAGGATTGCATCAGGGGTAAAGAATTAAATAAATTTCTGCCACCTAGCTGGACAGCCTGTGCCAGAAATAGATTTTCCCAGGTAAACATTAAAAGTGCTAAGATCACAATTGGAAATGTGCTAGTTTCGTTTCATGTGTCTGTGAGAGAGAGTCTTTCCAGGATGACTAATATCCCCCCCAAGACCTAAACACTGTATTTGAAGGCAATTTACAATAAAATGCTGCCAGGTAACAAATTCCAATAGTTTCGAGAATGACAAGTACCTAGATACTTTAATGCTGTTTAGTTGTTACGTGCAAGGTCAAATGCTTGTAGCTCAAGCTACATCCTAATTTAAGTCGTTTATCATCCAGCGCTGCCCCTTTGTCAAAAAAGGAAAATCCTCAACACTGGATAACTATTTGCAGAGAGAACTGCAGTCGCTAGAATTGTAGAACTAAAATGCTGAGACGTAATTAAATAATATAAATGAAGCAAGTTGCAGTTTATTTGCCATTACTTAAAAAATCTAATCTTGCAGCTATTGTATATTGTAAAAGTTTCTTAATTTTTAAACATAAGAACAAAAATTCCCATTTTGAAATACATCTGTATTGTCGAGATAGGAACATAAGTGATTGTGCATTGCCATCTGGAATATAGGCTGGATTTCATGGCACACCACAGTACCAGCATCATAGAATCCCCACAGCGCTGAAGGAGGCCATTCGGCCCATCGAGAGCAGTGACCCTCTGAAAGAGCACCCTACCTAGGTCAACTCCCTTCTCCTATCCCTGGAACCCCACCTAACCTGCACACTAAATTTTAGCATGGCCAATCCACCTAACTCGCACATCTTTGGACTGTGGGAGGAAAACGGAGCACCCGCAGAAACGGGGGTAAGTGCAAACTTCACACAGTCACCCAAAGCCGGAATTGAACCCAGATCCCTGACGCTATGAGGGAGCAGTGCTAACCATGCTGCCACTGTGCTGCCCCATTTACTCACCCCCCCCCCAGTCTAAATGTCACAGCGGAAGTGGAGGAGAAGGAAGGGGGGGGGGGGGGGTCCACCCATGATCCTGACGGCTACTTGTTAGCAATTTAACATTGCAAGCAATTTCAATTTCTTAAAGATGAGACTTTTATCCCTCTCTCAGTTGGAAGTCCCGCCTTAGAAAGCTACCAGCCAATAGGATGGCCTGGAGTTCAGTAGCCGCTGAAGCGCCAGCTGGGCACAGTGGTCAGTACTGGGACTACAGGAGATCTCACCATGCTGAGGGGCTCAGGCCCCAACCCCCTTGCCCAACACCAACTTCTGAAGCTGGAGCTGCCGGGCTTCCAACATGGCATAAACCTCACCCTGCCCTGAGTAAAACACCGTGTGGGGAGGGGGTTTGGCAGCAGGATAATGAGACCATTGTGTGGCCATTAATTGGTCTCAATAGGCCCAAGATTGTGCAGGATGTCTGACCCCTCCCTCCCCAGCCGAATCCACATGCAACCCCCCCCCCCCCCCCACCACCGATGGTAAAACTTTAGACAGGTCTGGGACGGGCAGGTACATGGTGGGAAGGCCACCCACATGGTGGGAAGGCCACCCACTTGAGTTTACATGCTCTGCCATCAATTACACCAAGTAGGAGCATTAAATCAAGCCCAGAATATGTTTGGAGAGTCATAAAACTGTAAAATAAAAGGTTTCACATGCAATCTGCATTTTAAAGGTTTGGGTTCGCTTTATTGGAAAGATGCAAATTTCATTGGAAGGATTTAAATGTGACCTTTATTGTTGTTGAACAACATTGGCAAGTTTCTTGAAATTCTCTCAACTGCTGCAGAATTTGGTTTATTTTCCACTGAGCATAAAAATATGGTGCAATGTGCAGCATTTTTACATGAACACTTCCTGTTAAATAAATTTGTTCAACATCACAATACTCCTATGTCTGTATGAATGCTAATGGATGTATTTAATGTTAGTATACTAATATGGCGCACTGTAATTATTAACCAACATGTTTAATACTGTGTCTAGTACAACACTCCGTGGTAGCACAAGTGGATAGCACTGTGGCTTCACAGCGCCAGGGTCCCAGGTTCGATTCCCTGCTGGGTCACTGTCTGTGCGGAGTCAACGGGCGCGATTCTCTGCTCCCGCACGGCATCGGGAAGGCCGACGTGAACTCGGCCGAGTTTCACAACGGCGTCGGAGGCCGCTCCTCGCACCCTATTCACCCCCCACCCCCTCCAGGGGGCTAGGAGCGGCGTGCCGTAAATCTCAGCCGCCGAGAATGATGCGGCCGGCGCGCCTAATGACGTCAGCCTTGCATGCGCAGGTTGGCCGGTTCCAACCCGCGCATGCGCGGTTGCCGTCTTCCCCTCGCTGCCCCGCAAGACGTGGCGGCTTGATCTTGAGGGGTGGCAGAGGGGAAAGAGTGCGTCCCTTGGAGACGCCGGCCCGACGATCGGTGGGGACCGATCGCGGGCCAGTCCCCTCCCGAGCACGGCCGTGGTGCTCACGCCCCTCTCTGCCCCTCACAAGCCACAAACGAGCCTTTGGCGCCATGTTCACGCCGGCAGCGACCAGGTGTGGTTGCCGCCGGCGTGAACAGGTCGGGAACGTCAGGCTGTTTGGCCCATCCGGGCCGAAGAATCGCCGGTCGCCGTGAAAAATGGTGAGCGCCGATTCTCCGAGCGGGGGGACCCGGCCCTCCCACGATTCTCCCACCCGGCGTGGGGAGCGGAGAATCGCGCCCAACATGTTCTCTCCGTGTCTGCGTGGGTTTCCTCCCACAGTCCAAAGATGTGCAGTTTAGGTGGATTGGCCATGATAAATTGTCCTTAGTGACCAAAAAGGTTAGGAGCGGTTATTGGGTTACGGGGATAGGGTGGAAGTGAGGGCTTAAGTGGGTCGGTGCAGACTCGATGAGCTGAATGGCCTCCTTGTGGGCTGAAGGGCCTGTTCTGTGCTGTATTTCTCTATGTTCAGCACTGGATGTTCTATCTTTGACCTGAACACTTGGATTGTTGTTGGGAGAAGAAGGTAATCTCTGTATGCCACTGTTCCTGCGAACTGCATAAGAAAACTGTGCTAAGTAACTGTAATGCACTTCATTAAGACAGGTTTGATGGACCTATTAGTCTGTTCCTGCCCAACATTTCTCTGTACCATTTTCACATGTCAGTCCATCAAAGAAAGTAACATGCATTTAACATGTGAGCCCTGCTCTTAACTTTCAACCTGCAAAATTCAGCTCAGTAGCTCTGAGTATCATTTAGTTGAGCCTGATTGCACAGGAGTTTATGCAGGTGCGACAAGTATGCAGCAGGTTGTAGTGTCAGTCAGCACCAATACTGATTTGACACCCGACTTTCTATTTTAACCATGCCAATCGAGTTACCGGAGGTCTTGTGGCTCAGTGGAGAGTGTCCCAACCTCTGTTCAATAAACACGTTGAACTTATTCAAGAGTCTGGAATATCCTTTCGTTAAGACTGCATCAAGTAGCAGCCTGTGTTATCGGAAGCAGCATCACACAACAGACAGATTGAGCAATGATCTGCAAAATCATTCGAAGATGCAAAGGCAGGCATTAAGAGCAGGATGGGTTTGGGTCAGCCATTCTTCATGCGGAGTAGCATCACTCAAGCTATAAGCCTCTGGTGAAAGGCTGATAATCTATTCAAGGTAAAACTTCGCTATTGAATCAGATGAATATATTCCTTGTGTAACACCATGCACACGATTTACCAGCTGTGTCCAGTCGCAATCGGGATGAGACACTGCCGTTAGATCCCAGGAGGGGCCTCCCACGGGATTCCCGATGGCCATTATGCCTCATGAGATCTAATCAGATCTCACGAGACGTCGCAATCTGGATCCTGCCCACAATAGGTGGGATCCAGTCTTGCATGGTGAAGTGAGTTTAAAAATCCACTTAGCCGTGCTGATGCCGGATTGAACGGCCACCTGGCATCTATCGGCCTTGCCGAGGAGACCCCAGCCAAGCGCCGATTAGCACTGCTCCCCACAAATGGGGACCAGGCGTACTGGCACTTGGGGGCATTTGAAAATGATGCCCTGATCTCCTCCTGCACTGAGGCGCTCTGCTCGTTGGAGTTTCTCAGTACAGGATATGCGGCTCACTGCAGCCTCGGCAGGGCGTTTCCACACCAGGAGTCAAAAGGAAAACAGAATGTCTTCCAATAGCGGGATCATTCCCGGCACTACAACTGCCAAGAACAACCCCTTGATTCCTGCCAGAACGGACTATTTTTGAGTTAAATCGGGCCCCATATCTGGAAAGTGAGACTCGAGCTAACACTCTCCCTTAAATACACAGAGGTTATCTTCCTGCTGTGGGTCGTTGGAAGAGTTTTGAAAAGTTAGTTCAGTCATCAGGCAGTGGAAGGCTGGAAGACACAGAATGCTTTTTTATGGCCTCTGACTGCATTGATCTCAGTCATGGGGGCTTTGGTTGCTCTTCCCCTTGGGCTATCTGGGAGATAGTAATATTCCCTGGCGGTCGAAGCACCTATTATCCCTGCCTTTCCCGATATTAACATCACTCTCTTGCACCCCCCACCCGGCTTTCTTTACTCGCAAACATCGCTCCCCCACACACACCCTGGCTTCTTGTCCTCACAAACAACACTCCACCACATCCTCCTGGCTTCCTGTCCTTGCAAACATTACTCCCCTACACATCTGTTGGCTGACATAGGCCCTCAAGCCAATTGAAACCAACTGTGCCGCACCACATTTACAACTCCCGGATGACCTGTTTAACCCTCCTACTGCCCACCTTCCATCTCGGCACCCCATATGAAGCAACCTTCTTGAGAAAGATCTGCCAATAGACAACCTTTGAATCAAGGAATGGGAAGCACAGGTGAAGTCAGTAAGAAATTCCTCGTGGCAAACCCCACCTGTCAAATGATAGGATTTGAACTGCCAGGGCAAAAATGGTCCTTGTTAAATTGGTTCAGGACAGGCCTGGGCACTCTATAGTCAAGCTCCTATCCACGGCCTCAGTACAAACCCATGGTACACCTTTGGAAAGACACCAACAATGCTGCACATTACTGAGGAGTTTCTCCAACAGATTAAGTGGCGGACTAATCACCTTAAACACAGCTTGTCTTTGGGAATTTACATTCGCTACATAAAATAAACTGCTGTAAAATAAGAATTATGACAGGCAATTTGTGCAAAACGAGCTCAAACAAGCACCAAGTCATGATAAGCAGATCATCCGTTTCAGTGCTGCACTGGCCAGGACACCGGAGAAAACCTCCCTGTTTGTCTTCAAAATAATCATAGCATTTATCATAGAATTTACAGTGCAGAAGGAGGCTATTCGGCCCATCGAGTCTGCACCGGCTCTTGGAAAGAGCACCCTACCCAAGGTCAACACCTCCACCCTATCCCCATAACCCAGTAACCCCACCCAACACTAACGGCAATTTTGGACACTAAGGGCAATTTATCATGGCCAATCCACCTAACCTGCACATCTTTGGACTGTGGGAGGAAACCGGAGCACCCGGAGGAAACCCACGCACACACGGGGAGGATGTGCAGACTCCGCACAGACAGTGACCCGAGCCGGAATCGAACCTGGGACCCTGGAGCGGTGAAGCAATTGTGCTATCCACAGTGCTACCGTGCTGCCCTTAATGCCATGGGATCTTCATCATCCACCTGAGAGAGCAGACAGGGTCTGTCTTTAACCTCTGACAGTACACCGCCCCCCCTCAGTAAACAAAGGTTGTTGTACTCTGCAATGGGTCATGAACACATAGGGCAGATTCTCCATCCGCGCACCCCGGCGGGGTCTCCTGCAGTGAATGGAGTTTAGGTTGAGCCCCAGATTCTCTGTTCTCACTGGCAGCGGTAGCAGGGTGGACTCAGGATGGAGATTCCTGGCCATAATCTTCGAACACTGGGGTGAGAATGCTGGCCACTGAGCCATGACTGACAATAGTGGTTGAGGGTTCGAGACCGTAAGGGTTAATGTGGGACTGGGGAAATAGTACCGGCCACATTCTGATGTGGAGAGTCACATGGGTGTAGTGGAGTATCGTGGTGAGTCTGGTAGAAGTTGATGGGAAGAGAGAACCTGGTCAAGACTGTCCCTTGTGTGTGTTATTAATAAACCGTTATTGTTCAACCATGCAAGCCTCTACACAACTGTACAGACACTAGTTTCAAAACATTCAACATGTAGCAAATTCATAGCCTCACCTTTGTTCACATTTTTTTTGAGGAAATAACAAAATTGTAGTGGACGAGTTAACTTTGGAGTGCGTCTTTGAAAAATTCAGTGGAAAATGACAGTGTGCCAGAACCTGCCATGTTTTGTGATGTGCATTCTTTTTGTTGCACAAATTATAGGGTGTGCTCTAGCTTGAGATTCCATTACCATTATCAATTTTGAGCTTTTGTTCATCATTACATTTAAAGTATAGCCCCAGCACAGTGGGCCCTTACCTATTCTGCTTCCAAAAAGAGTTCAGGCAAGACAGACGTCATTTTGTTCAGTTGTAATAGCCTGGAAACTACTGCTGGCGATATTAGCGATTGAACACATATTGTATTTACAGGACCGTGCTTTGTCTGCTATTTTAACACATTTAAAGTAAGCAGGTAAACTCCTCCATTCAAGTTTGTCTGCTGTTGCCATTAAGTATAGCTAATGGGCATGATCGAATGGCCTTGTCACACCCGACTCAGTGACGTGGTGAGGCCCTTAAATCTCGTGAGAAGCCTCTCGCGAGATTTCCGATGCCCGGAATACCTCACGAGATGTAATGAGATCTTGCGAGATGTCACAATCTGGATCTTGCCCTTGCTGGGCGAGATTCAGATTAACATATTTAAATGAGGCTCATTTAAATATGCCTGCAGCCGATTATCTCGAGAATGAATGCCTGAGTCTGGGAGACTTTGCCATGGCGCCGTTTAGCGCTGATCCACACAAGTGTGGACCAGGCATAACGGCACCTTGGGGAGTCTCCCAGGTCATCGGAGGCCCCCGGGTGGTCAGGGTCTGGGCAGTGTGGTGCCCACCCCTCTATACTTTCATCCAAATTCCTCCCCGCTCTGTGATCCCCAACCTGCCCCAATCAGCTCTCTCTGGGGATCCCACGTTGATCTCTAGTGAAGGCCTCACTGTTACGGGAACAGCCACCACACCTGCTGCTTGTAATGTAGAGATGTTGGCCTCTGATTGGCCGCTAGCTATCGTCGGGCAGGATTTCATCAAATGAGTTCCAAAATCCCAGGAAGACCTGGCACTGGCCAGCTAAGTGCCTGACAGACAATTAATTATGTTGGGCCACCCAAAAGACCCACTGGTTCTCCAACCAATGAATGGGACACATGTCAAACCAAGCCCCACGTTCCTGTATCAAGTGCTACTCATGCAACCTGACCATCTATTTCTTCAATGTATTTGAGGTCAGATGGGCGCAAAAAGGTAAGGTATGAATAAGGTACTGTCATTGACAGAAGTGTGATCACACAGTATAATTGAGTTACCGCTATGTCAATAGAGAAGCCTGAAAGTTTCACTCGAACTATATCATCACATGAGCCACTGTTAGCTGTCGCAGACCCTTTAAAAGCTGTTTCCTAAAGGTGGCCATGAACAAGGTATTTGTACAGTAAGAAGTCTTACAACACCAGGTTAAAGTCCAACAGGTTTGTTTCAAACACGAGCTTTCGGAGCACGGCTCCTTCTTCAGGTGACCTTTAGAAGGAGCCGTGCTCCGAAAGCTCGTGTTTGAAACAAACCTGTTGGACTTTAACCTGGTGTTGTAAGACTTCTTACTGTGCTCACCCCAGTCCAACGCCGGCATCTCCACATCAAAGGTATTTGTAAGCAGGTGTGTATTTACTATACCCGTGGAGTGAGAAATTTAATTTAAAGTGACACCGCAGTAAAGCCTCTTTTACTTAAAAAGAAAAGGTTAGTCTGTTTCATTCTATTGCTCTGGAGTTACTTCAGAAAAGATAAAATGACTAACATATGCGCGCGCAAATTTTAGTTGGAAATGAAGGTAACATGATACTAATAAAAATTGAATCAATCTAGTCCAAATGAGATGCAGGCCTGATATTTTTGAAGTTGAGGTTTTGCTTGATCAAGCGAAGGTTTTGAAGTTGTAGGATTGGCTCTGCTGCTGCGCTGGCTTCTACTGTTGAATTTTCAGAGACTGCTTTAACAGGTGCGCATAGTGGGTGAAATATGGCTTACAGGAAGGGGAGAAGGCTCCTTTCTTCCTGATCTGCATGGCATTTTTAAACTGCCTAGTTACTTACAGCAGCCATTGTTGTTCGCCTCCGTCTCTGCCGAAACATCTTTAATTTGGTTCTCCATGGGTCACGCAGCTTCCTGCTCTTTATAATGCTTTTTGCAGGCAAGCTAAAATGGCCACTGTTGTCATGCAACCTGTAAAAATGCCAAGTCATCTCACAAATACATATTGACACTGTAAACAGCTCCCCCCCCGCCCCCCCCCCCCCCCCCCCCCGTGGTTCAGCCGGCCAAGGCACAATGTTGCCCTTGTCAGTGACACTCACAGAAAATGAAAGAATGAAACAAAATCTTCAAACTACTTATCATAGACCATAGAACTTATAGTACAGAAGGAGACTATTCGGCCTATCGAGTCTGCACCGGCTCTTGGAAAGAGCACCTCACCCAAGCCCACACCTCCACCCTATCCCCGTAACCCAGTAACCCCATCCAACACTAAGGGCAATTTTGGACACTAAGGGTAATTTAGCATGGCCAATCCAACTAACCTGCACATCTTTGGACTGTGGGAGGAAACCCACGCACACACTGGGAGAATGTGCAGACTCTGCACAGACAGTGACCCAAGCCAGGAATCGAACCTGGGACCCTGGAGCTGTGAAGCAATTGTGCTTCCCAATAACCTAGCATTGTGGTTGAAGTGTGCAGTGTTAGCAATCTACATCTCTTCATCGGACTTGTACATGAAAGTCATGCTACAAAAGAAAAGCTGACTCATTCAAGTCTTCCTTGATAAATTGTATTGCCGTAGCTTTTCACAGTGGGCGTCATTGGCCGGGCCAGAATTAATTGCCCTTGAACTGAGTGGCTTGTTAGGCAAGTTCAGAGAGTATTTAAGAGTTAGCCCTTTGCTGTGGACCTGGTGTCACATGTAGGTCAGTCCATGTAAGGGTGGCAGATTTCCTACCCTAAAGGATGTTAGCAAGCCAGATGGGTTTATACAGCAATCAACAACAATTTCATTATCATTATCGGACTTCTAATTCCATATTCTTATGAAATTTGTAAGTTCACCATCTGCTGTGGTGGAAGTCGAAACCAGATCAACACATTACTCTGCATTGTAAGGGCCTTTACTGTTGATTCCCTTGTTTCCCATTTCTTTTACCTTGTGAATGAAATGAAATGAAAATCGCTTATTGTCACGAGTAGGCTGCAATGAAGTTACTGTGAAAAGCCCCTAGTCGCCACATTCCGGCGCCTGTCCGGGGAGGCTGGTACGGGAATCGAACTGTGCTGCTGGCCTGCTTGGTCTGCTTTAAAAGCCAGCGATTTAGCCTGGTGAGCTAAACCAGCCCGTTACCATTTTGATCCACAGATGTTAAATGGACATCTATCTTTAAGTCGAGCAGAGGAAGTGAGGAACTCAAAAGTTGCCAAATGGTTACACTGTACTATGGAGGTTGAGTTTTGAACAGAAAAAACTCAGACTTTCTGGTACCCGAGAGATGGGAGGGATTTGGTTCGATTGGTTGGCTGGTGGCCGATGACATAGACATAGAACAGTACAGCACAGAACAGGCCCTTCGGCCCTCAATGTTGTGCCGAGCCATGATCACCCTACTCAAACCCACGTATCCTCCCTATACCCGTAACCCAACAACCCCCCCTTAACCTTACTTTTATTAGGACACTACGGGCAATTTAGCATGGCCAATCCACCTAACCCGCACATCTTTGGACTGTGGGAGGAAACCGGAGCACCCGGAGGAAACCCACGCACACAGGGGGAGGACGTGCAGACTCCACACAGACAGTGACCCAGCCAGGAATCGAACCTGGGACCCTGGAGCTGTGAAGCATTTATGCTAACCACCATGCTACCCTGCTGCCCGATGAATTGGGCAAAGGATATATTCTGCCCAGCGATCGGCAGTGATTGGGTCTTACCCGTGTGGGATAGTTTTCAGAGAACCCAGGAAAGGACAGTCAGATCCTGGGTGCTCAGAAACTGTGAGCTGCTGTCTGCCCCTTTCCTTCCCCAGGAATGCTGCCTAGCTGCTATTTCCTGAACCTGCAGAGAGGTTCTTAAGACCTGGATGAAACTCCAGTGAAAACCATTATCGACTGGAAGCAAAACCCTCCAACTGAAGGGCGAGACTGAAGAGAGGTGTACTGGAAGACGTCAATCTGAAACAGAGACTTTTTACCCCTCTTTCCCCTCATGTTTGTCTGTCTTGTGCATGCGTAGAAGGTGGGGAAGAGTTAAAGAGGGGGGTCAGGAATTACATAACTGTTAACCAGTTGTATTTTGTGCCTATTTATTCATAGTTATTGTTAGTAATAAAAATTAATTGAGTTTAAATTTACAAAGCTGGTGATTAGTTATTGGGCAGCCAAAGATGGGGGCGCGATTCTCCGCAAATGCGGAGAGTCGTGAAGGCTGCCAGGAAACCGGCCGTGTTTCCCGGCAGCCTCCGCGCCCCCTCCCGGAACCCAATTCTGCTCCCTGGTCGGGGCTAGCAGTGGGGCCCCGTGAACCTCGGCATCGCAGGCTTAGCGAAATTCGCTAAGCCCGCGCGCCAAAGTTAACGGCGGCTGACGCGCACGATGACATCAGCCGCACATGCACGGTCATGCCCGCTAATGACATGCATGCAAACAGTGTTTACTGTATGTACGTTCCAGAACACATTGACGCCACTGTCAAGGTGACGGAGAATTGCGATTTGTCGTTGAACCAGCACCCTCTGAAATTTTGAGGTCGGAACCGATTCTCCACCCAATCGCATTTCATGATTTCAACATCAGCCAACAGAGAACCCCGGCCCACGTCTCCAGTTAGCTTTTATACTATTCTGAAACTTCAAAGGTTTCTGAGATGAAACATCAATATCAATAACCTGTTCGAAAAACAATGAAGACAGCAGACATGGATTCAACAAAATCCTCTGGAATATATAAAGCCAGCAAAACTTTAAGAATTCTTCACTCGGCATGTGAGATGAAGGATCAGTATGCTGTACTGAAAGGCCGCAAAGAATCTCCCTCTCGAGAAACTTGTGCCCAGATTTATGAAGTAACTATCCTGTGTGGAGAAATTGGCTGGAAGCTGGGATCGTTTGAGAATAAAACATGGAAATCTGCTCTGTACAACCACCCTCAGGAAGAGAACTGGCCTTAGTGTGGAATCACCGCATTGAGTCCAGCCAAAGGACAGCTTACAGTCTCCTCTTGTTATCTTCTTCATGAATAGTAAAAATTCTTTAAGGCCACCCTCTTATTCTACCTCTTCTGGTGTGTGCGTGGGCCCAGGGCATGCGTGTGACGTATGAATGGTGGTTTGCAGTTTACTGAGATTTAAAGAACAAAATCAGAAAATAGTTTCGATAAACATACCTCGATAAAATGCAAAAAACCTCTCTGACTGATTCTTTATAATCTAAAAGCGGACATAATGGGAACTCTGCAGTGTTGGAAAAGCATGTCCTCTGTGAATTCACAGAACAAGACAAATGGTCAGACCTGGATGGTAGAATAGGGGAACCATTCTCACCCATGTGGTTGTCACACACCGGTATCGCATTGCTGTTTGTATATTGACTGTCAAGTTTCCTACTTTACAATAGTGACTATACTTCAGAAGCTTGTGTTTCATTGATTGTAATGTACTTTGTGATTTCTTAAGATCATGAAAGGTGCAATAAAAATGCAAGTTACACCATTTTTTCAGATGCAGGAAAGAGACAGAGAATGGAACAAGAACAATTGCACAAGTTGTGATAAACAGACAACAAAAATCGAGGGTTACGGTTGTCTTTGGGAAAAGAAACTATCAGTGTTACAGAGCATCAATCTCTCTGGCCCAGCCTAATGGGATTTTCTGAGGTCACATATGGAGGGCAAGCTCCCTTCATGGGTTGGGCATGTGGGAGCTCACAGTCAGTGGGCAGCAGGAAATATAGCTGAAGTTATTATTTAAAGGGCCTGTGACAGATCACAACTGTTATATTTCAAACCATGTACCATTTTGCCTGTCACTTTAATTTATCTCCACTGTAGCATGAATCAGGGCTGAAGTAGGTCACCGTGTTCTCTTAGGTGTTGTCCTTGCTGTCAGACTTGTCCTTTAAGTGACCTGTGTTGTGGGTTGATTAATGGAAACTGCCCTGACTAAAGCCTTAGAAGCTGGCTTTCATTTACCTCAGTCTTCCCCCTGGTGGAGCAGGAGTAGTTTATGAAGATAATGCCTCCGACGGTAGAGGCCTGTTGACCACTTCACTGACATCAGTGATGTTCTGACTGAGAGAAAGCCTAACCATGTGAAAATATTCGGCTGGAGTCTCTGCTGCTCGCCGCTGGTAGCGGAGTTCCCGATGCGGCAGAGAATCCCGAGTCGGGGAAAACCGGCGGCAATTCGTTTGTGATGCTTCGGATCCCTGCTGATGGCGGCACTGAGGTTCACGCACCGCACGAACGAGAGGATACAAATGGGTTAAAATGACCTATTTGCATCCTATTAACGGCTGGACGCCAGGATTCACCATGCCTCAGTGATGTGCCGGCCCTTTGGACCGGTATTCACCTATGTGTGGATGGGTGCAAGTATTTGCCAGCGTGGCCCTGACACAGTGGACCTCGCAATGGGCCAAGGGGGTCGGTATTTAAGGTAGGTGGCCCAAAACCTATCAGGGGCCCCCTCTGCCCCACAATACAAATCCTGCCCACCCCAGCCCCCTTATCAGACCCCCTTACAAAACCCTCCATCAGAGAACCCTTTCAGCACCCCTCATAATAGACCTCTTTAGACCCTCCCCAGAACCCCCACCAGAGACCCTCACCAGAGACCCCATATCATGGGCCCCAATGCCAGAGATCGCCTATATCAGAGATATCCATCCCCCATATCATAACTACCCCATAACAGAGACCCTCCCATCAATTATCCCTACGCTAAAGCTAATGGGCTGTCCAGGCAGAAATAGTGAAAGAAATCACTGTGTTTTAACTCACCTGTCCCTTACACCTGCTGCCTCAGGCCGATGTCTGGAAAGCAACAGCTGTTACTTCATAGACAGCCGAAACCAGATCAGAAGGCTTTAAAACCCCCTCAGATCCTTTGATATGTAAGCGATCTATTCACTTCAAAGAGAAATATCTTTTAGTAGGCTGTAATTGACAGCTTCCAGACAGCCAGATGTCTGGATCATTTATTTTCATTTTCCTTCATGCTTGAATGCATGTCAAGTAGTCTGCTTTGAACCTAACTGCAATGTTTAGAAAGATCTCGGAGTTAAGAGCTCCCTCCCTTCATTGAGTATATTTCACTTCCCCTTTTTCTCAGCAGAAACCACTTAACTGCTTTTGATGGGGATCATGAACTGTTAATCATAGCTAGATGTTATAAACATTGCGGCTAGGTTCACAGCAGCATACTTGAGGGTGTCTGGTGGGGGTGGTATCTGATGGCAGTCTCTGGTGGAGATCTCTGTTATGGAAGGGTCTTTGATGGGGTCACTGATGTGGGTCTTTACTATGATGGGGGTCTCTGGTGGGGATATTCTGGTTGGGGTGTCTGGTGTGAGGGGTCTCTGATGGAGGGTTGGTGGGGAGGTCGATTTACCCTCATGCATGCATACTTTGGTGTGGGGGTGACCCAGCAATCCCTGTGGTAGGAGGTGATGATGTCTCTACTTGTCAGCAGGTGGGGCAGGATTTCCATTGCGGGGGGGGGGGGGGGGGGGCAGCTACTGGACCTCAGTATCGAGCCACCCACTCAAAATGGCACCCCGATAGCGGATTCTTGATGGAATCCATTGCGAACACTGCCATGCATACATTTGCATGGCAAGGGATAGTAAATTGCTTTTGCGTGCCACTCCTTGGCCAGCACAAACCAAAAACAATTGCTTTCTGGCAGGAGAAGATAGTCTCCCAAATGGAGAATCCAGCGATTATATAGAAAGGACATAGAGATTATTTTACTGGACTAACAGCCCAGAGATTGGGTGTTAAAATTCAATCATAGCGGTTTGAGAATTAGCATTCTGGTAAGCTAGAAATAAAAGCTGGTATCAGGAAAAGTGGTCACAAAAGGTCACAAAACTTTAGATTGTCATTCAGCACCTTATTAGTTCAGTCATGCCCATTCTAATGCCAACTGTCTGGACGTAGAATAATAGAAAGTGAAAAGAACTGCAGATGTATGCGAAACACTATAGCATTTCTCATAAGATTCAGTGCAGATTGCTTATAAAAATCTAATTATTTGGTGAATTTGTACTAAATGAAATGAAAATGAAAATCGCTTATTGTCACGAGTAGGCTTCAATGAAGTTACTGTGAAAAGCCCCTAGTCGCCACATTCCGGCGCCTGTCCGGGGAGGCTGGTACGGGAATCGAACCGTGCTGCTGGCCTGCTTGGTCTGCTTTAAAAGCCAGCGATTAGCCCTGTGAGCTAAACCAGCCCCTAAACAAATAAATTGAAGCATTCATCCTTGTTCAGTGAGAACTCCTAAGGTTTCTCTTATGCTTTTTGTTCATGTTAAGTCTGGGGTTTTACTGATGCTCGCTGCCACCATGTTATGTCTTCTGGTTCCCAGAATTCGGAATAAGCACTCTTTATAGACTCCCAATGCTGGAGCTTCATTGAGCATATTTCTTGCAGCTCTCCATGTGGCCAGAGAATTGATTGTTGCTCAGCACCTGAGTGCATTGCAGCAGTAAATGTGGCATCTTGGATGTACATTGGCATAACAATTAGTTCTTAACTTTTTATGAGAAAGATGACAATATGAGCATCCCTTATTCTTTAAAAAAGTATATAGAAAATATAATGCCTCTATATATCAATAGAACTCCTTGGCAGCACGGTAGCATTGTGGATAGCACAATCGCTTCACAGCTCCAGGGTCCCAGGTTCGATTCCGGCTTGGGTCACTGTCTGTGCGCAGTCTGCACATCCTCCCCGTGTGTGCGTGGGTTTCCTCCGGGTGCTCCGGTTTCCTCCCACAGTCCAAAGATGTGCAGGTTAGGTGTATTGGCCATGATAAATTGCCCTTAGTGTCCAAAATTGCCGTTAGTGTTGGGTGGGGTTACTGCGTTATGGGGTTATGGGGATGGGGTGGAGGTGTTGACCTTGGGTAGGGTGCTCTTTCCAAGAGCCGGTGCAGACTCGATGGGCCAAATGGCCTCCTTCTGCACTGTAAAATCTATGAAAAATAAAATCTATGAACTGTTCCAATCATTCATTTTTTCACATTGCACGGGATCTTCCAGTGCTACCTGTGGTAGAAATTTTGAAAGCAGCTAAAATTCTGTTGACTTTGGGTGGGAATTTCTGGTCCCACCGCTCAGCTTTTCACAAAAAATGACTTCACAGAAATGGTTAGGTGGTAAATGTTATGAGCAATACCAGCATGCTGCGGTCTGTCTTTGGCCGGGCAATACCTCTCCTCCAGCTATGCGGTGCGATTCTGCAACTTGGTTTCTCACCCAACCACGTCACATGTGGAGCATTTTGGGCAGCACAGTAGCACAAGTGGATAGCCCTGTGGCTTCACAGCGGCAGGGTCCCAGGTTCGATTCCCCGCTGGGTCACTGTCTGTGCGGAGTCTGCACGTTCTCCCCGTGTCTGCGTGCGTTTCCTCCCACAGTCCAAAGACGTGTAGGTTAGGTGGATTGGCCATGAAAAATTGCCCTTAGTGACCAAAAATGTTAGCAGGGGGTTATTGGGTAATGGGAATAGGGTGGAAGTGAAGGCTTAAGTGGGTCGGTGCAGACTCGATGGGCCGAATGGCCTCCTTCTGCACTGTATGTTCTATGTAAGTGCCTGTCTTCCACCGAGCTTCTCAGCTGAGCCCGCTCTGCCTCGATTCTGTGTATCCCTATTTCCTCTTTGCGACTCTCCAGCACTTGTTGCGGGTTGTTATTTCTCCCCAGTAAATCAATCTCTGACCATAATATATTGTTCAGCTGCCTCTTCAGTTCCCCAATTTGCTGTCTGTACTCAGCACCGTCATTCTTTTCTTTGTCAAGTTCTTCTATCTGAAACGCGTGCTGTCGCAGTTTTGACCTGAGGTTCAGGAACTCCTCATTGAGTCCTTCCTCTGCCAACTGCACAGCTGACAGCCTCTCTTCTCTCTGCCCATTTTCAGATTGCTACTTCATGTCCTGCCCAGCCTTCAGTCTCTCCAGGTCAGCAACCTCATTCTCTAGCACTATCCTTTCAGCTTGGAAGTGCTGCAAATGTCAAAACATCTTCTTCTTATGCTGCCTGAATTTCTCAATTAGTTCTATTTCCTTTTCTGTCAAGTGCACTTTGTATCTTTCAGCATTGGCCTTGAGAATTTCAATATCTGGGTGCATCCCTCGTAATGGTGGAATTTACCCAGTGTGTAGGTTCTGTGACTCTGTTAATTACCATCTTGCTCCTGATCCGAGGGTGCTTTTAAGTGGGCGTACCACCTTCAGCCCTCGGTGCTTTTACCTTTACCTCACATGAGCTTCAGCTCTTGGAGTAGCCATTTTCTTTCACATTTTCAGGGAAGGTCTTCAGGTATAGTCTAAGCATGATGATGGTACTCTGTGCACTGGTGCGAAGTTTCTGATTTATGGCTCGCTTTATGGTGTAGAGTGGCAAGCGAGTAGGGTGTTAGGTGGGTAGGGTGGCAAGTGGATGGAGTGTCAGATGGATATGGTGGCATCTGTAGTTCAATAGGTGGGTAGTCAGGTGTTCAGTGGGGGTAGCCCGGGTGGGGGGGTTGAGGCAGGAGGCCAATGTGAATCATTGAGAGGGATCAGTTGTATAGTTGCCCGGGAGTGAGACAAGGATTTTTCTGTCCAATATTTCCTGGGTAACTATCCAGGTAAGTAAATCGGAACTGTCCAAGGTCTCTGACTCTAACGCAATATTGGAGACATTTGCAGGGGGTGCTGGGGAACAGGGGAATTGCACTTCGGAAGTACAAGCTTCCTGGACAATTCTCACAGAGATCAGGGGCGAAATTCTCCCCTACCCGGCGGGGTGGGGGGTCCCGGCGTAGCGGAGTGGTGCCAACCACTCCGGCGTCGGGCCTCCCCAAAGGTGCAGAATTCTCTGCACCTTTAGGGGCTAGGCCCACGCCGGAGTGGCTCCCGCTCCGCCGACTGGCGCCAACGGCCTTTGACGCTACACCAGCCGGTGTCGGGGCTGGCCGAAAGGCCTTCGCCGACCGGCGTGAGTCCGCGTATGCGCCGGAGCATCAGCGGCCGCTGACGTCACCACCGGCGCATGCGCGGTGGAGGGGGTCTCTTCCGCCCCCGCCATGGTGGAGGCCGTGGTGGCGGCTGAAGAAAAAGAGTGCCCCCACGGCACTGGCCTGCCCGCCGATTGGTAGGCCCCGATCGCGGGCCAGGCCGCTGTGAGGGCACCCCCCGGGGTCCGATCGCCCCAGGACCCCGGGGGCCCTCTCGCGCCACCAATCCCAACGGCACAGAGGTGGTTTAAACCACGTCGGCGGGATTGGCCTGTCAGCGGCGGGACTTCGGCCCATCGTGGGCCGGAGAATCGCCGCGGGGGGTCCGCCGATTGACGCTGATCGGCGGGGCGTGATTCCCGCTCTCACCGATTCCCGGGTGGCAGAGAATTCTGGCCACGGCGGGGGCGGGATTTACGCCGGCCCCGGGCGATTCCCCGACCCTGCGGGGGGTCGGAGAATTCCACCCCAGGACTTCCACAAGGTGCTGGCGGGCATCTTGGGTTCCAAGTCCGGTCCCCAGACAATCCAGAGGCCAGAAGATCTGGGCCAATATTTTACATCAATGACCTTTTATCAGATAGGTCCCAACCTGTGCTGTAGTTCACTTCTCTACATCTTTTGAGGGATAAATATTGGCCTGGACACTGGGGAAATCTCTGCTCCTGTTCAGAATATTGCCATGAGATCTTTTTCATCAACCCAAACAGGCAGATGGGGCCTCAGTTTAATGTTTTGTCTGAAAGACAGCAGTACAACAACCCTTACGACTGCACTGGAGTGTCGGCCTTGACTTATTGTGCTCAAGTCCTACAGTGGGATTTGAACCCAGAACCTTATGACTGAAAGATGGAAGTACTGGCAACTGAACCACAGCTGGTATTTACATGGCAAATTGAATTAATTAGAATGTTTTTGTAAGAAATTCTCAACCTGTTTCAAAATTTATATTTTGCTCGCACACGAATAAAATTATCAAACAAAACAAAATATACATTTGCGTAACACTCAAGTAGATCCGCCTATTGTAAAAACCCAGTTGTACAAGTTCAAATGAACTGAATCAATCAGATCAATATTTTGGAAAAGAAAGCTTTGCAAGAAAGAAGAAAAGTAAGAAAAGAAAACACAATAGTTTATAAATTAAGGAGGTTTCTTCAGCTAAGGGGGAATGAGGCCACTTCTAGGGGGGAGTTTTCCAAACCTATGCAATTAATAGACACTGGCAGAAGTTATAAAATTGATAGAGAGTTAATAAATAATAACAAAGACATCAATATGTTCAACATGACGATAGAAGAATTCAGCAGATGGGAAGTTTGAGGAGCAATAAAGCAGCCATTAAACCTAGCGAACTTGTGTTTTTTTTTGACAGATTCCAGCCTCACCAACCAATCTTCTCACTTTATGGGAAAATGTCACCCCTGCATCCGACGTGAGGTCAAAAAGCTACATTGGCGCAAAATTTCTCAAGAATCATAAAATGAGGTTGTCACCGGCGAGATCTCGTTTTCCGATTTACCAGCCCCTTCGCCAGAGACATAAGGGTGGGAACCTATTTAAATGTATTTAATTAATTAATTTAAAGGGCTTCTCCGCCAGGTCGGGAATTCCCTCCTCGCCAAAGTGACATCACATTGGTGAGGTGTACAGCAGGTTTTGCAAAATGAGAAGTAGTCGAGGGGAACCCGCCAAGGGTGCAAAGGTAACTATAGCTCCCGGGGTGAGAGGGATACGCCCGTCAGTGCCCTCGTATTTCTCCCAAGTGTTGCCCCATGGTGGTGCAAACTTGGCAGTGCCAACCTGGCAGTGCCAGGGGGCTGTGCTCGGAGCGGGCCCTCTGAGAGGGTTCTCCTTATGTGTTGAGACGTGGGGTGTTGCCAAGGTGCTTGTGTGTTGGGGGGGGGGGGGGGCTTGTTGCCGTGGTGCTTGTGGGGGGTGTGGTTGCCCAATTAGTTGTGTGGAGGTGGGGGGGGGTGGGAGTTTGCCCCATTGCTTATGGGGGGATGCCCGTGTCTGTGAAGAGGTGGGGGAGTTTTTTTTTAATGTTAATTGGAGCATTGTTTAAAAATGACGCACCAATCTCGGTGGGGCTGGCATTGTTGGCTCTATCAGGCCTCACCCTGCCAACGTAACCACGTGCCCTGATTTTCTGTGCACAGAATGCCAGAGAGAAAACTTGGCTGTGCAGCCGGAGAGCCACACGTCAGCTTTCGTGCCCCATCCAACACTTGGCTCAAAGTGCAAAATTCCACCATATATCTTAATATTGCCTTTCTTCAGCGGTGTATCAAAATAGCCTTGTCTGTTTCCTTGCTAATTTATTTCATAATTTAATCATCCTTTGTGTGAAATACTCTGCCTAACTTTTTTTTTTAACTTGTGATCCCTAATATTTAAACCCGTTACCATAGTGAGTATTTTGTCTGGATTAGCCTCAACAATCCTTTCATCATCCTGAATACTCCAGTTAGGTCACCTTGAACTCTCCTCATCAACATTAACACATCAAAAGTTCTTTACCTTTAATGATAACATAAATTCTCAATACCCAGAATATTACTCATCTCCATTCCCACTCAAGACAATAATGACTCGCTGACCATCAGTACACCCAGCAACCATCATTTGCTGGAACTCCTCCTGTGAAGGGATTGATGCATCAATAGCTTTTGCGGTGTCTCGGAGTAAATCAGTGACTCACTGGGGGCGGGATTCTCCGACCCCTCGCAGGGTCGGAGAATTGGCGGGAAGCGGCGTCATTTCCGCTCCCGCAGGTTTCGTAATTCTCCCGCCGGAAAAAAACCGGCGTTGTGCAAATCCCGTCGGCGGCCTGTGAAAACAGCTGGCGCCGGCGGGATTTCATTTTATTTGCACTGACCTGAAATCTCCGGCCCGGATGGGCCGAAGTCCCGCCGACGTGGCCACGGGTCACGTCGGCGCAAATCAGAGTTGGTTTAAAACGGCGTCAACCATTGATGATGGCTGACGCCGTTCAGTGTCGGGGGTGGGTTGCGGCCATCAGGGGGGGGGGGGGGGGGGTTGCGGCCATGGGGGGGGGGGGGGGTGGGTTGCGGCCATCAGGGGGGGGGGGTGGGTTGCGGCCATGGGGGGGGGGGGGGTGGGTGGCGGCCATCGGGGGAGTGGGTTGCGGCATCGGGGGAGTGGGTTGCGGCCATCGGGGGGTTGCGGCCATCGGGGGGTTGCGGCCATCGGGGGGGGGGGGGGTTGCGGCCATCGGGGGGGGGGGGGGGGGTTGCGGCCATCGGGGGGGTGGGTTGCGGCCATCGGGGGGTTGCGGCCATGGGGGGGGGGTGGGTTGCGGCCATCGGGGGGGTTTGGGGGCAGCGGCGGGCAGAGAGGGGGGGGCGACGGATGCCCGGGGCCAACGCCCCCCCCCCTCTGTACGCCGCTGCCCCCTACCCTCACCACCCCTACCTCCCTCCAACGCCCCTACCCCCCTCCCCACCACCCCTACCCCCCTCCAACGCCGCCCCCCATCTCTCGCAACGCCGCAACCGCCCCCCCCCCCTCAACGCCGGGTCCCCCCCCCCCCCAACGCCGGGTCCCCCCCCCCCCTCAACGCCGGGTTCCCCCCCCCCCTCAACGCCGGGTTCCCCCCCCCCCCTCAACGCCGGGTTCCCCCCCCCCCCCCTCAACGCCGGGTTCCCCCCCCCCTCAACGCCGGGTTCCCCCCCCCCCCTCCTCAACGCCGCAACCCCCCACCCTCAACGCCGCAACCCACACCCCGTCCCCCTCCCTCTGAAGGCCGGTACCCACACCCCCCCCCCTCTCCTCCTCCCCCCCTTCCTTCCTCCTCCCCCCCTTCCTTCCTCCTCCCCCCTCCTCCCCCCCCTTCCTTCCTCCTTCCCCCTTCCTTCCTCCGTTAGTGGGGGGGGGGGGGGGTGGGTGCGGCGTTGGAGTGGGGTAGGGGTGGTGAAGGGGGTAGGGGTGGTGAGGGGAGGGGGTTGGGGTAGGGGCAGCGGCGTGCAGAGGAGGGGGGCGACGGATGCCCGGGGCCAATGCACCGTCGCCCCCCCTCTGCACGCAGCTGCCCCTACCCCAACCCCCTCCCTTCACCACCCCTACCCCCTTCACCACCCTACCCCCCTCCAACGCCGCACCCCCACACACCCACTAACGCCGCACCCCCCCCCCCCCCCCCACTAACAGAGGAAGGAGGAGAGAGGGGGGGAGGAGGAGAGAGGGGGGGGAGGAGGAGAGAGGGGGGGGAGGAGGAGAGAGGGGGGGGAGGAGGAGAGAGGGCGGGAGAGAGAGGGGGAGAGGGGGGGGGAGAGAGGGGGAGAGGGGGGGGGGGAGAGAGAGGGGGAGAGAGGGGGAGAGGGGGGGGGAGGAGGAGAGAGGGGGGGGAGGAGGAGAGAGGGGGGGAGGAGGAGAGAGGGGGGGAGGAGGAGAGAGGGGGGGGGAGGAGGAGAGAGGGGGGGGGGTGTGGGTACCGGCCTTCAGAGGGAGGGGGACGGGGTGTGGGTACCGGCATTGGGGGGGGGGGGGGTACCGGCATTGAGGGGGGGGACCCGGCGGTGAGGGGGGGGGGGACCCGCGGCGGTGAGGGGGGGGGGGGACACGGCGGTGAGGGGGGGGGGGACCCGGCGGTGAGGGGGGGGGAGACCCGGCGTTGGAGGGGGGTAGGGGTGGTGGGGAGGGGGGGTAGGGGTGGTGGGGAGGGGGGGTAGGGGTGGTGGGGAGGGGGGGTAGGGGTGGTGGGGAGGGGGGGTAGGGGTGGCGGGGAGGGGGGTAGGGGTGGCGGGGAGGGGGGTAGGGGTGGTGGGGAGGGGGGTAGGGGTGGTGGGGAGGGGGGTAGGGGTGGCGGGGAGGGGGGTAGGGGTGGCGGGGAGGGGGGTAGGGGTGGCGGGGAGGGAGTTTGGGGTGGTGGGGAGGGAGGTAGGGGTGGTGGGGAGGGAGGTAGGGGTGGTGAGAAGGGAGGTAGGGGTGGTGAGGAGGGAGGTAGGGGTGGTGAGGAGGGGTTGAGGTAGGGGTGGTGAGGAGGGGTTGAGGTAGGGGTGGTGAGGAGGGGTTGAGGTAGGGGTGGTGAGGGGGGGGTTGAGGTAGGGGTGGTGAGGGGGGGGTTGGGGTAGGGGGCAGCGGCGTACAGAGGGGGGGGGGGCGACGGTGCGTTGGCCCCGGGTATCCGTCGCCCCCCCAAATGCCGGAACACACCCCCCCCCCCAAATGCCGGAACACACCCCCCCCCAAATGCCGGAACACACACACCCCCCCCCCCAAATGCCGGAACATACACACACCCCCCCCCCCCAAAATGCCGGAACATACACACACCCCCCCCCCCCCCCAAAATGCCGGAACACACCCAAATGCCGGAACACACACCCCCCCTGTCTCTCTCCTCCTTATCCTCCAAAAAACGCCGGGTCTCACCACTTCCGCAGCTGGAGAAACTGACGCGTATAGCGTCAGTCAGCTGCTAGCCCCTCCGGGAACGGAGAATAGCGGCCTTAAAGAAGGCCCCTACGCCGGAGTCATTAACACCGATTTTTCTCGCAGGCAACCCGCGTTACGAAGGGCTACGGAGAATCCCGCCCCGGGTGGGAGTTGTCAGTCCCCCTTCCGCCCTACTCGGTGTACTTCCCAAGGGCGGATGTGGCTAGCCATTGGCCGGTGGCAGGAGTTTCCGATTGAACTGATGTCATCGCGGGTTGCGTGGCTCGCCTGTCTCGCTGTCACGGAATCCGCCGCTGGTGGTTGCCATTGGTGGGACTGGAAGATCCGCCAGCGGGAAGGGCCAGAAAATCCCGGCTCACTATCCACAATATCACAGCCAGCTTTTAAGACTTCCATGCGACCAGCAGAAATGCAACATTGCTTGAATCAGTATGGGTTAACCTAATCCAAAAACAACACACTGCGGATGCTGGGAATCCAAATTAGAACAAAAGAAAATACTAGATATACTCAGCAGATCGGATAGCAACTGCGACAAGAGAAACAGAGTTAATCTTTCAGTTCAAGCTGACCTTTCATCGGAAGGATAGAAACTTGATAAGTTTACAGCTGGTGGGGGGGGGGGGGGGGGGGGGTGGTGGGGGGGGGGGGGGGGGTGGTTGGGGGGGGGGGGGTTGGGTTTAGTTTGGGCAGCGGGCAAGAATTAAAGAGAAGGTTTATGATGGGGTGGATTACCAACCAATTTCCACCCCATCAGTCCACTATCCATCATCAGCAAAATGATGGAAGGAGCCATCAAAAGTGTTATCAAGCAGCACTTACTAACCTACTCTTACTCACGGACGCTCAGTTTGGGTCCTGCCAGGTTCACTCAGCTCCTGACCTCATTCCAGCCTTGGTTCAAACATGGTCCAAAGATGTGCTGGTTAGGTGGATTGGCCATGCTAAATTGCCCGTAGTGTCCTAAAAAGTAAGGTTAAGGGGGGGGGGGGGGTTGTTGGGTTACGGGTATAGGATGGATACGTGGGTTTGAGTGGGGTAATCATTGCTTGGCACAACATCGAGGGCCGAAGGGCCTGTTCTGTGCTGTACTGTTCTATGTTCTATGGTCAAAAGAGCTGAATGCCAGAGGTGAGGTTAGCGTGACTGCCCTTGACATGAAGGCAGCATTTGACTGAGTATGGCATCAAGGAGCCAATGGGAATCAGGGAGAAAACTCTCCGCTGGTTGGAGTCATACCTGGCACAAAGTAAGATGGTTATGGTGGTTGGAGGTCAATCATCCCAGCTCCAAGACTTCACTGCAGGAGTTCTTCAGGGTAGTGTCCTCGGCCCAACCATCTTCAGCTGCTTCATCAATGACCTCCCTTCTATCATAAAGTCAGAAGTGGGGATGTTTGCGAATGACTGCACAATGGTCAGCGCCATTCGCGATTCCTCAGATAATTTAGCCCGTGTTCAGGCTTTGGCTGCAAGTGGCAAGTTACATTCGCGCCAGAAATGTGCCCGGCAATGACAATCTCCTGCAAGAGAGGATCTAGTCATCACCCCATGACATTCAATGGCATTACCCTTACTGAATCCCCCACAACCAACATCCTGCCGGTTACCATTGATTAGAAACTGAATTGGACTAGCCGTTTTAATACTGTGGCTACAAGGGCAGGTGAAAGACTAGGTCGACAAGGCACAAGTCAGGAGTGTAATGGAATACTCTCCACTTGCCTGGATGAATACAGCTCTAACAACACTCAAGAAGCTCAACACAGGGCAGCACGGTGGCCTAGTGGTTAGCACAGCTGCCTCACGGCGCTCTGGTCCCAGGTTCGATCCCGACTCTGGGTCACTGTCCGTGTGGAGTTTGCACATTCTCCCCATGTCTGTGTGGGTTTCGCCCCCACAACCCAAAAATGTGCAAAGTAGGTGGATTGGCCACACTAAATTGCCCCTTAATTGGAAAAGATAATTGGGTAATCTAAATTTATAAAAAGAAAAGCTCAACACCATCCAGGACAAAACAGCCCGCTTGATTGCTCCCCCTTCCACAAACATTAAAACCCCTCACCACTGATGACCAGTGGTATCAGTGTGTACCATCTACAAGATGCACTGCAGGAACTCGCCAAGGTTTGTTCGGTAGCACCTTCCAAACTCATGTTCACTCACCGCCCAGACCTGGAAATATATCGCCGCTCCTTCACTGTCGCTGGGGCAACATCCTGGAACTCGCTTCCTAACAACACAGTGGGTGGGCCTACACCTCGGCGACTGCAGAGGTTCAAGAAGGCAGCTCACCAACACCTTCTGAAGGGCAACTAGGGATGGGCAATGAATGCTGGCTTCACCAGCACCACCCACATCCCAGAAATGAATAAAAAAACAAGAAATGGTTCAAAAGCCAATGAGAGTGATAATGGGTATCACAATGGGTATTAAAGAAACCAAAGATGTGTCCAGATAGGTTAACCTAACCCCAGGAAAACAGCTTGAATCTCATCTTCGAAGAGATGCAAATTCCTTCCAGTTCGAACCTTTTAACAAATCCCACAACAACAGCTTGCATTTATATAGCACGCTAGTAAAATGCAATAAAATGTGTTGAGGCATTTCGTAGGAGCGTTGACATAAGATCTTATACTGAAGCTGTACCATGAAGAGGTCGTAGAACAAGTGTACCAAAAAACTTGTTTAAATAAATAGTTTTTCTGAAGCAGCATAAAGAAGAAGAGGTGGAGTGGGGAAAACGTTTACAGAATCACAAAATTGTCAGATTACCAAAGGAGGCAATTCGACCCATCATGTCTGGGTCAGTTTCAGGCGAGAGTTTAGGGCCAAGGCAGGACACTAGACCTCCACCTCCCCTCGCTCCAGCCAATCATGCAGGCGTTTTCGTACAGCCATTATGCTTATATTTAATAAAGGAAAGTTTTGAATGAAAATAGAAGACCACACAACACTGCCATTCCCCTCTGATTTTTCACCCCAGTTTCTGGCATCAGTGCCCATGAGATTAATCTTTAATTCCTGGAGTGTCCGCTTGTATTCTGGTCCACTGGCGAGGCCAGGAATGATCCTGGGCTTGGCTCCTGAGGGAGAGGGAACATTAGAAATCCTCTCCCTCCACACTGTACGCTGGGTGCTTCTGATTTACTTCTGACAATGATGATACCAGTAGCCAGCCTTAACATCCTTGGCAACAGAGAAGCACAGCGCAGGTTCCAGAACTTCTCAATCCTCAGGGAAGGGAAATATGCTGTGTGCTTCCTGCAGGAAAGCCACAATGTTCCGGGAGACAATCTACGTGGCAAGGAGGGGTTAGGTTCCACATGAGTCACCTGGCCTCCAGTTCTGGTGTGTGGCGACCTTGATGACTCCACATTTTCAGCCAGGGATCTTAGGGGTTAAGACTCCCAGGCCAGGCCGGTTGTTGCACCTCATCGTCTGCTTGGCGACACTTTACTTTGCGACACTGTACTCTCCCTGAGCTGGCTGGGCCAGAGCTAAGCAGGTTCTTTGAAGAAGTATCTGTTCACCTCAGCTCCATTAATGTGGGTGGGTGCATTGACCTCGGGGGGGGGGGGGGGGGGATTTTAATTGTAACCTCGGGGCCAGGGACAGTGGCGTTGCTGCGCGCTGTTCAAGAGCGATGGGCAAGCTGAAGGATTTGATTGAGCTCAACCCAAAATCGACGTGCCCTGTGTTCCGACGGTTTCTGTGCAGTATGTGCTGTCCTCGGACCACCGTCTAGGTGTGGGTGGATCTCGCTCTGCTCTGCATTTAGGCGAGATCTGCATCGTGGCACTTTAACAACCTTCTGCTGGAGGATGAGCAGTTACTCAACTCATTTCATTGCTTCTGAGTCAGTTGGAGAAGAAAGCAGGGAGGCTTCCCCTCCTTGAGGCAATGGTGGGACGTGGGCAAGATTCACGTTTGAATGATCTGTCAGGAATATGCGAGGGGCCGACAAGGAGATGGAAATCCAGGATCAAGGAGTTAAAGGAGGAGGTGCTTAACCTGGAGCCACGTCTTGGTCAGCCCGATGAGGACCAACCGATGATGGATCCCTTGCCTCAAATCTGGAGAGAGTAAGGGCTCAAACCCGAGCATATTACTCTGCTCTGTCCTCTCCGGATCTGGCCAATGAGGATGCTTGCAGAGTTTTGTGGGAGGACCTGCTGCAGGTCGGCCTGAGAGCTCCGGAAAGCTTAATGCCCGATCATTCGTGGGGAGCTGATGGGCGCCCTTGACAGCCTATCCAGGGACAGGTCCCTGGGGCTGCACAGGCTGACACCATCGAGTTTTTCTGGGCATTCTGGGATGTCCTGGTGAATGATTGTGTGTGGGTGGTAGGGGAGAGAACCGTGTGAGGAGATGCCTCTGTTGTGCTGCAGGGCAGTTATTGCCTTGCTGCCTAGGAGGGGGGGGGGCGTTCTGCTTACTTAAGAACTGGTGCCCAATCTCTCTTTCCAGCATGAGTTATAAAATCTTTGTCAGGGCGATGGCCATGTGTAGGACCACTCCATCTTGACCAGTCCTACATAATCCCAGACCAGAGTGTTGCTCGTTTTACTGGAGTGTATTAACACGCCTCCGTTTAAAGGCCGTGTGCTTAACACTACTATGGCTCTGTGTATGTAATTATGCTCAGGAGTCGCCAGGTGCCGTATTTAGACACCTCACAAGTATATCAAGGTCAGGTTCAAAGTAATAAATCTGTACACCGATTAGTAAGTCCAAATGATTGATATTTATTATGACAAATAATAAATACACATGCATACGCTAAAGAGACTAACTTACTTCTAATACTAAACAACTAAAATACTTATCTAGACAGGAACAGGCAAGGTCAGGGAGCAAGGCCTTCGTCCCGTTCTTGGTCTGCAACTCTCAGGTACTTAAAGTTGTCAGGATCTAGCAAGGTCTGGATCACGTAGCGATTGTTGTATTGGCACTTACAGTTCGATGGCTGATGCTCAACGGCCGGTGCTGAAACTGGAGTCAGGATGCGATGTAACACGTCTGGGCCGGAGTCTGGAAGCAACAGACCGAACCATGTGCGGGGTCTACTTTTATAGTCCCTCGAAGTCCGTGCCCCTTCGGGGCGGGTCTTTTACCTGCCATGTATCGATTGGGCCTTTCCCAATCGATATCTTCCAAACCCCCCAATCTGAGGGTCGTTTCTCGATGGGTGGGCTGTCCCTATGGTTCTGTGTGTTGGATACAGTGGTGCCGTTCTGTCTGGGCGTCTACTCAAAAGTATCCGTTCATACTTAAATGTTTCTATTGTGTGGGGTCTGGATCTGGATCACCTCATTACTACGTAGATCTTGTTGCCATTTACACCTTTGGCTGAGACTCTGCACCTGGCCACAAACTGGTTTCTGTACGTGCAGAATGCTAATTAGTCTTCTGCAAACTGCTTGTCCTTGCTAAGACTGTTTTTTCCCTGCAGCCTTAGCAGTTCCCCATTTTGTAGCCCAGTGTCCATCTTAGGTGGCTACAAGAGCATCTATGATAGCATTCATTTGGTCCGGGACATGATCCATTATTCCTAGAGGGCTGGTCTGTTGAGTACATTCCTGTCTCTCAACCAGGAGAAGGCATTTTACAGCGAGGATCACGAATATTTATTTGGGCCTCTGCGGACATCCAGGTTCAGGACACATTTTGTCGCTTGGATCTGACTCCTATATACCACTGCAGAATTCCCTATAAAGGTTAATGGGTCCATGAAGGCATCCCTTCGTTTTGGGAGAGGAGTGTGTCAGGGCTGCCCCTTGTCCGGCCAGTTAAATTCCATTTGCATGGAGCCATTCCAGCACCTCTTGCGGGGGAGATTGTCAGATTATTTCTGTGTGAGACAGGTATTGGGGTGGTCCTTTCGGTACGTTTTTGACGTGTTCCTCATGTTCACAGACCCGGCTTACCTGCGGAGGGTGAGCTAGTGCCAGGCTATATACTCTGCTGCGTCCTCTGCCAGGATTAACTGGGACAAGTGTTTGGGACTCCTGGTTGGAAAGTGGCGGATGGACCTCCTACCGGAGGAGATCAATCCTTTCACCTGGAGCAGGACCCATCTCCTTAACTTGGGAGTCCATCTCTGCCCTGCCTGGCTGGAGAACTGGCAGGAACTGGATGCCAAAGTCACCGTTCGCCTGAGACACTGGACAGGACTGCTCTGAGTGCTGTCCTACAGGGCTCGAGTGCTGGTCATAAACCAACTGATCGCTTCCATGCTGTGGCACCAACTAGTCACTTTGACGCCAGAACTGAGATGTAGCTGGATGTGGCTCTCTACCCGGAGGTAAGAGAGTTCAGTGAATGTGGTTCTTGGGAATATTGCAGGCCATTGGTTAGAACTATACTGTAGTTGGCGGGAAGCAAATAATCTCATGACATTACGTTCCCAGTGTGCTGTCACCCAACTGCTTCAGAAACCGTTCTCTGCCTGAGCTAAGTGACAAAGTTTGTATGAATTTCCAACTATTTTGCAGTGATGGAAAATATTTCTGAGATCCAGGATTAAAGGAGGATTAGAATTCACTTGATCCTATTCCCTCATTGTTTACCAAGGAAATGATTGGCATGCTGAGCAGTTGGCGGAACAATCCACAGGAACATACATGCTACAGAAACCATCTGCTGGTGCAGATTTCACTGCTACCAGCTGGACTGATAATGTTGTTGGCCATTTTTGTAAACTAAAGCTGAGTATTTCTCGCTCTTTTCTCTGCCACAGCCATTTTCCTTTCAGGTTTGAGAGCTAAGGGAGACTGAAGAATGTCTCGTAAAGCAAACTGATCTTGTCAGTGTTGTAGATTGTCCCCCGTGCGTTTTTTCACGGTTTGAAGGCAGCATGTCAAGTTATCAATTTTCAAAGACTGCCTTGTCCACCATTGTAAACCTGACCAATGGTGGGCCTTTAATCCCATACTTGATGATTTCAAGCAGGAAACCCAGGATTGGCCCGGTAATGGGCCCAATTTCATCATTTAAGTGCCTATTTTTCTCCAGAGCAAGCTTCCCATCACCCACTTCTCTCATTAGTGGGAGGTAGAACAATTACAGATCAGGTGTGGTCCTGAGGAGTGCTGTGGAGCTGGGAGGAGAATGCTAGCTCCCCCTGGCTTGACAACAGCACTTGGCAATTTTGTTAACTTTTCATTCTGATGGTGCCTGCTAATTAGGCCGCACCCACACTTGGGAAACCAGAGCAGAGCAGTCTCACCACTGGATCTTCTGAGAGCAGCCAATTCCTCACAGATCTAAAACAGACATAGGCCTCTCGTCAGTATCATCAATAAATATTCTGTTTTCATTTCCAAGATACCTGCTTTTATGCTAAATTGGGTCACAACTGGGACCCGACGTTTCTCTTCCTCAACTATTGGTTGAACTCAGATGTCAGTCTTCAGCTAGTTTGATTCACTCCTTGTGATATCAAGAAACACTGAAGGCACGAGACATTGCTAAAGCTGTAGGTCCTGATGATATTCTGGCAATAGTTTAAAGGCTTGTTCTCTAGAACTAACCACATCCCCTACTCAAGCTGTTCCAATACAGCTACAACACTAGCATCTACCCGAAAATGTGGAAAATTGCCCAGGTATGCTTTGCCCACAACCGGCAGGGCAAATCTAACCTGGCCAGTTACCACACCACCAGTCTACTATCAATCATCAGCAAAGTGATGGAAAGGGCATCAACAATACTATCAGTCAGCACTTCAATAACCTAAGCACTTGCGCTCAGTTTGGGTTCTGCCAGGGCCACTCAGCTCCTTGTGATGATAGGCAGACTATCACCTGTGCATAATATGAGTAGTTCATCATCACTGTAAATTCTATGACCTATGTGTATTCTAAATTATGTGTTTTACTGTTGTAGTTCTAGCATCCAACCAGCAGGTGGAGCAAATATGGAGTCCCGGGACTCGGATGCACCATGTGGTCCAGGAGAAAGTGTTTGGAAGGAGTTGATAGCAGTCGCATATTAGAGCAGCTCTGTTGTATCTTAGTGTAAGTCAGAGTTAGACATTTATTTCCAACTGTATTCATCTTAGACATTTTAGTTATTCATTAGTGTAGTGTTAGTAATAAATAACTTTGTTTATAAAACAATGTCATGTCCTTTGTTGATAAGGCAATATCGAGATTCCACATCAGCCCAATCAAAGAACATTACACTGCTGACGTCATTAAAGCCTTCGTCCAAAGTTGGACAAAAGAGCTGAACTCAAGGGTTGAGGTTAGCGTGACTGTCCTTGACATCAAGTCAGAATTTGATTGAGTATGACACTATGGAGCCCATGCAAAACTCTAAACAATGGGAATCCGGGGATACTCTCCACTGGATAGAGTCATACCTGGCACAAAAGAAGATGGTTGTTATGGTTGGAGGTCAATCATTTCAGCTTTAGGATATCACTGCAGGAGTTCCTCAGGATCGTGTCCTACGCCCAACCATCTTCAGCTGCTTCATCAGTAACCTTCCCTCCATCATAACGTCAGAAGTGGGGATATTCACTGGTGACTGCACAATGTTCAGCACCATTCTCAACTCCTCAGATACTGAGGATATCCGTACCATATTAAGCAAGCCTGGAAAATATTCAGACCTAAGTTGTAGATAGCAAGTGACATTCATGCCACACAAGTGCCAAGCAATAACTATTTCGAAAAAGAGACGATCAAACTATCGCCTTTTGACGTTCAATAACACTACCATCACTGAATCCCCCACTATCAACATCCTGGAGGTTACCATTCACCAGAAAATGAACTGAACCAGCCACAAAATACTATGGCTACAAGGGCAGTTCAGAAGCTGGGAATTCTGTGGCAAATAACTCAACTCCTGGCTCCCCAAAGCCTGTCCACCACCTACAGGGCACAAATCAGGAGGGTGACGGCATACTCTCCACTTGTCTGGATGAGTGCTGCTCCAAACACTCTACACGCTGGACACCATCAAGGACAAAGTAGCCTTCTTGATTGGCACCCCATCCACAAACATCCACTCCCTCCACCACTGACGCACAGTGACAGCGGTGTGTGCCATCTACACAATTATGTGTACCATCTACCAAAGATCCTTTGGAAGCACCTTCAAAATCTGCAAACCCTCACATCTAGAAGGACAGCAGGTATATGGGAACACCACAGCTGCAATTTGCCCTCCAAGCCACTCACCCTTCTGAGTTGGAAATATATTGCCATTCCTTCACTGTTGCTGGGTCAAAATCCTGGAACTCCCTACCGAATAGCACTGTGGATGTACCTATACTACATGAACTGCAGTTATTCAAGAAGGCTGCTCGCCACCACCTTCTCCAGGGCAATTAAGCTTGGGCAATAAATGCTGTCCTAGCCAATGGCATCCGCATCATGTGAAAGAACAAAACTAACTCTCGCTTCAGAGTCGGAAGGCTGTGGGTTCAAGTCCCATTCCAGGACTTGAGCACAACAATCGAGTCTGATACCCCTGCGCAGTGCCGAGGGAGTGCTGTTCTGTCAAGAGGTTTTGGGCTGAATTCTCTATTTGGGAGACTATGGGCTGGATTCTCCGTTTCAGCGGCGAAGTGCCGGCGCAGTTTGTGTGGTCTTTTACAACCGAAAAATCGATGTGCAAACCTCACCGTTTCCAGCAGCGGTGAGGGGCTAGCACCAGCGGCGACTGAAAACCACGCCAAAAATGGCTGGAGAATGGCCGGGTCCCGGGCTGTGCATGTGCACGGCTGACAACCTGCACCGGCTGCGCCGTACAACATGGCACCAGCCGTGGGCAACTCCCACCAGCCACCCACGTCTCCAGAGCCAACCTCCTGGCCACCCCCTACTAGTGCTCCCAGCCCTCGCAGAAGCCCCCCCCCCCCCCCCCCCCCCCCGAGGCCAGCGGCCGTCACGCCGTGGAGCTGCAAGGTAAGTCTTCCCCTTACCCTTGTCTCAAGTGCTTTCTAGCTTCCAGATTGGGGTCCCTTTTCTGGGGTGTGGGGGTCGGTGTGTGTGGTGGGGTGGCTCTCTGTGTGCGGGGAACTTTGGAGGGAGCTCCCTGTGGGGTTCCCCCTATTATAGGTGTCCCTGGGGGGGTTCCCCCTATTACAGGTGCCCCTGGGGGGGTTCCCCTATTACAGGTGTCGCTGGGGGGTTTCCCCCTATTACAGGTGCCCCTGGGGGGGTTCCCCCTATTACAGGTGTCGCTGGGGGGTTTCCCCCTATTACAGGTGCCCCTGGGGGGGTTCCCCCTATTACAGGTGTCGCTGGGGGGTTTCCCCCTATTACAGGTGTCCCTGGGGGGGTTCCCCCTATTACAGGTGCCCCTGGGGGGGTTCCCCCTATTACAGGTGTCGCTGGGGGGTTTCCCCCTATTACAGTTGTCCCTGGGGGGTTCCCGCTACTACAGATATCCCTGTGGGGGTCTCTGGTCGTGGAGGCGTGGGCAGGCAGTGCATTGTTGGAGGGCCCTCAGATGGGCTCGGATGCTTTCTACCATCATGGCCCTGACATGGTAGACCTCGCAGTGGGCGAAGGGCCAAGTGCCCCCTTGGCTCACCACATGATCCACCACTTCAGGGCCACGCTGATAAAATTCCAAGTGATTCTGCTCACGTGATTCACGATCTCAGGGGCTGAAGAATCACAGAAGGCCAGAGCACAGGGCTGCCCCCCGCTTAGCATGGCTGCCCGATAGATAATCTCTTTGACCATTTTTAACACCTCACCTCTTTCAAACCAAAGATAAAGGCCCCCGTCTCTGAGATGTGATGGTAAAAGTATTTTCCTTAGGTTTTACCTTTTCTTAAAATAGTGCAGGATTGCCACACATTGTAAATAGCTCAAATATGAGTTTTCTATCCTTTGACATAGATTTTTTTTCTGCGTGTGTGCCTGAATGGAGGTTAAATCGTCTCTGAATTGTTGGAAGGGAACATTCCTAGATTTTGAGCTGGCGATAGATGGCGTGGACCTTTTATTCCTGTGCTGGCCCTATAGCTCTTCGACTAAGAGTACTTATTCTAACCCTATTTCCTTGCCCTCTTCCCACATGGGTGTGCATTGATTCAATAGTGAGAAATAGGATTGAATAGCAGCTACATCCCTTCATTCTTCTAGGAGATGTTTCCTTCCGACTCTTTGTATCTGATTTAATATGGACACATCCAGTCACATTCTTCCTTTACAGAAGTTTATCCAGTTCCACTTTGAAGTGAACTTATTTTTGGCTCAAAGTCACTACATATGGGAAAACATATCCTTCTCCAAAAAATGCTATTTTTTCCAAATTTCTCCCTGCTAGTCCATGAGTCTGGGCCCTGCATTGCTGCTTTACCAGCCAGTGAAAATATGCTTCATCTATCCTCTCAAAATTTTGTAAAGCTTTGTTGCCCAAATGTCTTGGACAGAAATAATAAATACCACCTGAATTCAGTACTGTCCTGAATCCACCTGGAGACAGCAGCAGGCACTATTCAAAGGGCCTCAATTGGTGTGTGTGCTCTCTCGGTAACAAGTTCAGAACGGCAATTGAAATAATAATCAAGTGTGAATAGCTTATGGAGGACAAACAGATTATAGACAATTGGGAAGGTCCCTGAGATATACATATATTAATGTATAGTTAAGAAAGTTGATGGGGCCAGATGGCCGATTACACAGAAGGCATAATCAAAGAACAACAAAAGTATAATTGACCAGTCCCTGAGAAGCCAGGAGAGACGGTTAGCATCTTGCAGTCTCAGAAAGTGGTCAAGCCAGTTTCCAGCCACCGAGCCTGGTTTATGTTTACAGCAAACAAGTTTCTAAGTCATAGAGCCAAGGCAGTGCACAAAACCTTTATTACAGCAGTTTTAAAATATCTTCTCTGGACCAGGAAAAATACATGAGTATTATCCCTATATTGTATGGTAACTATATCTGGTTATTCAATTTGGATGTTGTTTGGGAACAGAGGAAGTCTTACAGAGTTCAGGTATTGTAGATATATTTTGTAACAAGGAGTACATTCTATAGAAAATGTGTGTGTTTAATAATTCATACATCTCAATTGCATGAGAGTAGAGTAGTCTGGTTTGTATATATTCATATTTTCTTTACTTTAATAAATAGCCTCAATAATTGTTACCTGACAACTGGGCTTTTTATTGTTACAGGGGTTTCACTTATCTCCTCCCACCAAAACAAAATAAAACTATACAGCCCCACGAACCGGCATTGCAAGTTAGGATACCCTCGCATGAGTCAAGTGCCATATCCCGTTCGTATGAAGGATATCGTCACAACGTCTTCACCTTCTACAACGAGTTCTTCATCCAGACGCACTGAACAGCCATGGGGACCAAATTCACACCTCAGTATGCCAACATCTTCATGCGCAAGTTTGAACAAGACCTGCTCACCACACAGGACCTTCAACCGACATTATACACCAGATACATCGATGACGGTTTTTCCTTTGGACCCATGGCGCAGAATAACTGAAATGACCACACGATGACATCAATAAGTTCCATTCCACCATCAGACTCACCATGGGCTACTCTCCAAAATCAGTTGCATTCTTGGACACACTCATCTCCATCAAGGACGGTCACCTCAGCACTTTGCTTTGCCACAAGCCCACGGATAACCTCACAATGCTCCACTTCTCCAGCTTCCACCCTAAACACATTAAAGAAGCCATCCCCTATGGACAAGCCCTCTCTACACACAGGATCTGCTCAGACGAGGAGGAGCGTAACAGACATCTACTGACACTAAAAGATGCCCTCGTGCGAACGGGATATGGCGCTCGACTCATCGATCGACAGTTCCAACGCGCCACAGCAAAAAACCGCACCTACCGCCTCAGAAGACAAACACGGGACACAACTGACCGAGTACCCTTCGTCGCCCAGTACTTCCCCAGAGTGGAGAAACTACATCTTCTTTGCAGCCTTCAACACATCATCGATGAAGATGAACATCTTGCCAAGGTCATCCCCACACCCCCACGACTTGCCTTCAAACAACCCAGCAACCTCAAACAAACCATTGTTTGCAGCAAACTACCCAGACTTCAGAAAAGTGACCACGACGCCACACAACCCTGCCAGGGCAATCTCTGCAAGACGTGCCAGATCATCGACATGGATACCACCATTACACGTGAGAACACCACCCACCAGGTACGCGGTACATACTCGTGCGACTCGACCAACGTTGTCTACCTCATACGCTGCAGGAAAGGATGTCCCAAAGCGTGGTACATTGGCGAGACCATGCAGACGCTTCGACAATGGATGAATGGACATCGCGCGACAATCGCCAGGCAGGAATGTTCCCTTCCAGTCGGGGAACACTTCAGCAGTCAAGGGCATTCAGCCTCTGATCTCCGGGTAAGCGTTCTCCAAGGCGGCCTTCAGGACGCGACACAATGCAGAATCGCCGAGCAGAAACTTATAGCCAAGTTCCGCACACATGAGTACGGCCTCAACTGGGACCTTGGATTCATGTCGCATTACATTCATCTTCCACCATCTGGCCTGGGCTTGTGATATCCTACCAACCGTCCTGGCTTGAGACAATTCACACCTCTTTAACCTGGGGTTACCCATATCTCTGGATCTGTAAAGACTTAATTACCTGCAAATGCTTGCATTCAAAGCATTGTCTTGCAACTTTGACTTTGTCTATGTATATATGTTTCTGGAACATAGCTCTTCATTCACCTGAGGAAGGAGCACTGCTCCGAAAGCTAGTGTTTGAAACAAACCTGTTGGACTTTAACCTGGTGTTGTAAGGCTTCTTACTATGCTCACCCCAGTCCCCAACGCCGACATCTCCACATTAAGGAAGCTAAAGTTGTAGGGTGGGATTCTCCATCCCGCCGCACTCATTTTCTGGCACGGCGCCCCTTCCCCCACCGGCAGTGGGGTCCTCCATCCTGCCAGCCGGCCAATGGGGTTTCCATTATGGGCACCCCCACGCCGTCGGGAAATCTGCAGGTGTGAGTGCGTTTCCGGTGAAGCAGAGGATCTCGCCGGTGGGGTATCCAGCCCATGCCGTTTAAATTACTAGTCCAGGAACATAACTGTTATGCTACATATGTAAATTAATCCTTAATAGATATAGATAGTTCCTACAACGTCCGTCATCTGCATTCAGTCACATTTCTGTGATGTCATATTTTGGTGCAGCATTATAGGGTTTACAAACATTGATTGCTTAAAAACAAGTTTAATCTAGTGTAATAGGAAATGCAGCAGAAAGTCTTAAAATAAGTGAAACTGTGCTTCATCAGTTACAATACCACTTAGTCAAAAGAGTGTTTGGATGCTGAGGATACCCTCCATTTTGTTGTGTGGCACTATCAACTGCTAAATAGGATGAATTCAGAACAGATCAAGCAGCTCAACCTGGACACCCATGAGGTGCTGTGGGCCTTCAGCAGCAGTAAATTTGTATACAGGCACAACCTGTAACCTAATGGGTTGGCATATCACTCACTATACATTTCCATCAAACACAAGGGATCAACCCTGTTTTAGTGCAGAGGCACAAGCCAGGAGCAGCACCAGATATACATGTCAACCTGGTGAAGCTACAGCGCAGAACTACTTGCATCTCAAATGGAAACGGCATATGATAGACAGAGCTAAGTGATCCCACACCCAATGGATCAGATGAAAGCTGCAGAGAGCACTTAACTGTCTTTGATGTGATCCAAGAGCTGTCAATCATAGCTAGATATTTATGAACATTGTTGTTAGTTTCACAGCTGACTATTTAAAATCCATTCAAGCATGAAGGGAGATGAATGAAACAGTCCAGACAGCTGGATATGTATGGAAGCTGTCAATCACAGCCTTGTAAAACCAATTTCACAAAGATATGAATGAAAGGGTTGCAGATGAAAGATCTGAGGTGGTTTAAAGCAAGCTGATGTGGTTTTCTCTTTCCAGGAATTGACAGGTGATGCTTCCCGTGCCTAAACCAGCAGGTGTATTGCACAGTTGAATTTTAAAGCAGTGTTTTTTTTTTCACTGTCTCTGTATGGTCTGTTCTCTAGCTTCCAGGCAGAGGTCTTTCTTATGGATGGCTTCCAGGGAACGGTCACTCGTATGGGGGGCTTCCAGGGAACGGTCTCTCGTAGGGGGGGCTTCCAGGCAGGGCTCTCTCTTATAAGGCGTTTCCAGGCAGAGGGGTTTCCAGGCAGTGGTCTCTCTTATAGGGGGTTTCTAGGCAGGGGTCTCTCTCTTATGTGGGGGGCTTCTGGCAGGAGTCTCTGTAATGAAGGAGTTTCAGGGGGCCTCTCTTATGAGGGTTCTCTGGTGACGGTCTCTATAATGGGGGTAGTTTCTGGTGGGGTCTCTGTAGTAGGGGTGCCTGGTGCGGTCTCTCTTAAGGGGAGTTTCGGTAGTGGGTAGTGAGGTGGGTCTGGAGGGGATGGGCAAGATGTGCATTGTGGGAGGGCGGGTGGCCCTCCGATGGACTTTTGGGGCAACTCCCTTAGAGAGTTACCTCCTTGGCCCACTGTGAAGTCCATTGCGTCTGGACCATACTTGTAAAAACCTGCACCAATTCTTGTCCACACAAATCCCGGCCCAGGGGAGCAGAGATTGACGCAGCTTGGAGAAAGGGCTCCCAGTTTGTTAATTTTACCCATTTGCTTCCCCCCACTAGGGGGGAGACGAACCTCGATGCCACCTCTAGTTGGGGACTGGTCGCATCAGAATATGTGCCCGATGCTGGATTCTCCGCTGCATCAGGAACTCTGCTATCGACGACGGCTGGCGGAGAATCCAACCCACAATCTCTAATAACGGTTCAATCTCCAATCTGGCCAATTAGAGAACCATCAATCTACACTCAGTCATCAGCAAAGTGATGGGAGGGGTCGTCGACACCGCTATCAAACAGCCCTTACTTTTCAACTATCTACTCTATTTTCTACAGTTCAAACCTTAATTTCTGAAACTAAAAGTTGGACTCCAAAGGATATAAACTAGATATTCGCAACACTGCCTCTTCCCCAATAAAGTAGGCGGCAGGATGATTTGTGGATGGTCTTCCCACCCTGCTGCCAATTGGAGCATTTGTGTGGGTAATTGATGCTCACTTAACAGCCTCATCCCATCACCTCTGGTATTCAAGCGACAGCAGGTAGGGTAGTCACCCCACATGGGGAATCTGAAAAACAGACCTGGAGTGTTTGCCTACAGTGTCCCAGTCAGAGGTCCCTTGGGCAGCATAGTAGCACAGTGGCACAATGGTTAGCACTGTCGCTTCACAGTGCCAGGGACCCAGGTTCGATTCCTGGCTTGGGTCACTGTCTGTATGGAGTCTGCACGTTCTCCCCATGTCTGCATGGGTTTCCTCCGGGTGCTCCGGTTTCCTCCCACAAGTCCAGAAAGATGTGCTGTTAGGTGAATTGGGCAGTCTGAATTCTCCCTCTTTGTACCCGAACAGGCGCCGGGGTGTGGCGACTCGGGGATTTTCACAGTAACTTCATTGCAGTGTTAATGTAAACCTATTTGTGACAATAAAGATTATTATTATTAATCTTTCTGGCATCAGTGCCAGATTGAAGGATCCAGTATCAGGAAAGGAAGGGACTGCTTGAGGTACACCCCCCCCCCCCCCCCCTTGCCTTTGACCTCCCTCCCTTTCTCTCCCATGGCTCTCATCCCAACAGCTTCATCCGACTCTCATTCACTTTAGCCTGGGTCCCTCACTGATCTTGGACCTTTGGTGGGTGCTTTGCTGGCAGCTACCTTTGCTCCAGCTGGCATCACCTACCGTGAAAAGCTATTGGCTTCTGATTGGCTGGTAGCTCTCTGGAGCAGGATTTCCACCTTCAGAGTCCTTGATCCTGGGGAAGGCCTCTTAAATGCATGATTGCCAGTTAATATGGTGGGTCATCCCCTGGATTAAATTACATCCATGGTTTCCAGGTATTGGATCCCACTTACAAAATTTGCATAATTACGCTGTGTATTTGTGCACTTGCAGAGAGCACTCAACATCTGAGATGCAAAGCGCAGCAGCTTTTAAAGGGCTGTTGCTTTTGATGGGCACAGAATTCTGTGCGGTTGAACCTAGCTACATAGGAAGAGCATTAGCCATTTAGCCCCCCCCCCCCCCCCCCCCCCCCCCCCCCCCCGAGTCTGCTCTACCATTCAGCATAAAGAAGATGGTTTGAGGAGTTGCAAGTAGTTTCTTCTTCTCGGAAGGGAGGCTGGGGTTTCTGCTTGGGATAGTGCTGCTGCAGATAATAGCCATTTCCGAGGCCAAGGGAAATTTTGTCAAGGAATGAGAGTGCATCATGCATGGCAGGAAGTGACAGAGTCCATGCAGTCTCTTCCATTCGACTGAGTACCAAGATGGACTTCAATGAATACTACTTACTGAAAGGAAAAGAGATGCCTTTAGTGTGCATGCACCAAGCATTTACCCAGAGTCGATTATCTGGTCAATCATTGGTTTGTTATTAATCTGGCCGCTAAGCTTTCTAGCTTAATAGCAGTGACTGCAATTCAGAAATCCCTGTGTTAGTTGTAAAATACTTTGGGATAAGATGTATTATAAGCACAAGTTCTTTTCAGGGGGTTGCACAGTGGTTAGCACCGCTGCCTCACAGAGCCAGGGGCCTGGGTTTGATTCTGACCTTGGGTGACCGTCTGTGTGGAGTCTGTACATTCTCCCCTTCTCTGCCTGGGTTTCCTCCGGTTTCCTCTCACAATCCAAAGATGTGCAGGCTAAGTAGATTGGACATGATCAATGCATGGGGTTTTGGAGAGAGGGGGATTCTCCACCGGCTGGATTCTCCGTTTTGCCGGCGTCCGGGAGTTTCCCGACGGCGTGGGGCTGCCCCACAATGGGAAACTCCATTGACCGGCTAGCGTAAAGGAGAATCCCGCTGGTGGGTCGAGACAGAAATGTGGCGCGGCGGGGCGGAGAATCCAGCTGTGTGCTGGAGAGTGGGCCGAGACAGAGTGCTATTTAAGATGGTCGGCACAGACTCAATGGGCCGAATGGCCTCCTTCTGCACTGTAGGGATTCTGTAGATTATTTCAAATTGGCATTTTCATTAAGAGTGTGCAAGCAACTGTAACCCGGAATTTTTGCTCTTGAAAATCGCTTATTGTCACAGGTAGGCTTCAAATGAAGTTACTGTGAAAAGCCCCGAGTCGCCACATTCTGGCACCTGTTCAGGGAGGCCGGTACGGGAATTGAACCGCGCTGCAGGCCTGCCTTGGTCTGCTTTCAAAGCCAGCGAATCAGCCCTGTGCTAAACCAGCCCTTTCTCCATCAAATTCTCTTGCTTTTCTACATAGATCTTAGTTTCCAGCACTTGCCTTGGATATGGCAGTTCAGCAGAACAAAGCAGTTGCCATTTGAAAGCAGTCCTGGTTTCCTGCCTTTTTTTAAATTAACAGAGTCATTTGATCTGAAACAGCGTCATCAGAGAAGAGGCGCGCTGAAACTAGAGCAGCGAAAATTAAATGGCAAGCAGTTAACTTAAACATGATGAAGTGGCTGACTATCATTTTTTAGTCTCGCTTGGTCTGTGTAATAAGTATTCCTGCCACCACTGCAGAATCTACACATTCCAATATAGCACTGAAATAACATTCTATTCAACAAAATCTGTCTGCATAATGTCTTCATTCATTCTTGCTGTGAAAAGCCCATTCCCTCGGGATGGACACACTCAGACTGATTTAAAATATGACTTGCATTTATATAGTACCTTTTGCAACATCCCAAAATGCTTCACAGACAATTAAACCCTTGTGAAATGCAGTTACTGTTTTAGTATAGGAAATGCAACAGCCAATTTATGCACAGCAAGCTGCCACATTGTGATTATGACCAGCTCATCAATCTTTAACTGACACGGGTGAATTCCCTGCTATTCTTTAAATGAGTACCATGGGGTCTCTTGCATCCTTAGTAAATAATGACAGGGCCTTGGTTTAAGATCTCCCAAGGATGCAGCAATGCACTACTCACTTGGTACTGCTCGGAAAGTGTCAGACTAAAAGGTGTACTCAATCCTTTAGAATGGAATTTGAATTCAGAAACTTCTCACCCAGAGGTGTTGGTCGTTCTGGGTGAGTGTGCTTAACGCTCAATTTGGCTCTGTTTCTTCACTTAGCTCTGGAGTCGCCAGGTATCGTTAAGATACCGCCACAAGTTCAAGGTGAAGTTCAAAGCAATAAAACCATACACCAATTAGTAAGTTCAAACAACTGAGTTTATTATAATACAATTATAATAACTACCCATGCACACGCTAAAAGGATTAAGCTATTCCTGCCGCTAAATAAACTAATACTTATCTCGAAGGAACTGCCGGATCAGGGAAAAAGGCCTCTTGCTCCGCTCTGGTCTGCAGACTTCAGGTTGGTATAAGTTAAAAGGGGTCAGGAGTGTCTATCTCTGGTAGCGATCGTTGTGAGACACTTACTTGCTGGCGGCTGCTGTCCGAACCTCTCTCTCTCTCCTTTAGGGTCTTCTTGGCAAAAGCTGGTCGAGGTGCTGGTCCATGGAGGAGTGCTGGTCAAAGAGAGAGGAGGGCTGGATGAGAAGACTGAACCATGTGTGGGACCTGTCTTTTATAGGTCCCAGGGATCCGCGCCCCTTTGGGCGGACTCCCTTACCTGCTTGGAATCGATTGGGTCTGTTCCAAATCGATATGTTTGAATCCCCCCAATACTGAGGCTGTTCCTTAGCTACTGGGCAGGCTCTCAGGCTCTTTGTTTTCGAACCCTGTTGGTGCCTGAGTGTCTGGTATCCTTTACAATGTTGCAGTTGCTTCCCCATTTGTGTCCATTGTATCTGGAATCGTTCCATTAACATGCTAATTATCCCGGTGATTGCCTCATTAGAATGCGGAATGTTCGTTTTGGTGCTGTCTGCTTTCTTAGCAGACAGAATCCACACCTGCTTAGTGCAGCCTGCTGGGGCTGCAAACATTGTCCATTTTATCCTATATGCTTTGCGTTCCTCCATTTTGTATTGAGGGAATGGCCAACTACGGTGGCTACAGAGGCGAGATTGCTGCCAACTTTAGGGTTCAATTGCTTGGGATTCGATTTTGTGAGTCTGTTTACAATTGATGCTCACTGTGTGTGATTGGTTAAGCCTGGTCGTGGACTCAGAGAAAAGTAAGCCAACTGTGGAAGCTACTGGACAGCTGGAAGCAAAATCTGGATGCAGAGAGTAAAGATTCTAAAGCACTGTGGATAAAACCTGTTGCACACAGTATGTCATCTCTGCAAAACTATAAAATATAAAATATACAACAACAACTGAGTACAGGTACATTTCTATTTCTTACATGCAGTATTCTGTATTGATAATTGTTGAAGCAAAGAAACATTTCTCCACTGGTGTTCACACTGTCTGATACTTTGTGAGTCATTTGAATGCATTTCAGCAGGGCTTTTAGTTCAATATGCGGGACCAGACTTCAATTCGCTACTTACCCACCATGTATATGTTTGGTTTATCTATTGACTGTAGCAGAGAAAACAACAGTTCAGTTTAATTTTCATTTGATTCTCAGCAAAAGCTGAATTATCCAGAAAGGTGTGAACCTGTTTTCAATATTTTGCCACATTTAACATATTATTAAAGACTTGATGCCGTAGCAGCCCCCCCCCCCCCCCCCCCCCCAGTGGCGTGGCATCACGCTGGCGCAAATCTCTACTGATTTTCAAAAGCAGAACCAGTCGTGATGACCAGGCCAGGGATGTGCAGGTGCCTGTAAGCCCCAGAGGTTGAGGGACAAGTATGGCAATTTATTTCTGGCACACTGGCACTGCCCTGGCATTGTTAACGGGCAGTGCAAAGGAGGTAGTGCCAAGGTGGGACATGCAGGAGGCTCTGGCAGTGAGGGGTGGTACCCTCCTCCATGGTGGGGCATTAACTTCTGCATGTTTGGAGTGGGGGGGGAGGGGGGTTCACTGTGAGGTCCTGGTGTACGTGGTGCGGTCCCGATCTCCACGTGGGGGGTGGTCTTGATCTCTGTCAGGGAGGTTCCGACCTCCGGGTCGGGTGGGGCGGGGGGGGGGGGGGGGGGGGGGGGGGGGTGTTGATGGCGGCCTTAAATTTAACTTTGAGATCAGGACAACCTTTTTAAAGATGGTCCCGGTCTCAGAATCCCGGCATTTGCCGCCGCGTTTCGGCTCCCCCCCGCCGTGTGATCCTCCCCAGCACTCTGAAAATACACAGTGCTGTAAAATCAGGTGAGAAAAGGTGCCTGTGAAGCCGGCGAGTTTCATACAGCTTTTCCCGCCTGATCCAGCGTTCTGTGAAAGTTTGGGAAAATTGCACCCTTTATATTTAAATTATGGCCGTTTTAGACTCCCCAAAATCTCTGCAATTCTGACCTTAAGACAATAAGACCTAGGAGCAAAAGTCGGCCATTTGGTCCATTGAGTTGGTTCTGCCAGTCCATGAGGTCATGACTGATCTGATATGATCATCCTCAAACTCCCGCCTCATCCCCATAATCCCTGATTCCCTTACCGATGAAAAATCTGTCTCTCTCAGTTTCGAACATACTTAATGACCCAACCTCTACAGCTCTCTGTAAAGAATTCCACAGATTCCGAACTCTCAGAGGAAAAAATCCTCCTCATCTCTGTCTTAAATGGGTGACCACTTACTCTGAGATTCTGCCCTTTGGTCTGAGACTCTCCCACAAAGGGAAACAACCTCTCAGCATCTACTCTGTCAAGCCCCCCCTTAGAATTCAGAATATCTCAGTGCAATTCAGAATTGCACTGTATTGTTCAAACAATATCTGACACTGGAAACTTTGTGCGAGGACACTTAAGTCACAGCATCAGCTAAGTGAAACATGATTCAGCACCATGAGAGATTTGTATACAACATCGATAAAGTACAGTCACAAGTAAGTCAAAGGCAAACTCAAACTTGTTTGGGCAGCACGGTGGCGCAGTGGTCAGCACAGTTGCTTCACAACTCCAGGATCCCAGGTTCGATTCCCCGCTGGGTCACTGTCTGTGCGGAGTCTGCACGTTCTCCTTGTGTCTGCTTGGGTTTCCTCCGGGTGCTCCGGTTTCCTCCCACACTCCAAAGATGTGCTGGTTAGGTGGATTGGCCATGCTAAATTGCCCTCAGTGTCCAAAAAGGTTAGGTGGGATTCCTGGGTTATGGGGATAGGGTGGAGGTGTGTGCTTAGGTAGGGTGCTCTTTCCAATGGCCGGTGCAGACTCAATGGGGCGAATGGCCTCCTTCTGCACTGTAAATTCTATGAAGACTTTGATGTAATTTTGCACAAACATGTTTGGCAGCTCTGAGACGCACTTGCCTCTTCTGTCCAAACAAGAGAGTGCTAAACAATGTCACCCACCTCCGTTTTATGTCCTTTCGTGTTTCATTGCTGCTGTTGCAGGTTCGTGTCCCACTCCAGAGAACTGTGGACAGCATTTAGGCTGAAACTCCCAGTGTATCACTGAGGAGGTTGGAAGTACCATCTTTCAGGTGAGATATTATTCTTTTATTAGTTGCTCACCAGTATCAGGCTGCTTTACATGTGTATTATGCTGCAGCTTCTCACTAAACCTGCACTGGTTTACCAATGCCTACAAAGTAATTTTTTAAAAACTGCACATGTGCAGCATTGATGGAGTTTTACTGTCAACTCTGTGATGGCTTTATGCTGGAGTAATCCTTTCTCGCCATCACCCTGTCCTCTGCAAAAAATGTTTACATATTATTCCCTTTAAGGTTCAACCTCAACTATTATCTGCAGCAAGGAATCCATGCTCTGACAGCTCTCCACGTGAAGAAATTTCTTCTAATCTATCCTCATTGACAACTTTAAAGACCTTTGCATTAGAGAGAATACATACTAACCAGTGCCTGGCATTCTACAAGTTTGGATAACCCCTCACCACCTTGCTCAAATGATCATTATTGATATGTAAATCTGGTAGGCTATCTTGTTCTAAAGTGTGATGCATCTAGGGATTTCAGATATATGTTGCATTATATGCATTTGGTGCAGTGAGGGTTAAAAGCCTGGGTTCTTGTGTGTAAGTAAAGTAAAGTTGCCACAGTCCCAGATGAGCATAGGTTGCTTTTCCCTTTGAGGGGGAGAGCTGACTGGTGGTGATTTAACCTGAAGATCACCACACCTCAGGCGAGGGACAAGGTTGAGAATGTGGGGCCTTCATGAATAACCTCAGCCGGTACAGGAATTGAATCCGTGCTGTTGGCCTTGCTCTGCATCACAAGCCAGCTGTCCAGCTAACTGAGCTAAACCACGTGTGTATGATTGCTGCAATAGGGTGGCCCAGGGCACAATGGTTAGAATGCTGCCTCACGGTTCGATCCCGGTCCCGGGTAAATGTACATGCGGAGATTGCACATTCTCCCCGTGTCTGCATGGGACTCACCCCCACAACCCAGAGATGAGCAGGGTAGGTGGATTGGCCACGTTAAATTGCCCCTTAATTGGAAAAAAGTTGTGCACTTTAAATTTATTTTTAAAAAATGACTGCTGTACTAATGTTTTTTTTTAAATCCTGGTTTGAAAGGCAGCCAGGCTTTGTGGTTACAAACAGGATAATTAAAGCATCTTAAAAGTAAGGGTGATTGGAATTTTGTTTATAAAGAAGGTTCCCTGGGGAGTAGATAAATCGAGACAATTGCATTTGTCCTTCGTAAGCTGATGTAGTTAATGGGAGGAGCAGGGGCTGAAGCAGTCAGTTGTTGAGTTTTCAGTTTTGATTTCAGTTAAAGATTTAACTGGGAACAGACCATCAGTTTCTGGAGAAAGGGTTCAGCTTTAGATTTTGCCTGAAAACAGAACAGCAGCTTCTGAAAAGGCTGGCAGGTTAAACAGTGGTCTGACACAGACAAGAATCTGCAAGCTGGTTCCTGAGGGGTGTCTCCCTTTCTCAAAGCATTTTATCCAAGCCATCTCCTAACAGTAAGTACTTTGACCTGAGATGGGTTTTGCTTGAGTGGAGATAAAAGATAATATTTAGGGAGCTGGATTCTCCATTGGAAACCCCATTAGGAACTCCATTAGCCGGCTGATGGGATGGAGAACCCTGCTGCCAGCAGGGATGCGCCACACCAGAAAAATGGTGCGGCAAGGTGGAGAATCCCGCCCAGGATGTTTCATGTTACTGTTAAGCATTGTTTAACTGGTAATTGTAAGCTGTTTTCTTTATTATGTTAAGGTTAGCATTATTGTATTAGCAGTGAAGTTTGTTTTAAGGTACCATATCCCTATTTGTGCATGGAATCACTCCTGGAGTAAAGTATCCTTTCCTCACAGCCTTACAAATTAAATTAAATATTGGGGTTTCTGTACAGTATCCTAGCAACTTTTGGGATCTTGTCCGGGATCAAAATCAAACCATATAAAAGCTGTTACTCTCACCTGATGTCCGCAAATATCGAATTCCTACAGTGCAAAAGGAGGCCATTTGGCCCATCGAGTCTGCACTGACCCTACCTAGGCCCACTCCCCCACTTTCCCCATAACACTATAATCCCACCTAAACTGCATGACTTTTGACTGTGGGAGGAGACCGGAGCATGTGGAGGAAATCCACCTAGACGTGGGGAGAAAGTTTAAACTTGACACAGCCAGTCGCCCCAAGCCATAATTGAACCCGGGCCCCTGGCACTGTGAGGCAGCAGTGCTAACCACTGTGCCACCATGCATGGCGCTCAGAACCCAGGTTCGACCCCAGCCCTGTGTCACTGTCCATGTGGAGATTGCACATTTTCCCTGTGTCTCTATGGATCTCACCCCCACAAACCTAAGATGTGCAAGATATCTTTGTACCTTTGTACCATGTGAGTCAAACATGAGGACACCCAGATCGCTCTGAATGCCAGAGCTCTGCAATCTCTCACCATTTAGATAATAAGTTTATTTTTATTCTTCCTGTCAAAATTGACCACATCACAGTTTCCCACATTATACTCCATTTAGAGAGAGCCTTTAGTTATGACCTTTTATATTTTTCATGGCGCCCAGCTTTATCTGATTATTTACTTTTAGATTTGTACTCTCTGTCCCTTCCTTTCACAGTTTGTATATCACTTCGCATATTTGTACCTCTGTCTCTCGCCTTGTTTCGACTCTTTGATTTTCCTTATCTTCCCAAATGTGATCATTTGCTCCCACTATTTAATTTTAAAAACCCTCTACTTCTCTAGTTATGTGGTTCACTAGAACACCAACCCAAGCAAGGTTCAGGCATAGACTGTCCCAATGGTATAGGTTCTATTTTCCCCAAGATTGATGCCAGTGCCACACAAACCAGAACCTGCTTCTCCCACTTCAATCTTTGGCCACACATTAATTTTTCTAATCTCACTTGTCCTGTGCTATTTACACATAGCTCAGGTAATAATTCAAAATTTATTACCTTTGATGTTCTGTTTTTCAATTTAGTGCCTACTCCTCCTCCTCGTGCAGATTATGCAGAAATTCCTTCCTTCTCCTGCCTATGTCATTTGTACCTACACGGACCATAACCATGGGACCCTCGCTTTCCACTGCAGGTCCCTCTCCAGACCTGAGCAAGTGTCTCAAACCCTGGCAAGTGGCGGAGGAGGCAGATTCAATTATGGCTGTTGAAAGAAAATTGAATTGTTATCTGAAGAGAAAGAATTTGTAGGGCTACGGGGGCAATGCAGTCGAGTGGCACTCGGTGAATTGCTAGCGCAGGGAGCTGGCACAGAGATAATGGGCCGAATGGTCTCCTCTGTGCTGCAGCCATACTATAATTATGTCATATTGTGGAAAAAAGACATTTTGCCAAGGCTTTTTGTATTGCTTTCATTGGGACAATACAAGAATACGTCTTGTTGTGGTATTTCTCTTTTCCACCAAATAATCGGTGGAGTCTCAGGTACAGAACATTTTTTTTATTGACTAACATGTTGGGAAAGCATCACTTCAGAGAAAGACCTCCAGATCTGACTCTGCCAAAACATGAAATCAAGTAACATTGATACAGTGCAGGTTACATAAACTTCAACATTGTTTACATTTGAGCATTATCTGGCTCAAACCTTACATTAAACAAGTTGCACATGTGCACCCAGGCAGGGTGAATGTTATCTACTTTTATCTATCCTTCATCCTTCTATGGATTTCTCTCCAACCTCCTTACTTGGTACCAGACCCAATAGATGTGTCTGGTCCTTAGGTCGAGTTAGGAAAACATGTTGTTAATCTTTATCTTGACTACTTGGCAGATTATGTCCTAAGAACAAGCTGTTAACGCCACTGAGAACCTGTTAAACTTGAAACATGACCCTTATGCTGCTTTAGTATAGTATACTAGACTACGTAAATTGAAAAATCCCGAAGAATAATTATTAATTTTCATAAGAGATTGTTGTTATTGAATCCTAGTCATTTGCCTCCCCAGAACATCCTGATGAGTGCAAGATGAAAAGCTTCAACAAAATGTCTTTTTTCAACAATACTCAAGCCCTGTATCAATGATTCCGAAATATTGAGTATTGGATTAATTTTCCATCCAAAGTATGTCAGGTCCAACGATGTAGCACCCATAGAGTATGGCAGCAGAGGAACATCCTAGATTGTGCACTATTTCTGGTATGGCATTTATACCCACAAACTTAGAGTAATGACAGTACGACTGTGCCAACAGAAAATATATATCATTCAATTATTAAAAATAGAAATAGTAACAATAACACAAAAAGTGAAAGTATGGGTTAGAAATAATAATCTTTATTATTGTCACAACTAGGCTCACATTAACACTGTAATGAAGTTACTGTGAAAATCCCCTAGTCGCCACACACCGATGCCTGTTCGGGTACAGTGCGGGAGAATTCAGAGTGTCCAATTCACCTAACAAGAGCATTTTTCGGGACTTGTGGGAGGAAACCGGGGCATCTGGAAGAAACCCATCCAGACACAGGGAGAACATACAGACTCCACACAGACAGTGACCCAAGCAGGGATCAAACCTCAGGGTCCTGGCGCTGTGGAAATAGGAAAGCTTTGAACATGGGGATCTTACTATAACATCACTAGAAATGTCCTTGACACCTCAGCAACATTATTCCAATAATATTAAGCAGTTTTTCACCATCACAGGATCTGTGAATTGAAATGTTTGATTAAATGTGGCTGGGGAGAGGAGTTCCAGATTCCATATGTGGCTCGCAGCATAGCAAGGGTTAAAAAGAAAAGCACAGAAAACATTTAATATCTACAATTTTGATCTATTTGAAAATCTTGAAGCGTTTGTGATCCTACATTCATCTGTCTTGATCACTTGAGACTTCCTGTAACCTACTGAGAAAAGATGGCAGATTTGCAAAGACCAGTAAATATTGTATTGAATGTACGCGCAGTATTTCCAAGCACATGATCATTGCTTCGTTTAAGCTTTAAGTATCCTTCCCTGAAGATACACTCAGAACAGGAAAAATGCACACTGTGTCCTATGAAAGTCTGTGGGTGAGTGGAGAGATTAATGTGGCCATCAACAACTTACACCTGCGGTGTCCCCCTGTGCACTTTGATCTAACGTCAGATTCTTTGTAATGCCGCATTCCCCCCTACAGTTCCTTTTAAAAAGCTGGCACCAACTACATGGTTCTGTCAACAGCAGCAGGGTGGCAATGCAGCAAAGGGCTCTCGAGCTCCCTCTCGTTTGATTAGCCCATCAATTAGTTGCTTCTTGCATCTGTGACCTTTCATTGACATGCAAATATTATATGCAACCTTTTTGTTAATGACTGCTGCTCCTACGACTTTTGGACATTTCCTTTCTTTCAATATGTTGAACATTTACCAGCTGGAGTTTGATACCCAGATGAATTCTGGTCCTGATCCATGTACCCTTGAGCTGCGCCACTCTCGATATCCAAATTTTAAATGTAAGTGGCTTTATTGGCCAAGTGGCAAGTTCAGCGCCCAACTGGAAGTGCTGATCACCTCCAAGAAGGGAGAATGCCTGACCTGGAACCGGTGGCACCACTGGGTGGCAGCATTTTTGGGGGCCATCAACGCTTTGCCATTGATAGCGGGCAGCTCCTGGGAAGGCTGCATACAGCTGGAATGAAGCAGACAGAGAAAGGCCTTGTATGACAAGATAAGGACCAATGCAGGTGCCAGCAATAATTAACCCCCACAAATTAGTTTCCAACATAACGGCAGACAAATTTATTTATCTCAGGCAAACCCGACAGCTGTGCACTGGCATACATGAGACTATTCCTGCTTGCCAGTAAAAAGGAATTGAAAATGACATTCCAACAGACCCCTTAACAAGCTCCTCAAGGAGCTTCGGTGGATTCGTGAAGCCATGTTCCCTGCTCCCCTCCCTCTGCGGACTCTTTCAATATTCTAAATTATTCCCAAGGCGCCAGGATCCCAAGGAAGGCAAGTGGAATGTTGTTGTCTACTGCGAGGGGAGTGGAATATAAAAATAGAGAAGCTTTACTGCAGCTGTGCAGGACATTGATGAGACCACATCTGGAAACTTTTGTAAAGTTTTGGTCTCCTTAATTGGCAAAAGATATGTTGTGTTAGATGCAATTCGGAAAAGATTTGACTCATCTCTGGGATACGGAGCCTATCTTGTGAAGAAAGGTTGAGCAGATTGGGCCTATGCCCATTGGAGTTTAGAACAATGAGAGATGATCTTATTGAAACATGTAAGATGGGATTTGATAGGGTAGATACCATGAGGATGCTTCCACTTTTGCGAGAGACGAGAACTAAAGGACACAATGTAAAAATAAGATGTTTACCATTTAAGATGGCGACGAGGAGGAATTTATTTTCACGAAGAGGGGCGTTAATCTGGGGAATTCTCTTCCCCGGGAAGCAATGGATACTGGGTCATTGAATTTACTCAAGGCTGCATTAGGCAGGTTTTTGATAGACAAGGGAATCAAAGGGGGGGGGGGGGGTTTGCGGGAGGTGGTGAGTGCAGATGGCCAAGTGCAGTTGAGACCACAGCCATATCAGCCATAATCTTTTTTAATGGTGGGGCAGTTTCAAAGGGCCGAATGGCATACTTCTGCTCCTAAATCCTATGATCCTATGTTCCAATGGGACCAAGGTTCCACCAGTTTCAATGCCACAATCCTTGAAAAATCCGAGCCGATATAATTCTGAGGATTGCATTAAAAATGACAGTCCAGAAATGCCATAGGGCAGTTAGTCTATTTTTATTGAAGATGTTAAGAGGAGCAGCACGGTGGCATGGTGGTTAGTATAAATGCTTCACAGCTCCAGGGTCCCAGGTTCGATTCCCAGCTGGGTCACTGTCTGTGCGGAATCTGCACGTCCTCCCCGTGTGTGCGTGGGTTTCCTCCGGGTGGTCCGGTTTCCTCCCACAGTCCAAAGATGTGCGGGTTAGGTGGATTGGCCATGCTAAATTGCCCGTAGTGTCCTAAAAAGTAAGGTTAGTGGGGGGGGGGGGGGGTTGTTGGGTTACGGGTATAGGGTGGATACGTGGGTTTGAGTAGGGTGATCATGGCTCGGCACAACATCGAGGGCCGAAGGGCCTGTTCTGTGCTGTACTGTTCTATGTTCTATGAGTGATCACCTTTGATGCTCACTGAAGTTTCCGTAAATTGCCCCTTAGTGTCCAAAAGGGTAGGTGGGGTTATTGGGTTACGGGGATATGGGGGAAGCCTGGGCTTAAGTAGGGTGCTCTTTCCAAGGGCCGGTGCAGACCTGATGGGATGAATGGCTACCTCCTGCACTGTAAATTCAATGAAGAGACCAATGTTCTCACAGGGGAAAATAGAGGTGAAGGGGCTGTGGCATTATCATAATTGTAAGAAAGGCAAGGGTTAATGAAATGTTGAAAATAACCACTAGAGGGAGCTACAGACACAACTATATAAGGCAGTGATGCTAAGCCTTGTGGGTGCAGGAGTTAAATAGAGAGAGTCAGAAATACAGATAGTTTAGGAGAGAGCAGATCATAATTTATATCAGTAGTGAGATTAGCTGGAGATAAGTGTCGTTTAAATGTTATTAATCAACTGTGTATTCTTTAGGAGTATGTGTCGAATCGAAATTCGTAGTGTTAATAAATTTATAGCTTTTGTTTAAGTTCAAGCTATTTTGTGATCTTTATGAATACTACGCCAACCATTCTGAACTAAGCAACACAAAGAACACCTCAGGGGCCACAGCAGAAGGCTTTATCCACCTAGGGTCTTCCAGGAATATTTATTTTACTTCACCTAAGCGAGGAGCAGTCTGTGTGGCATCTGCACTTTGGGTCGGAGGTGCTTACAGAACTCTGCCCTGTCCTGCACCAGTCCTGCAGCCTCGGAGCAGGCTAAGGATAGCATTTCCATTGGCTGCAAAGGTTACCGTAGCCTTCCATTTCTATGCATCGGGACACTTGCAGGCTGGGCCAGGCAACATCAGCCAGTTTGCTGTCTAATGCTGTTCAGGCCGGGAGAGGGCAGTTCATTGCTCTCTCTGACCACAGAGAAGTGATCAAGGTCAGCACGTGGCTTTGCCAGGATAATGAGCTTTCCCATATTGCAGGATGCCTTCCACTGAAGTGGCTTTACATCTCATAGGTTACCACTCGCTGATTGTGCAGTAGATGTATGAGCATGATCAGGATGGCATTCTGCTGAATGCCCATTATCCCGCCAGCAGTCACGATGTGTCAGTCTGCTGAATCGCCACATCAAACCACAGGGTTATTAATACCTGACCAGGGCTATCCACTTCAAAGCTGGCTCATGACTCCACTCTATAATCTAACCACGTGTGACCAGCATGCACACTAGTGACAGCCGGGCTACCATGTAAGATATTACACAGCAGACCACAGCTGAATCAATGGGCGGGGTTCTCCGGTTTCAGCCATAGCAGGAGCTGTTGGGAGCGGGAATGGAGAATTTGGCGTTTGAGTCAAAACTCCATTCACTTTCAGCAGCACCAGAAAATCTCAGCCGCAAACAAGGACGGAAGATTTTGGCCAATGGTTCTGTGCCTGTAGCTCACGGATGAGTCTCCAACACTCACTGGAGTGTGCGTCTGGTATATCCCTCACAACCTGGCCATCTTGAGGGCACCACCTCGCCACCAGGGAGATGGTGAGCACCTCAGTCGGAAAAGGAGCAGGAAGAGGAGGAGGAGTAGGATGAAGGGAGGTGACAACCAGCAAATGCCTTTTCTGGCTGGGGTGTCTATGATCACCTCATTCCATAAGATCATAAAGCAAAGGAGCAGAATTAGGCCATGCAGCCCATCGAGTCTGCTCCACCATTCAAACATGGCTGATATGTCTCCCATCCCCATTCTCTTGCCTTCTCCCCATAACCCCTGATCCCTTTATTAATCAAGAGATCCCCATATCAATTAACTAATTTGATTATGGTTTCTTCAATGTCATTGGATTCAAATCTGAGAATTCCCTCCCTAATGGCACTGTGGGTGTACCTACACCTCAGGGACTGCAACGGCTCAAGCGCTCACCACCACCTTCTGAAGGTCAACTAGGGATGGGAAATAATTGCTGGCCGAGCCAGCGACACCCACACCCCTTAAATTATTATATTTTTTAAATGATTGACAGCGTTGTCCCCTCCATTGATGTGAGGGCATAGGGCTGTGCCCGTTGCCCCACTGTTTGTGAGGCTCTTGTCTCCAATTTCTCCAAAGGGCCACCTTTTCCTGCAAGGAAATGAGACGAGTGTCAGCAAGTGTGATGCGGTGAGTTTGGGTGAGGTATCTGCTACATTTAAATAGCTGGTAGTGTGAGTAAGCTGTGAGTTTTGGAGTGTTGCTTACAGCAGCATTAAACTGAGGGTGAGCAGGGGCATCTGAACGTTGGGTATGAATTGAGGTTAATAGAGGCTGTGGTAGGTGAGTAGCGTTTGGTAGGTGAGTTGGTGAATGTGAATTGAGCAATGTGTAAGATTAATTGTTCATCTGTTAAAAAAAAATGACATTTAAAGATGCATTCTCTGACCTTGACCACTTGTGTGAGATCATTAAACTTCTTGCAGCACTTCATCAAGGCCCATGGAGCTAGGCAGCTAGCATTAATCACGGCATCTACTTGCTCCTACTGGGAGCTTGGAGGACCTCCTGGTTCCCTGAGGAAGACAACCTAACTACTCAAGCACCCGACACCAAGGCCTCCAGTGATGAATCAGAGAAGCACCCTCTCTGGTTTGTCGGGTTGTTATTCAGTGCTTTTCCCGCTGAAAAACTCCTCTTTCACCAGTTCCAGCACTTGCCACAGCCAGAATGTGTCTCTCAATTGAAAGGTGCAGCTTGACTTTATGTAGTGCAGGCTAGCTTTAAGTGGTGCTAACCTCATATGAACTCAGCGCCCCCTACAATGACATGCAATCATTCAGCAATGCCGTTAGCATTGGATGGGAGTGCATTTTCATTTAAATTTGCAGGCAGTACGAAGGTTGTGTGCTGTCTGCCTCACTACGATCGGGAGTCAGTTAAACATGCATTAGGACCCTTGCACCTGTTTACCAGCCTCATTCAATATTTCCACTTGCAGGATTTTACAGGACGGGATAGATACATCTCGTGACAATAAAAAGGATATAATGAGTTATCGTTCATGTTGACATATATGGGGCTGGATTCTCCGGTCGCCGACGGCGAAATCGCATTCGGCAAACGGCCAGAGAATCCACGTTTTTGACCAAATCGGGGGCGGCGCCGCTTTCGTGATGCATCGCCTCCTCCAAAGCAGTGTACTCGCAGCGTATGCTGCGTGCAAGTATCCTCAGCCTCAGGGCTTTGCCTGATGCCCGATGCTCTGCCCTGACCGGCCGAGTCCCCGATGGCGTGTGGTCTCACCCGTTGGGAACTCGGTGTGGCGGCTGCGAATATTATTCATGGCTCGGGGCACTGTGGGGGTGGGGGGGGGGAGGTGGTTTGGGGGCGCGCGAGCCGGCCGAAGGGAGGGACTATTTCGCAGGCCGGATCCACGGGCTGCGTCCGCCGTGAAGCATGGCCCGGCCGCTGTAGGCCGCCGCCAGCTCATGCGCAGCCACGGACCCGGCAATTCTCTGGGGCGCGTAGGCAGCTTGAGCCGGGTGCTCTACGCTGCCGTCCTGCTAGCCCACAGCAAAACTGGGACTCTGTGGCCATTTTGCGCCAGTTGTCCTGGCATAAAACGCCACTGTTCCCACGCCGGGTGGGACATAGTCCCAGAATCGGAGAATCCAGCCCATGATTTTTCAGCCACTGTGGAAAAAAGAATTGTCAGTTCTCAAATAACTTCTGGAGAAGCTCTCACATTCCTCTCATTCGTGGGTAACATCTACCTTCTCTGCGATGCATGGCCGCACTCCAAACACTCTTTGAATACTGTGAAAATGCCCCCTCATCCCCACCCACATAACAGCATGAAACCCCGCCTACTCAACCTTACTCCTCGCCTGAAGTGTGGTGATCCCCAGGTTAAATCCCCAGCCAGCTCTCCCCCCTCAAAGGGGAAAGCAGCCTATGGCCTTCTAAGAGCAGCACGGTAGCATAGTGGTCAGCACAGTTGCTTCACAGTTCCAGCGTCCCAGTTTCCATTCCCGGCTTGGTTCACTGTCTGTGTGGAGTCTGCATGTTCTCCCCATGTGTGCGTGGGTTTCCTCTGGGTGCTCCGGTTTCTTCCCACAGTCCAAAGATGTGCCGGTTAGATGGATTGACCATTCTAAATTGCCCTTAGGCAAAAAAGGTTAGGTTGGGTTATAGGGATTAAAGGGGATAGAGTGGAGGCATGGGGCTTAAGTAGGGTGCTCTTTCAAAGGGCCGGTGCAGACTCGATGGGCTGAATGGCCTCCTTCCGCACTGTAAATTCTATGGTCATCTGGGACTATGGCGACTTACTTACAGCATTAATCTGGACACCCAGGACTCAGTTGCTTAAATGAGTCTTACAAATTATTCTCTGCAGTTTCCTAAATGTTTGCATACCATACAACAGCTCATTTCTTGAGGCTTTTGTGCATATAAGCGCCAAGTGAGCCATCTTCAGTGGCAAAATTAAGACTTACATTCATTCAATATCTCCTGAAGTCTCTGAGGAACATCATGAAGTACTTTAAACAGGATGACATTTATTTACTGAAGTGACTGTATCACATGCGCCTCATAATTTATATGTTCTTGTTACCAGTAAGATTACATTCTCACAATTTTACAACCGTGCTCCTGCACTTCCTTCAGTATTTTGTTCTAAAAATTTACCAAAATGTGCTTTCAATTGTTACCAAGGAGGAAAGAAATCTCGCTGAAGGTGATGAATTCATAATTCCTGGACAGCATGCGCTTAGGCAATTATAATCCAATCACATACTCATTGCACTGACGGTGTTTCCTCATAGTTTCCAATAGTTTATCTCTCATGATCCAGCAAATTAGCTGAAGTATGACTTCATCGCTCACAGGATGGCCAGTAATTCAGACCCAATCCCATCCTTCTGACCTTTGAATTTTTTATCCATGAATTAACCCTTCCTTCATTGTTCTTTCATAAACTACAGCCAATTTGAAACTTTGTGCTGTGAGTTTAGTCTCCCATGAAGTTCTTACAGGTTTCACTGACTGTCTGCTCCAGTACCCCACACCCCCAAGAAATTAACTTAATGGGTCGACAGCATCCCTAATTGTGATCCACCACTTGCTGGACACGCCTTCAAATGCCTGGACCCCAAGCACTGGAATACCTTTGCCTCCTTACCTTTCTTTCATCCTCTTAGACTCCCCTAAAACCTACCTCTTTGACCTTTTAGTCCTCTGGTGTAATATTCCATTCTAAGGTTCAGTGTCATACTTTGTTTTTTAATGCTCCTCAAAGGGCCTTGGGATGTTTTATTGTTAGGTGTGCGATGATTTTGGTGCCCTACTGTTGCTAACAGATCTCTCCATTATCTGAACAATCTCCTCCTGACAAATATTCTAGCCCGTAGCCGTTCAGTTTATAGAAACCCCCATCCACCCCACCTCACAGCTGCCTCTGCTAGATCAGCAACAGCTCTTTTAGGCATTATAAGCTCTTATTATGGCAACTGGGCCAAAAGCAGCTCATCTTCCCACCTTCAAAATCCTCCTATAACCCTACCATGTTTTTGCTTTCTCCCTTTACTTAATTTTGGTTTCCCCGCTGTCTCGCTCGGACTTCCCCTGCCCCTCCTGGTAAACAATGAGTGGTGTTCTGTAACATGAGGGACACGGTGCAAAGGGGGTGATTTTCAGCTCGTGATAGCCGTCAGTGAGTGTGGCGATGGGGGTGTAAAATACGGCGAGAATCAGGATATGCGATTTTCATCATCAGGGTCGCATCTCCCAATTTTACAGGCCCCTCGTCGGTGACATAGTGAGGTTCCCACCATGAAAGGCCAGGAAAATAATTTGAATGCATTAGCATATCATTAGCAAGCCCTCCCACCAGGACTCCCCCCCCCCCCCCCCCCCCCATTGAATATGTATCAGGTGCCGGTGTTGATGGAACCATCAATTCAGCGAACACGTGTAGTTGGATCTGAACAGAGGCTTTAATACACTTACAATAGAGCCAGCCTATTCGTCGTTGAACTTCAGGTGAAATGGCAGGCTGGCTCTAAGGCACTGATCTTTATACATCGGTCCCAGGGTGAAGAGTCCTGGGCGGAGCCAAGGGAGGAGCCCAGTACAAACTCTCGCATACTCCCAGAGCGACTCCCCCTGGTGGTCGGATAGTGCAACTGCACTTACAATGGGTAGATAACGAACACATGGAGTGATATTGGCAACTATATATAGTGTGAATCACATTCACCACAGGTGTGTCGAGACACCAGCTCGGTTTCCAACAGCTTTATAAAAATGAGAACTTGCCGATCTCACCTCTGAAGAGGATGTTGGGGTTGAGCGACCAACTCACCATTATTCCCCAGAGTGCCATTTGAAGAGGTGGCACCAGAGAGCACAGGGGAGACCCAAATAAGTGCAAATCAGGCTGGGGGGGGGGGGGGGGGGGGGTTCAGTCTGGCAACTCAGGGGGTGGGGTCGCTCGCAGACCTTAGCAGCCCTTCATGGCTGTGAGACTCGAGGGTTAAAGGGTCCAGTGGCTGGAGTGCAGGCAGCGCTTCCCGTGTCCTTGCTGTGCTTGTGGCGATATCACCGCTGAGGGATTGTCTTTCTAGAAGGAAAGCTGGAAAGTGGGTGGGAGCAGGTGAATCCACAGCATCAGCACAGAAGGCAACTGTGAGGTTCCTGGCTGGGGTCCTGTGAGATTCCAGGCTAACATGGGCACTCCCATGAGGTTAGAATGCAGGTCCATTGAATGCACTCAACTGCTCTCAGTCCTCACCCTTCAAGGAGGCAAGTAGTGCGCTGAGGTTCTTAAAGATCAAAGCGTTTCATTCAGGTGGAGTTGAGAGCAGAAACTGTGGGGAAGTGTCTATTGTGTTGCAGGGGAAGGAGTGAGGCTAATTGGAAAGGCACTCACATTGGGGAAGCGCATGACCAGATGTCCCAGATCCTGACAGGTCTGTGGGTCAGAGCATCACTCACTTTTATGCTCTTTTCCTTTCTGATTTTGATTTGGGAGACTCCTGGAGCTGGTCGAGCTGGCAATTCTTTTGATTGCGATCGATCAACAGCAGTAACATTGATGTGTCGTTTTACGTGGCCAGGATCAGTGCCCTGCAGTGGAGGGGGAGGCAGGGCCCATTGATCTTCTGGGAGCAATGCCACAGATGGTAAATCTTCGGAGGAGACATTAACAGCCATGGGTGTCCAATATAGAATTTTTTACCTTCAGAAGTCCAGTGCCAGAAAATACTGTGTCTGTTCCAGGGGGAGTGGCCACCTGTGCCAGGTGATGCAAGAGTTGGCACCACATGGACTGGGAGGTCACCCATTGCCTGTGGTCCTGGGAATCACTGCCACTTTGAACATCTATGCCAGCGGCTCATTTCAGGGCTGCACGGGTGAGCAGTGTGATGTCTCTTTGTCTGCTGCACTCAAGTGGAAAAGGGAGGTCACAGATATGCTATTTGCGAAGGCCCGCATGCACATCATCTTGGACTCGGAGCAGGTGAGCCAGGATGACAGGGCCATGGGCTGTACCCACATAGCAGGGTGCAGGGTGTCATCGACCGTACCAATATGGCTCTGCATTCCCCATGACAACATAAGGTGACATTTGTGAACCATAAGAAATACCAATCCCTCAATGTCCTGATTGTCTGTGACCGCGAGATGCACATCATGCAGGTGTGTGCCCGTTTCCCAGGGAGCTTACACGATAGTCACATCTTGGGATGCTTGCATATTCCAGCCACTTCTGAGGGAGAGCAGCGGCTGGAGGGATGGCCCCTCGGGCACAAAAGGCACCCACTCAGGAGGTGGGTGATGACGTCAGAGCAGAAGCCCTCTCAGACAGCGCCCAGAGGGTGTCACACATTCTAGTCATCTGTTACGCTCTCACCTCACACTGAATAGGGATGAAGCGTGGGGGTTTGCTGAGCATGGTGCCATGACATGACATTGTGGAGGTTCTTATGAATGAAAAAGTGATTTTTAATACAAATGCCCTATTTCAATGGTGATGTCTCTATGGGGTTCACCCATGCTCACTAGATGACTTTTGTTTCTTGCTCTGCTTCATCCTCCCGCTACATCTAGGTGTATCCTCAGGATCCACAGCTGAGGTTGAGGTGGCCTGCTCAATTCCATGCCATGTTGCCTGAGATAGTCATGGCGGACTGGGGGTCTGGACCTTCAGGTCTGGGCCCTACTTTTGGACAGCTAGTCTCACTTTAATATGCAGTTTCCCGAGGTACCTGAGGCTTTGGGATTGATCTCATTCACTTCTGAGACCTCGGGTGATCACCATTCGGTATTGGTCCCAAGGTGCATGCCCCTTTGGGCAGGGTGGCACCCTGGAACTGCTGGTGCCACGCGGGTACCCTAGCACTGCAAGTCTGGCACCACAATCCTGGCATTGCCACCTGGGTGCCAGCCTGGCACTGCCAAGGGGCCAAGCTGGCTTTTGTGCGTGGTGGCGATCAGGCTGGGAGTGTCCTGCGTGGGTGTTGGGGTGAGGGAGGGTACGGGGGCAGCCCGGCAGCTTGTGTGGAGTTTGTCCTTTCTCTCCGTGTCTGCATGGGTTTCCTCTAGGTGCTTCGGTTTCCTCCCACAGTCCAAAGATGTGCAGGTTAGGTGGATCGGACATAATAAATTGCCCCTGAGTGTCAAAAAGGTTGGGTGAGATTACGAGGATAGGGTGGAGATGTGGGCTTAGATAGGGTGTTCTTTCCAAAGGCCGGTGCAGACTTGATGGGCTGAATGGTCTTCTTCTGCACTGTCGGGTTCTATGATTCTATGAAAAACGGTATCTCAATTGCTCGCTACCTTGAGGAGTTCCGGAGAGTGGAACTCCCCCAGTGCAGAAAACAGGGCCATGTACGGCCTCGGCTGTGCTTCCCCGCTGAGGCAGCCTATCTACCCCGAGTGCCGTGTCATAGCGTTGTGTTTCTCGGCACTGCGCTTGCTGGGAAACGTGTGGCTAAACGCGCTCATGGTGGGACTTTGTTCCCATTTAGTTAAATCGCACCCTAAAGTTTTCTGGGGCGAGTAAATCAGAGGCAAGCTGCCAGGGGTGAGACGTGAAACAGGTGGAAAAATGTTGTTTTGTGGAAGAGGCTGAATATATGCCACCTCTTCCTGCCGATGGTGTGGCAGGATTCTCCCTGGTTTTCTTGCCAGGACCAACACTTTGGAAAAATATTGGAAAATTCCACACAACATGTGAGATGATCTTCTTGCATATCTTATCCGCATTACTCAACGTCCTTTATTCCAGATTTGAGTGGGGTGGGGGGGGGGGTTGCTATTTTGCAATCATAATCAGCAGATGAATTCCATTTTTTTCTCTTGAAATTTGAATACAATGACTGAGGGATACATTAACTCATGCATGACACACTTTGCTTCAAAACAGTTGTAAATTCAAACTAAGTGGAAATTTACAGCTGCATCATAAACTCGTCAGAATTAAACTAGAGATGTGCATTGACCCATGGACCTTACAAGAACAGAGACAAACAGCTTCAATTATCTCCTGGGACTGAAAAAGCAGTATATGTTTCTGTGAACTCTCAATAACCTTTCATGTACTCATTCAAGTTTACGCTTAAATGGGGGGGGTGACTTCAGTAACCAAGTTGTTCGCATAAAAATATTAGTTTAATTACTTTAGCATTTAAATGCTGTGTCCTCTCATGCTCGATTTGGGTAGTGAGTTCAGGGCATGACCTCTCCAGCAAAGTGTCCAGCTTTCCTCTCTGTGAACTTCACCTTCTACCCAGATGTGGACATTTCCAACATCATTTTATTTGCATAAACGTGCAGATGGAACCCCTCCGTGTGTTATATTGGAGTCAGTGGATCATTGACAGCTTAATGATAACTAATTTTCTTTCCCTGAACGTTGGAAATATTTTCTATGGAGAAAATATTCTGTTCCATTGTGGTGTGCATTTTAGTAGTGTTAAGTAACATTTCTAAAGATTTGCGTACATTGGGCGGCACAGTGGCGCGGTGGTTAGCACTGCTGCCTCATGGCGCCGAGGACCCGGGTTCGATCCTGGCTCCAGGTCAGTGTCTGTGTGGAGTTTTCACATTCTCCCCGTATCTGTGTGAGTCTCACCTCCACAACCCAAAGATATGCAGGGTCGGTGGATTGGCCATGCTAAATTGCCCCTTAATTGAAAACATTTTAAAAAATGATAATTGAATATTCACATATACCTCCTCAAACTTCAACAGCCAATATCTTAATCATTGGAATCAGAATTCATATGAACAGGATAAAGTCACCATACATGGAAATGCTTTGCTTCCTTCAAGGGATCTTTCTGAAGTGGTGTTAATAAAACGCAGCATGGGGTCTACACGCAGTACTGTTTACCAAAGTTTATTTTCTAGTTTGGTGGGCAGCACGGTGGCACAGTGGTTAGCATTGCTGCTACACGGAGCTGAGGACCCGGGTTCAATCTAGGCCCCGGTTCACTGTCCGTGTGGAGTTTGCACAGTCTCCCATGTTTGCATGGGTCTCACCTCCACAAACCAAAAAGATGCGCAGGGTAGGTGAATTGGTCATGCTAAATTCCCCTTTAATAGGAAAAAAAGAACTGGGTACTCTAAATGTATTTTTAAAATGCTTTCTTGTTTAGTTTTAAATTATAGTAAAGGCTTTAACTTTCTAAAACCCATTTGATATTTGGCTCGCTAGAAAAATAAATGCTATGGTTGAATTCTTTGAGGGTTTTTTGAGGGAGAACTGGTGAGAGATAGGTCCAGAGATTGGCAATTAATGTTGGAGCAATAATTTTCAGAATTCGGTGCAAAATATTTGTGGATATAGTTTGTCCTCAGCTATGACAGAAATAGAGATGGAAGCTGGATGAACGAGCAAGGGAAAAAGGGAAAAAAGTCCACTGTTTCAAAAAGTGGCAGACCCATGGAAATTAGCACCAAGTATTTCTCGGTGAGGTAACACACAGAACAGATGCTTAAGCATTTAAAATCACCAGCTCACGGTCTGCTGTCCCTTACGGCTTTGTCACAGTGGAATAAATGTTTTGGGAAGGACAAACATTGACTAATAAACCTTCCAGGAAATGCAGCTACTGTGTTCACAGCATTTATTTCTGCTGTCTGGGCTATAACTGACCTTGGAGTAATTAATACCACCATCACTTACAAAATGAAGGTGAGGGTTGTGGGGTATTCAGTTCTCCTGCAGGTTAAGCCTCTTGCCGGAAGTATTTTTTAAATTAGCCACGTTCAGTGTCCTAGTCTGCATCCACAATTTGGACACTCGTTATATCCACTTTAATCCTCTTACAGTTAAAGGATAATGAAGTATAATTTTTCATGGAGCATCCTGTTCCAAGACAGTTTTTTTTTAACCTTGCAGGAGACATGTTTGTTCACCCTTACTGCACTGTGGGTATGGCAAGATTAGTTTGCTTTAATGGCAAAAATCCAGCATTTCTTGACACTCAATGAATGTAAATGGGGGTGTTAATGGTGAATTCTCCTTCTCTACAAGGCTAACAGTGGAGCACTGAAAATATTCGAGCAATTTATAACAATTCACATCTCATGGTCTCTTTCTTCTTCAGCGGTGTTTTTACGTACTAATAATGGCACGCATCTTGACTCACCATTATTTTTCCAGCAATTTCTGGCTCAATCTTTCACTATTTACCCACACAAACTCTGTCAAAATCCCAAGTAATCATATTACACACATTTCCCATTTAATTTACCTTCTTTACTTCACGTGCACAGCTGTGTTTTCACAGTTTCTTGTCATAACTATATCCTCTCATCCCTGGTAGCATTTAAGTGAATTTACATTGCATCTTGCTCAATATTCCACTATATCACCTATAGTGAAGTACCCAGAGACACACACAATATTTCAACTATGGACTAGTCAGTGATTTGTGTATCGTCATCATCCCTCCTTCATGTCTTATACATAAAGGTAATTTCTCGTTTCATGGCTTTTAGCACTCACGGCCAGTGGCGGACTGGGTCTAAAAATATTGGTTGCCAGGAGACAAAGGAGGCCCACCCACAACTACAATGCTATCATTTAATTTTGATAATGAATAAATAAAATTTTCAATAAATACATATGGAAAAAAGGGTACAAATAAAATTTTTGTGGAAAAATGTGTATTTCTTAGTAATTACAGTATACATGTACTGTACATATTACTGGCAGTAGATACCAAATGTAAATACAGAATGTTATAATTGAATTTTTTTTTAAAATTTTAAGTAATTGGTTGATATTTTTAAATAGTTTACTGCACAATTTACACATTAACAGATAGTTCAAAAGCACAATAGAGCATTGCATGCAGTCCACTATATTAAGAGCAATCGTTTGTGTTCGCTAGATGATTGTGCGAATCTGCCAATAATTGCTTCTGCATCCAATTCATCTAACAATTCCTTTTCAACGGATAGCAACATGTATGATTCCAAATTCCCCTCAGACAGCGAATTTCTTAACCTTGCCTTTATGATCTTTAGCTTTGAAAATGTCCTCTCACATTGGACTTGAGTAACTGATAGTGTGCAGATGACTTTATAAAGTTCATGAAGGTTATCATATGCCTTGTCATGAAGTCTGTTGGATGCCAGAATTTTTAGTACACACGATGGGCAACTGCTGCAAATTTTACAATTGTTGCAACTGGAATCCATATTCTCACCATCATTAAGCAATAGCTTTAATACATCAAAGTTTGAAGCAAAAGAAAACAATTCAATATTACTTGATCTTTGCTGATTTGTGGAAACAGTTTAATAATACCTTCCAATGCTTCATCTTCAAGGCTCTTCTCTGCAATAGTTTTAAACTTTGCTGGGTCCAAGCAGGACAAATCTTTATACAGTAGTCCCCCGTTATAACGCGGGTGTTGGGGTCCAAGACAGCCACCCGCGTTACATCTGAGCCGCGGATCATTTTATCATTCAAAACTCATACGAACAGTCATTTGGAATTTTAAACTATATAAACTTAAACTAAACGCATATAAACGTATCATCAGCAACAACGCAGGGTAGAAGTGTGGAGGCAGGAATTCTGTAATTTGAGAAACAGGATTTGGACATCACACATTTTGAAGGAGTACAGGGAAAAAGCCTCGCAACACTGCGCCCGGAGGCGTACAGACGGTTTGAAGCGGAGCAGAGACCACAGGGCAAGTGACTGCAGATATCAACATCCAAGCTTTAAAACTGAGCCCACTCCCCAATGCCCGCGAGTAAGGGGTCCCCTTCCTGAATGCAGCCCATCACTCTCGCTGCTGTCAGCAGGCTTGTTTGCTAAAAATAATCCGCTCCCCGACCGGAAACCTGAAGTTGCCCCAGCTCCGTCCCAGTGCAAGTAAATTGGGGTCCATAAGCCCCCCCGCCGTATATCGCGAACCGCGGTATTGCGGGGCGCGGTATAACGGGGGACTACTGTACAACTGTTTGTGTTGTACAAAGCGTGATTCTAGTGGCTGGACAATGCGATCCATTATTAGGTTAAACAAATTTACTCGAAAATCAGCTAGAGAATCTGAGGAATTTCTTTCATCATCAATAAGCTCATCTGCCATTCTTTTCTTCCTCTGCCTCTTAACTGGCAATGCTGTTTCCAACACATCACTTTCCAATGTTTGATTCTCATCCATATTCATCTGTGAAATCCTGTCATTACATTTATTTACAAATTCCAAAGCTTTGCTGTGAGCGTTATCAAATGTTCTTGTCTGTTCCTTCAACTTTGTTGTAACTGAATCTACCAAACTCCATGCAGTAAACATACCTAAACCACTTGTCTGTAATACCTTGATAATGGGGTTGTAGTTTCAAATATATACAAGTAAGTAAATGCTGTCAATATGGTTTCAAACTTTAGAAGACTTTGAAGTAAAGCATTTGCTTCATGTTTTGTTTTTGCATCAAACTTTTCTGAATCTTGTATCATTGATAAGCATGTCAATAGATTTACGAAAGTACTGGCAGCGGCATCATCAAAACGTCCAAATATAGTTGTTGCTGCATTGGATTTTTCTCACCATCTGGTCTCACCAATTAGCTTTAATCGTTTCATTTTTTCTTGTCCTAGATGTTTTCCAACAACTTCTATCCATACAGCCATTCTCTTGTATGATGCTTTCACAAAAGTTGCTATATTCTGGAGCAAATTGAAAAAAGAAACTGCAGGCACACAACATTTTGTTGTTTCAGTTATCACCAAATTCAAGACATGGGCATAGCACCATATATGAACATGTTGATCAGCCACATCAGCAATTTTACTTTGTAAAACATTATACTGGCCATGGTAGCTTGCAGCACCATCTGTGCTATCAGATAAACATTTTTGGGGGTCAATTTTAAGATGCCGTAATGTTTCAATCAATAGATCAAAAAGTCCCTGTCCTGTACCATCATTACTTGGCACAACTGAAAGTAGTCACTCACAGATAATACCTTTAAGCACATACCGAATAATAATGCTAAACTGATCGATGGATGAATTATCTTGTGTTGAATCAACCTGAATAGAATAATATTTTGCTTGAGAAACTTCATGACTAATTCTTTCTTGTATCATATTCTTCATAATTTTGATTAACATCTTTATAGTTGTTTTACTCAGGTATGTAACAAGTCCACCACGGCCTTTACTTTGAGCCTTTCCTTGTTGCTCTAATCGTTTGATTCTTTGTTTAGACTTGTTTTGCACTGCAGAAATGTGAGCTGCCATAATGGGGTCATATTTTGCCATCAACTTCACTGTAGGTAAAAAATTGCCATGATTCAGAACCTCATTATCTAGAGTGTAGGCCGATTCATTTCTGTGACCTCGAAAAGGAAGTACTTGCTTGTCTAACATCTTTATGATGTCTATAATCCTCATGACAATACTTCTCTGCTTCAATACTTCTTATTTTCTTTTAATTAGTGATGCTGCAAAAAATGTATCTAAGGCACCATCATTAATCACACTGATATATTGCTGAGCATTTCTGACATGTGTTGTTGTCGATTCATGTAAAGTCAAGCTCTGGCTAATACGCCTGTAGTCACTAAAGCCACGTACAAAGGGTGATGGATTACAAGTGTTGGGAAACTCAAAGGCTAAGCAGTATGAACAATATAAGCATCTATTTTCTTTGTTATATGTTAGCCATTTTCTTAGGACTGAGTCATTCATAATTTTCCTCTCATACAAACGAGCATCAAATGGCAGATCATCAAGTGGCTGAAGTGGATGTTCAGCAAAAAACTGTTTTAGCTTTGCTCGTGATGGATATTGGAAGATTCCAGTAATTGATCTTTCATTTTCTTGCGTAGGTTCATTTACAGGATGTGCTTCAGAAACCAAGTCATTTATGCTTGAAGGAATATCTGATTCCCTGTCACTAGTTGAAGCTATGTGTTCAGATGTTGCAACTACAGGCAGTACAGATACCGGAACAAGGAAGCCAGAAGAAATATTGGGCCTGGATTGATTAGTAATGGATGCACTTGTATTTGTCTCTACATTCAAAGTAGCTCTTCTCTGTTCTTGTAACTCGCATGTCATTGCATCATCACCATGAGCATTGTTTCTTGCTTCTTGATTATTTGTTGCAGAACTGGATATTGATGTGGATTTGTGCTTGTGGTATTATAAATTCAGTAATAGGCCTGCATCGCTTGGCTGATTCCTTCCTTTCTGCTTCTTTTTGTTCTTTGCATTTTAGTAACCCAGATTTATGCTTTTTCTTTTCCATGCTGGTAGGGGTAATATTCCTGAAATAAAAACTTAATTAAAAATAGCCCACATTGGGAAAAATGAATATTGATGATTGCAAGAATAACTTGAAGGAACGCCAGATAAACCCCTACTTGATAAAAATATAAAATAACTTACTTACACTTCAATAGGCTATGTTCATTAGTCAATACTACTGTGGCCTATGCAGCTTCAGAAGAGGAGACAATCCACTGTCCAGTGTTCACACCAGCAAGCAACTGAGACAACTATTGAAACTTAGAAGTTTGGTCCGACTATAGTAAGACATTAAGAATGGTCCCACGACCAAAGTTAACATGTCCAGTTTTGATACCAGTGTAGTGTTACAAGTCGCAACCCTTTGAGTTTACCGATCATGGCTTATCACTTCAATATCTTTGACCTCATGAATCACGGTCAAAGGTACCGCTTCTCCTTTTTGGTGACCTCACGACCCTATGTACTGCTTGATATCCTTTCAAGTTGCCGACCATCTCAAATCACAAACTGTAACTTTATCTTTAAATTCACACACTCTTGCTGAAAACGTGGATTTCCAACTATGTCCGATCCGGGTGAAACAGCCCCCCCCCCCCCCCCCCCCCCCCCCCACCTCCACTCCTTTTCACATCCGTTTAACACTGCTTCGTTCCTTCATACACTGAGTGATTATTTGTTTGTTTCTTTATTGCATTTTTATTTGGTATTGCTCTTTTTAAAAACAATTAGATTTTATTAAGTTAGAATACAAATCTCAGGAAAGAAGTTGGAGATTTATTTATCTAATTAATTATAATTTTTAAGGGCCCTTCAGAGATTCACGGGCCCCTTCCTGGCTCTCCGGGCCCTGGACCGATGTACCGGCTGAACCAAGACTACTGCTTGAAATCCTTTGAAGTTGCCGAACATCTCAAGGGGCTTTTGTGAAAATGGGCTTTTCACAGTAACTTCATTGAAGCCTACTCGTGACAATAAGCGATTTTCATTTCATCACGAATTGTAACTTTATCTTTAAATTCACACACTCTTGATGAAAACATGGAATTTCCTTAATTATGCCCAACCCGGGCCCCCCTATTCCACATCCTTCCACTACCTCACCTGCTTCGTTCCTTTTCATGCACTGCTTATTTGTGTCCTGTTCTCTTTTTTTTCTTATTCCTTTTTATTACTAAAACAGTTGTCTGTGTTTGTTTCTTTATTGCATTTTTATTTGATACAGGGGGCCCACTTCATCAGGGGCCCACTTGCCATCGGGCAAGCTGACACCCTGGCCAGTCCGCCACTGCTCACGGCCCTGCAAGATCTGCATCCCGTGATCCCCCCCATTCCTCCACTCTATTGAAGTTATCTTGATATTTTCTGCGGGGTTTTATCTTCCCCAAGATCGGCTGTTTTAAATTCATCTGCACAGATCTATATTTATCACAAAGCTTCTCCGCTTCTTCAATTTGTCTGCAGTTTACCATGTTCATTCTCACACTTTCCCACGCCACCAATTCATTGTTTATATGAACAGACTCTCTGCCCATGTCCAAATTAATTACGTATTTGAAGAACGAGAGCGGGAAGGTAGATACCTGAGACATACTGCTAACTGTGCCTTGCGACTCAATAGACATACATATGCTTCTGATCTGCTCTATCCTTCTATCCTTCATATAACTCTCTGATCCATTTAGGCACTGTGCCTTTAACAACATGAGTGAAACAAATAAGGCCAACAATGCTTTCAGCTTAAAGGTAAAAAAATAAATGTTTACAAATTAGAAAGACTAAAACGAGCTGGAATTTTTTTTTTTTTTAAATGAAATGTAATTAAATAAAATCGAGATGCAAGGCCAGGTGATGTGTTGTTCCTTCATGATGTGGGAGCTGGTGGACCCGCACGAGATTTAAAGGATTCTTGCAAACGTTACAATCTGGATCTCGCCCTCACTGAGCGTGATCCGGATCAGCATACTTAAATAAGCAATTCAGACGCATCTGCAAAACCTCCACAGGGCGTGTTCAGTACTGGTCCGAGGTTGGGGAGGGAGGAGGGTGTCTGAAAGGGGGCGGGGAAGATCAGCACAACCAGGCAAAATGAGGTCCCGATTTGCGAGGAGCCTTTCCTCCTGGGCTCACCAGCAGGAATTGACTTAAGTGCAGCCTTGACGAAGAGAAACTCCCTGAGCGAGGCCCAAAAAAATGGCAGGGTGCCGTTGAATAGCGGGGTGTTTCTCGGCTCTGCTGCCATCGGGAGATACTTTGCTAAATGCGCCAAAAACCGGATATAGATTAATTTCTGGTTAAACCGCGCCATATCTGCAATGTTTAGGGATTTCTAATGCAGTGGAGGGAAAAATGAGAGTGCAGGGTGGAAAATAATGCAGAGGTAAAAATTGTTGCCAAATGAAGTCTGTCTATGGCAATTCTAAATACGTAGTCAAATCGATCTCTGCCGACAGGTATGGAGCACATAGACACAGACGGACATGTCCAACATAATAGATGTTGTATCCAGGGTGACAAAGAAAGCAAGCGCTGCAGAAATTTTGCAAGACATCAGCTGAGAAAAATGTGTCTGACAAATGTGGAGTCCCAGACGTTTTCTGAAAGAGGATGCCCTCTCCTCTAGCAAGTAGTTCTGGACCGAAGCTGAACAAAAGACCCTTGTATTCTTCTCACTGGAGGATAGAGAAGAGGTGAAAGAAACTGAGAATGGCTTGTCCAATGCAATTGAGGGGCAAGATTCAAAGAAGAATTAGTTCAATGTTCCTGAATTGTGCCTGACAATTTCGTGACTGATTAGACCTTTACGAGAAATGCATAAAAGCACTTATAAATGGCTGAGCAAACACAGCAATATCACAGTGGTTCTCCCAGCACACATATTACTATACATAATCTCTATTTAAATGATTATTGGTAGCACTGACAAAATTCAATCTTCTCACGTTTTAAAGTGAAATTCCCAGTGTGATCCATGGGAAACAATCTTCTTGATCTATCCTGCAAGCCACCTGATTGATAATATTTTGCAATGGAATAAAGTGTACTCAAAGAAAGGTCCATGCAGTTTTACATCTGTGTAGAAAATGCATCCTACAGGGAAATCACAGAACTAAACCAGTTTTGTCAATGCTGCATTTTTTAGAGATAAGTACGCTGTTTTCCAGGGAACAAATAAATTGCATTGTGGTGTAATTAAGGTCTTTGTCCATGTGCCATTTTGTTTTTACACTGATTGGGCAGCCAATTAGTATGACTAGAGATATACAACAGGGATAGAATACCAGCAGTAACAATGTAAGTGCTGCAGAACTGAGAGTCCAACAAATAATTGTACTGGGGAAATTTCTGTAAGGAACTGACACTCAATTAACCTTTCCATGTATCAATAAACTAAAATACTATTAGTCGATGCTCATATGAAGGTCAGGGGAAGTAAGCCTTCCCGGAATATCAGAGAAATACACAATGATTAAAAGAAATAGAGTTCTAAAATAAAAGCAGAACATTTCACAAGTCCAGAAGGTTGGGAGATTCTGCTTGATTACACTGCGTTTTACAATGCCATTCATCCGATAGTGGATATAAAGATGGCGGAACCTTAAGCATAAATCGCATTCAGCGTAATTCAAGTTTCGGCAAGCTTTGTATTTTTTTTTAATGTTGCACTCGAAGCAGGCCCCGTCCATATAACGGGCCACGGCCCCCGGTTGTGAATTCATCAGCTTTGGGGGTTTCTGCTAATTGTGTTAATTTGCAGACTTTCAAGGAGGCCCCAAAAATAGGTTGGTTCATTTGGGCACTTAACAAATCTGCACTTTGAAAGATAATAATTGATTCATTTACTAAGGTTCTGCTGACTGTCCCTCGATCTAACCAGAAAATGGGATTGTATGCTTTTATGTGAAACACCGGGCGGGATTCTCCCAACAGGAGTCTAAGTGGCGACGCCAGAGTAAAAATCGGAGTGTTTTACTCTGGCGTTGGCGCCCGTTCCTCCTCCATGCGGCTAGCAGGGGCGTCGCACGATTTACGGGGGCGGGGCCTCGGCACAGCGTCAGAGACCCGGCGCCGCATAAAAGACGCGGCGCCTTGGGTCCCGTGCATGTGCAGTTGGGCCGGCGCCAACTAGCGCATGCGCGGTGGCCGTCCTCCCCCAGGCCCCACACAAAAATGGCGCATGGATCCAGGCTTGCCGGCGGACGAAAGGAGGCCTGCCGACAGAGAGGCCGGCCCGCCGATCGGTGGGCCCCGATCACGCACCAGGCCACTCCGGGGGGCCTCCCCAGGGTTGGAACCCCCCTCTCCCCCCCCCCCCCCCCCCCCCCACAGGCCGCTCCCGGCCCTTGCAGCCCCAGGTCCCGCCAGCCCGAGAGCAGGTTAGAACGGAGCCGGCGGGGCTGTTATTTTTTTTGCCGGTCTGGATTTTACAGGGCACCCCCCCCCCCCCAATAAAGGAAATAGCAGTCTACCCTTCCTCCCACTTTTTTTTTACCACAGTTGGTGAAGATGTCATGAAGCCTGCCCCAATCTCCTCTGCCTTTCAATGCCAACCGCATTATGGCAGTGGGGGTGGAATTAGGCCCTCATTTTCCCCTTCAATGGCTAGTTAATGACCTTGTGAGGCCTAAAGAAAAGAGGGTGCGCAGACTCCTTACTCACTCGCCGTATTATGGGAAAGGTCAGTGGTCAGCGGGAAGGTGGTGTGCAACCCACCTGTCACATTTTATCAGGCCCCCACCAAAAGCATGCCCGTCCGGCCGTGGGATTCATATTGCAGCGCATGAAGTGATCAATGAAAGGAAGGAAAAAACAAAAAATTGAGATGATTGATAAGGGGCTGGATTATCTGGGGCCCTAGCCATGTGTTTCTCAGCGGCGAGAGGCAGCACGCTCTTCTCTGGTGGCGGGATTCTCTGTTCTTACCACTGTCAATAGGATTTCCCACTTAAGACACCCCACGCTACTGGGAAACCCGCAGGCCGGGATACGCTGCTGGAGGGAACAGAGTATCTGGCTGCCAGTGGAATGGCTGGAGAATTCCACCCAGGCTTTGAAGTTGCTACATATTTTATCACAGAGCTACAAGGTGGCAAGGAGAAGAACAAGGACAGGATTCTCCGGTCCTCCAGCTGCCTGTTTCTCGACAGGAACGGAATATCCCAACGGCTGGAGAATACCAGCCCAAGTTTCTGACATCTGTCTTGTAGTTGGATGGAAACATATAGAAGGGCAAAATAAAGGGGCAAGTAGGAGTAGGCATGAACAGAACTAATGCATCACAAGAAGATCAGGTTCACGTTTCAGCACAGAACATTGATATTTGGAGAAATGGTCCCAGAATCTGTGCTTATCATACAATATCGAGATTATTCCTCCATGAGCACATTAGCTATTTTATACCTCTTGCAGAAGGAGTGTTTGGGGCATTGAACAATAAGAAAATTCAGGACAAGACATCAGATTTAGTATATCAGGCCCATTTTAACCAGAATCCAAGCATATTCACTGTCACGGATTTACCTGACCATAATGATTTGTGGATGCTGAACCTCATTACGATCACTGAACTTTACAAGACAGTTACGTTTTAAAATGCCTCTGTTAACTTAAGATGAAGCAAAATGTTCTGGATATTTGCAGAAGTGCCGTGTATAGTAAAAGGAGTTGGAAGATACATATTCCAACTAATTAGTTAATCATAGATCATAGAATCATAGAATCCCTACAGTGCAGAAGGAAACCATTTGGCCCATCAAGTCTGCATTGACCCTCTGAAAGAGCACCCTACCTAGGCCCAAACTCCACACTATCCCCATAACACCACCAATTTAGCATAATCAATTCAACAAACATGCACATCTTTGGACTGTGGGAGGAAACCCATGCAGATATGGAGAGAAGGTGCAAACTCCACACAGTTACCTGAGGTCGGAATCAAACGCTGATCCCTGGCACTCTGAGGCAGCAGTACTAGCCAATCTACCACCGTGCCATCCTAATGTGAACATCCTTTTTTTAGCTAGTGTATTAATTGCCTGTTCAGTAATGCTTTATCCATGTGGATTTTAGTTTGCTTGTGAGAGCAAAAGTCTCAAAACATGAAATCTTGTCCTTTGGTTTAAAGTCTAGAGTCCCAATCGCTTCTCGGCCTTTTGGCTAAGATCAAGTGTAGTATCTGCTCTACCTTTTGGCTCAGATCTAGTATGTCTCTCTTGTGGGGACTATGAATTAGATTCAATTTGAATTTGAATTGGTTTTTGGAGCAGGCAAGGAGCTGGATTAGGGGTTCGCCTCTGTCCACACTCTGAACCCTGGCTTTGTAAGAGTCATCGAGTCCTACGGTACAGTAAAGGTCCTTCGGTCCATTGCGTCAGTGCTGGTCAAAAACAACCAACAAACTATTCTCATCCCATTTTCCAGCACTTGGCCCATAGCCTTGTATGCCTTGGGATTGCAAGTACACAAGCACACATCCAAATGTGTCTTAAATGTTATGAGGGTCTCTGCCTCCTCCACCCTTTCAGGCAGCAAATTCCAGATTCCCACCACCCTCTGGGGAAAAAGGTTTTCTCTCGCATCCCTTCTAAACCTTCTGCCCATTATTTTAATTTATTCCCCCGGCTATTGATCCCTCCACCAAGGAAAAAAGTTTCTTCCTGTCTACTCTATCTACGCCTCTCATAATTTTATACATCTCAATCATGTCCCCCTCAGTCCTCTCGGCTCCAAGGAAAATAATCGAAGTCTATCCAATCTTTCTTTCTCCAGCCCAGGCTACATCCTGGTAAATCTCCTCTGCATCCTTTCCACTGCTATCACATCCCTCCTATAATGTCCAGAACTGCACAAAATACTTGAGCTGTGGCCTAACCAACGTTTTATACAGTTCCAGCATAACATCCCTGCTCTTATACTTTTTGCCTTGGCTAATAAAGGCAAGTTTACTATATGCCTTCTTAACCACTGTATCTACCTGCTCTACTACCTTATGGGCCCGGTGTACATGCACACCAAGGTCCCTCTGATTCTCGGTGCTTCTCAGGGTCCTGCCATTTATCATGTATTCCCTTGCCTTGTTTGTCCTGCCCAAGTGCATCACCTCACACCTATCCGGATTGAATTCCATTTGCCACTGATCAGCCCGTCTAATCCTGTAATCTAACGCTATCCTCCTCACTATTTGCCACCCTGCCAATTTTTGTATCATCCGCAAACTTACTGATCAACCCTCCTGCATTCACAGCTAAATCATTTATATAAACCACAAACAGCAAGTGCCCCAACACTGATCCCTGCGGGACCCCACTGGACACAGGCTTCCGGTCAGAAAAACACCCCTAGACCATCACCCTCTGCTCGCTGTCACTCAGTTGATTTTTTTTGGCTGCTGGGAAGCTCATCAGTCTCTACAAAGATTGTTACAGCTTAAAGAAATGCTAAGTTCTTACTCTAACTTCTCTGGAAAAAGTGCTATTAAGATTTTGTGTTTGATGTTGGGTCATGTTATGAATAGTAAATGAATATTGACCCGATGGATATAGATGCCAATGGGATGGAAGGCAAGGACAAGATTCATGGCCTCTTTATGATTTACATTCCCAGGTCGGCATGGTGGCGCAGTGGTTAGCACTGCTGTTTCACCACGCCATGGGCCTGGATTTGATCCCAGTCCTGGATCATTGTCCATGTGGAATTTACAAGTTCTCCCATGTCTGCATGGGCTTCACCCCCATAATCCAAACATGTGCAAGGTAGGTGTATTGGCCACGTTAAATTACTCATTAATGGGCAAAAAATAAATTGGGTACTTTTAAATTATTTTTTAAAAATGACTTAGATTCCTGACTTTTTACTTCTGTATGTGTTTCTGTTTGTTAACTCCTAGAAAGCAGTTTGTTCATCTTTCGGTTTCGAACTCTGGTGTGTGGCCTGTGCCTAAATGTGAACCTATCCTTTTCCTTTTCAGAAATGCTCAGATGTTTGTTCTTCTCCACTCAGCTTTGGTAAATTTGGATAAGGAGATTATTGTTATAATTAAGGCAGGTGGTAATTGCCAGGCTGCCTAAATCCCTAAGGGAAAGTTGGACAAGCTATCACAAGCATTTGAAATTTGTATTTTGTTACAGTAAGTATGTGCACTGAAGTCAGGAGTAAGAATTTCAAACCACATTTCAAGATTTTATATATAAAATGTAAACATGTATTTAAAAAGGAAATGAAAATTTAAACACACAAGATTACAGTTACAGTTAACAGTAGTTCGACAAACATTTCCCACAAGATTTCTGTATTGTTAAACTCATACATTTTGCCGATAAACATTCCAGTAAGAATGCCACAAACATTCACTGTTGCTACAGAAAAGGCCCCCCCGCCCCCCCCCCCCCCCCACCTCTCATTTGATGCCAGAAAATCATGGGCGCGATTCTCCCAAAACGGGAGAAATCGTAAGGCTGGCGTCAAACCCGGGCGCGCCCCTTCCCGACCGGGAACCGATTCTGGTCCCCGGTCGGGGCTAGCAGCCCGACGCCGCAAGCTCCGGCATCACGGGCTTAACGAATTTCGTTAAGCCCACTTGCCGGAGTTAGCGTCGGCTGACGCGTCATATGACGTCAGCTGCGCATGCGCGGATTGGAAGACTCCAACCCGCGCATGCGCGGATGACGTCATCGCGTATTTGCGCGAAACCCGCACATGCGCGGGCCGGGATGCCCCTCAGCCGCCCCGCAAATGGATACTGCGGGGCGGCGGAAGGACAAATAGTGCGCGGGCATCGGGCCCGCTGCCCGCGATCGGTGCCCACCGATCGCGGGCCCATGGCACCCTTGGCACGGCCGTGGTACTGCCGTGCCAATCGGTGCCATGGTTATAAAAAGCGAGTTGTTCCCGCCGTTTTTACGAATGGCCAGACCAGGTCTGTTTGCCGTTCGTAAAAACAGCGTAAAGGGCTGGGACTTCGGCCCATCGAACAGCTGTGAATCGCTGCCGGCCGTAAAAAAACGGCGGCAGCGATTCGTGTCGGGAGTTGGGCGGGGGGGGGGGGGGAGAATAGCGGGAGGGCGGGAAAAATGTCGGGAAGGCCCTCCCGCTATTCTCCGACCCGTCAAGCCCCAAAGCTTGTATGAAAACCTTGCAGATACTACACTTTTCTTCTCTCGTGATGGCTGCAGGCTGTTTTCTTCATGGGACTGTTTCAGCACACATCCTCTACAGGATGTGCAGTGACTTATGAGACTTGTCTGGATAGACACATGAACAGATGGGGTATAGAAGGGTACCAGGGCGCGATTCTCCGCTCCCCACGTGGCGTGGGAGAATCGCGGGAGGGCCCCCCAACAAAATTCACACCCCCCTCGTGCACCCCGTGATTCCCCCCCACCCCCTCCCCCCCCCCCCCCCTCCCGGCTCGGAAGAATCGCCGCTCGCTGTTTTTCACGGCGAACGGGGATTCTCCGACTCGGAAGGCCGAGCGGCCTGTCGTTCACGGCCGTTTCACGATGGCGGCAAACACACCTGGTCGCTGCTGTCGTGAAACGGGAGTGAGAAGCCCGTTTGGGGCTTGTAGGTGGCCAAGACAGGAAAGAGCACCACGACTGTGCTCGGGAGGGGACAGGCCCGCGATCGGTGCCCACCGATCGTCGTGCCAGTGTCCAAATCGGACGCACTATTTCCCCTCCGCCGCCCCGCAAGATCAAACCGCCACGCCTTGCGGGGCGGCTGAGGGGAAAAACGGCCACCGCGCATGCGCGGGTTCGTGCCTCAGCCGCGCATGCGCGGGTAGGAGCCGGCCAACCTGCGCATGCGTGGCTGACATCATTAGGCACGCCGGCCGCATCATTCTCGGCGCGACGCCCCTGCGGCCGAGATTTACGGAACACCGCTCCTAGCCCCGCCAGGAGGGGAGAATAGGGGGAAAGGAACAACCTCCGAGGCCGTCGTGAAACTCGGCCGAGTTCACGACGGCCCTCCCGATTTTTCCCGGGAGCGGAGAATTCCGCCCCAAGTGTTTGGTCTAGATAGGACAGGTGATTGGCGCAGGCTTGGAGGGCCGAAGAACCTGTTCCTGTGTTGTAGTGTTCTTTGTTCTTTGATTTCATGACCACACCCACAAATGCAGCCTTCAATCTCTCTTTAAATATGTTTTTGCACTTTCATCTTTATTTTTACATCCCTTTGAAAATTCCCTTTCCCAGAACATACAGATCTTTCATGTTATTTTTATGGTTGCTATTTTTGGATAAAGACAAAATTAATCAACTTGCACATTTTTCTTTTGAAATACCATATTTAAACTTCAAGTCACCCATCTTATCTTCCTAATGTACATTTCCATTCATGCTGCTCACTGTTCCCACCTTAGCCCTGCTCATCTCCATTTCAAGATACTTGCTTTCACACACAACGGGCTGGATTCTCCGATTGTGGGCTATGTCCTCACGCCGGCGCGGGAACGGTGGCATTTTACTCCCGAAAATTCAGCGCAAAACGGCCACCGATTCTCCATGTAGCTGGGGATAGCATGCCAGTAGCATAGAGCACCCGGCTCTAGCTGCCGATACAGCCCGGAAAATTGCCACGCATGCGCACCGCGGCGGCCTCCAGCGGCCAGGCTGTGCAACATGGCGCCGGCTGCACGCGGACCCGGCCTGCGAAATAGTGCCCCCCCCTTTGGCCAGCTTGCGCAACCAGGACCACCCCCCCCACACACAGTGCCTCCAGCCCTGGTAAAGTCCCCCCTGCCGCGGATTGGCCCTCTTCCGACTGTGGCGGTGCTGGACTGAGTCCGCTGCCGCCACGCTGAGTTTCTGACAGATGAGACCGTGAGTGACAGCCACCGTCGGGAACTTGGCCAGTTGGGGGCGTAGCATTGTGGGGCGGGCCACAGGCAACGTCCTGAGGCCATTGATAAGCCGCTTTGGAGGGAGCATTGCGAAAGCGGCACCACGCCCGATTCAGCCCATAATATCTTGTCACTTTGGGAAACATTACATTTTCCCTTTCAGTTGTTAATTGACTTGGTTTGTGTGTCTGGTAATTTCAATATTTATTTTTTTCCAAATGTCAAAAATTTAAGATTTTTAAAAATGTATCAAATTTATCAAAGAAACCCTGTTTCTTTTTCTGTTTTCTGTGCCTGTTTTCTGTGAAAATGAACAAAGTTTGAAATCCTCAAGTCCTTTGTTTGGTGGCATTTGTTTGAATTTATCTGGACCTATTCCAACTGATGTACTGCCAAGCTGGCACAGAACAAGCAGAAATAAGAGCAAGGAGAACGTTCAGACGCTAATCAAGGACCTTGCTGAGAAACTTATTGCTTTCCTCAGATGCAGGTATCAAGGGTATTGCAAACTGTGAAGATGGAAAACATGTTTTTTTTAACATATATTCCACCTTGAAGATTTCTCAATGCCTGTGGGATAAAATGTCAGGCAAGATTTTTTCTTAACCCAATCAATACGAAACAAATAAACCTATTTGGCATGTTTTGTTTAGCAGTTTCTACTTCTGGGAAGTGGTTTCCGTGCAGCTAGTTTATAGTTCAGTTATGCCAGACAATGGAAAGTTGTTTTAGCTTTGCATTGATGCAAAGTGTATATCTGAATCAGGTGTGAAGTCGCCCAAACAAAATTTAAATGATGAGAATGACATTGCTTTAAGAGGATCACTTGGAGTTTGTATCCTAAAGCATGAATGAACTTGCATTTATATAGTGCCTTTCAGGATTTCAGGACATCCCAAAGCCCCTTACAATCAGCAGAACACTCTTAAAGTGTAGTCACTGTTATAATGTAGGACAAAACGCAGTCAAGTTTGACCAATGAAGCTCCAGCAAATTTACATGTGATAATGACCAGATAAGCTAGTTTATTGATGTTGATTGTGAATAAATGTTTACCAAGTCACTGGGGATAACTCCCCTGCTGTTTTTCAACATAGTGCTGCAGGATCTTTTATGTTCATCCGGAAGGAGAGATTTAACAACCCATCCAAAAGACGGCAAGATTGTACTCCCTCAGTACTGTACTGGAGTACTGGAACATTTAAAAAGTTCCAAAGCAATCTGGTGGAAATACCACATTGGTTAGACATCATAAGATTTAACCATCTGCAGAATCTGGATATTATTGAATATTATAATTTTCAATAAAACATGAGCACACATTTGATAAGAGCTGGTCTGAATATCGTGTTCTTTCAGACTTTTGTGTACCGAGTCCCAAAATAGACAAACAAAATTTCGGGAGTATTTGAACAACATATCCCCAATGGCTAATTGTTCAGAAGGTAGCTAGCTATTAGGCCCAAGTAGTTATTAATTCTGACAAGGTTAAACTAAACCTATATATAGAAATAACAGTGTTCCTGAAATTACACCAGCTATACCCTCAGTGGATGATGTTTGGCAGAAAGAGAGTTCACACTTAATGTGCACATCATTAAATTGTTCTCTATAAACCTACATCTTTGGAAGAGATGAAAGTAAGACATTTGCATTAAAGATTTTCACAATGCTCCCTGATGATATTAAAAGATTAAGAATACGTTCACATACTATCAAAGCAGTTGCTGAGGTAGCACAGTAATTGGGCGGAAATCTGGCGGCGGGATTCTCTGGTCCTACTGATAGCATATCCTCTCCCGGGGTTTGCTGGTGGCATGGAGTGGTTTCAATGGGAAATCCCAATGGGAGCAGAGAATACCGCAGCCAGTGAATGGCACGCCACCTCCTGCTGCCGAGAAACAGGCGGCTGGGAGAGAATCCTACCCAGTATGTAAAGACAGTTCTGCATGTCTGTAGATTGCATCAGATCGTTTGAACAGAAATGCAAGCCATATCATGGGCGCGATTCTCCGCACTCCCGACGGTGCGGAGAATAACGTGGCTCGTAAAATTTTACGGCCACGCTGTTCCGACGCCCTCCCGCTATTCTCCCCCCCCCCCCACGCCCGACTCCCGATACGAATCGCTGCCACCGTTTTTTTACGGCCGGCAGCGATTCTCAGCTGATGGATGGGCCGAGTTCCCAGCCCTTTACGGCTGTTTTTATGAACGGCAAACACACCTGGTCTGGCCGTTCGTAAAAACGGCCGTAAACTGTCGATTTTTAAAACCATGGCACCGATTGGCACGGCAGTACCACGGCCGTGCCAAGGGTGCCATGGGCCCGCGATCGGTGGGCACCGATCGCGGGCAGCGGGCCCGATGCCCGCGCACTCTTTGTCCTTCTGCCGCCCCGCAGTATCCATTCGCGGGGCGGCTGAGGGGCATCCCAGCCCGCGCATGCGCGGGTTTCGCGCAAATGCGCGATGACGTCATCCGCGCATGCGCGGGTTGGAGTCTTCCAATCCGCGCATGCGCGGCTGACGTCATATGACGCGTCAGCCGGCGCTAACTCTGGCAAGCGGGCTTAACGAAATTCGTTAAGCCCGCGATGCCGGAGTTTACGGCGTCGGCATGCTAGCCCCGACCGGGGACCAGAATCGGTTCCCGGTCGGGAAGGGGGGGGGCTGGCGTCAAACCCGCCCGGATTTGACGCCAGCCTTACGATTTCTCCCCATATGGGAGAATCGCGCCCCATATATTTTAAAATTCATTTACAGAATGCGAGTATTGCTGGCTGGGCCAGCATTTATTGCCCATCCCCAGTTGCTCTTGAGAAGGTGTTATTTGCCGTTCCCTTGAACCGCTGCAGTCTCTGACGTAGAGGTACACCCATAGTGTTATTAAGGAGGCAGTTCAAGATTTTAGCCCAGCGAAGGAACGGAGATATATTTCCAAGTTGGAGTGGTGGGTGACTTGGAGGGGAACATCCAGGTGATGGGGTTCCTGGATATCTCCTGCTCTTGTCCTTCCAGATGGTAATGGTTGTGGGTTTAGAAGGAACTGCCGAACCTTGGTGAGTTCCTGCAGTGCATCTTGTAGATGGTAAACACGGATGCCACTGGTTGTTGGTGTGGAGAGATTGAATGTTTGTGAAATGGATAAGAACAAAGAAAAGTACAGCACAGGAACAGGCCCTTTAGCCCTCCAAGCCCGTGTTGATCATGCTGCCCGTCTAAACTAAAATCTTCTACACTTTCTGGGTCCGTATCCCTCTATTCCCATCCTATTCATGTATTTGTCAAGATGCCCCTTAAAGTCCTATATAGTGGATAAAGTCCAATGGAGTGGTGAGCTTCGTGAGTATTGATGGAGCTACACTCATTCAGACAAGTGGAGAATATTCTATCACATTCCTGATTATGGGGGCGATTCACCAATATGGAGTTCAACTGTTCGTGAACCGGGCCCTGGTTCAACCGACTCTGTGTAATAATATAATTTTTGTGAAGTGTTTGCCTGTTAGATTAAATAAGCCACTAATGAGATTTGTAAGGAGAATCCACGTGGAGGCCTGGCCAGGCCTACTCCAAGGTCCCACTCCTGGGGCACCCAACAAGACCACCAAGGATGGAGCAGACCTCGAGACCCAGCCCAACCTGACTCAGGAATCCCCAGCCTGCAACCCAAGACCCGTGACTGCAACCCAAGACCCCTGAAACGGCGGAGACCCCAAACGCGCTGCAAGGTATTCCTGTACTCGCAGAATAACAGGGCCTGACCGGATCACAAACATGCCCCTCCGGCAACCCCAAAACTGCAACTAGCGCCCGGGACCCTGCTAGACATGACCCCAAAAATGATACCAGACAGACACAACCACCTACGTTACACAAGGTCAGACTTCTCGCATCAGATCCTGGGCCCATCCAGACGCAGCCGCCGACCGAGGAAGCGAGGGAAACGCGGCAGTCTGCAGCTGAGACTAAAGCGACATGGTTTCAAGAGTCCTCTATCCAGTATACTCCTGGCAAATGACCAAGCGATTGAAAACAAGCTGGACGAACTTAATGCTGGGATTACCTCTCAGACAGAAGTTTCACAGAGACATGGCTCACTCCTGCCTCACCGGACTGTGCCATAAACCTGAAGGCTTCTCAATTCACCGGCAAGACCGCAGCGCATCATCAGGCAAAGCAAAGTGTGAAGGGGTTTGCCTTCCCATCAACTCCTCCTGGTGCTCGGATATGGCGACCCTTACAGTCTACTGCTCCCCGGACCTGGAATACCTGACCGTGAAGTGCTGCCCGTACTACCTTCTACGTGAGTTGGTGGCACGGTAGCACAATGGTATTGCTGAGTAAGTGCTACTTAATAGCACAGTTGATTATCCCTGCCATCATTTTTACTGATGATTGAGAGTAGACAGATGGGGTAGCAATTGGCTGGGTTGGATTTATCCTGTTTCCTGTGTACAGGACACACCTGGGCAATTTTTCACATTGCCAGGTTGATGCCAGTGTTGTAGATGTACTGGAACAGTTTGGCTAGGGGTACGGCAACTTCTGGAGTCTTCAGTACTATTGCCAGGATATTGTCAGAGCCCATGGCTGGGATTCTCCGCCGGCGTGATTCTCCCTTATGGCGGCGCCCTGGGGGTTTTCCGATGGCTTGGGGCTGCCCCACAGTGGGAAACCACATTGACCGGCTGGCATTACAGAGAATCCCACCAGCCAGTCGGGGAGAGATGTGGCGCGGGGGGGTGGGGGGGGGGGGGGGGGGGGGGGGGGGAGAATCCCGGCTCTTAGCTTTGCGGTATCCAGTGCCTTCAGCCATTTCTTGATAGCACAAAGCGTGAGATTAATTGGCTGAAGACTGTGATGCTAGGAACTCCAGAGGAGGCTAAGGTGGATCATCCGCTCTCACTTATCTGTAAAATATTTCTCCTATTCACCTTTGAGCTAAAAGCAACTCACAAGTCCTGAAAAACGTGCTGTTAGGTCATTTGGACATTCTGAATTCTCCCTCAGTGTACCCAAACAAGCGCTGGAATGTGGCGACTAGGGCCTTTTAACAGTAGCTTCATTGCAGTGGGCCTACTTTTGACAATAAAGATTGTTGTGATTATTATTGTAACTGTCCTATGTTTTAGTCATCCTGCCCAGTCCACTAGAGCCTAATCTGTCCTCATGCCCATGTAATTACGTTTGTTTAATTCCAGAACACTAGTGCAGGACTCCAGTTTCCTGCATTCATGCTGAATTTGAAATTGTCGCATGCTATGATCACTCTTCCCTCGAGGATACGTAACTATGAGATCTTAATTAATTCCTCCTCATTACGCAAATCAAGCCTCCTTTTGCGGCACCAAATGGTTGCCGCGCCAACCCGCGCATGCGCAGTTGGGCCGCGCCAACCTGCACATGCGCGAGGGTCTTCTTTAGTGCGCCGGCCCCGACTCAACATGGAGTCGGTGTTCAGGGGCCGGTGCGGCAGAAAGTAGGTGCGGGGGGTTGGAGAGGAAGGCCCACCAATCAGTGGGACCTGACCGCGGGCCAGACCCCATCGTAGCCCGCCCCCCCCGGTGACGGAGCCCCCCTCCCCCCACAGGCCGCCTCCCCGACCATTCATGCAGAGTTCCCGCCGGCAGCGACCAGGGGTGAATGGCGTCGGCGGGACTCTGTGTATCAGCGTGGCCGCTCGGCCCATTCGGGCCGGAGAATCGGCGCCCCGCTAAATGCGCTGCCGCAAATGGCGCCGATTCTCCGCACCTTGGAGAATCGCGCACCGGCATCGAGACGTCGTGGCGTGGTTGCGCCGATTCTCCGGCCCGGCACGGGGCTCGGAGAATCGCCCCCGATATTTGCCACATGTCAGCCTAAGCCTGGATATTGTCCTGGTCTTGCTGCATTTGAGCATGAACTGTTGCAGTATTTGAGAAGTCGCAAATGGTGCTAAACATTGTGCAATCATCTGTGAACATCCACACTTCTGACCTTACAATGGAAGAAATTGAAGATCGTCCGGCTGAGGACACTGCCCTGAGGAACTCGTACAGTGATGTCTGGTAGCTGAGATTATTGACCTCCAACAACCACATCCATCTTCTTTTGTGGCAGGTGTGACCCCAACCAGCAGAGGACTTTCCCCTGATTCTCATTGACTACAGTTTTGCAAGAGATCCTTGATGCCATACTCGGTCAAATGCTGCCTTGATGTTAAAGGCAGCCACTCTTACTTCACCTCTGGAGTTCAGTTCTTTTGTCCATGTTTGAACTAGTGCTGTAATGAGGTCAGGAGCGATTGTTGTGAATGTTTCAGCCTTGTCTTTTGCACTGATGAAGTGGGCTCCTCTATCATTGAGGATGGAAGTCTTACAACACCAGGTTAAAGTCCAACAGGTTTGTTTTAAATCACTAGCTTTCGGAGCGCAGCTCCTTCCTCAAGTGAATGAAGAGGTAGGCTCCAGAAACAGTCTACCCAAAACATTCCCTGGGCCATTGGATTTTTAGTCCAGTGACAATACCTCTTGTATCTTAAAGCGCATCCAGTGCAGTATAATGCAAACTGCTTCTGTGTTTATTTTAATGTGTAAGCAATGGCATGTGACCAAATCCCAACACAAATGAATTAACCAATAATTTGTATAAAATTTGCAGAACCTTTGGCCCCTTGACCGCTCAATAAGTTATAGCCACCAGGTTTGTAAGTTGAAAACAATAACTGTTTATGTATAACAGAAACCAAGTTGAATTATGCAATAATTATAATTGAATACCGGCCAGCTCATCTACTACTCCCCCCTTGTACCGTCCACCCTCTCTCCAAACACACAAGACAGACACACGCACAAGGGGGGGGGGGTTAAATAAGAGGGATTAAAATGAAAAGAGAGAGGCCTTGCTTCTGATGTTGAAGTTTTGCAGCAGGCTGTCCTCCGAGAATGCTTAGTAATCAAAGCCACCGTTATAGTGTTAGAGATGATCGTCTGGCACGAGCACACAGTCAGACGATATGATTTCCTCTGGAGAGGCACTTTACCATTTTCTAAACTGGGCTTGTACTCAAAGGAACAGCCTCAGGTCTGTTAATTCTTATTTGTTTCCAACTCCACCAGAAAGACCAACAGACTTACTGAGATAAGAACAGAGTTCACCACAAGAGATTTCATCTAAATAAATATCTGAACTCTGCCTGCAGTTGGTGGCTGGACTGGAGAGCCTTGCAGTTCAGTCTGGCTGTGCAGAGAGAGAGGTTTTTACCTCAGATCTTTGGAAATAATCCATTAGCAGAGAGAGAGAGAGAGATCCCAGTCCTGACCTTCCAGCCTTTTGGCATCAAAACAAAAGTAAAACCGAAAACACAGCCACACAGAGGAAGGAACATTTCAGATAGAGCCCCACCAATCAGCAGGGGCCATTGACCAGGCCCAGCAATTCAAAACTATCCATTGGCTGACAGCCAAGTCCATCAAGGTGTGTCAGCCCTTTTCTCCCTGGAATCTGCTGATCTGAAATGTAAACAGTTTCCTGAACCTGACTTGCTTTGAGAATCATAGGTCAACCCTCAGTTTAGCAGCCACTCAAATTAAAGGTGAAGTCGATCTTAAAGGCATAGGTACATTATTGTCCATGTACAAAAATTGAAATAGACAAAAGAATAGAGTTGAAAGGAGAAAAAGGGAACAGACAGGGATTAAACAGGAGGATCCTTACATCAGATATGTTATATACAATATATAATAGACACACAGATGCAGACACACATGCACATCTCAGGAAGAATTGTTATCCTCCATACCTATGCAACCTGAAGTCTATGGGGACAAAATTGCCCTTTGACATAAGATAAAATGATGACAATGACAGGCTGTGACTCTGATGGATAAAATAATCAGACAGGTGTAAAACGTACTGCCAATTTGCTACTGCCCATTTTTATGCAAACACATTTGACCAATTTCACCCGCAAAGCTTTCCATCAGGTGGAAAAACATATAGTTTTTGCAGAATGAACCCAATTTACATATTTAATCCAGTATAATTAATCTGCCTTTTGAGACGTGACCTTCTGTGAGGCACTGCAATTTTCAGTTCTAACATCCAGTCCCCCATTGTGAAAGTGAAATGATAAATACTGGAGAAATCAAGGCCGCCTATGACCTTACAAATCAGGGTTACAGGGCTTTCATATCCTTGCTGCAAGATATTAACATGGTAAAAGGGAGAACATTTTCACTCGGGGTTAATTGTCTTGTGGTGGTTGCGTTTTTACATTCCAGTTATATCATTTGTATTGCTAATTATAATGAGAAGGTAAAGGACAGAGCAATGTCTCAGGAGGTGCACCAGATGACATGCTTATATTGAAAACTATGCATTTTTCAGTCAATTACTTGTGAGTTGTAGCTGGTTTCAATCATCTGCACACTGTAAGGTGGATTTTGACAGCCCACTTCAGGTCTCAGTGGCCATGCCAGAAATTGTTTCCATTGCTACCTGTGCAGTAAAGGGTTAATGGTTATGCTAACAAGACAATGAGGTTGATGATGGTGTAAGCATGGCTGTTACGATCCTAGCAGATGTTATAATTGGACGGGAAGATCCCAGTATGAAACCCTGGCTCAAAACACCATGGGCGCGATTCTCTCAGCTCAGGCCCAGGCCAGAGATTCCCTGCGACCATCACGAATCGCGCCACACCCCTCCGACACTGCCACGTGATTCTCTGCAGAGTGGAGAATCACCGCCATTGGCGCGGGCGTGTTTGGCACGGCGCTGGTCGCGGGCCGCTCTACGCGGCCGACCCTCCAATTCTCCGTCCCGGATAGGCCGAGTGGCCGTAAGAAAAGAGCCGAGTCCCGCCGGCGCCGTTCCTACCTGCTCTGGGCCGGCCGGACCTCAGCATGTAAGGGTCATGTGCCGGCCTGTGGGGGGTGAAAGGGGGGTCGAACCCCAGGGGGGGCCTCAGATGTAGCCTGGCCCGCGGTCGGGACCCACCAATCGGTGGACCGACCTCTCTGGCTGGGGGCCTCCTTTCCAACGCGCCGGCCCCTGTGGTCCTGCGCCATGTTGCGTCGGGGCCGGCGCGTTGAAGGAGGCCACTGCGCATGTGCACGTCAGTGCCACTGCGCATGTCCTCATTGGCGCCGGCACAACTGCGCATGCGCAGATCCCGCAGCGCACAATTCGCGCTGGGATCTGCAGCTGGAGCGGCGTGAACTGCCGTGTTGGCCCCTTGTAGGGACCAGAATTAGACGTGGGAGTGGCCCATTCACGCCGTCGGAAAATGTGATGGCTGTTATGTCAGCGTTGGCACTCTGCCGCAGGATTGGAGAGTCCCGCCCCTTATGTCTATGTTTCTGATGCGATACCGGATGGCCATTTTTATTGTTTGCAAGCCCCCATTGTGCAAGCTCTGTTTGGACCAGTGTATGGCTCTTTGTAGCTGTATCAGTCTTTGCTCAGGTGCACTGCTGCTGTTAATGCCTCTTTCTGCCACATGCCTTGTAGAATTGATGAATAGCTGGGCATTTCCAGAAATCCACACCCTCCACATGTCTTGCTAGGTTTGAATGTCCTACTGTATGCGTCAATAATTGGGATTGTACTTAGGACCTACAAGCGTTGTTGATCTCCACGGACCGCTTTGTACTTAGTCTATTGTTGAGTAGCTCTTTGATGCTATACATTTTAGACTTGCCTAGCAGATCTTTATGGAATGCTTCCATGGGAGGGTATGCAATCACCAACTCAACAGTTCTGTGTGTTAGCTCTGTGTTTGAAGAATTGCAGTGCATACCCTTTTCTCTGCACTTGCTGACCAAGTGGTCTATTGCTGTTGTCAAAATGGCATGAACTCTAGTTGATGAATAAGACCATAAGATGTAGGAGCAGAAGTAGGCCATTCGGCCCTTGGAGTTTGCTCCGCTATTCAGTGATATCTGATATGATCATCCTCAACTCCACTTTCCCGCCTTATCCCCAGACTGATTAAAAACCTGGCTGCATGGAGGTTTAATGATTCTGAACTGGTCTTCCAATGTCGTCATACTTTTTGTAGAGCCTTTAGCTCTTTTTCTGTTAACCCTCACGTGTTCCGCCTTTGAGACCTTCATTCCCACTTGGTAAGTAAATTTTTAAGGCTTACTTGTCTGGTGCAGATATGCCTGAATCGAGAAACCACAACTCTGTACGCTGCTTAAGCATTTTGAATTTGGATCGGTGGCCAGCTGCATCCTAATTCAAACTGGGGAATTTCGAGGTCATTCTGACAATATCCCTTTAACCTACCCTTCTTCTACAGTACCTGGGATGAGTGTCACAGTAGCCGCTCTTGCGCGCTTTTCCGAAGTTTAGCCCATGAACCGCACAATGGAATAGACAGTGCCACTTAGGGCAGCACGGTAGCATAGTGGTTAGCACAATTGCTTCACAGCTCCAGGGTCCCAGGTTCGATTCCTGGCTTGGGTCACTGTCATGGGCAGAGTCTGCATGTTCTCCCCGTGTGTGTGTGGGTTTCCTCCGGGTGCTCCGGTTTCTTCCCACAAAGATGTGAGGTTGGGTGGATTGGCCATGCTAAATTGCCCTTAGTGTCCAAAATTGCCCTTATGTTGGGTGGGGTTACTGGGTTGTCGGGATAGGACGGAGGTGTGGGCTTGGGTGGGGTGTTCTTCCCAAGAGCTGGGGCAGACTCGATGGTCCGACTGGCCTCCTTCTGCGCTGAAGATTCTATGAACTTACAATTGGCAGAGTGCAGCATATCATTCATTCCGTGAGGCTCATTCATTTTTGGGCCTCACGGGGGTTAACCTCCACTGTGACCTTCGCCCACACCACCTTGGTCAGACGGGATTGCCTCCTGCTGACCTCTCCAGGAAACAGGATCTGACCAGCCTGGAGGAGAACCTGCTGGGTGGGGGGAGGGGGGGGGGGGGGTGTGCTCTGAATTGAAGGACCACACATTGTCTTCTCTGCAACATTCGGATAGATGCAGAATCTGATACTCCTGGGTGACAGTGAGTGAATATCTGTCTGGGTGTCCTTTAAATATAGCGCCATGAACCTAAATCCCATGAAGTAAGGACGGGGATGGGGACGGGGACTTCCTGCCCGCCCCACAGAAGATTCACCTTGCTCCTCACACATGCCCGTGTAATGAGCTGAACAGCGGGAGATCACAGGGGGCCAGCCATCTCACCCCTGTCCCCATCACAGCTCCTGTCGCTGAAATTATACTCCTGAATGGAATATACCACCCCGTGTGTGCAAAGCAGTCTCTGAAAGATAAACCTTGCATTTCAATAGTGTCTTTCATGTCCTCAAGATGCCTCAACGCAGCTAATGAAGTATATTTTGATCCATAGTCACTTTTATGACAGAAGAAAAGTGGCTGTGCCTTCCTGCACAGTAAGATCCCACAGACAGAAACTGATAATGATCAGACAACCTGTGTTATTTATACTGGATTAGGGATAAATGTTACATTACTGTTACACAACAAATACTGGTTTGATTCCTACATCGAACATGGAAAGGTGTAACTCAGCAATACTTCCAAAGCCAAGAGTCTTGTTGGCAGGAATGGTTTTTTTTTTCAAAATTAAATTAAATGTGCAAAACACATGGATATTTTGCATTTTTGCGTTACAATGTTGTGAAGTGATCTTATAAAGAAATTAAATGAGGAAGTCATACTTTAATTATGCCAGGGATGATGGGAATTTGAATGGTATCTCCTGGGAATCATATTTCATTCATATCCTGTTGTCATAACAATTGTTTTCCAAGTTAAATAAAATATCCCTTTTTTTATCCGTAGGTTCAAATTGAATCTCATTTGTTTGATGAACGACATTCTAAAGGATTGATATAAGCTACCCGGCCCAAATATGACACACTGTTCTATCCTATCACTAAAGTCACTTCAAATTGTTGTTGCACCTCTCTGGAAATTAAGTTGCCAATTTGGCTGAAAAAGCCATCATGGGCATAAATGTTTGTGGATTCACGCAACCATTTCACAAAAAAAATCCCTCTTGCCTCTTTTATTCCTTGCAGTAATGAGTACCACCATAAATTTGATCAAAACATAGCTGAGCTAAAATATGGTATAAAAGATCAAATTAATATGACAATAATGCTTCCATTTATGTAGCACCTTATCCAGTCTGAGTATATCAAAAGTATTTGACATAATGAAGTACATTTGTTTTTGGCCATTTGGGAACATGAAGGGTGATTGCACAATGTAACACTTCGGTCACAGATCTTTACATTGAGACATGGAGGCAGCTTGTGTGCAGCATAATTTTATGTCCATTAATTCCAAAGCAATTCTGTCCATGAATTAGGAAAGCTGACATCTAGATACTTAAACATGCGCAATTTGTTGCATAAAGCTCCGTGTGGAAAGCACTCAACTGCACAGCATACAAGTTCTGCATTCTTTTCATGCAATCTTTATTACCTACTGCTCCAAATTTTGGGTCTGCGCGAGATCTGGTCTCTCCTGTATGGGGACCCTCTATCTGGGTTTACAATTACTGCCCAATTATACGGTTATATGAGAAAGTAATTCAAAGGTTGTGACATTGAAAACTGCTTTTATGATAAGTGGATAATGTAATCTCAGGTAGCCTAAAGTGCATTTCCCCTATCTTCCAGAAGGCGGCCACAGGAACATTCTGGTAAGGAAAAGACAATTAGAAAACAGCAGGCCGATTTATTTTACATGTAATTTGTGAACAGATTAATATTTACAGTCAATTTCAAGCAATTGCATAAAACCACTCATAACCTAGAGGATAGCAAAGCATGCAACAATACCGTGTTGGAAAGGTAATTCAATTTTTCTGACGGGCATTCTCCTCAAATCTAGTCATCACTATGCTGAAGGAGAAAGTTTCACTCCCCGAGACTCTCTCATATCGGAGCACAGTAGATTGCTTGTGTCCTTAGCTGGACAGACCTCAGAAAAGATTGACATCTGACAATCCCCCAACTCCCCGTGCAAGGCATTGGCAACTGAGCGAACATATTCGAAGATGTGAACTTCCCTTCCAGCATCCCCTGCTGAGCTCACATGAATGAACCGTATCCAAAATATCACATCAATTTTCTTCTCTGGGACATGTTAACATGTCTCATTATCTTAGGCACATGTGATTAGGGGAATAGCCATGAAGTCTAGATACTTCAACTTGGTGTGTGTTTTTTTTGTACTGAATTTTAATTCATACTCACGCAAACTGTATTGTGGATTTAACCTCAGTTGAGCTGAATTTAATTTAATATCAATCTTTTAATTTAAATACAAAAACTGGTTCATGGTTAAGTAGCCAAAAATCCCAAAACTGCAATACTGGCCTTAGCCGTGACATTTTGAATATTAATTACTTGACTATTGAATATCGATATCTCAATATGAGTTTCTCTGTTGGCTTTAATTAATGAAATTCTTAGATTTTCGAGTGCCAATTGTTTTTGATTTTAAGTGGGGCTGGCAAGACAACTACTGATGACCTTTAACTGGTTTTGTTCATTTGTTCCATTCCCCATTCACATTAGCTATTAAAACAAGGCTCGACTGAAGTATTCTTCAGATTGTTGGATGTTTCTTGTACAACCAGAGTCTCACAACATTTTAATTGTCAGGGTGCTTCTGGCTAATTGCTATCAACCAGAACATCCCACTGTGCAGCATATGCCAGCCACTCAAATTAATATTAATACACTGAACAATAAGTTTGTGTTGGGAAAGACATTTACCTTCTTTGTTAATCAAGCAGGTGCTGCTGGATTAGAAGCATCTGTCTCCTGAGTCCTGCCAATAGAGCTGTCTTTGTTACTGGTATCTAAGATGCTTTAAAGGTGCAAACCATCAGTACTTCACAGGAAAACACAGGCCATTACAAGTGCAACATTACTAAATAGCTGTGCCTTCCAGCACTTCCATGTGATTCAATTTTCTCTCTCGTACAGTTGTAACCACTTCTCCCTGTAAGTGTTATATAAGATTTTTTAAGTCCCAAGCTGGAGTTATCTTCCTTCCTATCCTTCTAATATGAAAATGAAAATGAAAATCGCTTATTGTCACAAGTAGACTTCAATGAAGTTACTGTGGAAAGCCCCTAGTCGCCACATTCCGGCGCCTGTTCAGGGAGGCTGGTATGGGAATGGGAACTGTGCTGCTGACCTGCCTTGGTCTGCTTTAAAAGCCAGCTATTTAGCCCAGTGTGCTAAACCAGCCCTTGATTTATTCCCTGATTTATACGGTGAGGTTCAGATCAGGATGTCACATTCCATTGACAGCGCACTATAAATAGTGATATTTGCCCCTTGTCAGATAAATCGTCATTCAGAATGTGGAATTCAGGTGAAATGGTTTCTCTGCAGAGATAGAAGAAAGAACAAACTTGCATCCATACAGCACAAACTTAGCACCTCCCCACGTTCTTTACAGCTAATTACATACGTTTGAAGTATTATCATTGTTGAAACCTGGGAAACTCGAAAACCAATTTTTGCACAGAAACCTCCCACAAACGAACGAATCTGTTTTTAGTTGGGGAATATTAGCCAGAATAGTGGGAGAATTCCTATGCTGTTGCATCCGTCAGAGAGAGGTGACAGAGGTGCTTTGATTTAATATCTGAGCTGAAAGATGACACTTTTGAGAGAGCAACCCTGCCTCAGTACTGAGTACTGACAGCCTGGATTAGGTGCTCAGGACTCTGGGTCTGATTACGTCATTAAAAAAAGGCAGTTACAGAGAAAATAACGTTCACTACGAACCGTTGAAATCAACAATCATAATAAATAATAGCACTTTGGGCACAATTTAACTAATTGGGAACAAAGTACCATAGCGAGCGCGTTTAGCCGCATGTTTCCCTGCTTGCAGCACCGAGAAACACATGGCCATACAAGGTGACTTGCTTTGTATAAGGGGCCTCAGCGGGGAACCCACAGCCGAGGCCACACATAGCCCCATTTGTAATAATAATAATAATCGCTTATTGTCACAAGTAGGCTTCAATGAAGTTGCTGTGAAAAGCCCCTAGTCGCCACATTACGGCACCTATTCGGGGAGGCTGGTACGGGAATTGAACCCACGCTGCTGGCCTTATTCTGCATTACAAGCCAGCTGTTTAGCCGACTGTGCTGAAAGACTGAGGATCTCCGTTCGCCAGAACTCCACAGTGGAGCGAGAGATTGGGACGTCATTTTTCAATAGTGTCCTGATCCCCGTTGCCCCCAAAATGCCCCCCCCAACCCGAATGCACTATGGGAGAGTCTTCGCACACCCCCCTCCCCCCCCCCCATAACACCCACGCAATGGACACCTAGCCCGTTTGTGCATGAATTAAAAATGGCAGCTTCGCACTTTGACAGTGCCAATATGGCAGTGCCCAAGCCAGCTGGCAGTGAGAGGGTGCCCAGGTGACACCAGCAGTGCCAGGGTACCACCCTAACAAAAGCGCATGCAGCTGGGGGCCACCGATCCCCTGGGAGCCCCCATGAGTGCCGTTCCGTCCGGTCCCCATTTGTGGGGACCAGTGCTGAATGGTGTTCGCCCGAGGTCTCTGAGGCGAAGGGGATGAATCCCAAAGCCTCAGGTATCTTGGGACATTAAAGGGAGAGTAGCTTTCTCACTCTAATATGCAGATTTGGCAAAATGTGATCCACAATTGGTGGGATTTACATCGCAATGTCTCGTGGGATTGTGTTAGATCTCGCAAGACATTCCGAGCCGGGCAGTTCCCGGGAGAGGGGACTATCGGCCACGGTGCACCGCGGTGCACTGCTTTTCGGGCGCAGCATGGCCGTTTGATCGCGTCCATTGTCTGTTGGTCATGAATAGCACATTTAGTGCATAACCTCCTTTCCTCAATGCTTCAATCAGCAATTTAATGGCAGCACGGTAGCATTGTGGATTGCACAATGGCTTCACAGCTCCAGGATCCCAGGTTCAATTCCGGCTTGGGTCACTGTCTGTGCGGAGTCTGCACATCCTCCCCGTGTGTGCGTGGGTTTCCTCCGGGTGCTCCAGTTTCCTCCCACAGTCCAAAGATGTGCAGGTTAGGTGGAATGGCCATGATAAATTTCCCTTAGTGTCCAAAATTGCCCTTAGTGTTGGGTGGGTTTACTGGGTTATTGGGATAGGGGGAGGTGTTGACCTTGGGTAGGGTGCTCTTTCCAAGAGCCGGTGCAGACTCGATGGGCCGAATGGCCTCCTTCTGCATTGTATGATAAATTCTATGATAATAATACATTTCTAGTAAAGCATTCATACCATTTTTTAATCAGTCAGTTTGATTCAGATTCTAACTTTTAATGGGAGATTTTCTGAAGTATTACAAAGTGATTCATGCTGCTTTTGTTTGACAAGAATTTTACCAGCACCCCAAAGTCAATGGGCTTTTAGCATTTTCCTACTTCACGTCCATTGTGACGGCTGGCAAATTATGCCCAAACTTTGAAACTCGCCTAAATTGGTAGTTTTATGCTGGAACACAAATCATCCTGACTGCCTGTGTGGACTGTGAGCTATCAATTGGATACATTCATATTTTGGAAAATGTATTTAGTAAACAGCAATAAAACCCTAAAAACATAAAATGGAAAAATGGATGCAAGTGTGAAATGGTAAAAGATCATTTCAATGGTCAGTTGCTTAATGGTACTAATATTAATACATTTAGTGAAAGCATAAGTGGAGCTAAGCACATGTATGAAAAGTATTAGAACATAGAACATAGAACAGTACAGCACAGAACAGGCCCTTCGGCCCTCAATGTTGTGCCGAGCCATGATCACCCTACTCAAACCCACGTATCCACCCTATACCTTTAACCCAACAACCCCCCCTTAACCTTATTTTTATTAGGACACTACGGGCAATTTAGCATGGCCAATCCACCTAACCCGCACATCTTTGGACTGTGGGAGGAAACCGGAGCACCCGGAGGAAACCCACGCACACAGGGGGAGGACGTGCAGACTCCACACAGACAGTGACCCAGCCGGGAATCGAACCTGGGACCCTGGTGCTGTGAAGCATTTATGCTAACCACTATGCTACCCTGCTGCCCCTATTTTACTCATTTAATCTCTAATGGACATACATCCAGGAAGAAACTACAACCTGGAACATTCAAACAAACAAAAGGGTGAAAATAATTCCTCGGCGGTACGGTGACGCAGTGGTTAGCACTGCTGCGTGACAGCATCGAGGTGCGGCTTCGATCCCGGCCCCGGGTCACTATCCGTGTGGAGTTTGCACATTCTCCCTGTTTCTGCTTTGGTATCACCCTCACACACCCCCACAAACCAAAGATGTGAAGGGTAGGTGGATTGGCCACGCTAAAATTGTCCCTTAAATTTTTTTTTATAAAAGAAAAGAAAATAATTCCTTGTTGCTCTTTTGCATGTTAGTATTTCTGTCATGAATGACTTTACTTACCTTCTCAAGGCAAACTTCCCAGTTTCGAGTTACTCAAGAAAGTCTGTTTATCAATTAATCTAATTGTCATATGTAAAATAGATTTATTTTGCATAACTAATTAACAAATTATCCTTAATAACATAGCAATTATATTTTCGAGTTGTGTCATGGATTGTAGTTTTGAGTTAAGAAAGTCTATTTGTAAATTAAATCAATTTACATATTGATATTGAGGAAAAATTAGCATTTATTATTTATATTGGGTCTCAGGAAGACAAGATTTATAAACATGGGACTTATGTTTCTGAGATGTCTTTTTAGATTAAAATTAATATGATTTCCATAAGGAAATCAACTTAAATTAGCATAATTAATTGCTGTCACATGTCCTTTTTAATAGCATAATTGTATCTTTCTAGTTTTGTGAAAGGCTATGGGATTTAAGTTATTCATGCAAATCGGGGAAAATTTGTTAATGATATTGATACCAAAGCAATTGTCGGCTTTCCCAATCTCCAGCTTCACCTTTCCACACAACTAGAGTAAAAATGGCAAACAAATAAATGGTCATCTTGGCTGTACTTATGTTCATTGAAAAATGGAGGGAATTTAACTTTACCTCAGTTGTTGTGACTGACAGGAGCAGGTGCAATACTGATTTCACATCCCACCAACTCCAATTTTAATTTCCATTGTATTAATCAGGGAGCAAAGTCACATTCCACTTGATCCACTACATTTCCTACCCAGTAAAATAGGCCAAACCTGGGCTGAGAAGTCGCACATCAGATGGCTCTCCTCCCACGAACCCGAAAATAGGCTTTTTCACCCAAAATAGCTCGCTGATACGAAGGAAAACACATCCTGTTCTTGAAAACTCACCACTATTCTTAGAATTCCCCCTGTACCGAAAAGGGCCGACATTCTAAATGGTGAACAGGGATTCTCACTCCCCGACTCCGGGGAGAGACTTCGGTGGGCGCTATTCAAGTCAAACTATATTTTCAAGTTATCCCCCAGTTTAACCCATATCTTCATAGAGATTTCATCTACTTACCACTTAGTAGCATCGATCCTGGGTCCCGCATTGCTAAGTAAGTAAAGTAGACTTAGGAATAACCACTGTTTCAGGTTAAATTAAGTTATTTTATTATTATATTTTTTCTTTTAAAAGCTGCAATCACTTTCTTTACAGAAAGGTAAAAAGATCTTGCTTCGAGATCCTTCTGGTTGGTTGAAGGGACCTTCAGGCCCAACTTGACAATCAATCTTCTTTTTAAAATCTGGTCTTCTTCAGATGTATTCGCTGGTGAGTTCGGTTGCTACGACCTATCTTTCCCATGTACCGAGCTGTGAGAGCTGACTCTGCTGGCTGTCTCTGAGCTGACTCTGAGCTGACTCTGCCTCCTCATTAAATTCTAGTCTTCCTTAGATGTATTAGCTGTTTTAGCTCGGCTGCTATGTCTTATCTTTCCCATGACTGAGCTGACTTTAAGCTGACTCTGATGGGTTCTCTTGTTCCTTGTCTGCTTCTCTCCTCTGAGTTCTGGTAGTTCCTGCTCTGGTCTCTGGGTTTATATTCTCTTTCTAACAGTTATTACGTTTTTATAACTTTATTGTAAAGTAACTTTTATTTCACTCTGATTGTAAAAAGTATCTTTGATCTAAACATTCTAATACAACTAAGTATTCATTTTGACATGACCTCACCTCTCAGGTCTCTGATTATATTGTTTCCTTTGTGATGTTCAAAGTTCCTTTGTGATATTCAAAAATGCTTTGGTTTCAAAGGAGGTGTGAATTGTGGTTTGGTTCCTGTCATTTGTATAGTTTTATTTTCGAATTGTGTCCCCAGCTCATAATTTTGACTTTGATTTTGGCTTTAAATTATGTTTCTCGTAGACTGATAGTCTCCAATTTTCTTTAATTTACCTGATATCGCCAGAACCTCACACCTAGAATTGTCACCAAATTCAACTGAACCTCATCCTTTCCTTTCCAGCTGCTTACTAAGATAGTTAATTTCAGTGAAGGTGTGAAACATTACTTTTAGCGTAATGCTAAAAATCCACTTGGTTATAACTTGAAAGGTTTACATTTATCATTTAGCTCAACTGAAACCCTCATCCATGTTTTTCCAGATGCTTACAGAGATAGTTAATTTCCATGAAGGTGTGAACCATTGTTTTCAGCTTCATACAAAAATCCTGTGTTTGCTAAGCTTGTTTGGAAGAAAGAATCTGCATTTTATAATCCTGCTCTTTGCAGCTGCTGTTAACCCTTTGTGGGATATTGTCCTGTATCCTCTCATGCTTCTCTCAGACCAGATATTGCCAGACTTCCATGTTTCAAATGACACATCTTTCCATATTATCAATTACAATCCCCACACCTCAACCAACGGCAATGGGAAGGGAAATGCAAAACAACAGCCTCTCCAGAGGCCGTGTGGAACTAGAAGTGGAAAAAGCCAGGAGAAACAAATAGCTGAGCCGGCAGACAAACAAGGCGGTGAAACTGGACCTCGCCAGAACGAGAAAGACCGACCTACCGCTCAAGGAGCCCCCCCCCCCCCCCCCCCCCCCCACTCCAAGGTATGGTTGGAGCATGTTTCTCACAAGGGAACTGAGAGAACACAGAGGAAAGATGAAAACCGGCACCCAGGCTGCGGTCAGGAGGGGGCGGTCCCAGAATCTCTGGTGACCATGCAGGTGGCCCGAGACAAGACGGAGAGATGACCGGATGTTCAGGACAGCACCATAAAAGAGCTGGAGAAGGCCATAATAGCCGCAACAGACCAGGGAGACCGATCGCCGCCCTGGAACAAGAAGTAGCAAGGTTGGTCGCGATACAGGAGAGTCTGAAGGGAAAAATCGTCGAGCAGAAAAACCGATTGAGGTGCCAAAACCTGCGGACTGTGGGCCTGTCGGAGAGGATCGAAGGTAGGAACCCCACGGACTATGTGGCCCAAATGCTGTGCAATTTGATGGGAAGGGATACCTTCCACAACACATCAGAAATAGACAGAGCCCACCTGTCGCTTCGCTCAAAGCCCAGATCCGGGAAACATCCGAGGGCGATAATCGCTAAAATACACTGGTACCAAAACCGGGAAAGAATCCTGGACGAGGCAGAGAAAGAATTGTAACTGGGAAGGTCACCAGATCAGGATCTACCAAGACATTGCGGCTGACCTGTCCAAGCACCAGGCAGAATTCAATAAGGCAAAGACTGCCCTGTACAAAAACGGCATAATGTTTGGGATGCTGTACCCAGTCAAACTCTGGGGTCACATTCCAGGGCAGGGAGCACTTTTTCATGGCGCCTGTGAACGAAGTCAAGTTTGTCCTGGAACATTTGCTCAAGAAAGGGCAGCAGTGATAGCGGTGAAGAGATTATCTGAAAAGACCTTATTTGTTTATTTATCAAATGTTAACCAACTTGATGAACACTCTGAGTGGTACTGCACTGCCTTGTTCTGGGGCCAAGAGGTGAAATATAAGAAGGAAAGAGCGAGGGCAGCAGAACGTAAGAAAGAGTGAGGGGAACGGCAGGCAGGGAGCTCATAGAGTGGGCGACAGGAAGATATGTAACCAACCCTGGGAGGGGAGCCACCACACGAGCACCGGGAAGAGTGAAAGAAAGTGAGGCTGTGGTGCATCTCCCACAAGGGAGAGAGAGTGCCTGGAAAGACATCAGCAACTGGGGGATGACCCGGGGAAGAAACAGAGGGAAGGGAGTGGGGGGAAGCTACAGGGAGAGGGGAGGAAGGCAGTGGGGAAGGGAGAAAATACTACAAGGGGAACAAAGGACCAAAGATAGCAAGGGCATTAGTCTGGCTGCAACAGGCCACACGTGGCAACGTGGAACACAAAGGCACCGCAAGCAACCACTTTGGAGGGTCCCTAAACAAAGGGAAACTCCGTAGCGCAGGGGCTCATCCACATGGCGTATACATAGTTGCCGGTCATGTTGGGTGGCCCCTGGACAAAGGGAAACCCCGGATCACAGAGGCCAGGTCTCATGGGGAGAACAGTGTCCACGGCCATTTTGGATGGCCCCCCAACAAAGGGAAACCCTCGGAGTGCAGGGGCACATCCACAAGGTAGGTATGGTTGATCAAACAGGAAGCGAGGGACAAAGACCCCCCCATCAGGAACGTCAGGGGACTTAACGGCCCAGTGAAAAGATTCAAAAACATCGCCCACCTGAAAAGTTTGAAAGCCTACATAGTCTTCCTCCAAGAGATGCACCTGAGGAAAAAGGACTGACTGCAGGTAAGGAAGGTCTGGGTGGGACAGATATACCATTCCTGCTACAGGACAAAAGCCAGAGAGGTAGCCATACTGATAAATAAGAGGAGGATGTTTACTGCTGCAAGGATGATTATGAACCCAGGGGAATGGTACGTCATGGTCAGAGGTGTCCATGACGGGGCACCGGTAGTCCTGGTCAACATGGAGCTCCCAACTGGGATGGCACATAATTTATAAAGAGGACCATGGCGGAAATCCCTGGCATAGACACAAACAGCTAATCATGGGGTGGGATTTCAACTGTGTACAGGACCCACGGACAGACAGGTGAAACCCAAAACTGGAAAGACCTCCAACATGGTGAAAGAACTTAGCATATTCATGGAGAAGATGGGAGCTGCGGACCCATGGCGGTTTACACACCCAGGAGAGAAGGAGTTCTCCTTCTCCTCCCAGCAGGCCAAGGACGGACATGTGGACGTGACAGCAGGATGGTGAGTTGAAATGGCAAGTGACAGGAAGGTCTGGGTCCTGTTTGCAGACGGACCTAAGCTGTTCTGCAAAGCGGTCACCCAGTCTGCGTTTAGTCTCTCCAATGTAGAGTAGACCGCATTGGGAGCAGCAAATAATAATCTTTTTTAGTGTCACAAGTAGGCTTACATTAACACTGGAAGGAAGTTACTGTGAAAGTCCCCTAGTCGCCACACTCCGGCACATGTTCGAGTGCACTGAGAAAGAATTCAGAATGTCCAAATTGCCTAACAGCACGTCTTTCTGAATTTGTGGGAGGAAATCGGAGCACCCGGAGGAAACCCACACAGACAAGGGGAGGACATGCAGATTCTGGGAATTGAACCCGGATCCCTGGCGCTGTGAAGCAGCAGTGCTAACCACTGGGCTACCGTGCCGCAAAACTGTGTTGCAATAGACCAGATTGATGGAGATGCGCAATTGAAAAGAATGTTTAGGCCCTTGGATGGTAAGCAGAGGGGAGATAAAAGGGTGGGTGTTATACCTTCTGCGATTGCATGGGACGGTACCATGGGAAGTGGGTGATGGAGGATTGGACCAGGGTATTGCGAAGGGAACGGCACTGCGGTTCTTGAGTTAGAGATTGTGGTTGCTGCGTTAGAGATTCAGGATTTGCAAAGTGTGCCTTTGTAAATAAACAGTTGTAAGCATATTTGGGCAGCACGGTAGCACAAGTGGATAGCACTGTGGCTTCACAGCGTCAGGGTCCCAGGTTCGATTCCCCGCTGGATCACGTCTGTGTGGAGTCTGCACGCTCTCCCCCTGTCTGCATGGGTTTCCTCCGGGTGCTCCGGTTTCCTCCCACAGCCCAAAGACGTGCAGGTTAGGTGGATTGGCCATGATAAATTTCCCTTAGTGATAGCACTGTGGCTTCACAGCGCCAGGGTCCCAGGTTCGATTCCCCGCAGGGTCACTGTCTGTGCGGAGTTTGTACGTTCTCCCAGTGTGTGCGTGGGTTTCCTGCTGGTGCTCCGGTTTCCTCCCACAATCCAAAGATGTGCAGGTTGAGTGGATTGGCCATAATAAATCGCCCTTAGTGACCAAAAACAAAAGGTTCGGAGGGATTATTGGGTTACGGGGATAGGGTGGAAGAGAAGGCTTGAGTGGGTCGGTGCAGACTCGATGGGCCGAATGGCCTCCTTCTGCACTGTATGTTCTATGTTCTATATAAAGATTAGAGTCTAGTTCTACCTTTCAGTACACTACTGTCAGATCCCAACACTGAATATCATAAGTTGTTTGCCCAAGCAATGATGATTGGATTGGTTTATTGTCACGTGTACCGAGATAGAGTGAAAAGTATTGTTCTGCGCGCAGCTCAAACAGATCATTCCGTACATGATCAGCCGGTGTACAGGAATAATGTACACATAGACACCAATGTACTGTTTGCAAAGGAATATATGAAATAATGGGCTAGATTCTCCTCTGCCTGCCACCGATAGCGGAGTTCCCGATGTGGCGGAGAATCCAGCATCGACCAAAAATTGGATTGCCACCCTTTCGATGCTCTGATACCCCATTGGTGGCAGCATCAAGGTTTGTGCCCCACACCAGCGGGCGGATGCAAATGAGTCAAATTGAGGCTGGTGGAGTTGGACCTCTGGGGTGATGGGGGGGCCAGACACTGAGGGAGTGGGGAGTCGAACAGGGGAGGGGGTGGTGGTCAGACATTGGGAAGAAGGTAGGGGGGCATCCATTCAGTGAGGCTGGACATCAGGGTCGGGAGTGTTGGATATGGAGGTTCGGGGGGCTCAGGCAAGGGGGGATACAGGGGTTGGATATCGGGGAGTGACAGGCTGAGCCAGGGTTTGGGTCAGCGGCGTTGGGTCATGGCGTTGGACAGATCAGAGTGTGGGAGTGGTCGGGTTGAGTCAGGTTGTGACTGGAGGGGGCCCATGCAGGTTGGTTTGTCAGGGAAACAGGGGCTGGAGGCAGGGAAAGTGTGGGATGGAATCTAACCAAGCCCTGTGAGATTGGGCTCTGGGAGGGGGAGGGGGGCGTATCCCTTGACGGCCGACGGTGGGACATATCGTGGAGCATGGGGTCGGATCACGTGAAGTGTCCCCTCCAGAGCACATTGTTGGTGTTTAAAATAGTTACACGGAAGCCCTTTTTTTTTTAAATTTAGCGTACCCAATCTTTTTTCCCCAATGAAGGGGCAATTTAGTGTGGCCAATCCACCTAGCTGCACATCTTTTTGGGTTGTGGGTGGGAGGGGGGGGGGGGGGGGGGGGGGGGGGAACCACGCGGACACAGGGAGAATGTGCAAACTCCACACGGACAGTGACCCAGGACCAGGGTTGAACCCGAGTCCTTGGCACCGTGAGGCAGCAGTGCCACCCACTCGCCGCCATATCGCCCTGGTTACGCTGAAGTCCTCGGTGGTTTTATTTCTTCCAACCTTTTCAAAGTAACTATTAGTGAAAGACTGGCAGAAACATTCAGATCAAAGACAGGGGCCTGGATTCTCTGATTCTGAGGCTATAGCCCCGCCCCGGGACAGGAACGGTGGCATTGTACGATACAAAAAAATGGCGCAAATTGGCCACCGATCCTCTGTTTGACTGAGGGCTAGCATGCCAGCAGCGTTGAGCACCCGGCTCTAGCTGCCGATATGGCTCGGAGAGTCCGGGGCCGCGCGTGCGCACGGTGGCGGCCTACAGCGGCCACGCCCTGCTACATGGCGGAGGCCGCTCGCGGACCCGGCTCACAAAATAATGCCCCTTCTTTGGCCATCTCGCACACCCCAGGCCACCCTCCCACAGTGCCCCTCCCATCCCCTAATGAACTCCCCCCGCCTGCCAACGGATCGGCCTTCCCCTGACTGTGGCGGCGCTGGGCTGAGTACACAGCCGCCACGCCAAGTTCCCGACGGATGAGACCACATGCGACCGATGTCATCGGGAACTTGACAGATTGGGGGCGGAGCATCGGAGGGCAGGCCTCAGGGAATGTCATGAGGGAGGCCGTCAATACGTTGTGCGGCGTACTCTCCGCGTACGGCGCTTTAGAGGGGGCAGAGCATCGCGAAAGCTGCGCCACCCCCGATTTCGTCAGGAACTTTGATTCTCCGGCCAATCGCCAAACGTGATTTTGGCGACCGGAGAATCCAGCCCAGGAATTTTAGTAGAAAAATAATGTTAATGTCAGTCCATTTTAGTGTATTGTATTTTTTATTGTTTATCTTATATTTTAAGTACAACTCAATTTATGTTCATAAAGGAAAATACATAGAAGTACATAATTGTTTTCTGTGCAGTAATAGGGCACCTCAGTGAAATTAAGGAGAAGTGAAGCATGCTATTTAAGCATGTTAAATGCTCATATTATAAAATTAAATTATTCAGATGATAATGAGAAAACAAATGCACAGGAAAAAGGCAGCAGCTTGCTATATATATATTTGCAAGGCGATGATGCTCTTGAGGTTGAGAAATCACGATCGTGTGATAATGGGGTGACACAGTGATTATCACTGCTGCCTCAGAGCTCCAGGAACCGGGTTGAATTCCGGCCTTGGGTGACCGTGTGTAGTTTTGACTTTCTCCCCTTATCTGTGCAGATTTCCTCTAGGTGCTCCGGTTTCCTCCCACAGTCCAAAGAAGTGCAGGTGGATTGGCCATGCTAAATTGCCCCTTCATGTCCAAAAGTTTAGGTGGGGTTCCGGAGATAGAACATAGAACATAGAACATTACAGCGCAGTACAGGCCCTTCGGCCCACGATGTTGCACCGTCCTGTGAAACCCCTCTAAAGTCCCTCTACACTATTCCCTTATCGTCCATATGCCTATCCAATGACCATTTGAATGCGTTTAGTGTTGGCGAGTCCACTACTGTTGCAGGCAGGGCATTCCATGCCCTTACTACTCTCTGAGTAAAGAACCTACCTCTGACATCTGTCCTATATCTATCTCCCCTCAATTTAAAGCTATGTCCCCTCGTCACCATCCGAGGAAAAAGGCTCTCACTGTCCACCCTATCTAATCCTCTGATCATCTTGTATGTCTCAATTAAGTCACCTCTTAACCTTCTTCTCTCTAACGAAAACAGCCTCAAGTCCTTCAGCCTTTCCTCATATGATCTTCCCTCCATACCAGGCAACATTCTTGTAAATCTCCTCTGTACCCTTTCCAATGCTTCCACATCCTTCCTATAATGTGGTGACCAGGGTGGAGATGTGGGCTTACATAGGGTGCTCTTTCTAAGGGCCGGGACAGACTCGATGGGCTGAATAGCCTCCTTCTGCACTGTAGAGATTCTATGATTTTATGATCTCATTCTCTTATGCTTCAGACTCTAACATTATTGAAAATATATCACCAAAAAACTTCCAAGGATTACAATTACCCCTGTTAAAAAAACACGTGCCTTTGAATTTACGTTGATCCTAGCATGTAAATATTCACTACCTTGTACAAAATGCATCCCCATTATTTATATGCAGCTGTAAACCAGTTTATTTTAAATAAGCTAAACCGCAGCTAAAATAGTTGGGGAAGGAATTGAATTAAATGTGTTCAGTCCATCTGGAGTACTCAAAGCCTTCAATGAATGAAACAAAAGCCAAATCTAAGAAGAAAAAAAAGTTTTGAGGTTCGTGTTCTTTTAACTTGGGAATCGATCAATGGGAGAGTGAGATTATCTGCGTCTCTCAGACACAGTTGCTCTTCAGCCATTTTGATTGTGTGCTCCAAGTGCGAGTTTAAATGACAACTAAAAACCAACTCGAATTGTTAAGAGATTACTTGAGATGTTATAGTTCCTGTACTCCAAAATCTGTTACTTTTTATTTAGCTTCTAGTCAAAATATATCAGAGGAAAGTTGTATAAAACTTGAGAGCAAGGATTTAGTAGATAGCATTTATATAGTGCCCTTAACACAGCACACTGTCCCAAGGTGATTAAATTTAAACAGCCTGCAGTTTAAGCTCACTTTCATCGATAGATAATCACAGAATCCCTACTGTGCAGAAGGAGGCCATTCGGCCGATCGAGTCTGCACCGACCCTTCGATTGAGCACTCTGCCCATTTATGAATATCCACCCTGCCCTATCCCCGTAATCCCATAACCTAAACTGCCCATCCTGGACATTAAGTGGCAACTTAGCATGGCCAATCCACCTAACCTGCTCATCTTTTGGACTACATTCAACTTGACGTCCCACTCCTCAATTAAGAATAGTTTGACAAGATTGTGAATTCCTTCTCTAGAACTCTTATTTATAAACAACAACCTAGATAGTCTTCTTTAAACTTCAAGGTACGCACTGGCATTCTCTTCAAAATAACAAAAAGAGTCATATTTGAATTGTAGTAACTTGTATTTGTAGGCAATTGAGAATGGTCTGGTTAAGTCTAGTCTTTGTTCTGAATCTTATTTAACATTTAAAAGAGAGTGCTTTTATTTATTCATCTTAGACTAAATTCAACACACAATCAGTTATCCATATATTGATCCAAGAATAACATATGATGCCGTGCTGTAAGGTAGATCAGATACCCTTCCAGTGCTAAGCTGGTCAGGAAATGGGACTTAAATATATCTTGGAGCTCAATAATTCAATGCCATTTTTGGTTCAAAATCAGATTTGCTAATCTTTCATAAAAAACACACTGGATTTGCAAATTTTGAATACTTCTATTGCATATTGCATTACAAAAGTGTTTTTGCATGTCTCAGCAGTGAACATGACCCTTCCAAGGGCATCTCAATGGCAGCAAATTAATACTGTACTTCCTTTAGCAAATTACTTCAGCTTTTAAATTGAATGGGGCCTAAATTAAGAACCTCCTTTTATTAAAAAGGTTTTGCAAACTGTAGCACATATTGGGAAATAAGTTTATATCTTGAACAAACAGAACTCTTAAGCCCAGCAGTATCACTAAAGCCATAAGCAAACATTATCATTTTCCAGTTCTACATGCTTTTATTTCCCACGCGACACCAATGATAGAAAACTCGACTTGATTTTGTTTGTTTCTGCTTACGTCAAAGTAAAAAAGCTTCTTTAAAACAGCAGCAGTAACCCATGGGGGCTCTGTCATCTGAATTTTTTTTGAACTATGCTACTGTTTAAAAAAAACTGGGAGTCGGACAAATTTGTTTCAAGAACTGTTGCTTTTTTCTAAGCATCAGAAAGTAAAACAAAAATGCTCAGCGCATAAATATTTTCTTCCCTTGCTGTTTATTCAGCTTGTTCCAGCCAGAAGGTTAAGGGCCAATGATATTGCTGCAATGCACATCAGAAGGCACGAAACAAACTGGGCAGACTGGGAAGAGGTTGTTGTGGGGGGTGGGGAGGGGAGCGTCACTGGTGAAATAATGGGTAGCTGTGACACAATCCCGTTACCGAGGGATTTTCCAAGGGACACGCTGCAATGCGGATTGGCTGCCCAATCTAAGTTGGGAAGTGCGGGCCCTGGACCTGCCTTTCACCCTGAATTTGGGATTCTGAAGCCAGCGGTAAAATTCAGGCCAAGAGTCAGATTATGCTCAGATTCTATTTATCTCACCACCTCTGAACTTTATAGGAATAACTCTCAGAACTGAGAAGGCAAACCAAAGCAGCAGCCTTCGGGCAAGAATCTACAACTACTCACTCGCAATGACTATGTAACAAGCCCACAATACAGCTCGGTACAAAATAAGATCAACTTCAAGAGCAAATCAAACCTTGGTAATATTGAAACCTTGGCTTTGTTCAAGAATTATCTGCTTGCAACTTTGTTCATGATGATACTGAACTTGGGCTAAGAAGATTGATGAAACATGAAATCTGACAAGAGATAAATATTTATAGGTTAGCAGTGGTCAACTAGTTTCAAATTGTGGCATTAACATAAGTGGTGTATTTGTTACCCTTCTGCAACATTATGTTGAGTGATTTATCACTTAGCGTACTTTGGATTACAGTTAAACATTAAATAGTATTAACTCTTCTCAAGTAGGGGATATTTGTCATCGGTAATAAAATGCTGCTCTATTCTGTTGACCTGAGGCGGTCTAATTAATAGTCTGTCCCTTCTTTTATTTTGTAATTATAAAATGAAACTGGAATCACAGTGTGAAACGCTTAAGCTTCTTGGTAAAGAAAAGCAGTGGATTTGAGAAAGTTACTGCTTAAATTCAGTTGAGCCAAATACTCTGCAATGGGATTTTTTGCAGTGTTATAAATCTTTCACAGAACAAACTTTCCTCTTGTTCCTGGTGAAGCCTCAAAACTCAGCAGTGGATTTCAAGGTGTTTGTTTTCGGACCCACTTGGGTTTCTAATAATGTGGTTCAGAACTTGTGGAGGACTGGAATTCAATCAAATGAGGCTCTACAAATCTGAAGAGGTTGAAATAATAAAGCATAGGTCAGACCTTATCTGGAGCACTGTGTGCAACATACTTGACTAATTAGAGGAGATAGATTATGGCTCTTAGGAAGCTATCAAGACAAGTGGCAAAAACATTTTACTGAGAGAAATTTAAGTTCTGAGGAAAGGTTTGAGAAACTGAATTGAAATTTTCAAGATTACTAATTGACTACATTAATCTAGAGCACTGAAGCAGATACTATAAACGGCTTCAAGAAAAAATAGCCTCTGAAAGTAGGATTGGGAGGCAATAGCATAGTGGTATTGTTGCTGGATCAGTGACCCAGAGCCATTCTCTGGGTATCTGGGTTCAAATCCTGCAATGGCAGATGGTGAAATTTGAATACAATAAAAAGAAAATCTGGAAAATAAAAGCCTGAAGATGAACGTGAAAGCATTGGTGATTGTTGTAAAAACCCATCTGGTTCCTAATGTCCTTTAGGTAAGGAAACCTGTCATTCTTACCTGGTCTGGTCTTCGTGTGACTCTAGATCCACATTTACATGTGGTTGACTTGTAAATGGTCTCAGGGCTGTGCAATAAATGCTGGCCCAGTGATGCCCACATCCCATTAACAGAGAAAATGGGGTTGGCTTTATTTGAATGTGTTTTTTGGGATTTCATGCATTACGTTTCTGAGGAGTGGCATCATTGTGGGAGTTCTGCACTGCTCCTTGTTTTTTCACACAGCGCCGAGCTCTGCATTTCCAGCCCGGATTGTGGAAATAGGCCTCTTCAGGCTTTTGTTGGAGTCCTTCTTCGTAAGGCAAGATTGTACGAGGAAGCCAAAATACACTTGCTTTTTATGGCGCTAATCAACACGCTGAAAACATTTGCGACATTTCAAGAGCTTTTCACTGTGTTCAGGACTGAGTTTGAATTGGTTAAGTGGGTAGGGTGGGAGTATGGTAGGAGCAGAGTGGGTAGGGTGATAGTATAGTGAGGCCACGTTGGGTCGGGGGAGTCAGAGGGTTCAGGGGGTACAACCATCATGAGCCCGGTAGATCTGGGCCAACATCTTTACCTATTTCGAAAAATCTTTGTGCTGTGATCCTTTTATTGTAATACATGAAGGCATCAAGGCCAGTTAGCTCAATTGACTAGAGGGCTAAGATTATTTCAGAAAAACACCAACAGCCGGTGGGCTCGATTCCCATTCTGGCTGTTGTAGACTTGGTACCTCTCACCCTGGCACTCAGAGTGACAAGCCACCACTGACTTAGCTGCCAATTAATTGGCTGAGGGTGAAGCCTTTGGGCAGAGCACACATGAATGAATGAATGAAACAGAAGGCATCATGGCCCACATCTTAACAGTAACAGCAGAGGATGTTGAGACACTTGCTGCTATTACAGATTGGAGCCCAGGTGAAGGGTGGGTCTTTCTGACTCAGCCCGCTACTGGGTTCATCTGGTCAGTCAAACGTCAATGGATCTTTGGCTGCCACATCCCCGGTGGCGGGTCTCACCAGGCCGCAACTGCAAAGTCCCGGCTGAAACCCTGACACCTGCACATGTTTGGTATTCATCTGAGAAACGGGTAGAATTACATTTCCAGGGCCCTTCTGAGATTGCTTTTAACACTGAGCTTATTGTTGGAGACTTGGACTGGAATACTATGGGAGTGATTCAGTGCCCCAGTGCGCCCGGCTTGCACAACGGGTGAATCATGCGAGAGCCCCAAATCGGGCTTGGTGACGGGCTAATCGCAAGTCACCCTTACTGGCTCCGCCCATGCGGTCTGGACCCCACCCTCTCTGGATGAGATCCAGATCTGCATATTTAAATGGCTCATTTAAATGAAATGAAAATCGCTTATTGTCACGAGTAGGATTCAATGAAGTTACTGTGAAAAGCCCCTAGTCGCCAATTCCAGCGCCTGTTCGGGGAGGCTGTTACAGGAATCGAACAGTGCTGCTGGCCTGCCTTGGTCTGCTTTAAAAGCCAACAATTTAGCACTGTGTGAAAAACAGCCCCTATATACCCAGACGTCAGGTTTACCTGGTGCCTGGGACTCAATGGCCCTCCCTTGCAAGACCTTGCCTGGACGGCATTTAGTATTGGTCCAAACAAATGTGGGCTGGGCGTAACGGCAGCTCAGGACATCTCGCAGGCTATTGGTGACAGGGCGGGTGGCACCCTGACACTCCCCATAACCCTGGCAGTGCCACCCTGGACCCTTAGCTCTGCGGCATTATCTTCAGGGACATATCAGAGAAGTGTGGTGCAGCCTTTCCTTGAGACTCAACTCTGTCTACACACATGTACAATGCTTCAAGGTTGACCCATGCAGAGCTAAGGGTCCACGGGGAGATTGTATTCCCAGCAAACAGGAGGGGGAACGCTACCATTAATAACAAACAGACATGTCTGAAGGTGGCTGAGGAAGTCAGCAGCAGGAGTGTGGTGTCTGACCCCCGGATGTAGTTCTGCAAGGGCCCAGAAAGAACAACCAGTTCTTACCAGTATTCTTATTTCCCTGTTTTTCCCGTCTGGGGGGGTTAATGACCTGGGGGGGTTAATGATCATGAAATGAAAATGAAAATCGCTTATTGTCATGAGTAGGCTTCAGGAAAGCTGAGTGACATGGCGCATTCAAATATATCATGATGCACGTCTTATTCCAAACCCCTGCAATCTCCTATCCCAAGCTGACCCTTCTCCTGCACATCACTCCACAGACCAACACAGCTTATAGACCTCCCCATTCCTCTCTGTCAAGACACCTGCTCGCATGCCCATTTGACCAGCTGCCGCTAACACTCCCTTCTGCATTGATCTACCATCCTCTTGAAAGATTCCATTTCACAGTCTCATCAGTCCCTTCTTTCATTGTGTCTGTTTACCAGGTACAAAAAGGAGAGAGAAGACAGACTAATTTTGCAATGCTACCTGAATAATCCCATATTGGAGAGGGTGATTTTTCAGGCATCTCTGATAGCCATCTAAAGCAGGTATGATTCCTTTGCATGTATTAATGAAAGGCCTGATGCTTGATATAAGACCGCTTCATGAAATTAGCTGGGTTTGTTCCACTCAGGTTTTCTATTGGCTGTGACATATGGGCATAAGACATAGGAACTGGAATAGATCATATGGCCCCGTAAGCCTGTTGATAAGCCATTTAATAAGATGATGCCTGATCTTCTATCTCAATTCCACCTCACTATCCATTTCTGGCTCAGAAACCAACTCTTGTGAATATATTCAGTGACTGATCATCCACAGCTCTCTCAGGTAAAGAATTCCAAAGATTCACAATCCTTTGAGTGGAAACATTTCTCCTCATCTCAGTTCTAAATGGTTGGCCCGTCGATTGTCCTCAATATCGGGGCCCCGGAAGGTGTGTACTTAGCCCACTACTATACTCCCTGAACACGCACGACTGTGTGGCAAAATGTGGCTCCAACTCCATCTACAAGTTTGCTGACGACATGACCGTAGTGGGTTGGATCTTGAACAATGTTGAGTCAGAATACAGGAGGGAGATAGAGAAGCTAGTGGGGTGGTGTAACGATAACAATCTCTCTCTCAATGCCAGCAAAACTAAAGAGCTGGTCATTGACTTCAGGAAGCAAAGTAATATACACACTGCTGTCTGCATCAATGGGGCCTAGGTGGAGATGGTTGACAGCTTCAAATTCCTAGGTATGCACATCACCAACAATCTGTCCTGGTCCACCCACATCGACACTACGATCAAGGAAGCACAACAGTGCCTATACTTTCTCAGGAAACTAAGGAAATTTGGCCTGTCCACATTGATTCTTACCAATTTTTACAGATGCACCATAGAAAGCATCCAATCTGGCTATGTCATAACCTGGTATGGCAATAGCTCGGCCCAAAACCATAAGAAACTACAGAGAGTCGTGAACACCGCCCAGTCCATCATATGAACCCGCCTCCCATGCATGCCTCTGACTATAACTTCTGCTGCGTGGGGCATGTGGGCAGCATAACCAAAGACCCCTCCCACCCGGCTTACTCACTCTTCCAACTTCTTTCATCGGGCAGGAGATACAAAAGTCTGAGAACACATACTAACAGATTCAAAACAACTTCTTCTCCTCTGTTACATAAATGACCCGCTTATGGACAGATCTAATCTCTTCACACATCTTCTCTACTGAGTAGTACTACACTCCTGTATGCTTCACCCGATGCCTATGTATTTACATTGTGTATTTTATGTTTGCCCTTTGTATTTTCTTTTCATATCTGGGGCGAAATTCTCCGACCCCCAGCAGGGTCGGAGAATCGCCTGGGGGCGCCTAAAATCCAGCCCCCGCCGTGGCAGAGATTCTCCGCCACCCGGGAAGTGGCGGCGGCGGAATCTCGCCACTCCGACCGGAGAGGCCCCTGCGGTGATTCTCCGGCCCGGATGGGCCGAAGTCCCGCCGCTGGGAGGCCTCTCCCGCCGCCGAGGTTTAAACCACCTCCGGAACGGTGGGCTCAGCGGCGCGAGCAGGCCCCTGGGGTCCTGGGGGGGCGGGGGGCGATCGGACCCCGGGGGGTGCCCCCACGGTGGTCTGGCCCGCGATCAGGTCCCCCGGCTCAGACTCCGGGCCAGTGCTCTGGCTGCACTAGTTTCTTCCGCGGCCGCCACGGCCTCCGCCATGGCGGAAGCGGAAGAGAACCCACATCGCGCATGCGCCGGCAGTGACGTCAGCGGCCAGCTGCCGCTGACGTCACTGCCGGCGCATGCGTGGACCGGCGAAAGGCTTTCGGCCAGCCCCGCTGCCGGGAGCGCAGGTTGTTTGCGCCGGTCTTCTGGTGGCAACCGCTCCGGCGCGGGGCTGGCCCCCAAAGGTGGGGAGAATTCCCCACCTTTGGGGAGGCGCGACCCCTGAGTGGTTGGCGCCACTCCCCTACTCCGGCACCCTCCGTAACGCCGGGTAGGGGAGAATGCCGCCCCTGAACTGTATGCAAATCAATACTCTTGACTGTACCTTGGTACACATGACAATAAACAAATCCAATCCAATTCAATCCAAACCCCTCATTCTGGGAAGGTGACCCCGTGTTCTAGATTCCTCAGCCGGGGGAAACATTTTCTTACATCTACACCGTCAAGTCCCCGAAAAGCTTGATACGTTTCAATTCGATCACCTTTCTAAACTTAATTCCGGGGCTGGCCTACTCGATCTCTCTTCAGCAATTCCTTCATCGCAGGAGTCGGGTTAGTAAATCTACAGTTTGTATAACAATATAACCTAGTTTCTTCAGAATGCAGCTTCCTGCTTTTATCAATCACTTTGATAGGATATAATTCGAAAGAGATAGGAAATGTTACCATTTAGATTCTTGGAGTGTTCAAAATGAACCCTTACGCACGTTTTCTCACAAACTTGACCTTTGCATAAATGCTTTTAAAATAAAGAATATTCATGATCAACATGGCGCACTGGAGCTGGGGGAAGCCAATGATACAATGTCCTTCTACTGTCTCAGGTTACATGGTTATGACTTACTTTGAGACAGACATGTCGTTTCGGGCTATGTGGATTAATTGGTTTGAAAATGAACTCGCTCTGATCATTGTCACGGTTAGAATCTGAAAAGCTGAAGGGTTGGACATTCACTGTCGGGCTGGGCGAAAAGGTATGATTAATGCACTTGATCCTTCTGGTGTCACACTACGTCAAGTGGGAGAAACTCGAGTATAACTGATTAGAAAATACCAAGATCACTTCTTGTCTCTCCCTCTGATGTTGTTTTCCTCAGGACTGTTTATGTGTGATATGCATCTTTATTGTCCCTCTTTACTGTTACCGAGGTGGAGAATATTCAGTGCAGCACCACTTAGGGAATACAATTGGCTTAGATATTTCTAGGGTCCTGATTTCACAGCGTAAATGTGGTGGGTCCCATGCTGACCCTTGCTCATGACCAAAGCTGACAAGAGGAGACAGATTGAGGGGGAGTTAGACACTCATCTGATTCTGATCAGTGACTGTTTAAAAACACCCATACTAGAGTAGCGAACTGGAACGGGCTTCTTAAAACGTGCTACTGATTAAAAATAAAGTTCACGATCCAATGGTCCTGTTATCATAAAGCGGTGAATTCTCTGTAGAGAAAGAGCAGAGCGATGCTGAATTGGAATTGCTGAACAATGCGACTAAGTGTGACTGGGGTAGAGAACATTTAGATCATTTATTACAAACTTGATGGAAAAAAATTCTCCTTCTGTGCTGAACTGACTTCCCCCGACATGGAGTGTTCACTGGACAGTTAAATCAGGGAGAATCTGTGAACTCCCAAGATTTACATATTTCCGGCCCTGTGATGGTGGGAACTGTCTTGGGAGATTCGGAAGTCCAGACAAAAGCCCATTGATTTTCAGCAAGGCTGGACAATCTCAGTGAATGGCAGAGCAGGAAAATTTCACCCATTCTCTTTGGAATTAAGCCGGCGTCCACTGAAAAGTGGTGCTTGCCATTGGTTTGACTTTCTCACTCCCAACTATATTTCTGTTCCCTAATCTTGAACTTTAATTTTCATGAACATGTCCAGGCTTTGTAGATCTCCTTCTAGCACCGTTGAGTCATATGAAAGTTATGGCATGAACCAGTGGCAGTCAACATTATTAAGGCTGAGAATAATCATAGAATCCCTGCAGTGCTGAAGGAGGCCATTTGGCCCAACGTGCTTTGCACTGACCCTTTGAAAGACCACCCTACCTAGGCCTAATCTCCTGTCCTGTTCCTGAAACCCCATCCTAAGGCGGATGGCCAATCATGGCCAAACCTGCACATTGTTGGATTGTGGGAGGAAACCGGAGCACCCAGAGGAAACCCACACAGACAAGGGAAGAACATGAAAACACCCCACAGTCATCTGAGGTTGGAATTGAACCCCGGTTCCTGGCGCTGTGAGGCAGCAGTGCTAACCCACTGTACCACCATGCCACCCAGCAATGAGCTAATACAGTTATCCCGATAGGAAAGTCCACAGAATTTGCACTAACAGTGCATTCACTCAGCAGCAACAAGGCTATTGTTCTCCTTTCATTTTTCTGATTTAAAATCTGTTCTTAAAGTCAATGCCACAAGCTGCAGTTCAATTGCACAGTTGCTGGAAACCACCAGGTCTGGACTAAGTCACCGTTCTTCATGTAGAAGGAAAGACAGTGAGAGAGCTGGATTCTGCATTGCAATCTCACGTGAAATCAAGCACAGTAGCCCGGGAGCATGAGCAAAAACATAGACTCTTGATGCTTTTTCATGCTCAAAACATTTTACAAGAAGTGGCTTGTAGGTAGGTGTTAATATGAATGCAATGATTATTCACTTTCCCAACCAGCTGCAAAAGTTCAGCATACGATTTTCCCCAAATAAATAAAAATAAATAAATCCTCTATTAGTTCAAGACTTTTCCAGGTCTAGTGTGGCTTCTCAAACAATTCAATGAAAAGTCATTAATCCCATTGAATCTTTGCTTGATCTTACAAAACTGTCCAAATTAATGGGAATACATCACACAGTATTAAACCAATAAGCAATTCTATCCAAGATTATAATAAGACATATAAATCAAAGAGTATTGGTAAAGTGCATGTAGTACGGCAATAATGGACAAGGAAAGATGAACTGGTCCATCCATCATGTCCCACACAACTGCAATGTCTTCAATGCCTTCACTATCATAATATGTACATTCTCCACCCTGTATGAAAGCTATTTAATGTCCTAGGAGAGGAACAAAACTAGACAAAATCAAAGGTCAAACCAAAACCTGGAAAAATCCTCTCCAAACTCGATAAATGTTGAATATTAGTCCAGGAGAACACACTGGCTCTGATCAATGTTCTAATTAAATATTGAGAAAGGGACCAGGAATTTCCTCAGCCAGATCATCTCAAATCAAGTGGAATAATCATTAAAACATAGGAAAATGCCTGTCCTGGCATCCTTGCTACAAATAAATTTTCCATTCTCAACCTCTCCATCCACTCCATCGCTCTCCCAAACTCTAGCAAGTTGAAACCCTTTTTGGAGGGAGAGTAAATGATAATGGGGACCTTCCGCTCTCCTCATGCCCCAACTATTCACTTCCATAAGCTTTTCAGAGTTCCTCTACCCTGGTTTTGGATATACCCTCTCCTTGTCTACTGCAATACCAGTGGTCTCGCTGTAACATGTCCCTCAATTTTCTCCGTGGCAGTAGTAGGCTGCCTTCTTGGTGCCAGTGTTTTGCTGGGAGCTCACTTTGCAAAAGCGGTGAGCCTTGATCCAGATAGATGGGTCGGGGGTCAACAGGGCTTGGGTGGTGAGGGCCTCCCCCTCAGCTGCAGGAGAGAAATCCACCTCACCTTCTCTCTGATCGAACAGTTCAATCTGTTTACCATTCACGGAAGGTCCATGTGCAGGGTAGGCTCTTGTTATAGGATGCCACCAGTCGTCTGTGTTTGGTTTTTCAGCAGTACATTGAGAACCTTGCTACAAAGTAATTTTCTTGTAAATGCTGATAATGTATTTCTTATTTTTAAATTTAGAGTACCCAATTATTTTTTCTTCCAATTAAGGGGCACTTTAGCATGGCCAATCCACCTACCCGGCACATCTTTTGGCTTGTGGGGGAGAGACCCATGCAGACACAAGAAGAATGTGCAAACTCCACATGGACAGTGACCCGGGGCAAGGATAGAACCCGGGTCCTCAACACCACGAGGCAGCAGTGCTAACCACTGCGCCACCTTGCTACCTGATAATGAGTTTCGAATATGACATTTTAATTTCTTATGGAAGAAACTGACCAAATGTTACATTTGTTGGCCTTAAATGCTACCCTCCCATACAAGAGTACTTGTATTTCAAAAAATATTTTAAAGAAAATATTTGCCGTGAAGCTCACAAATCCCAAGAGATAGATGTTTACTGCCATGCACAGCCATGCGAGTATTTCAGGCAATGGTGAGCTTGCATGAATTTGCCAGATTTGCCTCAGCATATGTCATACATTTAAACACAAGCAAGTCTCTATAATTCCTTTGGATCTGTATCTTGGATTTCAGGAGCCCCACATACACATTTCTGATCCGAGTAAGTATGCAGCTTGTTACAATTAAGCTTTGAAATGTTCCGAGATATTTGCTCAGGCAAATCAACCATGAACACTGATGTTGCTGCAGAGATTTGAATCCACTTGTCATCATTTCAATTTTCCTCGGGGTTTTCCAGTGGCTTATGCAGACCCATACATGGATAGAGTTTGCCGATTGATGACAGGAAAACATCTTACCTCAGAACTATGTGGGAATGGAAAGTGTCTCCTTGCTTTTGCTTACGGCTGACCAGTGAGAACAAGGTCAGGCTTAGACTCAGCTAAGATGTCCCATTCTTCGCTGGCACTCAAAGGGCAAAGTCTGTGTGAGTTTCCTTAATCCACTCCCACTTTTCACCAGGTGCCACTGCCTTTAAACATGCAGTTGAATAGAACCGTGGCCAGTGTATTCACTGAAAACCAATATATTTTTCAGTTAACATGTCACCCCTGCTTTCTTCCAAAAAGACAATAATCACTTTGTGAATTAGGGGTGTGTCAAAAACAATGGCCGGATTCTTCTGTCTGTCAGCTCCGTTTTCCTGGGCAGCGCGGCATCGCCGGCAGCTGGATTCTCTGGGCGCAATTCTCCCCCCCCCCCCCTCCCCCCCCCCCCCCACCACGCCGGTGGGAGAATCGCGGGGGCACCGGGCGAGTCCCCCAAAACGGCGCGCCGAGATTTACGGCAGGCAGCTCGGAGAATCGCCGCTCGCCGTTTGTGACGGGCGAGCGGCGATTCTCCGGCCCGGATGAGCCGAGCGGCCTGCCCAATACGACGTGTTCACGCCGGCGCCAACCATACCTGGTCGCTGCCGGCGTGAACAGCGTGTGAATGCTGCGGGGGCGGCCTGTGGGGGGGGGGGGGGGGAGGGAGGATCGAGCACCGGGGGGGCGCTCAGAAGGGGTCTGGCCCGATCGGTGGGCCGGCGTCTCTGAAGGACGCACTCCTTTCCTCCGCCGCCCCGCAAGATCACTCCTCCATTTCTTACGGGCGCCCGCAGGGAGGACGGCAACCATGCATGCGCGGGTTGGCACTGGCCAACCTGCACATGTGTGGGTGACGTCATTTATGCGGCGCGGCTTTTACGCGCTGCCAAGGCCCAGCGCGCGTAAATGACGCGGCGCCGTTCCTGGCCCCCGGGGGGGCCTCCGACGCCGGAGTGAAACACTCCGGTTTTCACTCCGGCGTCGGCACTTAGTCTCCCGTTGGGAGAATTCCGCCCTCTGTTCCCGCCACCTGCCAATGGGATTTCCCATTGTGGCCATGCTGTGCTGCCGGGAAACCCACCTGTGTGTGTGCGCTGCTGGCAGAACAGAGAATCCTGATGGCGGAGACTCCCGGCCAATATTTTTGAGGTGCATATTTCCGTACACAATCTTCCAGGAGCCTAGCCTATCAAACAGTAATTACTGCCATATATGTTTATTTCTGAACAGTAGAGTAAGGAAGCAATTTTTTAAAAGCTTATTTTCAATCACATTATGAGTATCAATGCATCATTTGGAAATGGTACACATACATGGTTTAATGTAAGATAGCCAAAACCCTGGTCTATGTTTTACTGATGAAAATTAGCACACAAGGCTAATCCTATTCTCGTGACCATTATCCTGCAGTGTTCTGCAAGCTATTTCCTGCTGCAATCACTATTGTAACATGTATAAAATATGTAATGGTGGCCATAATCAGGGGGCAGCCACACAACGGGAGGCGTCGACCAAAGGGGAAGAAACGAAAGGGGGAAAACAATGAAACATAGTTCAGTGGAAGTTTTCTCATTTTGTGTGGGAATTCCAAAGTCAGTCAGCTGTAAATTAGTCACAGAATGCAAATCATGACAAGCTGTCCAGCCCTGGCTGTTTTTGTTGCAGTTCTAATGTTGTGAGTCCCAGCATCTGCAAGATGATTGTTCCGTGTGAGTTTGCTCCTGCGAATGTGATCTAAGTTGAATTTAAGGAAAGCTTCATGTTAATGCGTGGGGCTTTTTTTTTTGTGCGTGTGTGTGGGATAAATGGAGGTTGTCGAAGTGCAGAGAGTAAGTTGTGGCAGTGCTCCTCTCTCGAATGTGAAAGGGTCATAACTCATCAGCGCTGCATGCGTTAGTCAGTCGAGATGGAGCGAAAAACCACCTGGAAAGCTCTGTCGCTGGTGAGATATTATTCTGTTTACTTTATGGCCCCCCGGCTCCTCACGGGCCCTTAAGGGCATCTTTAACTGAATTCTGAATCACCGGCTTCGAAATATTCCTTTTCATTTGTGAGTCATTAGCTATTTGTGGGTGTGAAGTATCTGTGAGGAAAAAAATAAAAATTTCTGTTAAAGGGTTAAGCGTTTGACCTTCTCGAAATATTGGCTTTCCTATTTCCTCACTGCTCCTGGTCCGAGTCATTCTCCCCAGTTTATCTATTTTCGTTCTTTAGTGCTCTTTTTTTGTATATTTCTTATCCATGAGGTAATGTCCTGAGAAAATAAACAGAGTGGAAAAATTAGAGGAAAGAACATCTCTTTTAACAGCGGGCTTCTGATTTATGTAACAGGAATGAATAGGAGGTTTAAGTAACTACATAGGACAGGAAACTTTACTATCAGTTAAGTGCCCACTCGCTGAGCCCTGAGACTGAACTGTTATCCTACAGGAAGGCTCACTCCATGTCCTAACTGCTTGCTCACACTCTGAACGATTTACCAGATGGAAGTTTCTCGCATCTACAGCATTTGAAGACTTAGATGCTGGTAAACAGGCTATTGTTGTCTGCTTGGCCCATGACCATATGTTTCATCGTCATTATTGTCTTCTTGGCTGATAACCTATGTCTTGATTATCTCTGTCGTTCTGTTAACTAAATTTTCGACTTTACAAAATCATTAACTGCCTGACTCAATTGAAAAAAAGATGAAATGAAAATCGCTTATTGTCACAAGTCGGCTTCAAATGAAGTTACCGTGAAAAGCCCCTAGTCGCCACATTCCGGCGCCTGTTCGGGGAGGCCGCTACGGGAATTGAACCGTGCTGCTGGCCTACCTGGGTCTGCTTTACAAGCCAGCTCTTTAGCCCTGTGCTAAACCAGCCCCTTGGTGCTAAACCCCTTGCTAAACCAGCCCCTTGGTGCTCCTCTTGTCTCTGAATCGGGAGGCCCGGGTTCAAACCCAATGACCAGCACAGAAATCCAACCTGACACTTCAATTTGTAAAAGGAAAGAGGTTCCAGCATTCAGTTGAGATTTTAAATTAACATCCCATCTACTTTCTCTGCTGAATGCCAAAGATCGCATGGCAGCATTTGAAGAAAACGCTGGGGGTTGTCTTGACCAATATTACGCCCATAACTAACACCATTAAAACAAATTCTGATAATTCGTTCATTTGCTGTTTGTTGGGTTCAACATTCACCTACATTAGCGACACGGTGGCACAACGGTGGGCTCTGTTGCCTCGCAGCACAGTCCAACGATGTGCGGGTTAGGTGGATTGGCCATTCTAAAATTTCCCCTTACTGTCCAGGGATGTGTAGACTCAATGGGTCGAATGGCCCCCTTCTGCACTGTAGGGATTTTATTATCGCGACCATATTTCGAAGTGATCCATTATCTGTAACTCAACATCCCGGAGGATAGTAAAGGTAATGGGTGGGAGTCTCTGGCATGGGACACCTAGGATGCCTTCCCCAATGGGACAGAGGATCAGGCTTCGGGAGGAAAATCAGGATCAAGATCAGCGCTGAACACCGATCCGTAAGCTTGTTCCGACCCCGTGTTGGCTGTGTAAACGAGGTCCACTATACTCGCCGGTGGGGGGATGTAAATAAATGCAAATGGATCTTAATGACTATTTACTTCTATTTAGTGGACCTGGCGTCCTGTGATCCGACCTCTTGTGATTTTCCAGTCCCCGCAGCCAGGAATCATGTGGATAAGGATCACTTGTGGTCTCAGCAATCGTGAACCTGACATGGCGGACCTTGCAGTGATCCACTGGACCCCCTTGGCCCATCGCGAGGTCCATCACCCCAGGACACACTGGTAGAGACTGTTGGCTACACCCCCCAAAATGCACTGCATGCCACACCTCCTCTAGCACACACCTCCAGGACCTCCCCACAAGGAACCCTGTAATTGGGGGACCTCCCACAGGGAACCCTGTAATAAGGGACCCCCTGCCAAAGGAACTGTGGTGAATGAGATTCACACGGTATTATAAGTTACCAATGTCACTCTGTTCCAAGTATATATATGTATCAATATTGTAAGTGCAGTTGCACTACCTGACCACCAGGGGAGTAGCTCTGGGAGTACTCGAGAGTTTGTACTGGGCTCCCCCCTTGGTTCCGCCCAGAACTCCTCCCCCTGGAGCTGCTGTATAAAGATCCGTGCCACAGGGTCAGCCAGCCAGTTCACCGAAAGTTCAACGGCTAACAGGCTGGCTCTGTTGTAAGTATATTAAAACTGCTATTCTAATCCTACAAGCACGTGTCCGTAGAATTGATGGTTCCATCAATTTAATATACATTTACGAAAGTAATATACAGTCGAAGTAAATCATGGAAGCAGCCGTCAAGCCCGGACGCCTAGAACTTGACCCGCAGGGTGCAGAGGCTAAAGAAATTTTTTTCCCACTGGCTGAGATGTTTTAAGGCCTACCTGGCAGAAGCCATCACCGCTGGAACAACGGAGGAACAAAAACTCAGCCTACTGCACGCGAGGGTAAGCCACAGAATCTCCACACAGCTAAATCCGGCCGGTTCTTACACCGCAGCGCTGGCAATATTGGACAAAATGTACGTTAGGCCCATTAACGAGGTTTATGCACGCCATGTGTTTACGACACGCCGTCAGCAGCCTACAGAAACGCTAGCTGAGTTTGTACGGGAACTGAACAATCTTTCTAATGACTGTAATTATCAGGCCGTTACCGCGGCTGAACATAGGGAGCTTGCTGTGCGGGACGTTTTCGTAGCGGGCCTTAGATCGAACTATGTGCGCCAAAGACTGCTAGAAAAGGGGGCCCAGAACTTAGATACTACTGTGGAGGCTGCTACCACTATGGAAGTCTCCTTCCGCAGCCTCACGTGTTTTCCGTGGACCCCGCGACCTCATCGTGGACCCCCGAACAACAATCCCCCCACGCCTGTGCCGCACGGCCCCCCAGCTACCGTGCTGCCAAAGCCAGTTACTCTGCTGCCCCAGCCAGCTACTCAGCTGCTTCAGCCAGCTACTCAGCTGCCCCAGCCTGCCATTTCTGTGGCCAAAGCCAGCACCCGTGGCAGCACTGCCCAGCCCGATCCGCGACCTGCAGCAGCTGCGGGAAGAAAGGCCACTATGCCAGAGTGTGCCTCGCGAAAAGGGCCCCAGTTTCTAACTCCCCAGTAGAGAGAACAAATCGCTCCCAACACCAGCGGGCCCGCGAGGCCCGAACCGCTGCGGCCTACGCCCCAACTCCGCCCCCTCCCGCCACGTGCGATCCATGGGGGCCACCATCTTGGCAAACCCCCACCATGCGGCCGGCCACGTGCGACTCGTGGGGGCCGCCATCTTGGACGCCATCTTCCTCTCCGCTCACCACGTGCGATCCACGGGCCCCATCTGCATCTCCATGCTCAGAAAGCTCGTCTGAAGACTACGACTTCCCCGGGCACTCATCACCCGGGCACTCATCACGCGGCCCACAACTCAACGCGGTCACTGTAGATCAATCCCGCCCCAAGCACCTACGAAGTTCGATGGCGGAGGTCCAGATCAACGGGTACAGCACGCCATGCCTCTTTGACTCCGGGAGCACCGAGAGCTTCATACACCAAGAGCTGGTAAGACGCTGCTCGCTTCCTATTTTTCTTGTGAGCCAAACTATCGCCCTCGCTTCGGGCTCCCACTCAGTCCAAATCCAAGGACACACCGTCGCTACGCTCACAATTCGAGGCGCTAGTTATTCAAAGTTTAAACTTTATGTCCTGCCTGACCTCTGCGCGCCACTCTTGTTAGTCCTGGATTTCCAGTGCAACCTCAAGAGCCTCACCCTCAGCTTCGGCGGGCCCCTGCCCCCACTCATTATCTGCAGCCTAGCCACGCTGCGCATCTCCCCCCATCCTCTCTTCGCCAATCTCACTCCAGATTGCAAGCCAGTAGCTACTCGCAGCAGGTGATACAGCCTACAGGATAGGGTCTTTATCCGATCGGAGGTCCGACGGCTGCTCAGTGAGGGGATCATAGAGGCCAGTAATAGTCCCTGGAGAGCTCAGGTGGAGGTCGTCAAGACCGGGGAAAAATTTTGCATGGTCGTCGACTATGTCAGACCATAAATCGCTTTACACTCCTAGACGCGTATCCCCTCCCCAGAATTACAGACATGGTTAACCAGATCGCCCAATATCGGCTATTCTCCACGGTGGATCTGAAGTCTGCATACCACCAGCTCCCAATTCGCCCGGAGGACCGCCACTACACGGCGTTCGAGGCCGATGGCCGCCTCTTCCATTTCCTCCGGGTTCCCTTCGGCGTCACTAACGGGGTTTCGGTGTTCCAACGAGCAATAGACCGAATGGTAGACCAGTACAGGCTGTAGGCCACGTTTCCGTATCTGGACAATGTTACCATCTGCGGCTATGACCAGCAGGACCACAACGCCAACCTCCACCGTTTTCACCAAACGGCACAGAAATTAAATCTCACTTATAACAAGGAGAAAGTGTTTTCCACACAAACAGACTGGCCATCCTCGGCTACGTCGTGGAGAACGGAGTCCTGGGCCCAGACCCGGACCGCATGCGCCCCCTCTTAGAACTCCCCCTCCCTCATTGCCCCAAGGCCCTCAAACGGTGCTTGGGGTTCTTTTCATACTACGCCCAGTGGGTCCCTCAATATGCGGACAAAGCCCGCCCACTCTTTAAGGCCACACGATTTCCCCTGTCTGCTGAGGCGCGCCAAGCCTTCAGCTGCATCAAGGAGGACATCGCCAAAGCAGCCATGCGGGCGGTGGATGAATCCACTCCCTTTCAGGTTGAGAGCGATGCCTCAGAGGTAGCTCTAGCAGCCACTTTAAATCAGGCAGGGAGGCCCGTTGCATTTTTCTCCCATACCCTATCCGCTTCAGAACTCCGACATTCCTCTGTCGAGAAGGAAGCACAAGCCATCGTGGAGGCTGTTCGTCACTGGAGGCACTACCTCGCAGGTAGGAGGTTCACCCTCATCACCAACCAACGATCGGTTGCCTTTATGTTTGACAACTCGTAAAGGGGCAAAATAAAAAATGATAAAATCCTTCGGTGGAGGATCGAACTCTCCACCTATAGTTACGATATTAAATATCGACCGGAGAAGCTCAATGAGCCCTCGGATGCCCTATCCCGCGGGACATGTACCAGCGCGCAGATCAGCCGTCTGAAAGCCATCCACGTTGACCTCTGCCATCCATGGGTCACCCGGCTCGCCCACTACATCAGAGCCCAAAACCTGCCTTTCTCCAACGAGGAGGTAAAAGCGGTCACCATGGACTGCCCGATCTGTGCAGAATGCAAACCGCACTTCTATAGACCAGACAGGGCCCACCTGGTCAAGGCTTCTAGGCCCTTTGAATGCCTTGCGATCGATTTCAAAGGGCCACTCCCCTCCACTAACAAGAGCATTTATTTCCTCAACATCATCGATGAGTTCTCCCGATTCCCTTTTGCCATTCCGTGCCCCGACATGACCTCCCACACAGTCATTAGGGCCCTGCATAGTGTCTTCACCCTGTTCGGTTTCCCCAGCTACGTCCACAGTGACCAGGGTTCGTCCTTTATGAGCGACGAGCTGCGTCGGTACCTGCTCGACAAGGGCATCGCCTCGAGCAGGACTACCAGCTACAACCCCAGGGGGAACGGGCAGGTGGAGAGGGAGAACGCGACGATCTGGAAGACCGTCCTACTGACCCTCCGCTCTAGAAAACTCGAAGTCTGCCAATGGCAAGAAGTCCTCCCAGACGCGCTCCACACAATCAGATCCCTCCTCTGTACAGCGACAAATCAAATCCCTCACGAGAGGCTCTTCACTTTTTTCTAGGGGCACTACCACGGGGGTCTCACTTCCAGCGTGGCTGAGGACACCAGGCCCGCTTCTCCTGAGGAAGCACGTCAGGGTGCACAAAACTGACCCCCTTGTTGAAAAGGTGCGCCTCCTCCATTCCAACCCCCAGTACGCATTGTTGGAGTTCCCGGACGGTCGCCAGGACACAGTATCCCTTCGGGACCTGGCACCCGCTGGATCCAGCCCCCCCCCCACCCCCCACCCCCACTGAGGAACACCTTACCCCGTTCCTGCTGCCGCCCCCTCGCACCCCCGATTCTGCAAGCTCGCCCCACCGGTTACACACGCCAGCACCAGCCCGCCCCCAGCGCCCCCAGTCTCCGGTCAAGCCAGAAGTGTATGAAGTTTGGGCGAGACCCGCCCCGGAGTCTGCCATCGTACCCCAGCTCTCAACACCCACCCGGCCACCGCAAGAGGCTGCAACCCCGGTGCTCCGCAGATTGAAACGAACAATTCGTCCACCGGACAGACTAACTCTGTGAGCCACCACCCCCGCCGGACTCGATTTTTTTCACAGGGGGTGAATGTGGTGAATGAGATTCACACGGTATTGTAAGTTACCAATGTCACTCTGTTCCAAGTATATATATGTATCAATATTGTAAGTGCAGTTGCCCTACCTGACCACCAGTGGGAGTAGCTCTGGGAGTACCCGAGAGTTTGTACTGGGCTCCCCACTTAGCTCCGCCCAGAACTCCTCCCCCTGGAGCTGCTGTATAAAGATCCGTGCCACAGGGTCAGCCAGCCAGTTCACCGAAAGTTCAACGGCTAACAGGCTGGCTCTGTTGTAAGTATATTAAAACCGCTATTCTAATCCTACAAGCACGTGTCCGTAGAATTGATGGTTCCATCATGAACACCCTCCATAGATCCCCACCCCCACACACACACACACACACACACACACACACAGACCACCCCCAAGCAATTCAATCACTCAAGAGTGTGATCTCACTGCACTTACCTCCCTTTGATGTGGTCGATGTTTACAAACATTGAGATTTCACCACTGAGGCCACTGATGTGCGAAAGGCTATGAATGGAACAAAGCTGCAGATGGCTTTTACAAGCTGTCAATTACAGACCACTACTTGAAATCTATGACTGGATTGCAGGTAATGGATCTGTGGGAACCAGACAGCAGCTCGGGGAGAGGGGGGGCTTGTCTGTATGTGGGGGTGGTCTGTGGAGGGGGCTTCTTCAGGCAGGGGGTCCCTGGGGACTCCTATTACTGGGGTCCCAGGGTGGTTCCCCTTATTACAGGCTTCCTTGGGGGGGGGGGGGGTCCTTCTATTACAGGCTTCCTGGGGGAGGGAAGGGGGGGTCAGCTCACTCCCTGAGGGGACATCCAGGCAATCCGGGGTTGGGGGGCTGCTGGCCGGCTGGCCCGTTTTGCAGTATGGGGGTTGAGGCTGGTTTGCAGTATGGGGAGGCGGGGAGCAGTCAGAGGACCTCACTCTCCGGCAGCCCGTTCAAGATGGTGGCCCAAATCCCTGTGAATCCCTCGTATTCCAGCCTGTGCATAAATTTGCATGGCGCAGAACTGAATTGCATTCTGCTTTACAACTGTAAGGGGGGAATCATAAAACTGGTGCAATTCAGCTCTGGCGGGAGAACAAGGGCGGAATTCACCATTACCCGACGCTGATATGGTAATTGGCGATCGGGCAGAGAATCCCTTTTGACGTCCAAATCAGGGACGTTGCCGGTTTACGCCGGCAACCCTCTGCCCCCTCCAAAATGGCGGCATCACATCTTGCGCTGCACGCCACACGCAATTTGGACGGCATTAGCACGTCACCTGAAGGCCCTCCCCCGATGCTCCGCCCCCGATGACCAGGTTCCCGACCGTTCAGGTGACGTGTGGCCTGAGCGCTCGGGAACCCGGCGTGGCGGCTGTGGACTGTGTTCAGCGTTGCCGCAGTCGGCCGGGAGGCGTGCTGGCTGGGGGTGTCTTCGGCGAGGGCTGGGGGCACTGGTGGGGGGGTGGCAAGGGGGGGGAACTATTTGGCAGGTTGTGTCCATGCACGGCCGGCACCATGTTTTATTGCGCGACTGCTGCAGGTCGTCGCCATGCGCATGTGCGGGCACAGAATCGGCAGTTCTCCAGAGGTTTATATCGTGGGAGCCAGGAGTTTTACTTGGCGTGGCTGCTAGTTCCTCACTGGTCGCAGGATCGGTAAGGGTTTGATGCCGATTTTGGAGTTGTAAAACGCCACAATTCCCACGCTGGCATCGGCACTCAGCCTGAAAAACGGTGAATCCAGCCCCAAGTCTCCCAAACGGAGATTCCTGCCCTTTAGTTTTTTGAGACCCTCAAAATCCAAACATTTCAAAACACAAGTTTGCAGTCATTAAGCTACTACTTAGTGTATTGTGTCATCTCTCAGTGCTTTCAACTGCTATCGTGATCAATACTATAGATCTTGCTCATTCATCTAGGTTTCTCTGTAAAAAGCAAAGTGTAGATATCTATTTCACAAGACCATAAAAATCTTCCATTCAGTTTAACATTTTGCAAGATTTCTAGCTCACAAATCTGACTTCCTGTTGTGATTTTTGGGTCACAATTTTGTTCTAACTTTTTCCATTGCAAATTGGCATGTCCCCGTTTCCATTCAATTTCCATCTGTAAATGTGCACTCTGATCACTAGGTGGATCTGTAGAACAATTATCTGAAGTCCTTATCCTCTACTCTGGTATGGAGTTCCATAGAATCATATAGAAGCACAACAGTGCAGAAGGAGGCCATTCTACCCATCGAGGCCACATCGACCCTCTGAAAGAGGACCCTACACAGGCCCACTCCCCCACCCCATCCTTGTAACCACACCTAACCTTCACCTCGTTGGACTGTGGGAGGAAACCGGAGCACCCGGAGGAAACCCACACAGACACGGGAGAACGTGCAAACTTCACACTGACAGTCATCCGAGGCCGGAATTAAACCTGGGTCCCTGGCGCTGTGAGGCAGCAGTGCTAATGCTAACCACGTTGCACCTTGACCCCCATCTTGCTATCTGTTCAGGTGAGTTTTAAACTTTGGCTTCTTTTTAATTGGCTACTTCTAAAAAGCGTTTACACTGTTGCGCCCTTTCATCTTCTCATTTCCAAACTTCCAGCCTTCATTACACAACCGAGTCAGCATTCACTGTGTGTGTTTGTGTGGGTGTGCGGGATGGGGGCCGGATTTGGCGGGGGGGGGGGGGGGTAGATAAGGACAGAAATATGTGAGTACAGAGATTGCAGGAAATACAGGTAGACAACAGGTTGTTGGGAAATAAGTTAAACTCCGGTAGGGGCCCATAAACAGGTAGTGGCAGACCACCGTTCAACCATAAGAGATTGCACTTAGTTGTCACCTTTAATGTAGCACAAGAATTTAGATTCCAGGAGTCTATTCAGAGAAAAACTAAAACCAAGCCTCCAAAAGGGACATCAGCTTTTATTATGAAGGATTGAGAGTATAAAAGCAAAGAAATATTGTTACAATTATATACGGTCTTAGTGAGATCACACCTGGAGTACGAGGTACAGCCTTGGTCTCTGTTATAACCTGCCTGCCTACCATTGGCTGGGGACTAATGGCAATCCCACAATCCATTGGGAGTATGAGCTTCCCCAATGAGAGGGGCGGAGAAATCATTAGCAGATTCCCTGCATAAATAAATCTGGCCAGTTTGGAACCGGCTAGAGGAGAGCGAGCAGCAAAGGAGTTGCTTCTGCTGTTGTATATATGTTATTGTAAATAAATGTTATTTCTTTCTATCCTTCAACTCGTGCTGGATTCTTCATGGCCCTCACTAAAGTCTCCTTGCCGGAGGAAGGATATCGTTGCCTCAAAGGGAGTGCAGTAAAAGTTCATTAGTCGGATTCCTGGGATGAAGGAATTGACCTGAGAACAGACTGAGTAGACTCGGCCTATATTCCCTCGGGTTTCGGAGAGTCAGAGGTAATCTTGGTGAAACATAAAAATCTGAAGGGGTTTGACAGGTCAGATGTTGGGAGGATGTTTCCCCTGTCTGGAGAAACAATAACAAGGAGTTGCAGGTTCAGAATAAAAAATCAGCCATTTAGATTTCAGTAGGGGAGGGTTCTTTTCACTCAGAAGTATTTGAATCTTGAGAATTCTTTGACTCAGCATCCACAAGTCATTGAGTTATTGGTGATATGTTCAAAACTGGCATCAGTAGATTCCTATATACTGAGAGATATGTAGCTAAGAGGGAGAAGGATGAGTTGAGGTAGAAGATCAGGCATGATTTTACTGAATGGTGAAGCTTGTTCAATAGGATGAATGACTTTCTCCAGCTCCCATTTCTTATGTTCTTACTTAGACACGTGACCCAAACGTTTGGTCAATGTGATAGGTCTCAGGGCAGTCTTAAAGCAGAACGGAGGTGTGGAAACAATGAGAGATTTAGTGGGGGAAAGTTTCAGAGCTTGGGGCGTAGACAGCTGAGGAAATGGCTACCAATTGAGGAGTGAAAGAAGTGGGGAATGGACAAAAGACTGCAGTTGAAGAAACCCCTCCTGTTCAGAGGGTTGTAGAGTTGCTGTATAAATCCGCATTTCCACCATTCCAGTGTGATGCCACTGCCAAACACATCTTTGTCTGCCCTTCCCTTTCAGCATTCCAAAGGAAACATTCCCTCCGTGACACTACAGTCCACTCCAGTCATGCTGCTCGTTTGGTGAGGCAGTGTGATGCACTATCAATTACGACGAGATGAGAGTAGAGTGTAATCGAGGCTTTATTACGCAGAGATGTGTAGCCTCCTGCAGCTGCTGCTGAAATGGCTGCAGCTCGGTGAGCACACACATTTATACTCCGCCTACTGGGCGGAGCCAGCAGGCAGGGGTCTACCCCCGTACCTGTAATACAGGAGCTTTACCGTATTACATCTCGTATGTGATATAGAGAACAGTGGTGACTATCACATTCACCCCCTGTTTAAAAAAAAGAGTCCAGCGGGGGGGGGTGGAAAAACTATTTCCATGCATTTTAAGGTTAACATTTTGGGGAAAGTTCACAAATTCAGCCGATCGGGTGCCTTGATCCTCGGTTGTGAGCGCTGCAGTCCCGGTGGCGATGTAGGTGTCAGCTCGGTCGCCGGTGACTCCGGGAGCGTGCCGACCTCATCTTCATCCCCGGGTGGGACCAAGGGGAGGACAGATTGTCCTGGAGCGGGGGCTGTGGTGAGGTGCGCTGACGGGAGGAAGGGTGGCGCCGGGGCATGGAGGGGGGGGGGGGTTGTGGAACCAGCTGGTGCCAGGTCCCTGAGGGAGACTGTGTCTTGGCGGCCGTCCGGGTACGCCACGTAGGCGTCATTCGGGTTTGCATGGAGTAGCTGTACCCCCTCATCCAACGGGTCCGCCTTGTGGAACCGCACGTGCTTGCGGAGAAGAACGGGTGCTGGAGCTGCCAGCCACGTTGGGAGCGAAAACCCGGAGGTGGACTTCGGGAAACCGAACAGGGCGAAGATGGTGTTGAGTGCTTTGATGATTGTGGTAGGCATCATATCGGGGCATGGGACGGCGAAGGGGAATCTGGAGTATTTGTCGACTATGTTAAGGAAGTACGTGTTTCGGTCGCTGGAGGGGAGGGGCCCTTTGAAATCCACGCTGGTGCGTTCAAAGGGATGGGAGGCTTTCACTAGATGTGTGCGGTCTCGCCGGTAGAAGTTCGGTTTGCACTCTGTGCAGACCTGGCAGTCTCTGGTGATAGCCCCGACCTCCTAGATGGAGTAGGGCAGATTGCGAGCCTTTATGAAGTGAAAGAACCAGGTGACCTCTGGGTGACAGAGACCATCGTGTAGGGCCCAGAGTCGGTCCACTTGTGCGCTGGCACATGTACCTCGGGGTAGGGCATCGGGGGGCCCATTGAGTTTACCGGGGCAATTCAAAATCTCTTAATTGTAGGTGGAGAGCTCGATCCTCCACCTCAAGATCTTATCATTCTTGATCTTGCCCCGCTGTGTGTTATTGAACATGAAGGCAACTGACCGTTGGTCAGTGAGGAGAATGAATCTCCTGCCGGCCAGGAAATGCCTCCAATGCCGCACAGCTTCTACGATGGCTTGTGGCTCCTTCTCGAAGGAGGAGTGCCGAATTTTGGAGGCATGGAGCGTGCATGAAAAGAATGCCACGGGCCTGCATGCCTACTTGAGGGTGGCGGCCAGAGCGATGTCTGATGCATCACTCTCAACTTGGAAGGGGAGTGTCTCGTCGACCGCGTGCATCGCAGCCTTGGTGATGTTGGCCTTGATATGGTTGAAGGCCTGGTGAGCCTCAGCTGTCAGGGGCAAAGCGGTGGAGTGAATGAGTGGGCGGGCCTAGTACTCATAGTTAGGGATCCACTGGGCGTAGTATGAGAAGAACCCCAGACATCGTTTGAGGGCCTTGGGGCAGTGGGAGTTCCATGAGGGGGCGCATGCGATCGGGGTCGGGACCAAGAACTCCATTTTGTACCACATAGGCGAGGATGGATAAGCAGTTGGTGCTGAACACGCACTTCTCCTTGTTGTATGTAAGGTTCAGGAGTTTGGCTGTGTGGAGGAATTTGGAAAGGTTAGCATCGTGGTCCTGCTGGTCGCGGCCACAGATGGTGATGTTATCCAGGTACGGGTAGGTGGCCCGCAGTCCGTACCAATCAACCATCCGGTTCATCTCCCGTTGGAAGACCAAATCCCCATTAGTGATGCTGAAGGGAACCGCAAGGAGCGGGTAAAGGCGGCCGTCCGCTTCAAACGCAGTGTACGGGCGGTCCGCCTTGCGAATGGGGCGCTGGTGGTCGGCAGATTTCAGGTCCACTGTCGAGAAGACCCTGTACTGTGCAATCTGATTGATGTGTGTGTACCAATTGATGGTCTGACTGTAGTCAACGACCATCCTGTTTTTCTCCCCCGTTTTCACAACTACCACTTGGGCTCTCCAGGGGCTGTTGCTGGCCTCGATGATGCCTTCCCGCAGCAGCCGCTGGACCTCAGACCTGATGAAGGTCCTGTCCTGGGCACTGTACCGTCTGCTCCTGGTGGCGAGGGGTTTGCAATCCGGGGTGAGGTTTGCAAACAGAGAAGATGGGTCGACCTTAAGGGTCGTGAGACCGCATACAGTAAGGGGTGGTAAGGGCCTGCCAAATTTCAGGGTTAGGCTCTGGAGGTTGCACTGGAAGCCCAGGCCGAGTAGCAGGGCAGCGCAGAGGTTGAGGAGGACATAGAGCCGGAAGTCGCTGAACTCCACGCCCTGGATGGTGAGGGTGGCGGTGCAGTACTCCCGGATCTCCGTGGAATGGGATCTAGAGGCTAGGGAGATTTGTTGTGTGATGGGGTGTACCGCAAGGGAGAAGTGCCTTACTGTATCGGGGTGGATGAAGCTCTGTGCTCCTGGAGTCAAGAAGGCATGATGTCTTGTGCCTATCGTCCTTTACCGTCGTCGACGCGGTTGCGAGGTAGTGCGGCCGGGACTGGTCGATCGTGGTGGAGGCGAACTGTAGCTGGTGTTGGAAGGTCCCTGGCTGGTTGGCGGCGGTTGCAGGTGATGAGTAGCCCGATGAGGTGCCCGACAAGCAGGGGTCCTGAGGTGGGGAAGATGGCAGCACCCACGGGCCGCATGTGGGTTACGGGGCGAAAATGCCGGCTCCCACGGGCCGCACGTGGGGAGTGCAGGAACAATGGACCTGGTTACAGCGGCGATCGAGCGGGCCTGGCACACAGCAGCGAAATGTCCTTTCTTCCCACAGGCCTTGCAGAGTGCGCTTCCTGCTGGGCAGGGCTACCAGGGGTGCTTTGTCTGTCCGCAGAAGTAGCACTTGGGTCCCCCGGGGTTGGCTGGCTGCCGTGCGGCGCAGGCTTGGGGTTGGCTGGGGTCGGTCGCTGGTGGGGTCCACGATGGCCAGGAAGGGGGCGCCGTGCTGTCGGGGGCGTACGCTTGTACATTACGGGAGGCGACCGATAGTGAGATCGCGAGCTTCTTGGTCGCTGCGAGGTAGAGGGTAGCCCCTTCTAAGAGGCGCTGGCAGATGTACGCCGACCCTATGCCCGTAACGAAAGCACCCCTGATTAGGAGTTCGGAATGTTCAACGGCCGAAACAGCCTGGCAATCGCAGTCCCTCACCAGGGCGTGCAGGGCACGCCAGAAATCTTCCACAAACTCACCGGGGAGTTGATGCCGCGTGGACAGGAGGTGCCTGACATAGAGTTTGTTGGTCTGCTGGGTGTAGTTCTCTTTCAGAGGGGCATGGTCTCAGCGTAGGTGGGCGCGCCCCAGATGAGGGGAAAGATATCGGAGCTCAGCCGTGTATACAGGATCTGGAATTTCTGTGCCTCTGTGGGTGGTTCTGTCACAGATCTGATATAGGTTTCAAAGCAAGCTAGCCAATGTGCCAAGGCTGACTTGGCATTGTTTGCTTGAGGGTGCAGCTGCAGGTGATCAGGCTTGATGCGGAGATCCATTGTTTTAAAATCTCTGCGTAATAAATTGATGCACAATCAATTACGACGAGACAAGAGTAGAATGTAATCGAGGATTTATTAAGCAGAGATGTGTAGCCTCCTAGAGTTGCTTCCGGAATGGTTGCAGCTCGGTGAGCACACACATTTATACTCCGCCTACTGGGCGGAGCCAGCAGGCAGGGATCTACACCCGTACCTGCAGTACAGGAGCTTTACCGTATTACATCTCGTCTGTGATATATACAACATTGACTACCACACAGTGCAGACATGATGGGGAGGGCACGGTGCCACTGCTGCCTCACAGTGCCAGGGCCCTAGGTTTGATTCCCACCTCGGGTGACTGTGAGGAGTTAGCCCTTTCTCTCCATGTCGGTGTGGGTTTTCTCCGGGTGCTCCAGTTTTCTCCCACAGATGTGCAGATTAGGTGGATTGGCTAAATTGTCCCTTAGTGTCCAAAGGTTAGGTGGAGTTATGGGTTTGTGGGAGAGTGGGCCTAAGTAGGGTGATGTTTCAGGGGGTCAGTGCAGATCCGATGGGCCAAATGGCCTTCTTCAGCACTGTAGGGATTCTATGACACTATGATGGGCCAAATGGCCAGCTCTGTGCCGTCACCATTCTGTGATCCTCAGTCAGCCCCAACATTCACTGCCTTTCCTGCAACATCTTTTAATGCCAGTGCAGGCGATGCAACACCTTTGCATTGCACCTCCCTTCTTGCCAGCCAAACACTCCTTCCAGGTAGAACAGCGATCCACTTGCCATTTTAAAAATTTAGCACAGTTTTCATTGCCTATGCTGTGCAGAGGAGATGAGAGAGACTTGATGAGTGCTTTGTGGAATACTTCCATTCAAATTGCCTGAAAGCTTCTCATCACTTATCATCCAATTCTCCACCCTGCTATCCACTTTGACCTTTCTGTCTGCTCAGGTTTACCAATGAAACTCAATGCAAGCTCAAGTTATTGCACCTCTTCGTTTGACTGGGCACTTTACAGCCTTCGAGACTCAACATTGAGTTGAATAATGTTGAATCATAACTTCTGTCCCCATTTTGTTTTATGTTTTTTCTGCTGATTCTAATTTTTCTTACTCTCCTTTCTTTCTTAATCCCTTTACTTTGCATTGGGATTTGCCATTCACACTTCCTCTAGACACATCTTCTGTTCTTACCTGATCACACCTGTGGCTGCCTTGCTCCACCGTGTTGGTGTGGTCACTCTAGTGGTCGCTTAGGGTATTGCTTCCCTTGGCCTGGAGTATCCCTGTTTCTGTGCTGTTTCACTAGCTGGACAATGCAGGTTACTTTGTACCATATTTTGCTTTCTCCCCTTAATATGGACCAATGCTGCAAATGGATTAAAGATTGCCCGACAATCTGGATTACTTTCTCAAGGGTTAGATCGTCATTTGCTTGAAGCATGTTTGAGAGTCCATGTTCCACTGCTCCTACAAATATTCAATTGCTGATTAACTCAGATTGCAGGCCACCATAATCACTGCCTTCAACCATTCTCTACAGCTTGTTAAGATGTTATGATATGGCAGGTGGTAACTGCCAGGTTGCCCAAACCACGAAGGGAAACTTAGACAAGCCATCACAACAATTTGCAATTTGTATTTTATTACAAGAAGGTATGTGTTCTAAAGTCAGAAGCAAGCACTGCAAAACCTCCTTTGGAAATTTTAAATATTAAATAAAAACATTTATTAACAAAAAGAAAAAAAACCTGACTACACATGATTAGTTTTCATTTACACAATTAAAACTAGTTCTACAAACATTTCACTAAAGATTTCTGCTTGCTTAAACCCAGGGCTGAATATCCCCTTTCAGGCAACAGTCCCGATAGGTTTTTAATCCATAGAAATCCCAGTTAGATTACCACAAGACATCCACTGCTACTACTGGGGGAATATTTCACAGGGCTTCTCTCACTCAATAATCGAAATCCAAGACATGTATCAAAACCTTGTAGGCAAAATTCCTTTCTATATGAAGCTGGCCAGGGTTCAATTTGCTTTTTTTGCAGCCTTCTCTACACACAGCATATTATTCAGGATATTATGGCCACTCTGACCCATATAGCTTCTAATCTCTCTTTAAATATGTTATTTCTCTTTTATGTTTACATTTACTGTTCTTAAATATCTTTTGGAGTCCCCTTCCCAGAATAAAAATAATCTTTTATGTTGATGTATAGCTGATACTTTTGGGTAAAAATAATCGTAATACTTTGCTTTACTAATTTATGATCTTTGTCAGTTGTAACCTTTCCTTTTGAAATACAATAGCTAAACTTAATTTCACACCCTTATCTTCAAATGCAAATTTCTATTCATGCTGCTGACTGGTATCCCATTTTAACTTTGCTAGCTTTCACTTCAACATGTTTGCTTTCACACCTACACCCATTTGATGAATTTAATTACATTCCTCACACCCATATATGCATGCACATGCACACACAAATGCAAAAACACAAGCTTGTTTCACAGTATTCCACAGTAATATTGGGAAAATGTGGGGCAGGATTCTCCATCCTGCTGCACCCGTTTACTGGTGTGGTGTACCCCTGCGGCAGTGGGATTCTCCCGTCCCAGCAGCCGGCCAATGGGGGTTCCCATTGTGGGCACCCCCACATCGTCGGGAAATCTGCGGGCGTGAGTGCACTGCCAGCGAAACGGAGGATCCCACCGATGGAGAATCCAGCCCGTGGTATTTCATTACAAATGAAGGAATCGACAGGTTCTTCTGGCTGTTGAACACACTTATTAAATTTTGTCCTTTCAACTATTTTGTTACTTTATTTTTATAAATTTAGAGTACCCTATTAATTTTTTCCTATTGAGGGGCAATTTAGTGTGGCCAATCCACCTACCCTTCACATCTTTGGGTTATGGGGGCAAAACCCACGCAAACACGGGGAGAATGTGCAAACTCCACACGGACAGTGACTGAGAGCCGGGATCGAACCTGTGAACCTGGGACCTCAGCGCCGTAAGGCAGCAGGGCTATCCCTCTGCGCCACCGCGCTGCCTATTTTGTTACTTTGGAGCTTTAAAATAAACATAGAGTGATTTTAAAACTACATAAAAAGTTGCAGATGATTCATTGATTCCTTTTATATCATTGACTATCAGGTCTACTGAATAAATCAGTGTGATAACTTGAACGTTCTCTTTTTTGCTGTAAACGGCTAACTTCTGCCTCTTTATCCAGACCTGAAGCAATCATGTATCTGAGGAATCTTTTTCTCCAGATTTCCCTGTTTTGCGATTCATCTGGGCTTTGGGTGAATCTAAACTTATCTGGATGTGTGGATTTGTGATTTATAGTTAAAGTTTTTTAAATTGCAGGCTCAGCTTTAAGACATTTCCAAAAACCGTGTTGCTGTATATTTCTGCACAAAGGGTTTCCCCACGTTTGCAGGTTTCAGCTGTCTAGCACAGTAATTTACTGGTTAGAATCTTCCCCACAATGTTCTCTGGTTTTGGAAGGGTTGAATCCTGGCTTTTGCTGGATTTTTTTAAGCCACCTACTTGTCACGATTAATTTATAATCAATTTTATTTTCTTTGTTCGGAGTGAATTCCGTTGTTGTGTTCAGGTGTGTAATTGGGTTTCTCATACTGTGCTTTAAATGACAATTTCTGACCACTGCAGTGCTTTTCAGTCCTGGTGTTATCCAGGAACTTTAAGTGTTTAGTCCATGCCTGCTAGGTCTGCTGACTCCACACTCTGTGTATCAAAGCTAGAATTCCATGCGATTCAATTAAGTTTTCTGCTGCAGCAAGGAATATAAATTCTGCCTTCAGCTTCCAAGTCTTTCTTGGACTATCTCTCTGTTGATTTCCTGCTGCGCCTTTGTTTTTTCAGTTTTTATTTAGGTCGGAATACTTCTTTGACTCATGTTACCCCTTTGTGTGCCAAACTCTTATACAACACTCATGAGGTGAGCTGTCAAACACCTTGCCAAATAATACTTGGGTTACATACATGATACAATTGCGAATTAATAGTATGTGAGAATCTCAGTGAACTCTGCCCTTGTTTGACAAGACTCTGATAGATCAAACTGAAAATAGCTTTAACTGTGGCAATCATCTGAGTGGTCAGTTTGCTGGAACTGATCCCCAAGTTTAGCAGCGTGAGGGAATAGTGTTGACAGATAGCTTTGACAGCTCTGGCAAGTTTCTTCATACAGGTCCAAATATAAGAGCTCAGGGTTAGTGTATGCATTAATGGAGTATTTAAGGTGCAAGCTCTCCTGTCTTTCATACCTCCCATGATCTTTGTTTCCCTTCTCAGCCACCACAAGTAGCCATATACCCATAGATATAAGTTATGAGCTCTCGAAGAACTGCAGCTGTGCAATCACTGACATGAACTGCACCATAGCTTAACGTAGATATCAAGGAGGTTGCAACATGTTTCAATCATTCGGAAGACAGATGGTCCAGAGATACTGCAAAAGCTATTGAAAATAAGGACATAGTGAAAGGAGTGGACCTCTTAAGCAGTGATTTAAAGATGTGCTCAGCTGGTTGCATCCTGCACCTACCTCACAAATATAGTATTGAAAGCTGTCTCCTATAAATAAATTTGGTGGAAATAATTACTGCACGTGCTATGCGAGCAGAGCCCAAGCATGCTCTCCATATGCTCTGTCCATAGTTATCCATTCAATCATCTGTGCTCACTCACGATTTCCCCAATACGTACAGCTGTTGGTTGATTTGCCCTGCTTGTACCGCGTAGCTGCAAAGTCGTCCATTTTGTTTCCATAATTCATTTGACATGTGAGTTACTGGAAACATGTGTGAAGCAGTTGGTTTTCATGATGAGGAGACTTTAAGCTTTTCCTGCTGGATGACTTAACAGGGGCCAAGTTTGCATCTTGTGAAATGAATGAGAGAAGGTGAAACTTGAATTAATGTAGAACCTTACTTAACCACAGGACGCCTCAAAGCCCTTTTACAGCCAGCGAAGTACTTTTGAAGTCTAGTCACTGTTGTAATGTAGGAAATGCGGCAATCAATTACTGTAATTGGTCCATCCTGAAGTCAATTAGAAACAAATGGAAATTATTCTGGGTAGTTTATACATTGACAATTGATGCAAATTTGTAGTTTGTAGAATAAACCATCAGAAAATGACTGGGGCTGATCATGTCTCTTTTACACTTATACTGTCTCACGCTTTCACCATCAAACTTTGCGAACTCATTCAAAGTAAGACTAGTAGCCAGTCAAAACCAAAGCAAAAGTGAATGATCCAAATGTGAGGTCATGACTGGAAATCTACAAATAAACAACCAACACAGACCTTATGAAAATGACTGACCCTGAACATCAGTGTTCTAGAAATGCATTTGTTTTATATTAAAAATATTCACCACGATGGCAAAGGTGTGACATGACAGGAAGTAATTATTAACGTAACAGGAAGTGCACACGGATGTAATTTTCATATAGAATAGATATATTTCCAGCCTGCTGACACACCGCAATATATGTCAGGGAATTTAGGCTGCAAACGGTGCTGCTAATTAATGAGCAATAGAAACCAGTATAATTTTTTTTAATGGATATTAAAATTCCAATGTTTTCTTATTCAGCACCACGTAATAAAAGTGGTGCATTGCTTAAAGGGTGACCAATCTAAAGACCATTTAACACCAAAGTTACATCTGCTCATAGATGGTGAGTTTATTAATTGTTCTTACCTTCTCTCCAGGTATGGAGCATGTTCACCAGACTTTCTGTGGGCTTTGGCAGTAGAGCTTGTAGTTATTAGAAATCCACTTCAGTGCAACACCCTCTCGCAGTGATCTGGATCTATATGAAAAGAACAATCAATGGCATACCTCCTTAACCAATCAAACGGAAGTATTCTTAACGAGGCACACAGAGTCTGAACCAGGAAATGTAAATGTGAATAATTATCTTGTGTGCCAAATCATGGACAGAAAACAAAATGAACAGAGAGAAGGAAAGATGAGATTAAGTGGGAAGTATACAAGAAACATGTAGAAAAAGTTAAAAAAAGAGATTAATTTAGAAGAAAATCTTCAACAGTAATTAAAACCTGGAGGCATGAGACTCCACACTTGTAAATGTTCATTTTAAGTGCCTGAGGGGTTGTTTGGCAGTAATTAAGACTTTATTACTCTATTAGAAATTTAATTACCTTAGACTCTAGAGCACGCCCAAGCTTTATTTGGTGCGTTTAGTGGTTATGTATTGTCTAAGTACAGCAATTTCATGCTATTCCATGTATTTCAATGCCACATCTCTCAGTGTTGTGACAGTATAAAGGTACTTCTGGAGAATCGGGGAAACCCAATACTGAACTTCCTGATTCCCATGTTTAATAGCATGTGTGCAGCCACCGGAAGTTGCTGGCCAACTTAGTTTTTGATGTTGGTGAGCACTGGCTGCCTTGTCATTAAGTTTACCGTAAAATCCAAACCAGTATTATGAAAGTGCGGAGATAAGTGGAATGTTAAAAAATTTCAAGCAACAGTAATGCCCCTTGGCTGTTCTTATTTCCAAGTAATGATTACGTTTTAGGACTGCTCACCATTTGAAACACTTCCTGAACTACCTTTGACATTTTGCCTTTGTTTTTACATGAATTCCTTTCGAGAAACAAGACTACAATTCTCTGAAAAGACAATCCCACCTTTAATCCATAAATTATTGCTTCTTGAAGAGGCATGTGGGGCCTGAAGTTCTTATTTCAAACAAGAAGACTGACAAAGAATTTAACCAACATCTGCTTCATGAATAATTTAGTCTCATCGGGATTGCTCATTTAGAAAAAAAAGTCAGATTGATTGAAATATTAATACATGTTGTACACTGTAAAGTCTGGTATACTGCTCAATGTACCCAAGGATGGGAAATTCATTTTAACATCAGCCATCGAGAGCATGATGGATAATGTGTTCCTATGATGTGAGCTTCTGTGAAAGTAGAATGTGTCATTACGCCGTGTGTTTGAGGCACCATTATATATGATCGCTTCACTTGCTCCAAAAATAAACATGCTTTGTTCCACATTTTAAACATTTTGCACTTTACTTGCCGTATTCCATTCTACCCTAAAGCCACTACAACTGGATTGACAAGAAGGATTTCAATGGAAAATAGAACTAATTATTTTTTAAAATATTTCTTTATTCTCCTCCTTTTTCACATTTTTTCCCAAATTTACACCCACCAATAATAAACAATAATCAGTAACAAGTATGTCAATCCCCATATCAATAACAACGATCCCATCCTCCCACCAAACCCCAAACATTAGCCCGCATGTTCACATAAACAAATAACAAAAAGGAATCAGGAATCACCCATGTCACCATCAACACATACCGCCCCCAACCCTCCAACCCTCCCACCTACCCACCCCTCCAACTAATGTTCGATGTTACCCAGTTCTTCAGAGTGCATAATGAATAATGCCCATGAATTCTAGAATCCCTCCATCCTTCCCCTCAGTTCAAACGTAACCTTCTTAAGAGTCAGGAATTCCAACAAGTACCCCCGCCACGTCAGGGCTCAGGGTGGAGAGGCTATGAGATCTGCCTCCGCACCCGCTTCCAACCCTGGCTGGTCCGACACCCCAAATATGGCCACCCGGGGGCCTGGGTCCAGTTTCACGTGCACCACTTTAGAAATTACCCTAAAAACCTCCTTCCAGTAATCCTCTAGCTTTGGACAGGCCCAATACATATGAACATGATTAGTGCCCCCCCCCCCCCCCCCCCCCCCCCGCAATGTCCACACACATCTTCTACTCCTTCAAAGCATCGGCTCATCCTCGCCCTTGTGAGGTGTGCTCTGTATACCACCTTCAGCTGTACCAGCCCCAAACTCACACACGAGGTGGAGGCATTCACTCTCCGGAGCACCTCACACCAGAACCCCTCCTCCATAACCTCTCCCAACTCTTCCTCCCACTTTGCTTTGATCCCTTCCAGTGGTGCCTTCTCCTCTTCCAAAATAGCTCCGTAAACCGCTGACACTACCCCCTTCTCCAGTCCCTCTGTCGTCAGCACCTCCTCCAGCAATGTGGAGGCCGGTTCCACAGGGAAGCTCTGTATCTCCTTTCTGGCAAAACCTCGAACCTGCATGTATCTAAACATTTCCCCCTGCTCCAGCACATACTTTTCTTCCAGCTCCTTCAATCCTGCAAACCGATCCCTACGAAACAAATCTTTCAGTGTCTTAAACCCCTTCTCCTCCCATTTCCGAAAACTTCCATCCCACCTCCCTGGCTCAAATCTGTGGTTCTCCCAAATCGGCATTTCCCGTGACCCTGCCCCCAACCCGAAGTGTTGGCGAAACTGCCTCCAAATTCTCAATGAAGCTATTATTACCGGACTCCCTGGGTACTTCCCCGGGGCTATCAGGGAAAATAGAATTAATTTTAACATCAGTTAGTTTAAAACTTGTAATCCCCATTGTTAGCTCTTCTGGCATCAATTTCATGCACGTAGCTTCCAGGGGCGGGATTCTCCCGTACCCGGTGGGACAGGGGGTCTCGGCGGGACGGAGTGGCGTGAACAACTCTGGCGTCGGGCTGTCCCAAACGTGCCGAATCCTCTGCACCTTCAGGGGCTAGGCCGGCGCTGGAGTGGTTTGCACCCCGCCGGCCATCGTGGAAGGCCTTTGGCGCCGTGCCAGCCGGGGCCGAAGGGACTCCGCTGGCTGGCATGGGTCCACGCATGCACGGGAGAATCAGCGACTGCTGACGTCATCCCGACGCATGCACGGGAGAATCAGCGACTGCTGACATCATCCCGACGCATGCACGGGGTGGGGGGGGGTTCACCTTCGCGCCGGCCATCGCGGAGGCTGACACGGCCGGCGCATAGAAAAAGAGTGCCCCCATGGCACAGGGTCGCCCGCGGATCGGTGGGACCCGATCGCAGACCAGGCCACTGTGCGGGCACCCCTGGGGCCAGATCGCCCAGCGCCCCCCCCCCCCCCCCACCCCCCTCCCCCCCCCCCCCCCCCCAGGACCCCAGAGCCTGCCCGCGCCACCAGTTCCCACTGGTAAGGGACCTAGTCCAATTTACGCCGGCGGGACCTGCGGGATTTCGGCCCATCACGGGTCAGAGAATCGCCGGGGGGGGAGGGGGGGGGGCGCTGCGAGCGGCCGCCTACCGCCGCAGTGTGTTTCCCGCCCCCGCCAAATCTCCGGCACCGGACAGTTCGGCAGCCAGCGGGGGCCGGGATTCACGCCGGCCCCCGGCGATTCTCTGACCCGGCGGGCGTCGGAGAGTCCCGCCCCATGTATTGTATGTAACAGAGGCGGTGGCAGAGTGGTATTGTCACTGGAGTAGTAATGCAGAGACCCAGAGTAATGCTCTGGGGTCCCAGGTTCAAATCATGCCACAGCAGATGGTGAAATTTGAATTCAATAAAAATCTGGTCCGGGATTCTCCCAGCCCTGGGCCGGGCCGGAGAATCCTCGCGACCAGGCCACGTCCCCCCCGACGCCGGCACGCGATTCTCCGTATGGGTCGAGCGGCCGTGAAAAAAAACCGAGTCCCGCCGATGCCGTTCTAACCTGCTCTCTGCCGGCGGAAACTCGGCGTGGAAAGGTCGGGGATGGCCCGTGGGGGGGTCGGGGGGTCCGACCCCGGGGGAGGGGCCTCCGATGTGGCATGGCCCACGATCGGGGCCCACCGATCGGCTGGCCCGCCTCTCTGGCTGGGGGCCTCCTTTCCTAAGCGCCAACCCCTGTAGCCCTGCACCATGTTGCGTTAGGGCCAGCGTGTTGAAGGAGGCCACTGCGCATGCGTGCGATGGCGCCGGCGCCACTGAGCATGCGCGGATCCCGCGGTGCACAGTTCGCTCCGGGATCGGCAGCTGGAGAGGCGCGAACCGCTCCAGTGCCATGCTGGCCCCCTGTAGGGGCCAGAATTAGTCCTGGCAGTGGCCTGTTCACACTGTCATAATGTAATCAGTGGCGCAACGGCTTTTACGGCGGCGTGGACACTCTGCCACGGGATTGGAGAATCTCGCCCCTGATGATGACCATGAAATCATTGTTGATTGCCGTTAAAAAAAAAATCCATCTGATTCACTAATGTCCTTACCTGGTCTGGCCTATATGTCACTCCAGACCCACAGCAACGTGGTTGAATCTTAACTCTGAACAATTAGGGATGGGCAATAAATGCTGGCACAGCCTGCGACGCCCAGGTTAAATGAACAAATTAAAAAGCACTTCTTAATCTTGCGGGTGGCGGGGCGGGAGGGGAGCACAGTGGTTAGCACTATTGCTTCACAGTTCCAGGGTCCCTGGTTCGAGTCCCGATCAGTGTCTATCCGGAGTCGGCACATTCTCCCCATGTCTGCATGGGTTTCCTCTGGTGTTTGGACTTGACCCTTTTAACCAAAATGTATAAAATAGGCAATGCAAATTAACCGGAGTCAGGCTGCCTGTACATAGGGGTGCCAAACTGCTTTGATATGTGGAATAACTCCATAGGTTGCCACAATGAGTTACGGAGGAAAAATATGGACAAAGGATAATATTTAAATCTTTGAAAAATATTGGGATTGGTTATGTAATGAACTCCAATTGGCTTTATTGGTTGGCCAATTGGAGTATGAGCTCCCTCAATGATAGCTCATTGAGGGGGCCCATATAATCACCTGTGTAAGCTTTGTGAGCCAGTCTTAAGTTGACTGGACTGCCAGCAGCACTGTTTGTAGCTGCTCCTGTAATATCGTTATTGTCAATAAATATTGGTGTGGTGATGGAACTCCTGCCTCTTGTGGATTACTATAGGTTAAATGAGTAACACAATCCTTTTTAGGATTAGCCCTGACATACTTTGATGGACACATTGCTAATTTTACTCTCAAACAAGTAGGAGACACGGCTCATTGACTTAGTTCTACCCAACACTCGTGTCAAGTCATGGAGATTACATCCAGATTGGGGAAGGAATGTGATGCATCGCTGAATTTCATAACAAATATTCAGGCAGGTTGAAAAGTTAGTCCGTATACTAAGTAAGGCAATAGATCACTTTGAACAGAGTTATAGATGTCACAGCATGTTTCAATTTTTCCATGCAATCAACCCATTGGCAATCAATGGGTTATGGGTGTTTAACCCCTTTTGTAGTAAGACAAAAGACATCTTAAGGGATCACCTGAATTGTCCGTGAGGATAAGAAGCTCATTTGTAATTGGACACACTTGCTGGAGACAGTGAGAATGGGGAAAGGAACACACATCAGGCTGAAGGAGAGATATTTGGTCTAGCAATTAAATAGACAACAGCACATGAAGGAGTGATTACAACAGACGCAATTAATCATGGCGTGTGCCCACTTGAGTCTCAATTAAATAATGAGAGATTTGCATCTCAGTCCCCTAACCAGGAGACCTTGTTTGTTTGATTAACATATGCCATTTTATTCACCACTGATAACATTGAGGCAATTCATGTAAAATGCATGAAGCCTTATGCCAATGAAGGGTTGATTGCACCATTGTTGTTGATCATGTTTAGTTATTGTAGCATTCTACTTTTCAAAATCAGATATTTGCTGCTTAATCAGTTAGCCAGTCAAGTTGGTGGATATTTTCTGGTTAGTGGTCCCAATTAAACAAAAAATTCAGTGATAGGAAGTTTATTTTGTAATTATTGCTTTGCTTTGATTATAATTGAGAAGCAATGAGTTAGAAATCTGCAATTACTAACTTAATATTAATTTTTTTATAGTCATTCTCTAATGTGACTGAGAATCAGGATTATAAACTTCCGTGGACAGACCAATTACAATTTACTGTGGTCACAGTCAGTGATTACTCTAATTCTGTGCCAGAAGCAGGGATATGGAGCTGGTTCCTTGCTCCTGCCCCAGGAACTGATGCAATTGGGTACTGGACATTAGTAAAAAGTTCTAAATATGCACAGCACTGCCTTCTATCAACAACAGATGCACATTAACCCTATGGGTTCATTGCTATATCACATGAATTTAAAGACTAAATGCAAGTTTGTCAGATTTACATATTATACAAAGCAAATAGTAAATTTGAGGCTGCAGAAGAACCACACAAGGTGTTTCTAAATGGTAGAACCAAGGCACATGAAATGCAACATGGAGAATCGCAATCGGGTTCCCACTGGTTGGAAAATGGTGACATATTCTATAAGTGATGTCAACTTCGCTACGGGAAAGGTTAAGAGAAACCATCACAAGAACTAGGAGAAGGAGTCGGCCATTTGGCTCTTGGAGCCTGCTTCACCATTTAATAAAATAATAATAATAATCTTGATTACTGTCAAAAGTAGGCTTACATTAGCACTACAATAGATCATGGATGATCTGATTGTGGCCTCAGTTCCATTTTCCTGTCTGCTTTCTCTTGACCCCCTTTTCAATCAAAAATCTATTTCAGCCTTGAATATATTCAATGGCCCTGCCGCCACTATTCTCTGGGAAGAGGATTCCACTGACTAATACCGGTCTGAAAAGGAGAATTCAGATACGTCCCACAAGGGGAAACATAGGGCAAAATTCTCCGTTTTGGAAACTACCAGCTGGATTCTCCTTCCAGCGACGCCGGAATCGGGAAACGCGATCGGGCGGAGAATCGTGCGTTAGCCGAAAATCAAGGCCGGCGCTGGGTGCCTGACAGAATGCCGTGCTCCGGTGCCTTGACAGCGGCGTGAACGCTTTCCGTGCCACATGCCGGCATTGGCATGCAAATTGTAAAATAACCACCATTGGCATATCATTAACAGGCTTGACCCAGCAATTTCCAGGCCCCCACGATGCTTCATATCCGCCAGGGGGATTACCGATGGCAAGGTTCGCTTGTGGTATTTAAAATCGTGAAGCAGGCGTCTTGGCTGCTGAGGGAGAGAGAGGCGACAAAAAGTGTCTAATATTGCTATAATGTGCTGACAGTTGTGCTGCTGGCTGGGGCCCTTCTGTCAGGGCCAGGAGAATAGCAGGGGTGGCCAGGAGGTGGGCCGTGAGGCATGGACCACCATTGCCACAGCCTGCAATGCAGTCATCTGGCTGCGCACACCGCTGACTGCCCATAGTGAACTTAGTGGCACGGGTCAAATAGGTGCCTCTCTAGGCCACCTCCTCTAGGTACCCTCTGGCCCCAGCTGACCCATCAATGGTGTGGGCGTACTCCAGCGCAACCAGTGCCATCTTGTTGGCTGGGATGAGGGAGTGTAGGGAGTGGAGTGCTAAAATACAGCTCCTGCTTGTCAGGCTTTCTTGTGCTAATTCCAAGCCCATCCTATCACACGCCAGCATGCATTACAATTGCACTAGATCCACGTGGCGCCCGAGCTAGCAGGTGTATTGTCCAAGTGAGTGTTAAAGCACTGTTTCTTTCACTGCCTCTGCCTGTGAGGGCTTCCTGTCAGGGTCAGCAGTAATTCCCACTCATGTGACTCCCGGACCAGAGAATCACGCAGGCCTGGAGACTATGGTGCTGGCCTATAACCTTGATCCCAACGGCGATGGCGGGGGGGCTGGAGAATGGGGGCCAATCTCGTTTTCTCCCGACACTGGATTCTCTGCCTCATCAGTAACTCCACTACTGGCAACATGTGGCGGAGAATTCAGCCCATAATCTCAGCATCCACTCTTTCAAGTTTCCTGAGGATCTTTCAATAAGATCACCTCCCATTCTTCTAAACTCCAGTAGATATAGGTCCAATCTGTTCAACCCTTCCTCGTAAGATAACCACTTCACTTCATCTCAAGGACTAGCCAAGTGAACCTTTGAACTTCTAATGCAAATATATCCTTTCTTAAGTGAGAAGGGCAAAACTGTACACAGTGCTCTGGGGGGCGGGGGAGGTCTCAATGCCCTCAAACAATAATTGACTCAATTTGGGGCAGTCATGAAAAGGTAAACAAAATGTCGAACTATCTTGCCAAATCAGCAGCAACCATAATGCTGGATTTATATAGTGTTTACGCCAGCACGCACTTTGAGAGACGAGGGGAACTTGCAGGCGCTGGAACCAGTAGAGAGGAGGGCCCCACGTTTGCTTGTTTTACCTGGTGGCCCTTGGGCCTTCTTTCCCCATATAGAGGACGTCCCACCTCCGATTACTGCTGGCCAAACAAATGACCACACAGGCCAAATAATCTCACTTGTCTGTATTTATCTTTGTTAATCCTTAGTCCACAAACAGGGATATTTCTGTTTCCCTGAGCTAATTATTGTCGTGGTTAGAATGTTTAAAGGAGCATAGAATTGGACAACACTGAGATCTCTGCTGGCTCTTTAACAATCCAAAACTGATCCCCTGTTCTCCTACTAAAAGGGTGCAATTGTCTCTGTATCAACCAGTTCCTGTAGGAAAGCCTATTTAGTATCTACAATAATTTCACATAACACTTTAGATGTTAGCCTTGGCTCACAATAGGAGCTCATCTTTGAATCAGAAGGTTGTGCATTAAAGCCCCACATCGAGACTTAAGTACAATCTTGGCTTTACATTTCAGTGCAGTGCTGAAGAAGTGCTGCCCTGTTGATGATACTGGCCAGGATTCTCCATTATCCCTCTACTGCTGCTAGCGAGGACAGAGAAACTGGCACTCAGCCATTCTTCACTCACTACTGCGGGATCGGATTATCTTTTGAATATGACATTACCGTACGGTCCCTCTGTCCTCTCAAAGTGGACTTGAATATCCCGTGACATTGTTCAAAGAAAAGCAGGGGAGTTGTCCCCAGTGCCCTGGCTATACGTGTACCATAACCAGCACCAGTCGAATCGGGCCTTTCGGGCCTGGTGCAGAAATTGGCTGTTCCATTAATCCATTACCAGCAGTGGGTCTATTCAATTATATTTAGTTAACTGGGAATTGCTGTGGTGAATCCTCAGTCTTGAAATATTTTCCTGTATCTGCCTTTTCATGTTGTTGGTGAGGAAGTGATTTACGTCCAAGTTACACCGTCGTGAAATGGTAATGCCTGGGACTTGCTTACTCCATTTTAAATTATTGATGCTTTTCGTGCCGCATGTTCTCAACAACAGTTGTGAGGCGCTCTTTACAAGGGTCGGTGAAGACATGATGGGCCGAATGGCCTCCTACTGCACTGTAGGGATTCTGTGATCTTTTGAAAACTGTCTCTACTTTTCTCACCTTTCTGTTGCTAATTGTATTCAGATAATGGACATTATTGAGGACTACTTGTGCTCATACGTATATATATCTATGAAACAGTCGTTGCTGGATTGAGAGTATGATACGTAATGCATGTTGTTTTGAGGACCAGGAGCGCAAACCCAAGACTAAAGGCCATGGTTCACCAGACTGCAGTTATTCCAGTGATCGATTCCAGTGCTCGGACATGCTTCAGAGACTGGGATGACCATCAGAAGTCAATTCAAAGAACTTGTCAAGTCCCACGGGAAGTGTTTTTGCAAGATCTGGTTTAGCTCAGTGGAGTAGACAGCTGGTTTGTGATGCAGAACAAGGCCAGCAGTGCAGGTTCAATTCCTGTACCAGCTGCGAATTCTGAATTCTCTGTCTGAGTACCCGAATAAGCGCTGGGATGTGGCGTCTAGGGGCTTTTCACAGTAACTTCATTGCAGTGTTAATGTAAGCCTACTTGTGACAATAAAGGTTATTTATTTATTTTATCTGGTGGCCGGAATGGCAGCACAATCCTCTCCCAAGCCAATGTGCTCAGCATTGAGGCAATAATCACTCAAAGCCAACTTCACTGGCAGGAGATGTCGGCCCGAATGCTCCGGTCGTTGCGTTTCGCTTTTCCCGCCGGCAGTGTACCGACGGCCGTGGGGCTCCCGGTGGCGCTGAGTGGTTACAATGGGAAATCCCACCGACAAGAGGCGGGAAGATAGAATTCTGTCACAGCAAACGGCGCGCCGCCGATAAACACACAGCTGGGGAACCGGGGATTCCGTCATTCATATGCCTGACACCGAGGCCGAGATTCTCCACTGGCTGACGCAGAAATTGCGAAACGCGATTGGGCGGAGAATAGGTTCCGATGCTAAAATTGTGGTGGGCGCGATTTGAAACCAAATCACAATTTGTTCGTCACTTCGACAGCGGCGTCAATGCAGTCCGGAACGCACGTACAGTCAACATCATTTGCATGTCATCAGTGGGCCCAAGCCAATGTTCTCCGGGCCTCCGCGATGCTCTGCCTCTAATGGGCCGAGTTCCCGACGCCGACGGCGCAGTTCACTTGTGCTTTTAAAAATCGTGAAGCCAGTGTCCTGGCTGCTCAGGGAGAGAAAGGGGGTACAGAAAGTGTCCAACATCGCCATTGTTTGCTGAGAGTTGTGCCGCTGGCCGGGGGCTTCTGCCATGGCCGGGAAAGTAGCGCGGAAGGTCAGGAGGTGGGCTGTGGGGTCGGGGTCGACGGGCACGGAACACAGTTGCCGCAGCCAGCAAGGCAGCCATACAGCTGCGCACACCGCTAACAGCCCACTGTGACCACGGGTCATATAGATGGCCCCCCCATGCCACCCCCCTTGGCATGGGGGGGACCCATCAGCCGACCCATCAGCTCTATGGGAGTGCTCCAGCACAACCAGTGCCATCTAGTTGGCTCGGATGAGTGTGTGTGGGGATTGTAATGTGCATATGCGGCTACCTGCAGCATGTCAGCCTCCCGAGTGTCAATCACCGACCCAGCGAATCCCGCACCGTTTTGATTGGAATCGATTGTGCTCCACATGGCACCGGTGCTAGCCTCTACACAGTTGATAAATCGATCCAGGTTTGGCGCCAGTTTTGCTGTCGTGAAAGTTCTTGCGTCGGCGTCAGGACTTCATTCTAGAAACCGAGAATCCTGCCCCGGATCCTCAAAACAACAGCTCTACTCTGAAACTGGTTGTGCAACAAACATCCAGGAGGGCAATAGAAACACTTTAAGGGTGTCCTCAAAGCATCATTGAGGAAATCAGACATCCCGCCCAACTCATGGGAATCTCTGGCTTGTGACTGACCAAAATGGAGAAACTTCACACGGGAAGGCTCAGAAACATTGAGAGACTTTATCAGCAGCAGGCAGAGCATCTCCTTCTATACTGTCCTCAGCAAAGGAGATGGGAAACTTCTCCATCTCGCCACCTGACAAGCCCAGTGCTGTTTGCAGTCTGCAGCAAGCCACGATGATCCATGAGACCTTTTCAGGACCGTAATGGAATGCTCCACAAGATCTATCCAGGCTTTGGATTTGCATTCTTAAGATATAGATGGTCTTCTTCACCAAAGCTAGGGTATTGTCATGAGCTTCACGGCAATCTTCATCAGCTGTGTCTTTTGTGGGTACACTTTGTCAGAGAGGAGCTAGCCATGGATCTTGTGTGGTCCATCGAAGATATCCCCGATTTGTACTCAAGATGTATGAGTCATGGACAAATAGGGTGGCATGGTGGCACAGTGGTTAGCACTGTTACTTCACAGCTCCAGGGTGCCAGGTTCGATTCCCGGTTTGGGTCACTGTCTGTGTGGAGTCTGCACATTCTCCCCGTGTGTGCGTGGGTTTCTTCCGGGTGCTCTGGTTTCCTCCCACAAGTCTTGAAAGACATGCTGTTAGGTGAATTGGACATTCTGAATTCCCCCTCTGTGTACCCGAACAGGCACCGGAATGTGGTGACTGGGGGATTTTCACAGTAACTTCATTGCAGTGTTAACGTAAGCCGACTTGTGACAATAATAAACATTATTATTATTATTGCTTCCTGGATATCTGGCGCAAACCTGCACTTTCAATCTCTTGTGGTTGCAGACCAGCTGTACATTTAGCGAGTGTAGTTTTTCCGGATTATAGACTAAAGAGCCTGTTGCCATGGAGTTATTAGAGCAGCATGATTCCAATCAGTAGCTCCCTCCATCTGTGGGAATCCGGTAATTTCAACAAAGCCCGGTGTTCTAGTCCCCTTGGCTTGCTTGATCTCTGTTGACGCTGATCAAACTGTGAGCCTTAGCGTCTGTGACCCTATGAATGCATTTGTACATGGACACTTGAAAGATCTCACTGAGATCCCCAGTTGAGCCCTGGAAGGAGCCGATGGCGTGGATGTTCAGTGTGGTGGTTTCCTGTCACAGCCAATGGCAATGGATGCCCCACCAGTCCCCTTGGCCAACTCCTGGAGAATGTGGTAAATGTGTGTCACAGGATTCCTGAATATACAGAGCTGTCAGTTACTCAATCTATCTATCTATCTATCTATCTATCTATCTATCTATCTATCTATCTATCTATCTATCTATCTATCTATCTATCTATCTATCTATCTATCTATCTATCTATCTATCTATCTATCTATCTATCTATCTATCTATCTATCTATCTATCTATCTATCTATCTATCTATCTATCTATCTATCTATCTATCTATCTATCTATCTATCCATCTATCTAGCCATCTATCTATCTATCTATCTATCTATCTATCTATCTATCTATCTATCTATCTATCTATCTATCTATCTATCTATCTATCTATCTATCTATCTATCTATCTATCTATCTATCTATCTATCTATCTATCTATCTATCTATCTATCTATCCATCTATCTATCCATCTATCTAGCCATCTATCTAGCCATCTATCTAGCTATCGATCTAGCTATCTATCTAGCTATCTATCTATCTACCTATCTAGCTATCTATCTATCTAGCTATCTATCTCGCTATCTATTCCCCCATATCCCCCGTGGGATATGGGGGAAGGGGGGATATGGGGGACATGGGGGGAGGGGGGATATGGGGGAGGGGGGACAGACCCCGTTCATCAGGCATACGATGCCCCCAGGACATTCCAGGGTGGCCACGAGCCAGGACAGACCCGGAGCACCAGGCGGACGCTGCCCACATTTAGTGCGAGTGCAGCGGGCCACACCCAGTGATGAGGAGGGCAGCCACAGCAACAGGCCCCCTTCGGAGCTGACCCAGGACACTGAGGCACAGGACAGTGATGCACAGGACACCCACACAAAGGGCCCTAACACACAGGGTACCGACACACAGGGCCCTAACACACAGGGCCCTAACACACAGGGTACCGACACACAGGGCCCTAACACCCAGGGCCCTAACACACAGGGCCCTAACACACAGGGTACCGACACACAAGGCCCTAACACACAGGGCCCTAACACACAAGGCCCTAACACACAGGACACCCGCACACAAGGCCCTAACACACAAGGCCCTAACACACAGGACACCCACACACAGGGCCCTAACACACAGGGCCCTAACACACAAGGCCCTAACACACAGGGCCCTAACACACAGAACACCCGCACACAAGGCCCTAACACACAAGGCCCTAACACACAGGGCCCTAACACACAGGGCCCTAACACACAGGGCCCTAACACACAGGACCCTAACACACAGGGCCCTAACACACAGAACACCCGCACACAGGGCCCTAACACACAGGGCCCTAACACACAGGGCCCTAACACACAGGGCCCTAACACACAGGGCCCTAACACACAGGGCCCTAACACACAGGGCCCTAACACACAAGGCCCTAACACACAGGGCCCTAACACACAGGGCCCTAACACACAGGGCCCTAACACACAAGGCCCTAACACACAAGGCCCTAACACACAGGGCCCTAACACACAGGACCCTAACACACGGGGCCCTAACACCCAGGGCCCTAACACACAGGGCCCTAACACACAGAACACCCACACACAGGCCCTAACACACAGGACACCCACACACAGGGCCCTAACACACAGGACACCCACACACAGGGCCCTAACACACAGAACACCCACACACAGGCCCTAACACACAGGACACCCACACACAGGGCCCTAACACACAGAACACCCACACACAGGCCCTAACACACAGGACACCCACACACAGGGCCCTAACACACAGGGCCCTAACACACAGGGCCCTAACACACAGGGCCCTAACACACAGGGCCCTAACACACAGGGCCCTAACACACAGGGCCCTAACACCCAGGGCCCTAACACACAGGGCCCTAACACATGGGGCCCTAACACACAGGACACCCACACACAGGGCCCTAACACACAGGGCCCTAACACACAGGGCACCCACACACAGGGCCCTAACACCCAGGGCCCTAACACACAGGGCCCTAACACACAGGACACCCACACACAGGGCCCTAACACACAGGGCCCTAACGCACAGGGCACCGACACACAGGCCCTAACACCCAGGGCCCTAACACACAGGGCACCCACACACAGGGCCCTAACACCCAGGGCCCTAACACACAGGGCACCCACACACAGGGCCCTAACACCCAGGGCCCTAACACACAGGGCCCTAACACACAGGACACCCACACACAGGGCCCTAACACACAGGGCCCTAACGCACAGGGCACCGACACACAGGCCCTAACACACAGGACCCTAACACACAGGACCCTAACACACAGGACACCCACACACAGGGCCCTAACACACAGGGCCCTAACGCACAGGGCACCGACACACAGGCCCTAACACACAGGACACCCACACACAGGGCCCTAACACACAGGACACCCACACACAGGACACCCACACACAGGGCCCTAACACACAGGACCCTAACACACAGGACACCCACACACAGGGCCCTAACACACAGGACACCCACACACAGGGCCCTAACACACAGGGCCCTAACACACAGGGCCCTAACACACGGGGCCCTAACACACAGGGCCCTAACACACAGGGCCCTAACACACGGGGCCCTAACACACAGGGCCCTAACACACAGGGCCCTAACACACAGGGCCCTAACACACAGGACCCTAACACACAGGGCCCTAACACACAGGGCACCTACACACAGGGCCCTAACACACAGGGCCCTAACACACAGGCCCTAACACACAGGGCACCGACACACAGGGCCCTAACACACAGGGCCCTAACACACAGGGCCCTAACACACAGGGCACCTACACACAGGGCCCTAACACACAGGGCCCTAACACACAGGCCCTAACACACAGGGCACCGACACACAGGGCCCTAACACACAGGGCCCTAACACACAGGGCCCTAACACACAGGGCACCGACACACAGGGCCCTAACACACAGGACCCTAACACACAGGGCCCTAACACACAGGGCCCTAACACACAGGGCACCCGCACACAGGGCCCTAACACACAGGGCCCTAACACACAGGACACCCGCACACAGGGCCCTAACACACAGGCCCTAACACACAGGGCCCTAACACACAGGGCCCTAACACACAGGGCACCCGCACACAGGGCCCTAACACACAGGGCCCTAACACCCAGGGCCCTAACACACAGGGCCCTAACACACAGGGCCCTAACACACAGAACACCCGCACACAAGGCCCTAACACACAGGGCCCTAACACACAGGGCCCTAACACACAGGGCCCTAACACACAGGGCACCGACACACAGGGCCCTGACACACAGGGCCCTAACACACAGGGTACCGACACACAGGGCCCTAACACACAGGACACCCGCACACAGGGCCCTAACACACAGGGCCCTAACACACAGGGCCCTAACACACAGGGCCCTAACACACAGGGCCCTAACACACAGGGCCCTGACACACGGGGCCCTAACACACAGGGCCCTAACACACAGGGCCCTAACACACAGGGCCCTAACACACAGGGCACCGACACACAGGGCCCTAACACACAGGACACCCACACACAGGGCCCTAACACACAGGGCCCTAACACACAGGGCCCTAACACACAGGGCCCTAACACACAGGGCCCTAACACACAGGGCCCTAACACACAGGGCACCGACACACAGGGCCCTAACACACAGGACACCCACACACAGGGCCCTAACTCACAGGGCCCTAACACACAGGGCCCTAACACACAGAACACCCGCACACAGGGCCCTAATACACAGAACACCTGCACACAGGGCCCTAACACACAGGGCACCGACACACAGGGCCCTAACACACAGGGCCCTAACACACAGGACACCGACACACAGGGCCCTAACACACAGGGCCCTAACACACAGGGCCCTAACACACAGGACCCTAACACACAGGGCCCTAACACACAGGGCCCTAACACATAGGGCCCTAACACATGGGGCCCTAACACACAGGACACCCACACACAGGGCCCTAACACACAGGGCCCTAACACACAGGGCCCTAACACACAGGGCCCTAACACACAAGGCCCTAACACACAGGGCCCTAACACACAGGGCCCTAACACACAGGGCCCTAACACATAGGGCCCTAACACATGGGGCCCTAACACACAGGACACCCACACACAGGGCCCTAACACACAGGGCCCTAACACACAGGGCCCTAACACACAGGGCCCTAACACACAGGGCCCTAACACATGGGGCCCTAACACACAGGGCCCTAACACACAGGGCACAGACGCCCAGGACACTGACGCACATGACACCCACACACAGGGGAAGGATGGACAGGAATCACCACTCCAGGGGACCCCGGACTTTGGGTCGGATGAGGAGCATGCCATTACGCCACTGCTATCTCCTACACCCTCCACCACCGCAGAGACCCTCACCTCGATTGGGCACTTTCGCGATGAGGCATCTGGGACACTAACTGGTGCACACAACAAAGCCGTCCCGGTACAGCAGGTGGAGGTAGGAGCAGCCGAGGGGCCGAGCGGTCGGAAGGCAGCCCGGTGCAGACAACCATCTGCTGCCCAGACAGGTCCCGGGTTCTTGGAGTAACCACACCCACCTATAGACCCGATGCAGTCACGGACCAAGGGACAACCGAATGGGGTGATGTCCGGCTTGCGGCAGCTACAGACGAAGGTGGAGGAGTCTACCCACATGCAGGAGCAGGTAGTGATGCCGGTCATGCGTGCCACCCAGGTTGACACCGCACGGGTGGCGCCGCGGTAGAGGCAATGGGTGCGACGGTGTCAGACATGAGTCCCAGTCTGCAAGGTGTGAGGCTTTCCATGCAGGCGGCGTCCATGGCCCAGGACATGGCTGCCCTCTCTTTGGCAGCCATGAGCCAGAGCCAGCAGAGGGGCTCAACGCCGTGGCCCAGTCTCTGCAGGCAATGGCCCAGACTCTGCACGCGATCACTGAGGGCATCGACGCCATTGCCCAGGTTCTGGCTGGCGTCGCCCAGACACAGACAGAGATGGCTAACTCCCTGAGCTCCATGGCTGCAAACTTGCAGATCCTTGTTGATACCAGGGTGGGCCTCCAGGACTGGCAGCACAGGGTATTGGGGGGCTGTTGGGTGCTCGGTCCGTTCGCTTCCCCAACCCATGTAGAGGCCCGTGAACCAGGTGGCTATCAGCCTGTCTCGTGCCCGCTGGCCCAGCTGGTAACGGTGGGCAGCCTCCCGTCCATGTCCAGCCCATCTGTCCTGACCATCATCTCCATCTTCCTCATCTAGGGAGGTCTGCACCTTGTCCTGCTGCTCCTCCCCTTCCCCCTCCCCTGCCTGCAGCACATCGCCCCTCTGCTGGGCTTTGTTGTGCAGGACGCAGCAGACCACATCCAAAGGCTACTGGAGAGCCCTTCCAGAGTGGTCCAGGCACCTGAAACGCATCTTCAGCAGCCCAAAGCACCTCTATATCGTACCCCTGGTCGCTGCATGGGCATTGTTATAGCGGTTCTCCGCATCATTCTGTGGCCTCCGTAGCTCATCAGTCACGACCGCAACCCCTGTCACCCAGAAACCAGCCCCTCAGCATGGTGGGGGGGGGGGGGGGGGGGGGCGCGTCCCTCGAACATGGTGGGAATGAAAGATTGCACCAATACGGATGAGTCATGTACACTGCCCGGGTACCGTGCACAATCCTCATGCGGTGAACCTTCACGTTCATGGAATAGGTCCCCTTCCTATTCGTGAACATGGCCCTGGTATCCGCAGGTGGCCGCACGGCGACGTGCATCACATCGATCGCCCCCTGGACCATGGGCATCCTGGCCACAGCAGCGAAGCCCACTGCCCGGGCATCCTGGCTGGCTCGGTCCACAGGGAACTGGATGTAGCGGTCCGCAATGGCATACAGGGCGTCCGTCAGTGCACAGATGCACCGGTGCACCAACGCCTGCGAGATGCCGGACAGGTCCCCACTCGGCGCCTGGAATGACCCCGTGGCATAGACGTTCAGGGCCACCGTAACCCTGACGGCCATGGGGAGAGGGTGCCCTCCCCCAGTGACACGCGGTACCAGGTGTGCAATCAGGTGGCAGATATGGGCGACGGTTTCCCGGCTCATCCGGAGTCCCCTCTTGCATGCCCGATCCGTGAGGTCCTGGTACGACGATCGGGGCCGGTACACACGGGGGCTCATTGGGCCTCTCCACCGCCAGTGGCACCACCACCTGCTCCTCCTCCTCCTCCTCGTCCTGTCGTGCAGGCGGCATCCAACCTGAGCGGCTGCCACCTGCCTCCCTGCAGCACGCTCCTCTGCGGCAGCCTCCGCCGCCTCCCTGGCAAGCTCCTGCTCCAGCTCCCCCAGGGCAACTTGTAGAAGTGCGGCTCCCGCCACGACATGACCAAACACAACGGCCAGCAGAGGGTGGGGGTGGGGGTGGGGGCTGGGGGTTGGGGGGGATAGACGACATGTCATCATTGCCCAGACCCCCCCCCCCCGCAGCCAGGTGCCATGGGCTGCATGGTCACGAATGTTGCCAGCTGGCACATAGCCAGACGGACACCCCCAGGTACGCACCCTCCCCAAGCCGCCCGCCCCCCTCCGGCCCGGCACGCACCCTCCCCAACCCCCCCCCTCCGCCCCAGCACGCACCCTCGCCATCACTCGCCCCCACCTCCCCCTTCTCCTTCCCAGCACGCACCCTCTCCATCATGCATCCTCCCCAACCCCCCCTCTCCTCCTCGGCATGCACCCTCTCAATCACGCACGCTCCCCACCCCCCCCTCTCCTTCCTAGCCCCCCCTCCTTCCCAGCCCCACCTCTCCTCCTCAGCGCCCCCTCTCCTCCCCAGCCCCCCTTCTCCTCCCCGGCACGCACCCTCTCCATCATGCACCCTCTCAATCACGCACGCTCCCCAACCCCCCCTCTCCTTCCCAGCCCCCCTCATTCCCAGCCCCACCTCTCCTCCTCAGCGCCCCCTCTCCTCCCCAGCCCCCCCTCTCCTCCCCAGCCCCCCCTCTCCTCCCCAGCCTCCCCTCTCCTCCTCAACCCGCTCCTCCCCAGCCTCCCTCCTCTCCAGCCCCTCCCCCTCCGCCCAGCAACTCCGCAAGCATTTTAAATTGGGGCAGCTGAAGGCTGGCTCTCACGTGCTAACCACCTATTTGAGCTGGCAAGGCTGGATGCCACATTTGGTGTGTGGAAAGAGAGAGGGCTGGAGAGAATGAGTGATTTATTCCTGAAAGGGCGGTTTGCCAGCCTGGAGAAATTGAAGGAAAAATTTGGGCTGTCCGGCTTGGACATGTTTAGGTAGCTCCAGGTACGGAGCTGTGTTAGGAGGATGTTCCCGGAGTTCCCGGTTGTGTCGCCATCATCCTTATTGGAGAGGATTTTCTCCTGTTCGGAGTCGGAGGAGGGCAGCATAACTGGCATGTATGAACAGATCAGAGGAAGAGTTGAGTTTGGTGGAAAGGGTAAAGGCTAAATGGGTAGAGTAATTGAGACCAATAATGAAGGAGGAGGTAAGGAATGAGGCTATGCGGAGGGTGAATGCCATGTCATTGTGTTCGAGGCTGAGCCTGCCATTGTGAGTGAGACTTCGCCTGATCAAACGAAAGGTAGTGTTTCTGGTGCACCTCACTCACGTTTTTTGAGGGGGTGGAGGATAGGTGTTGTTGCCCTTTTTTACTCGTTATAAATATGGCAGTCAATAAGGTTGCCCTTCTTTGTCTAGATATTGATATTGTATTTCTTTCAGAGTCGCCAGGTATCAAATGATACCATCACAAGTTCCAACCGGATATCGATCAAAGATCCAACAGCCAGCTAGTTAGTTCAAACTCACTAATACTTTATTTACACACAAGATTTGGGGCCTCACGGTAGCATGGTGGTTAGCATCAATGCTTCACAGCTCCAGTGGTCCCAGGTTCGATTCCCGGCTGGGTCACTGTCTGTGTGGAGTCTGCACGCCCTCCCCGTGTGTGCGTGGGTTTCCTCCGGGTGCTCCGGTTTCCTCCCACAGTCCAAAGATGTGCGGGTTAGGTGGATTGGCCATGCTAAATTGCCCGTAGTGTAAGGTTAATGGGGGGATTGTTGGGTTACGGGTATACGGGTTTAAGTAGGGTGATCATTGCTCGGCACAACATCGAGGGCCGAAGGGCCTGTTCTGTGCTGTACTGTTCTATTACCTATACATGCAACATAAACACTATGAGTTAAACTACACCTAACAACTATGACAACCTGTACTTAACTTCAGGCACCCGGCTTAGGTCAGAGGAACAGTGGCCTTTGTTCAAATCTGGATCCGCAGGGTCTGGTGCCGTAACTGCTGTTCAGCTGGGCTCATCCATCTGGTAGCGGGCGTTGAACTTGGACTTGCTTCTGGTTGTGGTGCTGCAGTTGGAGATGGACGTTGCCGGAGCGCCAGGTCCAAAAGAGATCGAACACATGGCAGTGTTTCTCTTTATCCTTGAGGGGGTTTCGCGCTCTTTTCGGCAGTCCTTAGGTTTGGACCCAATTAATTGGGCAGTTCTCGATCACTGCCTTCGATCTGAGCAAATAAAGGGGCGGGTGCCTTGATGGCTGGGCGTGTCCTAAGCGGTCATTGACCTTGCTGTTTATGCTTCCTGAGTAAAGGGAGTGGCACCGAAATGTCTGGGATTGTATCGGTTACCTGAGTATCAATCCTTTGTCTTACTGTAGCCACTGTAGCCACCTAAAATGGACACTGAACTAAACAAAATGGAGAATCGCTAAGACTGCAGGGAAAAGCAGTTTAGCCAAGCCTGCAAACACTCATTAGCATTTTGCAAGCAGCAAAACTAGTTTCTGGCCAGGTGGAAGATCTCAAACCCAAAGGTGTTAATAGCAAAACGCTTTGCATATTAATGAGGCAATCCAGATCTGGGCACACACAATGGCAACATTTGTGTTTGAATAGATACTTTAAGTGGATGTCCAGACAGAGCGGCACCAGAAGTATCCACTATAGAAACCGCCCCCACCATCGAGAAAGACCCTCACATTGGAGGAATTCAAAAGATATCGATTGGAAGCGATCCAATCGATACCTGAAGGTAAAGCCCGCCCAGGAAAAGGCAAGGACATTGGGGACCCCTATAAAAGTAGACCCCCACACATGGTCCTGTCTGTTGTTTCGTGCTCCGGCTTTGACCAAGACCTTGAACGTGTATCCTGACTCCAGCCGTTGAGCACCAGCCGCCGAACCGTAAGTGCCAATACGACGCTCGCTACGCGAACCAAGCCCGCTAGACCCCCAGTGACCAGCACGCTTTCTGAAGGTTGCAGACCAAGACCGGGACGAAGGCCTCGCTCCCTGACCTTGCCTGTTCCTGTGTAGTTAAGTATTCTGATTGCTTAGTTTAGTCATAGCTTAGTCCCTTAGCGTGTGCATGCGTATTTATAATAATTGTATAATAAATATTGATCGTTTGGAACTTACTAATCGGTGTATCGTTTTATTACTTTGAACGTGACCTTGGAATATTTGTGAGGTGTCTAGATACGGCACCTGGCGACTCCCGAGCTGAAAATACATAGACAGAGCCTAGTGGTGTTAAGCACACGGCCTTTAACAGAGGCAAGTTAATACACCCCAATAAACGCTTTTTACACCCATAGCAAAACGTGCAACATTACGGAGATGGGCCATTAAAATGCTAATCAGTTGGGGGTTTCGATGCTGTCTGGATTCTCTGCTCACAAATGTACATGCAGGCTCAGTGCCGGCCTGAATCTTACATTGTCCAGATTTCCCTTTAGGCTTTGCGAACGTTCTTGTTGTAAGCGGCCATCGCCGATGGCTACAATGTGAGCGCTGTTCGAGATGGCCGCACACCACGGACACATGTTCTGGTCGTGTTCCAAGCCTGGTGTGGTTTTGGAGGTCCTGTTTAACATCATCTTTGCGACCCTGAATATTGAGCTGGAACCCTGCCCTTTGTCGGGTATATTTGGAGTTTCGGATGTGCTGCAGATGTGTGCAGGGGTGGATATCCTTGCCTTCGCCTCGTTGGTGCCACAGAGGCAGATCCTGTTGGGCTGGATGTTAGCAATGTCGTTGAGTGCTTCGGTGTGGCTGGGGATTTAATGCATCTCAGGTGAGAATTTTTGCACTTCGAGAAAGTCAAATACACTGTGAGGGGGGTCAATGAAGGCCTCTCCCGGAGGTGGCAGCCGTTTATATTGTATTTCAGAGAGTTGGTCACTGTTAGCTGTTAGTGACCTTCCTCACTTGCCTTGCAGCCCTCTAAGGTGATATAGAATATAGAACATATAGAACAGTACAGCACAGAACAGGCCCTTCGGCCCTCGATGTTGTGCCGAGCAATGATCACCCTACTCAAACCCACGTATCCACCCTACAGCCGTAAACCAACAACCCCCCCTTCCCTTAGCCTTACTTTTTAGGACACTACGGGCAATTTAGCATGGCCAATCCACCTAACCCGCACATCTTTGGACTGTGGGAGGAAACCGGAGCACCCGGAAGAAACCCACGCACACACGGGGAGGACATGCAGACTCCGCACAGACAGTGACCCAGCGGGCAATCGAACCTGGGACCTTGGAGCTGTGAAGCATTTATGCTAACCACCATGCTACCGTGCTGCCCCTAAGTTGTCTCCTTTCCCCAGTACAACACTAACCATTCAGCTCTTGAAAAGCCACCCTGGTGGTTGGTCTGGTTTCTTTTTTAAATCATTCATGGACGCCACTGGCTGGGGCAACATTTATTGCTTCAGTTTCACAGTTGTGGGTCTGGAGACACATGTAGGTCAGATCAAGTCAGGGTGGCAGATTTCCTTCCCTAAAGGACATTAATGAACCGGATTGATTAAACCTTTAATTTCAAATTTTAATTGAATTCACGTTTCACTCATGATGAGATTTGAACCCGGGTTCCCAGAGAATTAGCTATCACTATGCCTTCCCCTAAAGATAAGTTAATGGTAGGTAGAGATGAGCTTGTGACACCCCCTTGAAAACAATACGGTGTTGCCTGTGAAGCCTGGCACTGATTACTGTGGGCACTGCGCAATGCAAGGTAGGTGAACAAACCTCAAAATCATGAGCAAAGTGCAGGTTGCCAGGTGCATGTTGCTTATATACTGTAATGAAACACATGGGGCTGGATTCTCCGATTTTGAGGCTGGAAGTGTCTAGTTTTACAATGAAAAAGTTGGCGTTGCTCCCGCACCAATGCTCCGCCCGGTGGGGGGCTAGCAGCGGCGCCAGGTAAAACCCCTGGCATTCCTGACATAAACGGCCGGAAAATTGCCGGGTCCATGGCCGCGGATGCGCACATCGACGACTTGCAGCGGTCGCACCGTACAACATGGCGCCGGCTGCACACTGACCCGGCAGGCCAAATAGTGTCCCCTTGAACCCCTCCTCGACACCCCCGGACCATCCCCCACCAGCCCCCCCAGCCCTCTCCAAAGTGCCCCCTGACAGCAACACGGCTTCCCCCCCCCCCCCCACCACCCCGACTGTGGCGGCGCTAGATACAGACCGCAGCCGCCACGCCAGGTTTCTGAAAACTCGACCCGCGCGGTCATGAATTCGGCCCATCGGGGGGTGGGGGGAGTTTCGGGGGAGGGTCTCACGGCGACGCGCTGACGCTGTTGCAACAGCGTGCGGCACGCTCCTAGATGATGCCGATTTGGAGGGGGCTGAGCATCCGAAAAGCGGCGCCGACCCCTATTCGGTCGCAAGCGGGGTATCTCCACCCAATCGCCGGATACGATTTCGCCGTTGGACAACGGAGAATCCCGCCTCCGGTTTTAATTTTGCGCCAATGTGCGGGCACGGTCCAGCAGGTGGGGCGTTTCCTATGAGCAATGCAAATGTATTAAGTGTCACCATGGGAAAGGCAGCTGTCATTTCTGGTTTTATGATGATGTCAAGTCAAGTTTTTGCCTTTTCCTGATACATTCCGCTCCATCCCACCATGACGCCCACTGCAAAAAGGGCCAGAAAATATCACTCAGTCACCTCGATGATCCACCTTTGCAAGGAGTAATCACAATTATTTTGTACCCTGAGGCTCTTTTGGACTGGGCCTCAAGCTCTAAAAGGATCCATTTTTCCCTGAGACGGGAGATAATCAATCCCCGAAGGAGTTACTGTAGTTTCACTCAGGTTGGCAAATGTTTCTTGTCTCATACAGGCTGTCAGTTCTTAAAGGTTGCATGAAGATTTTTCAAGTACAAAGTGTGGCATTCATAGGGTAACATTTAAGATGTTAATGACCTTTCCCACTGGAAATAGCAGTTTTTAAACCTTCCTTATTTTAGCTTATTCCCAAGACCTTGATCAAATGTGTAATATTTCATACTTCGATCATAGAAAAAGTCAGAGACTCTCTTTCCACTGATTTGTTTGGTGGACTAATCAAGGCGCTTCTTGGTGTTGCACGATTTTAATTTTGATTAATGCGCTGTCAACAAACATGGTAGGTAACAGTCACGGGCAAATTTCATCTCATTGCCGAAAGTTAAGTCATTAGAAAGTTATTTAACACACTTTCTATTGCTGAACGAACAGGATAATTTCAGCCACGACTTATCTTTCTCAGGAATACTCCCAAGTAGTTTTTACTTATCTCTTTGGACAGCGTATCACACTGAGTAAATAACTGCGGCATCCTGGACGTTAAAGCTCAAGCTTTAGAAACGTTTGTTCACTCTAAGAGTTCTTTGTTCTTGTGGGTGCCTGGAGAACTCAGAATTCTTATTGCAACTACGCTTTGGGTTTCCCCAGAAGTAAATAGTGTAATTTAAAACATTGGTGCTTTTTTAATTTATGAAGTGTTTGTTAACTGTTGACTGAGAATTTCTGCACCACCCACTTTAACCTGTCATTAACATGCATTTTTATATGTCCTTACAGATCCACCAATGCATTGCTTAAGTAGAGTAAGAAGTCTTACAACACCAGGTTAAAGTCCAACAGGTTTGTTTCAAACACGAGCTTTCGGAGCACGGCTCCTTCTTCACCTGAAGAAGGAGCCGTGCTCCGAAAGCTCGTGTTTGAAACAAACCTGTTGGACTTTAACCTGGTGTTGTAAGACTTCTTACTGTGCTCACCCCAGTCCAACGCCGGCATCTCCACATCATTGCTTAAGTAGGTCAGAGGTCATATTCTTGCTGACTGAGATTCAATTTTAACCCTGTTCGGTTGGTGTTAGCTAAATAATTAAAAATTTAGGTTGGGATTAGGGGGGGGGGGGGGCTGTGGGGAGCGGGCAGAGGGGTGGGGGAGGGGTTATGCGCAGGGAACTTACTCACTTGAAACTCAAATCTGTCCTGAAGTTACTGATTTTAACTGCAGGTAAACAAATGCACCTGTTATATTACAGGGTAAGGATGATTAACTACCCTGTGGAGCTTGCTGAATATGGGCTCCTCCGTTAAGGGGTTCAATGAAAGGTCGCTCGGCTGCTTTTTAACTGGGGCCTGAGCAGGCACGTTCTTCTTGCCTAGATTGCTCACCTCTTTTGGTTTTGCTGTTGATGCATTGTGAGTCTAAACCGTGACTGCGATCGTGGGGTTGATGACCATTAGGCGTTCCAATTCTGTACTAACTTAAGAAACACACACAGACATACTTTCTGGCAGGGTGTGCTGGACTGGATAACTATCATGAGTTGCAAACTTATTTTTTTCCTCACCTGTGGGAACTGAAGACAACTAAAACCCAAAACACCATCTCATCTAGATCAGCGAACTTCACCCAGACCGCAATCAAACAGGGAATCTTCCAGAATCGGATGACTTGGGTTCAGATTGGACCAGCTGAAGAAGCTTTCTTTAAAATTACCTTTTTATTAGATTTTTTTTTTCCAAATAATGCAACAACAAAAAAACATTTTCAATGCAAATACAGTACCGACAAGAATTATTGCAAGTATAAGAACAGACAGTACAGGATTATTTTGGAACTCCAGACTTTAAGACTACTGCCTCCAGTCTTAATAACGGATCAATAAAAAAAAAACAATGAGTGAGAGAAACAGAATAAGGCCATATAAATAAGATCAGATAACATATCAGGCTGCACACCTTTATGTATTACAAGATCAAGACTTATAATATGGCACAAGGGAAATCTAACAGGAGCAGGTCAGACAACTTGAGATGGGTTCCCACACCTTAAGGAATGTATCGGAATTAGAATGAATCACAGACATCAAGAATTCTATAGCGATACATTTCATGACTAATTTATACCAATTTTGAATTGAGGGATATTTGTCACTGATCCAGGAACAGAGGGTATTTTTACAAGCTGTAGGAGTTATGGTGTACAGCCTTTTTTCATTAACGTCAGTAATTCTCCCAGCTGGAAGACCCAGGAGTAGGAACAAAGGGCTAAGCTCTGTCAAATATCCTCTTAAGCTCCCTAACCACACCAGAGCAATAGGTTGAATGTTAACACAGGTCCATACACAGTGTATATAATCACCCTCGACTACCAGGCACTTTAGGTACATTGGGGATTTGACAGGATCAAACCTATGTTTCAGACTAGGCATGATATGCAAATGGTGCATTGTCTTAAACTGAATCTGGGATAGGGCAGGGGAGTGGGCTTCCAGAGGATTGGTGCAGACTCGATGGGCTGAATGGTTTCCTAGTGCAGTGCAGGAATTCTATGAATTCTATTGCAAACCAAAATTTTATTGGCATAATCCCATATATTATCCCATGTCTCCTCATCAATATTAATTGCCAACCCGGTGAATGAATATGCAAATGAGCTTAAACACTGCAATGAAGTTCCTGTGAAAAGCCCCTTGTCGCCATATTCGTACGCCTGTTCGGGTACACAGAGGGAGAATTCAGAATGTCTAATTCACCTAACAGCACATCTTTGGGGACTTGTGGGAGGAAACCAGAGCACCCAGAGGAAACCCACTCAGACACGGGGAGAACATGCAGACTCCACACAGAGAGTGACCCAAGCTCGCAATCGAACCTGGAACCCTGGTGCTGTGAAGCAACAGTGCTAACTACTGTGCTACCGTGCCGCCCTCAGCCCTCAGTTTATTATGCCGATTATACCTTGGCGTTCAGTTGCCTGTAGGCAGTTTTTTCTCACTCAGGTTTTGGTGGAGCTGCTAGTTCAGGAACGTCTTGCGTTTGCGGTCAAGTTGAGCCTGAATCTCCTGATCAATCTGATCGAACCAGTCTTGGTGTTGCCTGGTTGAGAGCCCGAGCGTCTGCTCACAGGTGCTGACTATTGTAGTTTTTAAGATGGACCAGGCACTGTGGACAGTCTGCGGCACTGGCTCGTTGGTCATTACCGGGTTAGCATTGAGGCATTGATTGAGTAGCTCTTCCTTCTCAGGGTATTTGCGTCCACCAACATTGAGTCTCCTGTGGCAGAGTTGTTTTCTGCCTGTGCCGGCTCGGGGCCAGGCTGATGGAGATGGTAGAGTGGATTAGTCAGTGATTAGTCCAGCAGTCGTTGGTTCGGTCAGGGTGCGGGTGGGACCGACGTCTTTGCGGTCCCTGTCTCGGACGATGATATAGTCCATTAGGTGCCATTGCTTGGAGTGAGGTGTTGCCATGAGGTTGTCTGATTGTCCCTCTGGCGGAACAGGATGTTTGTCATGACCAAGTCATGTTCCAAACATTTAGTCAGGAGAGGACTCAGTTACCGTTTGTTTTCCCACCCCTTCCATGTCTACCATGCCCTTCCAAAGGTTTGCGTCCTTCCCAACTCTAGCATTGAAGTCACCGAGGAGAATCAGCTTGTCTCCCTTTCAGATGAGGAACAGCGATTGGTTGAAGCTGCAGTAGAATGTCTATATTGTCTCCTCCGTTACATCTAGGATTGGGGTGTAGGCACTGACGGCTGTGATATTCTGTTTCTGGGCCGGGGGAACCATAGATAATGAGTTGTTCGCTCACCCTGCAGGGGGGTTAGCTGAGACGTCTGACCAGTTGATTTTTTTACAGCAAAGCTGACTCTGTGGAGACACTATTCTTCTTCTGGTTTGCCTTTCCAGCTGATCTGCCACCTCGTTCTGTAAGCTGGCCTCCTCCTGCCAGTCAGGTCTCGCTCCGTGCGGTGATGTCAATACTGTGGCGTTGGAGTACCCAGGCTATAATGGCGGAGCAACGTTCAGGTCTGTTGCTGTTGGGGTTGTCCATGAGGGTCCTAACATTCCAGCGGTTGGGGCGGAAGCTGCTTGTGCATGGACTCTAGTCAATTTTCGTGTAACATTGATGAGGGGTTGAGAATAAGGAAAAATACCTATCTCTGGGATCCAAGATCCTCAACATGTTACAATATTTAATTTCCTCGCCCGCTGGAGCCAGTCTCTCGCCTGCAGGGTGGGGGGAATCTAGTAACCAAGAGTTTGTCCTTCAAGGGTTTTAGATAACAATTAAAGTCTCCAACTGCAAAAGAGGTAGCCGAGGCCAACTCCACAAAGTCCAAACAAGCCTCAGTGATAAAGTAAGGGAGTAATTCAATGGGCCATATTTATTACACATTATTAAGACATGAATGTCCTCTCTGTGTACTAACCGCTTGATAATCACTTACCCGCCTCCCTTATCCTTAACGCAATTCTCCATCTTGAAGGTGACATTCTTGTTGATGAAAACTGCCATACCCCTCCTGCTCGTTGAGAAGGAAGCAAAAAAGAACCTGCTCCACCCATTCCCACCTTAACTTTAAGTGCTCCTTTTCATCCACGTGAGTCTCCTTTAACAAGACTGTGTCTGTGCAGAGTCTGCACGTTCTCCTCATGTCGGCGTGGGTTTCCTCCGAGTGCTCTGGTTTCCTCCCACAGTCCAAAGACGTGCAGGTTAGGTGGATTGGCCATGATCAATTGCCCTTCGTCACCAAAAAGGTTAGGAGGGATTATTGGGCTACGGGGATAGGGTGGATTGGATTGGATTTGTTTATTGTCACGTGTACCGAGGTACAGTGAAAAGTATTTTTCTGCAAGCAGCTCAACAGATCATTCAGTACATGGGAAGAAAAGGGAATTGAACAGAATTCAAGAAATTCAAGAAGGGTGGAAGTGAGGGTTTAAACATAGAACATAGAACATACAGTGCAGAAGGAGGCCATTCGGCCCATCGAGTCTGCACCGACCCACTTAAGCCCTCACTTCCACCCCACCCCCATAATCCAATAACCCCTCCTAACCTTTTTTGGTCACTAAGGGCAATTTATTATGGCCAATCCACTTAACCTGCACATCTTTGGACTGTGGGAGGAAACCAGAGCACCCGGAGGAAACCCACGCACACACGGGGAGAACGTGCAGACTCCACACAGACAGTGACCCAGCAGGGAATCGAACCTGGGACCCTGGCGCTGTGAAGCCACAGTGCTAATCACTTGTGCTACCGTGCTGCCCATGGGTCGATGCAGACTCGATGGGCCGAATGGCCTCCTTCTGCACTGTATGTTCTATATTATGCTGACTGTGTCCACTTCCTCCTCCTTAAGAAATCTTTTTCCTTTTGAAAGGATGAAGAATTCCTTGTGCAATCCAAGAACAATGTTCCAAATTAGTTACTGCCACCAGAACAAAAGCAGGATAGGATTTTATAGAATTAGAATTTACAGTGCAGATGGAGGCCATTTGGCCCATCGAGTCTGCACAGGCCCATGGACAGATCACCCCTATCTAAGCTCACACCGCCAACCGATCCCCGTAACCCAGTAACCCCATCTAACCTTTTTGGACACTAAGGGTAATTTAGCATGGTCAGTCCACCTAACCTGCACATCTTTGGACTGTGGGAAGAAACCAGAGCACCCGGAAGGAGCCCACGCAGACACGGGGAGAATGTGTAGATTCTGCATAGATAGTGACCCAGCAGGGAATCGAATCTGGGACCCTGGAACTGTGAAGCAACTGTGCTAACCACTGTGCTACTGTGCCGCCACATTCGGGCGTGCACCATAACCGTCCGCCAGCTCAAGCAACAGCAGAGTCACCAGAATATTCCTCACATGTTCTTCTCTCAGATATAAGAGATGTCTGTATCAGTGCAGGATATAGTCAACAAAATAGAAACCCCAGCATAACAAATATGTAAAAGAATCATGATCACAACAATTCACATGGGATGTTCCTCAACAAAGCTATGGACCTGCAGGGCTAACCCTACGGCCATACTGCCATTACCATCAGGAGACAACCTCCTCAAGATGGAGAAGATGGCAAAAGCCAAGAAGGAAATGCAAGCTAAATGCCCCTTCCACATTTTGAACCCACCCATGAAGACCTGAACCCTCTACCCACCTCCCAGCGGCGGCACTACTCAGTTCTGACATTATTAAGCAGAGGATATAATAAGAAAAGACGATAGATAATTAGCACATGGCGCAGCATCTACAAATAAAAGTCCCTGGAACATTTATGGACAAGAAAGAGAGACTCATTACAGGACTCAAATGCTAACACATTCCATTAAACAGGATATATGAAAATGAAATCAGATGAACAAGAAGCTGCAGATTATCAGTCCAATCCTTGCCATCTATGGACTTACCAAAGGCCAACTGAAGGGAGTCATTGAATACCACTTTCTGTGGCGCAGAATAAGACACAAATTAATTCATTCCAGCCGCCTTGAGTTACCTTTGAACTTCATCGAAGCCTCGACGCTTCAGCTGCATCACTGCCAAAAAGTACTGGAAAAGAGAAATCCTCGCGCCTCATGAAGCCAGGTCCCACTGCGCCTCTCCATTTCCGGAACCCTCTGTTAATCTTTAAATTTGTGGAAGTGAATAGTTATAGGCTTGGGACGCCATTATCCCTCGGTCTCAAAGATGGGATTCAGTGCGCTCCTTCCAAATTCAGACACCCGAGCTCCACACCCAGCTGAAGAAAACATGGCCGCCAGCTCTCAGAAAAATCTTCTATCAGTGTATTGAATTGGATGCTGGTGGTGGTCGTGTGTTTAAGTGAGAACAGCAATGTTGACCTTGCGAGGTCGGCAAGCTCTCTTACATTTTTTGTCTGATAGAATGGGATTTATTAACTGGCACTGACTATCTCAAAGGATTTGCTGTATCTGTTGAATTGTTTTCACTCTTTGAGGATTGACTGTCTCTTCTGGAATTTGTAAATCATCCGTTCCCTGAGGCCTTTATTTCTGGAGAGCTTCAGTTTCTGAGAATAATACTTATTCCAGTTCTTCTGGATTGCAGTCAATTTAATTTTGGAAATACCTCTGAATATTTTGGGTTTGAATAATAAACACAGAAGCAATATCTCTTTTCATTATATAGTTAAACGGGAACATAAATTATTTTTCATTATGTATTCTGTGACTTTCGTTTTACATTTGTGAAGGCTGAAAGTTCATGCGACAGTTCACTTACTTACAAGCACAATTTGCTGCACACCATTGTTTATAGTTAACATGAGCAAGGTCAGCTTAAATATGCACAAGTATTTTTTAATTCATTTTTTACGGGTTGTGGGCTTCGCTGGCTAAGCCAGCATTTGTTGCCCATCCCAGATTGCCCTTGAAAAGGTGGTGCTGAGCTGCCTTCTTGAACCGTTGCAGTCCGTGTGGTGTAGGTATACCTACTGTGCAATTAGGGAGGGAGTTCCAGGATTTTGATCCAGCGACAGTGAAGGAATGCCAGTATATTTCCAAGTCAGAATGGTGAGTGACTTGGAGGTGGTGGTGTTCCCATGTATTTGCTGCCCTTGCCCTTCTAGATGGTAGTGATTGTGGGTTTGGAAGGTGCTGCCTAAGGAGCCTTGGTGAGTTGCTGCAGTGTATCTTGTAGATGGTTCACACTGTTGCTACTGCTTGTTGGTGGTGGAGGGAGTGAATATTTGTGGAAGAGGTGCCAATCAAGTGGATGCTGGATGGTGTTGAGTTTCTTGAATGTTGTTGGAGCTGAACGCATCCAGGCATGTGGTGAATATTCCATCACACTCCTGAGTTGTGCAGTATAGGTGATCGACAGGCTTTGGGCAGTCAGGAGGTGAGTTACTTACCACAGGATTTATAGCCTCTGAACTGCTCTTGTAGCCACAGTATTTATATGGCTAGTCCAGTTCAGTTTCTGGTGAATGGCAACCACCAGAAAGTTGATAGTGAGGGATTCAGTGATGGTAATACCAATATATGTCAAGGGGTAATGGTTTTTGATTCACTCTTGTTGGAGATGGTCATTTCCTGGCACTTGTGTGGTGCAAATTTACTTGCCACATGTCAGCCCAAGCCTGGATTTTGTCCAGCTCCTGCTGCATTTGCACGTGGGCTGCTTCAGTGTGTAAGGATTCGTGAATGGTGCTAAACATTGTGCAATCATCAGCAAACATTCCCACATTTGATATTATGTTGGAAGGAAATTCATTGATGAGGCAGTTGAAGATGGTTCGGCCTAGGACGCTACCCTGAGGAATTTCTGCAGTGATGCCCTGGGACTGAGGTGACTGACCTCCAACCACCACAATCATCTTCCTTTGTGCCAGGTATGACTCCAGCCAGTGGACAGTCTTCCTCCTGATTCCCATTGACTCCAGTTTTGCTAAGGTTCAGAACCTGATGGATGCCCTACCTTGAGTTGCTAGACTATTCGCAGTCTATCCCATTTAGCACAGTGGTAGTGCCTTACATTACGATGGGCGGTTTCCTCAATGTGAAGATGGGACTTCGCTCAAGAACTGTGCAGTGGTCATTCTTACCAATACTGTAATGGACAGATGCAATCTGAAGCAGGCAGATTGGTGAAGATGAGGTCAAGATGCTGTATCTCACCACCAGCTGCAGTCCTAGTGTAGCAGTTATGTCCTTTAGGACTCGGCCAGTTCAGTCTGTGGTGGTGCTATCAAGCCACACTTGGTGTTGGACATTGAAGACCCCCACCCAGAGTACATTCTGTGCCCTTGCCACCCTCAATGATTCCTCCAGGTGATGTTCAATATGACGAAGTATTGATTCATCTGCTGAGGGAGAGCTGTATGTGGTAATCAGCAGGTTTCCTTGTCCATGTTCAACCTGAAGCCAAGAGACCTCTTGGGGTCCGGTAATCAATGTTGAGGACTCCCAGGCGAATTCTCTCCCGGCTGTATACCACTGTGCCACCACCTCTTCTGGGTCTGCCTTCCCAGTGGGATAGGACACACTCAGGGATGGTGTCTGGGACGATATCTGTAAGGTTCTGCCAGTATGACGATGTCAGGCTGTTGCTTGACTTGTCTGTGAGACATGGAACATCCAGTGCAGAAGGAGGCCATTCAACTCATCGAGTCTGCACTGACCCACTTAATTCCTCACTTCCACCCCATCCCCATAACCCAGTCACTAAGGGCAATTTATCATGGTCAACTCCACCTAACCTGCACGTTCTTGGACAATGGCAGGAAACCAGAGCACCCGGAGGAAACCCACGCAGACACGGGGAGAACGTCCAGACTCTGCACAGACAGTGACACAGCAGGGAATCGAACCTGGTACCCTGGCACTGTGAAGCCACAGTGCTACCCACTTGTGCTACCGTGCTGCCCTCCCAATGTTGGCACAAGCACCCAGATATTAGTAAGGAGGAATTTGCAGGGTTGACAGGGCTGGGTTTGCCTTTGTTGTTTCCCATGCCTAGGTTGGTCTGGGTGGTCTGTCCATTTTCATTGCTTTTTATTGGCTTTGCAGCGGTTTGATACAACTGCACAGTTTGCTAGGCCATTTAAGAGTCAACCACATTACTGTGGATCTGGAGTCACATGTAAGCAGGACCTGGTGAGGACTGCAGATATCCTTCCCTCAAGGGTATTAGTTAACCCGTTTGGTTTTTACGACAATGGTTTTATGATCATCATTAGACTTTTAATTCCAGATAGTAATTGGATTCACCTTCCACCATCTGCCGTAGCAGAATTCGAACCCGGGTCCCCAAAATATTACTGTGTCTCTGGATCACCAGTTCAGTGACAATACCACTATGCCATTGCCTCCCCTTAGTGTGCCTTATATTGGCTACTTTTAAGATTGATGGATGGCAATTTATGAAATAATCCTTTGCAAATTTACCAGAAGAAAGACACTCAATGGCAGAAACTAATGCCAGGTCAGTTCTAGCATACCCGGCATGTATATGGTAGAAATATTGGCGTCAGGGGAGTTTTGTGTCACTTACCCAGCAATCCTATCCTATCATCCTGCAAATTTATGGAATGATCTTTCTTTGCTAGACACCCATTGAATTGAGTTAGACAGGTTCAACCCAATCCTCACAGGAAATACATGTTTACAACTTCATATAAATGAACATCGGATACATAATCAGAGATAGAATGAGGTTGGCTTGGTGAACAGAATGAAAATGACACAGCCATTGCACTGGATATTCATCTGAGCTTGGGATTAAACATATTAATGTCAGAAATGTAAAGGTAGCTTCACTTTGTAAGAACTGCTAAGCTGGGACTGGATGTGCAAATTGGAGAAGCGTTCCATTCCCAAGAACTGCATGTGGCGACCAAAGCAGGTCAGAGGTTAGGAATCCTATGGCGAATAACTCACCTCCTAATTCCCCAAGGTCTGCCCACCATCTACAAGACTCAAGTCAGGAGTGCGATGGAATACTCTCCCTTCCGTTCATGAGTGCAACTTCAACAATACTCAACACCAATCGAGGACAAAGCAGCCTGCTTGATTGTTACTCCTTCCGCAGACAGTTACATTCCCCCCCACTGGCAGATAATGGCAGCCCTGTGTACCAGCTACACGAGGCACAGCCCAAAATCACCAAGGATCCTTCAAGTGGTTTAGTGAGGGATTCAGTGATGGTAGGGGCTTATTGGGCTGGTTTAGCTCAGTAGGCTAGACAGCTGGTTTGTGATGCGGGGCAAGGCCAGCACCGCAGGTTCAATTCCCGTACCAGCTGAGAATTTTGAAATCTCCCTCCGTGTACCCGAACAGGAGGTGGAATGTGGCGACGAGGGGCTTTTCACAGTAACTTCATTGCAGTGTTAATGTAAGCCTACTTGTGACAATAAAGATTATTTATTTATTTATAACAGCACCTTTCAAACCTATGACAGATACCAACTAGAAGGACAAGGACAACGGATGCATGGAAATACCACCGCTTGGGTGGTACGTCACTCACCGTCCTGACTTGGAATTGTATGATGGCCATTCTTCACTGTCACTGCATCAAAATCCTGGAACTTCCTCCCTATCAGCACTGTGGGTGTACATACACCACATGGGCTGCAGTGGCTTAAGCTCCCCACCACCTCTCAAGGGCAATTAGGAATGGGCAATTAATGCTGGACTAGCCAGCGGGATCCACATCCCATGAATGAGTTTAAAAACATGTCACTAATATATGATATTAGTCTGGCATTTGGGGGCATTTCTGTTTTCATCACAAGGTTTTGAGATGGCTAGAAATTGCAACTCTTCACAAAATTACCGTTGGAAGTAAGGGGGTGAATTTCAGCAGGAGCCAGCTTTGAATGGATCTTGCATATGAAACTTCCACATGCCTTATACCTACACTCGTGACCTTATCCACGTCTCCAAACACCAAGGACATTTGAAAATGTTAGAGGAGTACTGGGGCCCATAACTCAAGCGTTGGGAGTAAAGAGAAGGATTAAAATCGCTCTGGCGCCTTACTGCAACATAACTGAGTCTGCAGTCCCAGGCGAATAATTGTATCCCTTCTGATACTGAGTGTAGGTTTTGGTAATGGGTTTGATTGCTCTATGATAAACTGTTTTGTTGAAACCAGCTGTTAAAATTGAAATCCTTTCTCTCAGTCCCTCAGCAACGGTTAATATCAGCAGTGTGGAGGGTTCATTTGTTTAGATTGTTGTGTGGACACATGAATGAGGAATATATTGTATAACGTATTTCCATAATTTAACCCTGATTGTAATGTGCCTACACGTTTGGGTGTTGTCAGCATCATTTGACACCCATGGGCATGATCGAACAGCCACGTTGCATCTGAAACGCACCTCGCTGCGGCCGCCACTTGTCCGATATTCCGTGAGACGTTGCGATGTGAATCCTCCCCAACGTGGGCGAGATCACTTTTTGGCAAATCTGCATTTTAGAGCGAGCCAGCTAGTCTCACTTAAATATGCAGTTTCCCGAGGCACCTGAGGCATTGGGATCTATCTCCTCCACCTCAGAAACCTTTGGCGAGTGTCGTTCAGTGCTGGTCACCACAAACGGGGAGCAGACAAAATGGCACTCGTAGGGGCCTCCCAGGATTTCCGAAGCCCCCCTCTGGGCACCCTAGCACTGCCAGCCTATCACCCTGGCAGTGCCACCTGGGTTCCAACTTTTTGCACTGCGGCAATCGGGCCAGTGTTGCAGAAAGACCCAGGCCACTGCCAACTTTTGAGGTCCTCCATAATAAAGAAAATGAAGATGCATGAAAACAGAATAGGGCAACAAAAAAAAGTGAAACATAATTTGAATAGTTTTTTTGTCTAACAGATGCTTTTCTAGCCTTTTTATGTGCAAATGGACTAATTATCGAGGAAAAAAAATTATTGAGTCAACCACACTGCTGTGTGTCTGAAGTCACGGGCGGGATTCTCCGACCCCCCGCCGGGTCGGAGAATCACCAGGGATCGGTGTGAATCCCGCCCCCGTCGGCCGCCGAATTCTCCGGCCCTCCAAAAGTCAGCGAGGCGTGAGTCGCGCCGTCCGCCCGGAGAATGCCGGGGACCAGCACGGCTCAATGGGCCCTGGGGCTGCCCAAATTCTCCGGCCCACGATGGGCCGAAGTCCCGCTGGTTTTTTGCCAGACCCGCCGGCGTGGATCAAACTAGGTCCCTTACCAGCGGGACCCGGCGGCGCGCGCGGGCTCCGTGGTCCTGGCGGGGCGACCTGGCCCCGGGGGGTGCACCGACAGTGGCCTGGCCCGCGATCGGGGCCCACCGATTGGCAGGTGGGCCTGTGCTGTGGGGGCACTCTTTTACTATGCATCGGCCGTGTCAGTCTCCGCCATGGCCGACGCGTAGGTGACCCCTGCGCTTGCGCGGGGATGATGTCAGCAGCCACTGACGCACCCGCGCCTGCGCGGACTCTCGCCGGCCGGCGGAGTCCCTTCGGCCCCAGCTGGCGTGGCGCCAAAGGCCTTCCATGCCGGCCGGCGGGGCGCAAACCACTCTGGCGCCGGCCTAGCCCCTGAAGGTGCAGAGGATTCCGCACCTTTGGGGCGGGCCGATGCTGGAGTGGTTCACACCACTCCGTCCCGCCGGGACCCCTCGCCCCGCCGGGTAAGGAAGAATCCCGCCCCACATGTAGGCCAGACCAGGTAAGGATGACAGATTTCCTTCACTAAAGGACATTAGTGAACCAGATGGGTTTTTACAACAATCGGCAATGATTTTATTGTCATCATTAGACTTTTAATCCCAGATTTCTTTTAAAATTGAATTAAATTTTAACTATCTGTAGTGGCGGGATTCAAATCCGGGTCCCCAGAGCTTTCCAGTTTACTCGTCCAGTGACAATACCACTAAGCCACCGCCTCCCGCTTTTATAAAAAGTTACTGGGAACAAATAGTACGGCAACTCCAACCGCGTGCTAGATCTGCTGCCTTAACATAAGCACGGACCTACACCCTCCTTCCCATGCCAGTAGAATTGGCTGCGCAGAGGCTGCCTGATGTACAATATGGAACAGCAAAGCTTACTTTATTTTTCCATATTATTTCCTTATGCGCAAAACTTATCAAATGCCCAAAAATTAACAAGTGCCTAAATTTGAGGCGCCTTTTGAGTCTGAGTCCCAGTCCCGATGCCACCCCCCCGCCCTGAACACCGTATAATCATCAGCTTCTGATCTTATGATGGAAGTAAGTAAAAAGAAACCAAAATTTTACCATACAAATTTTAACAAGATCCTAACCCTTCATTTATATCTATAAATGATCCGGTATTTTATGGTGATATATTATACACCAACATCATTTTTTATTTTTTTATTTTAAAAAAAATTTAGATTACCCAATTATTTTTTCCAATTAAGGGGAAATTTAGCGTGGCCAATCCATCTACTCTGCACATTTTTTTTGGGGTTGTGGGGGCGAAACCCACGCAGACACGGGGAGAATGTGCAAACTCCACACAGACAGTAACCCAGAGCCGGGATCGAACCTGCGATCTCAGCGCCGTGAGGCGGTTGTGCTAACCACTAGGCCACCGTGCTGCCCTACCAACATCATTTTTGATGGAAAAATGTAGAAGTGAAGTCTAGAGGTGGGGGAGTGAGTGAAACAGATTCACATCATCTCTGCCCTCCGAGGCTGTGATGTTTTTAATAGCAGGAATTGAGAGAAAATTTGACCTCAAGTTGCTCACAACAACCAGGTTGATTAATTTAGAAATTAGGATGCGTGGGTTTTGTTACAGTGCAAATTGAATTGTGTATGTTCAGAACTCAGACAGCTTGTGCACCTGTGCATTAAGAATCTATGCAGTGCTTCCTGCTGAAGTGGCTTTGAGCACGCAAGACTGACAAACTCAACTTCAGAGATCTTTCCACTGAATAACGAACAGGAGATTTTCCGTAATATATCATTCCAGCAGCAAATCGTAAACTCTGGGTGAACTTTGATTAAGAGTATCCATATAACATCGGAAAGGAACAACAAACTGCTGCCCAGGATTACGGCTATTTGCAAATACATAAGAAATAAGTACTAAAATGGAGTATTTTAATCTGTTAAGGGCTGATTCCAATCATATTCATCCAGACTTTCCACAGGGGTTCTTCCAACCTCCTGGCAGAAGATTGACAGAATTGAAAGCTTTATATGCTTTGTTCCTAGGATTAGTTCCAAGAAAGGATTGAAGCCATGAATGCCAGCCTCCATTTTTGCCCTTGGTAAATTGAGATCATTTGGATTTGTACAAAGCAATATCAAAAGATGCTTATGACATCAAATTAGAGTTTGACAAAAATCAAGAAAGGCTGCTAAAGACGTCAGGTTGTGATTTTGAACCTTTCTGGCAGGCCCATGGCAGATACACGTTAATGTGTGGAAGGGTGATTAATTTTTGGGGTGCATAAAACAGGAAAAAGAGTTTAGACAGCACCTTTCAAACCCACACCAGCTACCATCTAGAAGGGCAGGGACAGCAAATATATGAAACACCACCACCTGGAAGTTTCCCTCCCAGCCACTCACTATCCTGACCAGGAAATATGGGCTGTATTTTCTGCTCCGCCTGCAGCATGTTTTGCAGATGTGAAAGCAGCCCCGCCATTGGTCAGTGCCAGGATCACTCATTGTTTACACCCTCTGCTGCCAGGGAACCCATGCCAGATGGTCACCGTCTGCAGGACCGGAAGACCCCGCCAACGGCAACAGCCTGAAAATTTTGGCCGATATTTCTGTCCCTTCACTGTCGCTGTGTCAAAACCCTGGAACTCCCTCCTTAACAGCACTGTGGGTGTACGCCACATGGATTGCAGTGGTCCAAAAATGTAGCTCACCACCGTCTTTACAAGGGCAATTAGGGAGGGCAATAGATACTGGCCTAACCAGCAAACCCCACAGCCCTTGAATGAATAAATCAGAAATATACTCACTTGGATGGCGCCAAAGGCTATGGATGGATGGAAATACTGATGAGTTCAAATGTAAAATTAATTGAAAGAGAAAGTATGAATGCAAATGAACAAAGTCATAAAATGATAATAATTGTAAATAATTGTACAAGCAATGCTTAGGTTAGAATTAAAGTACTGCATGTAGTTTTGAATGCTTCAGTGTAGAAAGCCTATATATATATATAATATTATGTATTCATATGAATTTACACACCAGGAATTATAGTTTCCGGAAACATTTGATGCATTGGGAATATTTTCACCAGAGCAGAGAAATGTAAGAGATGATTTAATAGCGGATTTTAGAATTATGAATCTAGCAAAAGGGCTGCTCAGACACGAGTACATATTTTATGTCTTATCCTCCTTCATATTGTTGTTGGCTTCTTCTCCCCAGTATTGTTCATTGGGGTACAATGTGTGACTGGACATACAAGCAGATGCTCCAAGTAAGTCCTATATCGGCTGTCATCCCAAACCTCACTGTTACCTCATCAAGCACGGTAGCATGGTGGTTAGCATAAATGCTTCACAGCTCCAGGGTCCCAGGTTCGATTCCTGGCTGGGTCACTGTCTGTGCGGAGTCTGCACGTCCTCCCCGTGTGTGCGTGGGTTTCCTCCGGGTGCTCCGGTTTCCTCCCACAGTCCAAAGATGTGCGGGTTAGGTGGATTGGCCATGATAAATTGCCCTTAGTGTCCTAAAAAGTAAGGTTAAGGGGGGGGGGGGGTTGGGTTACGGGTATAGGGTGGATACGTGGGTTTGAGTAGGGTGATCATGGCTTGGCACAACATCGAGGGCCAAAGGGCCTGTACTGTTCTATGTTCTAAGTATACAATGGTCTCCGGCATAGAGGAAGGGCCGATCCCAAAAGCAATATGTCACTGCCCATCTTTTTTTTAAAGATGTCAGAATGCTGTGCCACATCCCAAACTTACTAATTATTAGCCGCATAATCAAAGTGAATGGCTTTAGTAATATGTGCCCAAGCTATTTCCGTCTTCACAGTGTTCAGAAATAGATTGGCACTCTCCTTTGGCTCTCCCTTCTTGCAATAATTTTCAATTTTTGTCACAATTTCACCTCATCGTATGGTCCTTCAGGATCATTTACATGGGTTAGAGAAATATTTCCAATCTCTAAGCCACAAAGGAGGACTATTGGAGCCTGAGAAAATCAATTGAAAACTGCTTTGCGATGTTATTTTTACGTTTCAATGTCATACCAAGGGAAATTTGATTTTGATTTCCGCTGACATTTTTTCACACAGTATTGTGAAGCATTTTAATTCCTTCACAGTGAATCTGCTGGAGGGAAGGACAGCTGGAGCCCGTTCCCAGAAGTCAGTGATCACTTTCTGTGACGGCAGTGAATATGTAACCGCAAGTTATAAAAGGACACAGAGGATGTCATTGCCAACAATATGAAGTGATAAATATCTCCAACAGTGAACTTGACTGGATGACTCATGTGTTACCGAAGATTGGCTGAAACAGGTTGCTCGCCAAAAGGAATTTTTGTCATATTGGTCAGCTGTCCATGATTTATTCTATTTATCAAACCAGTGGTAGCTTTAAAAGGATTTTTAACAAATAATATTACAATTGTTTTTAATTGCCCAAGCAAAACAGGTTGCACTGCTTTGTGATGTCCCTTTGTCCCTACAATGTCAAGGCAGGTATTCAGACACATCTGGTAAATTGTACTATTGGGGACTAGCTGGAAATCTGTCAAAGGAAAGACTATTATGCACATCTGTATCAAACCTTTACAGAATAGGCTTTGCAACTGCATCATGATAAAATCTCCTCTATCTCACCACCTTAAATATTGTCAAGTAGCACGAAGATTATAGGCGCGATTCTCCGCAAATGCGGAGAGTCGTGAAGGCTGCCGTGAAACTGGCCTTGTTTCACGGCAGCCTCCGCGCTCCATCCCGGGACCCGATTCTGCTCCCCGGTCGGGGCTAGCAGCGCGGCCCCGTGAACCACGGCATTGCAGGCTTAGCGAACTTCGCTAAGCCCGCGCGCCAAGGGTAACGGCGGCTGACGCGCACGATGATGTCAGCCGCGCATGCGCGGATTGGACGGCTCCAACCCGCGCATGCGCGGATGACATCATCACGCATATGCGTGAAACCCATGAGTGGGCACCGATCGCGGGCCCATGCCACCCTTGGCACGGCCGTGGTGCGGCCTTGCCAATCGGTGCCATGGTTCTCCAGAACGGCACTTTGCAGCCGTTTTCACGAACGGTGAGAGCAGGTGTGTTAGCATTCGTGAAAACGGCCGTAAAGGCCTGGGAAATCGGCCCATCGGATAGGGGAGAATCGCTGTTTGCCGTAAAAAAAATGGCGAGCAGCGATTCGTGTCGTGGGGTGGCCGTGGGGGGGGGGGGGGGGGGGGGAGAATAGCGGGAGGTCGGGAAAAATGTCGGGAAGGCCCTCCCGCTATTCTCTGACCCGTCGTGGGGGGCGGAGAATCGCGCCCTATAACTGCAATCAGAATCTGGCCATTTAGAGATGGGGGTTTATCTTTAATGTGAAGAAAGTTAAACTAGTTTACTCATTATGTTCACTCGCCTGCCCCACTCCTCTCTGCAATGCCAACACTGCTGCGTTAATTGAATGTGGTCAATTCAGCACAGGCCGAGACATAAATTTGGGTCCTTTCTGGTTTGTATGACTCAGAGATGGACCTTGCTGTAAAGATGATTGAAAATAAGTAGTTTTATTATTAAAATGGAAAAAACCTTTGCTCAAGAAATTCTATCGGCATTTAACAATGGGTTCATTAGATTCCTTGACCAAAGTTTTCTCACCCTTCCTGCCAGAAGAATGTTCTGGTCTCACTGATGGTGATTCCCCCCGCTGCGGTGCATTCCACAGTGGCGGACTGTGCAGGGCATGCAAAACCCGGCAGAATAGATCCCTTCCACTGGCCAATAGGAGGTTGCCTCCGCTGCCAGAAAATATATCACAGGAGGTTAGTCGGAAAATCCAGTCAATGCAGAGAATCAGCCGTGTTGGTCTTATCTTTGGAACTAACGGCATGGCAGAGTCACATGCTGCCTTCTCAGACAGGGATGTGATGTCCAGGCTGTGTACAAGGATTGAAAAGGGGAATTAAAAATATTGCAAAGGTACTTGATTATAAATGGAACTATGACTGATTCTCAGTGTGAGTGTTATGCATCTTTTCAATTCATGGATTGGACTTGAGGAGCGCCTATTGATTTTCCTAGAGTATTTTTAATCAGCTGCTCGGGCAGAGGAGCAGTTTAGATCAACAGTGGAGTCAGTCAGGCTCAGCAGTGCTGGTATAGCTAATGGTTGATGAAGAATCTGATCTAATTGCAACAGAAGCTTCAGTGGGAGATACGGCAATAGGTATAAGGATACACATAAGAAATGATGAAAACTGTTTCTAAACTTTCCTTTGCATTGCCAATGCGGCATCAGCAAACTAACTCACCATTCTATATTTACCAGCCCTCTGCTTTCTCTGAAATTATGTTTAAGACCAAACCCGAGCAATCAACACATACACCTCACCCCTTACCTACTCAGAGGATGCTGCAAATACATAGTGTGTCTGGTAATTCTCTCCAGCTTTGACAGTCACCCAGACTCAAAACATTCGCTCCCTTCCCTCTGTACAGATGCTGTCAGACCTACTGAGATTGCCCAGTATTTGCTGTTTTTGTTTCAGATTCCAGCATCCGCAGTAATTTGCTTTTGTGTCTGGCAGCATGTCTGAAGAGAGAAACTGAGATAACGGGCTGGATTGTATTCTGAGGGTGGGGATCCCAGCACCCCAGTGTAAATGTCAAGGAGAGCTTGCCTTCACTTGGCCAACTCACCCAACTCTAATTTTTCAACCATTGGGCTTTTCACTGTTACGAGGTGAGATTTCTACCTCCCTCCGAGAGTAAGTCCCGCCTCATAGAGCCAGTCCATTGGAGACCAACAGCTCTGCAATACCATCAGTGCCATCATCCTTGATGCCCAATGCTGATACAGAACCTAGGCCAAGTAAGAGGCATTCAGCCATGGACCCAGACTTCCTGGGATCTCAGCCTGATCCCAATAAGGTGGGAAGGTATGTTGGATAGGGAAGCTGAAAGGAATAAAAAGTGTGTGTGTGCATATGAAAATGAAAATGAAAATCGCTTATTGTCACGAGTAGACTTCGATGAAGTTACTGTGAAAAGCCCCTAGTCGCCACATTCCGGCGCCTGTCCAGGGAGGCTGGTACGGGAATCGAACCGTGCTGCTGGCCTGCTTGGTCTGCTTTAAAAGCCAGCGATTTAGCTGAGTGAGCTAAACCAGCCCCTATTGTATGAGTGTGTGGAGGAGGATGGGGTGGAACAGGGGTTCAGTTTGGAGCCAGGAACCTGGAAATGACACCCCTTTCTCAGCACCCTGCACGGTCAAACCTGCCAAGTTGCACTTTAGCCGCCGGCCGCTCCCGCTGCCCTTTAAATCTGAGGGGTGATAGGATGTTATATTATTATGTTATACTATATTATTATTATGTGGTCCTTCAGTTGGAATGCCAATGGCGGGCACACGACCAAAGGCACAGCACCCTATTTCAAGGTTCCACCTACCTGCTTTCCCACTTGTGAATGGACTATACAATCTAACCCAATGTTTCAGGTCAATAACCTTTCATTGGTACTGGGAAAAGTTAAATGTGACAGTTTTCAGCAATTGAATGGAGTGGGGAGGAGGGAAGAAGTACAAAAGGAAAGGTCTGTGACAGGGTGGAAGGCAAGAGAGATTCAATGCCAAAATGTCCTTAAGGGAAGGAAATCTGCCATCTTTACCTGGGCTGGTCTACATGTGACACCAGATCCACATGCGGTTGATTCTTAAATAGCCTCAGAAATGGTCTCATCAGTAACTCATTTCGAGCACAATTAGGGATGGGCAACAAATGCTGGCCCATTCAGTGACACCCATATCCCCTGAAAGAATTTTAAAAAGAAAGATTTTATGATGCAGGGCCAAAGGGAGTGGAAATTAGATGAGTAAAGAAACAAAAATGTATCTCGAGGCGTTGCGAATGGCAGGCTGTGGAATAGCTGCCATTTGAGCAAGAAGACGAGAAGCAAGAGGTGAAACCAACGAACAGGAAGGCAGCAGGTGGAGGATTAAAATGATTGGCAGCTTGCGGCCCTGTTTGCAGAGTGAATGGAGGTGATCTGCAAAGCGGCCATACAGTCTGCCTTTGGTTTCCTCTACACTGAGGAAATTACATTGTGAGCAACAAATATAGTGGGCGAAATCTAACAGCCAGGCCTTGCCCGAAGCAGGGCACGTCACGGCCGGTAAATCTCGCAAGAGGCCTCACGCAGCATTTATCTAGCTTGCCACGCCTTGTGCGATCTAAAAGGATCTCGCGAGACGTTGCAACCTGGGTCCCACCCACAATGGGCGGGGTCCAGATCTGGCTAATCTGCATATTGATGTACCTGTACTGCAGTAAACTGGAGTTACCCAAGGCTCGATGACCCCCCCCTTTTAGGTGAGTTGGGGGGAGGTCCGGGGTCGCATTGGTGGATCTCGAGATCAGGGTGGTAATTAAAAATGGCTCCCCAATCTTCTCCTGCACTGTCGAGTGGAGCTCATCAGTGCAGGAAATGGGACTGAGAGCAGCCACGGCAGGCATTCCCCACTGAGCCCCCAAAATGAAACAGAGTCCCAATAGATAGCAGGGTCTTAGTGCTGCGTGTGCCGGAAAACATACGACTAAATGTGCTCCACACAGGACTGTTTCATTTCCGTTAAAATCACGCCCATTATATTCAATTGGAATAAGTACAGGTGAATCACTGTCTTACCTGGAAGGAGTGTTTGGGGATTTGGACATTGAGAAGGGATTTGATAAAACGATGGTGCTGCATTTCCTCCACAGAGTGATGTCTCTCTCCATAGATGCTGCCTGATCCACTAAGTATGTCTGACATAGAAAATACAGCACAGATGTCCTGTTTTTCTTTCAGCTTTTCACCACCTGTAGCATTTTGCTTTTGTCCCACCAGCTCTGCTTGGCTCTATGTTCCAGCCCCACTGGTCCCAAAATCCCTTTCTTAAAGGGGAATAAGTACAGACTTTGTAAAGCAACACTCATTACAGTCAAGCAGATGTAACATCTAATCAATGCCAACGCTTCGCAATAGTACAGCTCCTGCAGATCACAGCACCAACTTAACACTGGCAATTGCTGTCAGCTCCGTGCAAAAACAAAATTTCCCTGTCGATAAAACATTACCAACACTTGAATTTACTCATGTGTCTGTAGGTTGAAATTAAATGAGATCTCAAAAGAGTGAATTAATTCAACAAACCACTTAATGCAGTCAACCACGTCAATACTGAACCAGACCTCTGCTTGTTTCTCATTAGAATCAAATCCCTGTTGCACTCATAGCTTTAATTGTTTTGAAGGAAGTATTACAAGGGCAACCTTTATTTTTAATTTGCTAAACGCAGCTCTGATTCATCGCTTCCCAGCCACCATTCTGAGAAGATAATGTCAATAAACTGATATTTGAAAGTGAGATTGCACTTGCCTTACTCTAGAAATAGCAGAAATCGGAGGAGGGAGCCACTGACATCTTGGATTACAAATAGGTTTAGCTTAGGATCCGAGTGAATGAGAACCACTGTGCAAAACAGACGCGAGAGCTACATTAGAATGTTACTCAATCACAGAACCTGCTATTGATCTGTGTCAATATTGCTGCTGTGGTTAATCAGAAGCAACAAGACAGCAATGGGAAATATAATTTTCAAAGTGTTTGTAAACACAATCAATATATCCACGGACTGCAAATCTAACGACAGTAGCAAATCAAAAGTAACTACTAGATTTTGCAAAGTCTTCAGCACTTCTCTTCAGTAAGCGGTAAAACAGTCTGTGTTGTATAAAAACCCCACGTTACACTTCCTGCAGAATGAATGGCAATGGTCAGAGCAATGTCCAAACCCCCTTATACACCCAAGTAGAATTAAAGCTCTTCTCTCAGTGTGGCTAGTCCTGCTGTGTGCCTGACTGTTGAATTGTTGATCATGCTTTCTTAGTTTATTGCCCCTTTATGAATAGCATTAGTTGGTAGAGAGCATGAGTTGGTATTATTCCCATCACTGTTTTCACAGTCGCAAACCCTTCCCTGTAATTCTGCCATCAGTCAAGGTAGAAAGGGAATGTTGCGGGAAGGAAAGTTCTCACTTCTTCCGGTTTTCTCCCTTTTTTATTCCTCCTTGGGTGGGACTCAGTGCCCCCCCCCCCCCCCCCCCCCCCACCCCCGCCACCGCCGCCCCCACCCAATCATTTCAATCTTACCAGCTGATCAGAAAAGGAAGGGGGGGGGGGGAATGGCATTACATAATGACATTGCTTATCTCCTTTATGTGAATAAGGAGTTAGTGCTAGACAATGGAATACAGTAAAACATGTCACTCCCTCTTGAAGGCCATACTCCATAAGAATGACCCCTTATTCACCTTCCAAACATATTACATCTATCAAGAGTATCCATGTACTCCTTTAACATTATTGGAACACAGAGCCAGAAAATAACAAAATATAATACAAGGGAGGATGGCCTATAGGTATCATTTTTCTGAAAGAGCATCTGCCACGGGCAAAATTACATCCTGAACAGAGGAGATGACACCTCCAGATCAATTCCATTCCGTCACACAGCATTCTGGTTTTATCGTTTATTAAGGTTTTTGCAACATTTCCTTTAGGCCCCAGCTAAAGTGAAAGTCAAAGAGAAGAAGGAGTTGGAAGCCAGCTCAGTTGATTTTTATTGAGTGAAAATATTGTAATCTAATTATTATTTTAATAATATGTCAATCGAAAGCCAGCACCACTAATCGAGTGATGAGGAGGTGCAATATCTGCGAAGTGATCTTTAACCTCATGGCCCTGGAATGGGTGCACGTTTCACATGGCTGTAGAGCAATTTCACCTTCATATCAAATTTAAAACAATGTCCAACCTGACCATGATTTTGCAGAAATGCCATCCCTAGGCAGCAGGGTGGCACAGCGGTTAGCACTGCTGCCTCACAGCGCCAGGGACCCGGGTTCAGTTGCGGCCTTAGGTGACTGTCTGTGTGGAGTTTGCACATTCTTCCCGTGTCTGCGTGAGTTTCCTCCGGGTGCTCCGTTTTCCTCCCACCGTCCAAAGATGCGCAGGTTGGGCTGACCATGATAAATTGCCCTTAGTGTCCAAAAGGATAGGTGGGGTTTCTGGGTTAAGGGGATAGGGTGGGGGCATGGGCCTCGGTGGGGTGCTCTTTCAGAGAGTCATAGAATCACAGAATTTACAGTGCAAAAGGAGGCCATTCGGTCCATCGAGTGTGCACCGGACCTTGGAAAGAGCACCCCACCCAGACCCACACCCCCACCTTATCCCCGTAACCCAGTAACCCCACCTAACATTTTTTAACACTAAGGGCAATTTCTGCACTGCAGGGATTCTATGATTCAATAATGACCAAATAATTCAAGTTCAGTTACACAAGCAAATTGAAGATACCATGCACTAACCAGGAACAGCACACACACTCAAATACAGGGGGAGCGATTCTCCGTTCCTGAGGCTTCTTGACAATGATGCAGAATTCATGGATTTTCACGACAGTAAAACTGGCGCACGTAATTCAGCGACTGTGGAGGGGCTAGCATCGGCGTCATGTGGACCACAATCGATTCCAATTAAAAATGGTGCGAGATTTGCCAGGTCTGTGAGTGACACTTGGGAGGCTGACAAGCTGCAGCTGCACATACACATTACAATTCCCACACACATTCATCCCAGCCAACAACATGCCACTGGTTGTGCTGGAGCACGCCCATCCAGCTGATGGCTCGGCTGTAGCCAGAGGGCACTGAGGGGGGGTGACCCGAGAGTCACCTTGATGACCCGTGGCCCTAAGTTCACAGTGGGCTGTTAGCGGTGTGCACAGCTGCATGGCTGCCTCGCAGGCCGCGGCAATGGTGCTCCGTGCCCCCCCCCCCGACCCCACAGCCCCCCCCCCCCCCCCCACCCCCCCCCCCCCCCCCCCCCCGCTACCCTCCCTGGACCTGCCAGAAGCCCTACCGGCCAATGGCACAACTGTCAGCAAACTATGGTGATGCTGGACACTTTTCATACCCCCCCCCCCCCCTCCCTCAGCAGCCATGGCGCCTGTTTCATGATTTTGAAAAGCACACGTGAACCGTGCCATTGGGAACTTGGCCCTTCGGAGACAGAACATTGCGGAGGCCTCGGAGAACACCGGGTCGGGCCCGCTAATAACAGGCAAACGGTGTTTACTATACCTCGTTCTGGACTGCATTGATGCCACTGACGGAGAATTGAGATTTGGCATCAAATTGGCACCGCCAATTTTAGCGTCGGAACCTATTCTCCACCCAATCGCGTTTCGAGAATTCCGCCCAAGATCTCTCAGCCACATATTCACAAACACAGGCCAGTGACCACTGAATGTGAACAACAGGCAAAATCCCCAAGTTCCCGGACAAAATAATATTGTAGCCTTCCCCATTTTGCTGTGTATCCTCACTCCCAAATCTCCCTCGCCAAACTCTCTGCTGCTCCAAAGCACCCAAAATGGAGAAATTCCACTTCAGCTCACTGAACTACACGGGCTGAGGATCAACTGATGCAAAAAGACTGCTTTGCTATTGTTTGATTCAGGTCAATCCACTCAATGATCAATCATAAAAGCACAATTTCAACTGTGGTTCATTTCAGCTGCTCTGAAGCTAAATTTAGTTCAAACTGGTTTTGTGCATTTAGTATGAGAAGTGAGATTCAGGCAAAAGGTACTCTCCAACTGAAACAGGAACAAAACCTGTCAGGTGGACTCAGTCAGGGCTGCCTCAGTCAGGAGAGGGCCGGTCCGTGGGCAGTGGGGGACATTATTCGGGGCTGGACGTACTGTAGGGGGGGGGGGTGACCCAAGGCACGCGAGTTGGCCAAAACGGGGGGACTATTTTACGGGCCGGGTACGCGAGCGGCCGCCGCCATGTAGCAGGCAATTCTCCGGGGTATTTTGGCAGCTGGAGCTGGGTGCTCTTCACCCTTAGGCCCGATATCCAGCATGGTCAAGATGACACGTGGGTACCTTGGTACTACCAACATGGCATCCTGGCAGTGCCACTGCCAATCTGGAAGTGCCACAGTTGTGGTCCGATCTTCCACTAACCCCCAATCGCCTGATAGACCCATCCAAGTGCCAGTACACCGGGGCGGGATTCTCCAATCCCACGGTACAGTGTCCATGCCGTCATAAACGCCATTGTGTTTTACGATGGTGTGAACGGGCCGCTCCCACGACTAATTCTGGCCCCTCCAGGGGGCCAGCACGGTGCTGTGGGATCCGTGCATGCGCAGTTGCGCCGGCACCAACGAGGACATGTGCAGTGGCACGGGCACCAATGCGTGCATGTGCAGTGGCCTCCTTCAACGCGCCGGCCCCGACGCAACATGGCGCAGGACTACAGGGGCCGGCGCACAGGGGCCTGTCACACAGGCCGGCCCGCCGATTGGTGGGCCCCGATCGTGGCCTAGGCCACATCGGAGGCCCCCCCAGGGTCAGACCCCCCCTCCCACCCCAAAGGCCTCTCCCTGACCCTTACACACCGAGGTCCCGCCAGCCCAGAGCAGGTTAGAAGGGCGCCGGCGGGACTCGGCTCTTTTCTTGCGGCCGCTCGGCCCCAAATCGGTGGGTTGGCCGCGTAGAGTGGCCCGCGACCGGCGCAGCGCCAACCACGCCGGCACTGATGGCGCCGATTCTCCGCTCTGCGGAGAATTGCGTGCCGGCATCGGGACGGCATGGCGCGATTCATGCGGCCCGCTGGCGATTCTCCGATCCGGCGTGGGATCAGAGAATCCTGCCCCGGATCTACATTTGTGGAAACCAGTGTTAAACAGCTCCCGCTCAGGGTCTCCGAGGCACGGCTGTTAGATCCCGCATCTTGGCTAAATCCGGTGTGAACATATATTTCAGTGAGCTTAATTGCATACTTAAATATGCAAATCTGAATCCCACCATTGTGGGACAGGTTGCAAGATCTCATTAGATCTCGTGAGGCGTAATGAGCTTCGTAAATCTTGTGAGAGGCCTCTCGCGAGTTTTAGCAGCCTTGTCGTGTCCCATGTCGGACGCGACAAGAACGTTAGATCGGGCACAACATATCTTCCCTTGAATAAGCACACCAAAACCGAGCACAGTTTTCTAAATGTGGCCTCACTAGTACCTTGTACAGTTACAGCAACACCTCTCTACTTTTATGCTTTAGCCCTTAATAGAAGCCAGCATTCCATTTGCCCTCCGTATGACCACCTGCACCTGTGTGCTAGCTTTCTCGGTTTCACAAACAAGGGCCCCAAAGTCCCTTTGTGCTACAGCTTTCTGTAGTCTCTCCCTCCCCATTTAAATAATAATCTGCCTTCTCATTCTTCCTTCTAAAATAAGCAATCTCACTTTTCCCACATTGAATTCCATTTGCCAATTTTCTGCCCATTCACTTAACCTGTCAATATCTGTGAACTATTTATATTGCTCTGACATCCTGCCACCCCTCCCACCTTTGTATCATCAGCAAACTTGGCCACAGTGCACTCTTTTCCTTCCTCCAAATCATTAATATATATTGGCTCGTAACTTTCTGCTTGCAGAAGAAGGCCACGGGTCGCTGATTTTAAAAGAGAAATGTGCGCACTTATCTGCACTCCAATGATTCATCGAACCTTCCTTTCTCTTCGGCAGCTTGGCACCTCCAGCATCCCAGTCTGCGTAGGCTCCAGGGCAGCGCAGGAGGAGTGCAGCCTTGCCACCTTATGGCAGGGCCAGCTTGGGAACGCCCATGGAGGGCAGGCATTTAAACAGTAGATTTAGATAGAAAACAGGTAACTTTTTTAACAAGCGTCTTCAAAGAATGTAAATATTTTTGTCACAGCTTTTTCGCTCTTTTTTTCAAACAGGCTTTACTGTGGTTGTTGATTATTTTTAAAGTAAATGTTATTTTATTTTATGATTAAAGGTGATTATTTATAAGTGAACATAGGTTTGATTATTTGTTTTAAATCTGTGAAACTATTTGAATCTGCAGTGTTATATAACTGAACGTGTGGCATGCTTAAAAATGTTTGGATGTTTTAATTTAGATTAAGGTCATAAGATTGTAAATGTGCCCCGGGGCCTTTTGCTGTCACTGTCCTTGTAACATCTGATTTTTTTTGATTAGTGTGTATAGAATTACTGCAGTGCAGAAGAAAGCCATTCGGCCCATCATGTCTGCACTGACACTCCGAAAGAACACGCAACCCAAGCCCACGCCCCCGCCCTATCTCGATAACCCCACCTAACTGTTGGATACCAAAGGGCAATTTAGCAAGGCTAACCCACCTAACCTGCACGTCTTTGCCACCCAGAGGACTTCTATGTTCCCCTTGTGGGTTGCCTCCGGTTGCTCTGGTTTCCTTGCACAGTGCAAAGATGCGCAGGCTAGGTGGATTGACATTGCTAAGCTGTCCTTTAGTGTCCAGGGATGTACAGGTTAGGTTCTGGGGATAGGGTGGGTAGTGGACTCAGGTAGGCTACTCTTTCAAAGGGTCTGGGTAGACTTGATGGGCTAAATGGCCTCCTTTTGCACTGTAGAAATTCTGCACTTCTACTCCCTGGTTCTAGGAAACCCAGGTAGAAATGGGGAGAATGTACAAACATCACACGGCCACCCAATGTCTGAATTGAACACGGGTCCCTGGTGTTGCGAGGCAGCAGTGCTAACTAGTGTGCCACTGTGTTACCTGTGTTAAATGTGTTTCTGCTTGTTTACTTCAATTATCTTATTCATTTATAATTATCTCAAATACATGTTGTGTTCTGATGTTTCAGAAAGACATTTGTGGAAGCTTGTAAAGTTTAATGTAAAACATTTATTAACAAAATAAATTTTATAAATATGAAACTTTGAAACCAGTTAACATTCAATTTAACATTTAACTTAATCAACTGAACAATGACATAACACCATGTCAACTTCTACGAATTCTTACAATAAAATATATTTTCTTGCTTAAACACAATGGTTCTGTCTCTTTGTAAAGGGAAGAGAGGGAAGAGCGTAGGGAGGGAGGGTGGAATGGGAGGAAAGGAAGAGGGGGAAGAGGAAGAAATGAAGGGAGGAGGGCGGGAAGAGGGGAGGGAGGGAAGGGGGGGAAGGGGAGGGGTTTGACATATCAATTGTTAATTTACAAGCTCAACATCTGAAAGCAGCAGCTGCTGAAGCATAGTGTCCTGGCACACATCTCCTCTGACATTATTTTGGGATGTCGTTGAGTCATAGAGCCATAGAATTTACAGTGCAGAAGGAGGGCATTCGGCCCTTCAAGTCTGCACCGGCCCTTGGAAAGAGCACTCTACTTAAGCCCATGCCTCCACCCTATCGTTGTAACCCAGCAACCCCACCTAAGCTTTTTGGACGCTAAGGGCAATTTATCATGGCCAATCCACCTAACCTGCACGTCTTTGGACTGTGGGAGGAAACCGAAGCTCACAGAGGAAACCCACGCAGACACGGGGAAAACGGGCAAACTGCGCACAGACAGTGACCCAAGCCAGGAATCGAACCTGGGACCCTGGAGCTGTGAAGCAACTGTGCTAACCACTGTGCTACCATGTTGCCCCAATTTTCACAAAACTGTAATGACACTACTGTCCCTGGTTCTCCTTTGGCAGTACACTCTTAGGGGTGGGTGATTGATTCGCTGTCAGAGAGATAGTTCACATTGGCTTACAGGAGGTTTGCATATATCAATTAAGGCATTAAACTTTGTCAAAGCATTTGAAGTAATCACTGCAGCTTCTAAGGATGAACATTATATCAGGGAGACTTGTAAACAACTCAGCTTGAAATACATTGCAAAGTCCAGATATACTTTAGTTCTGAATCAGCTGGTAGGACAGGCATGCTAACATTAGTGTCCTTGAAGGAGTCAATAGCACCAGTATCGAGGCCATGATAATCCAAAACCAACTCCTCTGGGCTGCCAATACGTTTAGGGTGTCAGACTCTCTACTGCCAAAGTAAATCCTCTTCATCCAGCTCAAGGAAGGTTCCCAAACAAGAGGAGGCCAAAGGAAGCTCTTCAAAGACACCTTGTAGGCTTACCTCAAGAAATGGAACAATGGAACAATGCCTGGGAGACCTTTGCTCAGAAGAGACCTACTTGGAGTAACCTCCTGATTGAAGGGACATAATTTTTCGACAACACCAAACAGCAAGAGGAGGCCTGGAAAAGGAGCCAGAGAAAGGAATATCCGCAACTTGGTGTCCAAGGCTGATCCCACCTTTTGGAAACTCCTGCCAAGTGAGTGATTGAAGATACGATTCTAGGATCAGGCTCATCAGTCACGTAACAGAACCCGTGGCCAGTAACACAGAGTATCTTAGGTGGACAATCATACTCATTTGCGAGTGATCAGCGCATTCTATCCATTACAGTTCCTTTAATGGAATTAACATCCTTGTGACAAACCAAAGTTTAAAAAATAATAATTCTTTCACCTTCTGTGACTTCAACCGCACTTTACACAGTAAAGTACCCTTTTAATGGAATTAACAGCCTCATGACAAACCAAAGTTTAAAAAAAAAATCTTCCTTTCACTTTATTGGCATTTTAAACTTATTTATAAATGCTGAACTCTAATATTATAAAACATTAACCTACCAAAAAAATGTCTCCCGATGCCTCCTGCGTTTGCTGGACTGAAAACTTTCAGTGGAAATAAAAAGCTGCAAAAATTCCCCGAAAATCGGGGTAAGTAGCCCAAGTTAGCGCTGTGGTTGTATTTTTCCTTCCACAGCTCCAGCGCAGCGCAGGGCATCAAGCTGTCAAAATTAAACGGCCGTGAGTTTAAATGTCGTGCACTTTCAGCGCGCATGCCTGTATGCCTGCACTTCTGTTGTCACGTCCTATGTGTGCGCGCACCGGTGACTAAGTCGCGGGCCACAGGGGAAGTCATGGGCCATTGGGTAAGGATGCAGTCCCAACACTGATCCCTGTGACACTGATCCCTGTGACACTGCACTGGTTACTGTCCTCCAACTTGAAAAAGACCCCCTTATCACCACAGGCTGCTTCTTATTAGTTAACCAATCCTCTATCCATGCTGGAATATTACCTCCAATACCATAAGCTCCTATCTTGCATAATAGTCTTTTGTGTGGCACCTTATCAAATGCTTTTTGAAACTCCAAGTAACAATATCAACTGGTTCACCCCATCTACTCTGGCTGATACCTTCTCGTAAGTGCACATCTAAATACTTCTTAAATATTATGAGGGTCTCTACCTCCACCACCCTTTCAGTCAGCGAGTTCCAGATTCCCACAGCCCTCTAGGTGAAAAGGTTTCCCCTCACGTCCCCTCTAAATCTCCTGCCCTTTACCTTAAATCTATTCCCTCCGGTCATTGATCCCTCCACCAAGGGAAAAAGCTTGTTCCTGTCTACTCTATCCATACTCCTCATAATTTTACACATCTTAATCATGTTGCCCCTCAGTCTCCTCTGCTCCAAGCATAGTTAAAACTCACCAGTCCCGGCAACATCCTGGTAAATCTCCTCTGCACCCTTTCCAGTGTTATCACATCCCTCCTATACTGTGGTTCTAGAACTGCACCCAACTCTATAGCTGCGGCCTAATCAATGTTTTATACAGTTCCAGCATAGCCTCCCTGTTCTTAAACTGTACGTCTTGGCTAATAAAGGCAAATATACCATATGCCTTCTTAACCACTGTATCTAGCTGCCCTGCTAACTTAAGGGACCAGTTGCATGCACACCGAGGTCCTTCTGATCCTCGGTGCTTCTCAAGGTCCTGCCATTCATCATGTATTCGCTTGCCTTGTTTGTCCTGCCCAAGTGGCATCAGCTCACACTTATCTGGATTAAATTCCATTTGACCAGCCCACCACCTGACCAGCTTTTCTCTATCCGCCTGATTCCACAACAAAGGCATCAGATCTAAGCTCTGTAGTCCTGCCACAGATGTGAATGGTGGTGGACAACTAAACAACTCACTGGAGGAGGAGGCTCCACAAATATACCCCATCCTCAATGATGGAGGGGCCCAGAACGTATGTGCAAAAGGCAAGGCCGAGGAATTAGCAACAATCTTCAGCCAGAAGTACCGAGTGGGTGATCCATCTCGGTCTCCTCCGGAGGTCCCCAGCATCACAGATGCCAATACGATTCACTCCAGGTGATATCAAGAAATGGCTGAAGGCACTGCATACGGCAAAGGCTTTGGGCCCTGACACTATCCCGGCAATAGTACTGAAGACTTGCGCTCCAGAACCTGTCGCACCCCTCGCCAAGCTGTTCCAGGACAGCTACAACATTGGCATCGACCTGGCAATGTGGAAAATTGCCCCGAACTGTCCTGTACACAAGAAACAGGACAAATCCAACTCATAAGCAATGAGCCTCCAAATGCTGAACTGGGCATGGGATCCCGCCATTCCAGCCAGTCAGGTGGATGCCACCTAAACGGCCCATCACGCACTTAGTCACATTAATGAAAAACTCCACCCATAGTTTGATAAATTAAGGCATGGTTCGACTGTAGGACTTGCACCGTCAATAAACAAAATAAAAAGTATCAGGACTGATTTGTAATGATTTACCCAGAAAAATAACCTTCCACTTGAGTGAATGCATATTTTTCTTCCACATTGCTTGGGAGAGGAAGCTGAAAAGCTTGACTTTGGCGTCTGGTAAGTGCATTTCCAATACACATATAATATCATCACACTCACTAGACCCGGATATAAAACATGTGCAATCCAAGGTAAATTCATATGGATGGCAATCTCTTTTTGTAAAGCTTACTAATGTGCATTGACCTCTCACAGTTCATAAATTTGAGTGGAAAATTGATCTTGGGGTCAAATGTAGTTGTCTGAAAATAAAAATAGGTTTGCAGATGATGAACCTTCAGAAGTCATAAATTCGATATTTAATGCTCTCTTCTTCACAAGATGATTCATGCACATCCCAAGACAGCAATGATTTTTCCTTTCTGGCGATGAAACTCTTGTGGTTTTGAATGGGAAGGAAGAAGAGGATTCTGAAGAGGAAAGGAATGAGTCTATAAACATTTAGAAGCATGACTGTTTCAGAGACAAACAAAGGCAGGGTTGACTCAAACCACCTCTGAAAAGGCACAACCTACAGTATAGAACATGGCACATTAGCCAGAGGGAACAGAGGTTATGGCCTCAAGCCTTCACCCCACACAGTGATGGCAACAGGGGACAGAAGGAGGTGAGGATGGTAGGAAGGTGCTGGGCATCTATCATTCTGTATTGAAGTTTATTTATAGTTATATTGTTTGACTCTACCAACACCTAGACTGCAACAATATTTTTGCGCTACCTTTTCCATTCAACTGAGAGATAAAGTCAGAAATAATTGCTGGCAATGCTTAACACGGGCGAAATTCTCCGTGGACCGTCGTGACGCCGATTTCCGGCGAGCAAAAGTGGTGCAGATGACTCCGGCGTCGGGGCCTTCTTTTAGGCCGCTAATCTCCGTTCCCGGAGGGGCCAGCATCGGACCGACGCGATACGCGTCATTTTAATGCGCTGCAGAAGTGGCGCGTTGAGAGAGAGAGAGGATGGGTACCGGCGTGGGGAGAGGAGGAAGGAAGGGGGGGGAGGGAAGAGGAGGAAGGGGGGGAGGAGGAGGAGGAAGGGGGGGAGGAGGAGGAGGGGAGAGGAGGAGGAAGGGGGGGAGGAGGGGGGAGGAGGGGGAGAGGAGGGGGGAGGAGGGGGGAGGAGGGGGGAGGAGGAGGAAGGGGGGAGGAGGAGGAAGGGGGCAGGAGGAGGAAGGGGGGCAGGAGGTGGAAGGGGGGGAGGAGGAGGAAGGGGGGAGGAGGAGGAAGGGGGGAGGAGGAGGAAGGGGGGAGGAGGAGGAAGGGGGAGGAGGAGGAAGGGGGGAGGAGGAGGAAGGGGGGGAGGAGGAAGGGGGAGGAGTAGGAGGGGGGAGGAGGAGGAGGGGGGAGGAGGAGGAAGGGGGGGTGGAGGAGCAAGGAAGGACGGGGGAGGAGGAAGGGGGAGGAGTAGGAGGGGGGAGGAGGAGGAGGGGGGTGAGGAGGAAGGAGGGGGGAGGAGAAGGAAGGGGGAGGAGGAAGGAGGGGGAGGAGGAAGGAAGGGGGAGAGGAGCAGAGAGGGGGGGCATGGGTACCGGCTTCAGAGGGAGGGGGGTGTGGGTACCGGCCTTCAGAGGGAGGGGGGGGGGTGTGGGTACCGGCCTTCAGAGGGAGAGGGGGTGTGGGTACCGGCCTTCAGAGGGGGGGGGTGTGGGTACCGGCCTTCAGAGGGAGGGGGCTGTGTGTGTACCGGCCTTCAGAGGGAGGGGGGGGGTGTGTACCGTCCTTCAGAGGGAGGGGGGTGTGTGTACCGGCCTTCAGAGGGAGGGGGGTGTGGGTACCGGCGTTGAGAGGAGAGGGGGGGGGGACCCTGCGTTGAGAGGAGAGGGGGGGACCCTGCGTTGAGAGGGGGGGGGGACCCTGTGTTGAGAGGAGAGGGGGGGACCCTGCGTTGAGAGGAGAGGGGGGGACCCTGCGTTGAGAGGAGAGGGGGGGACCCTGCGTTGAAAGGAGAGGGGGGGACCCGGCGTTGAGAGGAGAGGGGGTGGGACCCTGCGTTGAGAGGAGAGGGGGGGGGACCCTGCGTTGAGAGGAGGGGGGGGGACCCTGCGTTGAGAGGAGAGGGGGGGACCCTGCGTTGAGAGGAGGGGGGACGGTGTTGAGAGGAGAGGGGGGGGGACCCGTCGTTGGGTGGGGGAGGGACCCGTCGTTGAGGAGGGGGGACCCGGCGTTGAGAGGGGGGGACCCGGCGTTCAGAGGGTGGGGGGTTGCGGCGATGAGGGGGGGGGGGTTGAGGGGAGGGGTTGCGGCGTTGCGAGGGGGGGTTGCGGCGTTGAGAGGGTGGGGGGTTGTGGCTTTGAGGGTGGGGGGTTGCGGCGTTACGAGAGATGGGGGCGGCGTTGGAGGGGGGTAGGGGTGGTGGGGAGGGGGGTAGGGGTGGTGAGGGGGGTAGGGGCATTGGAGGGAGGTAGGGGTGGTTAGGGGGGTAGGGGTGGTGAGGGGGTAGGGGCGTTGGAGGGAGGTAGGGGTGGTGAGGGGGGGATTGGGGTAGGGGGCAGCGGCGTGCAGAGGGGGGGCGACGGTGCGTTGGCCCCGGGCATCCATCGCCCCCCCCTGCACGCCGCTGCCCCCAAACCCCCCCACCACCCCTACCCCCTCCCCACCACCCCTACCCCCCTCCCCACCACCCCTACCCCCCTCCAACGCCGCAACACCCCCCCTCCAACGCCGCAACCCCCCCCCTCCAACGCCGCAACCCCCCCTCCAACGCCGCAACCCCCCTCCAACGCCGCAACCTCCCCCCCCCCCCAACGCCACAACCACCACCCCCCCCCCCCCAACGCCGCAACCCCCCCCTCGCCCTCGGACACTGAACGGCGTCAACCATCATCAATGGTTGACACCGTTTTAAAGCTACTCTGTTTTTCGCCGACGTGACCCGTGGCCACGTCGGCGGGACTTCGGCCCATCTGGGCCGGAGAATTGTTGAAACTAAAAAATCAATGACATCCCGCCGGCGCCAGCTGTTTTCAGAGGCTGCCGGCGGGATTTGCACAACGCCAGTTTTTGGCCGCTCGGAGAATAAAAAACCCGGCGGGAGCGGGAATAACGCCGCTGCCGGCCGATTCACCGACCCTGCGTGGGGTCGGAGAATTTCACCCCACATTTGTATCAGGTTCCTGTCTGCTATTTTGATGGAGGTGTTAGCCAATTTAAATTTCATTTAATGCAAGTGCATTTAGTGTTCATACCATAGTATCACTGACAGTAACTTCTGAGCAATTAATGCTCAGAAAATCTTACAGGGGAGAATGTCCTTAAAGAGTAAAACATGCTAACAAAGCAATTTTAGTTCAATGTTTCATTCTTGAGAGAGGTCACAGAGTTACACTGCATGACATTCTGTGATTAATGCCTCATTTCTGCTCTAATCTAATGCCAAGGGCACTGGAAGAACACGCAGACTTTGCGCCCTCCCCATCATTACAGAATCCACAACGCCTTTCAATTTATGTTCAGTTAAATAAAAGTAACCATTTGCTTTTGGTTTGTTTAAACATGAGAAAAAGTGTCAGTTGTGAGAATGGTTGATGGCCCTGATGTTCCTGAGGCTCCTCTCCACAAGCCTAAGTAGACAGGAACCTCTGTCTGTCCAGCTCTGTGACCACTGGGGTCAAAAGGCAAGAACGATCAACAGCACATCAACAGTCCAAACCTTCTGATTGAATCATTACCTCGGCAACTTGCTTCTCTGACAGAGGAAGCACCTGACCAGCGTGTTACTGTCAATGGAACAAACATAACACTTGGAGAGAATAATCTGTGCCTTTCTAAAATTAATGGTCACTTAAATTCCACCCCAATGTGTAGTTTTCTTATGTTAAAGCTGACCTGGTAAAAATAATAAAAATACACTTTGACTTCTGCATGCACACCAAAGTTCACTTATAGATTTGGCCAAATTATAGTCCATAAGAAATAGAAAAAGTTCACAGTTCATAGCTTGGAGTATCTGCTGGCTTTGGCGGAAACAAGTTGTCTTGCTTTCAGTGCTAAAACAGCTTAGAGTGATTGCTCATCTTCCTGGAGACACTGCCCTAGAGTTGAATTCTTTCTTTAAGAAATCTCTTTTTACTACAGAGTGGAGACAAAGTCAAATTAGGAGACTGGATCCAGTCTTGTTAGAAAGAGAGCGAGGCAGGGCTCCACTTAGCTTAAGCCCTAATTTCATTTTGCTGAGCAATCCAGGTGCTTAAAGCATTACAAAAGGCTTTTGGACTGGTCATGTGGTCTCTCTCCACTACCAGTAATTCAAACATAATCATAGATTCCAATTATAACTCGATTAGCTCATCTGAAGAACTATTTTTTTGCCCAAGCAATTGACCTCTGAATGATGCATCTTTAGCTATTTAATACTTGAGGTGATTTCCATAAAGTTTGAAGACTCGCACATCCAGACATAGGTACAGCTTCTTCTCCACAGCTACAAGGCTCCTCAACGACTCCCCCGCGGACTGATCTGTTCCCTGTAAGAACACTATTCACGATGCCCTATGCTGATGTATTTGCTTTGTTTGGTCCCTTGTTCCACACTGTACCATTTGTCAATGTTCTCTGTTGATTATTCTTTTTGTCTACTATGTATGTACTGTGTACGTTCCCTCGGCCGCAGAAAATACTTTTCACTGTCCTTCGGTACATTTGACAATAAATCAAATCAATCAATCAATCAATAAATATCTTGTCAAAAGAGCAGAAAGGAAGGTCGTTTCCAGTCCCCAGTATGTGTGTGTGGTGGGTGGGGGAATTGTTATTATCCTTGGTGAGTTATGAGGTTGCCATCTCCTCTCAATAGAGTTACAATATGGAGTGTACATACAGTAATGTAAATTAGTATTGGCCATCTTAATGTAGGTTGAAATCACCACAGTCTGTTTCACAAAATCTCTTTTTAAAAGTCCAATTCCTATTTCCAGTTGATGAATTAAAAGTCAATAGTTGATATATTGCATGTCTTCGTACCAAAACTATTAGCGATGAAATGCATAAAACTAGCAAGTCATATTACAGTTGTAGAGAACCTTGGTAAGGCCGCACTTGGAATATTGTGCACAATTCTGGTCACCACACGACCAGAAGGATGTGGAGGCTTTGGAGAGGATGCAGAGGTTTACCAGGATGTTGCCTGGTCTAGAAGGTGGGAACTATGTGGAGAGGCCGAATAGACTCGGACTGTTTTCATTAGAAGGACGGAGGTTGAGAGACGATCTGATAGAAGTCTACAAGGTTATGAGGGGCATGGATTGAGTGGAATGTCAGGTACTCTTTCCCAGGGTGAAGGTGTCAGTCACCAGGGGCATAGGTTTAAGGTCAGTGTGGCAAAGTTTAGAGGAGATGTGCGAGGCATGTTTTTTTATGCAGAGGGTGGTGAGTGCCTGGAACGTGTTGCCAAGGGAGATTGTGGAAGCAGATACATTAACGGCATTCAAAAGACATCTCGACAAATACATGGATAGGATGGGTATAGAGGGATACGGCACAAGGGAGTGCTGAGGGCATTGGCCAAGGTTGGTATCATGACCGGTACAGGCTTGGAGGTCGAAGGGCCTGTTCCTGTGCTGTATTGTTCTTTGTTCTTTGTTCATAAGATTTGTTCCACTTTGGGTGCAATTGGTAATTTGGGCATAAATTGCTCTCAGAGTTATTTTTGGTCTTGGTTTAAGGGGATTTAATGGAGTGTTTCTCGGCGCCTGGGCCGGGACTCTGGGTTTTTTTGGCCTTGGTGAGGAATGTCCAGCTGAAGCCACACTAACCACAAGGCAGGACTTCCCTCGCTTCCTGCACTGACAAGCTCCAAAAGCCCTTTGTAATGTTTTAAACACATGGGTTGCTCAGCAAAATGGAATAAGCCGGTTAAGCTAAGTGCATCTGCTGCCTGAGCTCAGCTCATCAGTGCAGGAAGAGATCGGGGCATCATTTTTAAATGCCGCCCCGATCTCTCAACCCCCCCCCAGCATGGTCTCTAGATCCCCCAACACCCCAAACCCCAACTTACTTGTTAGGGGTTCCTCAAGCCCCCCCCCCCCCCCCCTCTCATCCCCTCCCTCAAAAAGGCAGGGTACACCTGGGCCCAATCCCCGGAACGGGCAACCTGGCACCTGAGCACCATGGCACTGCTAGTCTGGCACCCTGGCAGTGCCACCCAAGTAATGCCCATGTGGCATAGCCAGGGTGCCTGGGTGACACTGCCAGGGTGCCTTGATGGCACTGCCAAGGTGTATGGTAGCAGTGCCTGGGTGCCAGGCTGGCAGTGCCAAAGTGCACAGGTGACCACAGGAGTGCCAGCATGCAATCCAGCCCAGAGTCCGACCAGCTCTGGTAGCCTGGGCGACCCACCCCCAGGTGTCTTTACGCCCCTTGTCCACGTTTGTCGAAGTCTCCCAGGTACAGCCATTCATTTCAGGACCTTGGGAGAATCCAACACCAACATATTTAAGTGAGCCCAACGGCTGACTTGAATGTGTAAATCTGAATCACGTCTAGTGAGGGTAAGATCCAGATCATTAGATCTCAGAAGGCATTCCGAGTAACACAAATCTCGTTAGAGGCCTCTTGCGAGATTTCCTTGTCTCGTCGTGTCAACGAGACAGGCCTGATGAGACTGCTCGATCACGCGCCTTGTTTTTCCTCATGTTTCTGCTCAAATTCACTTATGCAACTTGGCAAATATAAAATTTCCCAGCATAATAAGGCAGTGTTTCAGTAAATAACCTCCAAATTATTGCGTAATAAGTGACTCTCAAACCCCCACCGCCATTTAACACTCACTTGAGCGTTGTTTGGCAGTGGGAAGGACTTCTGTCCACCCTTGAAAGGAAGTCACGTCCGTGATAACCATCAGCCAATCAGATTAGCCAACAATGCTTCCACCCTGCCGGGCACAGCGTTACAGTGACCAGGATCTTACACACACACACACACACACACACACCCCCCCCCCCGCCTCAGAACAACCTTGGGGGAGCGTCAAATTCTGCCCCAAATCTTGCAATTGTTTTATATGAACATAATCATCCACAGTATATTGAGATTGTCATGACTTGGCTAGTAGGGGGAGGTCAGTTAGCTCTTTATTATGGTACAGAACAACGCCAAATGCATTCAATTCTTGGTGCTGACGGGCAGCACAGTGGCGCAGTGCTAGCACAGCTGCCTCACGGCGCCGAGGTCCTAGGTTCGCTCCCGGCTCTGGGTCACTGTCCATGTGGAGTTTGCGCATTCTCCCCGTGTTTGCGTGGGTTTCGCCCCCACAACCCAAAGATGTGCCTGTTAGGTGGATTGGCCATATCTTTTTATTAAAACAATAAAAAATATATACAAGGCCAAATGGTAAAAACGCTAATTTTGTGTTGGAGAAACAGGGTACCCTCCCCTCATTGCCCTTAATTGGAATAAATGAATTGGGTACTTTAAATTTATTTACTTTTTAAATTCTTGGTGCTAACCTTCTTGCCTAACCCCAGAGTGATATCAATATGAGCAATCCTTGAATAAGGAAGAGGAAGAGGCTCGATGAAGAAATAGAGTTTGTTTAATAGTCCAGGTATTTAAATTAAATTCAAGGACACAGGTCAACCAATTTGTGCAATGTCCCCTTTTTGATCGAGTGTCCTTTTTGACAGATTTTCCTTTTTGATAGAGTTGTGAAAACTTTTTAAACAAAGGCCAAAAACCCAAGGGGTGCAAAAATCATTTTTTTTAGACTCAAATTACAGACTTATTTGTAAATGTACGCAAAGATAATGCATACAATGTTGTTTTAGGAGGTCACGATACAAGATAACTGAGGTAATCACTTGGAGCCCTTACCAATTTCCCGGTGTATGTTTGCTTAAAGGCATCATTAAAGTCCTTGGAAAAAGTCATGTGATTACATGCTGCAAAGAATTCATGGAACTCACGATGATAAAAAACACTTTATTTTTTAATTAAATGATTTAAAGGTCAAACATGGCGTAACATAAAATGGCAGATTTGGGTCATTTATTTTAGGAATAGTAATTGATGAAAGGCGCAATGCAACAAAAAGAATAGAGTCCATTCTGAACGGGATTAGCGGGGTTGTTCCTGGTGCCAGGAACGACCCTGCTGTCTGTTTTTTCTTTAGTGCCCCGTCGGGGGAAACCCCCCCCCCCACCCCCCCCCCCCCCCACCCCCCCCCCCCCCCCCCCCCCCCACCCCCCTGAGGTAGCACCCAGCGTCATTTCTTGCAGACAGAGATTGGGACACCATTTTAAAGTGGCGTCCTGATCTCTCGACTCTCAAACCCGTTTCCCGGACGCCCAATGGCCCAACTCACCTATAATGGGGTCCTTGGGCCAACCCACGCCCCACCTCACATGGGCAGCCCCCCCCCCCCCCCCCCCCCCGGGCCAGGCCTGATTCACAGTGCAGGCTCAATGTTAGCTTGGCACCTTGGCACTGCCAGCCTAGCACCCTGGCAGTGCCCCAGACAGCCTGGCAATGCCATCTGGACACACTGTCAGTGCCAGGCTGGAACCCACATGGCATTGCCATGGTGCCCAGGTGGCATTGCCTGGATGGCACCAGCAGTGCCAGGGTGTCACCTTGCCCGGAGGACGACCACTCAGGGGCCTCTGATCACCTGGGAGACCCCCACCCAAGCTTGGTTCCCACAAACTGATCAGTGCCCGGTTGGTGTCTCCCTAGCGAGGCCATTCGATCCCGAGTGGCTGTTCTTCTGGCCACGGAACGAGTAAATGGGTTCTTAAACTCACTTAGCAGTGTGAGGTCGTGTCACATCCATTGTGGACAGGATCCAGAGCTCAACATCTAACCAGATCTCGCGAGGCATCACAGCCATTGGGAATCCCAAAAAAGGCCATTCCCGGATTCTACCCACCCCATCTTGCCCAGGTTCCAGCAGAACAAGGCTAGTAGATCCTGCCCAAAGTATCTTATATTGGTATCAGAAGAACAAGCACACTTTGTGCTCTTCTTATCCATGTAGAAATGGGTAGTCAAGGCCACCGTTAACGAGGCGAGCTTTCAATTTCAGATTTTATTAATTGAATTTAAACCCACTGGTATGATGGGAATTTAACCCCACAACATTAGCCTGGCTCTTTGGATTACTTGACATGACCACTACAACACTGGCTCCCTATTAGTGATGGACCCTATACAACCTTTATCAATGGTTCATTATAGAATTGACAAACCGACGCCCTACACCACCCAACGCACAATAGCAGCAGTGTGTACCCTCTACAAGCACCTTCCAAACCCACGGCCACTTCCATGTGGAAGGACAAGGGCAGCAGATACATGCGAACACCATTACCTGGAGGTTCCCTTCCAAGTCTCTCACCATCCTGACTTTGATATATATTTCGCCATTCCTTCACTGTCACTAGGTCAGAATCCTGGAATTTCCTCCCTAATTGCACAGTGGGTGTACCTACACCACAATGACTACAGCAGTTCAAGAAGGCAGCTCACCACCACCTTCTCAAGGGCAATTAAGGATGGGCATCAAATGCTGGCCGAGCCAGCGAAGCCTGCATCCTGTACAAAATGTACTGAAACAAAAATTGATACCAGGATAACTGAGCCTTGTATTGGATTTACTTAGTTCCAACTTGCATATTAATATTCAGGCCAACTTTTCCAGTCTGCCTCAGCAATTATGCTCATGATGATTAGACACTCTGTAATGATAAAACTATAGTACTATATCAAACAAATGCTTTTGACGATTTCAAACTGCCTAACAGCTATAAATGGGATCAATGGAATGCTAAATTTGTGAGACTTCAAACTGCTAATATCAAAGCTTAGCAATTAAATAGAATATTGCAGTTTCAAATAATTAAACAGCAGATGGATTAAACCACATACTCGCGTTATTTAGAGGAAATCATTTCACTGCATATCGGTTTAACTGCACCTATAAAAATAATAGTCCCAATTCAGTTTTAAAGCATTTAACATCATTTCATCCTGGACTTTGTCCTAATGGTTGAAAAGAAGGCATGCATAAAATTGTGAATTTTTCAGAAAAGTGAAAGGTCAACGAATCTAAAATACCTAATTTAACCTCTTTCCCCCTCCATAGCACAGTTTGCGCAAACATCACAGGATCCATCCACCTCCACCACCCATACAACTCAAAACGCTGCTCCTATTTCAGGCCAGAGAGGCTAAAATCCTTAGAGACCAGAGTATAGACTTGTTGATTAACCTGCTGTGAATTGCTTCTTGTCCTGTTGTTTTAAGTGGAGTGCTGTATTTGTGATGTGCTCAGTGTATTATTTCACCCGTAAATAAGTCTGAACAGTCAGCTTACCTGACAGAGGTTTTATTATCAAAGGCCTTCAGATGTGATGGAACAACCATGATGGGCACACTATGCTTTTCTGTGGCAATCCATTAGAAGCTCACCACTCTAATCTAGACAATGATGTACAGGCTTAGGTTCCTGAATAAATGTGTCTGCCGATAGAATCTAAGACCACAAGAGTCAAGTGTTGAGAGAATTAAAGATCAAAAAATGTGAGACTTCGTACAATGATCATTATTCAATGTCCCCTGCTGGGAGTTCAAGGGAGGACAAGGAAAAAGCAAAAATAGGATGCAAGATCATTCCCTTCCGCAATCGAATAACAATGAGGCCAATTGCAGTGTCCCTAATATTTCACCAAATGAATCTATTGTCGTAGTCAAGACATGAAAGATAAAATATTCGTCAGCCGGACTTACAGAATTTACAGTGCAGAAGGAAGCCAAGCAGCCCATTGAGCACTGGCCCTTGGAAAGAGCACCCTACTTAAGTCCATGCCTCCACCCTATCCCCGTAACCCCACCTAACCTTTTGGATACTAAGAGGCAATTTATCGTGGCCAATCCACCTAAACTGCACGTCTTTGGACTGTGGGAGGAAACTAGAGCTCCCGGAGGAAACCCACACAGACACGGGGAGAACGTGCAGACTCTGCACAGACAGTGACCCAAGCCAAGAATTGAACGCGGGTCCAAGGCGCTGTGAGGCAACAGTGAAAGTTGTTTAAAATCGTTTTTTTTTCTGTGCTGTTAACAATGGCAAATTGCGGAGCTAACACCATATCTCCAGCCGGTCAACTGGTGCCTTGCATCAGTTCCGAAGTAACAATGTCCACAGAGAGTCTGGTCCAGCTAACTCCAAACAAAGGAAAACCATACTGTCATAATATTCACTCATGTATATAATGAGATGCAGACAGGCAGTGATTGACACAGAGGATGACCAATGAACACACAACACAGAACAACCAATCACCAGACAGGACACCACCACTATAAAGCCCACAGGGCATTAAGACTCCCGTTCTCTCGGGACCCAGATACTGAGGCAGTCAGAGTGCACAAATTAGTGGGCACCATTACCATGTGATAGCTAGTAAGTCTGGTCGAGCCAGTAAGAGGTCATCAGTAGGATTAGTAGAGTGTCAACCCACAGCTGAACATGTACAGCAGTCCATAGTTAAATAAAACAGTGTTGGATCATCTCCGGTGTCAGACGTTTGTTTCTAGCTTCCGTGCATCCAGTTGCAGTCAACGTCCAACCAACTTGCCTAACACATCATGGTACCAGAGTGTTATTAATACTGCCGAACCTACCTCGAGTGAATCTGCAACGACCAGCCAGCGGCCATCCAGCGAAAAGGAAAATATCCAGCCTCCTCCGCAGCTCCGCATCTCCGGCAACCTCGCCGCTAATTGGAAAATCTTCAAGCGAAAGTTCCTCCTGTATATCGAGGCCTCCGACCTCGAGGCAGCATCGGATGCAAAGAAGATTGCCCTATTTCTCTCGACCGCGGTGGATCATGCCATCCATATCTACAACTCGCTTACGTACTACTAAAGTTCGACAGCCACTGCGAAATTGATGTGACTGAGAGCTTTGAATGGTAGATCTTCCAACAGAGGCTTCAGGGTAAGGCTGAACCTTTTCAGTCCTTCCTGACCCATCTCCGCATCCTGGCGCAGTCATGTAACTATGACTCAATGGCTGATTCCATGGTCTGGGATCAGATCGTTTTCGGGGTCCACTCCGATTCCCTGCGGCACCAGCTCCTCAAAATCAAACAGCTAACCCTCTCCATCACTATCGAGATGTGCGTAGTCCATGAGCATGCCAAGAATCATTACTTCCACATCAGACCGACATCCAATGTGAACAGAACTCCAGGCAACAGCTTGTGCTGTCTACCATCAAGCCAGTGGCAGCAGAAAGTTTTACATAGACACCGACATCAGATGAAGCATACACGCGGTGTAGTACTAATCAGGTCAGTCCATAAGAGGGTCATTTAGGAGTCTGGTAACAGTAGGGAAGTCCGTTTGACAATGTGGCAGGTATATCTGTGGTATTCCCCTCACTGAAGACCCTCTAGAAATGCTGGTGTCAATGCCTAAGTCCTGACCATATCTGAGCCACTGCCTGTTGAGCCTAAAGTGCACCAAACATGCAGAACTGCTGCCCTCTCTATGTCAGTGGTTATGATAATGACGGATAAGACCATTGGATTGGCACATCTGGGTCCCAGTGGAGTTTCCAGCTTTTTGGGAAGATTCCTGCCAGAGGTATGTTGTGTTGCTCGTTCTGGGCTATGTTATTCTTAATTGTGTCCATTGTGCCCGGGAATCATCGGGAATCGCTCAATTAATATGCGCAGCTTGTTAGTTTCTATGCTGTCTGGTTTCTTCACAGACAGAATCCACAGAGAAGTTCTGCAACCTGCTTGCCTCTCTGTCATTGTCCATTTTTCCCTGCATGCAACTCAATTTTCCATTTTATGTCGGGAAGTGGCCAGCTTCGGTGGCTCTGAAACAAATGAACATTTCTTGGGGCCTGAGTTTTTATTTTAATCACAGGTTTAGCTTTCAAGTGAAGTGATTCTTTACAATGTCACTGAAGGATCAGTTCCATGCATTGTCGATCAGATGAGTCCATATATCACGGCAGCGTCCGCATTCTGAATGATGTGTGGCCATCACTACGATCAGTAGACTAATGAGAGAATCAATACATCTAATTAATTGGTTCCAGTTTTGTTGGATAATGAACAGCAAATACTGCTGTGGCTTCATGGAGCTAGAATAATATAAACAGGACAGAAGATCCCGCAGTTCTCCCATCCCCTTGGGGACCTCCAAGTATAAATCCAAAGCACAAATCTTTCTTAAACTAATCAACTGTCAGTCTGGATCAGTAAGTACTACTCGTATCCCTGAGTCAGATGGTTCTGAGTTTAAATCCCATTCTCCAACCGAAGCTGATAAAATCGACTCCCTGAGTCTTGCAATATGGCACTGAGAAAGGGTTATGTTGTTGGAGGCCATCTCCTGTCACTGCAATATTAAATGGAGACCCTAGCTGCTGGTTCTTGTGGCTCAGTTGGATGTTCAATGTACCATGGCAGAATACAAGTGAAGAGGGGGATGTTGTCCCATTGTGCCAAGCTCTTTGGATTAAAGGTAAATTTGCATTGCAAACACTGGTGCACTACATGCGTGCAAAAAGGAATCAGAAGCAAATGCAGCCAGAGATCCAAAGATATTAGTGCTTCATTAATCATGCTTTGTTGCATCCATTTCTTGCTAAGCGAGTCAAATGCATCCCAGAGCTTTTTCCTATATTGGCTTTCTAAGACTCATAGGCAATAGTCTTCAAGCAGCAGTGTTTCGATAATTTGCATTGACTTATCCTTCATAAACATGAAGTTGAGTTTCGAACACTTCTTTCTGCTACAGTGACATCCAATTACTCATAAAAAAACATATACCCCAAAGGCTGGCCGTGTTTCCTGTTAATTGCACCAGAAACGGACTTGCAATGCATCATTCTTGATGAACAGTGACATTCGACTGTCGTTCAAGCCTGTGCCCAGGTAATTTGCCAGCTGAAAATGCCACAGTCAGTTTAGGATTTGGCCTTCAAAAAAACACATGCAAATTAAGAATTGTAATTAGTGTTAACCTTTGGCTAATGTTGTGTGTCAATCAATATCTCACTCCGCTCAGCAGGTATATGTAGATTCCAGCAAACAATTATAAACAATTCAATGCAGGATTGGTTTGGTTAGTGAAATTGATGTTTTGAAGAAATTATTGCATTAAACAACTTCTTTGGGCCAGGTCAGCGGTAATGGTTTGTACCGTAGATTGCCACATGTCAGTTTTTTAAAAATAAATTTAGAGTACCCAATTATGTTTTTCCAATTAAGGGGCAATTTAGCGTGGCCAAGCCATCTAAACTGCGTTTGTGTTGTGGGGGTGAGATACACGCAGACACGGGGAGAATGTGCAAACTCCACACAGACAGTGACCCAGGGCCGAATCTGGGTCCTCAGCGCTGTAGGCAGCAGTGCTAACCACTGTGCCACTGTGCCGCCAAATGCTATATGTATGTTGACCTGGCATAAGTAGACGCCATTTTGCGGCAAAAAAACATGCATGTGCTCAACATTTAAGTTGGCCCACCACCCCCATGTTTCAGCTACAAAATGCTGAAACATTTTCACCCCAGAAATGCAGATTTAATTAATTTTTACTCGAAGGCTTTGCATGGGATCAGCCATGCGTTAGGAACCGTGTCTCATAGGAGATGCGCAGGAGTATGGTATGGCAAGTGATGGACAGAAAGGAGCCCTCAGGACAGGTCTACAAAGCAAATTTACAAGTTAAAAGTTGTAATATTCATTAATTCATCATGTAACTGTCCTGCAGCGAGGAAATTTGGTGTTTTTGAAACATTGGTGCAAGATCCTCTCCTGTTGGAGCTGGTCATTGCCCTGGAACTTGTGTGGTGTGAATGTTCTTGCCGCTTGTCAGCCTAAACCCATACATAGTCAAGCTCTTGCTATATTTGGACATGAACTGCATCAGTATCTGAGGACCCGCGAATGGTGTTACACATTGCGCAGTCATCCGAGAACACCTCCACTTCTGACCTTCGAATGGTGTCGAGATGCCGGCGTTGGACTGGGGTAGGAACATTAAGAAGTCTTACAACACCAGGTTAAAAGTCCAACAGGTTTGCTTGGAGTCACTAGCTTTTGGAGCGTTGCTCTTTCATCAGGTGAGTGAATCACCTGATGAAGGAGCAATGCTCTGAAAGCTAATGACTCCAAACAAACCTATTGGAATTTAACCTGGTGTTGTAAGACATCTTACTGGACCTTAGAATGAAGGAAGGTCATTGATGAAGCAGCTGAAAATGGTTGGGCCTAGGACACACTTGAGGAACTCCTGAAGTGATGTCCTGGAGCTGAGATGATTGGTCTCCAACCACCTCAAGAATCTGACTTTGTGCTACGTTTGATTCCAACCAACAGAAATTTCCCCCCTAATTTCTATTAACTCCTGTTTAGCTAGGGCTCCTTGATGACATACTCAGTCAAATGCTGCCTTAATGTCAAGGACAGTCACTTTCATCTCACCGCTGGCAGTCAGCTCTTTTGTCCATGTTTGAACCAAGGCTGTAATGAGGTCAGAAGCTGAGTGATCCCAGCGGAACCCAAACTGAGTGTGAGCAGGTTATTGCTGAGTAAGTGCTGATCGATAGCGCTGTTGATGACTCCCTCCATCACTTTGCTGATGATAATAACAATAATAATGATGAAGAGTAGACTGTTGGGGTGGTAATTGGTCGGGTTGGATTTGTCCTGTTCCTTGTGTACAGGACATAACTGGGTAATTTTCCACATTGCTGGGTAGATGCCAGAGTTGTAGCTCTACTGGAACAGTTTGGCTAGGGGCACGGCAGGTTCTGGAGCACAAGTCTTCATTACTATTGCTGGGATATTGTCAGGACCAATGGCCTTTGCAGTACCTTCAGTCTTTTCTTGATACCATGTAGAGTGAATCGAATTGGCTGAAGACTGGCATCTATGATGCTGGGACCCCCAGAGGAGACTGAGATGAATCATCCACTCGGCACTTCTGGCTGAAAATTGTTGTGAATGTTTCAGCCTTGTCTTTTGTACAAATGTGCTGGGCTCCACCATTATTGAGGATGGGGATATTTTGGAGACTGCTTCTTCAGTGAGTTGTTTTATTATCGACCACCATTCACAGCTGTATGTGGCAGGACTGCAGAGCTTAGATCTGATCATTTGGTTGTGGAATTGCTTAGCTCTGTCTATTACTTGCTGCTGATACTGTTTGGCACACAAGCAGTCCTGTGTTCTAGCTTCACCAGATTGACATCTCATGTGTAGCTATGTCTGCTGTTGCTCCTGGCATGCTCTCCTGCATTGTTCATTCAACCAGGATTGATCTTCTGTCTTGGTGGTAATGGTGAAATGGGGGATATGCTGGGCCATGAGGTGAAAGATTGTGATTAAGTGCAATTCCGCTGCTACTGATGGCCCACAGTGCCTCATGGATACTCAGTCTTGACTTGCTAGATCTGTTCGAAGTCTATCCCAACTAGCATGGTGGTAGTGCCAGACAACACGATGGAGGATATCCTCAATGTGAAGGTAGGACTTTGTCTCCACAAGGACTGTGAGGTGATCACTCCAACAATAAAGTCATGGACAGATGCATCAGTGACAGGCAGGTTGGTGAGGGTGAGGTCAAGTATGTTTTTCCCTCTTGTTGGTTCCTGTCACGGTCCCAGTTTAGTAGTTATGCCCTTTAGGACCCAAACAGCTCGATCTGTATTGGTATTACCAAGTCTCTCTTGCTGATGGGCATTGAAGTCCCCCACTCAGAGAACATTCTGTGCCCCTAACACCCTCAGTGCTTCCTCCAAATGGTGTTCAACATGGAGGGATACTGATTCATCACCTGAAAGATCATGTTGCATGGTGGTAATCAGCAGGTGGTTTCCTGTCTATGTTGGACCTGGTGCTATGAGACATCATGGGGGCCAGAGTTGATACACAGGACTCCCAGGGCAACTCCCTCCCGACTGTATACCACTGTGCTGCCTGTGAGCACAACATAACTATAGCACATTACTTTAACTATTCTTTAAGATGAAGTATTAAATAAATGATATATTGTCGCATTTAAAGAGTGGACATTGGGATGTATTGGAATAGGCTAAGCATTAATATCCAGAGTTTAAGTTCTAGTCTTATAATGCTTCAGTAAATACATTTCTCATTGTCATTGAACACTGTCACAATACTTGACTACAATCATAGTTCACTCCTGAATAGTGTAAAGTTTCTGTAATTGGCTGGGAGATATGAACGAAACTGCAACCACAGAATGTTGAGGCTTCTCTATTTCAGTCCAAGAACACTTCTAACACATGATAAGTGTTAATCACTGTTAAACAACTTCTCTGGCACTAGAAATTAAGTATTACAGCTGTGGAATGTTATTCTGTAAGTTTTTAATTGTTGGCCATTTTATAAATTGCAATTTTAAAAAACTTTTCCTTTCCGCCTTTTTGCTCTCTTAATTCAAACTCTTTTTTTCTCCTCTCTTTATTTCACTTCCGGTCGGTTATTTGGCATTGAATTCATGTGCTCTAATTTACACTTCCATCTCAGTCCTTACGCTGTTAACCAATCAGATTTTAAAATTGCGAAGTTTAGGGTGAACACAGTTGCTTGTCCTGCTCACTTGGTTTCCCTCACTGTGGTAGTGTCAGCTTGAACTTGCAGCAACATACCATGTAAAACATATGACCATCAAAACCTGTCAGGCATTGATAGAGGTGTCAGTTAGCTTCAATTGGAATTAGGCATAGGGAAGGGACAAGAAAAGTCCAATGGCACTGTTGAGGCCTTCCGTGCTAGGTGGGCACCACAGGGACTTTGGGGCCGTATCGGACCCCTTAATCACGTTTTGGCGTGATGTTTTAAGTTTCTGTCATGATTTTGTTTTTGTTTAAGGCAGGATCCTTTTAAGGGTCTGTCCCTTTAATTTGTCCCTCAGTTTGTTTGCTTTAGTTTCCTGGGATATTTGATTTGCACCAAAATAGTTGGAAAGCAGCCACTGCCGATCACGATATAATCACCTCCAGCTGGAAGCACATATTACAAATATCAGCTCAGGAAAGAATCTGGCTGTGCAGTGATGTTCCCTATGGTCAAACGGCCTGCAGAACCACACTAGTTTCGCACATCACGAATTTAGAGGGGGTACAATGCACGTGGAATAATGGCTGGGATTTTCCAGCTCTGATCGAATGTGGAGGGCCAGCCAAAAGTCCATTGGCAGGACTGGAATGTCCCGACAGCAGGTGGGAATGGAGAATCCCGGCCAATGGGAATGGGATTCTCCGGCCATCCAGCCATGTTTCTCCCTGCGGCAGGAGATAGAGCTCCGTTCACTGGTAGTGGGATTCTCTGCTCCTGCTGCTGTCAATGGGATTTCCCATTGAAGCCACTCCACCCGCTGGCAGACCCATGGGCCGGGGTTCATTGCCGGTGGGTCCAGAGAATCCCGCTGTCATTAAACGGCCAGAGAATTACGACCAACATCTCGAGCGGATGAGCAAATCGTGAGGTAAAAAATATAGTAATAGTAGAAATTTGAAAACCAAGGCTGACGTCTTAGAATCTAGACTGCTACAAATTGTAATGAGCTGTTAGCAGAGTATTAGCTCAGGCAGCTTTTGAGCGATTCAGAAACAAACAGCAGTCTATTCACACACAGAATAAATTGCACAAACGGCTATGAAACGACGCAATTATTTTCAAACTTTTGTAACCTCGTAATCAAAAACTAGTAAAGAAAATTAACACTTGCATTGTTATAAAATCTTAAAATGCCTCTTTGAATGATATCAAATGCTTTACATTTGAAATGTGTTTAGTTCAATAGGGAAATGTGAGGGTCATTCTATTCACGGCATGGTGTCACAAAGGGTATTTTCACAAATAGCCAGTTAAATTAGGTATTTTATTCATGATGTGTGGGCATCGCTGGCATTTGTTACCCACCTCTCATGGCTCTTGGGAAGGTGGCGGAGAATCTTCTTGTGACATGCTGGCCATTTCACAGGGCAGTTAAGAGTTAACCATATTCATGTGTGTCTGGAGTCAGACCTCGTAAGGACAGCAAGTTTCCCCCCCAAAGGAGATTAGTGAGCCAAATGAGTTTATGACAAACTTAGTTTCAGGGTCACAATTATTGATAATAACTTTTTATTCCAGATTCATTTAATTAACTGAACTCAATTTGCAAGCTACCCTGGTTATATTTGAACTTTCCACTCTGGATTACTAATCCAGTAATTCAGCCATTATGTTATCATTCCCACTCTCGGGGTCAACAGACAAATGTTGCCAGGACACCCTGGAATTCCTGGAATAAGAAGGTAGGGATTTTGTTTCCTACACCAATAACTATATACAGTATATAAGACATACAACAACAACACCTTAAATAACAACACCTCCTCCACAATAGTCCTCAATACCGGGACCCTGCAAGGCTGTGTACTTAGCCCCAAACTATACAACCTGTACACACATGACTGCGTGGCAAAATTTGGTTCCAACTCCATCTAAACGTTTGCTGACGATACGACCATAGTGGGCTGGATCTCGAATACTGACGAGTCAGAATACAGGAGGGAGATAGAGAACCTAGTGGAGTGGTGCAGCGACAACAATCTCTCTCTCAATGTCAGCAAAACTAAAGAGCTGGTCATTGACTTTAGGAAGCAAAGTACTGTACACACCCCTGTCAGCATCAACAGCACTTCCCTGCATATAACACACATGGGCCGGGGGGGCTCCCTTACCCGGCGGGGCGGAGGGTCCCGGCGTAGCGGGGTTGTGCCAACCACTCCGGGTTTGGGCCTTCCCAAAGGTGCGGAATTCTCCGCACCTTTAGGGGCTAGGCCCGCGCCGGAGTGGTTTCCGCCACGCCGACTGGCACCAAAACTGGCGCCAATGGCCTTTGGCGCTATGCCGCCCGGCATCGGGGCTGGCTGAAAGGACTGCGCCGGTCCGCGCATGTGCGGGCGCGTCAGCGGCCGCTGATGTCACCACCGGCGCATGCGCGGTAGGGGGGGTCTCTTCCGCCTCCGCCATGGTGGAGGCCGTGGCAGCGGCGGAAGAAAAATAGTGCCCCCACAGCACTGGCCCGCCCGCCGATTGGTGGGACCCGATCGCGGGCCAGGCCACCGTGGGGGCACATCCCGGAGTCCGATCGCCCCGCGCCCCCCCCCCCCAGGACCCCAGGGGCCCGCTCGCGCCACCAATCCCGCCGCCACCAGAGGTGGCAGCCTACGCGATGATAGGGGAAGAAAAAGAGTACGACGCGGCCATGGATAAGCTGAAAGGACAGTTTCTTAAGCCGGTAAACTGAGTATTCGCCCGACATCTGCTGGCTACCAGACAACAGTTCCCCGGTGAGTCCTTAGACTATTTTTACCTGGCCCTCGCTGTCCAGGAATTGCACCTGCCTCCAAGTTTCAGCCACTGAGCACATGGAACTTTTGATCAGAGATGCTTACGTGGCTGGGATGCAGTCTGCCGCTATCCGCCAGCAGATGCTGGAAAAAGACGACCTCAGCCTAACTGAGGCACAGACTCTCTCCACCTCCCTGGAGGTCGCCGACTTAAACACCCGCGCCTATGTCCCCAGCCGCACTGCAGCGCCTTGGGCCTCCTGGCACGCTTCCCCACCGCCATCCGCCGCTCCCGACCCCCCTCAGGCCTGCGCCGCGGGACGCCCAGACAAGTCCGCGGGGCCCCGCTGCTATTTCTGTGGGTTTGCCAAACACCCTCGCCCGCGCTGCCCGGCCCGCTCCGTCCTTTGGAAGAGCTGCAGGAAGAAGGGCCATTTTCCGTCGGTCTGCCAGACCAAATCTGTCGCTACTGTGCCGCGCAGCGACTGGGGATCTCCTCCTCCGGGCCCTTCCAGTGCACCGCGCCAATCTCTCCCTCCCGCCCCCGGGCCCCTGCGCCCGGCCTGCGCGCCTCTCTGCCGCTTCGAGCGGCCCGCCGGCACTGCTAACCCCGCCCCTAGCAACCACGACGGTCCTGCGAGCGCCGCCATCTTGGGCCCCGGATGCCATGTGCGGGTCCTGGGCGCCGCCATCTTGGGGCCCCGACTCCACGTGCGGGTCCTGGGTGCCGCCATCTTGGGGCCCCGACTCCACGTGCGGATCCTGGGCGCCGCCATCCTGGACTGGCACACAAGATCCTGACAGCACCTACTCGGCCGACGACGATGGATCTTCTCCACGGCTCGCGTCCATTCACCTCGACCAGTCACGTCCACGCACTCGCCAAGACGACGACGCTAATCCACCTCAACGGGCACGAGACAGGCTGCCTGCTGGACTCCGGGAGCACGGAAAGCTTCGTACACCCTGACACGGTAAGACGCTGCGCGCTCCCTGTTCGCCCTGTAAAACACAAAATCGGGTTAGCCTCACGTAAGCACTCCGTCCGCATCACCGGGTGCTTCATCACGGTCCAAGGGAAGGTTTTAAAAAATTATAAACTCCTTCTCCTCCCCGACCTTTGCGCACCGGCACTCCTAGGACTGGACTTCCAGTGCAACCTGCAGAGCTTGACCTTCCAATTCGGCGGCCCTATACCCCCCTCACTGTCTGCAGCCCCGCGTCCCTCAAAGTGGACCCCCCCCTCCTTGTTTGCTAATCTCACCCCCAATTGCAAACCCATCGCGACCCGGAGCAGACGGTACAGCGCCCAGGACCGATCCTTCATCAGGTCCGAGGTCCAGAGGTTGCTGAAGGAAGGGGTCATCGAGGCCAGCAACAGTCCCTGGCGAGCCCAAGTGCTGGTGGTCCGGACTGGGGAGAAAAACCGGATGGTCATCGACTACAGCCAGACAATCAATCGGTTTACGCAACTGGACGCGTAACTCGACGGGGGAGAGGTCCCCGTATTTCCGCTATGGTAAACGAGATTGCGAAATACAAAGTCTTCTCCACGGTGGACCTCAAGTCCGCTTATCACCAGCTCCCCATCCGCGCGAGTGACCGCAAGTACACCGCGTTCGAGGCTGATGGGCACCTCTACCACTTCCTCAGGGTTCCATTCGGTGTCACAAATGGGGTCTCGGTCTTCCAACAGGAGATGGACAGAATGGTCGACAAGTACGGATTACGGGCTACCTTCCCGTACCTCGATAATGTCACCATCTGCGGCCACGACCAACAGGACCATGACATCAACCTCCGAAAATTCCTCCAAACCGCAAAACTCCTTAACCTAAACCAACTTAGTTTCAGGGTCACAATTATTGATAATAACTTTTTATTCCAGATTCATTTAATTAACTGAACTCAATTTGCAAGCTACCCTGGTTATATTTGAACTTTCCACTCTGGATTACTAATCCAGTAATTCAGCCATTATGTTATCATTCCCACTCTCGGGGTCAACAGACAAATGTTGCCAGGACACCCTGGAATTCCTGGAATAAGAAGGTAGGGATTTTGTTTCCTACACCAATAACTATATACAGTATATAAGACATACAACAACAACACCTTAAATAACAACACCTCCTCCACAATAGTCCTCAATACCGGGACCCTGCAAGGCTGTGTACTTAGCCCCAAACTATACAACCTGTACACACATGACTGCGTGGCAAAATTTGGTTCCAACTCCATCTAAACGTTTGCTGACGATACGACCATAGTGGGCTGGATCTCGAATACTGACGAGTCAGAATACAGGAGGGAGATAGAGAACCTAGTGGAGTGGTGCAGCGACAACAATCTCTCTCTCAATGTCAGCAAAACTAAAGAGCTGGTCATTGACTTTAGGAAGCAAAGTACTGTACACACCCCTGTCAGCATCAACAGCACTTCCCTGCATATAACACACATGGGCCGGGGGGGCTCCCTTACCCGGCGGGGCGGAGGGTCCCGGCGTAGCGGGGTTGTGCCAACCACTCCGGGTTTGGGCCTTCCCAAAGGTGCGGAATTCTCCGCACCTTTAGGGGCTAGGCCCGCGCCGGAGTGGTTTCCGCCACGCCGACTGGCACCAAAACTGGCGCCAATGGCCTTTGGCGCTATGCCGCCCGGCATCGGGGCTGGCTGAAAGGACTGCGCCGGTCCGCGCATGTGCGGGCGCGTCAGCGGCCGCTGATGTCACCACCGGCGCATGCGCGGTAGGGGGGGTCTCTTCCGCCTCCGCCATGGTGGAGGCCGTGGCAGCGGCGGAAGAAAAATAGTGCCCCCACAGCACTGGCCCGCCCGCCGATTGGTGGGACCCGATCGCGGGCCAGGCCACCGTGGGGGCACATCCCGGAGTCCGATCGCCCCGCGCCCCCCCCCCCAGGACCCCAGGGGCCCGCTCGCGCCACCAATCCCGCCGCCACCAGAGGTGGCAGCCTACGCGATGATAGGGGAAGAAAAAGAGTACGACGCGGCCATGGATAAGCTGAAAGGACAGTTTCTTAAGCCGGTAAACTGAGTATTCGCCCGACATCTGCTGGCTACCAGACAACAGTTCCCCGGTGAGTCCTTAGACTATTTTTACCTGGCCCTCGCTGTCCAGGAATTGCACCTGCCTCCAAGTTTCAGCCACTGAGCACATGGAACTTTTGATCAGAGATGCTTACGTGGCTGGGATGCAGTCTGCCGCTATCCGCCAGCAGATGCTGGAAAAAGACGACCTCAGCCTAACTGAGGCACAGACTCTCTCCACCTCCCTGGAGGTCGCCGACTTAAACACCCGCGCCTATGTCCCCAGCCGCACTGCAGCGCCTTGGGCCTCCTGGCACGCTTCCCCACCGCCATCCGCCGCTCCCGACCCCCCTCAGGCCTGCGCCGCGGGACGCCCAGACAAGTCCGCGGGGCCCCGCTGCTATTTCTGTGGGTTTGCCAAACACCCTCGCCCGCGCTGCCCGGCCCGCTCCGTCCTTTGGAAGAGCTGCAGGAAGAAGGGCCATTTTCCGTCGGTCTGCCAGACCAAATCTGTCGCTACTGTGCCGCGCAGCGACTGGGGATCTCCTCCTCCGGGCCCTTCCAGTGCACCGCGCCAATCTCTCCCTCCCGCCCCCGGGCCCCTGCGCCCGGCCTGCGCGCCTCTCTGCCGCTTCGAGCGGCCCGCCGGCACTGCTAACCCCGCCCCTAGCAACCACGACGGTCCTGCGAGCGCCGCCATCTTGGGCCCCGGATGCCATGTGCGGGTCCTGGGCGCCGCCATCTTGGGGCCCCGACTCCACGTGCGGGTCCTGGGTGCCGCCATCTTGGGGCCCCGACTCCACGTGCGGATCCTGGGCGCCGCCATCCTGGACTGGCACACAAGATCCTGACAGCACCTACTCGGCCGACGACGATGGATCTTCTCCACGGCTCGCGTCCATTCACCTCGACCAGTCACGTCCACGCACTCGCCAAGACGACGACGCTAATCCACCTCAACGGGCACGAGACAGGCTGCCTGCTGGACTCCGGGAGCACGGAAAGCTTCGTACACCCTGACACGGTAAGACGCTGCGCGCTCCCTGTTCGCCCTGTAAAACACAAAATCGGGTTAGCCTCACGTAAGCACTCCGTCCGCATCACCGGGTGCTTCATCACGGTCCAAGGGAAGGTTTTAAAAAATTATAAACTCCTTCTCCTCCCCGACCTTTGCGCACCGGCACTCCTAGGACTGGACTTCCAGTGCAACCTGCAGAGCTTGACCTTCCAATTCGGCGGCCCTATACCCCCCTCACTGTCTGCAGCCCCGCGTCCCTCAAAGTGGACCCCCCCCTCCTTGTTTGCTAATCTCACCCCCAATTGCAAACCCATCGCGACCCGGAGCAGACGGTACAGCGCCCAGGACCGATCCTTCATCAGGTCCGAGGTCCAGAGGTTGCTGAAGGAAGGGGTCATCGAGGCCAGCAACAGTCCCTGGCGAGCCCAAGTGCTGGTGGTCCGGACTGGGGAGAAAAACCGGATGGTCATCGACTACAGCCAGACAATCAATCGGTTTACGCAACTGGACGCGTAACTCGACGGGGGAGAGGTCCCCGTATTTCCGCTATGGTAAACGAGATTGCGAAATACAAAGTCTTCTCCACGGTGGACCTCAAGTCCGCTTATCACCAGCTCCCCATCCGCGCGAGTGACCGCAAGTACACCGCGTTCGAGGCTGATGGGCACCTCTACCACTTCCTCAGGGTTCCATTCGGTGTCACAAATGGGGTCTCGGTCTTCCAACAGGAGATGGACAGAATGGTCGACAAGTACGGATTACGGGCTACCTTCCCGTACCTCGATAATGTCACCATCTGCGGCCACGACCAACAGGACCATGACATCAACCTCCGAAAATTCCTCCAAACCGCAAAACTCCTTAACCTAAACCAACTTAGTTTCAGGGTCACAATTATTGATAATAACTTTTTATTCCAGATTCATTTAATTAACTGAACTCAATTTGCAAGCTACCCTGGTTATATTTGAACTTTCCACTCTGGATTACTAATCCAGTAATTCAGCCATTATGTTATCATTCCCACTCTCGGGGTCAACAGACAAATGTTGCCAGGACACCCTGGAATTCCTGGAATAAGAAGGTAGGGATTTTGTTTCCTACACCAATAACTATATACAGTATATAAGACATACAACAACAACACCTTAAATAACAACACCTCCTCCACAATAGTCCTCAATACCGGGACCCTGCAAGGCTGTGTACTTAGCCCCAAACTATACAACCTGTACACACATGACTGCGTGGCAAAATTTGGTTCCAACTCCATCTAAACGTTTGCTGACGATACGACCATAGTGGGCTGGATCTCGAATACTGACGAGTCAGAATACAGGAGGGAGATAGAGAACCTAGTGGAGTGGTGCAGCGACAACAATCTCTCTCTCAATGTCAGCAAAACTAAAGAGCTGGTCATTGACTTTAGGAAGCAAAGTACTGTACACACCCCTGTCAGCATCAACAGCACTTCCCTGCATATAACACACATGGGCCGGGGGGGCTCCCTTACCCGGCGGGGCGGAGGGTCCCGGCGTAGCGGGGTTGTGCCAACCACTCCGGGTTTGGGCCTTCCCAAAGGTGCGGAATTCTCCGCACCTTTAGGGGCTAGGCCCGCGCCGGAGTGGTTTCCGCCACGCCGACTGGCACCAAAACTGGCGCCAATGGCCTTTGGCGCTATGCCGCCCGGCATCGGGGCTGGCTGAAAGGACTGCGCCGGTCCGCGCATGTGCGGGCGCGTCAGCGGCCGCTGATGTCACCACCGGCGCATGCGCGGTAGGGGGGGTCTCTTCCGCCTCCGCCATGGTGGAGGCCGTGGCAGCGGCGGAAGAAAAATAGTGCCCCCACAGCACTGGCCCGCCCGCCGATTGGTGGGACCCGATCGCGGGCCAGGCCACCGTGGGGGCACATCCCGGAGTCCGATCGCCCCGCGCCCCCCCCCCCAGGACCCCAGGGGCCCGCTCGCGCCACCAATCCCGCCGCCACCAGAGGTGGCAGCCTACGCGATGATAGGGGAAGAAAAAGAGTACGACGCGGCCATGGATAAGCTGAAAGGACAGTTTCTTAAGCCGGTAAACTGAGTATTCGCCCGACATCTGCTGGCTACCAGATAACAGTTCCCCGGTGAGTCCTTAGACTATTTTTACCTGGCCCTCGCTGTCCAGGAATTGCACCTGCCTCCAAGTTTCAGCCACTGAGCACATGGAACTTTTGATCAGAGATGCTTACGTGGCTGGGATGCAGTCTGCCGCTATCCGCCAGCAGATGCTGGAAAAAGACGACCTCAGCCTAACTGAGGCACAGACTCTCTCCACCTCCCTGGAGGTCGCCGACTTAAACACCCGCGCCTATGTCCCCAGCCGCACTGCAGCGCCTTGGGCCTCCTGGCACGCTTCCCCACCGCCATCCGCCGCTCCCGACCCCCCTCAGGCCTGCGCCGCGGGACGCCCAGACAAGTCCGCGGGGCCCCGCTGCTATTTCTGTGGGTTTGCCAAACACCCTCGCCCGCGCTGCCCGGCCCGCTCCGTCCTTTGGAAGAGCTGCAGGAAGAAGGGCCATTTTCCGTCGGTCTGCCAGACCAAATCTGTCGCTACTGTGCCGCGCAGCGACTGGGGATCTCCTCCTCCGGGCCCTTCCAGTGCACCGCGCCAATCTCTCCCTCCCGCCCCCGGGCCCCTGCGCCCGGCCTGCGCGCCTCTCTGCCGCTTCGAGCGGCCCGCCGGCACTGCTAACCCCGCCCCTAGCAACCACGACGGTCCTGCGAGCGCCGCCATCTTGGGCCCCGGATGCCATGTGCGGGTCCTGGGCGCCGCCATCTTGGGGCCCCGACTCCACGTGCGGGTCCTGGGTGCCGCCATCTTGGGGCCCCGACTCCACGTGCGGATCCTGGGCGCCGCCATCCTGGACTGGCACACAAGATCCTGACAGCACCTACTCGGCCGACGACGATGGATCTTCTCCACGGCTCGCGTCCATTCACCTCGACCAGTCACGTCCACGCACTCGCCAAGACGACGACGCTAATCCACCTCAACGGGCACGAGACAGGCTGCCTGCTGGACTCCGGGAGCACGGAAAGCTTCGTACACCCTGACACGGTAAGACGCTGCGCGCTCCCTGTTCGCCCTGTAAAACACAAAATCGGGTTAGCCTCACGTAAGCACTCCGTCCGCATCACCGGGTGCTTCATCACGGTCCAAGGGAAGGTTTTAAAAAATTATAAACTCCTTCTCCTCCCCGACCTTTGCGCACCGGCACTCCTAGGACTGGACTTCCAGTGCAACCTGCAGAGCTTGACCTTCCAATTCGGCGGCCCTATACCCCCCTCACTGTCTGCAGCCCCGCGTCCCTCAAAGTGGACCCCCCCCTCCTTGTTTGCTAATCTCACCCCCAATTGCAAACCCATCGCGACCCGGAGCAGACGGTACAGCGCCCAGGACCGATCCTTCATCAGGTCCGAGGTCCAGAGGTTGCTGAAGGAAGGGGTCATCGAGGCCAGCAACAGTCCCTGGCGAGCCCAAGTGCTGGTGGTCCGGACTGGGGAGAAAAACCGGATGGTCATCGACTACAGCCAGACAATCAATCGGTTTACGCAACTGGACGCGTAACTCGACGGGGGAGAGGTCCCCGTATTTCCGCTATGGTAAACGAGATTGCGAAATACAAAGTCTTCTCCACGGTGGACCTCAAGTCCGCTTATCACCAGCTCCCCATCCGCGCGAGTGACCGCAAGTACACCGCGTTCGAGGCTGATGGGCACCTCTACCACTTCCTCAGGGTTCCATTCGGTGTCACAAATGGGGTCTCGGTCTTCCAACAGGAGATGGACAGAATGGTCGACAAGTACGGATTACGGGCTACCTTCCCGTACCTCGATAATGTCACCATCTGCGGCCACGACCAACAGGACCATGACATCAACCTCCGAAAATTCCTCCAAACCGCAAAACTCCTTAACCTAACTTACAATAAGGATAAGTACGTGTTTAGCACCGACCACCTAGCCATCCTCGGCTACATAGTGCGTAACGGAGTGACAGGCCCCGACCCCGAACGCATGCGCCCCCTGATGGAACTCCCTCTCCCCAACACCCTCAAATCCCAAAAACGCTGCCTGGGTTTCTTCGCTTACTACGCCCAATGGGTTCCCAATTACGCCGTCCCCTCATTCAGTCCACGACCTTCCCGTCGTTGTCAGAGGCCTGTCAGGCCTTTAGCCGCATCAAAGCGGACATCGCAAAGGCCACGTGCGCGCCATCGACGAGTCCCTCCCCTTCCAGGTCGTGAGCGACGCATCAGATGTAGCTCTGGCGGCCACCCTGAACCAAGCGGGCAGACCCGTGGTCTTCTTCTCCAGAACCCTCCAGGCTTCCGAACTCCGCCACGCCTCAGTGGAAAAGGAAGCCCAGGCCATAGTCGAAGTTGTGCGACATTGGAGGCACTATTTGGCCGGCAGGAAGTTTACCCTCCTCACAGACCAACGGTCAGTGGCATTCATGTTCGATAATGCACAGAGGGGCAAGATTAAGAACGACAAGATCTTGCGGTGGCGGATCGAGTTGTCCACGTGCAACTACGATATCTTGTATCGTCCTGGGAAGCTCAATGAGCCTCCTGATGCCCTGTCCCGCGGTACCTGCGCCAGCGCGCAGATAGACCGCCTCCGCTCCCTCCACGCGGACCTCTGCCATCCAGGGGTGACCCGTTTCTATCATTTCATAAAGACCTGCAACCTGCCATTCTCCATCGAGGAAGTCAAGACAGTAACCCGTGACTGCCACATCTGCGCAGAGTGCAAACCACAATTCTACTGCCCCGAGCGCGCGCATCTGATCAAAGCATCCCGCCCCTTCGAACGTCTCAGCATTGACTTCAAGGGGCCCCTTCCCTCTAGCAACCGCAACATTTACTTCCTGACGGTAATCGATGAATACTCCCACTTCCCCTTCGCCATTCCCTGCCCCGACATGACCACATCGACCGTCATTAAGGCCCTCCTCTCCATCTTCTCCCTGTTCGGCTACCCCGCGTACATACATAGCAATCGGGGGTCCTCCTTTATGAGCGACGAGCTGCGTCAATTCCTGCTCAGAGGGGCATAGCCTCTAGCAGGACGACCAGCTATAACCCCCGGGGTAACGGACAGGTCGAGCGGGAGAATGGTACCATCAGGAAGACCAGACTACTGGCCCTCCGGTCCAGAGATCTCCCTATTTCCCGATGGCAAGAGGTGATCCCCGATGCCCTACATTCTATCCGCTCACTCCTCTGTACCGCAACTAATCAGACACCTCATGAACGTCTTCTTGTTTTCCCCAGGAAGTCGTCCTCCGGATCCCCTCTCCCGACGTGGCTGGCCACCCCCGGACCCATCTTGCTCCGGAAGCATGTGCGGGTGCACAAGTCCGACCCATTGGTGGAACAAGTCCAGTTACTCCACGCTAACCCGCAGTGTGCGTACGTGGAGTACCCCGACGGTCGGCAGGACACGGTCTCCCTCCGGGACCTGGCACCCGCCGGCGTGCGGCCCTCCCCCCTTCACCACAGACCCCCCTCCCTGTTCTTTTTCCCCCAGCGCCCCACCCAGGCCACCCCTCCCCCATCCATGGCGTCTCCACCACCAGCCCGGGTTACGGAGACAGTTCAAGGACCATCGCTCCCGGAGTCCAGGACATCAGCTGAACCACCACCATCGGCTGAACCAACATCACCTACTCCACTACGGCGGTCTGCCAGGACGTCACGGGCAACGAAAAGGCTGATCGAGTCCATTTAACTTTCAACACCACCACGGACTTTGTATGGACACTATGTACTGTTGTTAAATGTCTGGGCCAGTGGGAAGCCAAGGATACATTTTTTTTTTCCTTCTCTCCTTACTATTCATACCACCAGTTCTCCCCCCACCCCCCTCCAGCTCTCGTTGACACCCCCCCCCGACTTCTTTCTCCGCAAGGGGTGAATGTGGTGGTATGATTAGCATAGCGACCTGCCATTGGTGCAGAACACCGGCTTACCATTGGCCCTGGTCGGTCATATGCCTCTCAACTGGTTGGTTGAGACCAGTCATGTGACGGCTCCCCGATTGGTCGAAAGGCTGAGTTAATCCCGTCTCCAGGGCGGGGTATAAATACCCAGTACTCCTGGCGGTCGTCCTTATACTGTAATCCACCACAGGGCTAACATCTAGCTGATTAAAAGCCATACTTTTGTCCAGCAACTCGTCTCGCGTTCAATTGATGGTACATCACATGGTGAGCAAATGCCTCAGACCATATTTACGAGATGGTTGATGAGACCGATCTTATAACATATGAAGCTGTAGGAATCTAAACACATATATTCACCAGCGAAGGTAGGCTTGTGGTAGACAGCAATAGAGATCACCCCAACTTTTCTCAACCAATAAGATGAGAAAATTGAGCTAATTTGTCTGCTCTGTTTCAACGGTGAATTTGAGTGCAAGATGGAGCCCAATGGCTCTTGCTTTTCAAGAATTTGAAATTGACAATGGGCGTGGTTCAGCGTGTGCCCGACTTGGGATCGGGACGCCATGGTTGAATCGCTGGAAAAGCCAAAAGCAACCTTTACACTGGGTGAAAAATCTCATGAATGTTACAGGACTCACAAAGCCTGGCACAATCTGGATCTCACCCTCGTTGGGCGAGATCCAGAAAACCATACTTAAATGAGCAATTAGGCTCATCTAAACATGCGTTTGCTGGGTTCACTCAGCGCCTGGGATTCAACGGTCACACCAGTGAGGCCTCAAATGGGCGTCATTCAGGACTTGTTCACACAAATGCGAACCAATCATGATGGAACCTCAGGGGGTTTTGCAGGCAATTAGAGGTCCCCGGGCAATTGGGGACAAGGCAGGGTGGCACCCTGGCACCTAGACTCTGCCAAGGTGCAGGGTGGCAGTGTGAGGGCTCAGGTGCGGGGGTGGGCCTTGCCCATAAGAGCGGGTGGGGGTGGGGAGGGGGGTTAGGTGGGGGTTTGAATACCCACAAAAGGTTGGGGAGAATTAAAGGGGCGGAGGGGGTCCTGAAAGCTGGGGACTGAAAGGGGATGTCTGGAGATCTGGGCCGCCTTCCAAAATGGCGTCCCAGTCTGCAAGGATTGGGACCTGCAACTGCAACCTGACAGCTACCTAAGTGTGGCCCCAACGCCAAAAACGGTAAAGTGCCGTTGAATAGTGGGCTTATTCTCGGCGCTACAGCCACCGAGAAACACCAAACCAAACCCGCCTGAACTTTTTTTCGTTGAACCATGCCCAATGTGCATTTATATAGCAGCATTAAAATGGCAAAATGTGCGATCATTGAAGCATTCTATCAAAGCATCAAAGGACATTGGCAAAAGTAAACAACTCCTAATGTTGTACAGGAGCACATTGCAACAATAGGAAACTACAAACAACGGTATGATTTGTTAACTTCACCCGATACTTCAGAGATTGTCAACAACAACAAGCGCAAATTGGTCGGAGGAAGCAGAACTCTAAAAAGCGAGTATTCAACCAGGGAGAGAGAAAGTAGAAGCTACACCACCAATGAGAAATGGATACCTGCTGTGATCCTTGAAAAGACAGGTCCAATATCACACACCATACGCATGGATGATGAAAGAGTTTGTCTATGTCATGCTAATCAGCTACTTGGTCTCAAGTAGCCAAGTTCCAGAACATCAAATTCAACCCATCAGTATAGGCATCCACCTGAGAGACCTCTTAATGAATTGTACATATGTATAAAGATAACGCATAAATGGATCTGTTGAATACATGTTGAGTCGTTGTCGTTGCACTGATGAAGTAAAGGGTGTTCTATATCAGAGAATACATCGATGCTGGTGAAGTGCTACATGATATGTAGTGACGTCAGCAGAGTGTTTGGGCGGGATGAAATGAAAAATGAAATGAAAATCGCTTATTGTCACGAGTAGGCTTCAATGAAGTTACTGTGAAAAGCCCCTAGTTGCCACATTCCGGGGCCTGTCCGGGGAGGCTGGTACAGGAATCGAACTGTGCTGCTGGCCTGCTTGGTCTGCTTTAAAAGCCAGCGATTTAGCCTGGTGAGCTAAACCAGCCCCTAGGATGTGGGGTAGATCACCATCTTAGATTGAATGAGCAAAACCTCTTAATAAACTTCTCATTGTGCTTGAAAGAATCCAGAGTGTGGATTCTATAACTTTTCTCTTTGCGGCAACGAAGAGATATAAAGAGTAAGTTTGGATGAGCTGAAGTGTGGAAGGTGGGAGACCAGGCCAGGAGAGTCTAGAAATGTCATTTTATAACTCTTCACCATTCCACATGGTAAGAAAATAGATAGCCTGATTAAATATGTTTCACTAAGGATATTCTCAGTATTGTAAAACCCATGGGGCGGAATTCTCCGCCTGATGTAGCGTGCCCTCGCCAGCGGCGGGATTCTCCATCCCACCAGCCGGCTAATGGGGTTTCCCATTGTGGGCAGGCCCGCACCATCAGGAAATCCCCGGGCGTAGGTGCGCTGCCGGCGCAATGGAGAATCCCGGCAGGAGGGAATCGAGCCCAAGATGTCTTTGTAATGCGTTGGTATGCCGTTCTCCAGCTCACTGAAAATATCTAGGGCGGCTGCTGAGCCTGGAACAGATGGGCTTGTGATGCCTCCTGTAGCCAAATACTCCATTGGCAACTATTGCGTGTGATGGAAGGCCATTTGGCTGAGGCACTGGAGGAGAATGATAAGGAAAATAAGAAGGGAAAGCAAGAATGAGGGGAATGTGTACAAACAAATTGAAAAGCTCTCAAAAAGACGACTGCTCCACTGCGAATATATAAATAAGAAATGATGATTTTCTATGTAAACATGTTTACACATTTGAAAGTTCAAATAATAGCACAAAAACATTTTTAGAACTGACATTATACAGTTGGCATGTAAAGCTGTAGCTTCAGTATATCTGAACAATCAGTCTTGCGGCCCTATGGGAATATTTTTATTCGACAAAGCTATGATTTGAGGCTCTGATACTCAAAAACAATTCATTATCTGTTTGTCTTCCAGACATAACAGTGCTGCCTTGTTAAGTGCTTTTGAAAACTTAATTATCTAAACACATGGCATCATCAGTAAAACAGGCATCTTAAAGATAGTTATGGTAAATTGCAGGACAGAAATAATTTATTGGGACGACTGTTTTACATTTACGGTAATAGTATATTTTAGAACTGTTTAAAAGAATTGAAATGAGATTATTACACAAGCCAGATGTTAAACAATTAAACAATTAGCACAAATGATGGTGTCGAATTTAAACGTATATCCTTAAATAAATTCCTTATTGCTGCATTTTATGTGGAAAGAACAGGGTATTGGGCAAGTTTGGGCAGGTAATAAAACGTGCTAGGTTTAACCCTCCGCCAAATCGCTAGATGAATTTCTCCTTCACTGATCTCGAATGGAAAAAACTTCAAATTGGGCCGAGATTCCTCAGTGCTTCCGGCGTAGGCCTGTAATTCCACTAATGGGAATGGTGGGAGTGCGGCGGAATGGTTGGAAAACAAGCTGGGACCCAGCTGCACAAGCCTTATATCCTTGATTTTATTTTTAGACAGAGCCTCTGTTTGATTCAGATGAGGAAAATTGAGCTTCAGCAACAAATGTTGGCCTTTCCAGTGATGTTCAGATCCCATGAAAGAGTGTATAAAACAAAGATAGCTAATTATCAGTGCTTCAGGAGAGAAGCACAACATTCCCAGAATATAGCTCTCCCCAATTTATTTTAGAGCTCATTTTCTTGACTCTTTTCTTCCATGTTATTTCCACAAGCCCAAATTCCATTTTGCTCCTGTTCTTCAAAAAGAACCAGAGAGCTCCAAGGAAGGCATCCAGGTCTCCATCCTGTTTCCTGAAACAATGCTCAGCCAGGTGAAGTGGTGGACAGAAAATGAAGGTTTTGGGAAATCTAGGCACTTGGTCCAGGCTTCAAATTCCACTCCTGAGCAAGTCATCTAGGCTGTCATTCCAGTGGAGTACTGTGAGAGCGCTGCAATGTGAGAGGTGCAGTCTAACGGTCTATTCGTGCTTGACTCGGGATGTGTGAAGCCGATAAATCCCCCAGAGGCCTGACGTAAGATTTGCGACGCTCATTACACCTTGCAAGGCATCGTGATCTGGATCTCGCCCTCAGTGGGCAGGGTGCAGTTTTGCATATTCAAGTGAGGAGTTAGGCTTTACAGGCATCGTCTTGGAGACCCCGGATGGGCGCTGTTTAGCACTGGTTTCCACAAACATGCGCCAGGCGTACCGGCACTTGGAAGGGTCTCCCAGGCAATTGGGGGCTTTGGGTGATCAGGCTCTGGGCAGTATGGTACCCTGGCAATCCTGATGCCACCTGAGCACTGTGGCACAGTCAACCTGGCACCCTGGCCACCTCGGTGCTGCCCTGGCGTGCCATGATGTTAGGCTGACAATGCCAAGGTGCCCAGGTGGCATCTTGCCCGTGCCGGGGATCAGGCCCGGGGTGCCTTGCTCTTATGAAGTGTGGTGCGGGGGACTTGAGGACTCCCTAATTTGTAAGTTGGGGCCTTGGGGTCGGTCTAAAAGTCACGGAGAGGGGATGGTTTAGAGATCGGGGCGCCATTTAGATCGCTTCATGCACTGGCAAGCTCAGCTCGTTAGTGCAGGAAATGAACAGAAGTATGGCCTTGGCAGGGCATTCCTCAGCAAGGCCCAAAAATGAGGCAGAGTCCCGTTTAATAGTGGGATCGCTCTTGGCGTTACAAGTGCCAGGAAACACCCGCTAAATGCGCCCAAAACGAGACTTTGTTCCATTTCCATTAAATCGTACCCATTGTCTTTCTGAAGAGACAATAAACCAAAGTTCCATTTAGTCTCTCAGGTGGATGTTAAAGTACCCATGGAATTATTTTGCAGAAGATCAGGATTCTCTCTGGCGTTCTGACCGGTATTTATCTCTCAATCAACACTTAAAAATAAATGATCTGGTGATTAACACATTGCTGTTTCCTTTGTGTAAATTGAGACATGTTTACCTTGCTGTTGGGCAGAAACCAGTGTTGTAGTTGTTGGCGAGAGTCACAGCTAATTCTGGAGCACAAGTCTTCAGTACTACTGTGTTGTTGTCATGGCTCATAAAGATTGCTGAGCCCAATGCCGACAGCTGTTTCTTGAAAACACATGGAGTGGATCAAACTGGATGAAAACTGGCATCTGTGCGGAGGGGGTGTTTAGGAAGAAGCCAAGATGGATCATCCACTCGGCACTTCTGGATGAAGATGGTTACAAATGGTTAGCCTTTTCTTTTGCACTGATATGATGTGACTTTACCTTTAAGAATGGGGATATTTGTGGAGCCTCCTCCAACTCATAGAATCAGAGAATCCCTACAGTGCAGAAGGAGGCCATTTGGCCCATCGAGTCTGCACTGACCCTCCAAAAGAACACTCTACCCAGGCCCATGCCCTTGCCTTATCCTTGTAACCCCACCTAACCTTTAGGGCTCTAAGGGCCAGTTTCGCATGGCCAATCCACCTAACCTGCAAATCTTTGGACCGTGGGTAGAAATGATGAACATCCGAAAGAAGCCGCCAGGGACAGAGGGAGAATGTGCAAACTCCACACGGTCACCCAAGGCTGGAATTGAACCTGGGTCCCTGGAGCTGTGAGGCAGAAGTACTAACCACTGTGTCACCATGCCGCCCTGTCAGTTGTTTAATTGTCCACCGCCATTGGTGACCAGATCTGGAAAATGCAAAGATTTTATATGATCTTTTTGGTCATGGGATCACTTAGATCTGTCTATTGCATGCTGTTTCCATGTTGTCGCATGCATTTGGTCCTGTGTCAGAGCCTCACCTCATTTTTAAATCTGCTTGACATGCTCTCCTGCACGCCTTATGATCCCCTGGCTTGATTGTATTGGTAGAGTGAGGGGTATGTCAGGTCAAGTGTTTACAGATTGTGATTGAGTACAATTCTATTGCTGTTGCTACTGCCCTACCAATGTATACCACTGTGCCAATATGTCTGATGGGGCTGTCCGTCCAGTGGCACAGGATATAGCCAGAAGTAGTAATGGAGAAGCCTGGGACATTGGCTGTAGGTTATGGACGTTCCCAGATGTTAGTGAGGGTGGCTGTAGGTTATGGACATTCCCAGATGTTAGTGAGGGTGGCTGTAGGTTATGGACATTCCCAGATGTTAGTGAGGGTGGCTGTAGAGTTATGGACGTTCCCAGATGTTAGTGAGGGTGGCCTTCCAGATCGACTGGAACCACATTGCTGTGGGTCTGGAGTCCCATGTTGGCTAGACCAGGTGAAAACAGCAGATTTCCCTCCCGAAATGGAGGGAATTAGACAGATGTATCTTTATGACACTCTAGTTGTTTCATGGTCACAATTACTGAGATTATTTTTTAATTCCAGATTTATGAATTAATTGAATTTAAATTCTACCAGCTTCCATGGAGGGATTTGAACTCATGTCTCCAGAGCATTAGTCTGGGCCTTTGCATTATTAGTCCAGTAACGTTACCTCTGAGATACTGTTCCCATAAATTCCACATTAATAAACTTAACATGGAAAAACTGCTGATGACAGTTTTTGCTCCAGTCCATCAAGCCATTTTTCTTAATGGGAGGAACGTAGAGAGCAGCACATGATTGTCTTTTGTGCATTTTGTATATTATTTTGAAACAAGATCTGTGGATTACACAGTGTCTTCATGCAAATTCCAAGATGTCAAATACCACAGTTGTCATTTGCCAATCAAATGCTTACCTTTTTGGTGAGTGTGCAGCCTCAGTATTGAATCAATAATCCTGGCTCATCACAAGGCATCAATGGCATTGATCTATCTTCATAGATCAGTGAAAATAAGACAGAAACCCATTGTAAACCTGATCACCTGCTTAGTGGGGCTTTTTCGGGAATGATCAGGGAATCAATGAAATCTCATGCTTTGATATTTTGATCTGTTGGCACAATGAAGAGTGATACAATTATTTTCACTTGCTTTATTCCTTGCTGGAACCGTTCACGTGATAAACTCCTGCTCATGTTGTCTAAAATAGGATATTCAAGTGGAAAATGTGAAATCACACTGATTTATGAGTCAGTCAATGATTCATGGGGCATTTTTCTCTTTACTATTTTTTCAGAGGCAGCTGATACGAATAGATGAAGGTGAACACTGAGTACGTAGCACAGGGATTTCAGAAGAACATAATGAAGCATTCATGCTAATATCACAGAGTGTGATCTCAACGTGTGTGAGCCTGAATGCCAGAGGATAGGAAGTGCAGCCATCATAAAATGTTTGTATGTATTGCAATCCTGTGGCTTCGTCTGGAGTGTGGACATCTGACTATTCCTTGTTTGGGATAAAGGCTCACTGGACTATGCTATAAAATTAAATACATGCCACATGTGGCAGAGTTAGATGTCCTGCTCTATGATTTCAAGTGCTAGAAAACATTGCCATTACAGAGACCGGTGAATTCATCACCATTCCCATGTGAAAACACAGGTTTAAAGCAATCAAAGTTCTATTCTGCAAAAAATATTTTCATCATGCTTATTATAAAAATATAAGTATTTCCAAATTGCCGTGCATTAGTGACAAGCCTTCTACAATTGCTCACAATGAACACTATGTGATAGGGAGAAAGATATTGCAAAAAAGTACAAATAGATGTTAACAGTTACAGTGGAACTTCATATATCACAGTCTTTCTAGCTTCAGTGAATGCTAAACACTGGATTCGAACACAAACAGCTACTTGTGCTGGATGATGTCAAGAGAAATAAATAATACTTGCTTAGTACGATGAAAACATAATGATAGGAATATAATTGGAGCATTTCTCCAAACCAAGCTCAGTTAACTAATTGGTTACACACTGTAATACCATGCATCATATACAAACAGATGGTCTGCATTATTCTTGTACCTCTGGTGCAGCAAAATACTCAGATTATCTGTACATTTGTAGTGACAATATTGTCACAAATTCCAAATGTACCATTTGTAGATAGAAAATAATTAGAAGAAACAGCTTTATAATTTTCAAGGATATATATATAAATTATATGCTATTTTTCATTTTATTGACAACATCCTCAGATTTGAAGAACCATAATGAAAGCGTAACAAGATAGATTTGTGAAATGGATGACATACAAAAGCAGGCTGCAAGTTAAAATTGCATGATTCTAGCCCATAACTAACAAAGCACACAATGGTCTTCTAAGTTCTATTTGCTGAGCACAGTCAGCAATTTTGTGATATACAGTCCCAGAAAGATTCACTTGTGGAAGCTTGCTTACGTGTGGTCTGCTTGTTCCTGATATGGTTCATTCCTGATTGCTGTGCAGCCATACACCCGCATGGCTAAGAGGGAACAGGGACTGCAAAGCTTCTGAGAAATATTTACATGTATGTGTATAATACTGCAATATCAGTGAATGGAATACAGTTTGCACACTCTTTTGTAACTCTTCTTTTTGTCTTCTCAACATTTTTCTCTCCTCTTTTGATGGGTGAACCTCATATCGGAGTAAGCTCCACTGCCGTCTGCTAAGTGTTCATTCTTCATGTATGAACCAATATGCGACTATACCATGGATGGTATCATAGCCAAGCCCAACGCTGCTCTCACCCATTCTCCACACACACACACACACCCACAGATACATTTTCCAGTTGAAGGGAACAGAAGCTGGCACATATAAGTAACAGCAGGAACCCCAGCTGTTTTTCTCTCTCTTTCCTAGTCTATAGATTCTAGAGCTAATTATAGCACTCCAATTAGTGACCTGGTGAAGACCTGCGCAGGCATCCATATCAACCTGGAATGTTCCACTGATATGGCTCAGTGTCAGACCATTGGAAGGAGAATTAGCTTACTTTGGGAAAATAAATACCTTGAACACATTTGAAGGAATTCAGTGGCACCATCCCACTGGACATATTGACCAGATCCCAACACCTTGTAAGTGAAGAATAATTCAGAATGGAAGTGAACGCAGTTTGGACTGGCAATTGAAATTTACTTATTCACCTTCATAGCATTGTTCTGCGTCTGTGTATTTTACCATTTTCAAGAATGTGCAATCTTTTCTTGGTTTTGCTCTGATTGGAGAATGTTTTCTCCACCATTCTGTAAATTCTTTGAATCAGTCTATATGAAAGCTTAATTCAAATTTGAATAAAGTCACTGTAATATAAGGGTCTGGCAAAAAAAGGTTTAATATGGGACTGGCTACTGTCCCTTCCATACTGATATAAAGGAATACATGACCTGAATTTAGAGGGCAGACTTGGACTGGACAGACATCCGTGCAGCAGCCAGTATGACAGGCGTGATCAATGTCCAGCAATCTCTGCACAACATGGCGGGATTTTCCATACCCACCATAATGTGTTTTGCAGCGACAGAGGCGTCCCACCATTGGCTGGCGGTTGGACTTTCCCGTCTCACCGCTGTCAACGGGTTTTCCCATTGTTCACATCCTCTGCCACCAGGAAACCCACGCAGGAAGGTTGCCATTGACAGGACAAGGAGATCCCGCCAGCGGGAATGTCCAGAAAATGTCAGCCGCTGTTTTAATTGCAACCGCTTGGGTCGCAGCAGAAAGCCAAGCAAAGCTGAAACCAGACACAGAGGACTCTAAGGTAACTCACAAGGTTGGGGCACCACACCAAGAGGAAATACACCCACGCTTCTTGGGCGAGGGGGAACAAAGATTCTCTGTCCCGCCAGATTTCTGGTTCAGCACGCCGGCGGGATACTCCATTTCGCCGGCTGGTCAATGGGGTTTCCCATTGTGGGGCAACCCCACGCTGTCAGGAAAGCCCTGGGCTGCAGGCAAAATGGAACATCTCGCCGGTGGAGAATCCAGCCCCAGGGATTTTCATTCTGGAACATGAACATCTTGGTTATCTCACAAACGTTAAATTGGACACAGGAGACAGTGGGCGGGATTCTCCGCCGGCGGGATTCTCCGTTTTGCCGGCACCCAGGGGTTTCCCGATGGCGTGGGGCTGCCCCACAATGGGAATCACATTGACCAGCCAGCATAACAGAGAATCCCACCGGCGGTTCGAGGCAGAAATGTGGCGGGCGGAGAATCCAGCCCAGTGTTCATGTCCTCTGAGGCAAAGAATCTTGGCTTGCAACCCAACAGCCGATGCCACCCAGAACACAACCGTATGCAGCAGGCAGCATCAAACCCCTGGTGAACGGTATTCTGCAGGCGACACTCAGGCAGAAAGGCAAAAGAATACGAGAGACCTTTTTCATTGTCCACAACCAAGAAAGTTCCCTTTTAAGCAGAAAAGCCTGTGTCAACCTCAACTTATTGCAGAAAATTGATGAGGTCAACAAGGTTCTGGTTCCAAATTTAAAAAGCAGTTCCTGAAACGTTTTAACTTGACTGGGGATGACTGAGGATCGGATAGAGGATTACACTGAGGGAAGATGCTATGCCTATGTGCTTGTTCATGGCACAAAAAAATACCCCACCCACTCATAAAACAGTGCAGCAACAGGTGTTGAACTATGCAAGACTCGGAAACTCTTCATGAGACCTACAGAACCACATACACAACGTCTTACAACAATCATTGGGTCTTATTCTAAGTCAGTGCCACTTTGCACGACTAGGCAGTAACAGATTGAAAATCAAGTTGATCCTTTTATTAATCCTTTCCCCCTGCAATCCTACTTTCTTGAATTTCCCTGAGGGCGTCCACATGTGTGATTTCAGGCACAAACTCATCATTATTATGCCCCATGACCTGTATAAGGACCCTGATGTAATTTAGAGTGAATGAATGGAGCATGCACTAGTCTGCAAAGTCTGTCCCACAATGGTATATATTCTACTCAACCATGGCAAAGGATCAACATTTTGTAGAGAAAGAACTCAGTAGGTGAGATATGGCAGACAATATTCACCAAATTCCTGGCATTTCACCCTTAAAGTATTTATGGAATATATTAAAGATTTGCTCAATAATCCTACCAAAACTTCCTTTTCATTGGCCTTTTCAGCATTAATTCTTGAGAATGTTGGTTAGCACATGGGAAGTTTAGGAACTGGTAAGCATCATTTCCTTCACAGGCCCATTGCTTTTGATAGATCAGTCCCACTTGTATAACTTCTAAACATGTCCACCAATCCTTATGGGCTCCCGAAGGATATCTCCTTTATTCCCTCAGAACTCTTTCTGACTAAGCTTTTCTCCTCACTGTCCTGTATCCTACCTTGGTAAACAGAGTCTCCTGCTAAAGAGTGTATTTAATTGGTGCAACAATCTGTTTAATTCCACACCAATTGTTTTCAGCTCCAATTTAGGTCTTTCAAGCACCCCGATTTCAATTGGACAGGGGCTGGTTTAGCACACTGGGCTAAATAGCTGGCTTTTAAAGCAGACCAAGGCAGGCCAGCAGCATGGTTCAATTCCCGTACCAGCCTCCCCGAACAGGCGCCGGAATACGACTAGGGGCTTTTCATAGTAACTTCCATTTGAAGCCTACTTGTGACAATAAGCGATTTTCATCTTTTCATTTCATTGGTGATGGCCTTCAGCTGCCAAAGCCTTAAGTTCTGAAATTCACTCCTTAAACCCCTATGTCTGTCCACCTCATTTTCCTATTTGAAAATGCTCTCGAAAGCTTACCACTTTGACCTGTAGCGTTCTTTGTGATTCTTGCTCTCAAAATGAATGTTGCAGTGTTCACAAAGACCACAAAAAGCTATGTTCATAAACAAAGCTAACATTTATTCACGCGACTTAAATTAAGCTCGGCCACTTATTCCTAAAGTAAACAATAATCTAATCTACAATCTATACTCAACTACATAGTCTCAACACTCTATTTAGTACTGTACTGAACTCTCTCTAGCTCTCCTCTCCAGCTCTCTCCCAGAGAGTCACTGCCTTACATAATTCTGTAACTAGCTCCATCTAGTGGTTATCTACATGATTACATTAACCCTTTGTTATCTGTACATTTCCTATAATGTCACATGACCAAGCTTTCGGTGACCTGCCCACATATCTCCTCATCTGGCTCCATGACAAATTATTCTTGATGGTGCAGTTTTGAACTATCGTTGCAAATTTTACTATGTTTACATGTCACCATTATGACTGGGTCATTTCCATTTAAGGCAGGATTCTCCGTCCATTCACGGTAGTGGGATTCTCTGGTCCCGTTGCAGTGAATGGGCAATTTGGCTGAGCACCAAATTCTCCGCCCTCGCTAGTTGCAGGGCGGACCCGCAACGGAGAATCCCGGCCTTAATGTTTTGTTTACCGATTAGCGGCCCACCCAACTGGATGAATCCTTTGGTCTTTCGGAACATAGAATTTGCATAGAATTTACAGTGCAGAAGGAGGCCATTGGAGTTGTGAACTGCTAAAAAATAAGTGACTCTTCATGGAAGTTATAAGAAAGCTTTTAGATCAGACAGCAACATTCAAACTCCTGCAGGTTTCAGGAGGTGTCTTTCAAGCTGTGCAATTCTTGTGGAGTTTAGACATCTAGAAATCAAAGTGTTGATACATGCTTGACTGAAGCAAACGAACAAGGAATTACATTTGCCCATTTAAGTAGACTAATTTGTGACTAATATTTGGAACAGGAAAGAAAAAAACTGCAATGCATTGTACTTTGGAGAGTGAAAGCTGACAGCATCAATCAGATTGTTCTGCTTTTGAGTTTTGAAATGGGTTGATGCCAGTGAGGGAACAGAGTCGATCAAAATATTTAATGCCACAAAGCAGGTGTTGATGAGATAGACTTTCAGCTTCACATGTTTTGAGATGCTTATTTTCCAGCTGCCAGCCAAAAGACATGCTTCTCAAAGAAAGCGTTCTGCGCAATGCGCTACTGAAAATGGGGCCAATTTAACTGAAGCAAGCAGGGTGGTCAAAGGGGGCTGGATTCTCCGCACCCTGATGCCGAAACCGCGCCGATGCAGGGGCGGAGAATCCATTTTCCCACATGGAGTCAAGACTGGCGCCAGTTCCCCGATTCTTCGGGACCCGAAAAGCTGCCTCCGGTCTACTTGGGGCCATTGCTGGAGGCCCGCTCCGCCATTCTCCGCCCCTGACCGTCCGAAGTCCAGACGACGTGGGTCTAATGTGGTCCTGTAGGTCGGGATACTAATGTGGCAGCTATGGGCTCAGTCCATGGGCCGATTGGAGAGCGGGGGGGGCCTTATACGCGGCCAGGAAATGTTTGGGCGGGTGGACAGGGTTGGGCGCGCGGCTGATCAGGTGGTCTATTTTCAGGGTCCAGTTCCGCGGTCCAGGTCCGCCATGGAGCATAGCGCGGCCGCTGGAGGCCGTCCCCGTGCACAAGCGTGGCCTCTGACCCGGAAGTGTGGGGGTCCATATTTTCAGCAAAAGCTGCTAGGTCTATGCCGGATCCCTGCTAGCCCCCTGCAAGGCTAGGAATATGTGGCCCTTTCATGCCAGTTTTTCTGACGTGAAAGTCCACAGTTTTGATGCCAGCGTGGGGACATAGTCCCAATAACGGAGAATCCAGCCCAGGGGGTCCGATCCACGATCACATATTTTCGCACCACTGCCAATGTTGAATTTCACCTTCCTTGTCTAAGAAGTATCACTTTGCACTTCCACACATCTGTCAGTTGTGGCATTTCAGCGCCACCACTGGAAGAAGGGCAGCATTACAGTTTGACTAATTTACGTAGGCAATTTTCAACGGAAATGTGGCAATTGGAATTTAATATCAAAAATGTTGACATGAAACGGGGCAGCAGGGTAGCATGGTGGTTAGCATAAATGCTTCACAGCTCCAGGGTCCCAGGTTCGATTCCCGGCTGGGTCATTGTCTGTGTGGAGTCTGCACGTCCTCCCCCTGTGTGCGTGGGTTTCCTCCGGGTGCTCCGGTTTCCTCCCACAGTCCAAAGATGTGCGGGTTAGGTGGATTGGCCATGCTAAATTGCCCGTAAGGTTAAGGGGGGGGGGTTGTTGGATTATGGGTATAGGGTGGATACGTGGGTTTGAGTAGGGTGATCATGGCTCGGCGCAACATTGAGGGCCGAAGGGCCAGTTCTGTGCTGTACTGTTCTATGTTCTATGTTCTAGATGCACAATTTTAATTATATGCGGAATATGTTGCTTTCATTTATTGCAGTAGAATATTACGTGTTTGTGTTAACTTTCTTTGGATATGAATAAATGGGTGGTACGGTGACACAGTGGTTAGTATTGCTGCCTCACAACAGTAGGGACCCGGGTTCAATTCCAACTTTGGGTGACTATCTGTGTGGAGTTTCCACTTTCTCCCCGTGTCTGCATGGGTTTCCGGGTGTTACGGCTTTCTCATAGAGTCCAAAGATGCGTAGATTAGGTGGATTGGCCATGTTAAATTAACTCTTAGTGTCCAAAGGTATGCAGGTTAGGTGGATTGGTTGTGCTAAATTGCCCTAAATTGCGGTGATAGGGTGGGTAAGTGGGCCTGGGTAGGTTCTATATCAGAGGGTCGGTGCAGACTCAATGGGCCAAATGGCCACATTCTGCACTGTAGGAAATCTACGCTTCTGTTACTTGTACAGATTGGATTGGATTGGATTTGTTTATTGTTAAGTGTAGCAAGGTACAGTGAAAAGTATTTTTCTGTGAGCAGCTCAACAGATCATTAAGTACATGCGAAGAAAAGGGAATAAAAGAAAATACATAATAGGGCAACACAAGGTAAACAATGCAACTCCATAAGCACCAGCATCGGATGAAACATACAGGGTGTAGTGTTAATGAGGTCAGTCCATAAGAGGGTCGTTTAGGAGTCTGGTGACAGTGGGGAAGAAGCTGCTTTTGAGTCTGTCCGTGCGTGTTCTCAGACTTCTGTATCTCCTGCCCGATGGAAGAAGTTGGAAGAGTGAGTAAGCCGGGGGGGGGGGGGGGGGGTCTTTGATTATGCTGCCCGCTTTCCCCAGGCAGCGGGAGGTGTAGATGGAGTCAATGGATGGGAGGCAGGTTTGTGTGATGGACTGGGCGGTGTTCACGACTCTCTGAAGTTTCTTGCGGTCCTGGGCCGAGCAGTTGCCATACCAGGCTGTGATGCAGCCCAATAGGATGCTTTCTATGGTGCATCTGTAAAAGTTGGTAAGGGTTAATGTCACATGCCGAATTTCCTTAGTTTCCTGAGGAAGTATAGGCGCTGTTGTGCTTTCTTGGTGGTAGCGTCGACGTGGGTGGACCAGGACAGATTTTTGGAGATGTGCACCCCTAGGAATTTGAAACTGACCTGTATATCTTTGGACACTAAGAGTTAATTTAACATGGTCAATCCACCTAATAGACAGGCAGGAAATGGAGAATATTTTTTATTATAACAAAGCAACCCCAGTCGTATATTGGTATTTAGATATAACAAGAGCATGGTATTGTGTAATGCACAAACTGCTTATAAATATACAGCCGTTATATTAAATTATAGTACAGCTTGAGGAATTCAGAAGTTCATTATCGATTTTTACCAAATTCAATTTTTTGATGCAAGTGCCTGAGAGTCAGGTTTATCTCCTCCCGAAATGACTGAGTGACTCACGTTTTCGAAAAAGAAGGGGAGTCAGGGAGATATCATTTGATTCTATTCAGACTGCAGCAGACATTTCAATGAGAAAATATCTTGCCTTATATAGGAAAGAAAAGAAATGTCTTGCTTTATGTTCCTAAATCACTCAAGAGGGCTTTGAAATCTGGTGGAATTCCCAATGCACTAGCATTGATTTAGGTCTCGATTCAAAGCGAGGACTCTCCTGATTACATTTTAGACCTTGGAGATTAACTTAACCGCAGATGTCCCTGGGTTTAAATTGCTACTAATTCACTTTCTATTATGTGGTGGCAGAAAGCTGATGTGAGAAGCCTAGCACTCCGAATTGTTAGCAAGACTCACCTCTCGTAGTTTCATTTGCAGCTGATCTTTCTGTAAATCTATATTTCTCTTTCAGTCTATAATTCCCTGTTGTTACTCCTTTGCGTGTTCAACTTCAATAGTGGCCCATTGCTACTACAGTAGTTGTCAGGCTCCCTGCTAAAAATGGCCATCCATCTTACATCCATCTGGTAGTTGAGACACTGGATGGGCTAAAAACTGATAAATTGAATAGACCGGCTTTGCTGAAAGTTAATACGTCACCATGGCTGTCTGAAATGCATCCAAGGAGACTGAAGAAAAGGTGGAAATTGTCACCATAATCTTCCGATCGTCCTTTGATACAGGGGTGGTGCCAGAGGCCTGGACAATTGCAAATGTTGCACCCATGCACAAAGCAGAGGACAAGCAGTGCCATGGATGCTTTCAAAGGTTTTTCCCCAACGATGGGGATTTCCCATCGACGTGGGGCTGCCCACAATGGGAAACCCAATTGGCCGACTGGCGGGACGGAGAATCCCCCCCAATGTATTTGTATGTGAGTGTGAAGATGCACTCCTGGAGGCTTCTTAACTTGAACAAACAAAATTTATTGACAGAGTTGCTTCATTAGCTGCATGTTTCGAGCTATTCCATAGAGCACTCCTTCTAACTAGGAAAACCCCTCCGCTTAGAGAGACTGTTCTAGTTGTTGGTTCAAACCACATGACGCTTCCTCGGTAAGGTTGATCTTAAAGTGACAATCACCACAATCAGTGTGCACATTTTACCCTTGGTGTGAGTCATTCAGTTTAAAATAACTGTGCACCAAATTCTATTTTACTCAAAAGGAAAAGGTTTTAGTAAGGACACAGGGAGTCCACAGTGAGTAAGAATAAAGAACTTTGGTTTATTTACAGTTCTGTTATTTACAACTCTTGGTAGATCCCTACTGGGTCTCTCCAATGGCTGATCTTTTATACACAGCTGAATGGAGTGCCTGCACCCCTCAGTGGGGGAGCTCGTACTCCGCGAGAACCATGGGGAAGATAATCACCCCGTAATTTCTGTGTGAGATATGACAGTTCTCCCCTCTCCCACTCCCCCCAAAGTCTGAAGAAACCCTTGACGGCCGATGAGGAGGAGAAGGAGGAGCAGATGAAGGACGCGGACCCTCTTCAGCTCCGGTAAAATGTCGAGCCCCCGGAGCACCTGATCAAGTGGCAAAAACCTTCAAGGGGGTCTGCAGCCGGAATGTCATGGTAGCCGATTGGCAGGAGTCGACTGAACAGTTGAATCTGCATCCGAGACCTCAGAAGTCTGTGTCTCCATGTCTGAATCCGAAGATACAATGTCGGGTATGTTGGCGTCACAGCAGGCTGATTCAGCAATGGAGTTGGAGGAGCCAGGACAGGATTCTTCTGAGGAATTGCACGAAGGACCAACCTCCTCAAGCGAATATGATCCAAATGCCGTCTCATTAGTTCCCCCGGACACGAACTTGGTAAGAGACTGGTCCTATTTGATGGCTGACAATTCCAAAGAGCCAGCAACCATTGTTGGTGAAGTTACGAACAAACACCGCGTCATCTGGGGTGAAGGGCTGGAGAGGTCATCATGAAACCAGGCAATGCCCTTGCGACTCCTGGTTACGGTGCACCTTCACGCCGATGTCTGGGAGAAGCAAACTAAGTTGGATACGAAGCCGATGGCCCATGAGCCTATCAGCAGGTGCCACTACAGTTATTGAGTGCGGCGTGGTCCTGTACGTTAACAAAATATGTGCCAGCCTGGTGCACATCAAGCCTGAGGTCTGCTTCTTTAGCCCCACTTAACCATCTGCATGGCCCTCTTTGCCAAGCCATTTGTTGCTGGATGTATGGGGCAGTGCAGATATGTTGAATCCCACTGCTCTTCAGTAAAGCGGCAAATACTTTGATCGTAACAGAAACCCCGTTATCTGTTCCGAGCACATCTGGGATTCCATGGGTCAAAAAAGAAATGCGTAATCACTCAATACTGATCAGGAGGTGACCGGCGCCATCTAGTGGACTGCCAGCCACTTGAACTGGGCATCCACCAGGATGAGAAATATCAAACCCAGGAATAGATCAGCAGAATCGACGTGTCACCTTGCCCAAGGGTGCCCTGGCCACTCCCAACGGTATAGAGGTGCCGCCACAGGGAGATTCTGGTCCTCTTGACAGGTGGAGCACTGTTGAGCCATTGTCTCCATATCCGTGTCCAAACCTGGCCACCAGACTTTTTAAAAATAAATTTTGATTACCCAATTATTTTCTTTCTAATTAATGGGCAATTTAGAGAGGCGAATCCGCATAACCTGCACATTTTTGGGTTGTGGGGGTGAAACCCACGCAGACACGGGGCGAATGTGCAAACTTCACATGGACAGTGACCCGGGGCCGGAATCGAACCTGGGTCCTCAGCACTGGAGGCAGCTAACCACTGCACCAATGTGCCGCCCCTTGGCTGCCTGACATAAACTCTTGCCAACATCTTCATTTTGGGCATTCCTGGGTGCTCGTTGTGAAGGTCCTTTAACACGATTTCCTGGGCCTTCGCCGGAACAACACATCTTGTGTTCCACAGCAGGATACTGTCTTCTATGGTCAACTCCAAGAACATTGAGGAGAAACCCTTCAACTCGCCTGGTAGCTGTCAACACTGGCCACCCTAAAGTACCAGATGCCACACCTTGGCAAGGATGGGTCTGTTTGTGGCCCATCATGAATACATAATTCGGTGACAGACAAGGAGTCCATAAAACTCAGGACAACGGCCACCTCATCCACCGTAGGGGAGGTTCGCCGACTCAGTCCACAGTGAGACAGCTCAATGCATCGGCATGAGTGATCTGGGTCCCTGGCCAATGCTCAAAAGAGTACTCGTAAGCAGCCAATAACGAAGCCCCCCCAGCGCTGAATCCTTGCGGAAGCAATTGGGATCTCCTTGCCCTCACGGAAGAGACTCAGCAACGGCTTGTGAGCCATGATGATAAAGAAATGATGGCCACAGAAGTACTGATGAAATTCTTCACCCCAAATCCGACCGCCAGACCTCCTTCTTCCATTTGAGCGTACTTACGTTCAACCACGGCCAGCGTCTGGGAGACAAAGGCGAATTCACGGCCATCGCTCATCCGACCAGATAGGACTGCCACAATCCCATATGGCAATACCTCATATGTGATGTATAATGGCTTCTAAGGATCACGATGCACCAACAATCACGAAGAGGACAATGGCCGTTTCACTTTTTTAAATGCCTCATCCTGGGCCTTACTCCACACTCTTCTTGATGCGCAAGCGAAGGAGAGCCAGGCCGATCGCTGAATTCGGAATAAATTTGCCATAATAATTGACCAATCCAAGAAAAGAGCAAAGCTCTGTGGCGTCTCTCAGGTTGGGGGTAGTTGGGTGGCTCTCACTTTCACAGTGACAGGGTGCAGACTGTCTCGGTCTACCTGATACCCCAAGAAGACGACTTCTTTTGCGTGAAATGCACACTTCGCGCAGTGCAGGCAGACCCCATAATCAGAAAGCCACTGCAACACCTCTTCAAGGTTCCATAAATGCTCCTGGCCCGTGCTCCCCGTGACTAGCAGGTCATCTAAGTAAACCGCAACAAGTGGAACTGTACAGGATGTTATGCATTACGCGCTGAAAGACTGCGCATGCTGTGGATACTCCAAAGGGCAGTTGGGTGTACTCATAGACACCCTTGTGCATATTGATCATGACATACTTCCATGAGGACTTATCGAGTTCCAGCTGCAGATAAATGTAGCTCATGTCTAATTTTGTAAATGTACAGCTACCGGCCACTGTAGCATAAAGATCCTCTGTGCAGGGTAAAGAATAACGGTCTAACCTCGAAGCCGTGTTCACTTCAAAAAAACTTTCTCCAACATGTGGTTTTTAGATTTTTACACTTTACAGTTACAGTGCCAGGTCGGAGAATCCCCGGGGGGGGGGGGGGGGGGGGGGGGGGGGCGCGGGAATCGTGCCACGCCACCCCGACGCCATCTCGACAACCCTCCAACTCTCCGGCGCTGATTTTCAGGTGCCTGCGGGATCGCCGCCATGCTGGTCGAGGGCTGTTGAAAGCGACACCCCCGGCGATTCTCCGGGCCTCGATGGGCCAAGTGCCCGCAAAGTTCAACCGAGTCCCGCCGGCCTGGGATACGTATGGTCCCACATGGCGGGACCTCGGAGTTCTGTCTGCGGGGGCTATCCTGGTGGGGGAGCGGGGGGGATCCAAACCCGGAGGGGGCGTCCACGGTGGCTTGGCCCGTGATTGGGGCCTACCGATCAGCGGGCGGACTATATCTGTGGGGGCCTATGTTCCTCTGCGCTGGGCCCCTGTAGGGCTCTGTCATATTGCCCGGGGGCCGCGTGGAGACAGGAACCCACACGTCAGTGCGAACCCGCGCCGGTCGTGGCACGCATATGCAAACGTGTGACGGCCGTGGTGCGCATGCGCGAAGTCGCGCCGGCCGTGGTGTGCTGGCTTTCGGGCGTCGGAGCTGCGGAGCATGAAGGGGTGGCCAGCTGCCAGCTGAGGCCCGTTGACACCAGAGTGGCTCGCGCCAGTTTTCACACCGGCGTCAGAACGTGGCCGCAGGACTGGAGAATCCCGGCCCATGTCTTTGTGCCTGATGGAAGGCCACCAGGTCATTGGCAAAGGCTGGAAAAGCAGTGTTGAAGCCATTGGCAGTCACTGTCGTATCATCCTGTACTTAAGCAAAAAGAAAACCCAGGGCATGTTCCACGATGCCACGCTGGTGGGCTGGGCTCTGAGTGAGCCGGTTTCACCAGAAACCTGGGGCTGGATTCTCTGTTTGGGAGATCTCCCGCCGGGGATGAATTGCACCAGTTTTACGGTCCACTTGCGGATTATGGTAACTTTATGCATGGCATGGAGTACAAGGGATTCCCAAAGAATCCCGCTATTGGGCCACCATTTTGAGCGGGAGACCCCTTAGCGAGGTCCCGCAGCTGGCTACCCTCACCACCCCCCCCCCCCCCCCCCCCCCCACACCACAAAGCAGCACGGCCCTCCTGGCCCTCACCGCAAATCAACCCCACCCCCCTTCCCCTAACCGCGCAGCAGTCCACCACACCCGGATTGCTTGGGTGACCCACCAATTCCCAGGTATTGGGGGTGACTCGGCCCACCTCTCCACAGGGACCCCTGTAATATGGGGACTCCTTCAGGGACCCCTATAAAATGGTAACACCCTTAGCGACCCCTGCAACAGGGAGACCCCACACAGAGACCCCTGTAATAGGAGGCCTCTGAAAGGACCCTTGTCATCAGGGGGACCCCCCCAGGACCCCTGCATTATGCGTTCGGGAGGAATGGGATGGTTATTCAGGTGGTCAGGGTGTTGGGGATAGTCGGAGGCCGGGGTTTGGGGTTGGAGGCCTAGTCAGCGGGGTAGCTGGGTTGGGAGGATGGTTGGAGGGATCGTGTGTTTAGGGGAGGAAAGTGGGGAGTAGACAGGAGGTGCAGGAGGTCTGGTGCTCAGCAGGGTTTCGAGGGAGCTGTACCATATTGTCCAGCGGTTACAAGAGGTTGTAACCCTCCCAACGTTTCCCGGGAACTATTCTGGTAAGAGAGTGAGAACCATCCGCAGTCTCCAAATTTAAATCGGTGTTTTGGATTGTTACTGGTGCACGGTAATTGCTCAATAGAAGGTGGACCTCCCGGATAATTCCCATGCAGTCCTCCTTGCGTTAGAATGCCCAGCAGTGGAGGGGAGCGGGTTCCCCCCCCCAAACCTCTTGCAGCATACCTCCAAGATACCGACCCATCCCGTCCTGTCCCGTCCCCTTGGTGAATGGAAGATCTGGGCCAACTATTTTGAGCAAAATTAACAGTCACTTGGATAAGTGTGGATAGTACAGCCGAGAAGATTCAGAGGGGAAGTGTAAAAGCAAATAAGAGAAGCAAGAAGAGAGTCTAAAAAGTGACAGGCAATTAATATAAAAGGGAATCTCAGTCAACGTGTGCTAAAAGGATGAGTGCAGCTGGGTAGGGACTGAAAAGTGGGTTTACACATGGAGGCAAACTCAGCTGTGAAATGACTACTTTGCAGCTGTCTTTACCAAGGAAGAAGATACTGCACAGATAATGGTGACAGAGGAGGTAATTCAGACACTGGAATATTTTAAAATTGATAAAGAAGATGTATTACATAGGACATACAGTGCAGAAGGAAGCCATTCGGCCCCTCGAGTCTGCATCGACCCACTTAAGCCCTCACTTAAACCCTATCCCCCTTAACCCAATAACACCTCCTTTGTATTAGATTGCTGTCTGTGCTTAAATTACCTAAACCACCAGGACCCGATTGGATGCATCCAAGGATACTGCAGAGGGGCTATCATTTTCTTCCTCAGATTCAGGGATGCTTCCAGAGGTTTGGAGAATTGCAAGTGTTGCATGCTTGTTTAAAAAAGCATAAAGATAAGTTCAGCACCTATAGGCCACTCAGTTTAACCAGTGGTGGGGAAGTTTTTGGAAAAAATACTTTGAGACAAAAGTAGTGATTGAGAATGAGAGGGCAGAAATTTAAGGTAATTAGCAAAAGAACCAATGGAGACATGAGAAGCCTTTTCACACAGCGGGTGGTTAGGGTTTGGTATACATCGCCTGAAAGTGTGGTGGAGGCAGGTTCAGTGGAAGCATTCAAGAGGGAAGCTGGTTTATTACCTGAAAAGGAAGAACGTGCAGGGTTGTGGGGATAAGGTAAAGGAATGGCCTCCTTCTGTGCCGTAACAGTTCTGATATACTGTGAATTTAGGAAAGCAGGCATATACTTATTGGGGGCAAATCATGTATTATTAACTTTTTTGAGCTTTTTGATGAGGAAACTGCGAGGGTTGATGAGGTGTACATTGACTTCCAAAGGGTATTTGATAAAGTATCATGTGATAAACCTTGCAAAGGTAAAGGCCACAAAACAAAAGGTTGGCTGGATGGCAGGCAGGAAGAAGAGAGTAATGGTGAATGGTTGTTTTTCAGACTGGAGGGAACTATGGCGTTTCCCCAGTGGTCATTATTAGAACCGTTACTTTTCTGAATCTATATTAATGGTTTTGGTATCAAACTGATTTTGTTCAAGATTTGAAAATGAAAAAATCTTGGAAGTAGATGTGAATCGTGAAGAGGCTAGTGATAAACTTCAAGAGGACATGGTTAATAAAGCAGATGGGACCACAGTTTTATAAATAGGGGCATCGAGTACAAAAGCAAGATGATGAACCTGTATAAAATCCTGGTTTGGCCTTAACTCTGGAGAATCACTTCAGGAAAGATGTGAAGGCACCAGAAAGGGACCAGTAAAAACCTACTAAATGGTTCCAGGGATGAGGGACTTCAATTACATGGATAGAGAGATGAAACTGGGGCTATTCTTCTCGACTTAAAATGATTGTCAACAGAAGTAACGATGGCATAAGGAGACACGTTTTTTAAACAGCGTTTGTTTAGGATTGGGAATGCTCTACCTGAGAGCGTGGTGAGATTCGTCTGGGGCCTTCAAAGGAGAACTGAATGGGAAGTGAAGGAAAATTTGGAGGTCTCAAGGGGAAGAGTCAGGGGAGTGGAACTCGATGAACTGCTCTTCCAGAGGGCCAACATGAACACGGTGGGCCAAAAGGTCTCCTCCTGTGCCATAACCATTCTATCAACCTACAGTCCTTTGCTACTACGCGGCTTCTTGTTAGCATCCATCTTACAAACAATGATCACCAATGCAGAAGCATGTGCCTTCATTCCATCATTGTGCATGTTTTCATGACAAAATCCAATTCTCTCTGCTAATATTGAACTATTCTAGATAAAAATATGATAAAGTGTAATTTTTTGATTATTAAAAAAGATAAAGAAGAATCCCGAAGAAGATTTTCACCCCTTGCAGGTTATGGGCAGATGGTCGGGAGAGGTGGAGTTTTTGACACGAGCACAAAATACACTCGTTTCATTTGAAGCCTGAGGTATTTCAATTGCTGCCCACCCAAAACTGATGGAAAACAGCAGGTGTTTGGTAGGCAGGTGGCAATTGTGCATCTTTGAGGGGGTGGGAGTGGTGCTGATACTATGAAATTGCTGTGTCTATAGGGCTCATTTTATTAGTATAAGCATTGTGGAATGAATTATTTTTGTGCAGCCTTCCCACGTTCCATCTGACTAACACTGAAACTTGATACTTTCTACATTTGTAGCCCTATCCTTGTGGAGCCAGTTACATACTTTGATCGTCACTGCGCAGGGTCATGATTCAAACATGTGGCCATTCACAATCGGCTCCATGCATTTCCCTGGCAGAGGAATTGCCTAATCTGCACGGTCATGACAAACTTTAGGTCTGCAAAATCTCCAGAGGCTCTTTGCAATTGTTAGTTTCTCAACGGCAACAGAACAGTGAGGCCGCCAAGGCCGACTCTCAAAGAAATATCTTGGTTGAAATGCTTCGCAGAGCTGCTGTGTGAGCCTGGTATCTTTCAGTGAAATTTCACAATCCTCAGTGAGCAGAGTTTGGAATGAAGCATGTTTCTTTTTAAATTAGCAGTGGCAACATCACGTTACCGGTGTGGCCAGCTGTAAACTGTTTCCTTGACTTTGTCCAAAAAAGTTGCCTGGATTTTCCAAGTAGCTTTATATTAACCCCACTCTGAACCCGTTTAAAATAAAGGTGTTAATAGAAGTGTTGCAATGATGTAGAATTTCACTCAGCTATTCTGCCAATTGGAAATGGTGCCAATGATGGAAATTGGAACTAAAACTATTTTGTTACCCAGCAATGTTGAAGGCAGAAATTCAGCAGAGTGACACATCTGTAAAATCGGATATTGTTGAGAGATAAGTAATTGAACTTTAATATTCTAATATGCTTGATTAACACCCTATCCCCCACCTTAAACAGTCACTTTCTCCAACGTGACAGTGGTATGTACCAGCTACAAATTGTACTGCAGCAAACCACAAAGGCTTCTTCTTAAACCCACAGCCTCTACCACCTACAAAGGATAAGGGCAGCAACTCCGCGTTCCCCTCCAAGTTTCACACCATCCGGATTTGGGAATATACTGCTGCGTTTTCATTGTCATCGGGCCAACTGGAACACTTGATTTAACAGTACTGTGGGTTCCCTTCATCATACGGACTGCAATGGTTCAAGAAGCTGACTCACCACTCCATTCCTGAGGGAAATTAGGAATGGGATATAAATGCTGGCCTTGCCAGAGATGCCCGCATCCCATGAATGGATTTAAAAAAAAAAGTGTGACAACATCAAACATTTTTGAAATGATTACACTTGAGTGGTATACTCCCAGGGCGCGATTCTCCGCTCCCCATGCCAGGTGGGAGAATCGCGGGAGGGCCAAGCGACTCATTTCACGTCGACCCCCTGATGCCCGCCGTTTTTCACGGCGATCGGGGATTCTCCGGCCCGTATGGGCTGAGCGGCCTGCCGTTCGCAACCTGTTCTTGACGGCGGCAACTACACCTGGTCGCTGTCGTCGTGAACATGGGCGCCAAAGGCCTGTTTGAAGCTTGTGGGGGGTGGAGAGGGGAGTGAGCACCACGGCCGTGCTCGGGAGGGGACTGGCCCACGATCGGTGCCCACCGATCGTCTGGCCAGCGTCTCAAATCAATGCACTCTTTCCCCCTCTGCTGCCCCGCAAGATCAAGCCGCCACGTCTTGCGGGGCAGCGGAGGGGTAGACGGCCACCGTGCATGCGCGGGTTTGAGCCGGCCAACCGGCGCATGCGCGGCTGACGTCACACAAGCGCCGCCGTCGCGTCATTCTCGGCACGCCGCCTTGACGCAAGCGTCAAGGCCCGACGGCCGAGAATAACGGAGTGCTGCTCCTATCCCCCCGGGTGGGGGTGAATAAGGTGAGAGGAGCGGCCTCCGAGGCCGTCGTGAAACTCGGCCAAGTTCACGACGGCCTTCCCAATTTTTCCCGGGAGCGGAGAATTCCGCCCAATGTCTGTTAACCTGGACCGCTGTCTCCAGAAACAAGCCAAGTGTAGAATAAAGTCTGTGATTTAATCGTGCAGACGAGAGGGATTATTTTTTTCACAGCTCAAGTGGCTATCTTATCAAAATTTCACACCCTCCTACTGAAATGCAGGTGAGAAAAATATTGATCGTGTGGCCAGGTGCACATTTCACACATTTACCATGGCACATTAGGAAGATTCTCGTGTCAACTGCTCAGAAGGTAGGCCAGGAGTAAATACAGGTTGGAGTCCAGTGACACGAGTCCAGATTTCTTATTAATGAAAGTGTTTTAATTACAGTCAGTGCTGCCAGCTTTGCTTGAGAGTTTATACCACAAGTTTAATAGGAATGGAAACTGCAGCAGCTGATGTCAAATATTGGAACAAAACAGCCTTAAATTTTCAGAACTGCTTGTGGTGGGGTGGGCACTGGGGTGTGAGGGCAATACATTCTATTCAGAAATCTTGCTCAGACTGCGTCAGTTAGCTCATTTCCAATTTATCCATGTTCTGATGAAATGTGATTATTCAAATTTTATCATGTATGAGGCAAATCAAACCTAAACCAATTATTGCAAGGCAATAATTCTTCCCGGCTTTCTCAACCTTCTTTAGAAATATTCAAGTAGATTTTGACCGTCCAGCCATTGACATGCGCTGATTTGCTGTCCGTTCCAGATGCAATGGAGCCCTGTTACTTTGCGGCCCAGTCTGACTGAAATTCGGCAGGCATCCTACCGCAGCTCGCCTGAACTGAGGGCTGAAAATTGAGCCTGAAGAAAGCTTCTGCCAGCCAGATAAGTTGTGTGGGAGTGGGGGAGAGGGATGTGTTTGTTCCCAAGCCAGTCAACAGTCACTCAGATCATTGTTCTCGGCCTGATAGGGGGATACTTGTTTAAAAATTATTCTTTCAGGGCAGCACGGTGGCGCAGTGGGTTAGCCCTGCTGCCTCACGGCGCCGAGGTCCCAGGTTCGATCCCGGCTCTGGGTCACTGTCCGTGTGGAGTTTGCACATTCTCCCCGTGTTTGCGTGGGTTTCACCCCCACAACCCAAAGATGTGCATGGTAGGTGGATTGGCCACGCTAAGTTGCCCCTTAATTGGAAAAAATGAATTGGGTACTCCAAATTTTTTTTTTTTTAAATGTTTTAAATTATTTTTTCTTGGTATGCAGCCATCGCTGGTAAAGTCATCACTTGTTGCCCATTCCTAATTGCCCCCAAACTGAGTGACTCGCAAGCCATTTCAGAGGGCAGTTAAGAATCAACCACCTTGCTCACTCCTGCGGGCATCTATCGTCTATCGTCAATGGAACAAATTAGGATGAACAATTCCTATCTCAAATGGCAACGGGAACAAGACACTTATTTTTATAGTGGAAGAGACTATTGCCTATGACAGGTGGTCACTTTACATATCCAATGGGAGGTCTCTTTCAAAATGGAACCAGCCACATCTTTAGATTTGATACGACGATTATTTATGCTCCGAGTTCTCTTGGCAAGGTCTCATAATTCACTCCAGATAAACATCTGACATTGGGTTAATAAATGCTGAACTCATTTCTTTGGTTGGGTGGTCCTTTGTTTGACATGATCGAGATGTCACTTTTGGGCATTTGGGTCATCCTCTTGATGACATTAGCCGGCACTTTCTTGATAAATTAGCATACACGTAGATTGTTATCATCGTGTCCTTGAAGTCTCTGCACAAAAATTGTGAACAAGCAGCTAAGTGTCACCATGATGACCATGTCAGGGATGTTCGGGTCCGCCCTAACTTAGTGGCTCCCAGTGCTGGCCCACAACTTTTCCTCCTGCTGTTCATCACAACACCATCATACTCTACTAGATGAGCAGCATCGGCTCTTCCAATTCGCCAGTACTAAAGTGCTTAAAATAGTGCCAGCCATTCTGGGAAACTGCAGCAAATATTCATCCAGCTGGTAAACAACTCACTGTCCAGGTGGACAGAATCATGACAAGCATGCAGCATAAGGACCCAATAGCTGGGATCTATGTCTCCAAACGTTCTCGAAGTCAGTGGTCAGAACCCAACCAAATTCGCAAAGTGGACAAAGTGGAAACCTGCTCCAAAAGTGGAAGGTGAATTATGACCGGAAGTGCAATTTTATTTTATTCATTGGATGCGAGTGTCTCTGGCTGGGGCAGCATTAATTGCCCATCCCTAATTTCCCTCTAACTGATTGATTAACGTCGCCATTTCAGAGTCAACCACATTACTGTGGGTCTGGGATGACACATGGGCCAGCACATTTCCACCACTAAAGAGCACTAGTGAACCAGATGGGTTTTTATAACAATCGATAATGATTCCATAGTCATCATTCAACTCTTAATTCTTGATTGCTATTGAACTCAAATTTCACCATTTACCATGGTGGGATTCGAACCAGGGCCTCTGGGTTACTCGTGCAGTGACAATACCACTTTGCCATTGCCTCCCAAACTGTGGCTATGAGCCCCAGACTATGGTACACACCTTATCAACCTGCCTGTTAAGATCTATTGTTGGAAGCATCTCATTCCTCCAACTGACAAAGGAGGAGGTCATTGACTGGATGGTCAAGATAGACATCCCATTATCAGCTTTCCCCATCAAATGAAAGTGGTGGTATAGGGTGGGAAGGCTACCAACTCTATTCTGAGGTTGTTATCAAGGGAAGACATTGAAATTCAACCTCACACGTGTCTAATCGATAGGACCTTCAAAACCCCCAATTATTTTTCTCGGTGATTCGAATAATTGTACAGCAATATCCCCAAAATTTGTATATTTTCTTGGATTTATTTTCACAGTCACATTATAATAATATTTAAAAGCCACTTCCATTTCATGTTTAAGTAATAAAGTAGTTTCTGTCTATACCTGGAGTCTGTTATACAGCAAATTGTTATGTTTAAATCAAAATGATTACTACATATGAACTGTTCCACTCACAACAGTTACTATGAGGGGCACATAGAACATTACAGCACAGTACAGGCCCTTCGGCCCTCGATGTTGCGCCGACCTGTGAAACCACTCTAAAGCCCATCTACACTATTCCCTTATCATCTGTATGTTTATCCAATGACCATTTAAATGCCCTTAATGTTGGCGAGTCCACTACTGTTGCAGGCAGGGCATTCCATGCCCTTACTACTCTCTGAGTAAAGAATCTACCTCTGACATCTGTCCGATATCTATCTCCCCTCAATTTAAAGCTATGTCCCCTCGTGCTAGACATGACCATCCGAGGAAAAAGGCTCTCACTGTGCACCCTATCTAATCCTCTAATCATCTTGTATGCCTCAACTAAGTCACCTTTTAACCTTCTTCTCTCTAACGAAAACAGCCTCAAGTCCCTCAGCCTTCCCTCATAAGATCTTCCCTCCATACCAGGCAACATCCTGGTAAATCTCCTCTGCACCCTTTCCAATGCTTCCACATCCTTCCTATAATGCGGCGACCAGAACTGCACGCAATACTCCAAATGCGGCCGCACCAGAGTTTTGTACAGCTGCAATATGACCCCATGGCTCCGAAACTCAATCCTGGACCAATAAAAGCTAACACACCGTATGCCTTCTTAACAACCCTATCAACCTGGGTGGCAACTTTCAGGGATCTATGTACATGGACACCGAGATCTCTCTGCTCATCCACACTACCAAGAATCTTGCCATTAGCCCAGTACTCTGTCTTCCTGTTATTCCTTCCAAAATGAATCACCTCACACTTTTCTGCATTAAACTCCATTTGCCACCTCTCAGCCCAGCTCTGCAGCTTATCTATGCCCCTCTGTAACTTGCAACATCCTTTCGCACTGTCCACAACTCCACTGACTTTAGTGTCACCTGCAAATTTACTCACCCATCCTTCTATGCCCTCCTCCAGGTAATTTATAAAAATGACAAACAGCAGTGGCCCCAAAACAGATTCTTGTGGTACACCACTAGTAACTGAACTCCAGGCTGAACATTTCCCATCAACTACCACCCTTTGTCTTCTTCCAGCCAGCCAATTTCTGATCCAAACTGCTAAATCACCCTGAATCCTATCCCTCCGTATTTTCTGCAATAGCCTACCATGGGAAACCTTATCAAACGCTTTACTGAAATCCATATACATCAACTGCTTTATCCTCATCCACCTGTTTGGTCACCTTCTCAAAGAACTCAATAAGGTTTGTGAGGCACGACCTACCCTTCACAAAACCTTGTTGACTATCGCTAATCAAATTATTCCCTTCCAGATGATTATAAATCCTATCTCTTATAAACCTTTCCAAGACATTGCTCACAACAGAAGTAAGGCTCACTGGTCTATAGTTACCGGGATTGTCTCTACTCCCCTTCTTGAATAAGGGGACAACATTTGCTATCCTCAAGTCTGTTGACACTATTCCTGTAGACAATGATGACCTCAAGATCAAAGCCAAAGGCTCAGCAATCTCTTCCCTAGCTTCCCAGAGACTCCTAGGATAAATCCCATCCAGCCCAGGGAACTTATCTATTTTCACACTTTCCAGAATTGCTAACACCTCCTCCTTATGAACCTCAAGCCCTTCTAGTCCAGTAGCCTGTATCTCAGTATTCTCCTCGACAACATTGTCTTTTTCCTGTGTGAATACCGACGAAAAATTTTCATTTAGCACCTCTCCTATCTCCTCGGACTCCACGCACAACTTCCCACTACTGTCCTTGACTGGCCCTACTCTTTACGAGTCATTCTTTTATCCCTGACATACCTATAGAAAGCTTTAGGGTTATCCTTGATCCTACCTGCGAAAGACTTCTCATGTTCCCTACTAGCTCTTCTCAGCTCTCTATTTAGGTCCTTCCTAGCTAACTTGTAACTCTCGAGCACCCTAACTGAACCTTCACGTCTCATCTTTACAAAAGCCTCCTTCTTCCTCTTGACAAGTGATTCAACTACTTTAGTAAACCATGGTTCCTTTGCTCGACCACTTCCTCCCTGCCTGACAGGTGCATATTTATCAAGGACATGCAGTAGCTGTTCCTTGAACAAGTTCCACATTTCAATTGTGCCCATCCCCTGCAGTTTCCCGCCCCATCCTATGCATCCTAAGTCTTGCCTCATCGCATCATAATTGCCTTTCCCCCAGCTATAACTCTTATATACCTATCCCTTTCCATCGCTAAAGTAAACGTAACCGAATTGTGGTCACTATCACCAAAGTGCTCACCTACCTCCAAATCTAACACCTGTCCTGGTTCATTACCCAGTACCAAATCCAATGTGTCCTCGCCTCTCGTTGGCCTATCTACATACTGTGTCAGGAAACCCTCCTGCACACGTTGGACAAAAATGGACCCATCTAAAGTACTCGAACTATAGCATTTCCAGTCAATATTTGTAAAGTTAAAGTCCCCCATAACAACTACCCTGTTACTTTCGCTCCTATCCAGAATCATCTTTGCAATCCTTTCCTCTACATTTCTGGAACTTTTCAGAGGCCTATAGAAAACTCCTAACAGGGTGACCTCTCCTTTCCAGTTTCTAACCTCAGCCCATACTACCTCAGTAGACGAGTCCTCATCAAACGGCAATGTCACCCTTCCCCCTCTTTTACCACCTTCCCTGAGCTTACTGAAATATCTAAACCCCAGAACCAGCAACAACCATTCCTGTCCCTGCCCTATCCATGTCTCCGAAGTCCCAGGTACCAACCCATACTACAAGTTCACCCACCTTATTCCGGATGCTCCTGACGTTGAAGTAGACACACTTTAAACCACCTTCCTGCCTGCCAGTATACTCCTTCAACCTTGAAACCTTACTCATGGCCTCACTACTCGCAACCTCCTGTATACTGGAGCTACAATTCAGGTTCCCAACCCCCTGCTGAATTAGTTTAAACCCTCTCGAAGAGCATTAGAAAATTTCCTCCCCAGGCTCATAGATTTCACAGAATTTCATAGAATTTGTAGTGCAGAAGGAGGCCATTCGGCCCATCGAGTTTGCACAGGGCCATGGAAAGATCACCCTATCTAAGCCCACATCTCCACCCTATCCCTGTACCCCAGTAACCCCATCTAACCTTTTTGGACACTAATGGCAATTTCGCATGGCCAAATCCACCTAACATGCACATCTTTGGACTGTGGGAGGAAACCGGAGCATCCGGATGGGACACACGGGGAGAACGTGCACACTCCGCACAGATAGTGACCCAAGCCGGGAATCGAACCTGGGATCCTGAAGCTGTGAAGCAACTGTGCTAACGGTGCTAACCAGGTCACCACTCTCGTCTCGGAATTAGGAGGTTGTGGGTTCAAGCTCCAGAGAGTATAAAATCTAGGCTGATGCTTCGATGAAGGACTGTGGGAGAACTGCATTGTCAGGGATGGGTCACATCAATGCCATTTCAGATAGTAGGGCAGTATTTCAAAGTGCTGCTTTGCCGCTATTTCAACAAAGAGCCGAAGAGATCACCCCAATGTCCTGGCCAACATTAATCCTCAACCGGCATCACTAACACAGGTTATTTGGTTATTATCTCGGTTAATTGTTGGACCTTTCTGTGAGTAAATTAGCTTCAGTGTTTCCTACATTACCAAGGTGACCACAATTTGTAAACAACTTCATTGGTGCAAAGTATTTTGGGATGTTCTGAGAACATGACAGATGTTATTTAAATGCAGGTTATTTCTTTAGTTGATGGAACAGGCTGCACACAGTGCAGTCACTGGGGTGGATTCTCCATTGCCCGACACCGGCTGAAAAACAGGAACAGCGCCGGTCTCCAATCCCGTTAAGATGCTCCAAGCCGCTGTGGGCGGCAGCAGTGAGCTACACGCCCCGCACCGATGGCACCAGGTAAACGATCAATTTGCGTACATTTAAATCAGATGGACAGGTTGGAAGCCCGACTCTCCAGTTCCCCATGATGCTCACAGTCAGGATTCACACGGGAGTGATTTGGTGAAAGTATTTACCAGCGGGACCCGGGCACCATGGTCAATGACGAGGAACAAGGGGGTAAGCAAACTTTTCAAGCTAGCTGGGGGGTGTATGCCTGGACCTCAGGGAGTAGCGGGGATCAATTTGGTGGCAAGTGTGGGGACTGGGGGTGTCCACCTTGGGATTGGGGAGCTCTGGCTGAGGCCCCCATTGCTACTGCATAAAGTCATTTAAACCCTCCCCTTAGCTGCACCTTACAGGCTCTGGGCGGTGAAGACTGCCGACAGTGTCCTGCAAATGCTCGGAGGACATCTGGTCATGTGGAATGCCACGTAACCCGCCCATCTTGAAACCCTCATACCCCAGCAGTATCATCAAGGGGATGGGCGTGGCCATGTCCAGTCACCGGCCCGCCAGGTTTTGGCACTTCTCAAAAGTGCAGCCCCTCCGCAGGGGAAGCAGACCTCACCCCAAGCAAAGCACTCAAACACCTTGGCTGCTGGAGTCCTCCCTGGCAAACAACCCCTCTCAGAGTAAAAGCCTCACCAGTGACACTATCAGATAGCCCATCCCTGAAAATCCCAAAACGTCTGCTTGCCCTGCCTGTCCACAGTATGCCTGATCCCATCCATCCCACCCCCGGCCAAGAAACCTGACCAGCTCCCATCACAACCTGTGTGTTAAATGGAGGCTCCACATAACTCTGCAGCCAAGGTCCCAGCAAACGCACACATCCTTCACTCAACTCCATCTGTCAGACCAGCCCGCACACCAGGCTCATAGCATGGGGGTGAGTAGCTGCACAGTATGAACGTCCCAACCACACAAGCAGTTGCCACCCTTCCGGTGGGACAGCACAGGGCCCAGCCAGTGAGGAGACCCACAGTCGGCCACATTGGGAGAAACAAGGCAGGGCCACAGAGCCTATCGCTGAGGCCGGTTACCGCAGCAACTGGTACCCTGTTGGCAGGAACGGGTGGTGAGGCTAGAGGTTCCCCCATCACAGGCCAGGTACCAGTCACCGATGGAGACAGGGTTGCAGTGCTGACTACATCATCTCGAAAGGGGAGGAGAGGAGGGGAGTAGGATGTATTGAAAGTGGCGCAGCAGAGCAGTACAACTCAGGGTGACCATGTAACCTGGTGGCATTGGTTGGTCAAGGGAAACCTCATCTTGTTGACATTCTCTGTCTCTCTCCCCTCCCCGCAGAGACATGGGACACAATTTAATGGACAAATGCTTAAATATGCTTTGGGTGCGTTTAGCGGGGTGTTTACTCGGCGACTGCGCCGTGGAACAATGTTAGAGGCAGATCGGCATGTCGGACTGTTGGTGCAGAAATGTTTAATTATGGCTATTTACAGTATGTGTGCCCTTCCCCCTTACTATCGACTCTGTACTAGACCCGTGCCAACTTAAGTCTGTCTATCTTTCTACCCTTCTGTGGCCTACTGCTTCTTCTCTGTGTTACCGCAGACAGCACATTTTATAAAAGTCATTTATGGGATGTGGGCGTCGCTGGCCAGCTTTTATTGCTCATCCCTATATGCTGTTCAGAAGGTGGTGGTGAGTTGCCGCAGCCTATGTCAGTGATAGGTTCTGTGGCCACTGTTCCCCCAGTGCGGTCTCCTCTGCATTAGTCAATGGGTGGGCCGTGTGTTGTTCGTCAGTAGAGTGGCGCCAGGTTGTGCACTGGGGGGGGGGGGGGGGGTCATAGTGTGCCACCAATCACCTTCATACTTCGAGGTTTGTAGTATGATTTGAAGAACTTTGCTTACTTCCATTCTCTCCCTCAGAGATCATGGCGCCCAGGGCTTGCTTTTCAATACCTGTTGTGACCCACGCCTGTGGCACGTCCGCCTGAGAGGGGCGGTGAATCGTGGAGGAACGGAGCATACAGGGGTCAGTCCCGTTACTGATATGTAAACACACGCAAAGGATGGATTTGCATGCCGACACCAGCGCAGGGTAAAGTTATTGCGGTCCCCAGCGGGGTGGGCGCGGAACATGGGACTGGATTCTTCGATTCTGTGCCTGGTCTTACAACCAAAAAATCGGAGCCACCCCAGCACCGATGCTCCACCCAGTGGGGGCTCGCAGCCGCGCCACATAAAGCTCCTTTACCTGCTGATATGGACGTAGAATGACTGGATCCGTGGCCGTACATCATGGCTCCGACCGGGCAGAGACTCGGCCTGCCAAAAACTGACCTCCTGTGACCCCCCTCGCCACCCCCGGACCAACCCCCACCAGTCCCTACCAAAGCCCCCCCCCCCCGGCAGTGGAACGGCTCCCCCCCCCTCCCCGACTGTGGCGTCGCTGGACACAGACCGCAGCTGCCATGGCAGGTTTACGAAAGTTGAGAGGGCACGCGACCAACGCCATCGGGAAGTCAGCCCATCGGGGGCATCAGGGCAGGACCTCAGGTGACATCCTGAGGCCATCCCAACGGCATGCAGCGTACTCCTCGAGTATGCCGTTTCTGAGTGGGCGGTGCATTGAAAAACAGCGGCACCTCCATTACAGTGTAAAAAGGGATTCTCCGGCTGATCGCTGAACCCAATTTCGGCGTCGGCAATCAGAGAATCCTGCCCAGGGTGTTCGGTTCAGCGCCGGGCGCGGACCTCGACTTTGTTGGATGCCCAGTTCTCCGCCTGATCGCAGATCGCTTTCCTGTAGTCGAGCGGCGGAGGATTTAGCCCTTAGTCTCCCAATGAAGAATTATACATTCAAATTCACGTATGAGACTCCACCCTCCAATTCTCTGACCTACTGGTAAAGTGGCAATTGGAATTCTATCCAAGATAATTCACTCTTCCCAACCTCTTTCTGTTTTTAAAATGTTTTGTTTTGTGTTCTAATCACACTTGCCTTCGAACATTTTCTTTGAATAAATATTGACTTGCTGTAGTAAATGGTGCATGAGGGTACAAGCATACTCTTGAACTTACTCACGGAAAAGCTTTGCAACAACCATTCCCCAGAGATCCAGTCATTTTCTTTGGGATGTTAGATTGTTAACATTTCGTAAAGAGATGCCATCTGAGCTGACATGTGATCTGAATGACATTTACACTGTTGTCTGCTTATGGTAATCTTGAAACCCCTTTGTATTGTACACTAATAAGGAGGTCCAGGAAGAACACCTGTAAATAATCACGAGTATAATTTATAAAGGGCTGGACCTTGCACTTAGCACATGCTGAATTCTTGCTGTTGCATTTCTTACTGGACCCATGATCCAGCATCAATCTATCAGCGGTATAATATATCCAGAACTGGGCAGCACGGTGGTGCAGTGGCTAGCACCGCTGCCTCACGGCGCCGAGGACACGGGTTCGGTCCCGGCCCTGGGTCACTATCAGTGTGGAGTTTGCACACTCTCCCCGTGTCTGAGTGAGTCTCACCCTCACAACCCAAAAAGATGTGTGGGCCAAGTGAATTGGTCACGCTAAATTGCTGCTGAATTGGAAAAAAAATAATTGGGCACTCTAAATTTATTTAATAATATATTCTGAATTAACCAATTTTTTAAAGATGGAAATACATTAACTGTTGTTAGATTTTACAGGTGAGCACAAAAAAACACCCCATGAATGAATATTAAGGGCCCTAATTTGTGAAAGCTTTGCAGAAATTCATGAAAACTTGCTGAGAATTTAGAAATTTCCCACAAAAACACTCCCTCCATAATTGCAAAACGAGCAGGGACAGTGTGGAAGGTGCTCAATAATCGGTACGTGATTTAAATCGAGACGCCACTGCTCGTCTCATGAGGTATCACAGCTATGCCTGCCCAGGATAAAATGTTCTTTTCAAGTAATGCATACATTGAAGCTTGGATCGCTATCACGATCCTTTGAGGACTGAGGAACCTTTTTCTTCTGCTGTGAAATCCATCCCTTTCTTCACCCTGAAGTGACATTCTGTAAAATCTTACGGTTGGCTCTGATAGAGCAGATTGAGAACAATGTGTGGAACACATGGACTAGGGCTGCAATTACTGCACACACGGAAGGAATTGGAAACTTCTAATCTCGTATTATTTTTGGACACAGTACAAGATAAATACTCTCTCAGTCCAGAGTGGATTAGTAGAAAGAAGTGCACAAGTACGCAATGAACGTTTGTGTATGACCCTGCCAATCCAAGCCACAAGCTACAGAGACGACATTTTGTCAGGTAAATAGTCAAACACTTTGGCTAACCATACTGTGATCTGCATGTGTGTGCGTATTAGTAAAGTAGACATCATAAGACAAGAGCAATGGCAAGCTGTTGTGACAAAAATAGATAAAAAATTTAATGTAGATAATACATATTTCACAAAATTTTCAATACTGTGGGGGAATCAGATCATTTTTGAAAAAAATGAATTAACATTTGAGTACGTGTGAAATTGGGTTACCTTGTACAGGCTAATGTTTAATGATCATCTGTGCACACTCCAACATGGCAGAACAATAGGAAACGTTGGGAGGGGTCTTCCCTTTGACAGCAAAGTCTAAAATATGGGCTATTAATTGTTTAAGACATAATGCCATAAGATATTCATTAAACTTTCCATTCACCGCGAGATATCTATTGCCAAACTTTATCGATTTTGTTTTAGGAAATAATTTAACCAGTTTAAAAACAGAAAGCCACACTTAAGCTTGCATCCCATCTGCTGCTTCTAACTCATAGATTGGCTTATCAGTGTCCAAAAGTTCATTTATCTCTCTAACTATATTTTTTTCTTTTAATTAAAACAAAAAAGAAAGTCCTTTCTTCCCCATGACAGATTTTAACCAGATTTTCTTCTGCTGCCTGCCGATGAAAGGTTTTAAGATTCTAATTTTCTTACCATCATAAATAATACTTAAACATACCACCTTTTTTTAAATATATAAAAAAGGTAGAAAACAGAGCCATCATTCCTTTTTTTTTTAAGGCATTTACATTTATAGTTTGACAGTCTTTCATACACCACATCAACTGACCAAAATGCTTTTCCATTTTGTGGCCTCCATGTTATTATCAGTCCACATACCATTGTGGTGTCATTCTCATTGGTTAAATCCTTTGATGCACAAAGACTTGACTTGAAGTTTACACTGCAACTGGACTGTTCTTTGTGTGTGTTTCCAGTTGCTTAATGCTGCTCACTATCTTTTTCTGATGTCCAGAAAGAGTAACGCCCAGCTTCATTATATCACTGAAAGAGAAGACACACAGTCATGATTTTCTTTTTTTTAAAACTTTGTTCCTCTTTCCCCCACAACTGAATCAAAAGACATATGTTCCGCTGCATACATTTGTTACATTTCAAATGTGTTCTGCGTTCATAGCATAATCCTGGGTGATGGAATTAAAGTTTATGATATGCTGATATTCCTCTGAGCTCTTTCTGGGGAGGCTGGGCCTGACCCCCGTTAACAGACATCCCTTCGCCCAGAACTCCCACCAGCACCAACACTCGGAAAAAAAGACTGAACATGCAGGGCACCTTCTAGCAAGTGGGATTTGTGGAAATTCCGCTCTGCACTCCTGACTTGGGAATGAAAATTTGGTCCTACTTGGTCTGCTGGCGATGGGATTCTTTGATCGTGCCGGCAGCGCACCCCTGCCTGTGGGTTTCCTGGTCGCATGGGGCGGTTTCAATGGGATATTGACAAGCGACGGGAATACAGAATCCTGCCGCCAGCGAACGGCGTCGCCAAGTTCTCCATCCTCGCTAGCAGTGGTACCGGGGCGGACATGCAAAGGAGAATCCCTCCCCTGATCTGGGAATGCTGGAAATGTATGTACCAATGCTATTCACTGAAAATGAGGGGCATAATAAAATGAGGAAAAAACAAAAACAACCTTGTGCATAAACATAAAAATAATCTGTTTTGGAAATGAACTTATCATAAGTTATATCTGTTTCTTGCATGACTTCTCTTTCGATAATAGTGTAATCGGATTCTTTATTGAAAACAAACTCTGCCTTTTGAGCCAGATTGGGAAGGATTACTTCCTTCTAATACAGTACAGCTTGGAGCAGTTGATATGAGCCTGTTGATTCCTGGTTACAGTCAGGGACAAAGCTCAAACTACTCAGTCTTGGCCCAAAGAGACACGTTTCCAATTTCCATCACTGCTAATAATTCTTAATTTCCAACAGCAGTGTTTATTCCTGCCAAGGGGAACTTTTGGCACTGTAGTAAACTCCCAGAGCTCCCTTTGTGAGCTGCAAGTCCTCAATCAGAAGTTGTTAGGTACAGTAGCAGGCACTTCCTGTTTTAAACTTGCTTGGTCACGACCTGTTTGTCTTTTATTTTTGTTTTATAGACTCGCCGATTAAATTGCTTGAATTCGGTTGTTTTTATTTTACCATCAAGAAAGATTAAACATTTTTGTACATTAGAAATTCTTACATTTTCTTGACCCACAGTTACAGTTTTGGAAACTAACCTATCACTCACCTATTCGAACAAAACCAACAAGAAAAGTTACACTTTTACTAGGTCAATGCTGGAGGCAAATATTTTATGCTTAGAAAATTATATTTCATGGCATTCTTAATTTTAGCACAATAATGTGTCACTATCTCAGCATGTGCGTTTTCAGTGAGAATGCAATTGTCATCTTATTCATTTCTCAATAATCTAGAATGAAAGTCACAAATATAGGTTGAGAAGCAGTAGATTTAGAACTGAGATGAGGAGGAACTACTTCTCGTTGAGGGTGGTGAAATTGTTGAACTCACTGCCCCATAGTGCAGTGGAATCGGAGTCATTGAATGGTTTCAAGAAGGAGATAGATATATTTCGGATTTTCAAAGAGCAGGTTAAAGGGATATAGGGAACGGGTGGATGTTGAGAACAGGAAGAGATCAGCTATGATCTGATTGAATGGTGGAGCAGGCTCTAGGGACTGATTGGCCTACTCCTGCCCTGAATTCCTATGTTTCTGATGACATTAGTTCTCAGCCAAGCAACCTGCCCCATCCATCAATACACATATTAAAGGTAGGCGATGCATTAGCTCTGATTTGAATTCTGGGCTGGACTGAATCAGGTAGGCTGGTTAAATAGGAAGCCCCAATTGCTAGCATAAGACCCAGATTAAAACAATCTCTTCAAGAGGCCGTGAGTTCAAGTCATACACCAGACACTTGAGCACAAAAATCTAGGCTGACATTCCAATGGAGTAGGAAGGGAATGCTGCACTTTCAGATGACAGACTAAGCTGAGGTCCCATCCTCTCTCACAGGTGTAAGTAAAGGAGCCCATAGTACTATTTCTAAGACAGCAGGGGACCTAGCCCCAATATCCTGACCAATATTTATCAACATTATAAAAATGTACGATTTGGTCATAACATTGCTGCTATAGAGCTTGCTCTGCGCAAATTGGTATTTCCTGCATTACAACACGGCAGCACGGTAGCCTTGTGGATAGCACAATTGCTTCATAGCTCCAGGGTCCCAGGTTCGATTCCAGCTTGGGTCACTGTCTGTGTGGAGTCTGCACATCCTCCCCGTGTGTGCATGGGTTTCCTCCGGGTGCTCTGGTTTCCTCCCACAGTCCAAAGATGTGCAGGTTAGGTGGATTGCCCTTAGTGTCCAAAAATGATAAATTGCCCTTAGTGTCCAAAATTGCCCTTAGTGTTGGGTGGGGTTACTGGGTTATGGGGATAAGGTGGAGATGCTGACCTTGGGTAGGGTGCTCTTTCCAAGAGCCGGTGCAGACTCGATGGACCAAATGGCCTCCTTCTGCACTGTAAATTCTATGATATCTATGATAACAGTAACTGAACATCATTGACTATAAAACACTTTGGGACATCCTGTGATCTTGTGAGACAAATCTTTTTCTTTCTTAGATTGATGGCCTACGGTATTTGGCAAAGTGTCCAGCGTACGCGAGTAGAGACCAGTGCTCCAGATGTGCTGAGAAAGATGAAAATGAGTACTTCAGGCCGACTGAAAAGATGAAAAGTACTTGCCTCTCACAAGGGAGTGATATGAAATATTGAAGGCCTGCCAGAAAGTTTCAGCATTAGGGCTGGCTGGAGGTACGAGAAGCGTTCAGCCGGTCTGCGTGATATGGGGCTGGATTCTCTCATCCCCCAGTCACGTGTTTCACGGTGGCGTGCCATTCGCTGGTGGCGAGATTCTCTACACCCACCACTTGCCAATGGGATTTCCCATTGAAGTCACCCCATGCTGCTGGGAAACCCACAGGCAGGGGTGCATTGCCGGCGGGAACAGTGAACGGTCGGAGGTCCCAACGGTCAGAGGATTCCGGCCATTATCTCATACAGTATCAGCCTATCTTGGAAAGTGCAACCAGCTCCAGGAATACTACAGTTAGGCATGCACTACAGGAGGCACTGATAACGTCCTTGGGAACTGCCCATGCAGGTTCTAAGCTCCAACTTGGGAGAGATATGTGTCCACCTTGGACCAAAGAGATAGGCACTTTCAAAGAGTTACATTAGATTCAGTGAAGAAACTTGCCGGCCCATTGAGAAACCACCCATCGAGAAATAATGCCTGGCCAGGCTACCCAGGTAGAAGCAGCCATAGTGCTGCAACTGGCTACTGGGCCCTCACAGGCTCAGGCATCCAGTATCTCAAGGTCTTCTTGTGGCTGTAACATGAGGAACAGAAGCAGCAGCAGCAGTCTAATGACAGCTTTGCTGGGAGCACTGGGGGATTACCTCGGAGTTAGGAAACCTGCTTATAAGAAAGGCACATGGATTGACAATTGGATGAAAAAATGAATGGAAAGCAATCATTATAAATGAGTCTGAAATTCATCATCTTTATGACTTTTGGCATTTGATCTGCAGTGTGGTTTTATAGCAGCTTCTGATCTGGATTAACTGTGTGTCATTGATTTAGAAGTTAGCTGAATAGCTTTATGTTCTTTAATGCTGGTTTAAGGATCTGGTGAAGAATGTGCTAATTATTATGTGTATGGACTTCATGCAAGTTGTCAGTGCAGGAGAGTAAACAAGTTATCCAAATTGCTGCATAATTAATATTTCTCACAACTCTTGCTGCTGATTGCTGATGGCACCCTCTTTCTTCTGCTGCTTTTTTGCCTTGCCCCTAGTCTTCCTAATCTGTTCAGGATTACTGCTGTCTTCTCCAAATCAAGCAAGGTTGTGCAATATGCGCAATAATATTTTTGTTCTTTCGTGAGATTTGGGTGGTGCTGGATATCATCCAGGTCTTGCTGCATTTGGACGAACACTTTCAATAACTGTCAATTCGTGAATGGTGCGAAACATAGTGTAATCAATAGTGGATACCCCACTTCTGACATTATGAAGGAGGGAAAACCATTAAAAAAAACTGTTGATGATATTGGGCTTCGGACACTATCCTGAGGAACTCCTGCAGTGATGTCCTGGGACTGAGATGATTAGCCTCCAATAACCACAGCCATCTTTCTTTGTGCCAGGTATGACTTCCACCAGAGGTGAGTTTTCTCCCGATCTCCATTAACTTCAATTTTGCCAAGGCTTCTTAATGCCACATTCGGTCAAATGCTGCCTGATGTCAAGGCCATTCACTTCCACCTAACCTTTGGTGTTCAGCTCTTTTGTCCATATCTGGACCAAGGTTGTAATGAGTTCAGGAGTTGAGTAGCATGAGTGAGCAGGTGTCTGCTATGTAAGTGCCACTTGTTAGCACAGTTGATGGTGTTCCATGTATAAGGACAGTAGTCTTCTGCAGTATCCATCTCAGGCTTTATTTAACTGGTCTTATGATGTCTGCCTCATGACATAGTCACATGTCTACAGGAAGCCAGGTGTGTCAATCAGACTGGTTACCTTTCACAACTCAAACATCCCCCTTTTCATTTGGCCCCATTTGGGCCAGCTGTTCCCCATTCCATGTCCATTTGACACACAGCTCACCTTTGTTCTGCCAATGAAATATTCTATTCTCTTTATGCACCACTATCAGCATCTTTCTTAGCCTTAATCACCCCCATTTACATTCCCTTTGTCTTTCTGTTCACAGCACCTTTGTCAATCTCCACCTATCGCTGGCCCTCTATCCAACGCCACTGCTCCATGTCCCCCTCCCACCCACAGCAGTATATATCTGGCCCTATTTCCAGTTCTCTCCAGCTTTGCCAAAGTCATCCAGACTTGAAACGTTAGCTTTCTTCTCTCTCCACAGATTCTGTCAGACCTGCTGAGATTGTCCAGTATTTTCTGTTTTTGTTTCACATTCCAGCATCCGGAGTAATTTGCTTTTATCCCTCTTTTCATATCGAACAAAGGTACAGACATCCTCCTTTTCCTAGTGAGCAGAAAACACGTTTGTCTATACGATCCTGTGTGACTGTGAGTTACCCACGTTACTCAATATACACCCACTGTTCTCATTAACATTCACATATATGTCTTTGGTTGCGCCTGTAATTCGGGTTGAGTTTTTTCAACCCCTGCTTCGAGTTGCCAACAGTGTCATTCTTTCCTCCTGGTACCTTTGTGCTGCCCCTGAAATTTGTTTAGTCAGATCTCCTACAGCTTGGTTCATTGAAGACTTTAATTTATCGTGCGTTTTCACTGGTATATACTCAGGTGGAATCTTACCCTTCACCACTTCCAGTTCAGCTCTGATGTGAACATTCTCCATTGGCTCAGGCATTTCATTGCATTGATGTGGTTTCCCTCTCGCTGCGGCCTTCTGTCACCCTGGCTTGGGATTATTGTGTTGCCCTTTCTCTGTTGGCACGTTCAGGATTACCAGCCCAAGCTTCAGACTTGCTCCTGCTGAGATGAGTGGCATTTGCATCCCAGTTATAATCTCAAATTCGAGATCTTCCTTCTTGCTCCTGCATTGGGCTGAGAGACTAATTTGTCCTCTCGAAATGTGTATCATGCTACGAGTCTCAAATACAGTTTCAATCTTACATTCACGAGTTTCATTTTGGATCTCCATTTTGAGTCACTTGACACAGAATGTTATACCTGTGAAGGTTATTATGTGGCATGACGCACCAGTGACTATCTGACACTTGCTCACTTGATACGCTCCCTCTCCATGCATTATTATAACAGTCCATTTTTTCTCCTTTATACTTGACTGAACCAACCTGTTGTATCATGTATAACTCTTCATCAGGTTCATCAACTGAGACCTCTTCCATGACTATCTCCATAGAATCCATAAAATTACTACAGTACAAAAGGAGGCCATTCGACCCATCAAGTCTGCACCGACTCTCTGAAAAGACATTTCCTCCGCCCTATCCCCATAACTCCACCTAATCTGAACATTTTTGGACACTAACGAGCAATTTTAACTTGGCCAATCCACCTAATTTTCACATCTTTGGACTGTGGGAGAAAACTAGAGCACCCAGAGGAAACCCACGTGGGCGCGCAGAGAATGTGCAAATTCCAGACAGTCAACCAAGGGTCCCTGGCACTCTTAAGCAGCAGTACTAACTATAGTGCCACCGCGCTGCCCCAAAATTGAATTCAAATTTCTTCATTTGCTATGGTGGCATTTGAACCCGAGTCTCCAGATCACTAGCTCAGTGACAGTACCACTACGCCTCCACTTGTTTTGCTTTTTTCTTGCCAAACACTACTGCGCAAAATGCTTCTGCTTCTTACAGTGAAAACACTCCTTTCACCAAGCTGAACAATCATTCTTTTCCAGTGCACGCTGTTCTCTGCAGTATTTTCATCCTGCGCTTTGTCTGTGATTGCTCTGTCCTTTTGGGTTGAATTGTTACTCAGCATGATGGATCTCCTGATCTGCTCTGCCTGACATATTCTCCAGCTGATGTTTCACAACTTTGGCATTTCGACACATGGCTATCGTTTTCTTTAGCGTCTGTTTATCATCCTTCAGTAGACTCGCTCTCACCAAGGGGTCTCTCACACCCAAGTCTAATCTATCTTTAATCAGATCATCTTTTGGCTGTCTGAACTCACATGGTTCTGCCAGCTGCATTCCTGCAGTCACGTACTATTCACTGGCCTCATTTTCACGCTAGCGTTGAATACATAACATTCATATGTAACATTCGCTCGGGGTTCAAAACGTGCGTTCGAGGCATTCAAAATCTCTGCCATCTGTCCTCTTTGCTCATCAGATAGATTTAGGATGGTATAGCAGTCGCTCCTCGGCATTGTTAAAAGTGTAGTTACTCTTATTTTTTCAGGCTTGTTAATTTGATGCACTCTCATAGTTTTGCCATTGTAAGTGAAAAAACTACTACCAGTTTTAGCAAATATCGCTGTTCGTTTCGGCTGGAGATTGGAGCGGAAAATTTTCCAACAGCTGTTTTTACTCACTCAGTGATTTACTTGCAGCCTTTGTTTGTGTTCCTTAATTCTTTTGTGTCTGTTTTTCCTTAGCCATTTTGCAGGAATGTCCAGAGTTTGGAACTTTTCTGTGAGCCTTTCTTAGCTGTGCTTTTTCCTCTGCAGCCAATATTTAATTTGCAGCCTGTGTGTGCTTTTCTTTTGTCCTTACTTTTCAACAGCCTTTTATGCAGTTTTGGGCCCTTTGGTGTGCCTGGGTTCTCAGCATCTTCTCTGCAACATTTCCAAGGTTCCAAAATCTAGTTATCTTCACTTCTTAACACCATGTTTCATGAATAAGCAATATCTGTCTCATTGAAAGGCTTTATTGAACTGGTTTTAAGATGTCTGCCTCCAGAAGTAGACGCATGGCAAAGTCACATGACTACAGAAATTGAAATGTGTCAATTAGACTGATTACATTTCAAAACCCAAAAACACAGCACCTTCCTTCACTTTGTTGCTGATCGAAAGAAGGCTGATAGGTCTGATATTGGCCAGGTTGGATTTGTCTCGATTTTTGTGGAGAGGACAGGTCTGGGCGATTTTTCATAATGTTAGGTAGATACCCGTGTTGTAGCTGTCCTGGAACAGTGTGTCTATGGGGTGCAGCTAGCTCTGGGGCATAAGTCTTCAGTTCTATTACCAGGATGTTCTCAGGCTCTTGGGAGTAGGCCGAGATGGATCACACACCTGGTACTTCTGGCTGAAGATGGATGTAATGCTTCAGCCTTCCACTGATTTTCTGGCTTGCTCATCACTGAGGATAGTGATATTTATAGAGTCATTGTGGGGAAGATCCTTCCGGATGCTTGAATTTCTGCTTTGGCAGACCTCTGGTATGATCAGTATTCACCATGGTGGTTTTGGTTATACCCATGTTGATCAGGCATGAGGAGTGTCATGGCCCATGTGTGCAGGAGCCTCCATTGTCCTGCACTACTACCTTGTCATGTTAGGGAAAATATTAGGGTAATGGTTGAGTTTGTTAGGAAAAAGGCATTGTGCCAACCATCTAGATACCTTTCTGTCATTGGAGACAAGCCTAACATTAATGAAATGGGAGCCTTTTCTATCAGCAAATGTTGCCGACTGGTAACAATCAATGGGCTCCTGGACATGAAGGTATCCAGCGACTACTGCAAATCCCCAAACTTTATGCTGTTCATGGTCAATGGGTAAGGTGATATATCTCGGTCAATTCTAGAGAACAGGGCATTGAAGACCTGCTAGATTTAGCTGTGCTTTCCAGACTGGGCGATATAGCAGAATGGAACGAGTTAGTGGCAAAGATGTTAAGCTGACTTAGGCAGTCTGGTAGAGCACGAGTCCCTGTTCCTGCTGCAGGAGAGGTCACAACAAACTGCCTGGAGAATTACAACCTCTTGATCAATTATTCACCAAGAAACAGAGCAGAATTTTATCAGACTCAAGGGTGACCGTTTAGGAAGCGTGAGAGCTGGGAAAATAGAGGGGAGCCATGTGGGAATGACTCTCCAGCTCAGTCTGAAAATCAAGAATATTTCTGAGTGGCGGGACTTGGCTGTGGCCTGGCTGCCCACTGATGCAAGTGGACAGCCAATTTCTATAACTAAAGGCTGAAGAAAGGCTGATTTTCCCAGGCTGCCGACATTTTAGAACCCTCCCCTGGAAGGGTTTTCTTTCCATTCACCAGGGTCTGCCTGATAAGTGTTTTAAAAAGTGAAGTAATGCTCACCTTTCTTTTTTTTTTTAAATTTAGAGTACCCAATTCATTTTTCCCCAATTAAGGGGCAATTTAGCGTGGCCTACCCTGCACATCTTTGGGTTGTGGGAGCGAAACCCACGCAAACACGGGGAGAATGTGCAAACTTCACACGGAGAGTGACCCAGAGCCGGGATCAAACCTGGGACCTCGGCACCGTAAGGCAGCAAAGTTAACCACTGTGCCACTGTATTGTCCCCTGTAATGCTCACCTTTCTGAGAGTGCCTCCATTTTGAGATGGCCTTGCATTCTGCTAGCAGCCTGAGCAACAGGCACTTGTCTCAAAGGGACAGGTGAGTCTCCAGAACTGTCTGCCGTCTAATTGGACAGGCAGTGTGGTCGACCGGCTCTCTGTTGCCTCCCCAGTCTATTAGCTCTTCACTGTCCTCACCTGGCAATGTTACGGGAAAAATATCCCTTCACGTTCATTGGACATCTGACTTACCACCCCAACGATGGAAAAATATCACCCACTAACTCTCTTCACCTGCACATACCGTAGAATGAATAGTCCCCTCACTTGCTGTGTTCTTACAGGCACACCTGTTATAGCCACTGATAACTGAAGCTACTGGTATTCTTCCTCCAAATAGTCCTCTATCCAAGTGTAACTGCCAGCAGAAAAGCTCACAATAAGGAAGCAAGATTAGCAAGGGAGAAAAAACAGCAAAGAAACGTGAGGAAGTTGTGATCTGGGAGCTGGAATCCAGAAGCACGATACACATATCCTCTGACCCAAGTACCTGTTATATCTGAGTCACCCGTAACCACTCCAGTTGTCTCTATGAGGCCAATCCTGCTAATTTTATTGATAAATTGGCGCCGGACTGGACGATGGGATTTAGCTTTAAAATCACTTTGGAATCCTAATTGAACCACAGAACCAGAAGTTAAGAGGTCCAAATCTTTCGCTCGGCGAGTTAAAATGGTGGCCTGTGGGAAGGCAGCAGGAAAGGAGCAATAAGTCTTCGGAAACAATTTAATCACCTACCTAAGCTGTTCCAGCTCAGAGGCCTTGGTTACAAACCCACTTGTAATTCAACAAGTGACTTAATTTGAACTGTCGTAGTATTTAAAGAATGGTGCTGAGATGATGATTTATTTCAAGAGAATTGTCTGGACTTAGAGTCAATTTAAATCTCTTAGCTGAGTTATACCATTAAGCAGTCAGCATCAAATGTAAGGCAGGTTTTATGACTTGCACTTAGCAAGTGATTCTATTTCATTGATATCTGATGTTCCATCCATGTAATAATAATAACGACCATTTCCTCTGACCTCAGCATCCTTATAAACAGTATCAATTCACCAAGAAATCTGATCCCTCGATTTGGATAACCAGAATCTATGGAGAAAAATAACTCATTCACTAGTTGTACCACAGCCGATTTTCCACATACACGTGGCAATTCAGTCTAAATGCGGCACAGTGGTTATCACTGCTGCCTCACAGCGTCAGGGTCCCAGGTTCAATTCCCAGCTTGGGTCACTGTGAGGACTCTGCACGTTCTCCCTGTGTCTGTGTGGGTTTCCTCCAGGTGCTCCGGTTTCCTCCGCAGGTTAGGTGGGTTTACGGGAAAAGGATGGTGGAAGTGGGCCTGGGTAGGGTGTTCTTTCGGAGGGTTGGTGCAGATGCGATGAGGCGAATGGCCCCCTTCTGCAATGTAGGAATTCTTTGGATGTTGGCACATTCCAGCGTCTGTTTGTGTACATAGAGGGAGAATTCAGAATGACCAACTCACCTAACAGCACGTTTTTCGGGACTTGTGGGAGGAAACCGGAGCACCCAGAGGAAACCCACGCAGACGCAAGGAGAATGTGCAGTTCCGCACAGACAGTGACCCAACTCGGAAATCGAACTGGTACCCTGGAGCTGTGAAGCAACAGTGCTAACCAGTGTGCTACTGTGTTGTCCCCCCTGCAAAGATGGTTAGTATTCTGAAGTGTGCTTGTGCTCTCAAGTGAAGTCTAGCAGTGAATTAGCACTCTACTGAGTATTAAAAAAGTCAAACATTTTATGGCTGGGTTGAGATTACCTATTAAACCTCAAGTCTGGTTTAGCTCAGTGGGCTAGACAGCTGGTTTGTAACGCAGAACAAGGCCAGCAGCACAGGTTCAATTCTTGTACCAGCTTACCCGAGCAGGTGCCGGAATGTGGTGACTAGGGCTTTTCACAGTAACTTCATACTTGTGACAATAAAATATTATTATTGTATTTGGGTGCAGAGAGAAGCAGTGGGCAAGGGTTTAATGTACTGCAATTTACATTTAGATCCAATACACGATTAAGTAGAATCCACATTTAATGTGGTAATGCTATGCTTTTGCTCCATTTGTTTTACAGCTGGTTTTCCATTGCTGTTCAAACTGATGCCATTGGCCGCTCAAGGAAAAACAAAAGAGCAATTGAGAAAGTGTTGGACTAATTCGCAACTTCCTTCACCAATGAGAGAACTGGCTCGGAAGGTTTCCACACCTGATTCAATGGGGGAGATTTTGAGGATTTCCAGCCGGCAAGTGGTGGGACACATATTATTGCCCCACTCCTGTTGACAGTCAAGCCAATGTTACAATATTAAGGGTCGCTTGCCGTGAGTGCGCACCTGAATCAAGTTGGGAGGCCCGTTTTTAGGATGATCCTATCGCATAACTGGGGTCTTACGTGTTATTCTTGGACTCAGTTGGGTAGAATTCATAACATGCCCACTCTGTAAAGTTTCAGCTGGTAGCTCAACCGAGGAGGCGGCCACAAAGTAACGTATTAATTTATTTTTGGCGGGGGCGGGAAAAGCCAGACTGGTCTCCGAGGCTCCACAAATGGGCTTTCATCACACTGGATTCTCCCCCTTCTCTTGAATGGAACCTCCCACCATCCTCCCCAATGCAAACCAGAAACCATGGATACCGGACAGGCCACTTAATATTAGGGTGACGGAGAGCTGAGAACTGCTTTGAGACACTCACTGTTACCCCGCAGGCCACTGATCCCAATCAGGCTCAGGTCTCAAAATAAATGGAGAAAAGGCTAATCAAATGTTACATTCACTTTTGAGAGTTGCTGCCAGTATTTATTAATAAAACTATAGACGTTTATGGTAAAATCAATCAGTTGTTTCGCAAGGCAGATTTATTGGTAGATCAAGATGCCATTGAAGAAGAATGCTTTTAAAGAAAAATAATTTTAAAAATCGAAGAGTCAAAAAGAATGCAGTAAGAGACTAAGGCAGCCCAGACCCACAAAGGCTCTGGGGTTTCATGTTCAATCAAGAAAACAGGTTCCTCTATTTAAGTTTGTATTGATTATTGAAACATACTGTTAGTTGATGTTTTCACAGAACGTAGAGGGTTAAATGTGCCAATCTGAGCTTTCTGTATCAGAAATGCAAAGCCCATGGCCCGGATTCTCCAAGCCCGTGCCAGGTCGGAGAATTGCTGGAAATTCCCGCCACGCCTCTCCGACACGCGATTCCCCGCCGACTGGAGAATCGGCGCCAGTCGCGGCGCGTGCGGTCGAGGCTGTGCAGCGATTCTCCGCGGTCGACCCACCGAGTTCCTGCTGAGTTCCACCGCCAAGGCTCCAACCTGGTACCACTTGGCGGGAGCTCAGACCCACGGCCGCGGTGGCCATCTGGCTGGGGGGGGCAGGGGGATCAGACTCCGGGGGGGCATGCACGACAGCCAGGCCCACGATCTGGGGCTACCGATCGGCGGGTGCACACGGTCTGGAGGGGGCCGACCTCCTTCCGCGCGGGCTCGCTGTGTCGCTACGGGCCACCACGCACATGCGCTAGTGTGGAAACGGCCACCATGCGCATGTGCCAGCGTGTAAACTGCCACCACGCGCATGCACGGACCCGCGCGGGCAGTGTAGGGCCGCGTATTGGCACTGGAGCAGCGCGCAGCACTCCGGCACCGTGCTGGCCCCCTGTAGACCACTGAATCGCTGGGCCAAGAGTTGATGCCGGTGTAAAATACTCGGTGTTTATGCTGGCATCAACACTTAGCCGGGATTGATCATTGGAGAATCCCGGCCCAGGACGCTATCTTAATGTCTCCTATAAGTATGCACAGCTGCCCTGGTCTTCTGCTTGCATCGGTGAAGAAGCAGTGAAAGGCAGAGATAATAGGGAAAGATTCTGTTGATTCTGTGTGTGTGCTTGTGTGCTTACAAAGTAACAGTGACTTCACTTCAAAAGTACTTAATTGGTTGCAAAGCGATTGGGAACATGCTGAGGATAAGGTTGTGGAAACCTTTATCGATGTATAAAAATTACAGACCGTCAGATTTTTCAACAGCATCAGAGTATCAGGGACTCTATATCCAACAGTTTGCTGCCAAAATGCCACCTCTGTAAATGGCCCTGGTCAAAAGGTTTCAGTCAATGCTAGTCTACCTGGCTATTGTACATTTATGTGAATAATCTGGGCATAGATTTGCTTCATTTCATTGGCTAGAAAGTGCTGGATGTCCACTCTGCACTTGCCCAAAGGCTGAACTTTGATTAGGAATTCATGAACACAAGCCCATCTCACGCCGTGTGGCAGAGTAAAAATAAGAGAGAGGAATTCAGAACTGAAACTAATCTGTCAAATATTCTATTGCTTTTACAATGAGAGCTGTTACAATGGTGCAACAGAACGTATTCTTAAATGATGGGTTCATGGAAATCATTCTTTTGCTGCTTGTCGCTTAATTACTTTCAAGTGTTCCCATTTATGATATATTTGCACCGTCAGATTCTGCTGCTCTTCTTTCATCGGTGAGCTGGGGAAAAGATCTGGAAAAATCTAAATATTCTCTCCTGGTTTCAAATTCCTGGATATGGTAGACAACAGGCTTAGCCATTCACTACCACTTCTGGTTGGGCCACATGAAACAATATCAGGCCCTGTGCTCTCTCATCTACTAAATATGCTCAATATCCCAGCATCATCCTGCAAAGCAAAGATTATTTCCCTTCTGTTGTCTCCTTAAACCCCTCCCTCCAGTCCCCTCAACAATAAATGCAAAGACTTCTTTGTCACTAAGATTAAGACCATCCAATAAGCTGCCTCCACCCCATCGTACCCTTCCATTAGTCCATTGGGACAGACTTCCTTCCTGACCTGGCTCTGAACTTGTATCTTTTTCTAATTTCTCCCCTATTCTCCTCTTGTCCTCTCTGAGCTCTTCTTCCCACCGCATGCTCCCTCAACCTTATTCCCACTAAACTGCTGATCCCTCCCTAGTCTGGGTGACAGTCAATATTGTTCATGATTCTCTATCTTCGCATGTTGAGCTTCTATCCTTTAAATCTGTCATCATCACGCCTCTCCTCAAAACATCAACTCTTGATCTCACCACCCTTGCAACCTTTTTTCCTCTCCAAATTCCTTAAACGCGTTATCATCTCGCAAATAATGTCCCATTTTTCCCGGAATTACAGGTCAAAATCACTCCGATCCGGTTTTCACTGCCTCCACAGTATTGAAACAAACCAAAGTCACAAATGACATTCTGCTTGGCTGTAACAAAGGTAAACCATCCCTCCTCATCCTTCCCGACCTTTCTTTGACATGGTTGAGAACATCATCTCCTTCCAACGTCTCCCACTGTCGCCTGGCTGAATGGGACTGCTCTCCCATGATTCCATTCTTATCCATTTAATTGTATCCAGAGGATCACTTGCAATTGCTGCTCTTCCTGCTCCTGCATCATTACCTCTGGTGTCTCCCAAGGATCTATGCTAAGCCTCCTCCTATTTCTCTTCTACATGCTGCCCTGCAATCATCATCCAAAAGCACAGAAATCCTCCGGAATTCACCAGCCGTTTGCTGGCAGTGGGATTCTCTGATCCCGCTGGCAGAGCACTCCAGTCCGCAGATTTCCCAGCAGGGTGGGGTGGCTTCAATGGGAAATGTCATTGATAAGTTGCAGCAGTAGTGGAAAACCACTCCGGCGACGGCCTAGCTTATCTGAGATTCAATGCTGGCTGAGCAGAAATTCCCTCCAATTAAATATTGGGAAGGTTGAAACCATTGATTTTAGTCCCTGCTCCAAATTATGTGTCTGGCTACTAACTCCAGCCCTCTCCTTGTAACAGTCTGAGATTAAACTAGTTTGTTCACAGCCTTGGTGCCACATTTTATCCCTTCCACAGTTCCTCAGACACTAGCCGTTCACTTAACTACTGAATGCTCTTTAATTTTAGTTTATACTCTGATGTGATGTGGGCGGCGCTGACAAGACCAGCATTTGTTGCCTATCTCGAATTGCCGAGCTTGCCAAACTATTTCAGAGGACTTCAAATAGTCAAATATATTGTTGTGGGTCTGGAGTCACGGGTAGACCAGTAGATTTATTTCCTTAAGTGTGGCTTCTAAACAACAATCAATAATGATTTCATGGTCACCGTTACTGATCTAGTTTTTCAATTCCAGGCTATTAATCAAATTTGTTACAGCTGCTATGGTGGGAGTTGAACCCTTGCCCTCTGAACATTAGCTTGAGTCTCTGGACTATTAGTCCAGTGACGTTACCAATACACCACTGTCACCTCAATATTTAAAAAGCTATCACAAGAGCAAGGTATCAAATGATTCCAAATCGTTCCAGAATTTCACAACCTTAAGCATTGGCATTGACTTGCCTCAGTATTTCTATCATTAAAGCCAGATAGGGAGTTTCATTAACATCCAATTGTCTAGAGTTTAGTGCTTCAAGATGCTTGCAAATCCAAAGTTAATATAACACGAGCAGTCGGATGCAGGCATCCCAGCACTGAAGACACATCTGGACCATAGCACATATTTCTACAGCTTGTTTAACTTCTTCAAAATGCTGTACTGTCACTGAAAAATAAAAGAGTGTCTTACTCTGAGGCCAATTTTGCCACCATGTCGCAGGAGCTGTACCCTGCCCCCGTGAAGCTATCCTTGTATGGTCCCATCCGGACACCGTCAAGCCAGTCACCCACGGAGCGGAAGGCTGTAACGTCTGTGTTGCTCCGGTCAAGCAGCAGATTTGATGGCCTAATTGGAAGGAAAGCAGGAAGCCAGGAATAAGTACAGAGCATTATGTGTGAAAGCAACAACTTGTAACAGCAGGGACTTCCAGGCTGCACGCAGCTTTTCAGCACGGCCATGGAATTTGTCTGTCACTCTAACTTCATCTGTTCAAGCTGTTAGATTACAGCTCGATGGACCACTGTGCAACCGACAGGTTTGAAACTAGCCAGTTTGTGCTTGCATTCTACTAAAGCAAAATGCTCAGATGAGGGCATTAACAATACCTTCGGACAGCATGAATTTGAAAATAAACTATGTTTATGTCTCGCTATTGCCTCATAATGGGCATAACTGCAATATGCAAGTGGATAGACTGGGCCCAGACAGTGGAATTACCCATTGCCTCCAGCTGGCTACAGTGACTAGCTAATAAAGATGCAAAAACCAACCTGAGGGAGTGCTGCCCTGCCAATATTTTTATTGTTGACTATAGCTGAGCTCGTGACTCTGAAACACATTGTCTGGCAACTTGACAACTCCAACTGACCTGTTCAACCGAATCTGGAATTTGATACTGGGCCAGAACGGACTGATATTAACCCTGTTAATCTATAGTGGAGGTTAGACGGAAGGCTAAGTAAAATGAACGCAGCAACTTATTTCCTCCAATCTTCAATGGTTGCAGCGCTACTTTGCACTTTAAGTAGTGAGTGTTGGTCATCTGATGGAAGCTATAGGGAATTTGACAGGGTAGGTTGGCCCAGGTCTCTGCAGAGAGGTCCTGGGAGTTAAGACCTCTCCTGCCTCACCCTGAGGAGAGCTGGAGGGTTTAGCACCTGTCTCGGCAATCACCCACGACACCCACATGTGGGCAACACTTATCATAGTGGTTAGCATCGTGGCTTCACAGTGCCAGGGTCACTGGCTCGATTCCCTACTGGGTCACTGTGCGGAGTCTGCACGTTCTCCCCGTGTGTGTGTGTGGGTTTCCTCCGGGTCTCCAGTTTTCTCGCACAGTGCAAAGATGTGCAGGTTAGGTGGATTGGCCATGCTAAATTGCCCTTAAGTATCCAAAAAGGTTACGAGGGGTTATTGGGTTAGGGGGAATAGGGTGGAAATGAGGCTTAAGTGCAGACTTGATGGGCCAAATGGCCTCCTTCTGCACTGGATGTTCTATGACTGCCACCAAAGTTAATATCCATTCTTAGGTCACCCACTTTTCAACATATTCGAGTTTCCTATAATCGTCAGTAGACTTTAGCATTGTCGATGTTGCATTCTGCACTAAAAATAAAAATCAAAGACATTTGCTTTAAAGAAAAGTAGTTGGCAGTGCTCCTTCCTTTGAATCAGAAAGCCGTGTGCTGAGGTCACACTGCGACCCAATTTTTATTCTGCGCAAGTGAGTTAAAATCTCGCCACAGAATTTGAACACAAACATTTAAGGCTGACTCTCCAGTATGGTACTGAGGGAAAGCCACAATGTCGGACTTTTGGTTGAGGCGCTGTGTGTCCCCGCTTGTGGATTCAAAAGTTATCATGGTGCTGTTTTAATGAAAATTAAAGCAAATGTCAATACCCTGGGAGAACTGAATTTCAGATTATTTTGTAATGCATGAAAGGCTTGTTTATTGCTGCAAGTAAATGGGGCAAAATTTATGATGAAAGAAATGTATTCCTTTTATAAACGTTTTTTATTCTATTCCAATGCAAAACGTGACAAGATAAGGAAGCTAAGATTATCCAAATGAAATGACTGACTGTGAGTTCCTAGTAAATGATGCCATAGTTTTTTGAAATTCACTGAGCTACCTTTTCACAACATTCGTCAGTTAACAATGTGGGATCACAAAATAATTTATTCTTATTATTAGATTTCCTGTGATTCTGTTCATGGTAGATTGAATGACAAGCTGTATTTTAATGACAGGCATTTACATGCAATATGTAACATATTATTCTGCTGTCATGTATATAATGCTGCTCACGTGAAGCTCTGTTAAATGTGGACTATCCCTTTAAGACCTTAATACCTTCCGGCAGCAAACATCCTTGGGACAACTGCAGGTTAATTCCTGTGGTGAAGGAAATTTGCAGAATGACGGTGCTTGTAACTGCCTGACTCCTGGCCATTTTGCAGACGTATCTCAGCAAAATCAATTAACCTTAATTGACCAAAGCAAGAAGTAGCTGTCTATCTCTTTCGTTTCAGACTTTAGACATTCTGGGGTGGGACATCTGCAGGGTGACAGATGCTCCAAATACATTTCCGTGGACTAACGGGTTTCCCCTATTGGGAGTCCGTTGTGGCCCAGTTGGTAGTGCTCTTAACTTTGAATCAGAAGTCTATGTGCTGAAGTCACACTGAGGCCCAATTTTTACTCTGTGCTCGTGAATTAAAATCTTGTCACAGAATTTAAATGCAAACATTTTAGGCTGACTCTTCAGTGCAATACTGAGGGAAAGCCGCACTGTCAGTCTTTTGGATGAGGCCCTGTGTGCCCCCTCAAGTGAACGCAGAAGATATCATGGTACTATTTTGAAGGAAAGCAAGTGAGCTAATCGTGGTGGCCTGGCTAATATTTATCCCTCAATCATAAAAATAGCTTATCACATCATTACATTGCTGTGTGTGGGAGCTTGCTGTTCAATAATTGGCGGTCACATTTCCGGCATTATAACAACACTTTATAAGTGCTCCATTGGATAGAGTGCTGTGGGACATCCCGTGGTCATGAAGGCGCTATATAAAAGCAATTATTTTCTTTCTTTGCTCACAGTGAATCAGAGCAGTCACTAAAGTGCAAGGGGGCAAAGATGAGCAACAGTGAAACAGCAGACTACTGTATACCACATCTGATTTTCTTCAGTGAATTCAACGGAAAAGAAAAGCAAGCCGTCAACTGGCTTTAAGCCTGTGTTGCACTATTCAACAATGACAGCTAAAGTGTGACAGGAAGTAAATGCGAGGCTTAAAGGAAGCACTAGTATTGACCTCTAAAAAGGGACTTCAATTGACTGGGATGGAAGGGTGATTGGCTTGTGTGGTTCCGCTGCAGGAAAAGCAGAAAACATCTGGCAGCAGCAATCACTGCATTGCACAAGATGCAGTTTCTCCTTAACAAAGTGTACAAGTTGCAAATGAGCAATTACCTATATATTGTCCGACTGAACAGACTTAAAAAAGGTTTGCGGAGGTAAAAAGATAATAAAGACTACAGGAAGCTCCTCATTTGGGGATTCCAATATTCCTTGGTTTTCTGCAGCATTGAAACGTTCGGGTTAATCGATAATAACCTCTTTGGATAGGACCAACGTGACTGCAAATGTTTGGAATTATTTGTTAGTTAATAATGTTAGTTATTATTGTCTGGAGACAGGACTAAGAAATGATAAAAATCAATGCATTAATTAAACACTTTCCAATTCCCACTCCTGACGTTTTCCAACATTATCTGATGTACTGATCATCCTATTGCAAAAAAGGCAAATCCAATATATAAAGAAGGAACCAGAACTGACCAACTCGATCTGAAAATAGTGGGATATTCTGAAAAAACACATGCCAATAATCAATCTTTTTTGGAATTTACACTTGATTGTTCCCAAAAGTTAAATCTGAATTAGTTTTAGAGTAATTATTTACATAAATTGAGATGTAAATGTGGATTGGTTGTTAAGAGGATAGTTGAAGACAAGAAGTGATTTAAATGTTATTCTTGATGAGTCCCAGAATGTTTGGATACAATTTTGTTCTTTAGGCTATTGATCTCCATCAGCAAATAGCTTGCCTAATTTTGAGAACTTAACATACATGTGGAGGGAGAGGTGATAGTGCAGTGGTATTGTGGCTGGACTAGTAACCAGAGACAGAGGGGTATTCCTGTGGGGAACCGAGTCCCAATCTCACCATGATGGAATTTAAACTCAATAAAACACTTGGAGTTAAAAGTCTAATGATGACCATGAAACCATTGTCGATTGTCATCCAGTTCACTAATGTCAATAGGGAAGGAACCCTGCTGTCTGGTTGGCATACATGTGACTCCAGACCCACAACAATGTGGCTGCCTCCGATATGGCCGAGCAAGCCATTCGGTTGGATTTAGGTGCTACGAAGAAAACACAAAGGAATGAAACTGGATGGGCCACCCGGCATTGACTAGGCACTGGAAATGACAATGGTAAACGGATGTTTCCTTGAGGCCCTCAACATTGACTCTGGACTCCCTCATGATCTAGGCCATCAGCAGCAGCAGAACTGTACTCAAACAAAATCTGTAACCTCTGGCCTGGCATATCTGCCAGTCTACCACCAAGCCAGGAGAACATGCCAGGAGCAACACCAGCCACACCTAAAAAAGAGGTGCCAACTTGGTGAAGCTGCAACACAGGACTACTTGCATGCCAAACAGAATAAGCAGCAAGTAATAGACAGAGCTAAGCAATTCCATAACCGACGGATCAGATCTAAGCTCTACAGTCGTGCCACATCCAGCCTTGAACGGTGGTGGACAATTGAACAACTCACTGGAGAAGGCGGTTTCACAAATATCCCCGCTTCAATGATGGAAGAGCCCAGCATATCTTTTCAAAAATTTAAGGCCAAAGCATTCACAACAATCTTCAGCCAGAAGTGCCAAGTGGATGATCCATCTCTGCCTTCTCCGGGAGTCCCCAGCATTACAGTTGTCAGTCTTCAGTCAATAAGATATTAAAAAATGGCTGAAGGTACTGGATATTGCAAGGGCTATGGGCCCTGACAATATCCTGGCAATAGTCCTGAAGGCTTGTGCACCCCTCTACACCTCCTGCTGCCTTGGGAAACCAGGCAGCATAATCAAAAAACCATGCCGGGTTATTCTCTCTTCCAACATCTTCCACCAGGCAGGAGATACAAAAGTCTGAGGACACGCACGAACAGTCTCAAAAACAGCTTCTTCTCCGCTGTTACCAGATTCCTGAATGACCCTCTTATGGACTGAACTGATCTCTCCACACATCTTCTCTACAGAGTAGTACTACACTCTGTATGCTTCACCCTGTATGAAGGATGAGGGCAGCAGATACTTGGGAACCACACCACCTGGAGGTTCATCTCCAAGTCACTCACCATCCTGACTTGGAAATATATCACTGTTCCTTCACTGTCGCAGGGTCAAAATCCTGGAATTTCCTCCCTAATATCATCATGGGTGTACCTACAGCTCAGGGACAGCAGCAGTTTAAGATGGTAGTTCACCACCAACTGCTGAAGGGAAACTAGGAATGAGCAATAAATGCTAGACTAACCAATATGCTAGACATCCCATAAAATTAATTTTTTTTAAAGTAACTCAAGTTTTTCTCCCTTTTGCCAAAAATTCGACCTGTGACCTGCAGCTGGATTGCTGACAAGCCACATTGATGGCCTAAGACGGGATATACTCCTGCTCCAATGGCTGGACATTAGCAATGTGCTTTTTTGTAAGTGTGTGTTTCAGTCTGGCCGATAAATGGCTGCTGAGGGTGTTTGAGGGCTGTTGGGCTTGTTGTAGCAAAGAATCTGCCCAGAAAGGTTTGGCATGAGCCTTGTTACATCAGAGATGATGTGTGATTTTCCCTAAGTTCCCGCTAGTGGGATCTTCTGGTGCCACTGACAGCTACCCCCGTCACATGATGCTCAGCAGTGGAGGGAGTGAACAAAGGAAAACCCCATTGACAGCGGAGGGGCTGGAAGATCCTGTCACCGACCAATGGCGGGCAGCCTCTGCAAAGCACTTTACAGGGAGCACGGGAAATCCCGCCCAATATCTCACATTCAAATGGTCAGTAAAAATTTGAGGTAATTAAATGATGACTCTTTATATTAATTGAAATTTATGTTTCTACCTCCCACAGAGCTATGTGCCTACGTAATTCATAAAATGCTGCCTGTACCATACATCAAGCGCTATCTGGCATTGTTAGAATTTAGGACATGTTCTTGATGGTCCCTGCAGCTTGTGAAAATTATATTCAAGTGAGACACACAGATGGACCTACGGCTCCTTGACTAGAACACACAACTCCCATCTAACTTCTGCCAGACCTAGTATCTGTTTAGTCAGCAATCTTATGTATTTTACAAAAAGGAGAAGCGATCAGTCTTAATTTCAGGCCCTGTATCAAGCATTCCAGCTCAGTTATAGACAATATACATGCAAAAACACACATCCAAATATGTATTGGTTAACTAATTCAAAGTTGCGGCTTAACAAAGAGATCTGCAGGTGATTTTAAAAAGTCAGTATTTGTATCTCGTGATTGCTTGATATATCTGTTAGTGATCCTTCGCTATGAAAGTTTAGGTTGTTTTGTTTACCATATATTAAACTGAGCACATATTGGAACATAATCCTATTGTCACACATGATTTCTTTGATGTCTAACTGAATTTAGGCCATCATCTTTTCCATATGTTGTGTCTGTCAGCTTTATATATGTTATTTGTTCAGCAGGGGAAGGATTAGTCATGATTTTGATATATACCAGGAGCTCTCCCAGTCGGCTTCGCCATATCTTTGGCAGCAGACTGGCAGAAACCCCATTCACGTGGTGCGACCAGGGTTTCTGCTAAACTTTCACTAATTGGAAGACCCCTTCCCCCAACCGGCACTTACCCGAGGAAACTCCTGTACTGCCAGAGTCACCCTGAACCAGATTTTAAGGATTATGCCATGCATTAGGAAATAACTTTCTGCTCTAACTTAACATGTCTCCATGTGAGCTATCAGTAACAAAATGTCAAAATTGTATTGTTTGTCATGTGTTCTGCTTGGAATCTGCCCAATCATTTTAATGGAATTTTATCAGAACACATTGCACTCAACATTACTACAGCAGGGTGTGATTTCAACCCATCAGTGTAATGGTTGACATGGGATTTCACGCCATTTGAGTGGTAAGAGCTGAAAATCCCTGCTGCTGTCATTTTGTAACTTTTAAGAAATAGACTCGTAATATGAAGATGTGTAAAATATTTGCAGGATTTCTTTGTCAAAAAATTCTCTTACACCAGAGAGTCTTAAGCTGAGACAGAAAGTGGGAGAGAGAGCAAACTGCATGACAGCACAGTGGCTAGCACAGTTGCTTCGCAGCGACTGGGCGCCGGGTTTGATTCCCGGCTTGGGTCACTGTCTGTGCGGAGTGTGCACATTCTCCCCGTGTCTGCGGCATTTCCTCCAGATGTTACGGTTTCCTCCCACAAGTCCCACAAAACGTACTGGTTATGTGAATTGAACATTCGGCATTCTCCCTCGGTGTACCCGAATAGGCGGCTAAGTGTGGCGACTAGGGGATTTTCACAGTAACTTCATTGCAGTGTTAATGGAAGCCTACTTGTGACAATAAAGATTATTATTATTAAACAGCAGCAAAACTGAGTGATCACATTAATATCCAAGGAAAATCCTGGTTTGAATCAATTTTTTGTTTGCCGCGACATCAGTTTATTCGCAACATGAACACTGGATCCTCCGTTTTCCAGCAAAATCAAGGGAAAATCAAACTTATTTTTTGATCCATAGGACGAGTGGTGTTGGTGTTTTGACACTAAAAGTAAGTTGCTGCTGCTCTTGTCCAATTTATATTTATTTACCTTTGCCGGGACACAGTCAAGGCTGGAAATTCCAATCCGCAATGTTATCAACATTCACGCGCTTACAGCAGATGCCTTTCCCCACTATTAACCACCTTATTAACAATAGCTTTATAAACATTTTCGAACAGCAGTGACAAATTCCATTCGAACGAGCCAAGGGTTTGACAGTAACATTGCCTCTTGTCATTTCTAACATTTACTGTTGAAAACAGGAAAATGGATGAAAAATTAAACAGTTATAAATATTTATTTATAAAAATATGCAAGGAGATCCAGCAAGTCAACCTAATTTTAAAAAAATACAGCTTTTTGAATTCCTTGAATGTAAAGAGGGAACTTTGAGACATTGCAAAGTATACAGCTACTTAAATGTTGATGTTACTGCATTCAACCCAGGCTTAAATTGTTTGAGCTTTTGAATTTGATTTAAAATTATGAGCATGCTCCTAGAGGATCCCCCCCCCAAAAAACAGCCCCCGCCACCTAAAACCTGAAACCCTGCCCTGGTGATTGCAAAGCTACTGGTTGTTTGTTTCATCCTGAGGAAGGACATCTGGACAATTTAGTAATCCAAAGGAATTTGGATCTGACTGTGAAGAGCCTGTGATGTCTCAGTGCGAGATCTCGGGAACGGTGGTATTCCGGAACAGTTGCATGCATCAGCATGTGACCTGGATGCCTGTCTGTGGCCTGGACCATGCAATTTATTGGCCGGGTCATGAATCCTATTAATTCATACAGGAACAGACAAATTAGGTGTGTTTTATACTCTGTTGTTGTTGCAGGCTGAGTTGCTGGCCTGCTGTTTCCCACCAGGCCGTTAATGCCTTTCATAAATCACCAATGCTCAGCTTCTGGTGGTGTTGGGGGAGTGAGGGGTTGGGGGGGTGGAAGCATAAACCTATTTTCTCGACAAGAATTCTCAGTGGCTACCTGAACAAATCTGCAAGATGTTAAACATTAAGGGTCTTAATGAGCTCGGTCTTCACTTCAAACGTCAAACTTTCACGAGAACTAAGCTTATAAAACGCACATCTCCCAGCAATGAAATGAACAGCCCAGAATGTACTCTTATAAGAACACTGCATGCTCCCTATGTGAGGCGAGAAGTGTGGTATTAGCCATTATGTGTGTGCAGCATTCCAAGTACACCACCAGAATCTGGCTCTGAGAAACCAAGTCCCTGCCCGCCGCCAGGATCTTCCAGTCCCACTGAAAGCCAGTTGGCTGGCCCACTGCGGGCATCCTGCCCTGGCGGGGCTGGGAAACCCCACCCAAGTCCGCAACCGATTACTGATGTTACACCCTTACACCCAACCCCCATTTAATTGGCTGCGATTGAAACACTATCTTCATCTGCCTTTTGGATTTAGCTGGCCACTCTGGCGATTTCACGGGGTCACTAGTGGAATACTCCATACAGACTCTGCATTACAAGTCATGTCATGGCCAGTACTGGTATGTCATATTATAAACTTTCATACAATACTTTTTAAAAATGGACACAATTAAAGCCTTAATAGTGGGGGTGGGAGGGCATGGGTGGCCTTTGCACTCGAGGCCCTGTCTGCCCAGCCATGAAACATGTCTGGGCCAGGACGGGCAGGATCCCAGAGCAAATCCAGTCACAAAAAGCTAGTATGCAGGTACAGCAAATGATTAGGAATGTAAATGGAATGTTGTAATTTATTGCGAGGAATATAAAAGTAGGGAAGTTTTGCGACAATTATGCAGAGTGTTGGTGAGACCACATCTAGAGTACTATGTACAGTTTTCGTTTCCTACTTAAGGACATAACTGCATTATATGCTGTTCAGAGAGGGTTCACTCATGGGAACGGAGGGGTTAATATTTAATAATCTTTATTGTCATAAGCAGGCTTACATTAATACTGCAATAAAGTTACTGTGAAAAGACCCTAGTTGCCACATTCCGGCATCTGTTCGGGTACACGGAGGAGAATTTAGAATGTCCAAATTACCTAACAGCACATCTTTCGGAGCTTGTGGGAGGAAACTGGAGCACCCGGAGGAAACACACGCAGACACAGGGAGAACGTGCAGATTCGGCACAGTGACCCAAGCCGGGACTCGAACCTGGGACTCTGGCGCTGTGAAGCAACAGTGCTAACCACTGTGCTACCGCGGTTATCTTATGTAAGAGGTGTTTCTATTGAAATTCTGAGGGGGCTTGACAGGATGGATGCTGAGAGGATGTTTCTCCTGTGGAAGAGACTGGAGCTTGAGGGCACAATTTTATAAATAAGGAGTTACCCATTTAAGAAGGAGGTGGGGTGAATTGTTTTTTTTATTATTTCAGAGGGTTGTTAGTCTGTGGAATTCTTTCCACAGAGAGCATTGAAGGAAGGGTTACTGAATGTTTGGAAGGTTGAGCTCTTACCAGAGCAGGTTCGAGGGGTTGAATGGCTTACTCCTGCTCATAATTTGCATATTTGTGTTGTAGAAGCATTATAAACCCAAGTATGAAACTGAGTCACAAAAGAGGCATTAAGTCAGATGACCAAAAGCGTGGTCAAGGATGTATGTTTTAAGCAGCGTCGTAAAGGAGGAAAGAGAGGTAGAAAACAGAGAGATGTAGGGCAGAAATTCCAGAGTTAGGGCTTATAAACCGGCGGCTTGGCCACCAATAGTGAAGCAAGTATGATTGAGAATTCACATGAAGCCAGAGGAGCCCAGATATCTCAGCGGGTTGTGAGGTTGGAAGAGATTACAGATGAGGCTATCTAAGGATTTGAAAACCAGGGTGACAATTCTAAACTCAGGATGTTCCTCGACCAGGAGCCCATGTAGGCCAGCGGGCACTGGGGTAATAGGGGAAATAGAACTTGCTGCAAGGCAAGACAAGGGCAGCAGAGTGTTGGATGAAGTCAAGTTGTTGGCAGATAGAATGCAGTCAGGACTGAATTGGGATAGTCAAGTCTCATCAGACTGCTTATTTAACATCCAGGGCGCGGTTCTTCGACCCCACGCCGGGTGGGAGAATCGCGGGAGTGCCGGGCGAATCACGCCACGCCGTCCTGGCACCCGCACGCGATTCTCCCACCACTCCCAAAACGGCATGTCGCGTTTTGCGAGAGGCCGCTCGGAGAATCGCCGCTCCGGTCGAGCGGCGATTCTCCGGCCCGAATGGGCCGAGCGGCCTGCCAAACCCGACTGGTTCACGCTGGCACCAACCACACCTGGTCGCTGCTGGCGTGAACAGCGCTCGACCGCTGCATGTGGGGCCTGTGGGGGGCGGAGGGAGAATCGAGCACCAGGGGGGTGCTCAGGAGGGGTCTGGACCGCGATCGGTGCCCACTGATCGTCGGGCCGGCGTCTCTGAAAGACGCACTCTTTTCCCTCCGCCGCCCCACAAGATCAATCCTCCATATCTTGCGGGGCAGCGGAGGGGAAGACGGCAACCGCACATGCGCCTGAATGACGCGGCCGGTGCCGCTTTGACACAAGCGTCAAGGCCCGGCATGCGAGATTGACCCGCCTCCGCTCCTAGCCCCGGGGGGGGGGGGGGGGGGGGGGCGAGGGGGAAGAATAGGGGGCGAGGAGCAGCCTCCGACGCCGGAGTGAAACACTCCGGTTTTCACTCCGGCATCGGCACTTTGTCTCCCTTTGGGAGAATTTCGCCCCCAGTATTGGATGAGCAGAAATTTTCTCTAATTAATTATTGGTAAGACTGAAGTGGTTGCTTTTGGTCCCCACTCTAAACTTTCTCCATAACCACTGACTCCATCGATCACTCTGGCAACAGCCTGAGATTATGTCACTCTACTCACAACCCTTGCTTTCAGTTTTGATCTTAAGATGAATTTCCAACCTCTTACTTGTGCCACCTCTAAGACCACCTTTCTCGATTTCATCCCCGTCTCAGCTCAACTGCTGTTGAAACTCTCAGCCACACCTTTAGGATGCAAACTGAGACTTTTAGTGCAGAGGATTGGAGAAAATGGCAAGGTTTGACATAAAAATGTAAATAGCAAGTGCAGGTGCATATTCTATTTATTTGGATAATATGCTGAAAATTCTTATCAGTAGCAGTCAGTTTTGAAGAGTGGAAATTCAATGTTATTATTACCCTTGCTGTTTCTCTTCCCTCACTTAGTGGTGCACAAGACTTTCATCTCTTCCCAAAGCGAGGTTTGTCCTTGAACAAATCACGAGCCTGTCACCAGAGGCTTATAGCTTGAGGGGTGCCATTCTGCATCGAGTATGGCTATCTGGTAGTCTTTCCCACTCTTACCACCTGCCACGGTGTGTTGGATGGATTTTGTAGGTTGATAAGCAACCTTTTGTTATGAACGCATCTGCCTTACATCGCACAGGACTTATGGGGTGGGAATGATTGTTTTCCCCATGTCCCTTGCAGAGCACAAGCTCCCTCGATAAGGGATGGGGGGGAGGGGGGGGGGGGTAACTTGTCTATGTTATATATACGGTCGGCCAGTTCGGCACCGCCCTGTTAAGATCCGGTGGGGAACGAGCGGGAGCTGTGTATTATAGCCTTGTCAATGAACCTAAGTTTCTTTGATACAACTCTATCTGGATTCTCTGACATCCTAAGAGCACCTTCCTTGCCCCTGACGTCCTGGGATGGAACGCAACCCCGGAGCTTCTAGCTAAGAGGCAGGAATGCTATTCACTGTGTCACAATACCTCAACTTATTACCTTGAGTTAAGGTTTGTGGTTGTGTGTTGCTATTTATTTAGCTGTCTCCTCATTATTTTGATAGTTTGAAAGAAGGTCAGTCTTTTAAGTTTTGTTTCTGATTAATAAAATAGATCTTCCAGTTGAGGATTGGTGAGACTTGACTGCCATATTATCAGGAGATTGAAATACCCACTCAATTCAAGACTCTGAACCAGAAGGAGAGGCTCGCGATATGGTAATTCAGAATTAGCAGCGAGAGCTATTCATCCCTAATTGATACACAGGTTCCCTAAATACATTAGCATAAACAAAAAAATAGTAATTCCTTGTGAATCAGGAGGCACTGCTTTCAAACCTATTTAGATGCCACACAAGCGCATTACGAAGCAGGAGCCTATTGTTTGTGGGTTTATTTCACAAACTGAGCTACATTCAAATGAATAATCGTGTTTGATCATGGTTAGCCTCTGGCGCTAAATCACATCGCATTATGCTTCATAACTGATGTACTGCCACACCACCAGACTGCTTATACACCCAAGGGAGACCACTTAAAACTAGCTTCATTTATGTATATACTATAATCCTTAAATCATTTCATTCAAATTACAACAAAAGTAATAGTGGAGTCCAAACAGCAGTTTGGGATTTGAGGCTTAATATTTTTATAATATATTAACATTGTTTGAACAATCTGGTAGAAACATAGAAAAGTAATAAAATGGCACAGGAGGATGCCATTCAGTGTGTCCTGTCTGTGCCCGCTGAAGTAAGTTTATAGAATCTAATTCTACTTTCCAGCTCTTGTTCCATAGTCCTCCAGGTTACAACATTTCAAGTGCACATCCAAGAATTTATTAAATGCATTGAAAGTTTCTGCCTTTGTGGTGTTTTGTAGCTAAAATGAATATGTCCCGTAACAACTGGTGGCAACAGGGAAACAGCAGAGACAATTCTGGAATTGTCTGAAGACCCAGCTCATGATAAAAATATGTTTTAGGGTGGGTATGATTCACCTCATTGCCACCCACCCCTAAGCCCTTGTCTGCTGTATGATAGTGCCTCTTTTATTTTCTCAGAATGAATTATAATGGTGTTGGACAAAGCATGAGTTGGCACTTGTTGCCACTGAATTCAGCTTATGAGTGGGTAAATCAAGTGGGTGTTGTTCTGGGTACTATTGAAATAGCTTCTGACGTCTCTGTAGAGAATGGCAGGCACCATTCACCTTTTAGAACACCAAAACACAATCGTGTTCTATTGACTGGGATGGAAGCACCAACGGGCCAATCCTGGCCGAGTTGCATTTAAAAAAAAAACGGAGTTCACACATGTTTCTTTTTTAAATAAAAGAACCAATCCTTTGTGTCACCTTGCTGCAGTATTAGCGATGATCTTCAGGCTGCTGGGGTTCCGAATCAACTTGTCCAGGATGCTGACAATCTGTTCAAACTTAGGCCTGTTATTCCTATCCTTCTGCCAACAGTCCAGCATCAGCTGATACAGGGCAGCTGGGCAGTCCATGGGGGGCGGCAACCGATACCCTTCATCAACCGCTTTAATTACCTGAGTGAGGAATCAATAGAGGACAATATCAGTGAATCGCTCTATCACAATAAAATACTACTCCTCTAAGGAATGTGGTCAAATCAAGCAATAATGAAAGGGGAAATGGGTGCTTATCATGGATTTTAACACAATAGAGACATGAAGCAAGGCTTTGCTGAAACAAGGGCTGGTATGTTAAACCCAGATAAATGTACATTTTAATACACTCACTGTGCCACACATTTGCAGCTAAATAGAACTAGCTGGTACAAGCCCAAAAGGAGTCTTTCAGGCTTTATGCTATAATGTGAATCGAGTGACAGCAAACGGCCAACTATTGCCACCTTTCCCAATTCAATTCGATGGAAAAAAAGTCAGGAGAGATGCAAAAAACCGACTGCCTGCTCATGCTGCCCATCTCATTGTACAAAATAAAAATCATTCCCAATCGCTCCGATCGTTCATAAAATCACTTCAGTGCAGAAGGAGGCCATTCGGCCCATCGAGTCTGCATCGATCCTTGCAAAGAACACCCTATCCCCTATCCCCGGGTCCCTGGTGCTGTCAGGCTGCAATGCTAACCACTGTGCTACCGTGCCGCCCAAAATAAAACCTACTGGAACGAACATTTGTACCTCATTTAAATTTGGAGAAAAAAAAAGGATTTGGATGAAGCCCCAAGGGACTGCACCTGAAGTTTTAGATTCAGTTCCAAGTTTGACATTTCAATTCACATGATTCAGAGTCTGGATATTTCTGAGCTGATTGCACTTGGAAATCGTACAGAAGAATTTAAACTAAGCCAGGTTTAGTCCAGAGGAGACTTTGGAGCCCATCGCTATCTATCTCTTGAGCTCTCAGCTGCTGTGAGCAGCGAAGGAGGGGAGTGGCACTGGGCTGATGGAAGTGCCTGATGTGAATCTCCTACTGTTTTCTGTGAAAAATGAAATGCAGCCAGTGCTGAGGGTGTGTAATTTAATACGATCGGTGCGTACACAGAATCTGGCCAGCTCTCAGCATAAACACACAGATCATGTTCAGCTCGGATCATCTTGATGAATGTTATGCATGTGTGTGTGTGTGCGCGCGCACACTCCTATGTTTGTGATCGCAAAGTGGGTATTGTGCAAATGGTCCTGAGATCACTATTCTATTAAAGGTCATTTTGATCGCTGTTGATTAAAGGGACAATGCAGTGGGAAACTTTGGGACATTTTCCAGGAACTTTGAAAATTGGTCAGTCAAATAAGGATGAGGTGGAGCTATGTCCTACAAATTAGGTAGCATATTTTGATTTCTAACACGCCACTTGGATAAAGTGTTACAGTATTTTACAAAGAGTGACAGGGACAATCCAGAAAGTGAATGCTGATGCTTCAACTTACTTTAATGATTTTGTGTGCATGCATCCTGCTGCACATTGCTCCCTATAAAGATGGCGGCCCTGTGTACAACTGCAGATGCATGGCATTTGCAGCAAGTGCAGCCTTTTTAGACTGCATCTGGAATTTCTGCTCAGGAGGGTTAAACCAGGAAATTGGATGTGCGGTTAAAGGAAATAAATTTACATGGCTATGGGGATAGAATTGGGAAATGGTACTGACTGGATTGCTCTGAGCAGACACGATGGGCTGAATGGCCTCCTTCTGTGCTGTAAATGATTCAACGGTCAGAATTTTATGCTCCCCCACATGTGGGTTAATAAGAAAGGTGGCGAGTGTAATAACTCCATGAGGCCCATGGGGATATTCTAATTAGTCTCCCTATGGGATTCGTGGAATATGAACTTCCTCACTAGTCGGCAGAGGCCCGCCCAACTGAGGCTCATAATTATCTTGAATAAAGGCGGCCCAGGCAGTGACCGGCATGTTGGTAGTCCCAATTGGGACTGATATTGTGCATATTTTCCGCCGTAGCGGCCATTTCCTTTGACCGTGAACAAACTAGCGTTTACTTGACGACTCAGCCTCCTGGGTCTTTATCAGAGCATGAAATTGCAGGAATGGGATTCCCTCTGGGTTCCTACCCACTTTGACCCATAGAGATTTTACTTTAGGGCAGGCAAAGCCTCAGATGGGAAGCCCATCTTTGCCCAACTTGAGGCCTTTAAGTGCCCATTAATGGCCATTTCAAGACTATTTCCCACCCAGCCTCAAATTTGAGCATTATATCTGGCCATATGAATTCTCACAATGCCAGTTACATTTTTTTAAGACATGAATTACTGAAAAATTACTAAAACTTAAAAGGCAATACAATGGGTGTAGGGAGGAGAGCTTTGAGCAGAGTGAGACTGGCAGGAGATAGGGAAATGGAATCAGAATCAAAGGGCAGTATTTCATGGAGACATTGGAAATCTCACCCTCTGGTTATAGAACAGGCAAGTGCCCATATTGCCTCCTGTAGGGAACGCCCGTCGTATTCTGTGTCACCCAGGCATGTAATTGGGCAGGCCTTCTCTGGGATCAAGGGCAGAAGTCCGGCAGCTCTTCATTGAACAGCAGCGCCACTGGGGAGCTGTGGCTGCTGCCAGTATGACACCCACAAGGCCTAGGGTCATCACTGCATACCAGGTCACAGGTGAATGGTGGCAGGAGGGTTAATGTCATTATTGTCACAAGTAGGCTTACATTAACACTGCAATAAAGTTACTGTGAAAATCCCGTAGTCGCCACACTCTGGCACCTGTTCAGGTTCAAGGGAGGATTCAGAATGTCCAATTCACATAACAGCACATCTTTCAGGACTTGTGGGAGGAAACCGCAGCACCCGGAGGAAACCCACGCAGACACGGGGAGACTCTGCACAGACAGTGAACCAAGCCGGGAATCGAACCCGGCACGCTGGCACTGTGAAGCAACAGTGCTACCATGCTGCCCATAATGAGACAAGAGAGTCACGATGGGAATGGAAGAAGGAGGAGGCCAAGTTGCAAAAAAAACACGTTTTAACACTGATATGCTGGAGAGCTGATTCTTGCAATTTAAAAGGTAGAGCATATCAAGATTTGGATGAATCTGCTATCAAACAGTTCTTTTGCCAGCAAAGAATATGATGGACGGTGAAAGATCCCAGTTTCCCAAGATTATATCACATGCTTTGAATTGCAATAAACCCCAGGTTCTCTATGAGCAAGAGATATTTTCCCCGGACAATCTCCCCGTGATCCCAGAGATCCCAGCGACTACGGGATTTTCACAGTAACTTTATTGCAGTGTTGATGTGCGCATTATAATGGAATTTACATGCACCTCAGAGTGAAATACATGGACTATATTCTGTACGATGCAGACATTAGATTCATGTAAACAATTTATGATGTTACAATTCTGCTTTGCAGTACCACAACGCTGTAATGTGTTGTCACATGTGGGTATATTTTCCAACCCTCTAGGACTACTTAATTTATTTGTACTGAATCTTTCTGTGTACTTTTTCAACACAGGCATTAGCCAGGTGGGAACACACACCTCATTTATTTGATGGCACCAAACAACAGTTAAAGCTGCTGAATATTAACTTCAAAGTTGAAATATTGGAATTCTACTGAGATACCCAGGAGGAAATGACCTATGTGGGTGAGCACAAAGACAGAGGCCTTTTCACCCCGTCAGAAAAAAAATGCATGCAATCCAGAAAAACACTTTAACGCAACTTTGACACTGAAGCGTATTCCCACTCTGCATTTTTCCCCCAGCAACTTGAGGCTAGGATTGCATCATGTGCAGAATTATAGACATAAACCTGTGATGTGTTGTATTAACGGACATGAATTCCGTATGCCTTCTTCCCTATAGGATACATTGTTCACCGTTAACTAGTGCTCAGGCTCGTGCTAACTGTTTTTCAGGAATTACAGTGAACAAATTATATATTTCCTCCAACATTACAGCATATATGTTTCCTGATTTTCATCTTTGCATCCGTGATCATCTTCCCCTGGCCTTTTTCACTCCTATATTATCTTTTCCAATTTACAATTTTTCTTTCATACAAAGTACTGTCCTTGCCAATAAAATGTTTGAACTACCCCTTCAGTGCTGCACGTTTTTTTTTGTACGCCTTCTCTGTTTCTTTCAATGACACAGAAACACCTGGCCACCTGGCATTCCCATGCTTGACTTTCCTCACCCAGCGTGACTCGTTTACAACAGAAAATACTCACGTCCTGATTGGACATTTCCCAGTAAGGCCTCTCCCCGTACGACATCACCTCCCATAGAACAATCCCATAACTCCACACGTCACTGGCTGAGGTGAACTTGCGGTACGCGATGGCTTCTGGCGCCGTCCATCGGATGGGGATTTTTCCACCCTGAAAAAGAAAAGCGGTTCGGCGTGAGCAGTACTTTTGGCGGGAGGGGGGGGGGGGAGGAGGAGGAGGAGGAGGAGGAGGAGGAGGAGAAGAAATGCAACTTTCTAACAGATGAAGCCAAGATATTCAGGTTAAAATTGAATTCAACAAAATTAGTAACAAATTATGAACGTCTTTTTGCCTGCTGATTTAATCCAGGTATGAATCCATACGGGAGGATTAGAAATACACTTGAGGATAATTTTGGCAGCATGATTTAGACCTGATGGTTTGAAGGCAGATATTCTCTTTACTAGGCTAATTACCAAAAAACCATAGTCACATGCAATTTATTCATGCAGGTTTTCCACAGTTGGCCGCATTTCCAGCCAGATAAAAAACAGTGGAATATCAAACAGCGAAGATCCTTATGGTATCATTCAGACATTCTCAACAGAAATTTAAATGTTTCCTAAAGTATATTAGTTTCATAGTGCAGCTGTGTTTTGCGCACTGAAGTTAAGACAAGGTCAATCATACAGCTTTCGTGAGCTGCAACCTGCAATTAGGAGCTCAAATCGAAGTTCAAAAGGACACCATCACCAGCCTCTCAAGGTATGGGGAATTTTGCCACTTCTTGGTCTACCCCTTCCTTCTGAACTGAGGCATTGGCTAAAATCTTCCATCCCCACTCATCCTCACTAGGACTACATAATGGTAAAGCGAATGGTGTTTTGGCTGAAACGTCAAATTTTTCCGTTCTTACTCGCGATGGGTCTCGTTCTCTCACCCATTAGCCGGAAGTCTTTGGCAAAGCACCCCCACCCACGGGGTTCCCAGCGGTGTCGGATGGCTTCAATGGGAAATCCCATTGACAAGCGAGAAGGAAGAGAGAATCCCGCTGCCAGTGAATGGCGCGCTGCTGAGAAACACACGGCTGGGGGACCAGAGAATCTCACCGATTGTGTCGCTCTCTCTAACTATAGGCACCGACCACCAGGGTGCAATCTGTTGTTTGAGAGCTCTTGGCCCATTGCCTTGCCGTGCACAACTGTCACACAATCTGGCCTCTTCTACCATGTCGTACTGATGATGACCATGCACTTTCCAGACTGGCCTCCAGATTTGTTATCATAGAATTTATAGATTCATAGAATTTACAGTGCAGAAGGAGGCCATTCAGCTCATCGAGTCTGCACCGGCTCTTGGAAAGAGCACCCTACCCAAGGTCAACACCTCCACCCCATCCCCATAACCCAGTAACCCCACCCAACATTAAGGGCAATTTTGGACACTAAGGGCAATTTATCATGGCCAATGCACCTAACCTTCACATCTTTGGACTGTGGGAGGAAACCGGAGCACCCGGAGGAAACCCACGCACACACGGGGAGGATGTGCAGACTCCGCACAGACAGTGACCCAAGCCGGAATCTAACCTGGGACCCTGGAGCTGTGAAGCGATTGTGCTATCCACAATGCTGCCGTGCTGCCCAAATGGAAATATTAACCCATTTATTTTCGAAAGCATCTTGATAACTTCATTTAAAGGACGTGCCAAGATTTTGCATAAGGCACGCTGACATTAATACCTGACACAATTTGACTTCAATCACAGAACAGAACTGAAGGCCAGGTAAATCACAAAGTGATGATCAGATGATGTTAAAGTTAGGCCGGTAGCAGTGATGGGCAACCTCAGCAGTGAGTGGGCCACATGAGTGACCCTCCTTCATCCCAGTGAGCCGCAAGATTGAAATCAGACTTGTTCACTAATCATGAATAAGATTAAATACATTTAATACATGCTGAGTTATAGAAAATGCTTAATCAGTTATATGTTAATTGAACTCACATCAGCTTCAAATGGTAAAAACAAAAAAAAAAATTTACATTTTGGACACATCTTAAGCACTTCCTATTTTAATTTCCCCCAACTCTCACCGTCGATTTTGCGAGCAATCAGCATGCACGCTACTTGACTTGCCCTTGCTTTACGAGTGTATCACTTCAGTCGTACCGGAAGGAAAAACACTTTGTGGTCAGGAATCAGTAAAATGTGGAAACCCTGCCCATGGACAATGGGCAACAAAATGTCTTGTGGGCCACACTCAGAACGCTGAAGGGCCGCACATCGCCGCCAGGCCACAGGTTGCCCATCCGCTGCCCGAAAGGCTGCGACGTGACAGAATTATTGATGACTCGCAGATTCGTGGTCCTGGGGAAGAATATGGGGCGGGATTCTCCCCTACCCGGCGGGGCGGGGGGTCCCGGCGCAGTGGAGTGGCGCCAACCACTCCGGCGTCGGGCCTCCCCAAAGGTGCGTAATTCTCCGCACCTTTAGGGGCCAAGCCCTCACATTGAGGGGCTAGGCCCGTGCCGGAGCGGTTGGCACCACACCGATCGGCGCCCAAACCGGCTCCAGCGGCCTTTGACACCCGCCGCCGGGGCTGGCCGAAAGGCCTTCGCCGGTTCGCGCATGCGCTGGTGCGTCAGCTGCCGCTGACGTCTCCACCGGCGCACGCGCGCTGGGGGATTCTCTTCCGCCTCCGCCATGGTGGAGGCAGTGGCGAAAGAAAAAGAGTGCCCCCACGGCACTGGCCCACCGATCGGTGGGCCCCGATCGCGGGCCTGGCCACCATGGGGGCACCCCCCTGGGGTTCGATCGCCTCGCGCCCCCCCAGGACCCCGGGGGCCCGCTCGCGCCGCCGATCCTGCCGCCACCAGAGGTGGTTCAAACCACGGCGGTTCAAACCACGGCGGCGTGAGAGGCCTCCCAGCGGCGGGACTTCGGCCCATCGCGGGCCGGAGAATCGCCGCAGGGGGCCTCGCCAATCGGCCGGGCGTGATTCCTGCCCCCGCCAATTCCCGGGTGCCGGAGAATTTCTGCCATGGCGGTGGCGGGATTTTCGGCGGCCCCGGGCGATTCTCCGACCCTGCAGGGGGTCAGAGAATTTCGCCCGAGGTTTGTGGAATTAAATGCTGCTGGAGCAAAGGCCTCAGCCTGATGTTTGTGCGGAGAATCCTCTGCCAGCTCTCAAATACAGAAGATAAAATCACAATACGGTAAGGATAACACAGCTGGATGTCAAACTGACTAAATCAATTTGAATATTTTACAGATCTGTCAACTATTTCTCCTTCTGAAGCAGTTCATTCCTCTTTATTATTGCTCCTCAAAGAATTTCAGCCTATTTTAAACAGAACCACTATTTTACATAGTAATTAGATGCAAGGCTATATTTAAATCAGAATTTTATAATCAGTGGGCTGTTTTACTTGTTATAGTTGAAATTATTTTTTTTACCCAATTCAGGGGCAATTTAGCATGGCCAATCCACCCAACCCTGCACATCTTTGGGTTGTGGGGGCGAGACCCATGCAGACACGGGGAGAATGTGCAAACTCCACACGGACAGTGACCCAGGCCGGAATCAAACCCGGGGCCTCGGCACCGTGAGGTAGCAGTGCTAACCACTGCACTACCATTCCGCCCCTGCTTGTTATAGTTTTAACCCATAGACTGCAGGTCCAAAGAAAGCGTCTGTTCATCAGGCCAAACATTTTTTTAAAGCTATTCATTTACACATTGTTGGGCTAATGCTAACATTATGGTAAGAAAGCGGTTCAACTGCCAGGGGTAGATTTATTACTGTAACTTTAGCCCTAAGCTATAAAAATAAATGCTTTGGAACAATTTCACTAAAATTTAATTTTTTTTAAAACGAAGCACATCTTAAGCACTTCCTATTTTAATTTCCCCCAATCTCTCTCTATTTGTTATCATTTCAACTTTGCTGTTTTTCTTCCAAATTAAACCTATTTTTCTAGCCCCTTTTACACCCCGCTCCAACCCCCGCCTCCCAAAGAAACATCATAATATATGGTCCAAAAATGTTCATTGCATGAAAGGAAAGGGCAAGGCATGTTTCTCTCAGGGAGTGACAAAATGGAGAGAGAATCAGAAGACAGTGCAGCTTGTACACATGTGATCTGTGAGAATGGGACTTCATGAGCAACAATGGATCAGGCACATCCACAATAACGATCCTCTAACACTTCTCAAGCAGCTAATGAGGCGCCTAACTACAATAAATGTCAAAAACCTCGATAATCCAGCGATGAAGCATGGATCATTGATGAATCCGTCTGGCCACGGAGGACGTTAAAAGAAAATAATTCAGTGGCAACGTCCTGGAGCTGCAGGTGAGAACGAGAATGGATTTGTGCTGATTTGTTTTCAGTGGAAGAGACGGGCCATTATCATGCAGGTCGGAAACACGGCAGTTCATTGTTGCACGGTCAACACCATCTCACCATGCGGAGCATTTGGAAAAAGATCCAGAAAAAGGTGCATGACTTAAAAGAGGGCCTGGCAGAAATCCTCCCCGTGTGTGCGTGGGTTTCCTCCGGGTGCCTTTCCTCTCACAGTCCAAAGATGTGCAGGTTGGGTGGATTGGCCATGCTAAATTGCCCTTAGTGTCCAAAATTCTATGATAATCTATGATTAACCTAGGACAAAAGTTCGGCACAACATCGTGGGCCGAAGGTCCTGTTCTGTGCTGTATTTCTCTATCTATCTATCTAAATATGACCATCTTTAGAGCACAGGACATACAGATTTGAAAGGTAGCAACAGATGTAAAAGATGTTTTGAAACAAATCAATTCTCCTGCTGCAGGTGACATACCAGCAAGGAGATGGCAAGTAATGTGCTGGGAATCAAAATAGCTGGGTGATGTTCATCTTATTGTGGATGTCAGGCTGGCAGGAAGAACGTACTAGACAAAGCCCTTTCCTTGGGCCAAATCACGATGCTTCAATCACCATTACCCTTTTGTTTGAAAGCAACGTTTTTGGATCGAACAGGCTACATGTGAATCAATATACATTAAAACACTTCAGGGTTTAGAAATCACTGGGACTGAACATTGGATAAGTGGATAAGAGGTTAGAGCTACTGGTATGCAACAGATATTCATAGAATTTACAGTGCAGAAGGAGGCCATTCAGCCCATCGAGTCTGCACCAGCTCTTTGAACGAGCACCCTACCCAAGCCCACACCTCCACCCTATCCCCATAACCCAGTAACCCCATCCAACACTAAGGGTAATTTTATATACTAAGGGCAATTTAGCATGGTCAGTCCACCTAACCTGCACATCTTTGGACAATGGGAGGGAACCGGAGCACCCGGACGAAAACCATGAACACACGGGGAGAATGTCCAGACTCCGTACAGACAATTAACCAAGCTGAGAATCAAACCTGGGACCCTGGAGCTGTGAAGCAATTATGTTAACCACCATGCTACCGTGCTGCCCTATTCTATGACTTGCAAGCTGTATTACATCAAAACAGGGACACTGCCTGGAATTCTCCTGCCGTTGGGATTCTTTGGTCCTTTCGGCAGCGCAACCCTGCCTGTGGGTTTCCAGTGGCGTAGGGTGTCTCCAATGGGAAATCCCATTGACAGTGGCGGGAACAGAGAATCCTGCCATCAGTGAATGGCATGGTGCTGAGAAACACGAGGCTGGGGGACCAGAGAATCCAGCCCACTGTTTCTGGACAAGCACAAAAAGTGCAGGTAAATGACAAGACAATATCCAAATGAACAAACATGCTTCTTCGATAACAAAGGAAACAGAACAGGTGGATAACCAACCACCTGAACTTCAACCAACCCCATCCATATTTGAGGTTACAATCAAATCAGAAACACAAACTACAGGAGAGAACATGGGACACAAGGAATAGGAGCAAGATCGATGACCCGTCCACTGTTCAATACAATCTTCAGCTACATTTACCCACCAGCTCCCAATATCCCACATTTCACTGAGGGAGCAAAGACCCGTCCAATCCAGCGATCCAATGATGGAGCATTTACAAACCCTTTCGGGTGGAGAATTCCAAAGATTCACAATCCTTTGAATGAAGTCATTTTTCTCTATCTCGAAATGTCTGTCCCCTTGTTCAAGAAGGGGAGTAGAGACAACCCTGGTAATTATAGACCTGTGAGCCTTACTTCGGTTGTGGGTAAAATGTTGGAAAATGTTATAAGAGATAGGGTTTATAATCATCTTGAAAAGAACAAGTTGATTAGCGATACTCAACACGGTTTTGTGAAGGGTAGGTCATGCCTCACAAAACTTATTGAATTTTTTTAGAAGGTGACCAAACAGGTGGATCAGGGTAAAGCTGTTGATGTGGTGTATATGGATTTCAGTAAGGCGTTTGATAAGGTTCCCCACGGTAGGCTATTGCAGAAAATAAGGAAGTATGGAATTGAAGGCGATTTAGCGGTTTGGATCAGTAATTGGCTAGCTGAAAGAAGACAGAGGGTGGTGGTTGATGGCAAATGTTCATCCTGGAGTTCAGTTACTAGTGGTGTACCGCAAGGATCTGTTTTGGGGCCACTGCTGTTTGTCATTTTTATAAATGACCTGGAAGAGGGTGTAGAAGGATGGGTTAGTAAATTTGCAGATGACACGAAGGTCGGTGGAGTTGTGGATAGTGCTGAAGGATGTTATAGGATACAGAGGGACATAGATAAGCTGCAGAGCTGGGCTGAGAGGTGGCAGATGGAGTTTAATGCAGAAAAGTGTGAGGTGGTTCACTTTGGAAGGAGTAACAGGAATGCAGAGTACTGGGCTAATGGCAAGATTCTTGGTAGTGTAGATGAACAGAGAGATCTCGGCATCCAGGTACATAAATCCCTGAAAGTTGCCACCCAGGTTAATAGGGCTGTTAAGAAGGCATATGGTGTGCTAGCCTTTATAAGCAGGGGGATTGAGTTTCGGAGCCACAAGGTCATGCTGCAGCTGTACATAACTCTGGTGCGGCCGCACCAGGAGTACTGCGTGCAGTTCTGGTCACCACATTATAGGAAGGATGTGGAAGCTTTGGAAAGGGTTCAGAGGAGATTTACTAGGATGTTGCCTGGTATGGAGGGAAGGTCTTACGAGGAAAGGCTCAGGGAATTGAGGTTGTTTTCGTTAGAGAGGAGAAGGCTGAGAGGTGACTTAATAGAGACATATAAGATAGTCAGAGGGTTAGATAGGGTGGACAGTGAGAGTCTTTTTCCTCGGATGGTGATGACCAACACGAGGGGACATAGCTTTAAATTGAGGGGTAGTAGATATAGGACAGATGTCAGAGGCAGTTTCTCTACTCAGAGAGTAGTAGGGGTGTGGAACGCCCTGCCTGCAACAGTAGTAGACTCGCCAACTTTAAGGGCATTTAAGTGGTCACTCGATAGACATATGGATGAAAATGGAATAGTGTAGGTCAGATAGGCTTCAGATGGTTTCACAGGTCGGCGCAACATCGAGGGCCGAAGAGCCCGTACTGCGCTGTAGTGTTCTATGTTCATCCCACCCCCGCCGGCCGACAGGAGACAGCAATTGATGATGACCCGCTCAGTGATGCATGAACATTACTGAGTAAAGAGCTTCAACGAGACTGTGGGCTTTGTTCAGATTGATAGCTCCTAAGAGGATTACTTTGTGAAGAGGTTTTTGAATGGCTGTTTGTTTATTTTGACAGTTTTATGTCCACTTAAGTAGATGAAGGGTGGGATTTCCTGGTTCTGGAGTCAATGGACCTTTGGCTGGCTCACCGCATCCATCGTGGCAGCATCCGCCACATTGGGGCCAGAAAATCCTGACCTATATTTTTTCCAGTGGAGTTTCAATGACCGTGTGTTTGAGAATTTCATGTGCCCCGAAGGGATTATGGTCTTTTGAAGGGATTTTTGAATAACTGTTCATTTTCTCAATTTTATAATCAGTTAAGGTGATTAAGGACTTTTCAAGTGGAGTTTGTATGTTTGATTGACAATTTTATGAGCTCCTGAAGAGGTTTATGGCTTATTGCAAAGTTTTTAGAATGGATGTTGGTTTATTTTGATAGTTTCATGAGCATCGCAAAGACTTCCGGATGTCTTCAGGGCTCAAATAGGGCTTGAGATTTGTCCATGGTGGATTCTGGACATGTGGGAATGGAGAAGTCATGGGAAGTATCGACAGAGCATGGGGATGGGCGAGGAGTGGATGGGGGTGAGACATAAGGAGGAGATGCTGAATGCTCATAGACAGAACTGGGTTAATGCTCCAGTGAATGGATACGGGCCTTCTAACTGCCTGCCTCAGCAACTGTCCATCTCTATTCCCAACTCAAGTCTGCTTCTGAAGGTGGCAGATCCAACTCCAGCCCACCCTACCAGGAAGAAAGTGTGGGCGGGCATTGCTGGGCAGGAGGCAGGAATATGATGCCCAGAGATCTGCTGACTTGCGATTCTTTCCTCAAAGGGGAATATCTGGCCCTATGACTATGGGAATGGACAGCCAATCCCCGCCCATCATTGGGAAACCATCATTGGGAATGTGACCAGGATCCCCCCCCGATGCAGTTCCCTTCCATTTTCCTGCCACTCCCCTTCTACCTGCTCTTCCATTCAAAGCCTGCCACCAATGTTCTGGTAAAATCCAGTATTTCTCAGTGAATTCCTGGTAAGCCTACATCTCCTCATGTACTGCTCCTCCACCATGTCCATGTAATTTTGAATGGTTTGGTGCATTCTCTATCCTCTGTGAACAGAAACAATTCTCTCCTCCTCGCACTTCACTGCAATTAGCCACTACATTCGTGCTCTCAAACAGTAACATTCTCAGTACTATTCAATTCTCTCACTGCTCTGGCCATATTAGGAAAGTTTCTCTGCTGTGACTCAGACAGTGAATGCTAAAGATAACATTTTAGCCCGAGCTCTGCAGCTATGAAATACCAAATAAGCACATTGTTATAATTTTAAATTATGGTTTTAATAAGTTAATGGACATGATCTACCGGCCTCGTCGCGCCAGACTCAGGACACGACAAAGCCACTGAATCTCACAAGAGGCCTCTCGTGAGGGCAGCACGGTGGCCCAGTGGTTAGCACAACCGCCTCACGACGCTGAGGTCCCAGGTTCGATCCCGGCTCTGGGTCACTGTCCGTGTGGAGTTTGCACATTCTCCCCGTGTCTGCGTGGGTTTCGCCCCCACAACCCAAAAATGTGCAGAGTAGGTGGATTGGACACTCTAAATTGCCCCTTAATTGGAAAAAATAATTGGGTAATCTAAATTTATTAAAAAAAAGAGGCCTCTCGTGAGATTTACGATGCTCGTTACGCCTCGCAAGACCTCCAGGCTGCTAGGGTATGTCACTGCCAGGGTGCCAGGTTGGCAGTGTCAAGGTGCCCAGGTGGCATCTTGCTCATACTGGGGATCAGACCCGGGGATGTCCTCCCCTTATGAGGTGGGGTACGAGGGGGAATCGAGGACCCCCTAATTGGTAAGTTGGGTTGTTAGGAGGGTCAAGAGGCAGCAGTGGTGGGTCCTGAGATCCAGGTGCCATTTTCCTCCACTGGTGAGCTGAGCTCGTTTTGTGCAGGAAATTAGTCTTAGTGTGGCCTCAGTGGGGCGTTCCTCACTGAGGCCAAAAAAAGAAGCAAAGTCCCGTTTAATAAACAAGTTCAAAATGGGACTCTATTTCCTTTCCATGAAATTGTGCCCAATTTTTCTTTCTTTAATCTTTTCCAACCTTTCATACTCCTATTGTTGAGGGGCAGGATTGCTGACAACAACTTTAAACAGGATGATTCATTAAGCATTGCTTTCTCCAGCATCCCACCAGTCTTTCCTCTGAATTTACGAATTAGGAGCAGAAGTAGGCCATTCAGTCCCTCGAGCTGCCCTGCCACTCAATAAGATCATGGCTGATCTGATGTAACCTCAACTCCATATTCCTGCTTACCCTAGATAACCTTTCACCCCCTTGTTAATCAAAAATTTATCTCGTTCTGCCTTAAAAATATTTAAAGATTCTGTGTCCACTGCCTTCTGATGATGAGGAAGTTCCAGAAACTCAGCCCCCTCTGACAGAAAACATTAGTCTTTTGGGTGGCATGGTAGCAGAGTTGTTAGCACAGTTGGTTCACAGTGGCAGGGACCCAGGTTTGATTCCTGCCTTGGGTCACTGCCTGTGCGGAATCTGCACATTCTCCCCATGTCTGCGTGGGTTTCCTCTAGGGCTCCAGTTTCCTCCCACAGTCCAAAGATGTGCAAGTTCGGTGGATTGGCCATGATAGATTGCTCTTAGTGGCCAAAAAAAGGTTAGGTGCGTTTACTGGGTTATTTGGATAGGGTCTGGGCTTAGGTAGGGTGCTCATTCCAAGGTTCGATGGGCCAAATGGCCTCCTTCTGCATTGTGAATTCTATGATTCTAAATTCTCCTCGGAGTGTGGCGACAAGAGGATTTTCACAGTAACTTAATTGCAGCATTAATGTAAGCCTACTTATGACTCTAATAAAGATTACCATTATTATCTCTGCATTAAAAAGAGTGATCCCTTATTTTCAAGCAGTGATCCTTAGTCCTAGGTTCCCCAGCGAGAGGAAATACACACTCCACATTCACCCTGTTAATACTGCTCAGGATCTTGAAAGTTTCAATCAAGTCACCTCTTACCCTGCCAGCGCCGGCCCTAGGGTTGCTGGCGCCCCGGTCAAGCTGAACTTCGGCGCCCTTCGGGGGGGCGGGGCCGGGGGGCGGAGCCGGGGGGGCCGAGCCTGAGGCGGGGGGGAGGGGGGGGGCGAGGCGGAGGCGGGGTGGGCGGGCCCGAGGCGGGGTGGGCGGGCCCGAGGCGAGGGGGGCGGGCCCGAGGCGCGGGGGCGGGCCCGAGGGGGGGGGGGCGGAGGGGGCCGCCCTGGGGGAGGGCGGCCACCGCGCATGCGCATTTGGCACCGGCCCAACTGCGCATGCGCGGGACCCGAGTCTGGCGCCCCCGAGCACATGGCGCCCCGGGCGACTGCCCGAGTTGCCGGTGCCTTGGGCCGGCCCTGTACCCTGCTAAGCTCTAGTGGCTCCAAACGTCACCTCTCCACTCTTTCCCCATAAGGCAATCTGCCCATTCCTGATACCAGTCTAGTAAACCTTTTCTGAACTGTTTCTAACACATTTACAGCTTTCACTAAATTAGGAGACCAGTACTGTACACAATACTCCTGATGTGGGCCTGGATTATCTATCCTGGACACTAAGTTCTTCCGCCAGTGTAGAATCGGGACTGGTCCCCACTGATGCTGGGAGCGGGGTCCAGAATGGCATCCAGGTGTGTCTTTCTCCTTAATCATGCAAATATGTGCATTGGGAGAGCTTGCCGGACTCCCTCAGAATGCCAGTATCAGTCCGCCATATTGATTGGGCAGCCCGATCCCAATATCCGATGGCAGGCCCACTGCCCCCTCACAACGCTAATCCTGCCCAACCACCCTGCTTACAAGGAGGGCATCCTCCCTCCCCACCACAGGAATAATGAGTCATCTCCCCCACACCATGCAGGCATGAGGGTGACACGCCACACCCCCCCCCCCCACTGACCCCCGCCACAGCACCCCCATCAGTCCACATCCATCAGAGACACCCATCAGATGCCCCAACAGATGCCTCCATCAGACGCCCCCGTTAGAGGCCTGCCTCAGAGATTCTCTTCCGTCACTCCCATCAGACCCCCTCATCTGTCACCACTATCAGAGACCCCTGCCCTAAATTTGAAGAGCTGTCCAGACATTGCAGTGAAAGTTCATTGTATATTCACTTCCCCTTCCCTAGTGTCTGCTGCCTCAGAAAAGTGTTTAAAACAGCAACTGTTGCAAGTGTCAGAGCTTTCCTCAAAAGCCAAGTATACATAAAAAGGCTTCAAATCCCGTGACAGCCTTTGAAATGCAAAACCGCATTCAATTTCACACAGCAACACATTGCACTAGCCAGTGATTGACAGATGTATTGCTCCAGAGTATGGTGCTTGGTGGATTGTTTATCTATCATTCCCTCATCTAGCTTTCCCTCATTTCACCCCATTAATTAAATTGAAATGAATGCAAATCGCTGATTTTGATCCTCCTGCCAGCGTGGAGCAGGTATCCCGCTGAAGCCGGCCGTGGCGTTTCGGAGCATCGGAAATAGTTACCCGTTTTCCCGGCGACATTCCATTCTCCTCCTGATCAGGAATCCCAATCACGTCATCGGGCAATGGAGAATTCACTCCGTGGTCTCACCAATGCCCTTTGCAACTGAAGCATAATCTCCCTACTTTTGTGATCGATTCCCCTCACAATAAATGCTAACGTTCTATTGGCTTCCCTTCTCCAGTTGGATTGGGGAACAGAGAAATGTTTTGCCATTATTTACTTGCCCGCTTCCCTCTTTTCATCCAGCTCCTGCCTTCTATTTCAGAAGTGGGAACAACTTCCATAAACAAAACAGGCTTTATTTATTTAAACCTGCTCTGAAAGACTTTTCCCACAGATAATCAAAAGCTCAAAGGTCAGAGGCCAGCCTGGTAATCTCGATCATGTGTTCAGCTCAATGTTCAAGCGTAACATGCCATCAAAAGCCATGGGCTATGAAGATAGACTCAAGAAGTTGGGACTCTTTTTCTTGGAGTAAAGAAGGCCGAGAGGAGATGTGATAGATGTATTCAAAATCACGAGGGGCCTGGATAGGGCAGATAGGGAGAAATTTCCCATTGGCCGAAAGGTGGAGAACCAGAGTGCACAGATTTAAGACAATTGGTGTGAAAAGCAAAGCCAAATGAGAAAAAAAGAGTATCACAATGCATACAGCTTGGGTCTAGAATGCACTGCCTTAGAGTGTGGTGGAGGCAGGTTCAATCGAGGCATTCAGGAAGGAATTAGATAATTATTTGGAAGGGAACAACGTGCAGAGTTACAGGAAGAAGGCAGGGGAATGGTACTCGGTGAAATGCTCATCCAGGGAGCCGGCACAAATACGATAGGGCAAATGGCCTTCTGCTGCACTGTAACAATTCTGTGATTATGTGAAAATCAAGAAGGGGTGTTGATCGATGAGTAATCTCATCAGTGCCCCGATCTTCAAGCCACTCAGATAAATAAATTAATCTGTGGTATGGATTGATCGGATACGAGAGAAAAAAAATGACTTTACACCGCCATTGTTATATTAGCTCAAGTGGAAGGAATAATAAACACTACAGAAATAAATCAAAGTGCTAATTATTGTCATCACCTTCATCACTACTAACTTCACTCCAGATGTCATCCTACTTCTATTTAGCTTTTTAAAATTTCACCATAACTTTGTTTTGTGCTTTGATAGTTTGAAATTCTCTGCTTAACTCTAACTTAACCTTCATTTAATAGCAGACTCAAGAAATTCCATTCTGTTCTCTTGGAATTAAAGTATTTGTTTCCGATAGCATGCAGAGCGATTTCAACTTGTGAGTGGCAGAGTACAACGTTGCAGCTCGAGGCATCTATAGTGACGACAGACACCTCGGGAAAAGTGATCTCGCTGGTTGCTACGAATATTTGGAGGTGTTGTTGGTGTGATACTATTATCGCCTTGCTTATGTCCAAATGGAGTGGTAATTGGTTAAGCATTTTGAAAATGACAGGTTGGAACAGTATGTGTATCACTCTAGCTTATCCAGAAGTTTCAATTCTTCCTGTCTGCATTTTACAGCAGCGATTTTATCTGAAAGTTATCTGTGGCAAATGTGACAACAATGGATTTGAAATCTGCTCTACTCATGCATCTTCTTCAATCGAAGCTGAACAATCTGAACTGTTTTGGGATTCTTTTTTAATATGTTTTGAAAGCATTCAAATGACATCAAACTGCACTGCTCTACTGACATCTCTTTGTATTTTTATGTGTATTTCTGACTCCGAAAACCTGATATAGGGGAGTGATAGTAAAAGAAAATATTATAAGAAATGTTGAAATCATGTGCAAGCTGCAGTTACACAAGATCTCAATACCTTGCTGTTGTATTACTATCATGATTTTTGCCAGTTTCTTTAATATTGCTAGCTGATAGGCAGAAACCTCCGAGGCCTCTCCTCCTGCTGCCTGAGTGACTGGTTGAGCACACTGTTTTCATCGAGATTCGTGTATACTTGATCGAAAATTATGCTCGGAGTCCTCGTTCCAACATTAAGACCTGACCAATGGACCACTGAGTCATATGCCAAAAGACAGAGACAAATCGCAAAACTGAGCAATAATGAGGTGCAAGACAACGGTTGGTGATTTACACAAAACCAATTAACAAATCATGAGCCCTGAACTGGAACACTTGATCAACGTTATTGATACAGGTACCTGACTAACTGTGCTAGATTCTTTCAGTGATTATCTCTGCTGTACTTACCTGTACATCCTATGTAAATGTTCAGCAACTTACCCAAAAGCCTACAATATGATTTAAAGACGCTGTGTCATCTTACAAAACTTTCCTGTCGGACAAAAATCTCTGGGTAGGATTCTACTTGTACACTCGTAGGTTAAAAATATCCTTCAGACTTTGCTGATATAAATTCTCATGAGAATCTTCCCTAAATGAGCCGTACCCAATACAGTGCTTCAATCTAGCACTTATTTTAATAATAATAATGATTGTGAACTGTTTCAAATGGGCGATTTGAGAAAAAGTTTCAACTGCAAGTTTTACTGAAGCAGGATAGAGAGGAAATTGCTGAGGCCTTGACAGAAATCTTTGGATCCTCACTGTCTTCAGGTGATGTCCCGGAGGACTGGAGAATAGCCAGTGTTGTTCCTTTGTTTAAGAAGGGCAGCAAGGATAATCCAGGGAACTACAGACCAGTGAGCCTTACGTCAGTGGTAAGGAAATTACTGGAGAGAATTCTTCGAGACAGGATCGACTCCCATTTGGAAGCAAGTGAAAATGAAAATCGCTTATTGTCACGAATAGGCTTCAATGAAGTTACTGTGAAAAGCCCCTAGTCGCCACATTCCAGCGCCTGTTCGGGGAGGCTGGTACAGGAATTGAACCGTGCTGCTGTCCTGCCTTGGTCTGCTTTAAAAGCCAGCGATTTAGCCCAGTGAGCTAAACCAGCCCTTCATTTTAATAATAATAATCATGATTGTGAACTGTTTCAAATGGGCGATTTGAGAAAAAGTTTCAACTGCAGGTTTTACTGAAGCAGGCTAGAGAGGAAATTGCTGAGGTCTTGACAGAAATCTTTGGATCCTCACCGTCTTCAGTTGATGTCCTGGAGGACTGGAGAATAGCCAATGGACATATTAGCGAGAGGCAACATGGTTTTGTGAGGGGAGGTCATGTCTCACTAACTTGATCGAGTTTTTTGAAGAGTTCACAAAGATGATAGATGCAGGTAGGGCAGTGGATGTTGTCTACATGGACTTCAGTAAGGCCTTTGACAAGGTCCCTCATGGCAGACTAGTACAAAAGGTGAAGTCACACGGGATCAGAGGTGAGCTGGCAAGGTCATAGAAGGCAGAGAGTAGCAATGGAAGGGTGCTTTTCTAATTGGAGGGATGTGACTAGTGGCGTTCCGCAGGGATCAGTGCTGGGACCATTGCTGTTCGTAGTATATATAAATGATTTGGAGGAAAATGTAACTGGTCTAATTAGTAAGTTTGCAGACGACACAAAGGTTGGTGGAATTGCAGATAGCGATGAGGACTGTCAAAGGATACAGCAGGATTTAGATCGTTTGGAGACTTGGGCGGAGAGATGGCAGGTGGAGTTAATCTGGACAAATGTGAGGTAATGCATTTTGGAAGGTCTAATGCAGGTAGGGAATATACAGTGAATGGTAGAACCCTCAAGAGTATTGACAGTCAGAGAGATCTAGGTGTATAGGTCCACAGGTCACTGAAAGGCTTGCCTTAATTGGCCAGGGCATTGAGTACAAGAATTGGCAAGTCATGTTCCAGCTGTATAGAACCTTAGTTAGGCCATACTTGGAGTATAGTGTTCAATTCTGGTCGCCACACTACCAGAAGGATCTGGAGGCTTTAGAGAGGGTGCGGGTGCAGGAGAGATTTACCAGGGTGTTGCCTGGGATGGAGGGTATTAGCTATGAGGAGCGGTTGAATAAACTCGGTTTGTTCTCACTGGAACGACGGAGGTTGAGGGGTCTGATAGAGGTCTACAAAATTATGAGGGGCATAGACAGAGTGGATAGTCAGAGGCTTTTTCCCAGGGTAGAGGGGTCAATTACTAGGGGGCATATGTTTAAGGTGCGAGGGGCAAGGTTTAGAGGAGATGTACGAGGCAAGTTTTTTTACACAGAGGGTACTGGGTGCCTGGAACTCGCTGCTGGAGGAGCGGTGGAAGCAGGGACAATAGTGACATTGAAGGGGCATCTTGACATATACATGAATAGAATGGGAATAGAGGGATACTGAAGATTTTAGTTTAGACGAGCAGCATGGTTGGCACAGGCTTGGAGGGCCGAAGGGCCTGTTCCTGTGCTGTACTTTTCTTTGTTCTTTGCAGCCCTTATTCTACTATGTGGAGGAATGAAGGCTGAGAACTACTGCTGGTAACGTTCTAGCTTAATGTGTTTGTACGACATTCCTCCAACTGTATTTCACCCAGTTTTCACTCAAATAATGAACAACATGAACTCATTGGGTGGAATCTTCCAGGCTCTGGGGAGACAGGTTTGAAGGCAGGGCAGCAAGCAAATTCCAAGAGTCGCAACTCAGGTTGCCTCCCTGCTGTATTTCCCCCTCCAAGTGATCTTGCCGTAGGCGGGTGCACAGCACTTGAGAGACTAACTGAGGGCAGGAGGCTGCCGTTGGTATCTTCTAGTTATCAGTTCTGGCTGTCAAACAGGGCCCCTGCTGAGGCCAAAGTTGGGCAGTATCTTGAGGCAGCCTCCTGCCAGCAGCTGGGGGCTAATAACGTCTTTTCTAACCCCCCTCTAAGAGAGGTGATCTCTTAGCTGCATCTGGGAAAATCACAGGGACAGATGGAATGCACACACATTGGGGCTGGGTTCTGGAAACCCTCTCAAGATTTCCAAACTTCTCATATGTTTGCTGAGTATTGCTGAATCAGTGCTGATATTGTTACTACAGATGAAGAGTAATTATTTCAATGATAGTGTCCAAGCATGGGGTCCATGGAGTTTGCACACAAGAATTGGCAAAGCAAAACTTTGATTATAGAAATTGATAAATTCTTGATTTCTCGAGGAATTAAGGGCTATGGGGAGAGAGCGGGTAAATGGAGTTGAAATCAACCATGATTGAATGGTGGAGTGGACTCGATGGGCCGAATGGCCTTACTTCCACTCCTATGTCTTATGGTCTTATAGAAATTGATAAAACAATGTTCATTAATCTGAGAGCTGATGAAGGATATGTTTTACTTTTCTTATCCAGAGCTGATGAAGGATATATTTTACTTTTCTTATCCAGATAATTGTTGAAAGGTTATGTAAGCCAGTGGAGTTAATGAAGTTCAAGCAATTTTCTCAGGTCACTGTTCATGTACCTGAGCTTTCCCATGGATAACACAAGAGGTTAATTGGTAGTACACTATTATGAAGCATATGAATTATGTCTGGGTTTGAGGTGATGCACCATGTGACATTGTTATATTCTGATGAAAGGAAAGTAGTAATAGATTTATATCTATGCAGATTGAAAATGTTCATGGAGGAATGAAATATTTTGAAATTTGTGATCCTTGCTACCTTAACATACAAAGGGAAATACACGGGATATAAAAAATTTATGTTAAAAAAAGTCACCTTTGAGCTTTTAGTGAATAGGTTATATGTTATGAAACCTCTTGTGCCATATGTGCAGGAGATGTTCATTCTAATAGAGGGGTACAACATTTAAATATCCAGCCAATGAAGACGAGCTCCACCATTATTAATACAGAACATGACTTTAGGTTGACAAGCTTAAGTGAAAGGCCAGCTCAATTGTGCAGTACACAACCAAGCCGGAAAATGTCGCAAAGAAAGAAATAATGCTGGGTATGGTCAGCTTTTAATTTTCAAACGCTGTAAAGGAAAGACTGAGGATCTCAGGATACCAACAATGTTCAGTTGCCAATTGCCTTGGCTGGTAGTAGTTTGGTGAGGGAGTGCTGGATTGGCAGAGAGTGGCCTTTCAGGTGAGGAGTGAAACCAAGGTATCACCTACCCTCTCAGGTTGATGCTAAATACTCCATGGAACTATTAGAGGAAGAGCAAGCAGGCTCTTCCTGCTGTCCTTCCTAACATTTATCCCTCAATTAAAATCTAAAACAGACAATCTGGTCATTAATTTAATTCTAGTTGTATTATGCACCGATTGACCACTGCATTTCCTACATTGCAACAATGATTATTCATCAAAAGTATTCCAATGGATTTTAATCACTTTAGGGCAACCTGGGGTTATTAAAGATGTTAAATGCACATGCAAGTCTTCTTTACGTTTTCTTACTCTCTGAGAAAGAATGCAAGTGGTCGACATTTACTGCCCTCTAAAGGGCAATTAGGGATGGGCAACAAATGCTGGCCTAGCCAGCAACACCCACATCCCATGAACAAATTTTTAACAAGTCAAAGGTGGTGTGATGACTCTTCATTTGAACAATCTGGTGCAATAATATTCGCATCTTGTGGCACAGTGGTAGTGTCCCTACCTCTGAGGTAGAAGCTCCAGGTTCAAGTCTCTGGCACTTGCTAGCCATGGAAGGAGAGTTTGTCAAGTGGCCAAACAGGTTGACTATCACCGCGTAAATCTTTCCAATACACCTATGGCAGTACACTTATGATAAGAGCCTTCTGGTCAGTCAGGACCCACAGAAGATAATGGCAAACCCACTGCACTACCCTGCCAAACATAACCATGAGCCAACACATGGAAGTCAGTGGCTGTCAATGCCCTGTTGGGCATTGGTACCTGAAAAGGGAGAGAGAGATGCAGCAAGGAGGAGAAGACTGTTGCACACTTGCAGCTTGGAAGGATCAACAGAGGAAAGCTTAGGGAGCACACACCACAATGCTATCGATAAATGAGAGGATGACAGGTGAGATTACAGTGTACAGAGAGAGAGAGGTTGGGCCTGGAGGTGAGAGAGGAATTGCACAAAGAAGATAAGCTTATTTTGTATTTAAGATTATGTACCAGTTGTGCTTTTGCAGTTGCCATGTAATCTTACTCCTTACAGCAAAGGGACACAGGTCAAAAACACAACCTGTTAGGGCCACATCGCTTGAGTGAACCATCAGCTTCTACCCACTCTATGTCTTGATTATTTATCTAGATATGAAATATTACACTGAAATGTAACAAGAGACAGGATCACAGGCATGAGCTGAGAAGAAGGATAGTTTCTTACCCGTGTTGTGTACGCAGCTTCAGGGTCATCTTCAAGGACCCTGGAGAGTCCAAAGTCAGACACTTTACACACCAGGTTGCTGTTGACAAGGATATTGCGAGCAGCTAAGTCCCGATGCACGTAGCCCATGTCAGACAGGTACTTCATACCAGAAGCTATCCCCCGAAGCATTCCAACAAGCTGGATGACTGTGAACTGGGCATCATGCTTCTGAAAGACAATGGATAAAGTTTTTCAGTGAAGTTTGAAGCCTATGAGTAAGATGTTCATTTGAACTGCTGCACCTGGTGAGTCATCGGTCTGCTTACCCTGAGAAAACTGTCCAAGGAACCATTTTCCATGTATTCTGTAACAATCATGACAGGCTTACCTAAAGGAAAGAAGCCACAAATAAAAGAAAAATGCAATGTGATATATGTTGGAATTAACAAGTCTTATCCTGTTTAAGCTCTGTGTTGATGGCATTGTGGCTGTTACTGTGCCTTTAACAATAACTACCCTAGAGTACAGTGGATGCTGGGACAGTGAGTAAATTTAAGGAGTTAGACATATTTTTAATTGGTAAGGGGCTGAGGGGTTGAAGGGTTATGGTGAATGGGCAGAATGTGGAGTTAAGGGCAGGATGAGATCAGCCATGATCGAATGGCAAAGCAGACTTGATGGGCCAAATAGCCTAATTCTGCTCCTATATCTTATGAATTTATGAATAAACAATAAAAAAACAAAGTCTCTTTGATAGCTGGGTCGATTTGCACCCAAAACAGGACTTTCTTTTGTTAAATTGTGCCCGTGATCTTAATTACTTTTGGCAAGAGGGACATTAGGGACATGATGCATTGGTCTCTGGGAAGAAAGCGATGCAAGGGGCTGGTTTAGCACAGTGGGCTAAACAGCTGGCTTGTAATGCAGAACAATGTCAGCAGCGCGGGTTCAATTCCCGTACCAGCCTCCCCGAACAGGCGCCAGAATGTGGCGACTAGGGGCTTTTCACAGTAACTTCATTGAAGCCTACTTGTGACAATAAGCAATTATTATTATTATGTCAAGTTAACCACACTGATTCAAACTCTTCCAGGATTAACTCTGAGGGAAGATTTCCCTAATGCACTCGCATAATCGAATTGCTGGCTTATTATAGGAAAACTACGCAGGGATCAGTACATGTGCATGTTCTGTTCATTAATGGAATTGGATGGGAAAATGAAGATGGCCTTCGAGCACAAATTTTCCTGTACTCGTTGTGCTCCAATATCCACAAGAGCTGGAACACGAGAACCCGTCCCGAGATGTCTTATGTCTTCTCAAGACAAGAGCTGTAAAATACCATCTGAATCATCAAACATATACTTTGAAATCAGCAAGTATAATGTTTCCTATGTTCACACTTGTTTTTTTTTCGAGGTGTGTAAATTTACTTTACTCTGGTATTAAGGGACCAGTTCGGTTAACACCTACGAACAACTGAACAAAACAGTAATAGAGTTGAATTGAATTGGATGTTTTTCCACTGTCTTCACCTGTTAACACAAGCCTAGTGGACATGGAGCAACCAAGGAAAGATAAACTTGCAAATCAAATCCCTATAAAGGACAATGAAGAAATCCAGGTCCAGAAGATGAGGGAGACTTGGAAAAAGTAAACCCAGCATAGGTGCACGAATGAGATCAGTTTGGGACATTCCTTTGTTTTAAATGGCATTCCATTGTAAGTGTTCATGTCAGATCAGTTAGGTATGTGAAAGTATTCAGAATGCATATGGCTTTGGTATTGGCAATGAAGTGGCAAATGGTATTAATAAGTTTTGGCATCCTCTATTCCACAGTCAAACATTTCTCTACATGCCATAGGGAAGTTCATTTGCTCACTTGTCTATCCAATTGAAGACATATGGAGAATATTTTTTTTTAAATGTTGGTTATATAAAAGTCGATCCCTTACATTTTGTCACCACTCCTTCCAGATGAATGATATTTGGGTGATCAAATTGTCCCATAATGCTTGCCTCACTCAGGAAATCTCGCCTTTGTTTCTCGGTATAACCAACTTTAAGTGTTTTGATGGCTACTGAGATCTCCTTTTTGGAGGGTAGCTTCAGACGTCCACTGCACACTTCTCCAAATTCTCCTGCAGTATGAAAAAAATGATTCTGTCAGTACTTTCATAATAAAGCTCAAGATTCCATTCATTTGACATCATATTAAAAGAGTTGTTCAAATCAAGAATTAGTCATGCTTCCTCTGATATACATTTTGATCCAGTTTAAAAATGACTCTCAGACAATGTTGGACAGCTGATGGCACTCCTGCAGTATACCCAAGGTGGCAATTGAAGCTATGTATGGATAGCTAGTGTGAATGGGGTTAGGCACCACTGCACAAGCTGAATCCCTGTTTCAAGATGCCCTCATATTTTCATTTACAGGCTGTCCATAATGCAGCCGAGTGTCTGTGCTGTGGCAACTGAATGGGAGGCCTTCCTTTAAAACCAAACAATTTTGTTGCTTCACAGCGCCAGGGTCCCACGTTCTATTCCCGCTTGGGTCACTTCCAGTGCGGAGTTTGCACGTTCTCCCTGTGTCTGCGTGTGTTTCCTCCGGATGATCTAGTTTCCTCCCACAAGTCGCAAAAGGCATGCTGTTAGGTGAATTGGACATTCTGAATTCTCCCTCTGTGTACCCGAACAGGCGCCGGAGTGTGGCGGCAAGGGGCTTTTCACAGTAACTTCATTGCAGTGTTAATGTAAGCCTACTTGTGACGATAATAAAAATTATTATTATTACTCCCTCTGTTTCTAGCACTATCTTATGCACCCTTACCTTATCCCATAACACAGACTGGGCAATCAGATGTCCTCTAGCTCATGCACCCAAAATTCCTGGTGCTAAAAATGCATCAGGAGCAATAAGACTCAAATGCCAGAGAATTACGTAAATGAGCCGACCTGTCTTTTGTGCACAGAACAATCTGTGCCTGGACAACATTGACATAACCTTCAACATTGACATAACCTTCAGCAATGACATAACCTTTATTGGCAATTGCAGTTATTTCATAATATGTGGAATTTAGTACCTGCACCAACAACTTTATCAATAGATATGGAGGAAGAATCCAGTTCCTTGGCAAACTCATGGACTGCTTGGCTGGGGTCCTCATAAGTGTGTGGATCCACATATGTTCGTAGGCCTGGAAGTTTAACTGTTAACACAAAAGTTGAGAAATATCACACACAGCCATGACATTAACACAACTTAACAATTTTCACAACATTGCTGCTTCCACAGTTAATCACTGTGAAGAGAGCAGATACAAAAGATGTTTGGCAACTTCTCCTGTTGCCTCAAACATTTCCGATTCAGTAGTGTTACTGAATAATTTCAAAAATTCTTTGTAGTTCCTATAAAATCATATTTTCATTTTCCCACTCCTCCATATTTTCATTTTCCCACTCCTCCATTTATAATTTTTCATCAATTCGACTGCCAAAATCGCTAACCAGTCCATCTAAGATATATAAGAGCAGACTAGGAAGATTCACTCATCCTCCCTCTACAAAAGCACCTGTCGTAGTGTAACACCTCTAAGACATAGGCATGTATGGCTATACAGGCAATAGTGATTAGGCAGAGCATACTTTTCAGTATGCTGTGATGAAGACCATAAGGTGGTTCATGTTAAGTCCGATTTAGAGATTTAGAATACAATTTCTATCAATCAATGTTTGATGGAAATATCTTCCTAGTTGCATATGATCCTTTTTCTATTTCTTCTTCTGTCTCTGTCAAAGGCAGCACAGTAGCATATTGGTTAGCACAATTGCTTCACAGCTCCAGGGTCCCAGGTTTGATTATCGGCTTGGGTCACTGTCTGTGTGGAGTCTGCACGTTCTCCCAGTGTGTGCGTGGGTTTCCTCCAGGTACTCCGGTTTCCTCCCATAGTCTAAAGATGTGCAGGTTAGGTGGATTGGACATGCTAAATTGCCCTTAGTGTCCAAAATTACCCTTAGTGTTGGATGGGGTTACTGGGTTATGGGGATAGGGTGGAGGTGTGGGCTTGGGTAGTGTGCTCTTTCCAAGAGCCGGTGCAGACTCGATGGGCCAAATGGCCTCCTTCTGCACTGTAAATTCTATGATTCTGACTGATTCTCCTGGTATTTGTACTTTTCTCTAGATAGCATATTTGCAATAAAACTGTAGGCTTGGATTATTTTGAATCTAACCCTGACAGGGTTAGAGAGCAATCATCCCCTTGATCTGTCCAGGCAGTAGAATTCTGCTTCAGTCTGCCACTTGTATGCTGTAACAGAATTTGAGTGAAGGTATGAACTTCATTCCTGTTTGGGGAGTTTTTCATTGCTGTCAATAGTCTTCTAGGAAGAAGTCTAGATTCTCTTGCAACTAACCAACCAGCCTGCCACAAGCAAGAAAAGAGGATGCTGGAAAAGTTCAGTAGGTCTGGCAGCACCTGTAGGGAGAGACTGCGCCGAATTGAGGACAAATTTCTGCTCTCAAACTGTGGTGAATCTTTGGGATTCTTTACCTCAGGAAGCTGTGGAGGCCAAGTCCTTGAATATTTCCAAGGTTGAGATCGATCAGATTTTTAACCAATAGGGGAATTAAGGGTTACAGAGATGAGACAGGAATGTGGACTCAGTGAGTGTTGATCAGCCATGATCTTATTAAATTGGTGGAGCAGGCTCAGAGGGCTGAATAGCCTATTCCTGCACCTATTTCTTATTGTCTGATGGTCAGGGTTAATGTTTCAAAATGTTAACTCTGCTTTCTTTCCTGACAGATGCTACCAGACCTGCTGGGTTTTTCCAACATCCTCTGTTCTGGTTACAGATTCCAGCATCCGCAGTATTTTGCTTACAACCAGTTTACCTGCACATTCATGCTGTTCTGGTGCCTGACTGGAATATGAAGCTAGTGTAATTGCTGCCAGGTGTAATCTGGTTATGGACAGTGTGACAAGGAAAGACTGGAGAGTACTTTAGCTTTGAAAAGGTTGTACGAGAGAGATAATTTGATAGAAATCTATTAAATAATAAATGATATACAAAAAGCAAATTTGAAAAGTTATTTCAAACAAAGTTGCGACACTGGGGCATGGGGCACACGCTCAAAGTAGTTCAAGATAAGAACTGATAACCAGGAAATTATTTTTCACACTAAGAGTGAGCAACATATTAAACTGGGTGGCAATAGGGGTGCAGGAGGAGAATCATTTAAGGGGCAACTTGATGACATCATGGAATCTGTTGATGTTGTTTGGATGGATGAACGATCAGACATGTAAAAATATCCCCAAGCATAATCATCATGTGATTGTTCTACATTAATTGGTTTTGGTGGTCCAGCACATACTTGCACAAAGATTGCATGAGAGCATGGTTTATTGATATACACTATGGGCAGAATTGTGTACTCTTCCAAGGTGGGTTCCGAGGTAGGGCGGAGTGGGATATAAAATTGAATGGATGGGATTCCCCCGGGGAACCCGCCCACCCAAACCCGGATGTAATTTCATGCCTTGGGTTGGAAATCAGCCCATTCACCTATTAAGACCCTTAAGTGGCCACTTAAAGGACGTATCACACCCAGCCTCATTCTTTAGGCTGCCGGAAATGGGTGCAGGGAGATTGGGAAAGTGACATTTGTACTTTTCCGCATCTCAGGCGGGATGTGGGAGGAAGGTGCCTCACTTTAAAAGCACCCTCAGAGATGGGACTCTGGAACCCCTTCCCACTTGGCCAACCCCCTACACCTTGATTGCCGCCCTCCTCCTGACCCCCCTGAATGTATCTAACATCCAGCCCATGGGACACCTGGAGGGGCGGGATTCTCCTGGAGGATCCCAGCTCTGAGACTTACCTGTTCGAAGGTCCGAGACATATAGGTCGGGATCCACCCTTCTGGGAATTACGTCCCCACGCCGGCGGGAAAACCGTCGCCAATGACTCAGGAATTCTCAGCTTTCTAGGGAGCTAGGTTGATGGCGGAAGGGTTGGCATCGTTCCAACCGGCGGTGAAGGGATGGCACGAGTTCGCGCATGTGCGGAATGGCCGACGTGATTCTGCGCATGCACGGACCGGCTGGCATATTCTCGCGCATGCTCGGGGTGTTCTCTTCTCTGCGCGGTCCCCGGGCAATATGGCAGAGCCCTACAGGGGCCCGGTGCGGAAGGAAGAAGTGCCCCTATGGAAAAAGCCCGCCCGCAGATTGGTGGGCCCCGATCGTGGGCCAGGCCTCCATGGGAGCCCCCCCGGCATGGGATCCCGCCGCACCCTCCCCGAGGACCGCCCACGCATACTCACCTGCCAGGTCCCACCGGTGCGTGAGTGGAGTGATTCACGCTGGCGGGACTGGCCAAAGATGGACGGCCACTCGGCACATCGGGGCCCGGAGAATCGCTTGGGGGGGGGCGCTGTCAACGGCCCCCGACCGGCGTGGCGGCGATCCGGCCCCCGTCCGAAAACCGGCGCCGGAGAATACGCAGCAAGCGTCGAGGCTGCGGGGCGGGATTCGCTCCTCCCACTGGGGCTTCTCCGATCCGGGGGGAGGGGGGGGGTCAGAGTATCCAGCCCATAGTTCCAGGCAGAGTGCTGTAGTACCACTTCTGGCCACTACAGTACTGTGCCTGGCTGGGTTTAAGAGCCAAGAGCAAATCTGATTGACCGACAGCTCTCACAGGTGTTTCTTCCTTCCAAGAGCGGACAGAAGTCCTGCCCACTGCCAATCAATGCTCAAACGAGCATTAAATGGCAGTGGGAGTGTGTGAGTCGCTGCCAGCACATTAGGTGTCAACTTTCAGTATGGTCAGCGTCAATAGCTCATCCTTAAAACTCTACCATTGGATTTGCTGTTAGACCTTCATGGCTACATTGGTGCTAATAGTGAGGCCCTGTACTTTTCCAAAACTGCCATCTGGTAAAAGTGTTGTCCAATCCTTTCCTGTTGTCTTGTTTCCATGGTAAAGTGTTTCCCAGATCTTCCCGTGCTGTATTAGTCAATCGCAGACAAACTATGGTAACATGTTACATCGATGTTGGCCAGCAATGATCCAGTTGCATAAAAATTCAATGTAGTGGTTACCCTCATTCAGTGTGGACATGGGTTGCTTTGGGATAAATGTTGTTGAGGTTAGGTTTGAGGACATGCCATAACTCTTGCAACAGGAATGGGAAATTTCTTCAACCACTGGCTGGGTCTGAAAACTTTAGCTTGAACCTAAACAACCTGACATTAAAGGGGCAGGTTCAGCTCATTTCACATCACTACCCCTAACACCGCAAACTTTGCACTCGATCAATTTGAATGGGGAGTAAGATTGGATGATTCTAAAACAGGTGTCAGATGTGAATTTGCCTTATGTCCTCGCAGTAGATTAGATTTGGTTCCTGGGGCAAGCTGAAGTGTTTGCACCAGTTCTATATTATCAGTCCATGTACTAAATGAGTCTTTTGCAATATTACAGCAATAAACAATAGAAGAAAACGATGCTTCAACGATAAAGCAGTAACTGCTGTGTGAAATGTCCCCCAAAAATTCAAGCTCACATTGCAATAGCATGAGTGAGCTCTCTGAGCGCATACAAGATGAATTCCTCCTTTATATCACTGCTGTAAAGTAAAAGAAAAGGGTGGTCTTGGGGGGTGGCACAATGGCGCAGTGGTTAGGACTGCTGCCTCACAGCACCAGAGGCCTGAGTTCAATTCTAGCCTTGGGTGACACTGTGGAGTTTGTACGTTCTCCCCGTATCTGCGTGGGTTTCCTCCGGGTGCCCCGGTTTCCTCCAGCTCATTTGGATTGGCCATGCCAAATTGCCCCTTAGTGTTCAAAGATATGCAAGTTAGGTGGGGTTACGAGGATAGGGCAGAGAGTGGGCTCAGGTAGAGTGCCCTTTCAGAGGGTCGCGCAGACTCGATGAGCTGAATCGCTCCCTTCTGCACTGCAGGGATTATATGGAATTCTTGAGTGTTGAAACAATTAATCGGAATATAATCAGTGCAAGTGATGGAAGGATTGTACTTTTAAAATATTAGTGGATGTACATTTAGCCTGTTTCTATGGATGAGATTTTCCAGTCATTCCTGCCAACAGGTATTTACAGTCCCGGCGATGGCGACCATCTGCTGCAGGTTCCCTGGTGGTGAAGGGTGTGAACAACAGGGAAGCCCGTTGACGGTGGTTGGACCGAAGGTGTCATCGCTGATGCCTCCGCTGCCGCCAAACTCCCCACGGGAAATCCTGCCCTCTGACCTTTCTTGAAAGAGCAATAGGAACTTTCATTTATATTCAAAAAGATCATTACTCACCTTCAGGATGTCCCAAAACACTTCATAGCTATTAAAATCTTTTAGACATGTTACCTCTTTTGGAATGTGAACAAATGCTACATTAGTGAACAGTAAAATCCCAGAAACAGTACAGAAGTAAATGAGATGCTGTCTGACTTGCTGAGGTTTTTTTGTGGTAATTATTTGTAAAATATTTGCAGTTCAATACTTACTGTGACCATTTGGGTAATATATTCTTTTGTCATCAGAAATATGCTTTGATTTGTTATATCCACAGAACCTGCAAAATAAATCAAACAAAATCAAACACTAGGATTAATCAAACATTTCATTATTTCATTGCACTGAAAGATTATTTAACTTTCACAGGTGCCAAATGTTTCATTAACAAGTGTTCCTTTCATAGAAATGTATAAAGCTCTGAGCGTACTCCAAAATGTCAACTCCAGGTATTTTTCCAAAGCTGCTTGATGTTCCCCTTGTGGTTTACCTTACCGCTTCCAGTGATTATTACACCATGATTCCATATATCTGCGACAAAATTGAACTGTGATTGATTTTTGGCATAAGGCAACATGTTTTGATTCCATTTGTGAGCTCAGACAAGGTTGGGAAGTAATTCTATACCTTCTCCCTGTACTATTTCCTCTTTACCCCTTATATTTAATGTTTGATGAATAATTCTTATCCCTCTGGTTAGGGTAACCCATGTTCACTTATTAAGACATCTGACTGGTTCTATTGGATTGCAAAGCAGTATAAGACCATAAGATACAGGAGAAGAATTAGGCCATTCAGCCCATCGAGTCTGCTCCACTATTCAATCATGGCTGATACTTTCACCATCCCCCTTCTCCGACTTGCTCCCCATAACCCCTGATCCCCTTATTAATCAACATCCTATTTATCTCAGTCTTAAGGACACTCAGTGACTCCACAGCCTTCTGCGGCAATGAGTTCAACAGATTCACAGAAAAAGACAATGGGCTGAATTCTCTGAAAATGGGGCTATGTCCCCACGCCCGCGAGAAAACGGGCGCAAATCACTCTGGACATTTTTCTCGAAAGTCCTGAGTGATTCTCCGTTTTGAAGGGGGTTTGCAGGGCCCCAGAGTAGTCCATGCAGCTCCGGCTGCCGATACGGGGTCCTGCACGTACGGCCATGGGTCCACGATAATGCGCGGCGTCGGCCTCGTGCAACATGGCGGAGCCACACAGCAAGCTGGCCCCAACAATATAGGCCAGCTTGCTGTGTCGGTCCGCCATGTTGCGCAGGGCCGCCGATCGCGCGCCTGGCCGTCCTGGAGGCCCACCCCCCACCAGAGTCCGTAGGGTCTCCGAGTGGGTCCGTAGCCGCCACTCCGAGCTCCCGCCGGGTGGAACCATGAGTGAACCACGACGGTGAGAACTCGGCCAACTGCCGGCGGAGAATCGCCGTGGGGCCCTCTTTCAATGGCCCCCGACTGGCGCCGCACCGACCGTGCGTGTGCGACTGGTAGCGATTCTCCGCCCCACGGGGAATCGCGGGAAGGCGTTTGACCCGATCGCGGGTCTGACGCCCGATTCTCTGCCCCCGTGCTGAGCGCAATTTCGGCGCAGAGGCTCAGATAATCCCGCCCAATATCCCAGTGGAAGTGGTGGGATGTGTCTTCTAGTAATATCCGACAGAGCACATAGAATCAGAGAGATGTGGCTATATTCAAATATTCCATGCATTCCAGTACTCCTCGGAGCTCATCTAGGATGTCTCCACTAGCCTACCCCTAAGATGGCGATGGCCACAAAATCTAATGGAGGCTGCCCATTCCCATGGAGCCGGGGTGGGGGGGACATTGCAAGTGTTCAGCTCAGCTCACCAGTTCAGGATGACAACTCGTGGATCAGGACACCACTTTTAAAGTCAGCCCCTTCTTTCGACCACCCTCTGTGCCCCCACCGCACCCAACATACCTCTCTTGGGGTCCTCGAGCACCCTTCACCCCAACACTTATGGGCAAGGTCCACTGGCCTGACCCCTGGCACGAGCAACATGGCACCTGGGTACCCTGGTACTGCCAACCTGGCGCCTTGGTAGTGCCAAGATGGCAGTGCCAAGGTGCCCAGATGTCAGGGGAGTGCCAGGATACCGCTCTGCCCTGTCCACGACCACCAGGGGGAGTCAACTCCCCAGCGAGACGCCCATGGTGCCGTATCGACTGGTTCACGACTTTGTGAGCCACTACCAAACGGCGCTCGGTTGAGGCCTTGCTGGCAAGACTGGTGAATCCCAGACCCCAGGTGAATTGGGTAAGCATATATTTAAATGAACCTAACAGCTCATTTAGATATGTGCGCCTGGATCTCGCCAAGCGAGAGCGAGGTTCAGTTCACAATTCGCTCCGGGATTCTATTGAACCTCACGAGACCTTTTGAGCGTCGAGAATTCCGATCCAGATGTCTCGCGAGATTCAATGACCTCGTCCCGACACCAAGTCAGACGTGAAGGGACCACTGAATCGCGCCCAAGTTGCTTTTTGAAGAAGGGACAGAAATTCTCCCTGACCCCTGCCAAAAATCCGTTGCTCTCCGCATTCCCCTGTGCCTCACGCTCCTGAGGCCCAGTCAGGTTTCTATTGCCCGCAGCTCCCATCTGTATTACTCCTGTACTGAGATCAAATCAGGATTTAGGAATTGGAAAGCCAGTCAGTCTGATTGTTTATGGTTTACAGTGAAGAGGATTCAATGCCAATGCAACTTGTTAATCTAGCACTTCTAATAATAAACTGAGTTTGTCATTACAATGCAATTTGGGCTGGATTCTTTCGACCCAACCACCACAAGAATGCCATGGGCGAGCCACGGACAATGGATAAGTCCATTGACCTTGGATGGGATTCTCTGGTCGCCAGGTGGACGCGGTCAGAGGGGTATGCCATTGAGATGAGGAAAACCCTCTTCACTCAAGAGGTTGGTGAACCTGTGGAATTCTCTATCACAAAAGGCAGTTGAAGCAAAGTCACTGAATGTATTTAAGAAATAAATAGATGGATGTTTACACACTATAGGCGCCAAGGGATATGACGAGAGCGCTGGAGTATGTCACAGAGATAGAGGATCATCAATGATCATATTGAATAGCGAAGCAGACTCGTAGGGCTAAAATGGCCTACTCCTGCTTCTATTTTCTATGTTTCTCTGGCCTGGCATAGATTGGCAGAAAGAAACATGGGGCGGGTTTCTCCGTTGTCCGATGCTGATATCGTAATCAGCAATCGGGTGGAGAAAGGATTCCAATGGCGGTTTGACACTGGTTTGTGATTCTCCGCCCCCTCCAAAATGGCATCATAGTGACGTGCGGTGAGCGCAGTGGCATTGCCGTTGGTGCCTCATCGGCCTGCCCACTCGCGATGCTCCGCCCCCAATGGCCCGAGTTCCCGACGCCACGGGACACATGTCCTCACACAAGTCGTGAACCTGGCATGGGGGTTACGGACTGTGTCCAGTACCGCCACACTGGGCCGGGATCCGTGCTGTTGGACAGGGGGGGGGAGGTGGGGGGGGATTGATGTGGGGTTGCCAGGGGGTGATCAAGGGGTAGGCTGTGGGGTCGCAGATGGTGGGTCGGGGCCACGCACGGCCAGCGCCATATTGTATGGCGCGACGCTTTAGGTCGTCAGCCATGTGTATGCACGGCCTGGGACCTGGCCATTCTCCATCCTCACTAGCAGCGGGTACAGGCCAGACTTGCAATGGAGAATCTGACATTTAGGAGATGCAGATTCTACTCACCAAGAAGCTAAGTATGTTACATCTACGACTCGCAGACTGACTGCAAGACATGTGACTAACACATCACTTCCTGCAAAGGCAGTAGTTTAAGACATTCTTCAAAAGGTACATGAACATCATATCACAACAACAGGTAGGGAGTAAAATTAATTGGGAAATGGTGGTTTCAACACAGAACATAATGTCCAACTAACCTCCCAACTATAATGTACATCACTACTGTGAGGAGGACGATGGCGACAGCTGCTGATATGGCAATCATGACAACCTGGCTGTTCTCACCAGCGATGGAAAAGGCTGAAATGAAGAGATTTTGTTTCAAAACTTGTGTTGCGATGGAACTTAAACAGAACAGAAAGAATACAAACTCTGCAAGAGTGACTGGCTGAGGAAAATTACATTTCATGTCGAGGGGTTCAAATCATATCATAAAGTGCAACAGCATTAATCATTGGCCGAACTCTGTGACAAAGTTACAGCAGTGTGATCATTGCCTAAACTCATATTTTGCCAAATTCTCATCTCATCTCTTAGCTGATAGATTCCTCACCAATGGGGCATTTTTAAATTCAACAAAACTAACGCTCACTTACAGTCAGGACTGGTCTCAAATTCGAACTTGCGGCTGCTGGTCCCGTAACCAGCCGCAGTCCGGGCCCTGATCTGGAACAGGTAGGTCGTCTCAGGTTTCAGCCCATTGATGGTGACATTCGTGCCCTTTGACCTCATGATAGTGTAACTGGTCTCCTGCTCCTGCTTCAAGACAAACAAAACAAGGCAAAATAGTTCATTATGGTTCACTTCTTACTTCAAAACTGCTTCCGCTCTGAGACCTTTTTTTCATAACCATTAAAAGAAAGAAAGAACTTCATACTGGACTGTGCCGCCATGTGTGATGGTCAACTGACGATCCTAATCTTCTTCGCGCGTCAGTTTTAGACACCAAGTGTTGAAAACTTGCGTTTGTCTCTCACTTTTACAATGTCAAAACACACTGAAGTGCTTCACAGAGAGATCCAATAAAAAAATGGACTTCAAAAAGGAGATAAGTGTTTACCGCTGTGAAGGCAAAGGGGAAATCTCACGGTACCTTCCATCCCCTGTGTAATTAGTTGTGCATCCAGGGGTTTTGTTCCCTCCTATGTGGAGGAGTGGGCTTATAGCGTGCAACCCACCATCATACCTGGGTGCCATATTTAAAATGCCTCAAAATCGCTAGCATTGAAGAACATCACGTTGAAGAAGGAAGGCGGATCTCCAGAAACACTCTGGAGCTGGACTCCTTCGAAGACACTCAATCTGGAAAATCCATCTGATAGATGCACACGCCCACTGCTGTGGTGTTTCAAGGTCCAGGGTGACTGGTGGCTTACATGTCAAACTCCAGAGGCAGCACCAGGCCTTCTTCAGGTTAGTCCCAAATTTTCTGGACTTGCATGTTTTGTTGCTAGCCTTGTTGAGGCGTTGGGGGGTGGGGGGGGGGGGAGATTCTGTTTGGGTCTTCATCAGCGTCCAATTAGCAGGATGCAATGGGATGCAAAACGGTTTCATGCTGGCCTCCAGTAGGTTTCTTGATCTGCCATGGCGGGCAGCATCAGAAAATCATTCTATAGTTTCACGTTGGCATTAAAGTTATTTTGGGGCCAGGTTTTACCCCTTTGCCCACCATTGGTCCCTCCAGTAGGGAGGTCATGGGAAAATTCCGCCCATAAATCTTGAGGAGAAACTTGAAAGGGGGAGGCAGAGAGGTGAAGGGGCTCAGGGATAGGGAGGGGGGCTTGTGGATTTTATGGGCCAGCAAAGCCTGCCCCAAACCACCTTCTCACAATGCCATACATGTGCACTTTATCAGGTATTGGTGAACAGTGATCAGTGTCTGGATAGTTAGATGAATGTTCCTCATCAAGCCTTGTATTACTACTATTGTCAGAGTTGCCTGAACAATAAGATATTTGGAAAATACGCCAAACTTTGAGGTTAGTGCAAATGTAATTAGATGCCATGATGGAAAAGTCAGCACACAACAGTTGGGTTTTCAGCTGCTGAACAACAATTTATTTTGTTTTTGACTTTAGACATGCACTTCTGGTTGCCCTTTCACAAGAGCAACATTATTGACCTTGAAGTGGTACAGAGGACAATAACTAAGATAATTACTGGTGCGGGATTTTCAATCGTTCACAGGGGCGGGGTTAGGTGCGAGCTCGCTCTGAAAATAGTGCTTTTGGACGAGAGCCAATCTTCCAATATCTCGGTGATGTGCTGGGATTTTTAAAGTGAGGGAGGTGAGCCTGCAACCAGTGCGCCTCCAATTAATTTGCTGTTAAGCTCATTGAAGAGCTTCTTAACAGGCTGGAGAAGGACAGAAATACATTTTCAAAGCTAGTAACAGGAAGAGCAAATGGTCAGGGACACATTAGTGCACAGCTGTCAGAGGCACAACGGGGAGCCATTGCTGATTGCGGCTGATGATGAAAAATCTTGGATTAAAAAAGGGTAATCGAACTGAAGTGCTCATGCAGTGGCATGACGTTGCCCTTGTTTCAACATTGTGGCACTCAAGCAGTGAGTGTTTTGGACACTTGGGTGGACCATGAGCTGCTGGGCCTCTGCTCTCCTGCATGCTCCATTCACCCAGGCAACGGCATGCCCAGTAATGGCTGCCACTTGGCGGCTAACATTGTCCTTCAGAACCAACTGCTGCCTCCCCACCATGCCCACTGCCCCTAAAATGGGCACTGAACCCGCCCATGGGCCAATTATCTTTTTCCTTGAAAATTCACATGACGAACCTGGTGTGGGGTCAGGCAGAACCCAGAAAGAGCCCCGCTACCAGGTTCCGGACCCTGGACTGAAAAGTCAGTCCTTTGGTATCAGGAATTTGACTGGCAAAGTAAGTTTAAGGAAATTGAGCTTCTTCTGTAACAAGAGACTTTGCAGTGATTTCAATAAAATTGGTGCATTACAACAGTGACCGCACTTCAATAGGTCTAAGTGACTCAGAATATCCTGAGGATTTAAATAGTGCTTTATACATTCTGACATTCTTCTTTAGACACAATCAGGTGAAGAGCTAATATCAGCACATTCATGATGAACCAGTTAGTCAGACTCTTTGCAGTAATTTCTATGATTGTGTAGGTTTCAAATGAATGTCGGGCCCTGCCAAATTGCTGACAGCGCAACTCTCAGGCATTGGCACTGGAGGCTCAATTCATTCAGGAGCTGCTGAAAATTAAGGAAGCTTTTACTGTTGCCAATTCCAGGTTAGTCAGGAGTCTTATTTGAATTATTCACTTTCCTTATAGTCAAAACAGTAATCCATTCCCTCGGACTGACATTCCTCACTCAAATTAATACAAAACAATCACCACCTCAAAAAAAAATTCTTGAAGGATTCCAGATCAAATCCTTTCATTGGGTCCTTCTAAAATTGAACTGCCACAAAGTCTGACAGTTGCATTTGTTCAGGCACCACTTTCGCTCCATTCAAGTTACTCTAAGGCTTCAATTTGGGATAACATGTCACTGCATTTTTGAGGGGTTCCTGCACGACCAGAACTGCTGCCCTTGCAGATGAGATGAAATCCCATTCTGACTCTGTTGTATTGTTCAAGAGACAACAGTGAGTTCTCACCATGTTCTGGGCAACATTTCTGCAAAGAAAACAGTAGATTAACCGGAATCATCTCATACGTTGGATGTGCACAAAGGGTTACTTTATTTGCTATGTAACAATAGTGTCAGCATTTCTGTGAAGCATTCTCAGATAATCCAAGGGCATCAAAAGGTGCCTTATAAAGGAAAATTCTCGATTTCTTATCATCTGCAGTGTGTGGAAACTCCCTATTCAGTGCTGTCATCATACATCTTTAGAATATTCCTAGGCTAGCTACCATATGGTGCTTCCCATATTTTGTGATATGTTTTAGCTATTGTGACTGTTTGGAGTGTAACACAAACATTACAATTTGCAGCTTCTGTGAACTGCACTTTGTATCTTTAGATGGTAACACTTCACTTTTGATTCCAGAAATAACAAACTGTAAGATTTGATCTTAAGAGAATGCACTGAAGGCTTCTGACGCCATTAAACATAAGAGCAAGGATGTATGAACCGAATCAAAACACAAAGATTCTGCAACAATCTTGCGTATTTGTTAGCTTCTAATGAACGTAAGCAAGTTATTTGGAAATTCTTTTAATTTCTATCTGAGATCTCGGGTTCCTTGCTGATCTTGGGAGAACTATGATGCAGCTGGAAGTGATAGCAAGAATAAAATCCGTTTCGCATGTTTTTGGAACACAGTTGCAATAAAAATTAAATAATTCTGGAGGGGACTAGGGGGTGGGGGGGGGGGGGAGGTGAGGAGAGAGAGAGAGAGAGAGAGAGAGGAGAGACACTGTGGCGAATGCAACTGCTCCTAATGCCCGAGATGTGCCACAGGTTGCCAACCCTCCAGGATCACCCTGGAGGCCCCAGGAATTAAATAGTAAACCCTAGCAAATAATCCAGCAGGACAAAAATCATAGAAATCGGTTTGCTATGCAAACAGAATTGGAAATGGGGATAATGGCATTTTGGCTAGGTGTGTCGGGTTAGAGGTGGGAGGTCAGGTCAAGAAAACTCTTGAAATACATTCAAACAGATTTGGCAAGCCTGGATATGTCTTTGCTCCACAGAGTGACCCACAGAGTGAGGGCAGTTTGTTAGCACAGTTCCAACAGAGCTCATAGTTGACAAGCGTTGCCAGAGCTGAGGCCAAGAGACAAGAGGCTGGATTGTCTAGGCCACCAGCCCCTTGTTTCTTGGCGGCACACGTGAAAGGCGCCTCACGCCACCAGGAAATCCGTGGGCGGCAGTGCACTACCAGCGGGGAAAGAGAACCCTGATGACCGGAGAATTCCAGCCAAGTTGTTCAGGAACAGGAATTTGAAAGAGCCTGCTGGCAATTTTTAGATAGGTGCCACATCCGCACTGTTGCTGGAGAAGGATGCTATGATTGGGCGTTGGAGATCATGGAAAATGAAGTCCTTTACTGAAGGGACAAAGGTCAGCTAGCAAAGTCAAAAATGAACGTGATGGCTGTCATTCCTTGAAGTGCCCTTTTCAAATGACACATGTGAGTCCCTAATACTCTATTTAGGCAGGTTAGCCACATTGTGAGAAGAAAACCGAATTTAGAGAAAAGCACATGAGAAGGTGCAGCCATTTTACATCACTCCAGCAACCCCTACTTCCAAGTTGACGATTATTAACGTTGTGCTAAATTAGTACTTTTATGATTCTTTCAGAACTGGTGAGCAGATCTGATCTATGAATTTACCAATGCAGCATATTGAGGACATTTTCCCTCATTGAGGTATTTCCGTTAGTGTAGTTGAGTTAATTTTCATTGCAGAAACCTTCATTTAAAGATCACAAATTTAGAAAAAAAAAGGCTTTACAACATTTATTTTTGGGTTGTAGATGGGTCAAGAAACAAATAAAACAGGAAAATTAAAAAACAAAGCTCCTTCGTCAGCACCTATAAAGATAAAATGGCAGATTAATGTTCACCAGAACCAATTTATTTATTTACTCGGTTCTGACGGGCATTGACCTGAAAAGTTAACTTTGGTTATCACTTTGGCTCAGTGGTTAGCTCTCCTATATGTCAGAAGTTGTTGAGGGTTTAATCGCCACTAAGATAGAATGCTTACAGTACAGAAGCAGGCCATTCAGCCATCATGCCCATTCAGACTCGATGTAAGAGCTACTTCAGCCCGTGTCACTCTCCTGCCTTCTTCCGTACAAAACTCTGCAACCTTTTTCTTTACATATTTATCCAATTACCTTTTGGATGCATTTTCTATCTTTGTATTATGTAAGGTAAAATCTTTGACACCCTTATTGACCGTTTGGTGTCATCATGATGGTTTCGACCTGGCAGCATGATGGCGCAGTGGGTTAGCCCTGCTGCCTCACGGCGGCGAGGTCCCAGGTTCGATCCCGGCTCTGGGTCACTGACCGTGTGGAGTTTGCACATTCTCCCCGTCTTTGCGTGGGTTTCGATCCCACAACCCAAAGATGTGCGAGGTAAGTGGATTGAACACGCTAAATTGCCTTTTAATTGGAAAAAATTAATTGGGTACACTAAAGTAAAAAAAAAAACAATGGTTTCGAACTGACAACCTTTGAGCAAGGCAATGAAAAGAGTTACCACTAATTGATGCTGGTGGGTGAAGGGAGGACTCACTCCATGAACTGGCTCAACTGCTCATGGTGAAATGCCATCTAAGCAGCGAGTGTCTAATACAGGAGCAGGAAATACTGCTGGAGAGAGAGAGGGGCAAGAGATGTTAGAAATCTGAAATAAAAAAACAACAGGAAAGGCTGGACATACTCAATAGGACAGCAACATCTGTGGAGAATCGAGGGAGTCGAGAATTAACGTTTTGGGTCAGTGACCTCTCATCAGAGATCCAAGCAGGTATTAGGAGGAGTGTGTTAGCATTGAGGAGGAGGCCTTGGTATTGACAGACATCCTGATTTAGTTGGTGTGCTTGAGCAAGTCTCTGCAGAGGCTTAAGCACCAAAATATTTGCTCTTGCTCATGTGCAGCACAGTTAGAGATTCTGATGTTAAACCAAGGCTTCATTTGCTTCTCCAACTGGACATTAAATAACCCATGGCATTACTTCAAAGAAAAGAAGGGAGGTTATCGAAAATGTCCTGGATAATATTTATCCAACAATCAGTAATATAAGATTATCTGATTATTAATACAATGCTGTATGTGGGAGCTTATTGTCTGCCAATTGGCTGCTAAGTTTCCTACCGGCACGCCTTTGGGTTTTTCTGCCTTATGTTTTGACACATGAGAAAAAAAGTGAAGGAGCGGGTCCCCAATTTCAGGCTTTTAAAAGATTGGGTCAAGGGGCACCACAAATGTTTAAAAAAAGGAACACCGCATGAAAACCACTTCCCCCACCCCTTCCCAGAACTCCCCCTCTGTCCATGGCAACCCCCCCTCCCCAGCACAGAAACCCCCTGGCCCCCACCATAGAAATCCCCAACACTGCCCCTGGTGTTACATCCTATACACCCTCGCACCACTCAATTCTCTGCCCCTCTGCTGTTCCGAACCCCCCCCCCCAAATAACGGGGGCAGAAACCCCGCCCCCAACCCCCATGGCTGGATACGAGTACCCCTACAGCATACTAGAAGGTGCCTCAGTTGGGAAAGGAACCAGCCAAAGACTAAAATTTAAATGGTTGGCCAGTGCACTGGAAGAACCGAACAGAAGAGTGACAATGGATACACAGCAATGGGAGTGGAAAGAGGAAAGAGCACAATTGTGAGGTCCATGGACAGTTTAGTTATGGTAAAAGCAAATCTGAAACCAAATCAGAAAATACTGGACAATCTCAGCAGGTCTGCCAGCATCTGTGGAGAGAGAAGGGAGCTAACATTTTGTCAAAGCACCATCCAGATACTTGACATCCAAATAGCAAAGAGTCATCCATATTTGAAACTTTAGCTAGCTGAGTTATGGTGAGTGGTTAACCTTTAGACTGTACATGGATAAATTGCAGTTCTTCAAATTAAAAGTTATCCCTTTGTATTTGTATTACAATATTAATTGTGAAACCACAGGCAAAGTTAATACCGTCTAATTACATTGCCACGCATAAATTACATGGTAAATGGTACCCTTGAGATCTACAGCTCTCATTTGAATCCTTAAAGCAAGGCCCAGACTGTATAATTAAGGAAACTGTCTATGTAGCATAATCTCCAAGAACATGAGCAGATGCAGTAGAATAAGGCAATTGGAATCATCAAGCTATTAAGCGACAATTTCCTTTGCGTTCTTTGAGTGCAGTGCATTGTACATGCAAAATTGCACACGCGTTTCCAGACTATGCATTGATGATTTGACTGCATATGGCACGCAGAGGAGAAATCCTCTCCATTGGGAAGTAGGCCCACGTCCTTCCCACTGATCCCACAAACTCAACACCTAGTCAATGAGTCACTGCCTCATCCGAAGACCATTTTGTGATATCAGATCAAATATTCTGAACCAAAACATGCTTTGGAAAACTGTTCAAAACTAAAGGGCAGCTCGGGCTCTAAAGCATGTTTGCTATGTGAGAAATTAGTCGCAGGAACTCCAGGAAAAAAAAGATGCCCCTTGAAATAGTTAGAGATCATTTCCAACACCGTTTTCAGTTTCATTTAGCTCTGCTCATCACTCCACCTTGTATTCATTTCCCCACCTTCTCGTAGAACTTGACCTCGTAGTCCAAGATGATCCCGTTCGGGTGTTCTGGCTCTTGCCAAGAGAGAGAAATGCTGTTTCGGGATGTCCACTCCTTCTTAATGACAGTGACCAGAGATGGAGCTGAGAAAGAGCAAAATACAATTAGAGAATAGTTTGCACAAACCTGTGCCAACTGGAATCATTTCTATCCAAAGCAATCTCTAATTGATGCTGTCCCTGTGGCAAGACTGAGCAGCTGGGAACACTGTCTTTGAACACATTTTGGAAATGATAACTTTAACAAAAGATTAGTCTGAATTTTACAATGTTTAATCTCCTTCAAGTGGAGACTACCACAACCGTGAGCAATCTGTCACACTCCTTAACCAAGCGCGCAGTGTGTATCTGAATGAGAAACTCACAAGCTTCGCATATGTCAGCCTAAAGCTTTGCCAAAATTCTACCTGGCTCAGCAACCAGTCATTTACAATTAAGCAAATCGCTGACATTTATCAACACTGACACACAAAATTATGGTCAAAACTGTGTCTTGCACAGACTCATCTGCACTTTTAATCACATTTCTTGTTAAGTGTTTCTTATTTTTCAAAGGATTGGTAGTCAGACCCAATCCTTGCAATCAGCAGCTACAGCCTGCAATGGCAGAGGAGGTGCTGGGTTTATATTTCAGCAGATGCCGCATCGATCCTTTTAAAAACAGTTTTTTTTTTCAGTTTTATGTTCACCGTTCTTCCGCTGAAGGGGTAGCTTCCTGACTGTCAGCAGCTCTCTGCTACAAGAGAGCTTGCCCAAGTTAAATGTTCTTCCTTTGTGACTATTGGCAAGCTAATCATCTATGGGGCCCAACATTTGTTCATCCAGCATTCACACTTCATATTGAGGCATTTCTGAATGTTGATCAACTGTAGAGATTGCTTTTCCCCCTTGCTAGTCTGGAAACACTAAGCCATTTTGATTATTCCCATAGCTACAATGGCTGACATCAGTTAACTCAGAAAATACCGTGGACCAAATCTGGGACTTCCGAGACGAGGATGGATCAGTACACAGCATGAAGTGTGTTTCCCCAATAAGCAGTCAGTGGAAGAATACAACAAATATTATTAATGCAGTCTTTATTATACATTATTTTCAATATTTATTGAAGCTAAAATAACCCTAAAATCCCCCATAGTTGTGTGCACACTGCGCACAACTTTTCACCCTTTGCAGGGGCTTCTGCACAGCAGCAGGTAATCCAGCCCAACAGATCTTGGCTGGAGTTTATACTCCACACGAGCCACCTCCCTCTCGAATTGCCTCTTTCTACCTTGGTTCAAGACTGCTTTCTCCCTCAAGTATGCATTGAACTTCCTCACAAATGCATGAATGTTTTCTCCTTCAAACACTCCACCAGGCAGAAAGTTTCACATTCTCCCCAATCTGTCAAAAATAAATTCCTTTTAAATTCTTCATTTGACCCGTGAACGATGATCTTGTATTTGTGACCCTTTGTTCTGGACTCAAACACAGGTTTCTCCACATCCAACTGATCAAACTTCTTCATAATCTTAAAGAACTTTTATCAGGTCTCTTCTCAACTCTTCCCTTTTCCTGAAAAAGAGGGCCCCAGATCTACACTCATTTCTGATATCTCCATTCCCAAAGGCAGGTGCTTGGCGCATTGTCTATTGATGCTTTATCCGGAGCCGTTTTCTTGGCAGCGTTGTCCATTCTCAGGGGCAGGGGCAAGGAGGCAGGTCCCAGGTCTACCTCAGCTGAAACAGGAATCAAACCCACACTGTTGGTGTTTTAATCTGGATCACACACCAGCCAACCAAACTAATCAATCCCCTGGTTTCCTGATATAGTCACTGTGGTAGTATGACTAGAGGTATTACAGTAACTAGCAATGCCGAGACACCATTGGTGGAGAAGGCTCGCTGCTCATTGGCCCAATGGTATGTAACACTAGTCACCCATTGGCTAGAGCTGTAAGGTAGCTCCGCCCTGTAAGGCAGGGTATAAGAGCCCATGTGTTCCCCACAGCTTCCTTTCTATACCAGAGCTGCTGGGGAAACATCTTGTCTATTAAAGCCTTCAGTTCGGACTATAACTTCGCTTCTGTGGTCAATTGATAGTGCATCAGTCACATCCTTTCAATTCTGGTAATATCCTTGTAAAGCCAACTTTATAAATTGAGCTCCTCGCATTTCGTCAGCAGGATCTGCTCCCTGTTCTATCCTACTTCTTTGGTTCTGACATAGACCACGACAACGAGTTCTTCTCCGTGCTCTTCCAATACTTTCCAGTTGCTTTAAAATGTCCCTTTACCTTTCATTCTGAATCTCCTTGCTTCCCTGCTTGCGAAATCATGCATAATATGCACCCAAATTGTGTGAGACTCCCCGCTGAAAGTCTAATTAAATCGAATAAATTTGTAGCACTAGAAGAGATTGTGATGAAAAATCATCACAGATTATTGCTTTATATCCTTTTTGTGTAAAAGAGCAAAGTGCCTTACAAGTAATACTGATATTGACAATATTGCACTTGTAACTATCGGTATGCTGTTTGGTTAATGGTGCAGTGAATCATGAAACATACATAGAAACATGCATAGAAAATATATGCAGGAGGAGGCCAATCAGCCCTTTATGCCTGCTCCACCATTCATTATCAATAAGTTCAATACTCTAATCCTGCCTTCCCCCCATATTCCTTGATTCCTTTAGCTCCAAGAGCTATATTTAATTCCTTCTTGAAATTACATAATGTTTGGCCTCAAATATTTTCTGTCGTGGTAAACGTCTCAGATTCACCATTCTCTGGATGAAGAGATTTCCCCTCACCTCAGTCCTTAAACGTTTACCCTTATGCTCAAACTATGACCCCTAGTTCTGGGCTCCACCGCCATCAGGAACAATCTTTCTGAATCTACTCTGTCTAATCCTGTTAGAATTTTGTGAGTTTCTACAAGATCCCCTTTCACTGTTCTAAACTCCAATGAATATAATCCCAACTAACTTAGTCTCTCCTCATATGACAGTCCCACCATCCCAGGAATAAACCTGGTAAACCTTTGCTGCACTCCCTCCATAGCAAGAACACCCTTCCTCAGATAAGGACATCAAAACTGCATACAATACTCCAGGTGTAGCCTCACCAATGCCCTATACCATTGCAGTAAAACATCCCTATTCCTATACTCAAATCCTCTTGCTATGAAGGCCAACATACAATTTGCCTTCTTTACTGCCTGTTGTATCTGTGTGCTTAATTTCAGCGACTGATGCACGAGGACACCAAGATCTCGCTGAGTACCTACCTCTCTCAATTTACACCCATTCAACTAATCATCTGTCTTCCTTTTTTGCTACTGAAGTGGATAACATCACATTTATCCATATTATACTGCTCCTTTCATGCATATGTCCACTCATTAGACGCTGAAAGTCTAAATAAACCACATCCAACGGTTCGCCCTGGTCAACTCTACTAGTTACATCTTGAAAGAATTCCAGTAGATTTGTGAAGCATGATTTTCCTTTCATAAATCCATGCTGACATTGTCTGATTATATCACTGCTTTCCAAATGCTGTGCTATGAAATTTCTGATAATGGACTCAAGCAACTTCCCTACCGACGTTAGGCTCACTGGTCTATAGTTCATAGTTTTCTCTCTATCTCTCTTTTTCAATTGCATGGTTATATTAGCTATCCTCAAAGCAATACTGAAGCAAGCAACACTGGACTGAATTTCGCAAGGAACCATGGTCCTTGCTCTTGGGGCTAAAAGATCCATATTTGGGGGTGAGGAGAAAGAGGGTGGAGCGGGGACAGTGGTGAGACTGCCAAGCAGATGATTGGCTGTTAACAGGCTGGCAGTGAGATTTTCAACCTCAGGGATAGTAGCTCCCTCCTCGGAGCTGACAGGAGTGGTAGCCACTGTTGGGACTGCACTTGGAACTTGACGAAGCGAGTTGTGTTGGGTCATGTTGTCAGTATTTTGGGGTCTCACATTATACCATGTTAGAAAGCCACAGCCAAAGAAGATGGAGGTCAGGGTTTAAGAGACCAAAAAGGGTAACACCTTCAAGGAGCTCCTCCCATGTGCCCAGGGACCCAATAAAGATGGATCAACCCCTGCCCACCACCAGCCCATGCAATCTGGGAGAGCCCCAAACTAAGCTCCCAAATTGGCAGAGGAGGAGGCTCCACAAATATCCCCATCCTCAATGGTGCAGGGGCCCAGCTTATCTGTGCAAAAGACAAGACTAAAGTATTCGCACCAATCTTCAGCCAGTAGTGCTGAGTGGATGATCCATCTCGGTCTCCTCCGTAGGTCCCCAGCATCACAGTTGTCATTCTTCAGCCAATACTATTCACTCCATATGATATCAAGGAATGGCTGAAGGCACTGGATACTGCAAAGGGCCCTGACAATATTTCAGCAATAGTACTGAAAACTTGTGCTCCAGAACTTGCCACATCCCTAGCCAAGATCTTCCAGTACAACTACAACACTGGCATCTACCGGCAACGTGGAAAATTGCCCAGGTAAGTCCTGTACACAAGAAACAGGACAAATCCAACTCAGCAATTACCACCCTACCATTCTATTCTCCATCATCAGCAAAGTGATGGCAGACGTCATCAAAAGTGTTTTCAAGCAGCACTTACTCAGCAATAACCAGCTCATGGATGCTCAGTCTGGGTTCTGCCAGGGTCACTCAGCTCCTGACCTCATTACAGCCTTGGTTCAATAATCATAAGGTCAGAAATGGGGATGCTCTCAGATTACTGCACAATGTTTCGCACCATTCACGATTCCTCAGATAATGAAGAAGTCTATGTCCAAATGCAGCACGACTGGGACAATATCCAGGCTTGGGCTGACAAGTGGCAAGTTACATTTGTGCCACATAAGTGCCAGGCACAGACCATCACTTACAAGAGAGAATCCAACCATTGCCGCTTGACATTCAATGACATTTCCATCGCTGAATTCTCCACAATCAACATCCTGAACTGGACTAGCCACATTAATACTGTTAATATTAATAGGAAATCCTATTCCTATTATACCCACATCTATCTTAAGTCTGATGTCCCACAATACTCCAAGTATGCACCCTACAACATTGAGTGTCAGATATTCCAAATGAATATATCTTGTCCAGAGGATTACAGATACAATACCTCAAAGCCAGCACCCTGGGGACTGAAGTCGTGCTGAATTTCTGCTATTGTCGGATTTAGGGTCGGGTGGTTCGGGGAGTGGGCAGTTTGAGTCAAGCTGGGTCAGCTGAGGGGGGTCAAGGATTGCTTGGAGCATGGAATAGAGCAGGGGTTTTGAAACTCAGGGTGGGTGTCAGGAGGGTCGTGGAGCGATCCGTTGTGGCATTCACGATCGCGGGAAGAAATTCCCAACTGCCGTGACCGGCTTTTAAGAATGTCGGCCGCGGGCAGTCCCCGACTGGTTGCGGCGTTTGAGGAGGCGGGTGGTGCGAGGATGGGCTGTGTGCTGATCACCGCGCGCAGAGCGGTGGTGGTGGTGTTCAGGGGGTTGAGGGGGGGGGGGGGGGGGGGGGGGGGGGGGGGGGGTGCTGGGCTGATGGGCGTCCACATGGACACGATGCTAACAGTGGTGGCCCCAGCTTGGATATCTGCCCAGGTGTTCGTCCTTTGCATGATGGTCGGCTCGACCCCCGTCACTGATCGGCAGTATGCAACTTGCGGATACTTGATCAATCCATTCAACGGCCAGTGCAACGTTCGTTTGCACTCCCACAACAGCAAGTGCTGGTTGGGAAGTGGTCTGTGACTGGGGTGGGTACAGTGAGAGGAAGCCAGGCCAGGTTTCTCAGAATACTGATTAACTGAGGCCAGTCAATAGGGCTGACATATGTGAACACTGGAAGAAATCTACAGTCATCACTTTGTGTCGAGACTCTCTGGAAACGAGGAAGTCAGAACTTTTGGTGAGAATGGAGCAGGAGGTGACTTGGATGTTTGGATAGTGCAATTCAGTGGAACCAATAAGAAATAGTGTGACATTGTGTGTGTTTGACAAGTCACAAACCTCCCCTAAAGTCGGAGTTTGTAAAGTAAAATCAAGATTGTACTTTTTTCTACAATTGGTTGAATTTCAAAAGAAATGTTAATATATATAAAACAAAGTTTGGGGGTCGGAGAATTTCGCCCCAGGATGCAAAGCCCATGTGTGTTAAATGCAGGAAAGTACTGCCACAAGAAATTTAAAATCCTCAAATCTTCAAAGGCATTAGAAGATTCGGCATGGAGAGTTCGATGACAAACCTCTTAATTCTTTTCAAAGCATGCAGCAAGAACTTAGTTGAAGTGCTTAGCAGAAATGTAACATTAATGACGAAACAAGAGAGATCGTGAGGACAAACAGGCCCACCTGCCACATTAAAAGTAAGCAATAATGTTGTGTCGCGAAGGTCGGCCGGCGTGGGTCACTAACGTCAGCCGGCATGTCTCGCAAATGTCGACCAGCATGGGTCCCGAAGGTCCACCGGTTGGTAAAAGTAGGTCCAGGGGAAAAAAGTTTGACAAACACTGGAATAGAGGATTGTGCAAAGCAGAGATGTTGGTAATTAGTCTGGAGTCAAAGAGCACCAATACATTTCCTTGCCAAATTGTCCAGGTGTGTTTGCTGAGGAAACCCCTAAGCAGCGCCGGCCCTAGGGTTGCTGGCGCCCCGGGCAAGCTGAACTTCGGCGCCCTTGGGGGGGGGGGGAGGGGGGATGCGGACCCGAGGCGGGGGCGCGGACCCGAGGCGGGGGGGCGGACCCGAGGGGGGGCGGACCCGAGGGGGGGGCGGACCGAGGGGAGGGGGGCGGGGGGAGCGGACCGAGGGGGGGGGGGCGGACCCGGGGGGGGGGGGGCGGACCGAGGGGGGGGGGGAGCCCTGGGGGCGGGCGGCCACCGCGCATGCGCTGGTTGGCACCTGCCCAACTACGTATGCGCGGGACCCGAGTCTCTGGCGCCCCCTAGCACATGGCGCCCTGGGCGACTGGCCGAGTTGCCGGTGCCTTGAGCCGGCCCTGCCCCTAAGGCTCCTTGGTCAGGACCTTTCTAAACCCACAACCATTACTATCTGAGAGGACAAGGGCAGCAGACACAAGGGAACCCCACCACCTGGAAGTTCCTCTCCCAGTCACTCACCATCCTGACTTGGAAATATGTTTCTGTTCCTTCACTGTCGCTGGATCAAAATCTTGGAACTCCCTCCCTAGCAGCACTGTGGGTGTATCTGCACCACATGCCCTGCAGCAGATCAAGAAGGCAGCTCACCACCACCTTCTCAAGGGTAACTGGGAATGGGCATTAAATGCTGATCTGCCCAGAGACACCCAAATCTTATGAATTAATTTAAAATGTTTTTCAGATATATTACGTAATAAAAATTGATGCATGGAATATTACAAATGAGTCCAGTTTTCAGACACTGCTGGGTTTCACGTAGCTGGGTTTGAGGTTCTCAATCTTTACCTTTTTCTAAAGTTGCCCTATTAATTTCTGATATCAGACCAATAAATGCTGATGCTTCCATCATCAGCACAACTTGCCTTCTTCTTAGATCTCAAACCCTGCGTTACATTGAACGCACGTGCATACTTTGCATCATATGCAGGGCTGAGATGAATCAGATGTGGATAAATTGTCAGCTTGTAGCAGCTTCAGAAGCTGATTAACCCACATGTTTCCTTGGGTGAAATGGGAATCAGGAACTTAAGACGGATTGTTGTAAATTATCTATGTGGCACCTGAAGTTCGGAATTCAACTCCAAACTAATCCGAGAATAAGAAAATTCTAGAGTAGGCGGCATGGTGGCACAGTGGTTAGCACTGCTGCCTCACAGTGCCAGGGGCATGGGTTCAATTTTGGCCTCGGGTGCCTATGTGGAGTTTGTGCATTCTACACGTGTCTGCGCGGGTTTCCTCCAGGTGCACCAGTTTCCTCCCACAGTCCAAGATGTGCAGGTTTGGTTAGGCTAAATTGCCCCCGAGTGTCCAAAGGGTTAAGTGGGTTATGGGAATAGGACGAGGTGTGGGCCTGCGTGGAGTGCTTCTTCAGAGGGTCGGTGCAGACTCAATGGGCCGAATGGCCTCCTTCTGCACTGTAAGGCGTTTATGATTCAATAATTCCATGAGTGGTGCTTGGAATTTTGAAGCTCTAAATCTGGAGGGCGGGATTTCCCAAATAAACTCTTTTTGAGCTATTGCAGCTACCAAGATCAACCAATTGATGATTTGCACATCTGGATCAGTGGAAATGTGGCAGGAGATAAGTTGCTCAACCTGAAGAGAGTTCTCTGAAATTTGTAGCATTTTTATTCAAGCCACAACACTTTAATATAGCATTTGTTTGCGCAATATACTAATGGAACCAGAACCACTTGGCAACATCAATGACCATCACCACCAAAAGAAAACCATGTTTCACTCAGGATTATGACAAAGTTTAAACATCACCATAAGAGCAAGAGTCCTTTCTGGAAAAATTTGAAATTGAAAGCAATGAGCACGTAAAAAATGGATAATTCTGGAATGAAGTCTTCTCACGTATGGTGCCTGTCTGGGTGGATATGATTGGAGATTACTTCAAAAGATCAGGGAAACATGGGGCACAACTTTATGGCTCTGTCGTGGTGGGGTGGGGGTGGGGGGGGGGGGGGGGGGGGGGGGGGGGGGCAGAATATGCGGCGAGCCATTCAAAAGTCCATCAACTTCAGCAGACTGGAAGATGCCACTGGCAGGAGGAGCAGTAACATTCCGCCACTTATTCTTTTCTCAACAATCAAAACTCGGACGTAGGTTTAATTGGCAATGTTTTGATTTCTCTGCAGTGCTCAATCGCACAGAGTATGAAGGTTTTTGTTACGACAGAATTAGATACCTATAATCCGCAACCATTTCCTGGGTAGTTGTGGAAGTAATTGAGAAAACATGAACTGCTTCACACGAGTAAAGTTTTCTCAATATGTTATTTTATCATCCTGGAGAAGTAAGCGATATTTTCGTTGTGCAGGAACATGCTGAGTGCCGGGACAGTGGTTTGTTATTCCTTGATACTAGTGTACAGCATGCAATCCTTTCCAGACATTTTTCACAGTCAACCGATTTATCAAACAGATCTCAATCATAGAAACAATTTACTCAGCACATCATCGTAACGATACCTGATTTTTAAAAAATTATAATATTTGAACTTTTAAATTTGAAGTGTTTCTCTTCAGAATTTGAACACTACATTGTTTAATTTGATCAAATCTTGTTCAATCTACTAGTTAGAGTGCAACAAATATATTCAACTATTTGACTGATGGACTATATAGTGGTACATCCTGTTCCATGACAGGTATTTCTACATTGCTTACTTCTAACATAAATAAACCGTAATATATGTTAGTTTTTGTTTGTCAAATTAACAAGCCCTCTATGAAGATGTTAAAACATCAGTAATGATGTTTGTTTTCATAGCATATGCCCTTTTTCAAGAAGTGGTACATGTCACCGCCCTGACACACAAAAATAAAGTGAAGAAATAGGACGTAGGGAACAAAACTTACAAAGGCTGTACTCAACTCAACGGCTATGCGTCTTGAGGCTTACAGAGGAACATAATTCTAAAAGTGCAATTTTAAAATCCAAATTAGAAATCATGTAATTACAAGGTGGCAGGGCGGTACAGTGGTTAGCACTGCTGCCTCTTGGCCCCGAGGGACTGCGTTCGATTCGGCCCTGGGTCACTGTCCATGTGCAGTTTGCACATTCTCCCCGTGTCTGCGTGGGTCTCACCCTCAAGACGCAAAGATGTGCAGGGTAGGTGGATTAGCCATACCAAAATTGCCCCTTAATTTGGAAAATTTAAAAATAAATAAAAAAGTAAAGAAATCCTATAATTACAGCCCTTCTTCATAGATTTTGGGCGCGGTTTAACCACCTCTTTGCACCCATCGCAGATCGGGCCGCGCCGGTTAAAAAGCGGGGAAGATCAAAACCAGGCGTAAATCAGTTTGCTATTGAATTGGCCCCCTCCTAATGAAGAGTTCCAGATCGTTCCCAAATATGGTGAATATAATATTAACCCTCATTTGCGTTATTTTCAATCTCATGAGCAAGATTGAAGTCAAATGCAATGGCCTTTTGAGAAGTAACAAACTCCCCAGGGAGAAATCACGCAGGCGTTGTTTAGCACTCCTTTTTTTAAAAAGTGAAGTTATCACAACGGCTGCTGAGGGGAACTGAGGAGGTGAGTGGCCATTTCTATTTTCTAGCAGATAGTTCAAGATCACCAGAACTGCTGCCCCAGTGCTTGGGTGGGTAAGGGGGAGTGGGTGGGGGTGTGGAAGACTGCTCAGGAGGGGACGGGCTTTGTCAGGGGGCTGAGGCCTTCCAGGTGGCCTTTTTGACTGTGAGGCCTTCAAGTCATCTTTAAAAATTGTGGATGCCCATTACAGAGGCAGCTACAGCTGCTGCCTGTCCGTCCTACCAAACACTTCCAGGACTGAGCCCTGCTCTTGGTTGAATACTGAAGGTCACTTTAACTCCCTTTGACTTTGAGAAGCCTCTAGCTTCACAGCTGAAGTGTTTTGCTGACAAGGAATTGGCTTTCTTTGTTGCGAGAGCACTTCTCAGCTCTCGAGTGGCTTCTCATGGGTACACGTGCCATGTCTCAGACAATGATTATTGCATCACATTTCAATCAAACTTCGAAGCGTCAGAAGCATAGAGGCAGCAGCCAGCAATCAAACACTCAAGAGCTGGGTAAGTGCGTAGATCAGGGGAGGACACCTGAGCTCTAGGCCCCAGACCCCTGCCGGAAACATAAGGTGGGATTAATTATGGGGAAGTGAAACGTCAGTTTCCTGACGGAAAGATGAAAGTTGGGAATTAAATTGAGTATGGATTAAATTGTACCCTTGCAAGTCGACAGCAAAGAAGAAACATGTGCTTTCAGATTCATGACTGGTCAAAGGGTGGTGTGCAGCAGATGAACTAGCCTTCCTGTTGGATTTAGGAGTGAGTAGGAGCTGCTTCCTTGTTTCGAGAACATTATGGGACTGGGGAGAGGAGGCTGAGATATTGCATTGAGTTCAGGTGGCAGCTGTCCAGGCAGGTTGACACGGGAGTGAGATGGCTTCGTGGCAGCCCTAAGAAGGGTCGTGAAGTATTCTTCCAAACAATTTGTACATTCTTCCCATACAGTTTGTACAGATTTTCCTCCTTTTTCACCACCGCTCCCCATCACCCAACAACCCCCCCCCCCCCCCCCCCCCCCCCCCCCCCCCCCCCCCCCCCCCCCCGCGACGAACAGCTCCTCAAATACAGTAACAAACATGCCCCACCTTTTCTCAAAACTCTCCTGCTGAGCCCCTTAACTCATACTTTATCTTCTCTAACCACAGGAAGTCGTACAGGTCACCTACCCCCCCCATGGCGATGCCGACCGCCACTCCAGCAAAATTCGTCGTCATACAATCAGAGAGGCAAAGGCCATGACATTGGCCTTCCTCCTCTCCATGAGCTCCGGCTTCTCTGAAACCCCAAATATCTCCACCAAAGGGTCCGGGTCCACCTCCTCCTCCACTGTCCTGGCTAAGACTGCGAATACCCCCATCCAAAATCTTCCCAATTTTTCACAACCCCAAAACATGTGCTCATGATTCGCTGGCCCCCGTCCACACCTCTCACACTCATCTGCTACCCCACTCATTCTCGCCCAGGTCATATGCACCCTGTGCATCACCTTAAACTGTATCAGGCTCATCCTTGCACATGAGGAGGTCCCGTTTACCCTTCGCAGTGCCTCACTCCATACTCGCCAATTGATCTCCATTCCCAACTCCGCTTCCCATTTCTCCTTGATCTTCACCACCTGCTCGCCTCCCTGCTCCCCCAGCCACTTATATATATCCCCAATTTTGCTGTAACTACTTTGATACAAGTTTAAATAAAATGTGTTTTAAAAAAAAAGAAAAGAAGGGTCGTGGGGACAGAAGGAGGGAACGAGATGACACAGGGAACATCAATCTCGACCGAAAGCAACTGAAGTATAATAGAGGGGAGATCAAGTGTGATTGAGGGAGGGTTGAGATTCTGTTTGGCAGGTGGAGGGTTCAAGGTTCAGGGAGGCAGCTGAATGGTGATGAAGCAGCAGCTCTAGGTTGATCAGCCGCTGATTAAGGGTGATGGTGTGTGGCTTGAGTGTCACAGAAGGCAGGGCTATGGTGATCACACGATTACATGTGACCAGCCATCCCACCTCCCAGCAGAAGTTCCATTCACTTCCAGTCCCACTGTCAGGACACATGGTGCTCCAGCAAGATTCTGCCCAACATGTCCATATCTTTTTGCCATCCCTTTGTGTCCACCTCACAACTTACATTCCCACGTAACTTTGTATCAACAGCTAATTTAGATACATTACTCTCGGTGTGCGATTTACCGGCTTTATCCCACCGAAATCGGGACAGGACATGGCCGGTTGATCCCGGGAGATCCCGGGATTCCCGACCGTCGTTGTGTCTCATGAGACCTAACAACATCTCACAACCTGCATCCCTCCCACAATGGGTGGGACCCAGACTCACATACTTAAAAGCTCACTTAGTTATTCTGCATTGAAAAGGCATCTATCGGCCTCACCGAGGAGACTCCAGCTGCCGCCATTGAGCACTGGACCGCACAACTGATGACCAGACAGAATAGCTCGTGGGGAGATCCCCCAAGTGGTTGGAGGCCCCCAAGTGGTTGGCCTCTGGGCAGGCTGGCACCTGACACTGCCGGTGCCACCTGGGCACCTTGGCACTGCCAGCCTTGCACCCTGGCAGTGCCACCTGGGTGCCAACCTGACAATACCAGGGTGCCCATGAGGTACTGCCAGTCTGGAAGGGTCAGTGCCAGGGTGCTAGTTTGAATGTAAAATGATCATTGAACAGAGTTGCACATTGAGTTAGATTAACACCGTAAAACTTAACTTTTCAACGGCTTGACCAAGGATCATTTTAAGGACTGCAAATGAATCAAGTGTAGGCCAAGAAAAAGTGTAGCATGCCTGGCACATACTCCATCAACCTTTGTCAAAACGTTCACCCAGGTCTTAAAACAATCCTTAAGCTCCTGATTAACACATTTAATTTGGCACCAAAGCACTCCAAAGATCGTTACAATATGGGAGATTGCATCCGGAAATTGCTCTCCTCAGGGTCCAATTTACGATGGGGACCAACCTTTCTCCGTTTGTGGCAGAGAATATTGTTTACACTACTGAGTGTCCAAAACTAGTTTATACAACACAATGTGCACAATATAGTTAGCTCAGTTAATCCACAGAAAAGCAATTTACTTTGGGCATTTGGATTATTTTGAGCAAAGCTGCTTCTTTGGTCTTCCAAGTGGTCGCTGAGACTGCTGTGCGTGAACAAAAATGATAGATCAGTTTGAAGTGATTACAGTCCTTCCTTGTCTTTATCAAAGATTTCTCCCTCTGGTGAAATAAAAGATCCTAATTAAGGGATTAACACTTTGGGGAAGGTAGATAGCTAAAGCTAACAACAAGTTTGCAAACACAGTAAATTCTCTCACAGTGGAAATGATGCACGATTACGACAAAAAAACCTTATGGATTGCCTAATGTTAAACTTATCCATCTTTAGGCTTATTCCTTTATTAAATAAATGCCTGTTATGCTTATACTTCTAGCATGCCCTTTCTTATATTGATTTTTACCTCTGTAACTCTATCTCTTCTCCAAGCATATGCCAATCAAGTCTATACCTTTAAAAATGAAACACTTTGTTAAGTCGAATCTTCGGTCTCGTGCCATTCCTTTATTGTAAATACAGGACAGCATTTTTCCTAATGAATTGCTTTTCATCATGAAATGTACTAAAAGATTCTTCCAACCTCAGGGTGTATAATTACAATATTTCCTTCACTGCCATCATGCAAAATATTTCTTGTCTTTTTTTGTGAGAGGAGGCACACTTGGCTTGGGACACCAGTAATGGAGCATTAATATATAGTGACCTTTCAACTGAGCTATGATTTTTATAGGTGATTGCTGGAAGTGGAAAGTGGGGAATTAGAGAATTTGGAAAAGGAAGCTCAACGGGGAACAGGAAGCTTGTCGCAACAGTTCATAGGTCAGAGGTTAAATTAGAAGCATTGATCCATAAAGGGCAGTGAGGACACACCGTCCTGTCCTGTTCCCTAGATTCAGGCGAGGTTCCATTAGATTGGAAGATAACAAGTCGAAGTGCTTTATTCAAGAAGGAAGGGAGACAGAAAGCAGGAAACTACAGGTCAGTTAACCTAGGGTGAGATTCAGCAACCCTGTTGCGCCTGGTTCGGAGTCGGGCGTAACGGGTGAATTGCATGCGAGCCCCAAATCGGACTCCGTGCCGGGCCAATCGAGAGTCACCCAACTCGCTCCTCGCGGATTGATCTGGATCTCGCCCAGCTAGAGCAAGGTCCCAATCTGAATATTTAAATGATCCTAACAGCTCATTTAAATACTCGGACTCTGGATTCTCCTGGCACCCGGGACGCACCAGCCGATCTTGTGAGACCTCACCAGGGCGCCGTTTAGTACTGATTCATGCAAACATGGAACCGTCGTAACAGCACCTGGGGGGTCTCCCAGGCCATCGGAGGCTCCGGGTGGTCAGGGACAGGGCAGGTTGGCACCCCTGGCATCTGGGACTGTCAGCCTTGCAGTGCTGGGGTGCCCAGCTGGCACTGCCAGGGTGTTGGGCTGGCAGTGCTGGGGTGCCCAGGTTGGTACTGCCAGGGGTAGGGCCCTTTCTGTCTCCCTTCCTTCTTGAATAAAGCACTTATACTTGCTATCTTGCCAAGTAGAGATGGCTGAGGAAGGTTCCCGAGGTCCTCCCCAAGGTTGGGGGGATGTGGAGGGGCCAAAAATGAAGCGGGAAGAACTGAAAGGGGGAAACGAAAGATTGGGGCTGCTGGATAAAATGGCGCTCCGATTTGCAAGGAGCCTTTTCTGCTGGCGAGCAGAAATGTGGCCTTAGTGGAAAGAATCTCCCCGAAGCCAATAAATGGCAAAGTGCGCTGTAGCTGCTGAGAAACACCCCGTTAAACACGCCCTTCAACGGACCTTATCTTCAGCACCTAACATCTATCATAGGGAAACTATTATTAAGGATGTTACAGCAGGGCACTTGGAAAAATTTAAGACAATCAGGCAGAGTCAACATAGTTTGGTGGAAAGGTGGAATTAAAAAGTCCAAAGGTGACCATGAAACCATTTTCGATTGTCAAAAAAACTCATCTGGTTCACTAATGTCCTTTAGGGAAGGAAATCTGTCATCCTTACCTGGTGTGGCCTACATTTGACTCCAGATCCACAGCAGTGAGGGGGTGGCACAATGGCACAGTGGTTAGCACTGCTGCCTCCTAGCGTCAGGGACCAAGTTTTGATTCCGACCTCGGATGACCGTGTGGAATTTGCTCGTTTTCCCTATGTCTGTGTGGGTTTCCTCTGAGTGGTCTGTTTTTTTCCCCACAGTCCAAAGATATGCAGTTTTAGTGGATTGGCCATGCTAAAATGGCTCCCAAGTGTCCAAAGGTTAGGTGGGGTTACAGGGATAGGGCCGAGATTGGATCTGTGTAGGGTGCTCTTTCAAATGGTTGCTGCAGACTCAATGAGCCAAATGGCCTCCTTCTGTATTGTAGGGATTCTATGACTCTTAAATTCCCTCAGGGATGGGCGATAATGTCGGTCCAGCCAGTGACACTCACATCCCATTAACAAATTTTTTAAAAAGGAAAATCATATTTAACCAGTTTCTTGGAGTACTTTGAAGGAGTTGCATGTGCTGTGGATAAAGGGTACTGGTGGATGTACTGTACTTAAATCTCTGGAAAGTATTTGATAGGGTGCCACGTCAAAGATTACAAGACCATAAGTCATGGGAACTTAAGTAGGCCTTTTGGCCCACCGAGTCTGCTCCACCATTCAATGAGATCATGGCTGATCTGATGTATACCTCCATTTTCCCACCTTATCCCTATAACCTTTGATTCCCTTACTGATGATTGCAGAAAATAAAAGCTCATGGTGTAGGGGGCAACATTTTGGCATGCAGTGAAGATCGGCTAGCGAACTGGAAACAGATTTAGCACTCAATGGTTTTTTTTCTGGTTGGAAGAACGTGACGAGTGATGTGCCACAGGGATCAGTGCTGGGGCCTCAACTTTTTACAATTTATATAAATGATTTGGATGAAGGGACTGAAGGTATGGTTGCAGAATTTGCTGATGACGCAGAGATAGTAAATTGTGAAGCAGACATAAGGAGGTTACACAGGGACATAGATAGGTTAAGTGAGTGGACAAAGATCTGGCAAATAGAGTATAAAGAAGGCAAATTGAAATGATCTATTTTGGCAGGTAGAATAAAAAAAGAAGCGTATTATCTAAATGCAGAGCTCTGAGGTGCAGAGGGATCTGGGTGTCCTGGAGCATGAATCACAAAAGGCGTGTATACAGGTATAGCAAGTAATTAAGAAAGCTCATTTAATTCCATCATTTGTTGTGAGGGGATTGATTACAAAAGTAGTGAGGTAATGATTCAGTTGTACAGGGAGTTAGTGAGACCACGTCTGGAGTATTGAGTACAGTATTGGCTTCCTTATTAAGGAAAGCTGGAAATGCTTTAGAAGCTGTTGAGAGAAGATTTATTAGACTGATACCAGAAATGCGCAAGTTGTCTTATGAGGAAAGGTTGGGAAGGTTAGGTTTATATCCACGAGAGTTTAGAAGAGTAAGAGGCGACTTGATCAAAACCTTTAAGATCTTGAGGGGTATTGACAGAGTGGATGTGGTGAGGATGTTTCCTCTGATGGGAGAATCTAGAACTAGTGGTCACTGCTTAAAAATAAGGGGCCACTCATTTAAGATGGTGATGAGGAGAAATTGTTTCTCTCAGAGAGTTGTGAGTCTCTGGAACTCTTCCTCAAAAGGCAGTGGAGGTGGAGTCTTCGAATATTTTTGAGGCCGAGCTAGATAAATTTGTGATTAACAAGGGGGGGGGATGAAAAGTTATCGGGGTACGCAGGAATGTGGGGTTGAGATTACAATCATGTCAGTAATGATCTTTAGGAATGGTCAAGCAGGCTCGAGGGGCCGAGTGGCCTACTCCTGCTCCAAATTTGTATGTTTGCATCTCTCTCATTGACAGTTTAGCATAAACCTTAGCAATGTTCATAGTAACAGCATGTAACAACACATTCTGTCTCCAAGTGTTAAAAAAAGCCCTCCAGATAATGAATCTTGCATTAATATAAGGCCTTTCACAACTTCAAGATGTTCCAAAGCATTTCACAGACAGTAAGGCATTCCTAAAGTGTAGTCATTGTTATAATGCAGGGAAAAATGGCAGCCAATTTATACACAGCATGCTCACACAAGAAACAGTGAAATAAATGACCAGGTAATCCACAGAATGGAATAAAGAATGGCCAGAATTGGGGTGAATTCGCTGCTCTTCTTCAGCTGAAGCCATCCTATCGGTTCAATTTTCTTCAGCCTTACAGAGCCCTTTGGTCCCTCGCCGCTTCATGTATGATGCTAGATTGTGAATGTTAATGGGCTATTTAACTGTGAAGGCATCACAGATCAGACCAATCCGGTTGTCACAAAATAATACACGGGCTGATGAAAATGCTGCATCTTATACAGTAAGTTCCCTTGTACAAATAAGCTTTCACACCTGTAATCACGGGTCTCCTCGCAAAACATCTGCGAGGTATTAACACTTGAATAGGGCTGCCGCAGGTGCCGTGGGAGTCTGCAGTCAGGAACAGAGGGTGAACACGGTCTTGAGTGAAGGAGATTGTTATTGCCTAGGGAAGACGGGTACAGTGATTCATCAACCTTTGTGGCTGTTTTTTTTTGTTAATAAGGAAATGAGCTTACAGGAATGGAATTTATAGAATTTTTTAAAAAATGATTGGTTTGCTTATAGGTAAAGGGAGGTACATAGTGCTTTCATGCTGGTCTGTGCGTGCCTCACTTGAAGCAAAGGCAGTTTTCACCCCTTAATATTAGAGCTAAGTTTGTTTTTGTAATATTACCAAATGATTGGAACTGTATTATATTTCCTCAAGATATAATCATGCATTTTGTCATTTATTTTCCGTCTTCTAGTTTCCTGAAATAGCTGCTCCTACTACTCATCAGCCATCACCCCTCACCTCCCCAACCAGTCTCCAGAAAGTTTCAACTCAAAAAGCTATCCCCGCACGTCAGCAAGGGTACAAATTGCAAACCACAAATTTAAAGGATGAATGCTCCACCAGGAAGTTTTTTTGTACAGTGGCAGCCATCGCAGAGAGTTGCTACAGGAGGCATTTTTTGTTCCTGTCCTTACATATTGTGGCTCAATTTGAATTGTATTCACTTGGGTCATATGATTCAGCGAAGGGCACCCAGGGGGCTTATATTAGCTAGAGTAGCAGGGGTTAAGCAAGTTCCTGCCAACCTTATCTGCATTACCAAAGGCACTCGTCACAAAAGGGGGAAATGTTACTGCCAACCTAATCCCTTCAAAAGCAGCCCAAACAGGAACCAGGACCAAATAAATTGTTGCAGTCCTTAAACATACATTGCTTACATTTACCAATGTACTTCCCCACAACAGCATGCAAACACATGAAAGATTCATTCTTGATATTCAGAGCGCATCCCTTTTGAAGACACTTTCACAGAGATCAACAGGACATTAGGGGCGAAATTCTCCGGCCCCCAGCAGGGTCGGAGAATCGCCTGGGGCCGCTGAAAATCCCGCCCCCGCCGTGGCAGAGATTCTCCGCCACCCGGGAAGTGGCGGGAGCGGGAATCACGCCACTCCGATCGGCAAGGCCCCTGCGGCGATTCTCTGGCCCGAAGTCCCGCCGCTGGGAGGCCTCTCCCACAGCCGAGGTTTGAGCCACCTCTGGCGGCGGGATCGGCGGCGCGACCGGGCCCCAGGGGTGGGCACGGGGCGATCGGACCCTGGGGGGTGCCCCCACGGTGGCCAGGCCCGCGATCGGGGGGCGGGCCAGTGCCCTGGGGGCACGCTTTCTCCTCCACCGCCGCCACGGCCTCCGGGAAGAGAAACCCACAGCGCGCATGGCTGGCCGCTGACGTCACCGCTGGCGCATGCGCGAACCAGCGAAAGCCTTTCGACCAGCCCCGCTGCCGGGCGGCGGGCCTGAAAGGCCACTGGCACCGGTTTTTGCGCCAGTCGGCGTGGTGCCAACCGCTCCGGCGCGGGGCTAGCTCCCAAAAGGTGCGGAGAATACCACACCTTTGGGGAGGCCCGACCCCGGAGTGGTTGGCGCCACTCCCCTATGCCGGGACCTCCCTCCCGCCGGGTAGGGGAGAATCCCGCCCTAGGATAGTCAACAACCAAGTCATTGTCAAACATCTTCCCATCCTACTCCAGGATTCAAATGCACTGTGGTGAATGTAACATGATAATTCACACTATATCTTTGTAAGCGCTGTAGCGTTATCCGACCACTAGGGGGAGTAGCTCTGGGAATGCTCAGGAGCTTGTACAGAGCTCCACCCTTGGCTCCGCCTATGACTCCTCCCCCTCATGCTGCTGTATAAATACCCTTGTCCAGAGTCAGCCTGCAGTTCACTGAGAGTTCATCAACGGGTAACAGGCTGGCTCTGTAGTAAGTAGGTTAAAGTCTATATTCATATCGGAAACACGTGTCTGGTGAATTGATGGTTCCATCATGCACCAATGTCTTTTTCAAGAGATTTTGCCATTTCCTTCGGTCTCCCTTGGCCACATGCTGGCTAAAAGAGCATAGTGGTCGCTCCCAGATGTTCTACTTTAAACAAGTCTGAGAGTGAGTCAAAAGATGTCTTCTCACGCATTTTCTCCCAGACACCCTGGTTATTTTGCTCTTAAGCTATGCTCAATGGTGCAGCTCAGATTGGGAACGAGACACGGAAAATTTCACCAATACTTTGATAAATCTTCAGAAAAGAACATTGGTATAGAGCAATACAAATAGGCTGATCTAAGAAAAGCTCATTTTACATGTTGATGCAGGGCTCGTGAACTTAGTAGTGTTCTCCAATCGCCCTGAAGGCAACCCATGTTATTTTATCGACTTTGCTTATTGTCATTCCGTGTGGGTAAAACTCACAGAGAGTCAGTGCCATGAACTTTGATACAGTTCAAGAGTAAAATGAACAAGATACATTGTGAACCTTGGGAAGGAGGATCTAAAGCATTGGTTATTAATCAGATCAGCTTTCAAACCAGCATTTATTATTCCTGTTCTACTTCAGATTTTTGCACACCTTTTTAGCAGACTGTTATATTTTTATTTATAAAGAAACATTTTAGTCTGCCATGCTTCCAGAAGTAAAAATAATCGTTTGTCTTTTCTCTTGCTGGAAATTACAACACATCTGAAAGTTACATTTTTATTTATAGCAGGACTGTTTGATTCTCAGAAGATGTATGCCCTCGCTTGTAAAGGGAACATTTCTAGATCTTCGACTGAAATGTGCCACAGCTGTAATAACAGTCAGTGGAGCACAGACTTACTATATCATGTCATGTGATGGCTTTTAATAATTTGCATTACATTTTATGGGCACCTGTAGGGGAACAATCCATATCAGGCAATAAACCTCTCCTTAGTCACATAGATTAAACATGAAGATTCAACTTCCCAGAATTGCTTATGAATAGGATCAAAATAATCAGGAACTTTCAGCCGTTAGTTACCCTTTTTAATGCAGACCACACAAACATGAGCAGTATACTGAATGTTTTCACGCTTTGAGGCGACACGTGAAGGGAAGACCACAGGGAGCTCTCTACTCGTAAGAAGTTAAGTAAAAGCAGCGATTCAGTTCTCCATTGCTCAGGTTTGTCAGTGTTCATTGGGGTTAGGGAAAAAGTCTAATTGGTGAAGCTCAGCTCCTGCAAATACTGGGCCAATATTGTTTATACCAATGGATTATATGCAGGATTACTGAGGATGGACAGCTCAGAAACAGGCCATTGGGCCTAACTAGTCCATGCTGATGTTTATGCTCCTTCCAAATCCCCTCCTTCCCATGTTACCTCATCTAAATCTACCATCGTAACCATCTGTTATCTTCTCCCTCTTATGCTTGTCTAGCTTCCCCTTAAATGCATGTATACTATTTACTTCAACCACTCCTTGTGGTAGCGAGTTCCACATTCGCACCACACTTTGAGTAAGGACGTTTCTCCTGAATTCCCTATTGAATTTCTTGGTGACTATCTTTCGAGATAGCCTCTAGTCATGGTCTTCCCCACTGGGGGAAACATTCTCACTGTGTCCATTGCACATCTTACTGTCAAAATAAATAACATTAGTAAGCACTGGCATCCAAGCCTGAACAATTAGGAGTCAGTGGAGGGCAGAATCTTGTTCTGCCCGACCAAGCTGAATCCTAGAAATTAAAATATAGAGATACGATTCAAGAAAACCTTTTGGCTGGGAATCTGGTGGCGGAGCTAGCCCGTCATTGGCCGGCGATGGGATCTTCCGGTCCCGTCAAAGGCGTTTCCCATGGGGCAGCACGGTGGCCTAGTGGTTAGCACAACCGCCTCACGCCGCTGAGGTCCCAGGTTCGATCCCGGCTCTGGGTCACTGTCCGTGTGGAGTTTGCACATTCTCCCCGTGTCTGCGTGGGTTTCGCCCCCACAACCCAAAAACGTGCAAGCTAGGTGGATTGGACACGCTAAATTGCCCCTTAATTGGAAAAAATAATTGGGTAATCTAAATTTTTTTTTAAAAAGGCGTTTCCCATGGTGGCACAGTGGTTAGCACTGCTGCCTCACAGTGCCAGGGTCCTGGGTTCAATTCCGGCCTTAGTGACTGTGTGAGTTTACCCATATCTGCGTGCGTTTTCTCCGGGTGCTCCGGTTTCCTCCAACAGTCTAAAGATCTGCAGATTAGGTGGATTGGCCATGATAAATTGCTCCTTAAGGTGGGTTTGCAGGAATAGAACATCGGGGTATTTGACCTGGGATGGCCTTTCGAAGGCCGACTGCTCCTTCTGCAGTGTAGGGATCCCATGATCAGCCGTGCCACTGGGGAGCCCACTAGCCAATGGCTGGCTGCCTCTGCTGCTGGAAAACCCCCTGCGGGCTGGTTGGAAAGTCTCTGTCTTAATCTCTGTCAATCTATTCATGGGTAACCCGCAAATTCCACTGTATCGATACAGTCTCTTTTGGAAACACAGGGCAATAAACGTGCACTCTACCTTCGCCATAAGGTAAGACTTACCACAGCCTTCTCAAGGGCACTAGAGATTGCCAATAAATGCTGTTCTTGGCAACGGTGCTCACATCCCAAGAACAAATAAAAAAGGTGTCAAATTTTGAATCAAACAATTTTTTAAAAATAAAATCAAAATGGATGAACAGCAGAAAGGTGCTGTTGACTGATGATGGGGTGCCTGTAGTTTCAGCCCACATTCAGCCAAGACTGTGAGCTCGATTTTCCGAGGGCGTCTGCTACACTCTTATGAGCGAATTTAGGATCCAGTTCTGCAGGATGGGACTGGTCTTAATTGCTCCTTCCCTCTCTCGCAGTCTAAGATGGAGAGGTTTTCTAAATGATTTGCCGCAGATCTACTACCCATCTACTGAAGGCTACCAAGGTGGAATGACGGTTGTGCTAAATTCAGGCTGACTCTGACACACTGGACCACCTAGACACAAATCTATGTTCCTCCAATTGAGCATATGCCATCTCCAGCATCAATCTACGTACAATGTGGCTGGCTCAGCTCCACACATGAACATTCTTTGCAGCCCTTCAGCTGAAGGTTTAAGCCGAATCCCCACTCACTCTTCCAGGGGAATGTCAAAAATCCCATGGCACATTTCCAGCAGCAAAGGCAGCCCGCCATTGGCTGGTGGGCTCCCCAGTGGCATGCAACTTAAACCCATGCCGGGAATTCCTGGTCCCATCAGCAGCGGGAATCGGCTTGGGCAGGACTGGAGGACGTGGAGTGAAGTCAAAAGTCCGTAGACCTCGGGCGGGAGTTTCCAGTGTCCCAGTCAATCCTGATTCTTAAATCGACATCGCCGGAAAATAGATTACCTGGTCTGGATCACTTTGCAGTTTCGGGATTCTGTACTGTGCAAATTAGCAGCGGTGCCTTCTACATTAAAATAGCGATTTCAATTCAAAACTACTTCATTGGTGAACAAACATTTTGAGATGTCCTGAGGCTGTGAAAAGCGCGATATAAATGCAAGTCTTCCTCTTATTTTCTTTGGTGGCTGTTGATCTGAGCCCGTGAACATGTTCTCAAGGTTTACCACAGTAACCAACAAAACATTGCTCACCTTGGGGTTGCCTAAGAGCTGGAAATGTTTTTAGTTAAAGGTGAAAACGGATTGCTGCTGACAAATTCCCAAACTTGCTCAGTGAATCAGTGAAAGCCATTTTTAAAAAGATCTGAGCACACGGAAGTGCCATCACTGCATGGATTGCAGTAGTTCTAGAAGACAACTCACCACCACGTTGCCAAGAGCAGTTGGCTGGAAGAGCTTTCTAGTGAGACCCACATCCAGTGAATGAATAAATAGAACAATCAGAAATTCTGCTGCTTTTACAGATAGCATGCCCCTTTCGATGTGGACATCCAAACATGGGAGCGTGCGTTTTACCAGGGTACCTGGAGCAGGTTCAGATGGCCATGTGGTTAGACTGCTTCCTTGTGGCCAATCCTGCTAAAATTCCCAGGGGCAGATATCATTGTCAATTCCATGCAATTTTGCCAGTTCATTGGCTGAGCGCCGAAAGCTCACGCAGTGAGAGGTGGGGTTTCCTCTTTCCTTTCTTGCCCTCCGCACTAAAATGAAAGGTTGTTATGTGAAGTTAGAAAGGCGAGAAAGTGCCTGGGAATGGAAATCATCGGGATTTTATCCTGTTATTTGGGAATATGGTTGCAGCATTTTGAAACTACCATTCGTACTTGTATTTATATGTTAATAAAGAATGGATGAAGGATAGAAAATTAAACAGTAGTGACTCTCTGGTAAACAAGTGCAATGCAAGAGCCAACTGAAATGAGTTAAAATGTTGCTGCGTTCAACAATGACTGTCCGCAAGTAAGTGTGAAGGGTGGTGGAAAGTGTCCAGTTATATACAATTGTAAAAACAATGCACTGACAAGGAAGGCAATTGAGCAGTTTTTTTAAAGATCCGAGTTTAAAACCATAAGACTACTAACCAAGTAAATGAAGCATTTTGACTGCAACAATGCTCAACTGGTTTCAATTACTTCAATGTGCATCTTGTACAAAATTTGTGAGATCCAGAATTTCAATCTAAAAGAACTCAAATTGACAACAAAGTCAGTGGGGAACAAAGTACAATAGATTTCTTATTTAGGGGCTGGTTTAACACAGTGGGCTAAACAGCTGGCTTATAATGCAGAATAATGCCAACAGCGCGGGTTCAATTCCCGTACCGGCCTCACCAAACAGGCACCAGAATGTGGCAACGAGAGGCTTTTCACAGTAACTTCATTGAAGCCTACTTGTGACAATAAGCGATTTTCATTATTAACGTCTTCCCTGATTACAGGATTACAAAGGAAATACACGATTATTAAAGAAGTGACAATGTATTTTCAACGAGCTAAAGGGAAGGGGTTTAAAGATGTATATCCCACCAATTCCTGAAAGAACTTTTAATATTTAGGGGCTGGTCCCTTGAGATGATGACACAGCAGTCAAACAAAAAACAGAGCTTCCTTCATTGGTATCCAAGGAAAGCCTCCAGGACACCTGGCAAGAAATAGCTGGCAGGGTGTAGAGTTGTCGACTCGAGTCAGTGACTTGGACTGAAGCCTTACTTGAATCGCAGTGTTTTTGACCTGTAACTTGGCTTGGAGAAAATTGACTTGGCGACTTTCCTCAGATTCTTTTTTTAAGAATTGATTTGAAATCCCAGCATGATCCAGCTGACCAACATTTCTGTGCAATGGTTCTGTACAGTGCAGGTTTTGATTTCCTCCTGCCTGATCCCCCACCCATTGCCACTACTGATTGGCTGCTTTGGAGACAGGACTTCCAGATCCAAGGCAAGTGATTGGCCAAGAGGCTTGTCCTTCACAGTCGAAGAGCCAGATTCCCCGTTCTCTCCTTTCTCACTGATCTCGTGTAAGGAGAGGACTATTGGCATCAGTGGAAATGCCCAAAGGTGGATGACCAACTCCAACTTTTGATTTAAATAAAGAATTTTGGCCTGATTCTTGTCGGCACATGCTGCCCATTCCAAACAGGAAAGCTTTCCATAGTCACCTCTAACCTGACCTTCCTCGGATTATTATTGCTCGGTCAACCCATGGAACAAAGTAAAGGCTTGTTCAACTTCCATATTATAAATAGCATGTTTTTCATTTTAATCCCCATCAGACTCGCAGAGTAGAGTCAATTGAAGCAAAACGAGTAAGAGGAAATGTTGCTGACTTCCACTTTAAAAAAACAGCTCAACGTGGTGGGGGGGGGGGGGGGGGGAAACATATCTACCTGGCTGCAACTGTTAAAGTAGGCCACAGACCTGAGGAACGGGGCCCAATGTAATCCCAACCAAAGATTCTTGTCTGACGTATGATGCTCTAAAACACGTCCTCAGAATCTGGTACCCTTCAACTAGCCACACCTTCAAAGCTCGTGGGCTGGATTCTTCCGCCCCACCCACTGCAAGATCGCCACGGGCAGGGCGCGGATCACGTAAAGGTCCATTGACCTCGGGAGGGAATTTCCGATCGCTGGGCGAGCACAGGTGGAGAATCCTGCCCTCATGTAACCTCGCATCAAATTAGTGCTTGTCACACATGCACATTATATCCAATGGCATAATACCGGTAGAGGAAAGTGAAGTCTTCACATTACAAATGATTGTAACGCGCACTAGTTGCATGATATATGTCAGGCAAATGGCACAGGAATTAGGAAATGAGCATTTGTCCCACTGAACAGATAATGGGGCATAGATTCAAGACAAATGGCAGAAGGTGTAGAGGGGACATGAGGAGGAACTTTTTCAAACAGTAGTGGGAGTCTGGAATTTGCTGCCCAAGTTGGTGGTGAAGGCAGAGACCCTAAACTCTTTTTAAATGTACTTGGATTTGCACCTTAAGTGCTGTAAACTATAGTGCTATAGACCGGGTGCAGGAAGGTGGGATTAGAAAGGGCACCTGGGTGTCCTTGGGCTGGCATGGACAAGATGGGCCAAATGGCTTCCTTCTGTTCTGTAACTCTATGGTTCGAAGACACTTCACAGAAGCATTTTCAAAGAAAATATAATTCTGAACCACATATGGAGAAATTGGGCCAGCAATTGGCAAGTATAGTGGAAAGTCTTCAAAGACGAAAAAGGGGTTTTAAAGAGAGAATTCCACAACTTAGATTCTCATCAGTGGAATGTACAACTGCCAATAGAAAGTCAACTAAACTTGAGAATGTGCAACAGGCCCGAACTGGAGGAACATACTTATGCTGGAGGGTTGTGGGTTTGACAGAGATTACAGAGATAGGGAGGGGTAAGGCTACGGAGTGATTGTAAATAAGGATGAGAATTTTGAAATTAAGGCTTTATTGAACCAGAAGCCAATAAACAAAGGAGTGATGAGAGAATGGTACAGGTGTGAATAGACAGCAGTGTTTTGGGTAGGTTTATGTTTGATTGTGGAAGATGTGAGTATAGTTAGAAGTGCATTGGAATAATCATGTCCAGAGGCAACAAAGGCATAGATGAAGGTTTCAGCAGCAGACCAGTTGAGGCAGGAATGGAGTTGGACAATGGTACGGAGGCAGCTACAAGCAGTTTTAGCAATAGCAATGGATATATGGTCAGAAGTTGGTCTCTGGTTCAAATATGACACCAAGGTTGTTAACGGTCTGGTTTAAGCTCAGGCAGTTACCAGGGAGAGGGTTGGAGTTGGTGGTTAGGGAAAGGAGTTTGCAAAAGATCATCCTAACATTTATTCAAGGAAATTAATGCTCATCCAAAAATGAATGTTGGACAAACAGACTGACAATTGCATTTGATCTCGGTGGGCAGAGATGAGACAACAGCAGCTGAGAAAGGAGGTTTGGTAATCTGTAAGCAGCTTTATAGTTTATGGTACAAGTTTGTCTCTGTGCTGACTCGGAGCCGCTTGAGTTTCGATTCTCTGTCTTTGCCAGTTACGTTTGTGCCAGGACCCCTAAATATGGTTGATGGCGTAATAGCAGTTGCAGACACTTTGCCTCTGGTGATAACTAATCTTTTTGGTGTGTCTTATTTCATTTTATACCATTTAAAGCACTCAAAGCTGTGTTTGATGGGACTTTCACAGCAGAGTCCATCATCATTGGCCCTCCAGGACTATGGGGTAAAATTGGACATGGCAAGGACACGAAACAGGTGTTATGACATTCGTCAGTCACACATTTTATAGATAATCAATGGGCAAAATTCTCCACCACCGGATGCGGCGAAAATCGGGCGTAGCGGAAAAATCGGGATTGGTGTCGGGCACCCATTCATTTGCAATGCTCTGGCCCCCGGTGGTGACAGGATCGAGGTTCGCTCCCGCCGGTCCAGTGGAAGGATTCAAATGGGCCCAAATGGCCTATTTGCATCCACTTAGCAGGCTGCGCACCATATTCTCCGGGCCCGCGTGATTCTCTGGTCCTCTGGACCTGGAATGATGTAGGTGGGATTTACTATTGTCATTTCCTAGCTTGGTGGTTCTTGCAGTGGGCCAAGGGGGTAACTCCTTAAGGGAGTTTCCTCAAATGTTTGCCCCGGGATCAGCCTCCCCCACCCCTGACAGTGCAAGACCTGCCCAGCCCACCCCCACCAGATCCCCCCCCCCCCAACGTTCCCCAGAGAACCTCTAAAGAAAGGGACCCTCAGAGACCCCCTGAATAGTGAGACCCTAAGAGATTTAAGTGTTGTCAATTTCCAGCTGAGCACTTCAAAATCACTCAAGCATGAAGGGTAGATTAGAATGTATTTAACTCTCTTTGCAGTGGTTGATGTTTGTCAATATTGTGGTCAGAGCACTTCCGAGTTACTTAAGCATGAAGGACGATGAATGAACCAAGGTTCAGAGCTGTCTGTGTGCATGGAAGCTGTCAAACACAGCCCACTCAGGGAAATGAATGAATGGTTTGCGGCTCACCGATCTGAGGGGTTTAAACCAGGAATTGACAGGTGGTGCTTCCTCTATCTGAGCCAGCAGGTGTATTCCCCAGGTGAGTGTTACAACAGTATTTTGTTTCACTGTCTCTGTCTGGAAATCTTTCTAGCTACCAGTCAGGGGTCTCTTTTCTGGTGGTTTCTTGACAGGAGTCTCTTTCCTGGGAGTCTGTGAATGGTCTCCCTATTTAGGGAGACTTGTGGAGGGTCTCCCTATTTTGGGGGTCTGTGGGGACCCTACTATTTAGAGAGCTTCTGTTGAGAGGGTCCCACTATTTAGGGGTCTCTGGGTGGGGGGGGCGCATGTTGGGTCACTCCCATACTTGGAGGAAGGGGGGTACCCACAAGATCTGGGGGTGGAGGGCTGATGTGCAATACTTGGGGGGGGGGGGGGGGGGAGGTGCTGAATTGCGATGTGAGGAGAGTAGCCAGACCCGGAGACCCTGCTTTCAAAATGGCGGCCCGATAGCAGGATTCCCTTGGAATCCTCGCCATGCATAAAATAGCACAAGGAAGTTCAGTAAATTGCTTCCTGATCTGTGCTCCCAGCAGGGGAGCAAATTAGGTGGCAATTCACCTCTGGCAGGGGAACATCCCAAACAGAAACTTTCACTCAATATTAGTTTCTTCGATTTGAATGAAACCACATATTGGCACATTTTAATGAGCAGCAAGCACAATTCGACTTGTTCTGCATCTCCGACAAGTTAAATTTCACCCCCATATTTCCCTTATGCAAGAAATCACTTTGCCTTAAATGCTGGTTATGAATGGACAGAATTAATGCAGAGTAGCGTTACTGCCAGGGCACACATTTGCCTGCACTGAGTGTTCATGATCAAACGCCCAGACATTTACTGCAAGGGCACTGTATACTGAAATTGAAAATAGGGTCCAAGAGGTAATGGGATGGTGTTTTTCCACGTCCTATCCCCAGCCCTCCCCCCTCTCGCGCCCCCCCCCCCCCCCCCCCCAAAATCCTGTGGCGTTTTCTCAGCAGTGAGAGATGGCCCCCATTGTCAATGGGATTTTGCATTGAATCCACCCACGTCCGCCAGGAAACCCACGGCGGGGGTTCGCCATTGGCGATTTGATGATGGTTGCTGCAATTTGCAACAACCGACAATATACATCAAGCTTTTATGTTAGAAACTCAGCACAGCTTTCCCCACAATCACCAAAATCAAAGTCAACAGATGTTTGACCTCAGCAAACTTGTCCTTCGGTTGCAACCAGTTGTTAAGCTACAATGTGAAGTAAAATCATTCCAGAACATTACAACAGTGCTAATCCCACACTGGGCATTAAAACAAATTGGGTACTAAAAATTGTCGGGCTGAGTACGAATACATCCCTCTGAGATAAGCTACAAGCACGTGTGTTTTACAAGGCAGCAACACCACTCAGACGTTCAAATGATACAAAGCACAAGGGTCTGAGCAAAATTTCATCTGAACCGGGAGACGAGTTAAATCCCAATGCAATGTTTTTTTGTCTCATAAATCTAAGTTTACGGAGGCAATTTGAATCCTGCAAAGATGTTGGTATGAATACAAAGCAATGATTTTGTCTGATAACCTATTTCTCTCCAGTGCCAAGTTCTCAACATAACATTTGGGTGGGAACCATTTGGACCTCTGCCTCCAAAAACACTTCCATGAATGAACTATGGAGCACCCTGTTGTGCTGCCAATCATCTAAACAATAACGGACAATTAGGAATGCAGTAGCTTGAAATTGAAGATTAATTGAAGATACTGAGCCTTATTGAAGAAGAGACCCAAGGTCTTACCCGTCAATCAATGTACCTTTCCCCAATTATACCCTGCTTTCCCACTTTATGCCTATTGTTGCTAATTGATCACATCCTAAAGGTATTTTGATATTTAGTTCAACATTTTGTTTTAATATTTTCTAATTTTTCCATGCTGTTTGTTTATATGATGGTAGCGCCCTTTAGTCTTTGAGCTGCACAGTCAGGTCCTCTGACTCACAAATGTGAACCCTGTTCTTTCTAAATCTGTTTGCAGTTTGGCTACACCTACTGCACACAGAACACAGAGCACCCCCACCAGTACTTGAGCAAATAATCTAGGATGACATTGAAGAAGAGTGCGGAGGGAGTGCCACATTGTCAGAGGTGCTGTTTCTCAGATGAGATATTGGCTGTAATTGTCTGGTCGCCAGGATTGACTTATCCCGCTAGCAGCGCACCCCGACGAATGGGTTTCACAGCGGCTTGGGGTGGTTTCAATGGGAAACCTCATTGACAAGCGGCGGGAGTAGAGAATCCCGCCACCCAGCGAACGGCGTGCTGCCCAGAGACTGGAGAATCCCACCCATCAAGGCTTCTTCTACCTTTTCGATAGGATAGAGAAAGTTGCAGACGCTTCAGCCCGTCTTCAGTCCGACCTGCCGGCTAGGTGATCCACCTCAACCTGCTCCTGAGGCCCCCAGCATCAGAGATGCTAAGCTTCAGCCAATTCAACTCAATCCACATGATATCGAGGGCACTGGATATCGCAAAGGCTTTGTGCCTCGACAACAACCTCGCAATAGTGCTGAAGACTTGTGCTCCAGAGCTAGTCGTTCCCCTAGCCAAACCCTTTCAGTACAGCTACACACGAGCATTTATCCGAGAATGTGGACACTTGCTCAGGTGTATCCTGTCCAGAAAACGCAGGGCTAATTCAATCCGGCCAATTCCGCCCAATCATCAGTAAAGTGATGGAAAGAAACATCAATAGGCACTTACACAGCAAAAACTACTCAGTTTTGGTTCCATCAGGTTTACTCACCTTCTGACCTCACTGCAGCCTTGGTCCAAACATGGACAAAAACGCTGAACTCAAGATGTTAGGTGAGAATGACTGCCCTTGACATCAAGGCAGAATTTGACCCGAGTATGGGATCAAGCAGCAAAACTGATGTCAATGGAAATAAGGGGGAAAACTCTCCACTAGTTGGAGTCATACTTAGCACAAAGGAAAATTGCTGTGGCTGTTAAACTTCAATCATTTAAGTCTCAGGACATCACTATAAGAGTTCCTCAGGGTAGCATCCTCAGCCCAATCACCTTCAACTGTTTCATCAATCACCTTTCTCCATCAAAAGGTCAGAAATGGGGTTGTTTGTTGATGATTACCCAATGTTCAGGATCATTCAGAACTTCTTAGATACTGAAGCGATCCCTGCATCAAGACCTGCATAATATCCAAGCTCAGGTTCATCTCTGAAAAATAACATTCTCATCACACAAGCTCTAAGCAATCACCACCTCCTTCAAGAAAGACTCTAACCATCTCCCCATGACATTTAATAGTATCACTGAATCCCCCACTATCAACATCCTGGGGGGGGGTTACCATTGGCTAGAAGCTGAACTGGACGAGCCACATAAATACTGCGGATACAAGAGCAGGTCAGAGACTGGGTATTCTGTGGTGAGTAACTCACCTCTTGACTTCTCAAAGCCTATCCACCATTGGCAAGGCACAGATCAGAAATGTGATGGAATATTCTCTTGCCTGGATGAGTAGAATGCTAAAGGAATGGCACCATCCAAGAAAAAGGAATCCGCATTTTTGGAGTCCATCAATAAAACACAGTAGCAGCCGTGTGAATCATCTACAAGATGCACTGCAGGAACTCACTAAGGCTCCTTGGACAGCACCTTCCAAACTACAACCTAGATCAGGGGTGGGCAAACCTTTCCGTGCAAGGGCCACATTCAGAAATTCACAATTTTAAAGGGCCGCATAGTATATTAAGTAAAATAATTACTTCACCCGGTTATGATTCTGGGCGCCTCATATAGAACATAGAACAGTACAGCACAGAACAGGCCCTTCGGCCCTCGACGTTGTGCCGAGCAATGATCACCCTACTCAAGTCAACGTATCCACCCTATACCAGTAAGTAACCCAACAGCCCCCCCCCCCCCCATTAACCTTAAAAAAAAAATTAAAATAAAAAAAAAATTTTAAAAAATTTTTTTTATTTTTTTTTTAATGACTTGGTGGGCCGCATAAAGACCTTTGGCGGGCCGCATGCGGCCCGCGGGCCGTAGTTTGCCCACCCCTGACCTAGATGGACCAGAGCAGTAGATGCATGGGAACACCACTACCTTCAGGTTGCCCTCCAAGCCACACACCATTGTGACTTGGAGCTATATTGTTGTTCCTTCACTGTCATAGAATCATTGGATATACAGTGAAGGAGGCCATTCAGCCCATCAAGTCTGCACCGGCCCTTGGAAAGAGCACCCTACTTAAGGCCTTGCCTCCACCCTATCCCTGTAACCCAGTTACCCCACCTAACCTTTTTGGACATTAAAGGCAATTTATCATGGTCGATCCACCTAACCTGCGCATCTTTGGACTGTGGGAGAAAACCCATGCACACACGGGGAGAACGTGCAGTCTCCACACAGACAGTGACCGAAGCCGGGTATCGAACCTAGGACCCTGGAGCTGTGAAACAACTGTGCTAACCACTATGTTACCGTGCTGCCCCGGGTGAAAACTCTGGAATTCCCTTACTGACAGCATGGTGGGTGTACCTGCACCACACGACTGCAGCGGTTCAAGAAGGCGTCTCACCGCCACCTTCTCAAGCACAATTAGGGACGGGAAACAAATCCTGGCCTCGCCAGCAATGTACACATCCAATGAAAGAATTAAAAAAGAAAGATACTGCTCAAGGGCTTCCAGCCAACAGTGGAGGTGACACATCCAAGTTAAACAATTGCTGTTTTTGTGCAAGCCTTTTAGCACAAGCACTATAAATTATTAAAAACAATAAACTCTCCTGTTATTTTCATTTTTGCAAATGTATATTTATGTTAAGTTGATATATAACTTGTGCTTTCTATTGCATTATTTTATACTTGTTCAATAAACTCAGGTTACTTAATATATCCTTGTGAAAATATTATTTTGCTCTTATCCCTAAAGTGAAACAGATTTTCAGAATTGAAAATACCAGTGTTACCAGTGATGACAGGACTGGATCGACCAAACCATCTTTTGCCCTGAACAGTTGCATAGCAAGAGAGCTATCCAATTATTATGCTGCGCCATCCAGACAAGGGAGAATTTAAGTTTGATTTTGTTGCTATGATTTCAGTGGAGGTAACATCCTGAGGGAACTTGACAGAGTGGATGTGGAAAGGACATTTCCCCTTGTGGAAGACTCAGGGTCACTGTTTCAATATCAGGGGTCGTGCATTTAAGATAGACATGAGGGGCGTTATTCAGCCATCACATTATGTCCGGCACAGTGTTGGGCACAACGGGTGAATCCCGCGAGACCCCAAATTGGACTTCACATCGGGCGGTGGGCCGATCATAAATCTCCAGACCCGCTCCACCAGGAACGCACGATCTGGATCAGTCTCTCGCTGGGCGCGATCCAGATAATTCTATTCAAATGAGCTATTAGGCTCATTTAAATACCCGAGACTGCTTTCACCCGGAGTCAACAGCTGCACCTGGGAGACCTCAAGGGGGCACCGTTTAGCATTGGTTTCCACAAACGTGAACCAGGCGTGACTGCATCTTGGGGGGGGGGGGGGGTTTCGCAGGCCATTAGAGACCCCCGGGTGGTCGGGGACGGGGTGATACCCTGACACTCCCCCAGGCACCAAGTGCCTTGGCACTGCCAGCCTGGCAGTGGCACCCAATCATGGCACTGCCAGGCTGGCAGTGCCAAGGTGCCTGGGTGCCAGATTGCCACAGCCAGAGGCCATTCCCAGAGGGGCTTGCCCATTAGAGGAAGGTGAGGGGGGGTTTAAGGGGCTCCTAGATTGTTTGGCGGGGGGGGGGGGGGGGGGGGGGGGGGGTGCAGAGATCAGGGCTGCCGGTCAAAATGGTGCTCCGATCTATGAGGAGCCATTCCTGCTGGCGACCACATCAGGGAGAAACTCCCTGAGGCCCAAAAAACCGGCAAAGTGCTGGTGAATAAAAGGATGAATCTTGGCGCTGCAGCTGCCGGGAAATACCCGGCCAAACGCTCCTGAAACCGGACTTAGTTTTAAGTTTGCTGAATTGCACCCAAGGAAAAATCTTTCTCCCAGGGGTTGGGAAACTTTGGAATTCTCGTCCTAAAACAATGGTTGGAGCAGAGTACTTTATTGTCTGTAAGGCAGAGGTAGAAAGATTCTTGATAAACAGGGGGGGTGAAAGATTAAAATCTGATCAGCCATGATCTTATTGAATGGGAGAACAGACTTGAGGGGCCGAATGGCTTACGCCTGCTCCAAATTTGTATATTTGTATGGAACAAACAAATGCTGCAATTGCTCTCCGTGCTCCTGGGAAAAGGGGAAAGAGATTGGTCATATTTATCACTTATGGGGCTGGATTTTACGGGACATTGTGGCCCCACCCCAAGGCTGAAAGGTCAGAGGGCAGCCTGCCCAGGGGACCCACTTTGCCTGACACTAGCCTGTGCAGGTAACGTTGTCAGGTTACCCACTTGAGGTGAGCCCCCCCTCCCCACCCACCCACCATGGGTAAAACAGCGATAGAAGCGGGATGGAGTCCTTACGTGGCTGCTGCTGTGATATGGGTCATGTTTGAAGCGGCATCATAGATCAGAGACTAGGTTTACTCGAGAGGTATGGCCAATTGGATGAGGGAGTTGCCAGTACTCAGTAGTCAATATGGATGAGTATGTACAGGAAAAAAGATTGGGAAAAGATGCCAAAAAATAAAGTAAACAGAATATAGCCATCATTGGAGTTGGTGTCTCTAGCTCGTTTGCATTTCTTATTTTGTTTCTTTCTTTTAAAGCTGCAAACAAAGCAATAACAGCATAGTGCTGTAAGGTAATGAATATGGGTTTGTGTTTATGATTAGTACTAATACTAATTGTTCAATCCCATTTGTATCTATCTTTGAGATCAATAAATGCTAATGATATCACTGGAATGCTGGGTTCAATATGTTACTCAGGCCAACTGTTACAAGCTAGAAATAAAGTGAAGAATAATGCAGTCAGAAAACCAGTGACTGATTCAGGAACAACTGTGTTAGTATCATTACTATAGTTATTTTGGGGGTTATACTGACCCTAAATTGCAAGTTAATTAGGGCATCAAAATTTTGCCACATCCATTAAGCTCAGAAGGCCATCAGAATCAATACCCAATAGTGCCATTAATACAACATTTACAACAAAGCATGGGAATTTCCTCCCCACCCTCCCCTGCGGTATGTTTTGCAGTGGCAGAGGTGTTGTGCCATTGGTTTTCCCATTGTTTGCACCCTCCGACACCGGGGGACCTGCCATCAGCAGGAATAGAAGATCCTGGCAGTGGGAATGGTCAGAAAAGTTTGGCCAAAATGTTTGTACACTCAGTCAAGATCTCCACACCTTAAGAAGCGGTTTATAGAACCATATAGCATAGGAGGAGGCCATTTGACTCATTGGGCGAAATTCTCCCCTACCTGGCGGGGCGGGTGGTCCCGGAGTAGCAGAGCGGCGCCAACCACTCCGGTGTCAGGCCTCCCCAAAGGTGCGGAATTCTCCGCACCTTTAGAGGCTAGGCCCGCGCCGGAGTGGCTCCCGCTCCGCCGACTGGCGCCAATGGCCTTTGGCGCCACACCGCCCGGCGTCGGGGCTGGCCAAAAGGCCTTCGCCGGTCGGCGTGAGTCCGCGCATGCGCCGGAGCGTCAGCGGTCGCTGACGTCACCACCGGCGCATGCGCGGTGGAGGGGGTCTCTTCCGCCTCCGCCATGGTGGAGGCCGTGGCGGCGGTGGAAGAAAAAGAGTGCCCCACGGCACAGGCCCACCCGCCGATCGGTGGGCCCCGATCGTGGGCCAGGCCACCGTGGGGGCACCCCCGGGGTCCGATCGCCCCGCGCCCCCGCAGGACTCCGGGGCCTGCTCCCGCAGGCACAGAGGTGGTTGAAACCATGTCGGCGGGAGAGGCCTGACAGCGGCGGGACTTCGGAGAATTGCCGCGGGGCGCCCGCCGACCGACGCGGGGGGCTTGCCGACCGGCGGGGCGCGATTCCCGCTCCCACCGATTCCCGGATGGCGGAGAATTCTGGCCACGGCGGGGCCGGGATTTACGCCAGCCCTGGGCGACTCCCCGCCCCTGTGGGGGGTCGGAGAATTCCGCCCATTGTGTCTGTTCCAACTCTCATTGGTCCCACTCACCCTCATCTTTCTCCACAGCCTTGCAGATATTCCTGCTTTAAATAAATATCCAAGTCCTTTTTGAAAATTGTGATTGGATCTGCTTCCATCCCCCACTTCCTGGCAGTACATTGCAGATCATAACAACTCACTGCGTAAGTTAAAAGTCTCTTCACCTCCAACATAGAACATAGAACATAGAACAGTGCAGCACAGTTCCGGCCTTTCGGCCCATGATGTTGTACCAACCATTTATTCTAATCTAAATTCAACCTGCCCTACACCCCTTCAATTTACTGCTGTCCATGTGCCTGTCCAAGAGTGGCTTAAAAATCCCTAATGATTCTGACTCCACCATCTCAGCTGGCAGTGCATTCCATGCACCCACCACTCTCTGTGTAAATAAACTACCTGACATCTCCCCTATACCTTCCTCCAGTCACCTTAAAATTGTGTCCCCTGGTGACAGCCATTTCCGCCCTGGGGAAAAGTCTCTGGCTATCCACTATCCATGTCTCTCATCACCTTGTACACCTCTATCAAGTCACCTCTCTTCCTTCTTCATTCCAGTGAGAAAAGCCCCAGCTCCTTCAACCTTTCTTCATAAGACATGCCCTCCAATCCAGGTAGCATCCTGGTAAATCTCCACTTCTGGTCCTACTGCCCATCACCATAACTCGCCCCTGTAAAAAGTTTCTACTCAGCTACGCTCTTGTCCTTTTGATTCCTTTCAACTAAGGAGTAAACAATGTGACTTACCTGCCTGATTGGTGGTGATGGAGACTGCAGCAAACTGCCGGGGCACTGGGCTCATTCCGGACACCCCGTTCACGGCCTCAATCTCAAAGGTGTAGTTGGTGTGCGCCAGCAGGTCGACCACGGTCACCGTGGTGTTGGCCAGGCCCCTCTGCCGAGGCAGGAACTGCACGTTGCTCACGCAAGGCTCGCATTGCCTCGGGCCGCTGGCGCACTTCTTACAGATGACGCTGAAAGTGATGTCCTTGCGGCCTCCTGCGTCGGTCGGCCAGCTCCAGTCCAAAATGACCGATGTCTCGTTGATGTTGGAAAACACGTTCCTCGGGATGGAGGGAGGCCCTGGGATTAAATAGGGCAAGGAAAGGAAACAAAAAAAAAGCAAGAGAAAGGTTACTTCAGCTCAGCCATAACAATTTATTGTTCTCCAATAAAGCCATTTTCTTTTAAGCTTTTCTTTTAAGCTTTGGGCTGGGAGCAGTGGGGAACCTGTACATCATGTGACTCTTCAGACCGCAATAATATTTTAATTAAATTTGGCTTACTATAATTTCAGCTTAATCCTTTGAGCCCTCAGCCTTGTTGAAGAAGTGTAACTGATGCCCGACTTTATTAACGGAAGAAAATATGACATACGAAAGACATTCATATTCAAACTTCATTTTAAAGTGAAATGAACTATTAATCCTTCTCCAATGAATTGTTAGTATCAGAAGCCCAACAGATCAATGATTAGCCCGCGGAATTATGAAGTATGCAGATGCTTTATTGAATTTTTTTCCAACCAATATGTCTTATTTCTATTATATTTGCAAGGCGAGATTACAAACCGTTACCCAATAATGCCTTTGGGCTTATTTTACTTTGATGTCTGACAAGTCAGGTTTTGAGGTCAGTTCTCCGAGAAGCATCGGTACAAAGCTGCTGCATTTCATGTGTCCCTCAGTCCCATTCAATCATGTCACTCTGCTGGCTTTGCACTGCCATGCTTAAAGAGATTTTATACTTTGCCCACACGCAGTTTGGGACTGATAAATTCAATCAGTTAGGAAGCAACCAGCACAGTTCACCTCACATTTCATGTGCTTAAGAGTTCACCTGAAGCACTCCGCAGTTTTTCGGAGGTTCCCTTTGACGGCAGTTCTATCTTAGAAATTGAAACAACGATGTGCGATATTAGGAACAGATGTGCCAGCGTATTCACATAAAATTCCTGCCTTCAGTTTTAATCCTGAGACGGGTTAACACCTCAGTAAACAGTAGATAGAGAAAACACAAGAAATATGAGGAATAGGACATACAGAGCCTCAAGCTTGCTCCACCATTTAATAAGATTATGGCTGATCCTTGCCCTTAACTCCACGTTCCCGCCTGAATCCCATATCTCTTGATTCCCTTAGAGTCCAACAATCTATCAATCTCAGCCTTGAATGTACTCAACGACAGAGCATCCTCTGGGGGGAGAAAATTCCGAAGATTGACAACCATCTGAGTGAAGGAATTTCTCCTCATCTTAGTCAGAAATGGCTGTCCCCTTATCTTGAAACTCTAGACTCTGTAGCCAGGGGAAATATTTCCTCAGCATCTACAATGTCAAGCAGTAAAGATCTTTTAGGGGAGATGTCAAATATGACATTGACTAAATATAACTGGATGTGAACTATTAGGTACCGAAGTGTTCTGTTTAGGTTAACATTCATGATAACAGAATTAAATACACAGTCTGTCGCAAAGGAGTAATACACATTGAAGAATTCAATTTACATCATAACCCATTATAACGAGCAGGGTTCAATTTACGGGACATCTGTCATGTTGCAGTTGTCTTTGGTCATGCCCTGTTGTTATACAAACCAATTCATAAAGAAGATTTGATAGGTTTATCGGTGTGTTAATGCCTTGGCTCACATTCCAAGATATTTTTCTTGCTTTTGCTGGTGGATTTATCAGCCTGTAATTTTGATTTCCCAGGCTAGGGCATACCAGAGAGATTCTTCGACTGGTCCGAGTCATTCCGGAATGCTCCCCATCATCGATGCTATCAGAGGTTAGACCCTACTCTATGGCAGAAGCAAAATGTGCTCTAAATTACAAAATATTCTGCTCAGCCTTTATTAACCTTGATAAAAAGAGTATTTTCACCAAGAAACACTCCCTGTAAACTTCCCTACATAGCAGACCAGATCTCATAGCATTCCATTATGAACTTTGCATGCTGCAATTAAAATCCGTACATTTAAATGGGGACATGACGACTGGCTGTCCAGAGGTACATTATTGCAATGACCATATTTATTTTTATTTGGCTAGTACAGACATTGGTTTGATGATCTGGATCATCTTGATGGAAGGGTTGATGCTGCATTGGCAAGGTCATGTGCTAATCAGGGCTTATTAGTATCTACACCAAACTCCCAAACTCAGTAATGAAGTTCCATTTGCAATGCTTCATTCTCAGAGAGAGAGAGACCCCTTACCAAAATACCACGTGCATATTAACTTTTCACACCATACAATCTTATGACCTGAAGGTTTCCAACTTTGTAACAAATGTTGAGACAAATTATTTTCGACATAAGCTGCAGTTAGTTAACAGTGGTTAGCACAGTTTCTTCACAGCTCCAGGTTCCCAGGTTCGATTCCCGGCTTGGGTGACTGTGTGGAGTCTGCATGTTCTCCCCGTGTCTGCGTGGGTTTCCTCCAGGTGCTTCGGTTTCCTCCCACAGTTCAAAGATGTGCAGGTTCGGTGGATTGGATGTGCTAAATTGCCCTTAGGTTAGGTGAAGTTACTGGGTTATGGGTATGAGGTGGAGATGTGGGCTTAAGTGGGGTGTTCTTTCCAGGAAGCAGTGCAGTCTCGCTGGGCCGAATGGCCTCCTTCTGCACTGTAAATTCTATGATTCTATTCACTGGGACTGGATGTTCATAAGTTCATAAGGTATAGGAGCAGAATTATTCCATTTGGCCCATCAAGCTTGCTCTGCAATTCAATCATGGCTGATCTCATCCTGGCCTTAACTCCACCGTCCTGCCCATTCTCCATAACCCTTCAACCATTACCAATTAAAAATGTGTCTCCTTAAATGTGACCTCATTAAATTTACTTACTGTCCCTGCATCCACTGCACTCTGGGTCAGCAAATTCCACAGATTCACAATCCTTTGGGAGTAGTTTCTCCTCAGCTCTGATTTAATTTTGTTATCTCTTATCCTCAGACTAAGACCTCTCATTCTCGAATACCCCACAAGAGGAAGCATCCTCTCCACGTCTACTTTATCCATACCTTTTATCATCTTGTATACCTCAATTTGATCTCCCCTCATTCTTCTAAACTCCATAGAGAGTATAGGCCTAAACTGTTCAATCTCTCATAAGACAAACCCATCATCTCTGGTATCAACCTAGTGAACCTCCTCTGGACTGCCTCCAATGCCACTACATCTTTCCTCAAATAAGGGGACAGAAACTGTGCACAATACTCCAAGTGTGGTCTAACCAATGCCTTGTATAGTTGCAACAACACTTCCTTACCTTTATACTCTATTCCTTTAGGTATAAATGCCAACATTCCATTTGCTTTCTTTATTATCTGCTCTACCTGCATGCTGGTTTTCTGTGACGCATGAACGAGGACCCCCAGATCTCTCTGCAATGGAGCACACCGAAGTCTCTCCCCATTTCGATAGTAGGTTGCCTTCTCATTTTTCTGACCAAAATGCATGACCTCACACTTATCCACATTAAACTCCATCTGCCACATTTTAGTCCACTCTCCTAACTTCTTTATAATCATTTGTAAGGTTCTTATTTCCTCATTGTAACTTACTGTCACACCTATTTTTGTTTTCTCTGCAAATCTGGCTATAGAACCTTCTATCCCTGTATCCAAATATACAGATTGTATATATCTGGGGCCCAAGGACTGAACCCTGTAGCACCCCATTAGTTACATCTGGGGATTCAGAAATAGATCCATTTATCCCGACTCTCTGTCTTCTGTCCGTCAGCCAGGCTTCTATCCAAGCAAATAAATTACCCTGAATCCCACGTGATCTTTTAAATCTTTTAAATTAACCTTCTGATCAAATGCCTTCCGGAAGTCCAGATATGCTACATCTACAGGATCCCCATTATCCACTGTGCTTGTTATATCTTCAAAGAACTCTAGCAAATTAGTCAAACATGATTTTCCCTTTATAAAACTGACAGTCCAGACTCTGAAGTCCAAAAGAAGAAACATATTCATTTCAGCAGAAGTGCAAGTACCCCAAACCTAAACCAAGGGCAGAAATTGCAGGGCAGAATCTTGTTGAGGCATTGGGAGTCTTGTCTACTGGTTGGAGACCTACATTGCCTCTGTTTGGGATGGACCACAGCAGAACCACAAGACAAATCAGGCAGTTGTGAGCCTTCTCCCAGACCCTTGGGGAGAAAGTCTCATCAACCAAGCGACGCAGGCCACAGCTAAGTAATGTGGAGTTGAGGGGAGGGGTTTATAGGATGAGTGGATGAGTGAGAGGGGAGAGAGGTGCAAGAGGGTTGGTGGCAAGGGCAGAGGGATGACTCTCAGCAGGTTCACGCCCTCCCCCTCCCTTCCCAATGTCCAGTTCCTTGATCGGGCACTGAGTGCCTTTGATCAACGGAGCTCATCCTCCCTCCCCCACCCCCATTCCTCCCCCCACCCTGGCATCTACCTGGAGGTGACAAGCTGGCTGCAAGGTTTTAGATTCCATACATGCTCCATGGTGACAGTGCCATCTGCAGCTGGTTAATATACCAGCGGTGGTAAGATAAGGCCCTTGAGTGGTCATTTGGCCACTGAAGGTCCTCAATTGGTGCTGCAGGTGCCTGGAAAAACCCCGCTAAATGCACCGTTCAACGGACTTTAACTCAAGTCTGCTGAATCACGCCCCAGAAATGTTAACTCCGTCTCTCTCTCTCTCTCCACAGTTACTGCCAGATCTGCTGCATATTTCAACATGTTCTGTTTTTATTTCTTCAAACATACAAATTGGGAGGAGTAGGACACTCGGCCCCTCAAGCCTGCTCTGCCATTCAATAAGATCATAGCTGATCTGTTTGCAGTCCCAACTCTACATTCTCACCTACCTTTATAAAGATTCATAACCCTCGAATAAGATTCTTAATGCTTTGGTTAAAAATGCTATCTCTCATCCAGGAAACACATTGCAAGTATTGATTTTAATATCACAGTAATATTGGGATATCGCAGAAGCTGATTTATTTTCCTGTATGGTTGGAGCCATAAAGTGCTGGGCCGAACAATGTGGCAGAGAAGCAAAATGAGAGAGAAAGAGTCGTACTCACTAGTGCATGCCATGGAGATGGGATCTTTGTGTGCCCTGAAGTAATTCCTATCACAGTCGCAGTACACAGAACCTTCTTCCTGAGCATGGCTGTGAGGAGGGCACTTGGCACACTTAACATTTCCAGCAAAGGCTTTGTAGAATCCAGGTTTGCACGCTGATGGGAAAAGAAAACATGGGTTTAGGTTAATTTTACATACTGGATATGCAAGACCTTGTAATAAAATGTGCGTCATCTCTAACTGGCAACAATGTTCTCTTTAACTCTGTTTTCCATTTGAGAAATCAAGATGATGGGACGAGGCACAAAGAGTAGAACTAAAAAGTATAGGATAGAAAACAAAGTTAAGAAAATAATTTGGTCATTATTGCATTGCTGTTTTTGGGAGGTCACTGCATTAATTAGCTCCTGTGTTCCCTACACTGTAACAGTGACTACAATTCAAAAGATACTTCATCCGCTGTAAAGCTCTTTGAGATGTCTGGTGGTCTTGAAAGTCTTACTTGAAATTCAGATGTTGAATAGGGTGGAGGTAAACTTGATTTTTACAGAAGGAAGAACTGAGCAAGGTGAGATGTCCCAGAGTCAAGCTTAGTGTTTGGAAGAATGTGTTAAGTTTTGATCAACATTTGATTTGAATTCTTCCACATTGGAGCTCCTGCTGAACCAAGTGAAAACATTTGCCATGGCAAGCTATTGGATTCCAGGGTCGAAATAATAAGATTCCAAGATAGAGACTATGACATTTCTACAGTGTGATGAATGTAAGAAAATGGTGTATATATATATTGTATTTTGTATCGGTTGCAGCAGTAAGGATTTTAAAAGCCTGGGTTAAGGTATATATTTGTTGGAGTAATATTATTAAAGAACCTATGTTAAGATATCCAGACCATGACCAGGATTCTCCGATCCTGCCGCCAAGTTCTGACTCCGGCGTCAAAAGCGGCGCGAGCCACTCCAGCGTCAACGGGCCGCCAGCCCGGGTATTCACCCCTTCCTAGGGGACTAGTACAGCGCCGGAGTGGTGTCCGCTGCTCCGACACTCGGAAGACGCCTCACCACGGCTGGTGCGGGTCTGCGCATGCACGTGGGTTCCCGTCTCTGCGCCAGCCCCCGGGCAATATGGCAGAGCCCTACATTTGTCCGGGTTAAATGCCATCTGCCATTTCTCCGTCCAATCTTTCAGCCTATCTATATCCTGCTGTATTCTCTGACAATCTTCATCACTATCTGCAATTACGGCAATTTTAGTATCATCCGCAAACTTGCTAATCAGACCAGCTACGTTTTCTTCCAAGTCATTTATATATATTACAAACAGCAAACAGTACCGATCCCTGCGGAACACCACTAGTATGGACGGAACCTCTGTCCCCTTTATTTATCAGAAAGCTTACATGCCCTCTATACTCTCGAACTGGAATTTTTGTTGAATTACTGAAGTCAGCATTTAGTCTATGTGACAGTATTCCGTTATTTCCTGAAAAACACTTCCTAATTTAAAATCTCTCTCTTTTGTTGTAGCCTTCAGGATATTTGAGGCAGCTATCTTGGCCATTCATCACCTGTGGTAAAATGAAAAATGCCAGGTTTGAGTTTGATATACAGTTCCCTTTATGTAATTATATTTTTACTCTCCATACCTTGATTGACAAGTGGAGGTGTTCAATTTAATCTGATTTGTTATAAGAGTTTGATCCATCTGGATATATGGGCCTATAGTCCTTTCACTGTCAGGTTTTTTTTGTGCTAAACATTTGGACAGTTCGTCAAAAGCTGTCGCTCTGGACCTTTTCAGTGATGTTTGTGGAATCCAATACAGGCCCAGAAATACAAAAACGCGTATTGAAGGTCTAAACAGGAAGGTCAAGAAGTCAGCATGCCTGTCCCCAGAACAAATCTGTCTCTTTCGTTGTAGCCTTCAGGATACATAGGGCGGGATTCTCCAGTCCCCCAGCCACGTGTCCCTCGGGCCATGCCGTTCACTAATGGTGAGATTTTCTCTTTCCGGCGCTTGGCAATGAGATTTCCCATTGAAGCCTCTCCGCGCCACTGGGAAACCCACGGGCAGGGGTGAGCTGCCAGCAGGAATAGAGAATCCCAACGGCCGAACAATGTGGAATTGCCGATAGCACTGCATCTCCGCAATACAGGAGAAAGAAATCTCCTAAAGTGGGTTTCTTTGCAATCAGGGGTACAAGTCCCACCTCATTTACATTCTGCTGTGGCAGTCAGAGGGGAAGCTGCCTTCACCCACAGGGTTTGAAAGAACTGCAGCGCAAATCACACTTGGAGGGATCACAGCAACAGCGAGGAACACGTGATCTGCATTTGATTAAATTAAAAACATGCGGTGCAATTAACAGAATTCCTGACAGGCTGGAGTGTGAACAACACATCAATCCAGTAAATTATCCACTTTAATATCCTCGCACCATGCAAATTCTTAGAAACCCTCATGACCATGGTCACATGGGCGTCAAGGCACAAGCTCAATAATTAGGACCTCTACTCAAAATGGATCTGATTCTTCATACATCACCAAAGTCTGTCTTTTTACTATTTAAAGAAAATGTCACTAGTGCCGTTATTTGCCTTGTGTTTCCTATAAGGAACCCAGCCACACATTGTGGATCTGGTGTGCAATGATTGTCGTGGTGCCCCAAGAAATGTCATTGAGCAGACGGTCCATGTGCTCAAACAATGCTTCCACTGCATATACCATTTGAGAGGATGGTTCCTGAAAGGGTGACCAAATTCAATGTCACCGTCTGCATGCTCTCTAACTTTGGCATCGTAAAGAAGCAACCCTTACCTTCACCTGGGCATCGAGAAGTGCAATTCAGAGTAGCAGGATGACGAGGACCAGCAGCATGAAGAGGAGGTAGAGCAGGGGCTACAACAACCACTAGTGCCTGAGCTCTCAAAGAACAACTCATCCAAGTGCTTAATGTGACTATGCTTCCCATCCTCAGTACACCGATGGTCCAGCAGCTTCCTCACTCACCCCGCCAATCTGCCTCTCTGTCAGTCCTGTCTCATAGGTCTTGACCTCACTTCATTATAAACATAAATGGCAACGCAAAGTCCAAAACAATAAACAAATTTATCAAACAACTCAATTTAATCGGTATCAAATAATTATCAGAAACACTTAAAAACGTGGGCAGCACGGTGGCGCAGTGGTTAGCACTGCTCCCTCACCGCGCCGAGGTCACAGGTTCGATCCCAGCACTGGGTCACTGTCCTTGTGGAGTTTACACATTCTCCCAATGTTTGCATGATTGTCGCCCCCACAACCCAAAGATGTGCCGGGTAGGTGGATTGGCGATGCTAAATTGCCCCTTAATTGGAAAAAAAATAATTGGTTACTCTAAATTTAAAAATAAATACTTAAAAATATAATTTTGCGACTTCTTGGTGTCTGTCTCTTGTTCTTGTTGTTTGAGCATGCTGCTAGTATTTCACCAATTGCTACAACAGCATTAGTAATACAAGGTCTCCAGATAACTGTGAGAAGCTCTTGATCTGGAGGTCCCAGCTGCAGACTGCAGCACTTGAGCGTGCAGCCGTGTCGTTTGGCCCAGCTGTCTGTTTGGCAAAAGACGTAGAGGAACAGGCTTGAGGCTACCCTGAGAGAGGACCAGCGCCGGCCCTAGGGTTGCTGGCGCCCCGGGCAAGCTGAACTTCGGCGCCCTAGGGGGGGGCGGGGCCGGGGCCGGGGCCGAGGGAGGGGGCGGGGCCGAGGGGGGGGGCGGGGGGGGGGGGGGGGGGGGCGGGGGGGGGCCGAGGGGGGGCGGGGCAGGGCCGAGGGGGGGGGGGACCGGGGGGGGGCGGACCCGGGGGGGGGGCGGACCCGAGGGGGGCGGACCGGGGGGGGGGGGGGCGGACCGAGCGGACCGAGCGGGGGGGGCGGACCAGGGGGGGGGGCGGACCGAGGGGGGGGGGGACCGAGGGGGGGGGCGGACCTAGCGGACGGAGCGGGGGGGGGGGCGGACCGGGGGGGGGGCAGCCCTGGGGGAGGGCGGCCACCGCGCATGCGCTGGTTGGCACCGGCCCAACTGCGCATGCGCGGGACCCGAGTCTGGCGCCCCCTAGCACATGGCGCCCCGGGCAACTGCCCGAGTTGCCGGTGCCTTGAGCCGGCCCTGGAGAGGACAGTAGGTGCCTTACTCATGGAAAGGCAGCCACTTTCCTGGGACTACATCTCAGCACTGCTGCAGCTCTTGATGGGTACCAATTGCAGCAGTGATGTTGCACTCTGTAAGTCCCATCAACAGCTGCTCCCAGAAATATGATGGAGATCATCTGAGATGCCACAGCAGCAGTGTTCGCGGCTGTGCAAGCTTTCAATAGAAGCTCCGTCATGCTGAGCACCAGTGTTGTGTTCATGGACTTGATCACCGAGTCCATGTGGACAGAATGATTCCTGCGCTCTGTGCTTTCAGAGGCGCTGTCTGCCATTAATTTCCACACCCCCAAGTTTAAGGTAGCACCTGATGTAAGAAGCAAACGTTTCTGTGATCAGCATCGAATAGTTGACGCAGAGCATGATAAATATGATGCTTATTGCTCCAGCATCAACTAAAGTGTTGAGGTGATATAACTGCATTGATTACATCAACCACATCTGAATTATTTTAATAGGAACATAGGAATTAGGAGCAGAAGTAGGCAATTCAGCCCTTCGAGCCTGCTCCCCATTCAATCAGATCACGGCTGATCTCTTCCTGGTCTCAAATCCTCCTCCCTGCCTGTTCCCCATATCCCCTTAAGCCGTTTTTAAAATCAGAACTATACCTATCTACTTCTTGAAACCATTTAATGATTCAGGCTCCAACGTACTATGGGGCAGCAAGTTCCACAAATTCACCACCCTTTGGGAGATGTAGTTCCTCCTCATCTCAGTTTTAAATCTATTGCCTTTCAACCTGTGACCTCTCGTTCGAAGTTGCCCCACAAGGGGGAACATTTGGTCTACATTTACTTTATCAATCCCTCTTAGTATTTTATACATCTCACTGCTGCCTACGGCGCTGAGGACCCAGGTTCGATCCCGGCCCCAGGTAATTGTCTGTGTGGAGTTTGCACATTCTCCCCGTGTCTGCTTGGATTCTTGCCCCCATTGTACTTCTCTTCCTTTGAGGAATGTATGATTATTTCTTGGTGATTCTGAGATAGGCGTCACTTTAGTTTGTCAATATTAATTTTCAGCCCAAAGTTCATGCCTGGCTACTGCTAATCTATGTATTAGTTTTTGTAATCCTTTGTCTATGCATACTACAAGTGTTCTATCATCTAGAAAGCTAATGATGCTATCATTCGCCACCTCCAATGCAGACCCACCACCACCCACCTCCCCGCCATGCTCCCCCCCCCCCCCCCCCCCGAATATTAACACCAAATTCTGTTTCTTCAAAAGTTTCATTGATCATCGCTTCTGCATAGGCGTTGAAGAGGACTGGTGATAAACAACACTCGTGTTGAACTCCCTGTTTGTTGCTCCTAATTGAATACTCTCACAGTTGCTGTTCGTCCCATATGAGTTGTCTATCTCTCCAGTCTACTCCTCTGTCTCTTCGCACTGTCAAGAGCTTAATCCAGTCAACCCAATCAAATGCTTCAGCAAACCAAAAATAAAATTCCTGTCCAAACTCTAAACTGCACTCACTCGTTAATCTTACAATGAAGATTGTTTCTCTTGTGTCTTCTTCCTCCCTGGAATCCAAACTCCTCATCGCTGATATAACCTGTGCCTTCCTGCCCACTTCTTTGCCTTAACTTAACTCTGAACACAACTTTCGATGCACGGACAATCGGTAAATTGTAATTGTATGGAAGTCAGAACAATCAGCCTGTTTTTGGCTTCTCAGAGGGATCATTATTGGCTGCATGCAGTCCTTTGAGCAGTCTCCTGAGAAATCAATATCTATACATGGCTTAGTAAAGAATGATGCCAAGCTCTTTCCCACATTTTTAATCAGATCTGTAGGTATTTCATCAATTCCAGCCATTTTTGGAGGTTTTACCTCATTTTTTTTGCTCTTATCTCACTCTTTGGTATCTGAATCATAGAGTCATAGGGCGTGATTCTCCGCTCCCACGCTGGGTGGGAGAATTGCGGGAGGGCCACTGTGCCACCCCCCGCGATTCTCCTGACCCCGCAAAATGGCGTGTTGCGTTTTGCAACGCGCCGCTCGGAGAATCGCGGGCCGCCGTTTTTCACGGCGACTCGCGATTCCCCGACCCGGATGGGCCAAGCAGCCTGCCGTTCCCGACCGGTTCACGCCGACGGCAACTACACCTGGTCGCTGCCGGCGTGAACATGGCGCCAAAAGCTGTTTGTGGCTTGTGGGGGGGGGAGAGGGGAGTGAGCACCACGACCGTGCGCCGGGAATGACGCGGCCGGCGTCTCAAAGGGACGCACTCTTTCCCCTCTGTCGCCCCGCAAGATCAAGCAGCCTCGTCTTCCCGGGCAGTGGAGGGGAAGACAGCCGGCCAACCTGCGCATGCGCGGCTGACGTCATTAGGCGCGCCGGCCGCGTCATTCTCGGCGCGCTGGGCCTTGAAGCCAGCGACAAGTCCCCGTGGCCGAGATTTACGGCACGGCCCTCCTAGCCCCCCGGGGGGGAGAATAAGGGGCAAGGAGCGGCCTCCGACGCCGTTGTGAACCTCTCCGGGTTTCACGACGGCGAAGGGCCTTGCGGAGAATTCCACCCATAGAATCCCTATAGCGCAGAATGAGGCCATTTGCTCCATCGAGTCTTCACCGAATTTCCGAAAGAGCAGCCTATCCAGGCCTATGTAACCCCACCTGTACATCAAGGGGTAACTTAGCATGGCCAATCCACCTAAGGTGCACATCTTTGGGCAATAAGATTCTCTCTGCTACAGCATATGAGGAAAGGAAGAGAAAAAGATGGAGATAGAAAGAGAGAGAGAAAGAGAAATAAAGATACATTCACTTAAACTAAATAATTACACTTTTACTGTGGCATTGGCCATGAGAGAATATCTGGTCCAATGAAATCAATGTCAACATTACTTTCTTCTTTAAACTCAATCATTTTGAGTTTTTAATTTCTTGCATACAGCTCTTTATATGGTCCTTCCATCTTTTTCTTATTTTATCAGAATTTATTCACAAAATACCTTCCTTACTCTTGTTTTCAGTCCTATATGCAGTCATTTAACTGTGAAACTATGTGAACAAGTACATTCAGCAAGCAACCCACATGATTCACTTCCTGCGCCATTGTCTTGAGCAGAGGCCTCTCCTCTCCCACGTGAATGAAACAGTTGAAATTCAAGCATAACTCAAGCAAAAATTGTTTCCAAAATAATTGGCAAGAAATGGACTCTTATGAAGGTAAAATCTGGAAGCAGCTTCCCCAACGGGCAGGCAGCATGGTGAAAAACATCTCTTCTCCGAATTGGCAATTGAAAAGACTAATTATGAAATGCTTTAAGCTTAAAAAAGATAGGGCTTTGTCCTTGATCTCAATTGCAAAAAAGCACCAAAGTGAGCCAAGTCGTGTTTGAGCACAGATGGGGGACTCCTGCTGCCTTTCTCCCCCATCAGCACTAGATACAACACATTTGGTGACAAAACATTACCTGCCTGCTGCTTATTGTATGTCCTGAGGTGGTGTAGGTGGGCATAGTGTTGTCATGGTAACTGAGCCTCTGAATGGTTGGTTGCACTCAATGCTTAAAGGCACACTGCCTTCCTGAAAAAGGTGCTTGAAAATCTTTGAGCGGATTTTCTTTTTGCAAAAGCCCAATGCAGTGTAGAAAATTCTATTGAAATGTTTGTTTTGAGTTATTTGTATGTGATGCCATTGTGACAAACACATCGCCCTCCAAAACAAAGGGTTCAGTGAATACTTCTTCCCCACTAAAGTATTGCATCTTAAGTTTTCTTGTTATTCTCTTTGGCTGACAGCACAAAAAACGTGACAGGATAAAGCAGAAAGAAATAGTTTTAGATCAGGCTGAATACTCAAGAGGCTCTGGTCATGAATTTGTGCACAGCAGCTGACAAGAGGCCAGGTGGTGTTATTTTCTATGTGCTGTGTAAAATAAATGTTTTTAAAAAATGAAACAGGAAAGAGCGGAAAGCATTCCGAGGAGGAATAAAGAGTTCAGATTGCTCTTTTCTCAAGGGAGAGGCTTAGTGATTGGTTTCACACTCAGTTCACTTCCCTCAGCTGTTAGAGTTCTAAGTGATGTTGAAAATGAGCTATTCAACAGCCCGTCATCCTCCCATGCCCCCACCATGGGACCCCAATCCAGTTATTTCCTCAGGTCAGACCATCATTTAAACTCTACACTGGATCTTGGACTGGATAGTCAGAAATGGTTCTCATTGGGGATGAACCTGGAGGACCATAATGATACTTTAAAATATTTTAATGCATTCAATTCCAAGCACTGGGTTGAACATATTTATTATTTCCTTTTTTTCAGAGTGGAGATGCCATGTTCCTGAACAGTCTTTGGTTATATCTACATTGGTGAAACGTCTGCTTCTGCAACAATCCAATGAAATGATGGAATAGTACCATCTTAGGCAGGCTATGCAGCAGGAGCCTTTTGTGCAACGTTTCTATGTCCCAATTTTCAGCAGGAAGTTTTCAAAGAGGATTGCCACGAGGCATCATTAGCAATGCAACAACATCATGATGCCGCTCGCCCTGATATTCCTCCATGGGAAAACTTGATTAATGCTGGTATGGGAAGATTTACTAGGCGATAATCCCTTCTGATACATAAATGTCACTCCTCAAATGTCTCAGTTGGTAACAAGAAGCTGTAACTGAGGAATACAGGCTGAAAGGAATGACGCATAATCCTCCTGTTCTAAGCGGAGTTAGCTGACCTTGTGTAACATTGGAGCACAACAGACGGGAACAGAAGTAGTGGATTATAGAGGGGAAAAACCTTCAAGGGTTTCCACTGCTCTAGTGATTCTTGCTGTAGACGTAAACGTGTGGATACTAGTTGAGGACAGATTGAGTTTGCATGTGAAGCCCTCCACCGTTGATTGACTGTCAAGGGTCACACTGCGGCAAAGAGTACATTGATGTATACAGACTGGTATCAGAACATGAACCAGTGCTTTTAGATTAGAAGGGGGAAAAAATTGGAGGGACTTTTTTAAAGTGTCAACAGGGAGTTTTATAAGAGCAAGAATTATAAAGCAATTTAGAAATGCATACGCTGTAATTTGTAACCACAAAAGCATACAGGCTTCTCTTGTTCACATATTAGGTGATGCATTTACTTTGTTATATTAAGCTGTACAAGTCTGATAGGTTCCAGGTTCACATCCTGATTTCCGTGGAGTTAACTGCGTTCAACCAACGTGGTTGTGGGGACACGAGGCATGTTGAAATATTTACACTATTGCCACAGCAGTTAAGGTCTTTGCATACATTCCTGTCTGTACAAGGTTAACATATTCATTCAAATAAAAGCAAAATACTGCGGATGCTGCAAACCTGAAATAAAAACAGAAAGTGCTGGAAAAACTCAGAGTCATTTTGGGCTCGAAACTTTAACTCAGTTTCTCTCACCACAGCTGGTGCCAGCCCGACCTGCGGAGGTTTCCCAACACTTTTTGTTTTGATGACATATTCAATAAATAGGTTGACAACTAGCAGCGACAAAATGAATGGGGATGAGAAACATATCAGCCATGATTGAATGGCGGAGCAGACTCGATGGGCTGAATGGTCTAATTCTGCTCCTATGCCTTATAGTCTTCTGGACAAGGAGCGGGATTTTCTGGCCTTTCTGCAGTGGGTTTTCCAGTGGCAGCGGTGGTTCACCATTGGCCACTGGTGGGATCTTCCTGTCTCACCAAAGTCTACGCCGTTTATGTGGTTCATCCGTCCGGCTTCCGGGGGTCACGTTCTGCGGGACCGACTGGAAAATCCACACCTCCCCCCCCCCCCCCCCCACACGGAATTTGCAGAGCCATACCACCGTGGGCCAAGCTAAATTCATTGTTGTGTTTCACACTGAATTATCATTCCACATTCCCCAATAGCTTAGAATAAAGTGAATGAAAAGCAACATCCATGTAAATTTAAAACCACCTTTCTAAATAGGAGTCCAGTCAACTGCAAATTCTGCTTTCCAAATACCCGATCACTGCATGCATTAAAGTTTAATTACTGGCCAAGTAGAATAGGTGTATGGGCAGGCAAATCTTTGACTGACGTCTCAGACAGCTAATCCCTGACCTGATATCATATTGGTGCTGTAACCCTAACCTTTAGAATGATGTATCACATGCTGTCTATGAAAGATAGAACACACACACACAAAGACCTACATGACAGTGTTTGACCTGGTGTAAGCTTAGAGCCAGTCGGATTTGCAAGGAAAGCTCTAATCAAAGCTCTAATCATTACCTGAAATTAGTGCCCCAATGGGTTGTGACAGACTGGTAACAGTCAGCATCCGACCTCACACTGATAATAACCTTGTACTAATTACACAACAGAGTGACCCTCTATGACTGTGGTAGATCTGAACGACCAGCAGCTATGAAGTTTATGCCAATTACAAGAAGACCTGACATTCATCCATCCATTCACTCCGATTTGATTTGAATCAAATGGCACTATTTGATTTTCATTTAAATGGAGGAAACTGACTCTTGACTTCCTAAGTGGCATGTGCACTTTCCTTCATGACCTTTGACACAATCAGGTTTGCTTATACAAAAATGCAGAATGCAAAAACACACAATGTAGTATGAGATTGATTACCCTTTTGAGCGCTGAATTTCCCTAACATTTTACAAGACGCAAATGTGTTTTCCATCACCTAACAGATACAAGAAGGATGCTCAGTATAGTTGTAAAGATGAATAATAATGTGATAATATACTGATGATGTGAGTTGTTGGAGTTTGGATTCTTGATTTGCAGAGTCAAGTGTTTAAGAGCCACCTATGACTGACATTTCTATCTACCAATGGGTGAATGCCTTTGATTAACTTTGGACTGAACTGCTGGATGGCGTGTTAACGAAGGCCTATGTTCAATCCAAATGAAAGACTACCAAGACCTCATTCAACCTACACGAATCCAATTTTTATTGGATATTAAGCAGCTCTGAAGGTAGAAAAGGGAACAGGCAGAGCAACTCTGCCATGTTTCTCTGCATACCAACAATCACTTCAGAGAAATATTCATGCAAATATGGTCATGTGAAACATTTCTCTGCACTGAGTAATAGGATGCATGAGTTTGCCTTAACTGTGGTGTGGGAAACATTGTCAGCTGAAATCATGGCAAAAAGGGAATTTTTCAAAGTTAAATTTGGCCCTTTCTGCATGTAGTTTCTAACAGTTTAACTAGTGGAAGTGGAAGGTGATATTTACCCTTGTAACCAGTATATATTTTAAGGGATCAACATCACACTGGGGGCTCACACAATTGTTATTTATCTTTATGTGTGGGGAATTAACTTACAATAAAAGGTGTCCTTGAATATAAGCTGTGCAGTCATGCTTTTTGATATTACGGTCGGCCATATGGTTCATGTTGTGTTGCGTTCAAATAAACTGCCAATGTTTGGTTGACTTTGGGCTGGTTCAATGATCATTTCAAATGCTGGAGGGGCAACACACTCCCCAGGTCATATGGTCATGTGGGACTTGCAGCTCGATCATGCAACTAATGGCGGTTTACGTCTATGTCAAAATGTTGCTGATTTCAGCTATATTATCTTGGGAACGCATCAAGTCTCACAGAAATAAACAGCAAGCTAAAGAAGGTATAATTCCAGACTGCCCTTGTGCACTCCTTAACATCTGGTCATAGATTCTGCATTAGCAGAGGTCTGGAAGGAGATTACATCCCCACTCTCTCGGTCACATTCCTCGGCAGTCGAGGGACAATAGGAGTAGAGGAAAAAAATAATAATTCCCCAAAAATATAATAAATTCTATACATAGAATATGTATTTGAGTTTGACTCAAAGGATGCCCATTTTTCAGAGACATTGGGTGCGATTTAACTCAAAACAAATCCTATTTTGGGCACGTACGGTGGTGTGTTTCTTGGTGCTTGCAATGCTGAGAATGACCCTGCTATCTAATGGGACTCTGCCACTTGGAATTCCCCACCGAGGACACACTTACTTCATTTCCTACACCAAAAGCTCAGCTCGTTAGAGCAGGAAGATGACTCGCGGATTGAGGTGTCATTTTTATATGCTGCCCGATCTTTCAATTCCTACTCCTCCAATGCAGTCTCTGGACCTCTCCCACAACCCCAACCAATCTCTTGGAGGAGCCTCGAGCCCCTCCTCACCCCACCTCTTGAGGGCAACACCGGGCTCAATCCCTGACACAGGCAACCTAGAACCTGAGCACCTTGGCACTGCCAGCCTGGCACCCTGGCAGTGTCTCTGCAGATAGGCATTGCCATCTGGGCACCCAGGCAATGTCAGGGTGGCAGTGCCAAGGTTCCTAGGTACCAGCAGGAGTGCCAGATTACACCCTTCCCAGAGTGTGACCACCTAGGGGCCTTCAACATCTTGGGTGACCATCCCAGGTGCTGTTACACCCGGTCCACATGCGTAAATGGCTCCATGGAGAGGTCTCCCAGGCCAGGCCGGTAGTTCCCGGACTTCGGGAGAATCTGACATAGACATGTTTAACGGAGCTGAATGGCTCATTTAAATATGTTAATCTGGATCTCGCCCAGTGAGACCTCGATAGATCTCGCGAGACGTTTCGAGTGTCATCAGGCTGGCAGATTTAATGGCCCTGCCATGTCACTAAGTCGGGAACTGGGAGGCCATCAGCTCGCGCCCATTTGCCCACCCATGAAGAATAGCTTAATTCTAATCAATTTTTGACATTGGCGACCAGCAAATTGCATCCAAGGTCAATGGAGTTCTCCATTGTCCGTGGCTCTTCCGTGGCGTTCTTGCGACGGGCAGGCGGGAGAATCTAGCCCAATAGATTTGAAGTCTCTAAAAGGGTCTCGGAGTGAAGAATTGTGCGCGTGTGTGTAATGGAGTCTTGGCATGAATCCACTGGATTCTCCACCAGTGGGATTCTCCACGGCACCGGCAGTGCACCCACACCTGTGGGTTTCCCGGTGGCATGGGGTGGCTACCAATGGGAAATCCCATTGGCAGGTAGCGGGCACGGTGAGGGCACGGCAGCCAGGAAAACGTGGCTAGCGGACCGAAGAATCTCGCCCCAAGCAAAGAACGTCTCCGTAATGAGTAATTCCGAGGAAGCCCCTGATCAGCCAGTCAGAGAACTGAACTGAATGACCAATCGGGGAAGCCAAAAGCTGTTCCATTGACCAACCACTGTTAAAGAAAAAAATCACATTCAGGCATGAGACAACATTGCTGCCTCGGAGTTCGGGACCCCAAGATAATATTCTGCGGCTCCAAACGGGGTCGTGATCCATAATTTGGAAACTTCTGGCACATGGCTTTAAAAGGAACAGAGCTCCAAAACAATATGTTATCCACTAAAGAGTATGTACAAACAAATCTACCTTCCCATCACCTTTCTCAATCATATTCATCACCTTATCATCACTCACTGTCATTTATCACACTGTTTGTTCAACATCCAGTACTGCATGAGCAGAAATATCCCCAGTTTAACGTTGAGAAGTTGTCTTTGGATTCACCACAAGCTTCAATTCCCCAGCAACTACCTCTATCCTTTACCCAGACCACTGTCAGTGGCTGAACCAGGCAGTTCACAACCTGCCGTCATATTTGGCCCCTGAATTAGCTCCTAGCCATTTGTCCATAAAATCATCAAAGTTGCCTATTTCACCTTTATCATATCACCTGGTTCCTCCTTTCTGCTCCTGCGTCATTCCTTTGTTACCTCTTAGACTTGATTAATCCAATGCTCTCCTGGCTGGTCTCCGACCATTCCCTTTACCTCATCCAAAACGCCACTGATTCGAGCCTAAAGCACACCAAGTCACATTCACTCATCACCCTGTGCTTACAATATTGGTTCTTGCTCTAGCAATATCTTGATTGTAAAATAGCATCCTTGTTTTCAAACCATTCCATGATCTCAGTCTCCAACCCCAACATGCCCCCCCATCTTCTCTGTAACCTCTTTCAGCCCTGCGTACCTCCAAGATTTCTGCAAATTGGATGGATTGGTTTATTGTCATGTGTACCGCGGTACAGTGAAAAGTATTTTTCTGCGAGCAGCTCAACAGATCATTAAGTACATGAAAATAAAACAAAATAAAAAGAAAATACATAATAGGGCAACGTAAGGTGCACAATGTAAAGGTTAGTAATAATATTAGTCTTACAATTAAATTTGAAAAGATTAGTACGATAATAAGATAAGTAAAAAAGAGGATCTCTTTGGGAATGCTCGCAGAGAGTCGCCACGCTCCGGCACCATCTTGGCTTCTTGTGCATTGCTCATGTCAATTGCTCGACCATGTTTCATAAATATCACAGTAGTCTTCATCAGTGTGTGCTCGGTGAGAGTCTTTATTGAACAGGAATTTTTAAGATGTCTGCCTCCAGAGGTAGCATCATGTTATAATCACATGGCTACAGAAAGCGAGATGTGGCAATCTAACTGGTTATATTTCAAAACCCAAACACACCATTGGCAGCTGTGCCTTCAACCATCTAGGTCCTAAGCTCTGGGATTCCCTTCCTAATCCTCTCCACATATCCACCTCTCTTTCCTCCTTTACGATGCTCCTTAAAACCTAACTGTGGCCATCTGCCCTCATATGGCTTGGTGTCACATTTTGTTTGATAATGCTCCTATGAAGTTTCTTGGGATGTTTTCAAGGTCCTATAAAAATGCAAGTTGTTGTTATAGAATATTCTTGTCCTTATAAAGCAGCATATCCTCTGACTTACCATAATTGGAACAACAGGAGATCAACTCATATTTCAAAAATATCCCCAACATGTTGTTCAACTTTTACCTTCCTTATTCTTAGTTCCCCAGCCTTAGCACATTCCTTGTTCCCCACCCAGTAAAATAAAAGCAAATCCAAACTGTTGCATTTTATAATATTAATTAATATTTCATTTGAAAATTCTGGCAAACTCACATAATTTGAGTCTTCAATTTAATCTAATTTATTTGAAATCTTCACCATAAAATAGCTCGAGGTAAAAATGGTTGTAAGCAAAGCTACTTTTGTAAACATGCCGACATCACTCTAAACACACTTAATGATCTAAGTCATCTTGGCTAAATAGGCAATTTCCTGACCCCTACCTCCCCCAATTCTGTCCTGACTGGCTCCTGTTTACTTAAAACCATAATGTAACTGTTTATTTAAAAATTGAGATTTGCTTCTAGTTCCTACAGGAAATCTATTCTTCACATTATGAATGGAACAGAAGCATAGAGGCAATATTCCAAAATTTGCAACAGCACAGAAGTGGATGGTGCATTGTTGTGAATTACTGCATACAGTACTGGGACTGTACAGTGCTGACAGCTGTTTCCTTCCCATGTTATTGCACTGTACAGTGTGATTACAGTATGGGCAACAACGTTGCTTTGGGCCAAGGGAGCAACTTGTTTACCACTTCATTTATCAGGTATAGTTACTTATAACTGAAGTTTCTATCATATTCCTTTCATGGGCACTGACGGCAACTCAGGTGGAAAAGGATCTCAAGTTGTTTGTGCCTGGGCACAACCTCAGTCCTGAGCAGTGGTGAATGGCCGGAATACAGAGGTCCAACGGCCGATCTAAATTCGCCCCCAGGTCTCAACACCAGCACTGAGATGAATTGTTGTCACCAAGCAGGCACCCCGACTCAACACATTCATCCATGCAGAGATCCAGAGTTTTGTCTGTCGGGGGGAAGGTGGAGAGGGGAGGTTGGGGGTAAGATGAGGCTGGCAATTGTTTTGTGGAGCTAGCAGAAGGCAACTCTGCAATATCACAATCCTATCAGCTTTTGAAGGTTCTTTTGAGTGGCCACCATTGCTATTTTTTTACTAATTCTTGAGATGTTAATGTCACTGGAAGTTGTCCTTAGACCGAGTTCCTTTAAGTTGCAGCTTTCACATCACAAACCAACACACTTAACAATATGAGTCTTAAATGGCCACATTTCTTGAAACTTCTTCGCATTTTAGGTGAATACGGGTATTGCCTAAAAATGAAGGCTCAAACCAACTTAGCAGAGGCCTGAAAAAAGCATGACCTACCTGGATAACATTCTGGCTTAGCCTGATAAGTGGTGAGTAACATTCGCATCACATAGGTGCCAGACAATGGCCATCTCAAACAAGAATGAATCTACCTCCCCATTACATTCAATGGCATTACAATCATTGAATCCCTCACCATCAATTTATTGGGGGGTCACCATTGATCAGAAACTTAGCTGGACCAGCTACAAGATCAGGTCAGACACTTAAAAATCAGTCAGGTGTGTGATGAAACACACTCCACTTGCCTGGATGGGCGCAAATCCAAAAACACTCAAAAACTCAACACCTTCCAGCATAAAACAGCCCACTAGATTGGCCCCTCGTCCACTACCTTCAACATTTATTTCCTCCATTAGCACACAGTGAGAACAGTGTGTACAGAATACTGGAGTAACTGCAGCAACTGGCAAACCCTCCTTCCACAGCACCGTCCAAACCTGCAAACTCTACCATCTAGAAGAGCAAAGGTGGCAGATGCATGGGAACACCATCACCTGGAAGTTCCCCTTCCAGCCAACACCATCCAGACTTGGAAATTTGCCGTTCCTTCACTGTCACTCAGTCAAAATCCTAGATCTTCCTCCCTAACAGCACTGTGGGTGTACCTACACTACATGGACTGCAATAGTTTGAGGCAATGGTTCACCAGCACTTTCGCAAGGGCAATTAGAGATGGACAACAAATGCTGGGCTTGCTCGCAATCCTCATGTCCCACGTAAGAATAATTTTTAAAACTGGCTCCACAAATCCTGACACGCAGCTTCTTATGCACAATTTTTGCCTCACTGGCAACTTGCTTTATTTCTCGACAGTGCGACATTCCAATTTAAACTATATGCAAATAATCTAACAACACAGTGGGAGAGCAAAGTACCACCACAGGAATCCACTCTTAACAACCTTAGAACTCCACTGTGCTTTTTGAAGAACGTATCTCTCTTCGCTTTAAGGATATGAATTCTTTATATTATTAACAGACCAGTTTTATTATTGGCAACATATTTTAAGTTTAATCACAAGGTCAACTTTGAGGATAGCGAATTGCTGATGTGTTTAGGCACAATTTCTGATGACTGGTACACCATATCCAACTGTTCAGCTAAAGTGCCTACATTGCATGTAAGTTTGTTGGCCAAATAATAATTTTGTGTAACTTCATGTGAAAAATTGAGCCTTGTATGTCTCTTTGGAGGTTCCTCCCAGATGTCTCAAAGTTTACTTCACCTTTCTGGCGTGTTTTGTAAAGCTGCTGCTGCCCAGCAGGGAAGACAGGGATAAGCCCCAAACTCTCTCCGTACATTGTTTCTTCTAACAAATCCATTCACTTCAGTGAAATGTGGACTAGATTCTTCTCTTATCCCCCATACCCACATGACAGTTAGCACTCCATTCTTTTATTGATGAGCTGCCTCAGGCAGAGGGGTAGGATTCCATTGCATGTTCCCCAGTTGACTGCCCTGTGCAGACAGCTTAGGTACTGAATATCCCAATGGAATTACTGTCTGGATATTGGAACTCAACTGGATCCTGTCCTCATTTTAGGTCCACATAAACACACTTTGCTGCAGGGGTAACCTGACCGTGATTAGCTGTGAGAACCCTGGCTGGTGTACACTCTTACTACGATCGTAATGCTTCTTCTGGTCCCCACTAACCCCCCCCCCCCCCACCCCCGGGCCACATGTTGAAGCAGCTTTTGTCTGTCTCTTCACCACGTCTCTCATTGCCTAAACTCAGATACATCATCTCCTCTTTGATTCTATTAATGGGCAGGATTTTCTGCCCTGATTTTCAGCAAGCGGGAATGGTGGTGGCAGATGGGGAATTGAGGGGGAGTCCCGAAATAGCTTTATGCTGGAGGGATTTCCCCACTTGATTTCGCCCCCCCCCCCCCCCCCCCCCCCCCTTCCCATCAGTGACATAATAGGGTGCCCACAATGGCAGGAACCTCTTTTGAATACATTTTAATATAATTAGCAGGCCTCCCCATGGGTGGAAAGGTGGTGTCCGTGGGGGATCGGGAATCCGTGGTGGTGGGGGGTGGAGGGGGTGGGGGTGGATTACGTGGTCGATGTGCGGTGGGGGTGGGGGTTGGGGGGGGTGGAGGGGGAGGGTTCCTTTTTTCTATTTTTATCTTCTTTGCATCGAGGTGCCACACCCCGATCGCCAGCGTGACATAGTGGGACCACCCCATCACTTTGTTTTGCGTAAGGCCGGGATTTCCGGCCCCGTGGTGGAGAGACCCATCGCCGGAAATTCGGCGACCCAGCCTAAAATCCATTGACCTTTGGCGGTCCGGACGATCCCGATAGCAGGTGGGTCTGGAAAACCCTGCCCTCAGGATATGGTGGGAAAAGGAAACAGTGCATCCCCACCTTTCCCGCCTGAGCTCACACTGACAAGGTAAAATTGTGAAAGCTCTGCTCAAAGGTTTTTCAGATCTGGACTGAGGAGATCTTCATACATAACCCATTAGTTTCCACTTCTTTCAAACATCTCAGAAAATTCGTTTTGGGCACATCCACCCATTGTCTGTAAATGATACATGATTTGTGATCCTGACTGCTGTTGTTTTCTCTCACCCCTCCACTATCCTACCTTGTTCAGTGTAATTTAAGAAAATAGAACCCTGGTATTCCTACAGTGCAGAAGGAGACCATTCAAATCTGCCTCCATTCTCTGAAAGAACACCCCACCTAGGCCCACTCCCCCTGCCCTATCCCCACAACTCCACCATACTTGCACATCCGTGGCAATTTAGTATGGCCAATCCGCCTAACCTGCATATCTATGGACTGTGGGAAGAAACCGGACCACCCGGAGGGAGCGCATGCAAAAACGGGGAGAATGTACGTCACCCAAGGCCGTAATTGAACCTGACTGCCAGGCGCTGTGAGGCATTAATGCTAACCACTGCACCACCGTGCCATCCCTTTACTGATAACTGGTTCCAGTTATGTTGAGGGGTCTACACTAATAATTTAGCCTTAATAAATCTCTTTACTGCTGCTGGTAGACCTGCTGCATCTTTTCAGCGATATTCTGCTGTTATTTCTTCTGTCTTTCTTTCTAAGCAGATCAGATCTAATTAAAGAGCCACACAACAAGTTGAAAAGTGACACATCTGTTGAGAGAAAGAATCAGGAGAGTGTTTCTTCATGGCGATGCTCTGTGTGGGCACATCAAACTAAAAGTCACAACAAGCAGAACAACCTACGCGGTAACAAAATCAAGGACTAATTCAGAACTGTCAATCCTTCTATATAAAGTTCTATCTCCAGGAATCCTTCTTTTCAAAGCTGAGCCGTGCCAGGTGATATTTCAGATGGCTGCACACCTACTTAATCTAATTTAATTCAGTTCTACATATCTGAGATCACAATAAGCTCAGTGTTAAAATCTCCAGATTCATGGGCCGGGATTCTCCCCCAATTGGCGGGGCGGAGCGTACCGGCGCCAAAAAGTGGCGTAAACCACTCCGGCGTCAGGCTGCCCGGAAGTTGCGGAATCTTCCGCACTACCGGAGGCTAGGCCGGCGCTGGAGTGGTTGGCGCTGCGTTAACCGGCGCCGAAGAACTTCCGTCGGCTGCCATGAGTTGGCGCATGCGCGGGAGCGCCAACGTGTTCTGGCACATGTGCAGAACCGCTGGCGTGATAGCTGCGCATGCGCAGGGGTTTTTTCTCCATGCCAGAGCTTTAAAGAGGCCAGCGCGGAGGGAAAGAGTGCCCCCACGGCACAGGTCCGCCCGCAGACCAATGGGCCCCGATATCGCGGGCCAGGCCACCGTGGGGGGCCCCCCGGGGCCGTATCCCCCCGCACCCCCCCCCCCCCCCCCCCCCACCGTCCCCAAGGACTCCGTAGGCCGCCCTCAGAGCCAGGTCCCGCTGGTATGGACCATGTCTAATCCACGCCAGCGGGACTGGCCGAAAATGGGCAGCCGCTTGGCCCATCAGGGCCCGGAGAATTGCCGCGGGGGCCGCTGCCAACGGCCCCCGACTGGTGCGGCGCGATCCCCGCCCCCGCCAGAAAACCGGCGCCGGAGAATTCGGCAGCGCGGGATTCACGCCGCATCCCGGCGGTTCTGTGACCTGGCGGGGGGTCGGAGAATCCCGCCCATGATCGTCTTTCATTGCAGTTTTTTCATTACATAAAGAGTACCTAGATTGTCTCTGATTAGGGGCCGGGATCGAACCTGGGTCCTCGGTGTCGTGAGGTAGTAGTGCTAATAACTGCGTGCCACCAGCAGAGAATTTTTTGTTAAAGTTCTTTTACTCAGGACGTGAGGGATGCTGGAAAGGTCACATCTACTGCCCATCCTTAAATAACTGAGAAAGGGTAATAGTGACCGCCCTTCGTGAAAAGCTGTAATCCTTGTGCTGATGATGCTACCCTGATGGTTTCACCTGAGGAACATCAGGATTTTGATCTGGTGACAGTGAGAGAATGGAAGGAGAAGTAAAGAATCCCAAAGTTTTAAATGAAGAAACAGTGGTGTGTATATGTCCAAGTCAAGATTATATGTGACTTAAGGGAACTCAGAGGAAATTATTCTACTATTCGCCTTGTAAGCACTGAGAGGTATTGTTGAAATAATCTTGGGAAGTACATCCTTATAGATCGTGCCTCCCATAGCCACTTGTTGGATGGACTTTGTGTGCAATTTCGATAGTTTGTTTAAAACATCTATCAGTCTGGTCAGTCTTACTCTCTGGAGCTCCCTAAACTAGTCCACACCTCTTCATCTTCAAGAACTTGCTCAAATCCTTCCTCTCATCCTGACCTCTGTCTCTATTTTCTGCTCCTTGTATCTATTTTTAATTTATTTTTCTTCTCTCCCCTTGTAAGGCACCTAGGCTTGTTTTGCAAAGTTGGCTGCAGTCATTCATGTTGTTGGTAAGCATGCATTTTTTTAACCTAATTCCTGAACCATACCTTGAGGTATTGTAGGGAAAGGCTACCCATAAAGCACCATTTGTTCATCACCTGGGCAACCTCCACTCCTTCCCTTTTGAGCACTGTACTCTGGGAAGGATGGCCTCACTGTAGCTAATAATGATAATAATAATCTTTATTGTCACAAATAGGCTTACATTAACACTATAATGAAGTTACTGTGGAAGGCCCCTAGTCGCCACATTCCGGTGAATGTTCGAGTACACAGAGGGAGAATTCAAAATAGCCAATTCACTCTTTTGGAACTTGCTCACATCTATACCACAATTCTCTTTAGCTACCTTTTGTCAATTAAGCCAATATTTCTGATTGATTTGTAATTAGCTGATGATTTGTGGATCCATTTATAGGGCACTTCTACAAGATGTCTACATTGCTTTGTAAGTTCACAGAAGCGCGATGTATAAAGGAGAAGCAATAGTATTCAATAATGCTGAAAGTCATAAACAATATTACAAACCACATTTCTTCTGAATTACCTGCACAAGGTTAAGGACATTGAGTAAAGATCTGCATTGATGAGTAAACTATTGAAATAATTTGGTTATTTTTAATAGAAATTTTCTATTGTTACCGATGGTGATGAGAGAAAACCAATTTCCTTGTTTCTTCTAGAACATAGAACAGTACAGCACAGAACAGGCCCTTCGGCCCTCGATGTTGTGCCGAGCAATGATCACCCCTCTTAAACCCACGTAACCCGTATACCCGTAACCCAACAATCCCCCCATTAACCTTACACTACGGGCAATTTAGCATGGCCAATCCACCTAACCCGCACATCTTTGGACTGTGGGAGGAAACCGGAGCACCCGGAGGAAACCCACGCACACACGGGGAGGACGTGCAGACTCCACACAGACAGTGACCCAGCCGGGAATCGAACCTGGGACCCTGGAGCTGTGAAGCATTGATGCTAACCACCATGCTACCGTGAGGCCCCTTGCTGTCTGTAATCAGGGTGTTTTTTTTAAAGGAAAGGGTATGTGTTTTCTTAACCCTTGAATGTGTGGATAATTTGAATACTAGTAGCAAGTTTTTTGTGGGTTTAAATAAAGAGGACTGCTTATTCATGTGTTGACACACGTCACTCATTCCCCCACACTCACATGCAAACTGAGAAATACTCACCTGGGGAATCAGAGAATCCAGCCCAGCGCTTAAAGATTTTGATAACTCAAGAAAGTTTGGTTGCCTTACCATGTGGTTTCTCACACCTCCCCTTTTCAAATGCAGGTGGAGTATCCTTTCTCTGTAAATCTGAAAACCCATCGAGGAACCGGACTCAGCCTTTATGGGAAGTCGAGTTGTTTGTCTGCAGTGTTTACCTTCTGATTTTTGTGCTGAACATGTCAAATAGAAACGTTTTCAGATACCCTGCATTTAATATTCAGCAAGATACCTTACTTTTCCAGCTATTTTATTTACTTTAGACTGCAGCTAGCCTAGGCTGAGGCTATTGTAACATAAGTATATATGTGTTTATATTTGTGGGTAGCACGGTAGCACGGTCGGTAGCACGGTTGTTTCATAGCCCCAGGTTCGATTCCCGGCTTGGGTCACTGTCTGTGCGGAGTCTGCACATTCTCCCTGTGTCTGCGTGGGTTTCCTCTGGGGACTCTGGTTTCCTCCACAAGTCCCGAAAGACGTGCTGTTAGGTAATTTGGACATCCTAAATTCTCCTTCTGTGTAACCGAACAGGCGCCAGAATGTGGCGGCTAGGGGCTTTTCACAGTAACTTCATTGCAGTGTTAATGTAAGCCTACTTGTGACAAGAAAGATTATTATTATTATATGCAGCAACCAAAATTATCTGAAATCCGAAATGCAATCCGCCCAAGGGTTTTGGAAAAGGATTCTTGACAGGGATGGTGTTAAACCTATGTTGATTAGCCACAACCCAACTTATTGTTTGCAGACATTTACCTGGGTGTTTGAGCCAATCACTATCTTGGGATGGGATGTTGTGCTCCCATTTGCATTGGGTGTAAATGATGACCGCAGCAGAAAATCCCATCAGGTTTCCAATTCACGTTTGACGTAAAAGCATGCTATGATTGCCCCTGCCCGCACCCACCTGACTCCCCCAATAAATTTGACCAACATAAATTATAATAAATTATATAAATTATAATTTGCCAATTATAATAAATGTGAATGTCATTTTCAGCCTCTGCACGTGATTATTCCCCCTCCCCCCATGAGATTATTCATTCACATTGGCGTGAGGGTGTGCCGACGCGAATTATGACTGGTTTCCCATGACATACACCTGGTGGGCAGACCCTCCGGAAAGGTTCAGGTGAATGCAACACTCAGAGGGGAGAGGGACATGCCTGGGCAGTATCCTGGCATGGTCCCCTGGCTTTTTTTCCGTACGTTGCCAACAATACGGTGGAGAGAGCCGCCCTTGGGCCTGGTGGCTTCAATTCCTCCTTTCCAACGTGCTCCAGCAAAAAGGGAAAATTCCACCCTTGGTTTCCTAACAACCTTTTCAAGTCAGGAAATACCTACTGGATCGTTTAAAGAGATTGACAATGATACCTCTAGTTTGGAAGGTGTCTTTTTGTTCCTTTGAGACAAAATGGCAGTTTTTGAATCCACAGATCTAGAGTCATGTGACCCACAGCGGCCATCATTTTCATCATTGTCCATTTTAAAATGAAGAGCCAGTTCCAGAATATTCCACTTTGAATAGAGTTTATGTTTTAAATGTATGGGTACGGCATGCCTTTACTGGGCATGACACAATGTTGGGCTGGATTCTCGGATTCTGGGGCTACGTCCCCACGCCGGCGTGGGAACGGTGGAGTTTTACGCCAGAATAAATTGCGTAAAATGGCCACCGATTCCCCGTTTTGCTGGGGGCTAGCATGCTGGCAGTGTAGAGCACCCGGCTCTAGCTGCTGATATGGCCCGGAGAATCCCGGGTCTGTGGCTGCGCATGCGTACGGCGGTTGCCTGCAGCGGCTGTGCTGTGCTGCATGGCGGAGGACGCTCGCTGAAAAATCATGACCCCTATGGCCGGCTCATGCGCCCCAGACAACCGCCACCCCCCCCCACAGTTCCGCCAGCCCCTAATAAAGTCCCACCCCGCCTGTGGATCGGGCCTCCCCCGACTGTGGCAGCGCTGGACTGAGTGCAGCCGCCACGCTGAGTTCCCGACGGATGAGACCAGATGCGACCGACGCTGTCGGGAACTCGGTCGGTCGGAGGCGGAGCATCGGGGCTCAGGCCTCAGGCAATGTCCTGAGCCCCCGTTTTGGAGGGGGTGGAGCATCACAAAAGCGGCACCGCCCCCTATTTGGTCGGGAACTGTGATTCTCCAGTCCATCGCCAAACATGATTTTGGCGCTGCCGACTGGGGAATCCAGCCCATTAACCCTTACATAGAGCTGTGCCTGATACTTCTTTAATGCATGAAGAGTAATCTGTTTTCAGCTGCCTTCTCTATTTCTCTTGTCTACATTGTCTGCAGCGTCACTTAATCTATCTTTCAAATAAAACAAAATATCAGACAAATTAATAGATGCAACTGGTAGTCATATTAATTCTATGTACACACTATGCAGTTCTACCCCGGGAGAGGTGCACATCCTTCTCAAACCCTAGGGGAATTTGGCAAGCCCTCATCAGTTGAAGAATTTAATAACTATGTTTATTGTGTTTGATGATTGCTCTATATCAACTGCAGCAAGCCATTTATGCTCAAATCAATACAGTAGCACTTTCTAATCCAGTCGTTGCAGGATACATTGATCATGGTGCAGCTCGAATATCAACCAAAACTGGATAGATTTAATTTATTCCTTTTCATACCTTTAACCTGGCAACTCACATCTCGTTCAGTTATTTCACAGGTTGAACAAAATGCTCCAAGTGCTGTGAAAGCAGCACAGCCAACTGTGTTTGAAGCGCTGTGGTAGTTACACTGCATAACTTTGCAGGTTTGTGTCAAAAAATTAAAATTGTGTGAAGCATTCTGGCATGCATTTTATATCTGCAGCAACACAGCAAGCAATGTAATTAAACAGAAAACTTTTAAAGAACAGTAGCCCACTTCCTCCATACCTCTCCCTCACTGACTTCACACAAACAGCTCCTTGCTGGTAGCTTTACAAAAAAATGTTCGACTTGTTGACCACCCTGAAGCGATGTGCACGGAGTCATGACCAAGCACAGTCTTCAGATGAAGAGGGTTTGCACAGTGAGAGTTAATTGGACTTGGGTGCACAGGCAAAATTAATTTCTTTTGTTTAAAGTCATACATTCCGCCCTCAATTTTATGTTTCCACTATAAACTCGGTTCTCATTTTTTACGTGTCCAGGACCTGTACAGAAAGGAGGGTTTAATTACAGAAGGACAACAATATGCAGTTTTCATTTTAAGTAAGTGGACACAGTAACTATTCCAGGAAAGGTTGGCAGGAAGCATGAATGAATTTTAGCTCCCCCAGCTTTAGAACATGTTATTAGTTTGTCTTGGTGGCTTCCTTACTATGTGTCAGTGGCTTGATCTCTCCCATTTTCTATTCCACTGCTTCTCTCCATTAAACCCCTCTTTTGTGCCATATTTCCATCTTTCTTTATTTCCTTTCAGGTGAGTGTTCATGGATGGTATGATTGTACCAAGACACAAGGAGTCATCAACAGCTGCGAGCTACCTTTGGGGTAGATGATGTATGGGAAAATGTGGCCTTTCTATCTCTCGTGTATCCCCAACACCCTCATTCCAGTCATATCCCCTCCAAGTTCCCTTTTTGCCACACAGCCATTCCCATCACTATTTGTATTTCTTCACCTTTGAACTACATGCACACCCCTTTTATAATGAATGCTCCTGGGGATGGGAGGGCTGGGGCAAAGGACCAATTTTGCAGACGTATGCTCCAGGTCATTTTGCTCTTGGGGATCGTGAGAGGATTATACAAAAGCAAAATATTGCAGATGCTAGAAATGTGAAATAAAATTACAAATGTGGAAAATACCAGCAGGTCAGACAGCATCTATGGCGAGTGAGATAGCTGGCACGATCCAACGGGGAAACATTGAAGACCACTTTTGGGCGCATTTGGCGGGGTGTTTCACGGTGGCTCCAGCAGCAAGAATAATCCCGCGATTCAACGGCACTTTGCCGGTTTTCTTTTTGGCCTCGGGGAGATTCTCCCTGTCGATGCTACACTTCATCAGCCATCCTGTACTGGCGAGCTGGGCTCATCAGAAGGAACGGCGCCTCCCAGATTGGGTGCCATTTTGAAAGGCTGCCCCGGTCTCTAGACCTCCATATCAGGTGTCCCTCGGCTTTCAGGACCACCTCCCTTCCACCCTCCAACCTTCTTGAGGCCCCTGGAAACCCCCTCTAATGGGCAAATCCACCCCACCTAGGCCTACCTCTATCAGTGCCAATCTGACACCTGGCACTTTGGCATTGCCAGCCTGAGACACTGGCAGTGCCCCAAGCACCTTGACAGTGCCACCCTGGCACCCTGGCCAGTGCCAGGCTGGCACCGTCAGGCTGCACAGGTGACACAGTCAGGGTGCCAGGCTGGATGTGGCAAGATGCCTGGGTGCTGGGGGAGTTCCTCGTTACTACCCTGCCCTGTCCCCGACCACCCGCGTGTTTCTAATGACCTACGAACCCCGACCCACTCGAGGTGCCGTCACACCTGGTCCATGTTTGTGGAAACCAGTGCTAAACGGCGCCCTGCCGAAGTCCCAAAGATGCGCGCGTTGACTCCCGGGGACCGGGTGAAGGCGAAATCCGGATCTTTAAATGAACCGAATGACTCATTTAAATATGCAGATCTGTATCTGGCCCGTGAGGGCGAGTACCAGATCACGCCAGTCAGAGTGATTCAGGTAACTCGCGATCGGACCGACATGGAGCCTGATGTGCGGCTCTCGCGGATTAACCCATTGCGCCCGGATCCACGCCAGATCAAAACAGTCGCTGAATCGCACCCAGAGTCAACGCTTCCAGTCAAGACCTTTTGTCAGTATTGACCTGCTGAGTATTTCCAACATTTGCTGTTTTATCCTGACAGTTTTGAAAGAGCATTAGGCTCCTTTGATCTATTAGCGAGGACTCAAAACCTGTTTGAAGACCCCTTCCAGAAATTGGGCAACATCAGCAAAGCTTCTTTTTTTACAAATTTAGAGTACCCAATTCATTTTTTCCAATTCAGGGGCATTTTAGTGTGGCCAATCTACTTAGCCTGCACATCTTTGGGTTGTGGGGGCGAGACCCACGCAAACATGGGGAGAATGTGCAAACTCCACACAGACAGTGACCCAGGGCCAGGATCGAACCTGGGACCTCGGCACCGTGAGGCAGCAGGATTAATCCGCTGTGCCACCGTGCTGCCCTAACATCAAACAAAGCTGATTCATGCCTTCACTGCTCAGGCTTTATGATGGTTCTTGTGTCTCTTTTATAATTCTCAACACAATGCAGGCACGCTTAATAGCGGTTTAGAATTTGAACTTTTTTTTAGTTTAATGAAGGACAGGAATGCTTTTTCATATTTCTCCCAGTTATATTTCTTAGCCCTATCTCTTTCATCCACTTTCAAATGTTTACTGAGTGTAAAACATAGGCTGAAAAAGATATGTGATGACATAGGCTGACAAAGTTACTGTATAGGAATACTACCAAATGCTCTCTGTCTCTCACAGAAACACAGGGCAGGTTTTTCCCCCTGGGCACAGGAAATTGAGGTCAGGACTGTTTCCGGCACCTGAACCCGCTTCCAGGAGGTAACGGCCGTAGGGCTCCGATTTTAAAGGGACAGGCACTTATGTCCAGAAGGTTTGCGGTCTTAATTGGAATGGCTGCTGGGTTCTCAATGTAGAAGGACCAATCCGTGGCCTTCTAGCTTGAAAGAACCAGCAGATTGTAGAGGGTAAGTAAGAGAGAGGGTGCTTCAAAATGGAGGCACCCTCCCTCCAAATTCTTTAAACTCAAATATGAAAACTCTTGCTGCCAAGGCACCGTTGGGTGCCCTCTGCATGGTGACCTGGAGCTTCGGCACCCAGGCAACTAGGGAGGGTCTTTACATCTGCATGGACTGCTGTCCAACTCCAGGCCATTCACCGGTGAGGTCACCTCCAGGCTGTTAAACTGGCCGCCCACCACCTGTGGGGAAATCGCAGCCAGTGTCCTTTAATTGGCCTCAGTATGCTCTTACAACAAGCCATGTTGGCGATCTGACCTGTGCAGGAGGGAGAACATGCCACCCCTCTCCACCATCTCACCTCCAGAAAATGGCCCAGGGTCACTAATGACCCAGGGAGCCAGCAGCCTGGCCAGTGGGACAATTTTTAGCACACAGCAGCCCTCGAACCCGGCGGGGGATTAAAAATCAAGACCACAGCCTCTCTTTCAGTGAACGTTAATGATTTGTTCTCAGTGAAGCTTCCAAAATTTGCCCTCCAGCTTTCTTCAAATAAATTCAAAAGTGTTTTGAGTAGAAACTGCTAAAAGCTAAAGAAAATCACCTGGAGTTGGCTGTGGCAATGACAGCAAAACTTAACATTCGTCATCATTGCTCCCCTGAGACTAACAGCACTGTCTGCCATTCACACATGCACAGTGGAAATATAGTAGATGTTGTCAGTGAATTAGGTACACTGATGGAGTCCCCGCAGAAGGCAATCAAATAGAATTCATAACTAATGACAATTGGAAACGTTACACATTGATGAATGATGTGCTCTGAATTCCTAACAGCACACTAAGTTCAGGATTACTGCTGAGAAAGCATTTTGCCCTGAAAAACTAATGCTATATTCGTGGAACCTTGATTTTCCCCATTATGATTCTGAAAATCCAAATATTTTTACAACAAATTTTAAAATTGGATTCTAATTTTCTTAACCTTGTTTGATATTTTGACCGGGATTAGTCATAGAATTTACAGTGCAGAAGGAGGCCATTCGGCCCATCAAGTCTGCACCGGCTCTTGGAAAGAGCACCCTACACAAGGTCCACACCTCCACCGTATCCCCATCACCCAGTAACCCGACCCAACACTAAGGGCAATTTTGGACACTAAGGGCAATTTAGCATAGCCAATCCACCTAACCTGCACATCTTTGGGCTGTGGGAGGAAACCGGAGCACCCGGAGGAAACCCACGCACACACGGGGAGAACGTGCAGACTCTGTACAGACACTGAACCAAGCCGGGAATCGAACCTGGGACCCTGGAGCTGTGAAGCAATTGTGCTAACCACCATGCTACTGTGCTGCCCGTTGTATTTCCGCCCCGCTACCGTGCTAGTGACGGCGGAGAATTTGGCTACACCATTTGCTAGTGGTAGGATTCTCTACTCCTGCCGCTTGTCAATGGGATCTCCCATTGAAACCGCCCCATGTCGCTACCCCACGTGGGCAGGGGTGGACTGCCGGTGGGACCAGAGATCCCCGCCACCAGCGAACAGCCGGAGAACCCCACCCTTCATTTTGGACATTAATCCCATGATGGTGATACAATCATTTATTTTTTCCTCTGTAAATTAAGAATAACCAATGTGTTTTACTGGTTTCCTGTCTGTCAGAATGCTTCAAAGCGATTGGGTTTCTACCTTGCTTAAATCATTTTTGGTACTGGATATATGGAGATGCCCTTGACTTTGCATTAGGTTCAAAATTACATTTGGAAAGCTGAAATCCAGCCATAGAGAGTGCCTGATCTTTGCAAGTGATCTTCTTTGAGATCAGCGTGGAGTGCTGTTGCATCGCTGCTGTCTGCAAACATCAGGCCAAAATATGTGCCAATATTAGAGTTGTTAACACATTCCCTAACGTCAGATTGGATTTATACATTGAGCACAGCAAAAATGGATAAAAATAAATCTGTTTATATTTTTTGATTTTTAACATGAAATACATTTTTTAGAGATTCAGTTCCACGATTAAAGGAGCTAATAATTGAAGCCGTGTTGTCTGGGCTTATTCTAATGTTATTCCATTTATTTTTAATTTTAGAGCATTTCCTATGAGGATTGGTATTACTGATAGTATTACTGATTACTACATTTATGGGATTGAAGGCTGGTAAATCACCAGAGCCTGATAAATCTACATCCCAGAGTACTTAAGGAAGTGGCCCTTCAAATTGTGGATGTATCGCTGGTCATCTTCCAAGCTTCTATAGACTGTGGATCAGTTCCTATAGATTGGAAGATAGCTCATGTGACCCCACTATTTAAAAAGAGAGGCGGAGAGAAAACAGGGAATTATTGACCAGTAAGCTGGACGTCGGTTGTGGGGGAAATGCTAGAGTTCATGATAAAAGATTTAATGGCAGAGTACTTGGAAAACAGTGGCAGGATTGGACTAAGTCAGCATGGATTTACGAATCCATGGATTTGTCTGCTGGAATTCTTTGAGGATGTAACAAGTAGAGTTGACAAGGGAGAGCCAGTGGATATGATTTATTTAGACTCCCCAATTGAACATTTCCAGTGTTATGCTTGTTATTCCACAAGACAGAGTTGTGATCCAGGCTCAGACTAAAATATAAAAAGAGACTTTTCCCAGATTCATTTATCATTACTCTTTAAGAGCCAGAAAGCTGTAAAATCTGATCTCATGTGTCTGGGCCAGGTAGCAAGACACCACCAAGCTTCCGATTAAAGACTCATTTAAGTGTACACATGCAAAGCACTTATGGCGTTGATTTGTGGATAAAAGGCTATGAATCACTTTATTCCTCTTATCCTTATTTTTCTCCCCAGTTGTCTCTGGGAAGGCACTTCATAGTTCATGGGTTGTTGAAACCCTCTTATACCTCAGGTGAACAATCCTTACGTTGAGCATGTTAGCAGGAATTTTAATTATGGGGGGGCATCACAGTGAAACTCATCTTATTGCAAGCAGATATACAGCAGGGGTCACCAGACAGCAATCAACAGCAGAAACATTGGCAATTCGTTTCCCTTCCTTAGCTTTGGCACTGAGCCCCTTTGTAGTGTCTCCACTACATATCCGATGAGATAATTTAACTTTCCAGAAGAATGGAGCTGGGATCTTCCTACCATAATCATATTTGGTCTCACTTCACTGCCACGATCAATGGAATAGCACTGTATTCTGTTTAACTCTTCGGAAATAACTGTAGGTTGTTTGGTAATTGGTTAAGTGGTCAAAATTGCTACACGCCACTCAATGTCAAGCCCTGAAATAAAACCTCGAATCCAGTTCCAAAATAAGAATCTCCTTTACTTTTCCAGGTCATTAAAAACCAGGATGCTATGAAGATGTCCAACTGATTACTTCAGAGAGGAAATATTCCCATCAGAGAGGCAAAAGCACATTCTCTGAAAGTCTCTAATTAATTCACTCATAGTCCATTTACTTTTAACAACAAGAATGTGAAAATTGAACACCTCGCTCCCCAGGGAACATGGAGAACTAACAGAATTACACTTATCGTTGGATTGAGAATCTCAGCACGTCAAGGAGGATAGAGAGACCAGAGGAGAAAAAGCTCACAAACCTCAGCCAGACACATCCGTATATCAGGCACTTGAACCATCAATACTGACTGATGAAATAATACCTTTGCCCCCTTATCAATCAGGCACATTCATCACGTTTTAACACTGCAATTGTTGTCTGCAAAAACGATCACTATTGGAAATACTTCCTGACTGAGTAGCGACAGGGGCAGGAGGATAGAATGGACACTTACAGCAACAGCCACTTACTTCTCTCATGAATGCAAATGCATATGACTGTTCTGATGAATTATCTTGTGAATTCATCTAAATTGGTATGAGAGGCTGCTCAAAATGGCAATGTTTTTTTCTCCACTCTGTGGTGCTCTGCCTCTGTCATGGTATTCTGAACATAAGCGAGCACATTAAAACTCTTCAGAAGATCGGCCTATTAGCAGTGTCTAAATGAATACCATGGTAGTGTTCAGTTCTCCAGATGGTATCATACTGATGTTCATATTCTATGATCAAATGTTGCTTGGCAACACTGAAGGGTTAAATACGCTGAGTTTTGCTGGAGTGATGTTCAGGGGCTCTTCTGCTAAACCCCAAACTATATATAAGGGGATGGGTTTGGTCTTGCAAAGTGGTACAAAATGAGAAGTGGCAGATCAGCAACAAGGCACCGTAGAGTAACTGGCCCTCACCCTTCTCAATCTTGATTACTATCCGGAGACCAAGTTGTCTCGTCTTTCGACCCAACTGAAGTCCTTCATCTCTAGTTATCATTCCGCTAAATCTTTTCTGCATCTTCTTCAAAACCTTTGGCATCCTTCCTAAAGTTGGGTGCACAGAATTGAATGCAATCCTCCAGCTGAGGCCTAATCAATGATTTATGCAGGCTCAGCATAACATCCTTGTTTCACTCAAGCCTTACATCAATCTCCTTTGTAAAGCCGTCTTTTCTTATAAAAAAACTTGCCATTGCGTCCATCTAATAAATATCACAAAATGTCTGAACCTATTTATAATGAACCTACAATTGAAATCCTGGATAGTGACTTATGTTGCAGTAAGTGTTTTGACTCTGTGATTGTGAGGTAAAGTTTCACTCCCTCTTTGAGTCCTAAAGACTTTTCCAGCTGCTCTGGAGACAGCTGAGTATCATCCCCCGCAGCTGTCTCGGCAGACAGCAGACAGGTCGCACGATGGTATGCTGATCATTCCAGCCAATGCAGAGAATTCAATAGCCAAGAGGCCACATTAACTGGCAGCTGTACCTCACAACTCAGGGCCAAATGGGAACAATGACATCACAATACATGTGATTACTTTCCGTGCAGTGAATTGTGCCCTGTGGCCTGCAACTGGTATATCCCATTTGGATTATATCTCCGAAATTACCACGGACATCTTTGTTTGAACACAATTCCCCTGTGTATGCTTGGTACATATACCTCGGGCCCATCTGGCAAAGTACAAAAAATCGTTGTGATCAGTCTAAATTTGGGGGCTTTTTCCCCATGCAAGATAACGGAAGTTATTAAGCTGTTCAAGTTGAACACGGTTAATGAAGTCTTGAAGGTTTTTCACCCGTCCCCATCCCTACTGACTTATCAACATGGATCAGGAGACTGTATTTCCAGTTAATTTGATCAAGATGATCCGCCAACTCCTGTAGCTCCTCCACTGTGTTGGCGAGCAGAATAGTGTCATCAGCACAGCGAAAATTTGAGGCGCGCTGCACGCCAATCGATATCCCACCTTTGTACTTTCCCATAATTATTTCTACTTGGATGTTGACTAAGTATGGTGAGAGGACACACCCCTGTCTATTGTTCATTTTGACACTGGAACATGCTGAGAGGTTGCTGGAAACTCCTTGCTTATGATAAAGCTTAGCTAGCAGATTGATAATGTGATGCATATCCCTTGTCCAACATCGTCAACCAGAGTTTCTAATGTGACGCCGAATCAAACGCCTTCTCACAATAAATGAAACACATGTATATTGGCTGCTGATGTTCTTGGACTTTGCACATTATGATTCAAAGACTAGTGACTTGATCTCTGGTTCCTCTTCCATGTCAACAGCTTGCTCATCAGCAATCAAACTCCCTGGGCTGGATTCTCCATCAGCGCACTCACGTCTGTGGATTTCCTGACAGCATGGGGGTGCCCACAATGGGAAACCCCATTGGCCGGCTGCCGGGATGGAGCATCCCGCTGTCGGTGGCGGTGCGCCACATCAGATAATGGGTGTGGCGAGACGGAGAATCTTGTCCCCTATCTTTATCTGGATCCATTCCAGGATGACCCTGATTCCACCATCTTGGGTCACTTATCACACAAGATGCGAACCTACCAAAGAGATTCAGGTGAGAGTTAACAAGGGTCAGGACATTGCAAACTTCCTTAAAAGAGTATGGAGTAGACACGGCATCGTAATTGCAATGAAACTTCATCTTCTGGAAGCCCTTGTGTGGCTGGTGACACTGCATAACTGTGAAAGCTGCAACATCAAGAAGAGTGAGGAGTATCAGGTAAGAGCATTTAAAATGTGAGGACTCAGATGGATATTCAGCATGTAATGGACTGCGAAACAGACAAACGAATGGACATTCAAGGGGCAGAATTCTCTGATAATGGAGCTATGTCCCCATGCCCGTGGGCAAACGGGTGCGAATCACTCTGGAGTTTCCTGGAGAAAGTCCAGAGTGATTCTCCATTTTGCAGGGGGGTAGCAAGGCCCCGGAGTCCTCCGCTCCGGCTGCCGATACAGGGCCGTGCACCTCGGGCCACGGGTACGCACATGCGTGTGGCGGCAGCCTGTGGTGGCAGCTTTGCGCAACATGGCAGACCCACACCGCGCGCCGGCCCCAACAATATAGGCCCCCCCTCCCGAGATCGTGTGCTCCCGTCGATCGGTGGCCCCCGATTGCGAGCCTGGCCATCTTGGAGGCACCCTCAGTGGTGGATCCCCCCCCCCCCCAATCAGGGCGGCTGCGGACTAAGTCCGCAGCAGCCACTCCGAGATCCCACCAGGTGGAACCATGAGTGAACCATGCCGGCAGGAACTCGGCCAGTTGTCAGCGGAGAATCACCTCTTTCAATGGCCCCCACCGCCACCGTGTCGACCACACGCGCCCGATTGGCGGCAAGTCTCCGGTCCCTGGAGAATCGTGGGAGCGGCGTCGGAACCGATTTCAGGTCTGCCGCCCATTCTCCGCCCCCGCACCAAGCACAATTGTGGCCGCCCTGGTGGGGGGGGCGGGGGGATCCGTCACCGGGGGGCAGGACTTCCAGGACAGCCAAGCTCGTGATCTGGGGCCACCGATCAGCAGGCGTGTGCGATCTCGGGGGAAGGGGCGGGGGGGGGGGGGGGGGGGGGGGGGGGGAGAGTGCCTATGTTGTCAGGCCCGGCCCGTGGTATGGGTCCGCCATGTTGCGGGGGACCGCGGCCGGAAGTGCAGGGCCCCATATCGGCAGCCGGAGCTGCGAGGACCACTCCAGGGCCCTGCTAGCCCCCCGCAAAACAGAGATTGCGCCCGTTTTCTCGGGAACGTGGGGACATAGCCCCATTATCAGAGAATTCCGCCCGCGATTTCCCATTGTGGCCATTCCACGCTGTCGGGAAACCTGCGTGGGTGCGCCTGCAGGTTGAATTGAAGTATCTCGCTGATGGAGAATCCCACAGCACATATTCTGGACACATGATGTGAACAGGAAGTGAGTGCTTGGAAAAAGAGGTAAAGGAATGCAAACCACCTGGAAAATGAACACAAGGAAAATGGCATGGACAGTTAATATCAGAACATGGACTGGCCTCACTATGAAACAGGCCATGAGGACAGCGGAGAATAGAAATCAGTGGAGAAAGAGTGTTCATCATGCAACCAACTCTCAGAATCAGCTCGGATAAAAGACAGACAGAAATCCCACATGCGAGTACAGATATTACTCTTTATTAAGAGCGATGAAGCCAATAGAAACTGGTAAGGAGAGAAGACAAAGAACTCAGTACAGGTAACCTTTCTGTGTGTGATGTGTTAAAGTGGACAATTGCAATGAGAAAATATATGAATCAATCTGCTTATTAGGAAAGATTTTTCAACGGATAAAATTGGATTATCGTACTCCCTTGTTCCAGCCATATAAAGCTTTAGCTGTGGATGATATTTATTTTATGTTCGAGAAAAACAAATAGTAAACAAAAACCACATGCAGTTATATTGTGTCTTCAGCATCGTCACAATATCCCAGGATGCTTCAGACAAAAGTTAATCTTTTATGGGGGCCTGTTTCACTCTGTTGGCTGCACAGTGAGGCCAGCAGCGAGGGTTCAATTCCCGTACCGGCTGAGGTTATTCATGAAGGTTCCGCCTGCTCAACCTTGCCCCTCACCTGAGGTGTGGTGATCCTCAGGTTAAACCACCACCAGTCAGCTCTCTCCCTCAAAGGGGAAAGCAGCCTATGGTCATCTGGGACGATGGTGACTTTACTTTATTTTTAACCTTCAAAAAAAACAATCATTGATTTCCAATCTTGCCACGTAAAGGAGAACTTCTACAATGACTTGCACAATTTGTGGTATGAAAACTGATGTGTTGGGTACTCTGGATCTGTGCAGACTGTGTTTACCTTAGCAGTAACACATACAGGCGACCAACACTTGAAATAGTACAACACTATTTTATTAAGCAAGGAACTGTTGAACCATACTTTCACTGTGGGTCGACACTATGTTAGATTAAACTGAAGACCTATGCCTATCCTGACCAGTCTAGACTATCAGCACATGGTGAAGATCTGTGCTACAAGCTGTGAGCTCTGTCCTTCTGAGAGGCTGCATCCCGAATGAGCGGGAAAACTAGTGCCCTCTGGCTTTATAGTGAGCGTGCTCTAACTGGTGATTGGCTGCTGTGTTGTGTGTGTTGATTGGTCTTGCAGTGTGTCAGTCAGTGTGTGCCTGCACCATTATATACTAATGTGTATATTATGACAAAAACTAAGTACGATTATGCTGCCACTTGTCTTTTGATGTGAAGTAGTTTGGGATCTACATCAGCATGGAAGTGGGAACATAATATGGGAGTATGGTTAGCAATCAAACTCCTAGGTGTCCTCGAGTGAGAAAGGTGAAACCATCTCCAATGGGCACTCTTGTATGAATTTGCACCTTACATTGTATAGTTGTGGCTTGCCACAAGTCCACCTTTTCAAAGTGCCTACATGTTTATACACTTTATAAACTGACCTTACTAACAGATAAAACTTGGTGTTCTCTTCTGCCATTAAAGGTTGTCCCTCCAGGGACTGGAGATCTCAATGTGACAATGTGAGATATGTTGTTGGGCCTGCTCAATGGGCATCGCATTGCAAAGAAGTCAGTGACCAGTCTGAAATCAGTAGCTACAGAGTAAGTGCACCTTGGAAGTTAGGGGTAAATTCACATTGTATCTGCTTTCTGAATCTGTAACTGGCAAGAAGAATAAAGATGTTTGTGCATAAAACACATCGTAAAGCTAAGCAGATTCCAACGTTACAAATCATTTCTAAAACAGACAGAATCTGAATGAAGAATTTAGAGCTAGAAATTCAGGAAGCAGATGGTTTTTTTGCTCATTTAATGAAACTAATCCTTTTCCTGTGTTTCTGAAATGACTTTCATCTCCCAGACATTTTTTGTGCAGGCCAGTCTAGCTCTTATAGTTCTGTCCTGGGGACCAGCGAGCCCTCTCCCAAGAGATGTAGTGCTGACCTTCTGGGAATCTTACCAAGAAAATAATGGGAACATTGTTGACTGCACGTTTTGAGCATCCCAAAGTGTTTCAGGTAAAAATGGACACCAAGGAAAGTAAGTAGAAATAAGAAGTAACCAAAGCGATAGGTTTAAATAGTGGACTTAAAGGAGAGGAAGAGTTAGAGATGTGGAGAGGATTAGGGAAGGAATTCCAGAATTTAGGGACTGACAGTTGAAGGTTCAGCCATCAATGGAGGGCAAAATAAATTGTAAATGCACAAGAGGACAGAGTTGGAGGAATGCAGAAATTTCAGAGTGTTGTAGAGCTGGGGTTAGTTTATAGAGATAGAAGATGTGATTTACCAGCCTCATCACGCCCGACTTGGGACATGACAATGCTGTTAAATCTCGCGAGAGTCCTCTTACGAGATTTACAATGTCCGTTATGCCTCGCGAGATCTAATGAGATCTTGGCTGGGTGCCTTCTAGCACTGGTCTCCATAAACGTGGACCAGGCACACCGGCACATGTACAGGTCTCCCAGGCAATGGGGACCCCCAGGTGGTGCGTCTCTGGGCAGGGTGGCACCATGGAACTCCTGATGCCACCTGGGCACTTTGGCACTGCCAGCTTGGCACTCTGGTAGTGGCACCTGGGTACCATTGGGCAATATCAGGGTGTCCAGGTGGCACTGCCAGCATGCCAGGTTGGCAATACCAAAGTGCCCGGTGGCATCTTGCCCGCGCCGGGGATCGAGCACGGGGGTGCACTGCCCTTATAAGGTGGGGTGCGTTGGGCTTGAGGACCCCCTCATTAGTCAGTTGGGATATTGGGGAGGGGTCTGGAGGCCGCAGTAGGAGGTTCAGAGATGGGGGCGCCATTAGTGCTGAGCTCGTTAGTGCTGGAAATGAGTCTAAGTGTGGCCTCAGGGGGGCTATCCTCATCCAAAAAACCGCATCCGACTATAATGGATCGGATCTCAAACAACGATGAGTCAGAGTACAAGAGGGAAATAGAGAACCTAGCGGCGTGGTGTAACGACACCAATCTCTCTCTCAATATCATTAAAACTGAGGAGCTGGTCATTGACTTCAGGGAGCAAAGTGTCTCACACGCCCCTGTCTGCATCAATGGTGCCGTGGTGGAGATGGTTGATAGCTTCAAATTCCCAGGACAGATAATCTGTCCTGGTCCAGCCACGTCGACCTATGACCAAGAAAGCACAACATCGCCTATATATCCTCAGGAAACTAAGGAAATTCGGCATGTGCATATTGATTCTTACCAATTTTTTACAGATGCACCATAGAAAGCATCCTATCTGGCTGTATCACAGCCTGGTACGGCAACTGCTGGGCCCAAGACCCTAAGGAACTACAGAGTTGTGAACACAGCCCAATCCATCATGCGAACCCGCCTCCTATTCATTGACCATGTCTACACCTCCTGCTGCTTTGGGAAAGTGGGCAGCATAATCAAAGACCCCTCCCATCCGGTTATTCCTTCTTCCAACCTCTTCCGTCGGACAAAATATACAGAAGTCTGAGAATCATCATCGAAAGATTCAAAAACAGCTTCTTCCCTGCTGTTACCCAATGCCTGAATGAACCTCTTATGGACTGAACTGATCTCTCTATGCACCTTTTCTACTGTGTAGCACTACACTATGTATGCTTTACCCGATGTCTGTGTATTTACATTGTGTATCTATCGTAAGCCCGATGTTTTTCATGTATGGAGCGATCTGCCCTGCACTGTATGCAGAACAATACTTTTCACTGTACCTCAGTACACGTGAGAATAAATCTAAATCTAAAACCTAAAGGAAGCAGAGTCCCGTTGAATAGCGAGATTGTTCTCAATGCTGCAAGCGTTGGGAAACACCCCGCTAAACGCAACCATTCCATTAAATTGTGCCCAGAGAAGGGAAGGTCTACGAAGACATTCAAACTCAATTTTAAAATGGAGTCATTAGTGGACCAAAGCCAGTATGTCAGTCAGCATGGGCAATGGGTATGGGGATTTGCTGCAATTAAGGAGTTTTGGATGAGTTCCAGTTTATGGGGGTTGAGAGTAGGCAGCCAGCCAGGTAAATGTTGGAATGGTGAAGGTGGGAGGTAACAGAACCATGGATGATGGTTTTAGCAACAGAAGGAAGGGCTGAGATAGGGGCAAAGGCCAGGGGCGGGATTCTCTGACCCCCACCGGGTCGGAGAATCGCCGAGTTGGGGGGGGGGGGGGGGGGGGGGGGGGGCAGCGTGAATCCTGCCCCAATCCAGCCGCTCCACGCCGGCTGCCAAATTCTCCGGCGCGGGTTTTTTGGGGGGGCGGGGATCGCGCGCGCCGGTCGGTGATTCTCCAGGCCCTGATGGGCCGAATGGTCACCCGTTTTCGGCCAGTCTCGCCGGCGTGGATTAGACAAGGTCTATATCGGCGGGACCTGGCTTGGAGGGCGGCCTGTAGAACCCTCGGGGACGCGCGGGGGGATCCGGCCCTGGGGGGTGCCCCCGCACGGTAGCCTGGCCTGTGATCGGGGCCCACCGATCTGCGGGCGGGCCTGTGCCGTGGGGGCAGTCTTGCCCTCCGCGCCGGCCTCTGTAAAGCTCTGCGATGGCCGGCGCGGAGAAGAATCCCCCTGCTCATGTGCAGGAAACACGGCAGTGGTTCTGCGCATGCGCCAACTCATGCTGGCCGGCGGAGGCCCTTTGG